>NC_092827.1:41207509-42407509 GCF_039878825.1 Excalfactoria chinensis
TTCTCCCTGCGCCAACTAAGGCCGAGGCAACATGAAAGCAGTCAAATATATAATGAAACGAAATAAAATAAAGCCATAAAACGCTCCTCCCCCCCTTCCCCCTGCCTCCCGCTCCCCCCCGCCGCTTCCCATCCCCAGCGCTGCGCTCAGACCCCCGGTGTCCCTGGGCGCCCCTGGGCCGCGGCCGCCGTCGCTGTCTCGGGTGCTGAAGGCGGCCCGGCCTCGCAACAAAGGGGAGAAGGGAGGGCGGGGGCCGGGCTGAGCACCCCCCGTCCCTAAGGCTCACTGCGTTTGTTGCAGGGGGGATGTCCGGTGGACAAGACGCACAGGAACCAGTGCCGGGCCTGCCGGCTGAAGAAGTGCTTGGAAGTCAACATGAACAAAGACGGTATGCCCACCCCTCACAGCCAAATGGGTGTGAAGTTCTCCCATCCACTCTCAGTTCCTCAGTGTTCCCCTTCCCTTCCCTTCCCTTCCCTTCCTCCCTTCCCTTCCCTTCCCTTCCCTTCCCTTCCTTCCCTTCCCTTCCCTTCCTTCCCTTCCCTTCCCTTCCCTTCCCTTCCCTTCCCTTCCCTTCCCTTCCCTTCCCTTCCCTCAGCCATTTATGCTGCAGCCAATGAAGGTCATCACTTCTTCTTGGTGTCCCACAGCTGTGCAGCATGAGCGGGGCCCACGTACATCAACAATACGGAAGCAGGTGGCTCTCTACTTCCGCGGACACAAGGAGGAGAGCAGTGGTGCCCCACACTTTCCTGCCACTGCCCTACCAGCACCTGCTTTCTTCACTGCTGTCTCCCAGCTGGAGCCCCATGGCCTGGAGCTGGCTGCAGTTGCCGGCACCCCTGAGAGGCAGACCTTGGTGGGCCTGGCGCAGCCCACCCCAAAGGTCAGCCCAAAGACCCTGATGGTACTGCAGAGCCTATTGCTGGGGTGGGCCAACAGGGTGGATGTGGCAAAGAGCAAGGTTTGGGGTGATACAGATTGTGGTGGAGTCTCCAATGGGATGTTCCCCATGTTCTGTGCAAAGGGTGAAGTGCACTTTGGAAGAAGTAGGTACAGAAGGATCAGCTGATAACCTGCCCTTCCTGCCCAGAGTGTATCTCCAGGTCAATTTTAAACATTATGAGCTGCAGTGACTGAGTTTTCTTTAGCAAAAATGCCTATCTGTGTAGTGGTGTAGTCCAGAAAGTGCTCCACAAGCTGACCAAAGCATGCAGATTGTCCACACCAACATGGCTAAGTTAGTTTTGTGCCTCTTGGCTGAGACATTTCCTAAGCAGCCCACTGGAAGTACTGGCATGGTCTCAACTGTACAGACACTAGCCACTAGGCAAAGTTTTTCTTTAATCTAATTGCAGTAGCATTTTTCTTACTTACAGCACTTATAAAATTAGACAGAGTTGGTAGTCTGGCATCATGAACACAACCCTCACATATAGTTTCATATTATAATCTGGGGAAAATGCTGAATCAGAAATTTGCAAGAAAACACAGCACATGCTTGGAAACATCACCCAACTCCAGTCCTATAGGTAGATGTGGTTAACTCTATGCATCTGCTTACAGCCTGTTGCGCTCGGGGAGCTGGACAAAGGGTTAGGGGTAAACAAATGCTCCCTGATCTGCTGTGCAAGGCTGGATTGCCAGGGCAGCCTCCCAAGTACAGGTTATAAAATTCAAATCTTCAATCAAACCTGTATCCTTGTGACTCTTCCACTACAGGTGTGCCATCATGTAACAGAGTGAAGGATGACATCACATTTTAATAATGTTTTACTGATATAATAGTTTTGTTCTCCTTTCAACATCCTTCAATGAGTTGTTCCTGTAGTGCAGTCCTTTCACAGACAGCAGCAAAGAGTGGGTTGGAATGGGCTCGCTGAAGCAATGCCATCTGGTTGTGGAACAGGAGAGTGCATGCTGTGTGCTGGGCATGAGCACGATTCACCGAGCAGCAGCTGTATGGGAGAGGAAGGGCAGGCTGCTGTGGATACACTGTGTGAAGTCACTTTATTTTCTTTCTGACATTAGTACCCGCATGAAGTCAATGGTACCCCCATGTATCTCTATGAGGTGGCCACCGAATCTGTCTGTGAGTCAGCAGCCAGACTGCTGTTCATGAGCATCAAGTGGGCCAAGAGTGTCCCCGCCTTCTCCACCCTGTCCTTACAAGACCAGGTAAGGCTCCTGTAGAGGGAGTGAATCATTCTGGCCTGCCTGATAAAGGAGCTCAGAGTGGGTCCTGGACCTTCACAAATAATAATTTTATCTATCACGGACCTAAAAAGCTCTAAAGTTCAGGGCAGAGCATTAGAAATTGCTTATGGCTTGATTTTTTCTTCTTAAAAATGGGAATAGTGTCTTATTTTGCTATTTCAGAATACGGTGTGCTTAGCTGAACATATAGCCCAGGAGGATATAAGTGATTTCTGAAGATCATTCCTTCTCCTCTCCTCTCCTCTCCTCTCCTCTCCTCTCCTCTCCTCTCCTCTCCTCTCCTCTCCTCTCCTCTCCTCTCCTCTCCTCTCCTCTCCTCTCCTCTCCTCTTCTCTCCTCATTTCCACAGCCAACATTTTTTTCTTGTTCCCATTGTTTTCTGTGAACTTGCATTACAATTAGTCCAAGGTAGTGGCATGAGAATTTGGCCAGCCTACAATATTTTTTTTCACCATTAATTTAAGTCTTCCTTAATCTGTCTTGTTTTCCTCTATGACAATTTGCCTTTGCTTCAAGTAAACCACATGTGAATCATACAAGATGAAGCAATTTCTTAATGACCTGATTCTTGATGAGGATGCTGTGTGCTTTGTATAACGCACTAATTCTAAAAAAGTAATCAGATAATTATAAAATGGAAGGGGAGAAATCCATGCAAAACTCCAATCATAAAGCATGTTTAATACTTTGATATGATTGCTCTAATTTCACAAACTGGTTACTAGAGATGCCTTGCCTTAGATGTTGCATGTATCAGACATCGGAGGAAATAGATGCTCTCCGTGGGCTCATGTTGCAGGAGTTGCAGTACGTATGCAAATACAGATTTTTAACAGAGCTTCTTAGGGAACACACAGCGTTTTATGCTGAAGGGTACACCATTGATGGTGTGCCATAAAGCTGAGGTCTATTGAACAGTCTCTTTTATAGCACCAGATCTTAAAACCTCCACCATGATAGCAGACTATCAAGGACCTGGCTGCAGCTGTGGTGCTGTTAGCAACTGTGAGTGTGTGAGAGGAGGGATGGGCAGGGCCCAGGAAGCTGCACAGGTCTTACGCAACCACCCTCAGGAAGGCAGTGATCTCACTGCAGTAAGCTGGTTTCTACTGCTGTCTTTTGCTGCTGTTATTCCTGTGCAGCATTGGATCTGAAGGAACAGGCCCCACTAGCAAGGAGATGCAGCAAGCATGCTGCATCAGTAGAGCTGCAGGGTGCAGGAAGGTGCTGGGCTCCTCTTCAGACCAGCGATGCCTGCAGCAACCAACAGCATTCACTGGAATCTCCTTAGGTGAAGGCTTCATTTGACATAATATGGATGCATTTTCCAGCAGGCTGTCTCTGTGTGTGGGGCAAAAGGGACATCATCATTGCATGTGACCAAGCACATCTCAACCAGCAAGGCCTGCTTTTCTGCCACCTGCCATCATTAACAACCCACTGCCTGCTTCACCTTCACCTTCAAGGCTAATATGGGTGAACTACATATAAAAATTCCAGCCATTCTAGATCCTTATTCCCACTTGCTGCACCGCATTGCAAACTGTCTTCCTCAAAACTTCAAGCGGCTTAGGCCTTTTAGCATGTGGTTCCCCTGTTGTGTTCAGGAAAGCTGGAGAAGAAATAACCCTGATTTTAATCACCTTACTTCACAAATAATCAGACCGCTGATTTTTATAATAGTGCCGTTGCAGTATTTAATTGACAATGGCCCAGCTGTAAATGCCTGAATTTCTCTTTCTGTATCCCTGACATCTGTTTGAGTAGAATCAGAAACCTTTCCCTGGATTTGCTCTTGCTTCTTGTTCTACTGAAAAGAGAACTACATTGTCACTCTGGGACTTGGGATCAGCCTCATCTTGAAGGGAAGGAAATGAGCAGAAGCCAATTTGTTGTCCAGACGCAGGCCCAGGATGGCTGTGCCACTCTTCTGATTGAGGCAGAGGCTGCCCCTTCCCCACTTCCTCAGAGCCTGTCATAGTGCAGCCACACAGCCAAAACGCCGTGCTCTGAACTTGCTGGCCTGCATGCCTGCCCAGCTGCTCCACGAGACAGATTGGCCCAATGCAATAAAGAGCAAGAAAAGGCCATGCTAGCAAGACAAGATGGATTAAGAAGCAAAAACCGGTCCTTTAGAAAGCCTGGCATTTCTTGTTTCTTTGAAGGGTTGAGTATGACTTCAGCATGAATTACTTTAATTGATGGTTTTACAGACTTATGCATAGGCATGAAGAAAGCCTCAGCTATTGGAATAGTCTCTTATTTCGAAAGTCCTCTGACTTTAAACGCTCAGTGGGAAAGAACATATGAAATTGATATCTTCCAGGAACCACCATTCACTATCATTGTATCTGCATGAATGAATGACAAAAAACGTATTACAAAAACAAATGAAAAGCTGGCAAATCATTTCCTACGTCATACAGAAATCTGTATACCCAAAGGGATTACCTGCAAGGGGGGCTGGGGCAGGCAGGCTGCAGCATTTCCAAGGCTCATGGACAGGTTCTACTGCTCTGGCTGGAGCTGAGATTGGTGCTGTGCCTAGAATCCCCCCACATACAATGATCTGGGCAGCTCCTAGTGTTGTCAGTGAAATTATTTCAAACGAATTATATGTAACCAGAGACAACATGCTTTTCAGTCACAATTTCGTTAACCAAGTTACATAGAAGTTCTACAAAGCACATAGCACACTGAAGTCTTAAGACTGTAGCAACAAGCTTACGAGAGCACTTCTTTTCATTCTGTTCAGGGCAGGGTGATTTAAAGCTCTCAGTGCTGCTAGGGCACTTAGATAAGGGATTCATTTTTCATGCATCTTTTCTGTACCATCTATTACTTTCATATATCTAATTCCAAGGAAAACATTCATTTGGTAGGAGGTATTCCTTTCTCAGAATTTTCTGGACTTAATATGCCTTCCTTTCTATCTCCTGCATCTTAGGATGCAGCTGATATTTTCAGGGACCACAGCAATATTACTGTGCTTTGCTTTTTTTTGCTGCGTATTCTGCGCAATCTGTTTTCACTGAATAGAGACATGAGATGACCTCTTCTGAGCCCACTACAGTCTCACCCCTCCCCATCTCTCCCACTGTACAGAGAAACAGGAGGTTCTACAGCATGTCCTATAGGCTGGGTCAGGGAGCTAGTGGATGTCAATTGAATTGGGACCCTCCTATCCCCTCCTAAGAGGTGGTCTAGGCCAACAACCCTTGGATACTCTCAGTACTAAATATCCTGGCTTTGCCATACGCATTATGAGGAGTCACGTCTCCTCATACGCACCAGTGCCTCTCCAAGGAAATTTATGGCATTGCCTCCAAACAGAGAAAAGCACGTCATTCATAAAGCCAGACAATGTACAAAAATTGCAATGCTGACAGCATAGGTGCTCGGATGCTGAGCTCAGAACCCACTGCCCTGATGATGACTGGTAGGAAGAGCTGAAAATCCCCATAGAACAGGAGAAAAGCACTCTTCCAACCTGTCCTAGGACAGTTCCGTATGCCCACGGAGAGCAGGAGAAAGCCCATGCTGATAGGAGTTGTGCTGAAAAACATAGGCAAGTGCTCAGGTCAAGTGCAAGCTCTTGGAGGCAGGACTTCTCACTCTCCTTTCTCTTCCCTTTTGCCCTACAACACAGTGTATAGTGAGCCAACACCAAGCGACTGTCTATAGCGCATAGTCTTATTTCCAGACACCTTCTCTAAAAGCTATGAGAAGGGCTAACAAATTTGGTGGGGGAAAATACCATGACAGGCATTTAAAGCAGCTTTTAAAATAACAGAAATTTACATATTTAAATTGTTTGTAAATCTATAAATTATACACTATGTTATATTGTACATCTATTGTATGACAGCTGATGCTTTTGGAAGATGCTTGGAGAGAACTGTTTGTTCTAGGAATAGCACAATGGGCCATTCCAGTTGATGCTAACACTCTACTGGCTGTATCTGGTAAGAATTGCACAATTTAATGACTTTGTTACAAAAATTACCATAAAAATACATTACTGAAAAAAGAACAACATGTAAAGAATAACAAATTCCTACTGAACAATAGAGCATACCTGTCATTTATAAATCTATATTTAAATGCAAATAATGTTGTTTTGTTGTATTCATGACTGCTTGCATTGTCATTTAAATGCAAATTACTGTGTTTGTTATCATCCAAGAGAAGATTTTATATTAACTTTCATACAATATAGTCAGTTTACATGGAACCAGATAGACAAGTGTGACAATAGAATGGATATTGATACGCAGGATTTTGTCAGAAATCAATATAAATTAAAGCAAATGCATTTAATATTATTGATTTCATCTTTTTTTCTTTCTGTTTCAGGCATGAACGGCGACAACACAGATTCTCAGAAGCTGAATAAAATTATATCAGAAATACAGGCTTTACAGGAGGTTGTGGCTAGATTTAGACAACTCCGGCTAGATGCTACTGAATTTGCCTGTCTCAAATGCATCGTCACTTTCAAAGCTGGTAAGCAGAAGTCAGCTCACACCTACCTGGCCCGATAGCTTTGAAGCTGCCACGTAAAAGTGCAAATGATGTTTTAAACCACACGTAGCACCGCACCACCCAATTGTTTCCTGGTATGGAATTCCAATGATCAGTGCTGTGCTCTGAAAGGCTGGCTGTGGATCGCTGGGGTACTAATGAGACCGCTTCATGTCCGCGGGTAGCGTCAGCTGGTCTGTCCCGACCCCACTGAGCTGTAACTGTCTGCTTTCCAGTGCCGACACACAGCGGGTCTGAGCTGAGGAGCTTTCGGAATGCAGCTGCCATCGCCGCCCTCCAGGACGAGGCCCAGCTCACCCTGAACAGCTACATCCATACCAGGTCAGCTCCGTCTTGTCCCTGCCGCTGTGGCAGAGAGGACGTTACCACCCAGGTTTTTACAGCAGCTGGCCTCCTGGAATTAGGCATTTCCCAAGGAAATGAGGGGAATGGTGTTTATTCAGACAAGTGGAAAATGGTAAAAGGAGAGAATTTCCTCTGGGAAGAGATACTGCTGTGGGGCATTTTGCATTCTCAGAGGCCAGATTTCTTCCACCTTTTATTCTAATAAGTAATGCTAACAGGGACACTTAACATCATGCAGCCTCCTGTCATGGAACTGTACAGAGAGGAGGGGCAGAGGAGAAGCCAAAGGAGTACACCCAGCATCCTCTGCATCAGCCTCCCTGGCTGGGTCAGGATGCCCCGGGGAAAGCTGCAGCAGGTCCTGTGAAGTCCATATCGTAGCCCATACAGTAGAAATCCATGAGAGTGGGAGATGAAGCGGGAGAAGAGGCTCGTATATGCTGTTTTTGTTTCTGAAACCTTTATCTGCTTTAACAGCAGTTCTGCCTAGCAGAAGTCAACCCCATGTTAGAGAATAGTTGGCAGCAGCCTTTGAAGCACTTCTGTTTAGCCCGAAGGCAATGTCCTGCCCTGCAGATTGGAGCAAAAACACAAATTCTGTCCAGTTCTGGCTAGTTCAGTGCAAAAAGAATCACCCCTGCGGCAGCAACCTGTTCATGTCCTCACAGGAGGCTTTTCCCATGGCAGGTGCTCCCTGGAGACTCTGAGTGAGCCAGGGCTTGTTGGAGAGAAAAGTCAGGGAAAGATATTGTCACATGCCATGTTTTCCATTCCAGGCATGGTGACATCTCCATTCCATTTTTGCACTGTAGGAAATAATAAGCTAAAGAGAATCCTTTGTAAAATATTACTTTTCTCAAAGAAACGAATGCTACAAACAATGCAGTGAAAGGCTGCCTGTATTCTGAGTAATGCCTACTTGTGTAAATGACCGAAGCTCAACAACCTCATCCCCTTATATCAGGAAATCAAAGCTTCTGCAGCTTTTCTAGAAAGGGAAGAATCTTGGCTCTGCTATCAGAGCTGTCACACTGACTCCAATGGCTTTCACCTCACGCTTTACCCTCAGGCTTGAGTGTACCTTCCTGTCAGCGTTAGAGCATTGCTGCCCTTTGATCGCAGCGGGGTCTGCTGCACTCAGCGGGGTGCAAAGGAGGGCAATCTGGAGAAGTGGAATGTTTCTTCATGGATCTATTCCTGCTTACAGGGAAACCACTGTTACGCAGAGACCTGAGAATCACACTAGTATAAAGTCAGTGTAAGCGCAAGTAGAATACATATCCTGTGTTACATTGGCTTCAGAAGCTGTGAGAAAGAATGGAGAATATCCTAATATGCAAATACATTACCTGGGGACAAAACACGGGTTCTTTAATAAAAATAAATAAATAATTCTTTCCAAATGTCAATTGTTATTGTGCAAGGCAATCAGAAGGAGGCAAAATGATTACCATGACAATCTGGCTAAGTTTAAATTGCACTTTAAATGACAGGGTATTTATTATAGGTCAAGCTCGTCCCTGAACTGCATCAAGAACATAGTTGTTGTCTGAGGGACAAGCCAGAGCAGATCCTGTATCTATATTGCTGCTGCTCTAAGGGAATAAACAAGGGAGCTAATCAAAACTCAGGGACCTTGGTCTATATTCTTCTGACCTCCATTAAGAGAGTCTTCCTTGGGGTCAACCTTCTTGCTCACGTGAGTACAAACCAGGGGCTTAGCACAGGTAGCACCCATCTGTACAATTCACTGCATACTGGTCTTCTCCATAACGTAAAGGATTCTCATTGGAGAAATATCTATAAACATGGCTAATGTTTTTTTTTCCCACTCTCCTTCCCAGGTACCCTACACAACCCTGTCGTTTCGGAAAACTTTTATTGCTCCTACCAGCTTTACGTTCCATTAGTCCATCCACAATAGAAGAAGTGTTTTTCAAAAAGACCATTGGGAATGTACCAATCACAAGACTGCTTTCAGATATGTACAAATCCAGCGACATATAGATTCCCTTCAAACAAATGACCAGGATGGACAGTCTGAGAAGAACTTTTATCTACGGAGAATAAGCCTCAACTAACAAAATCTACAGGAAGCATAAGCCTGGGAATGTTTAGCCTTTAAACCCATTGACAAAAAAATAAATACCCCAGTAGATATGATTCTGCTGCTCTGAACAGAGCGATTTAGATCATGGAGAGAATGCTTTGTTCTACAGAAAAAGTGAAAGTGGTTGGAATTTGGCTGCTTTTCCTGTTACTACAGGATGGAGGCAATTCAGATGCCAGTCATAGTTAACAAAGACTGTGCTATTCTCTCATTGAACTGGCAGATCTGAGACGAAATGTGAAAGAAGGTACTTTAGTTTTGTTCAGTATTTGGAACTGGGTGACCAAACTTGGCTTCTGTTGTAACGTGAGATGTGGTGGCCTTCAGAACTGTTTTAAAAGTAGCCTATGTTGGTAAAATGTTTTAATACGGTAGGCAACATTTAAGACCAGGTTACCAAAACATTGCTTCTGCAGTAACACATCATGAAGTGGCCTTCAGAACTGATTAAAAAGTAGCTTATGACAGCAGTTCCATTCTTCCTGCAAAACAAACTGGTGATCTGTGATGCAGATGTCACCAGAATTAACATCTCACGACAGAAGAGCTTTATACAACTCCCCGACCCTTCTCTCCTCCTTACACACACGCACCAACCCACACAGCCCCCGGCCAAGAGTACAAGTCAAGGAAGGAAGACAAAAACAGCAAAACCAAATCCAATGGAGATGACTGCTTCAGTGACCTGCTGGCTGTCCCGTTGGCACACTGCTGAAACCAAAGGCAACGGCGGCCAAACTCTTTGTCAGTGAGATGTGCAGAGAAGTGAAATGACTGTAAAGACACCAACGGAAATCATTTTATTTCAAGGAAATAAAGTTGGTTGACTGAAACGATGCTAACAACTTTCAAAAGTCTCCAATGCCTTTTTAGAAAACTCCAGGTTCTAATTTTGAAGCCTTGTTCACCTACACCCTCTTACACACAAAAACGTTATAAGCTGCTTACTTGATGTATGAAACACGTAGAAAAAAAAAAAAGAATTAAAGATAGCTGCTGTACTTTTCAAAATTTGATTTGTTATTAGAAACTAGCACTGAGAAAAATCAGCACTTGGACTATCATAGAATGAGTAAAACTTTTCCTGTACAAAGTGGATTAACTGATTTGTGAAGTTAAAAAGTTGTACTCATTGTATTTACAAAGAATAAAAATATATTGAATTTACTTTCCACTGCCCTTTCAACACTTCTTCTTTTGTTTCGCGATTAGTGTCTTCCTCTATACCCTACTTATCAGGGAATAGAAATAATCTCTACTAAAATGTATTGCCGTAGGCACTGTGGGGTCTCAGTCACCAGATGCTTTAAAGGACAGGCGAGACAACCATTAAGGGAATAACTCAGCTACAGGTGATGCTACCCTCAGTCAAAGAGACTTCGAAGTCTTGCACAGAGCTGCTTTCTATGTTCCATATATATGCTTACTGCGAGGTATCTAAATAATAAAACTTCACATGCATTTAACCCTTCTTTCCCCATATTCAAGAGTAACTCAGCCTTTAAGTGTAATTCAACGATAGGAGAGAATTTTATAACAGACCACTTTGCATTAACTAGAACTACTTGAAAAGCTAGACTAAAAAGTTTGACACTCAAATAACTGATCTTTGCCCCCTTCATACATACTAAAGACTGTGCTGATTTAATCCCACAGTCCTCCCCATGGAATCAAGCATCAAAACTTATACAGCCCACTCGCGACTCAGAGCTGTACCACTAGCACTGATTATGTTTCCTTCCATTCCAAAATCCAAAAATAAAGACTGCACTTGGTTGAAAGCAACCAGATAATCTTTGTCGATAAAGTAAGAAATGAATTCTTGTTTTATTGCAGCCACAAAATAGGATGCTTAAAGCCAAGCGTTCAGTGATACTACACATAACCCAGTCAGCCCACTAATGTTTTGTCAGCTCAAGCTTTCACATCCAGAATTCTATACAAATAACAGAGAAGTAGTTTAAAATGAGATTAACAGTCTTTTTTAAAGAAAATGACTAACTTTGCATGTTTGTAGTATATTTTCTACATAGTGATAGAACAGAGTATATTTTACATATAAGAAGGAAAAAGCAGCAAAACCAACTCTAAGCCAACATGCACTCAAATTGTTCGGAACATGCACTGTTAAGAACACAAAACACTGGGTCAGACTGCTTCTAGTGTCCTTGAATTGGTTTTCAAGAGCATCTAGATAGGTGACTTCCACATCATGCTTCAGAGCACTAAGAAGGCTTTTCTAACCATAGAACCACTTAGGGAGAAAGACTATCTCAACAACATTGCTTACAAACTCAAATTCAGGAGTTCATACTCTGCATTTCACCATTGGTCATACAAGCACAATGCTACAGCCTTTCCTTCTCTTAATGTTCAGGGAAGTAATCACATTGCATAGCAGGCTTGCATGACTCCATATCCTAATGGCAGTCGCAGATCAGAGCCACCTTCATTTTTAGCTATGGGACCTAAAAGCCCTATCATGGGTTACATCAACATTTCTTTCTCTGCAGAATGGTACAGTTTTCATGTAATAGCTGAATCTAGATTGAAGCTTCTCATACCAAGTGAAGATGCATTCTTCTTCCAAGTTTAATGAAGCAAGACATTTGTTGACTACCTACCACAAACAAGGCTGCAGCATTAGGTCCACAACACTGAAACAACCTTTAATACTTTCCATGTTTCATAATGTGACAAAAAAAGATAACATCACTCCCATCTATAAGGGAGTGAGGATCCAGGGGACTACAGGCCAGTAAGCTACAGCTTTGTGCCTGAGAAGATCATAGATTAGATTTTCCTGGAAGGCATGTTAAGGCACACACAGGGCAAGCAGATTATCTGAGACAGCCAGCACAGCTTCAGCAAGGGAAGGTTATCCCTGACTAGCCTAATAGCCTTCTATAAGGGAAGACATCAGTAGACAAAGGGAAGGCAATTGATATTATCTACCTGGGCTTTTGCAAGGCCTTTGACATAGTTCCTCACTACATCCTCATCTCTAAAACTGAGATACAGATTTTAAGAGTAGACTATTTGATGGATAAGGAACTAGTTAGAAGATAACAGACAGAGGGTTATAGTCAACAGCTCTATGGCCAGCTGAAGGCTGGTGATGAGTGATTTCTTCCAGTGGTCTGTCTTGGAACTCTTTAACAACTTTATCAATAACAATTTTTCATTAAGAGGGTGGTGAAGTGCTGGAATGGGTTGCTGAGACAGGTTGTGGATGCCCCACCTCTGATGATCCTTGAGGCCATTCTGTGATAGCACTAAATACCCTTAGATATGGGCACTGACCAAATCCAGTGGGCAAAGGACTACCTTGCAGAAGAATATTATCAGTTCACTTAGTATACCAAAGTCTTTGCTTCCCAGAAATGAGATAGTCCACACTCAAGGTCAAGAGTGACAAACATCTGAAGTGCATTTTCACTTTTATTTCAAAACTTTAGACAAGTTATTTTAGTATATAAATTTGATTTTTTTTTTCCTCTTACAGAATATAAAGATAATTCCCTCATTACTTCGGTATAAAGTGTTTTACAAGCTTGGAGACAATTGCATAAGTGTATCTCACACAGGTTATCAGAAAGAAAGCAGTCTCAAAGAAGTTCAGACAAACAACTACCTCAGAAAGCATAGCAGTTCAGTCAAATACAAGTGAACATGTGACACTACAACTGTGCAAGTTCAAGTAAGGCCAAGTCAGTAAACATTGTTAAGTCATTGCAAGTGAGTAGAAAGATTTGTGAGACATCGCAAGGGGTGGATGGTATCATAATATAGTACTCTTGAATCAGAGGGATTTAGCTAAAAGACAAGTGAGTTTTTTAATGCTATAAAGTATATGCAAAGACCAAGCAGTGTACTGGTGTTAGTGGAGACTTTGTGCCTGTTTATCCTCAGCATGCTAAGACAAACTACAGCCTCTTAAAAATCAAGCATAAGAACCACTAATGTTTGGAAAGGATTTCAGAATTCAAGTATGTCTTATTTTGGACGGTGTGTAGTTTTTGTCTATTACTTCATCTTGTAAGAACATATGAAGACAGCGCTCATTCTGTGCCAGTGGGTGGCCTGCAACCCTAGAGAAGAAAAAAAGAAGAGTTAGTACTTGCAAATACAGCCTACTTGCAGCAGTCCAGTAGCAAGCATTTTTAATACCAACAGCCTATGTTTACTCTTCAGCACAGATCCACTTCCAGTTTACAGCTGGTGTCTACAATGACATCTTGTAGCAAGACTTGCCATCCTCCCCAGCACAAAATTAGTCTTTAGAAACTCGGAGTCACCTCAGATCAGTACGAAGCATATTATGTCACCCATTACCTTCAGTTGAGTATGTACAATCAAAGCACCCATTCTAACATGAGAAAGTTAAGCCAAGTTAAACTGATTTTATTGGTCTTGATGCCTTTGATACAGGATACTTCTCTAAAATACAGCTTAATGCATCACTCCTCAGTCTGATTTCACTTTGTTAGCCCAGACAGAGTAACAGTTAGTCCACCAGGGGGTGTGAAGGTCTTCTGCAGGCCCTGACACAATTTAAAGCAACACCTTACCACAGTCATATTTTCAGTACGCACAAGTAGCACTGATACTCAACCAAAGGGTATTACATATGGACACTCTTGTTAACTGAACATGTCTTTAGATATGAAACACAGCAGAGGGAGTGAACTTGTCTGTTCTAGAAGAGAATAACATCTCTATAATAGATTTTTGTTTCAGATGTGAATTATACCAGGCAACTTTTTACTAACAAAGGAGTGGAAATAGAATTACGTGTTCCCATCTAACTCCAATCTAAACTTGGAAAAGAACCACATCTACCTAATAGCCTCCTGAGCAAGCAAGAAATCAGAATCCCTGAAATCTGATAACTTACTGAGTTTAAAAACCTAGAAGTGTTCCAGGAAAAACTGGATCCATCTCAACCAACACAGGCATCTCTCTTTAAAGGAGACAATCCCTCTCTATCTACCATCTAATTTAGCTGTACCTACAAGTGCAGCATGCACCAACCCTATGGCTCCCAGAGCAGAAGTTCTAACAGATATAAGTGGAAGATCATTCATACAACTAAAATCACAGTCAACTGCAGGGGTTCAGCATCAGTACTCACATGCACCTTCTCCACATGTATCCAGTAGTGTTAATCAGTCCTGTGGAGGAGTGAACTTGTCACCACTGGCTACTGAGGGTACTCCTTGTCAAGCAAAGCTCTCCTACTCAGTAATGATAGATTGCATTGAGAATATTCAAAGCCTGTCAACCTTAACAGGTGTAAATAAAGTAAGGTGCAGTCTACAGCAAAACACACAACAGCCTGGAGTAGCTAGTTTGGGTTTCTTACTCATATCTGACTAAACTTTTTATTCTGAAGTTCAAAGAAAAAAAGGCAGGAAAAGAAAACCAGTATATTCTTCTGCCCTCATCTAAAGGGTGCAAATTGGTGGTTGGATTGCTAGACTAGATCTGATTTCACATCCAGCTCTTGGTTTCACATGAATACCTTACTTTGTACTGTACCCCCCCTCCCCTCAGTATTCTTCACTAAGGTGACATACTTGCAAAGTTTTCATGCCTCCTTAAGTAAAGGCTTCTGCAGCATAGCTACACCTGCATCTACTACTGTAAATAGTATTGATGGCTTTGCAAACAAGCTGACCCACTAGGGCTAACTCAAACAAGCTCAGTGTTGTCTAAGACTTCTCAACAACAGTCACCTGAACATTCCTTGATTATCAAAAACTGGCACTGGTGCACTAAGACCTTCCCTAGATGCAACAGTACCATCTTAGGCACTGAATAAAAACAAGCTTTGAAAATGCAGTAATGTAACCACATTGTGTGAGATCCACTCTAGGCAAGTTCACTAGCACAGAATACTTTGTAGAATCTCAAAAGCTGCTACATCATTTAAAACTTTAATTCGCATAGGCAACTCAAGGAAACACAACCATTAGTATAGACTGATGAGCTTGAATAGCTGAGTTCTGCCTGAAGAGTCTTTTTCCAGATGTACTCAAGTCTGCCACTACATCAATAACTGCATTAACAGCCTGCTTCTATCTTTCAAGACCAAGAAGTTTCATACTGCCACAAGATCAGTGCATCACTGGCTGTAAGACTTATAGTGATATCAGCAAATTGATCACTCCATTTCTATCAGCTATACTGAAATGTTCTTCTCCAAGATGTTCTTCAGCTATTTGAGTGAAGCTGTTTCACTATCAGCTGCTCTAGAATGGCAGCCACCTTCTTCTTGTGCATGCTGATAAACTCAGTGCTAGTACATTTCCTCCAAACTGGACAGTCCCATGCCTGCTTGAATGGAGTTGTACTCCACAGTTAGAACTGTATCATACAGCCTTAGAAAACACATTTTATCTTAGCACAAGCACATCTGCCTTCATGTACCATAAAAACAAAACTGAACAGAACAGATGAGAAATTCATTCCACTTGTCTTCAAACAGGGGAAATGACAGTCAGAAGCTTTTTATTTGCTCAGAAACATTAGAAATACCTCCAAACTGACTAGCAAGCAACAATGTGAAGACTTAAAACCACACTTGTGCAAGTTCTAGTTTCTAGTAAACTAATCACTCATGACTCCCCACGCCACAGGCCTGAACACATCAACAAGAACTGACTATAATCAGCTACATATGAGCAGATCAAGATCTTGTTCAACTGAAGGGTATCTCCTACTCCCCATTAAGCTGCATTATTATTGAACAATATTAAAATATTAGTGGAACGGACAAGCTCAAGCCTTTTATGATGAAAAGGTCCAGAACCAGATGGTATGAACGATGCTGGCTTTAGAGATCAGACAAACTAGGTAATGACAATACTCCCTCCTATCCAGCTATAGCACCTCCTCTATGAAAAAAGGCTGAGGGAGCTGGCTTTGTTCAGCTTGGAGTAGAGAAGGCACTGGAGAAGCATCATGGTGGCCCTCCAGTATTTAAATTGAATTTATTTTAAAAACCCACCTTTTACATTGTAATAGTAATAGGACAAAAGGTAATAGCTTTAAACTAAAAGAGAAGATATTTAGGTTAGATGTTAGGTGGAAATTCTTAACTCAAATGGGGGAAGAGCTGCAAGAGGTTGCCCAGAGAAGCTATGGATCTCTGAAAGCATACAAAGCCAGGCTGGTTGAAACCCTGGGCAGTCCAATCCTGTGGGATGCATATCTGCCCAGAGCAAGGAGGTTGGAATAAGATGGTCTTTAAGGTCTTTTCCAACCCAAAACATCCTGTGATTTGAACCTACAATGTAAGAAGTAGCTCCTCAAATCACTATATGTTGAGTAGTTAGTAGTGTCAGGTGGTAGAGCAAGAAACAGGTCTTTATTACTGATATCTACTTGCTGTTAGCAAGTTAGTGACACAGTTCAAAGTGCCTGTTTGAAACTATACATAGACATACCTCAAACACTTTATTTTTTTACATCTTCAGAAAGATTCTTATAATATTACAGAAAATATGCATAGTTATACATGCTGATAATACCTCATAATACCTCCAAATACCATATTTGCAATTAAAGTAAGCCACTGTAAGACTATTGTAAGTTTCATTGTTCACATAGCGCAGGATACATTTTCAAAGTGAAAAAGTAGAACTATTTTGAACGCTATAATTAGTAGTAATTTGCATAAATTAGCTATACACTAGCATTCACTTTAGCTGTTCAGGTAAACATAAAGATATTCAAACCTAACACTGGATGATCAACGTTAATGTGTCCTATTGTGAGATTATGGCGAAGTTTTAATTACTGAACCTAGTGTAGCTACCATAACCGATTAGCAGCCATAATTCATTTTACACAGCTCAGTTCTGAGTTTGTCTCCACATATCTAGACCCAATACTTACTTGTTTATGAACTGCTCAAGTGCTTGCTTCCTTTCCTCTATAAAGGAATCATCAAATATGCCATCATCTCCTCGGAAGGGGAGCTGACGAAGAAGAGCTTTTCCTGGTAAAGGTGGTACCACAACCTGAAACATTTAGAAATGTGTCCTAAGTGCAGCCTGGAAGCAAGTTTATACAACTCCTGTTCCACATTTTTCTCTTAGAGGACCCAATTCATCAATCAAATCTCCAGTAATAGAAAACAGGACTAGAGAAGAACAGCAATTGCCTACACTGACAAACTGAATTTAAGTTGACCAGCTCTAATGTAGAGCCATTAAACAACCTAATTGCACTGTGTTAGTCTTTCAGCAAACCTCAAGTATACTTTTAGCTCTGACAGTTTCAAACTGAAACATCAGTTTTATGACATATCTGTATGCTTCATAAGATACAGGTAACATTTCAATATTAGTATCAGTTCTCCCTGTATGTACATGAAAACTTAATTCATCTTTAAGTTTACCCACCTTGCTTTCTCTTTCTAGTTCATTCCTTAGCCACTCAAAGTCACTGTATCTTCTTCTGACTGTAGATTCTTTCAATTTGAAGATAGGAAGATTTGTCTGGAAATGAAATACAGCCCATTAGATGAGTATGAAGCTTTGATACATAGAAGCAACAAAAACAATCTTAAAGGTTAATGTTGCTTCAGCAACAGCACAACAGTATTGAGAAACACTCCATACAGAAATGCTGATAAAGCTCTTTGCATGCTACATAACTAAGCTATGTCTCAAACTGCTCAACTGTGGGCCTTTCAGATGTACAGCATTCTGTAACTAGTATTTTGTCATATTGCCTAGGAGTAGGTTTGCTCATCACTCGCGATGTTTCTAAGGTTGCACAGGTATCTGCCAGCCTTACTTTCTCAAAAGCTAAATTCCTAATGTTAATATGTACACACTGGAGAGAGGTAGTCAGAATAAAAAAAAGCCTTCTTTATCCACTCAGGCTCTTCTTAACGTGCTCAAGGGAGTGTTTCAGGTGCCAGCAATACTGAACTAGCCAAGTTTCCTAAGCTTTTCTGATACCTGAGGCAACAAGGTCTCCAACATCTTTAAAAGCATAGCAAGCAAGCCCTACAGTCTTCATCAAATCCATTCAGGACAGGTGAAGCTGAAGATCTGTCAGCACAAGCTGTCTAGTTTGAGTAGCTCTAGGGAAGCCTACGAGATTGAGATGCGACACAATATCCAACATAGCAAAACCACCTGATCTCAAAGTTAAACCAAGCAGCATTTCACGAGGCAGAGCTCTTAAACAAGTCATCTCTCAACTCTAGTATCCTTGAGAAACATCAAATGCAAGTCAGGCTGTAATATGAGGTGGTGAGCAGCATTAATTTGTATACATTAATCCCGTTAATTCCTGGGATGCACATTTATCCCACTGTTATCTAGGACTACACCTAGAGAACAGACATTAAGAACCCTCTTCTAATGATTTTCCCAGAAAGGAAAGTTCCAATACCTTAACATTTACACTTCAAATAGTGATGACAAACAGTCAACAGTGCTACAGAAAAGTTAATGTAGAAGTAACAATCTGCTATAAGCAAGACCAAGGGTCCATAAATGCCATGCATAACCAACAGGAACAGTAAAGACTGCTGACAGATTGCATATTCTCCAGCTTTGCCTCATACATCTAGAAAGGAAGCTTTCTAGCAATACTCTGATTCTAGGATTTAACTATGATTATGCAAAGTTTTCTTCTGTTGGGAATAGCACAGGAGTTACCCTCGGCTAGTAACTTAAAGTGGGATGGCTCAAATATCTCACTCAGTTTCTGGTCCCAGTTTGAGTAGATATCCCTGAACAATATAATTTGTGGGCTGTTACACTTAGCTATCCAGTGACATTTTTGGCTATTCATGATAGGCTTAACTGCCAAACTACTTTCTTGCACCAGGCAGGCCTATAACTACAGGCCATTGTACTATGGCCTGTCAACAACAACCTTTTGGCTGTGACAGTTCAAAAGTAATTGAGAAGTGAGGTACTTTCATATGACGCTATTTAATCCACAATTCACAGATGAAGTACAAAACAGTACTTTGTTATGAAATCTCATACTGTTGAATGTTTAGAAGTATTTAGGATCTCATTCTCCCAGGCAACTACTGTTCATTGTACTGATGGCTAATAATAGCCCTAAGAGCAATTTTATTATGTCAGAAGTCAGGCTTTATAAACACTCATCCCGATAAGAATAGTCTACTTAAAAGTGAATAAATCTAGGTCCCCAAGGGTGCGTGAAGGAGATTCACAGAAGTGAAGTAGTGGATTATTTTTCTCCAATTTCAGCTATTGGCTTTTTAACCAAGTTCAGCTGTACATATTACAACATCAACTCTTTGTTAGTGTCTTGGACAGAAAGTCCTTTATAATATTTAATTTCCAGGTTCTCATCTGAAGAAAATATTCCATCTTCCTATCAAATTACTTACGAGAAGGATTACAACTGAATAATAGCAGATAAACACAAGTTCCCAGGTCTTCAGGAAATCTTTTCATGCTTATAGGCATAAGGTCTAAAAAAGTTAATCTCTGAACAACATACCAGGCTTGAAGGTATAATGAGGGAACAGAAGGGCCAGTTAAGCTTATTTTACCTCCTGCATTCCCTTCTCAACTTTTAACACTCTAGTCAAGCTAGCAGGTTGGAAAAAGAAACAGTTATAGGACTTACTTCCCCTCCAAGTGGAATAAGCTTCCCCAGTTTTGATCATCACTGAGAACATTCAAAGGTGTATGCTAAAAGGATAGCATTATACTAAGTGGCTTACAAGCCACAACTTGAAACTGCACGCTAAAGGAAAGAGCACATCCACTGTTTTTCAGCCTGGATATGAACTCAGAACTGCTGAGATAAGCTTCTAAATATCATGTTTCTTGAAGTCCAAACTGCAGCAATTCTCCTTCCACTAGAAATTCCACTGTTCTTCAGTTATGCAGCTGTTGGAAAGGATCCATGTAAAAAAAAAAAAAAAGCAATTTGAGAGTTCTCTTCTACACTGCTTAGCCTACTTACATCTTAAGCACCTACTTTAACTCAGGGTGTATTCACACCTGAAGTACATTCCTTTCCTATCGCAGGATTATAACCCCATAGGAACGAACCACCTCTTCCTTCAGTAAGAAGGGGTTTCTGCATGCCTCCACCCAGCACCGGAGCCATATAGTGTACTAAAAAGTTATGCTCAGCTCTATAGTTCTTTGTCTAGCCACCGATGACCAGTGACTATTCAGAACATTGTATTAGCTGTTTGCCTGCTAGAACAAGGATGAGAATAATGTACAGAACTTCAAGTCAGTCTAATTTCATTTTTATAAACACCTCCCTCTACTTTCTGGCCTCCTGATCTGCACAGTCAGTCATGAAGCTCGTGACTCAGTTTGGCACAGCATTTGGATCATAGCTCATCCAGCACAGTTACTGCAACAATTGTTTCTTCTGCAGCATAATTGCCTCATTTTTTATCAAAAACATTTTAAACAAATTTTCCAGTCTTTTTCGTAGTTTGAATGCAAATTATTAACTCAAAAGGATTGGGTGCTATTAAACACACTAGACAAGCAAGTCACTGAAGATAAATCGCTACTCCAGGACCAATAAACCAGCACTGCAGAGGTTCTGCACAGCTCCAAATTCCAAGTATAGGAAGATACTAAGCAAATAGACTCTGTCTAGTACCCTTTCTTTATCAGAATATACGCACACACCCATTAGACTTTCTCTAATAATATTAAATAATATTAAATGGATAATAAAATTATCCATTTTATTCTGCTGTGTGAACTAAAGGCCAAGTCAGTACATTAGAACAAGCATTGTCAGAACTGTTGCCAAGTTAAGCTACTTTGTTAAAAAAATCTAAAGATAACAACCAAATCCTAAGTCACTCCTGCACTCCTCCACTCAGAAGCCAAGCAAGTTCCCACAGTCAAGTCTGTTGGCTGGTGTTTAACAAACTGACTAATACATTTTAGAGCAAAATCCGCATTTGCAGAGAAACTGTTTCAGCTATGTTTATAACATCCAAACTAAACAGTCTAATTCCAAGCTCAGGAGAATCACTTCAGAAGCAAATGACAATTCTAAGACTGCAGCTCGGATGACCACAGAATGGTCTTATATAGTTGCTACTATGGTTAATTCCCATGATATGCCCAGTTAGAAGTTTATTAAATGGTGTTCAAATGCAGCTGAAGAATCTTGTGCACACAGAGTGCAAGTAAATGAGTACAAGCCAACACTATACTTCAACTTCATATGCAACAGTACTCCAGTGTAGCCATTCTGGTATAGAAATTAATTTAAACGAAGGAAAACAACTGAGGTACTTTAGTATTATCAACTACTCAAATCATTTCAGTGTTCTGTTATCTGGATTAAATTAACTCACCCAGTTCGTAAACAGCCTCTCAAATAGCCAGACTTATCCCTATGAATTTATTGCCAGACATAAATTCAACTAAATTAGCATTTGGGCTCCTTCAAAGAGCATACTGACACTCCACAAGACTGACTCAGCACATCACCACAGCCTAGCCCACCTCTATGACTGCTGGAACTCCACAATCACAGCTAACTAGGACAGCTTGAGGCAGATTTGATTCATTTTCTCATATGCCAATATTGCACTAATCAGCAGCACAGCATTGCTCATGTCTCCTACTCTTAACAAACTGAGAATAAAGCGACGCTGTTGCCATAGCAGCTACTTTGATGTTGTGTTTTCAAGTAGCTTGTAGTAGCCTTGATACTATACTATTTCCATTAAAACAGAATGAAAGAAAGCACTCAGCTCACTTGTGATAGAAGTTTGTGGCCTTGACTCTCGGAAGCTAAATTCTAGCTTTCTATCATCTTGCCACACTAACTGCAATCTTTGTCAAGAAGCTACACCGCCAACTACATTTGCACGCAGCCAATGAAAACTCCGGGGTACTATAGCAAGCAGCATCCAAGGTGGAAAAAAAGTATTACAGTTTTCTTAATGCAAGAGCACCCCATTCTTTATTACAAACAAACAAAAAAGAAAAACAAGCCAGCTCCAGCAGTCCACTGTTATTGTAGACACCTTGTCAGTGGTTTGTTTCCTTCCAGACTAAATATAAGCAGCAACCTGCCCAGTTCCTACAATTATGAGAAAAACCAGAACAAAAGCAAGCAGGCTCTAAGCTTCAGGTCACTACAGGCTTAAACTTTTTGCTATGTATTTCACCAAATGCAGCAGAAGTGAATATTTTAGGACGTACATTCTTTCTAAGAATCAGTCATTTGATCAAAGGCAAATTCTACAACTCTACCTTACACCCACTTGGCATCCAGGCCTACTGTAGGTATCTTACACACCAAAAAGTAAGTAAAACGCTGAAACAAATCTGACCATATCTATAAGTCTGGATTTAAACCATTTCTGACTTCAGCTATATCAAGATCTGCAGGCCTTTCCATTCTACAATACTAAGACACAAAGCTACAATATTGTTCATTCTGAAGACTAAAGCAGTAGTATCCTAACAGTGCAGTAACCATGAATACCATCAATCTCAATGACAGACAGAAGTTAACTTTTGGTAACTGTCTTGAGCCCGGAACTGCTTTATGATAATTAACATATACATCTTAGAAGTTTTTGTGGGTTTTCTGCCAAACAGGTTTTGTCATTCCCTGGCAAGGTTCACCAGTATCCTGAGCAACTAAACTAGGCACGTCACAGTCAGCAGGCTCAAAGCAGTATAAACCTTAGGATTAGACTAGAAAAAACAGATTGCTTCATGATGTTTCAGGTTGCACCCCTAGCAGCCAAAACTAAAAAACAGGGGCTCATTTTAAAGAGAACACATTCAGGCAAAGAATTAGTAAATGTAGGTAGTTATTCCCAAGTTTTCAAGCCAGAGCCTCCTTTGAAATGTCAAGCATTTCTTTTGATAGTTCCTCCTCTTTTGCTTCACACAGCTGCAAGGTAAAACCACCATATGCTCTGGCATAGTGTACTGTAAGGTCAAATTATTATTTTCTCCATAAGAATGACTGAAAGAGGCATGAAATTAAGTTGATGCTTTAGCATCATTAGTTCATATCTACCAGTTAGGGCCAAACAGGCACAACCTCCCCCCAAACCCCACCTACAATTAGTTGCTACTGATGGTTTTACTAGGCAAATTTTAATATGCTTTGTGAGCTATTGACTGTAATATCCCTACACTACTTAAGACATACCGTCCTTTCCATGAATTTTAGAGCAAAGCTGCTATACGCTAGCTAATAGGCAGAAGAAGTCGATTCCCACCTCACCACAACCTCTTTTCAGGGAGTTGTAGAGAGCAATAAGGTCTCCCCTGAGCCTCCTCTCCTCCAGACTAAACAATCTGAACTCCCTCAGCTGCTCCTCATAAGACTTGTGCTCCAGTTCATTTCCCTTCCCCAAACATACACTGTGGCCTCAATGTCTTTCCTTTAGTGAAGGACTGAAAACTGAACACAGTACTCGAGGTGCAGCCTCAGAGCTGATTACAGAGGGATGATCACCTCCCCACTCCTGCTGGAAACACTATTTCTGATACAAGCTAGGATGCCATTGGCCTTGTCAGCCACACTGCTGGCTCATGATTAGCCAGACATCAACCAACACTCCCAGACTCATTTCCTCCACACAGTCTTTCAGCTGCTCTGCCCCAAGCCTGCAGCATTGCCTGTGGTTTTTGTGACCAAAGCACAGGACCCAGCATTTGGACTTGTTGAACCTCATACCATTGGCCTCAGCCCAGTTATCCAGCCTGTCCAGATCCTTCCTACCCCGGGCAGATCAACACTTCGCTTTCCATCCTGGTGCCATCTGCAAACTTACTAAGGATGCACTCAATACTCTCATCCAGGTCATCAAGAAAGTATTGAACAGCATAGGCCTCAATACTGACCACTGGGGAATACCACTTGTGACTGGTTGCCAGCTAGATTTAGCTCCATCCACCATCACCCTCCAAGCCTGGCCATCCAGCCAATTCTTTACCCGAAGAATGTACCCCACCTAAGCCATGGGCTGCCAACTTCCTCAGAATACTATGGGAGACAGCGTCAAAGGTTTTGCTGAAGTCTAGATAGATTACTTCAACAGCCTTTTCCTCATACAGCAGGCAGGTCAACTGATCATAGAAGGAGATCAGGCTGGTCAAGCAAGCTGGGCCTGATCCGCCAGCTGTCCCACACATGCCATGTGATCACACTCAAAATGATCTGCTCCATAAACTCTCCTGGTACAGGCTGATAGGCCTGTAGCTCTCAATATCCTCCTTATGGCCATTTTTGTAGGTGAGAATCACACTGGCAAGCCTCCAGTCCTTTGGAACTCTGCAGTTGAACAGGAACACCGATAGATGGTGGATAGTAGCCTGAGTCATGGAGGGTTTATTCTGCTCCCCATCCCAGACTTCCAGGTCAGGGGGTAGAGTACCCTGAGGATAACTGGCCTGACTCCTAAAGACATATAAAAAAGAGTTTAGAATCTCAGCCTTTTTCTTATCTTCAGTAGTTGTGTTCATCACATCCAGTAAAGTACAAAGATTCTCCTTAGCCCTACTCTTACTGATAATACATTTGCAGAAAAGTCTTTTATTCTCTTTTACCCCAATAGTCAAGTTGAGTTCAAGCTGGGTTTTTGCCTTTCTAATTTTCTCCCTGTATGTCCTACCAACTTCTTTGTACTCTCCCTGAGTTGCCTGTCCCTTCTTCAACAGGAGGTAGATTCTCTTTCTCCCAGAGCCTCAGGAAAAGCTCCCTGTTAATCCATGCCAGCCTTCCTCCCCACTGGCTCATCTTGGGGCACTGGGGGATAACCTGCTCCTGCACCTTACTTCTCGAGGAACAACCAGCCTTCCTAGACCCTTTTACCCTTTAGGACTGAATCCCAAGAGACCCTCCATATCACTATCTCAAGCAGTTCAAAATCCATCCTCCAGAAGTCCAAGGTGACAGTTTTGCTGCCCCCCTCCTGACTTCACCAAGAAGATGAGGGCTTCTCCATCCTCACATCAAAAAGTTGCAACAGTAACCTAACATGGTGTTGTACTTACTGAAATGGTCTTCAGCAGAGCAATTGGTACTGCAATACCAAAGGGGGGGGAAAAACAAAAACAAAACAAGAACATATTTCCTTTACAGCTCAACGCCACAATTTATACCATGCTATTTATTTCACCAGATGAAAAACAGAAGACCACTTACTGTTCTGAAGTTGACTTTTGCAAGCCAGCTAAAAATAAAGATGTATTAAAAACAAAACAAAACTCTGGCATCACATGCCTACCTGGATCACAGCCATCTGTACTACAAAGATTAGACACTGTTCTGTTTGATTTGGTCTGTTCAGCACTGTATTAGAGTGCACTCAATACATGACAATCAAGGCCTTCATTGTATGAGCAGAAAGAAAAAGCGTGTAAGTCACTAGTCAAACTAATAACACTAATAAGTACTATTCAAAGACTTGGTTATTTTATTTACACAGTAACAGACATCAACATCAAGCTAGTCCAGTACCCTTGGACTAGGTTCCCGAGTTTAGTTTAAATTAAAAAGCCCACAGAAAAATCAGCCGCTCAGAGCTAATGCATGGAATAGATCTGCAAATCCACTTTCCCTGCTTCAGAAGTTTTCAACAAACATGCCCGTTCTTGGTGCCCTCAGTTAGTATCCTGGGAATTTCTTGCTTTTTCAGCTAATGCTCTGAATCACTGCTCAAGAGAACAGTTAATGTTTGTAAATGTGCAGTATCTGGGCTATAGAACAAAGTTACCTGAATCGCTGCATTTTTATTCTCTGAGGTATAAAAATGTTCACAATTAATATCAGTATCTGGAACAGTATATTAAAAGAGTAATTAGCTAGCATTAAAGGAGTCTTGCAACGTGATACAAAATGTGCAGTGGCATAGAGAATTCATGCTGACTATGCATCCCTAAACATATCTGCACTGAGTCAGGGTTTAGTCATTACCCCACCACAAGCTTCACAAGCCATAATGCTAAATGACACTAAAGTGAATTACGAGCACCAGCAGACTCTCTTCTTCCCTTGGCAGGAGAGGCTTACAACTCTAACCCCTGCTGAATTCAAGGACTGGAAATTTGCTACGGTTCAAGGACAAAACACATCAAAAACACATTCGCTAGCTCAAGAGTGCCACATATGAGACACATGCTTTCTGTTCATTAATCATTCTGAATTGATTTGAGAATATAACTGCTCAACTCAGACTATTACCAGTAATCTGGAATACAAATATAGCATCCAAACAAACAAACAAAAAAAAAACAACAACACATTGGTTTAAGATGACAAGAAAACTTCTAAAGAAACTGAAGCTTAGCAGTACTTGATTTACTTCCCCAATCCTGAGACCAATACTATTCTTAACACCACACACACTTCACAGCCTGTATTCATTTCCTTCCCCACATTTGGTCTACACAGTCAAGTATGTGTGATGTTCTGACAGTAAAGCTATGGAAACTACAACAGAAGAAGAGCACAATAATGCTGTTTGATAGAGCATGTGCTCAGCTACAAAGCATCATTTGTCAATCATCATTACCTATGTGTTTTCATGAGCAATGAACAAAGCCTGAATGCCACCCTCAAAATTCTGCACTTGTGGATGTGGCCCACTGTCTCACAGCTGGGTATAATGGCATAATTGCTAGAAAAATTTCTCTACGCAATCCATCTGTCATTGGCCTGAACACATGGAAGTCAGAAGGCACCAAATGTAGACTATACAGTGGGTGTGGTAGGTCACTCCAGCCAAGACCGAAATCTCTGGGGCACATTGCCAAACAGGTATGTCACCTGGCATTATTGCACTGCAAGAGAAGGATAGTCTTTTTCTCTGACCTTACTCCAGAAAGTTCAAGCCTTCCCCTTCGAAAGCATCACAACAACCATCACAGCCAACGTCAGGAAATTCAGAAAGATCACCCCTTTCCTAACCCAAAAGACAGTTCACATCACACAGCCACTGAAGGCTGTGTCTTCAACCATTTATTTGGTCAGACAATTTGCACATTGCCACTTCAAGGGCTGCTGTTTCAACTCCAGCTCACAGTGGTAACACCATGTCTTGTTTCTCACAATGATGCATTCCAGGGAACTGTCACCTTTGGCTTTGTATTAGTTCAGTAGATCCTAACAAACCTGTATACAGTGTTCTTTCTGTTCCTGTGTGAACAGTTGTGAGACACACCTGACAAACTTTTTGATATTCCAACATCACCACCATCTCTTCCAACACACTGAAGCCAGTATTCAGCTCCTTACACAGTTCCCTGGTTGCAATCTGCTGATTCACACAAACGTGCTGATCAAGACTCTTCATTTTATGGTGCAACAGCTTCACATAGTCACACTGGAATAGAGCTCATTCACACTGCTGCCATCTGCGCTGAAAAGCACCACTCATCCCCACACCAAGCTTACATTCACTGTTCAGTTTCCATCAATGTTCAGCAGTGTCAATGAATGTCAAGAGCACCAATTTTTCTGCACAGGGGAACTCAATGACACACCTTTGCTTCATACATGCTTCCACATCAGATGCTATTGTCAAATTGCCCCTCTGCTGCTGTCTCACAGCAACAAAACTTAATGGAACACTGGCAGGAATATTCAGCCTCTACTGCCATACCCTCAACATCCACCTCTGACACTGCGGGCCAACACAATAAAATGGAAGGCATTACCTTCAGAGCAGCCATCGTACCTCTGCAGGCCCACAGATGCCTTTGTGCAAAATACATAGAAAAGGTGATGACTGCCTTATGGAGCATTAGTTCCACTCAAGTAATGTATGTCACATCTGGAAGCAAAGCAGTCACACAATACCCTTCTACAAGGAATTGTGTTAATACGCATTTTTCCAATTATAATAAGTTCCTGTGTATTTGTATGCTTTGTTGTCCTCCTAACCTGTGTTCTCACCTCCTGTGGCACTGCATTTATCATGGGAGCGTGGTTCTGAAGTGTCACCAATTCGTGAGATCAAAGTCAGCTTGTAAAGCTTATATCTTGTCTCCTTAAAGGATTTAGCTCCTGAGTTTGTTGCACAGAACCCACTCGAGCACGGATGCTCCTGCTGACCCACTTACCAGGAATACCATTGCTCCCAATTGCAGTATAAGTCAGGTAATACCCGGAACTGGATTAGACCGAAGATACACCTCTAAGAGGGTAATATGTCATTTGTTCTAGATTTGTTTCCTGCAACTCAGAAAAAGTTCTAGTTTGCAATCCATAAGTAGTAACATATGCTTTTGCTGAAGCACGCTGACATGTATAAGCCTGAAAAGGTAAAATAAACAAAAAAAATATGCCTAAGGATAGCTTTTTCCCTTCTGAGAGAAGGCACTCTTCCCCACAAAAAAAGGACCTGATTGAAAAGCCAGTAAAGACTACTGAAGAAACTGCACATGGCATGCAAGTGTATTTTCACTCAGAACTAAATCACATTTCTCCTAAAGGGGCAAGGGCAATAAACTAGCTTGCTGTATTGGTTTAACAGGCAATCTTGTTGCTTTCACCAGTTTTAAGCATTGCACAAGGTCTAAGTCATCTAGACTCCTTCAGATGACTAATTTACCAAGCTGTACTTATGTAGAAAACATACTTGGAGCTTCATGCCCTAACCACATTATTCTCCTTTTAGCTTACCCTAAGCCTGCACACAAAGGATACCTCAGAATAGTATGAACTCACTGCCTAATTCTGCTGACAGAAAGCAAATTCTCAAGTACCCTGTCAAGAACATTACCCTCTCAAATTTGCTATTTCAGTAATGCACTTAAGTGACAAGATGCTGTTTTCCATCATTCACCAATACTGAACAAGATATCTGACTTCAGTGTCATGAGGCTGCTGCAGTAGTACAGTTCCATATTGCCAGGTTGTGTGCCTTACTGGTTGCTGCAGTGAAAAGCTTCCCATCATCACCTAATCCAGTTTGCTGAGAAAAGAATATCACGTATTGCAAGCACAGGGTTAAGAAGGCAATACATCGGCTGATCCCTCCCAGCAGCTTTTACTGAAAGTTTCCAATATTTATGTGAGCATATCTTTAAATGCTAAGACAACAAAAACTACACAGGTAACTGATCACTTGTTAAGTAAGCAGCCCCACTGGAACCACTATATAATGCTTCCACTTGCAGTACACACAGGAAAGCTTAACTACCTGTCCACATAGCACAGATTTACCACAACACTAACCTGCACAGAGAGGTAAGCTACAAAAACCTTTTCTAAATACTGAAATACAACCAACTTGCTTTTCCAGTAGTATTTTGCTAAGCAGCATAAACGCATTTGGGTTCCCTATTAAGCTTTCCAAGCCTGATGTCCACAAGAAGCTGAAGACTACAGCAAAATGAAAAAACACATTAAATATCAGTTCAAAAGTCCACTAGCAAGCTCAGTCTTCCTAAAAGAAGTTAAATTTTGAGAACCAGACAAAGCAATAACACAAACCTCAAACCAGGTTTGAAGGCACCATAACAATAGCACAAGTCTAATAGCTTCTACACCAAAATAACTCTCAGCATCTTCTGTGACAATGTTTCTGCCTTAATGCAGTGGTGCATGATAAAGCTGTCCAATGGCTTCTACCAGAATTCTCTAGGTGTTTAGTCATTCATTTCTGCATCACTTCACATGTTAGTGTTGGTGACAGTCTAAAACGAAACCTTCCAGATATAACACAGGTAAGTCAATCCACCTTCTCAGGTTTGTTCTGCTGACACAACTAGCACTGCTGGGGGAAGCTGGGAATATCAGCTGCTATTTGCTGTGACCACAAGATGCCAAACCACAGAGACTAGTTAGTGGCTCCTGTCTGTAACGCTCAACAAGCACATTATAGTACAAGATCTACCTTTCAGAAAAGCAATACTAGAGGAATTCAAGTTCAAACTACTTTCATGCTGAAATTTTCATATTAGAAATACAGTTTGCGTCCATCTGAAGAAAATAAATAGAATACTGATGGACACAAGTTTAAACAGCAATCATCATTCTGCATGACTTGCAGTACCTGCTCTGTAGCCTTTCAACATTCAGAAACATAAAACTCACTTTTAAGTTCATGATAGCTATCAGAGTACACATCAAGGACACAATGTGTACAATAACACAGAAATGGAAAGGAAATAATCATGTACTACAAGAAAGTTTTGTATACATATGCACACAGATGCATGTAAGGGAGGTGAAGGAAGAAGTGTTTACACAGTTAGCAGGAAAAATAGAAGGTCACTGTATCATTACAGAGTACATTTCTTAAGGTCACTTCCAGCTCTTCACTACAACAGCAATCCAGGATGTTCTACCCCAAATAGGCTACTTTAACCCATCTACAATCCTAAAATCTGACCTCCTGTTTTCCTTTAACCTGAAGGACTTTAGTTGAATTCTTTATTTTTTTTAATCCCAGGCAACTCCATGTAATTTTCAAGGACATGCCAAGACTATAACTATTCTTTTGCATTATGTTCCTTAGATCCAGTAGCTCCAGATGCTCAGACTCATGGAAAAAAAAGACATAAGAAACTTAAGACACTAGAGCACCTTACCCATCAGCAAGGCGGAAAGTTGCATCCTTCTTTCTGCTAAGAGGGTAGCTGAGGTCCTGATAATAACAGCATAATGTTACATAAGGCAGCTAGTTCCAATTTGTCCTCACACAGAGTCCAAACCTACGTTACATTTCAATTTATTCCTCCAGCCATATAGATGGCTCCTGAAATTTTATAATAGCTACTAGAGCATGACAATCTAGCAGCACTAAAATTAAAGTAGCATCCTCTCTAGTAGCTTTAGATCTCAGTTGATTTTGTATTCCCAAGCAAAATTACACTAGGCTGAAAACATGGGCCTTTAGTACCTGAAGATACAGGGTTTTAATTTCATCTGAAGACTTTCAGTGACCAAGAAGGCAGATGCCAGCTTAAGCCTCCTAAGCCAGGAAGGCACATACACGTTGTGACATTCACTAAAAGCAGAACTTACACTGCATGTGCAAGAGATCAGTGAGGTCTCTACTGCCAGCAGTTATTATTGAGCAGCTTCAACGATGACTGCTACAAGGCAGAAGACTCAATCGCAAACTACAGAGAAAGGTCAAATTGCAGGAGGTTGTCTTTCCCAACCCAGCTTGTCCCCAACAGTACAGGCTGCAAGAGCATCCTACCTCAGTTCCCTGCTAGCCACAGGCAATCAGCGTGCTGCATATACTGTGTTTTTCTGTCCACTCCTCCAATGTTTGTTTATAAAAACAAACACCAGGAATGTGGAACACAGCAATAACTTCACACAGGTTTTTCCTCCCTTCTCAAGGAGAAAGGTAGGTTTAACCCAGCCTGCCTGCTAGGCTTGTTTAAACACACTCTACTGCATGTTGAGAGCACTAGAATCCTGAACGTGAACTTCTTTCTCTAGGTAGATCCACCCACATTGCACCTCCTCAGCTGAAAGCTCATCCTCTTCTAGTGACATTAAAACAGCCACACAAAGGCAGGTCCTAGAGGAGTATTTCAGCCCAGCAGCAGCGCACCTCACAGCGCTCGTTCCCGGTTATCTCGAGAGAGCCGTACTGCGGGAGCAGCCACCGCTTTATCAGCCCCCAACCCAGCGGCGAGGCCTCCCGCCCCGCCGAGGGAGGAGCCCACCGCCCCTGGGCTCCCAACCCAGGCCCCGGCGGCCGCCAGCAGCCCGGCCGAGCCCAGAAAGCAGCCCGAGGCCGCAGGTCGCCCCGCTTCGGCCTCACGCTGCCGTGCGAGGCGCCAGAGCCCCGGGAGGGCTGGGCCGCGCCCTCACCTTGACGCGGATCTCGTAAGTGGTGAAGCGGCCGCGGCCCACTCCCACAGTCTGCGGGTTGCCCACGTCGATCTCTAGGAAGTTGCTGGGAGGCCCGTAGGCGTCGTTCAGGTTCTGCGGTTTGCTAATCAGCCGCCGGGTGTCCGCGATCGTCTCAGCCATAGCGGAGCGGACGCCTTCCTCCCCCCCGATGACCGGCAGGACGCGACCAAGCACCCTATGCGGCCGCCCTCCGCCGCCCGCCCTCTTATCGCCCCGCGGCCAGCTGACTGCCCGGCAACGCGCGCCCACGCCGCCGCCAGCGGATGCGCCCGCCGCCCGCGCGCAAGGCAGCCTGGGAGCTGTAGTTCGCAGCCGCAGCTCCGCTCGCCGCGCCCTGCGCGGCTGCCCGCCTTCCGAACTACAATTCCCGGCGTGCGCAGGGCATGCGTGGTGGGGCTGCTAAGAGAGCTTGGGTCCTCGGGCCCGCCGGTGGCTGTGGGGTTTTAAAACCAGAGGGAGGTTAGCGATTACGGCAAAAATTATACGTTACTCTGAGCTGAAACTTCTCAGCAGCCAATCTTAGCACTGTGCATAGGGATGGGGGATCCAAGGTAGGTTATGTTAGCCAGGAGCATAGCCGAGGTGAAGCATCATGCCTGGCCAGCAGTCCTGCCTTGCTGTGGGGGCTGTGAGGAAGTTCTGGAGATGTTTATAAACGTGTGGGTAGCATTAAGAAATGGGCAGTGGGCCTGTGGTTACAGGCTGGTTTGAATTAGCAGATGACACCTCAGTAATGTGTGCGCAGTTGTTTTGTTTATCAGGTGGCAAGTGGAGGAATATAGAGACACTTGACAAGACAGTTTTCATAATTGAAGTATGAGAATAAGAAAGAATCCTTGTGACAGTATTGCCAATAGGTGTGGACAAAGCTGTCTGTACTAAGATGAAGGAAAAGCATTTGGATGTTGCCATTCCACAAGGCTGAATGTCAGCAACCAGGCTGGGAGGCCTGGGTGGGCCTTACCATGTGCTAGACATAGGCCAGAGGGACCCCAGCAAAGGCTCTGCCTTGAAAATGGAACGTGGAGGATGGACAAGGCCATAAGGAAAGTGGCAATGTTGTCTGCAGCAGCCTTAAGGCTTTTAGCAATGGCAAAGCCTTCAGTTTTCTCAAATGATATGCACTTAATAGCAGTAGCCAACTAGCTCAGATTTGTTAGCTTGCAAAGCTAAGAGTTTGTTAACATTTCATTTATAAAGGATAAGAGGGGAAATTTGTGTTCCCAGGAAATAAGTAAATGGGAGGCTAGGACCTTGAAGAAAGGTAAACAGGGGAGAAAAGAATGAGGGAGAAGTGTGGCCTTCTCTGCAAAGACACAAGACTATTGCTGCTTCTGTACCTAATTCAAACACCCAACTCAACCATTGGCAAAAGAAGTGGAAAGTTTGCCTTCTGCTTCATTGAGGACTTCAGTGAATGGTAATTCTATCACCCCATTGCTAATATTTCTAAATGATTCTATCATCTTAGAGATCTTTATAGTCTTCCATATTTTTTTTTATTTAATACCTGCTAACAGCATCCCTGCAATAAGAAAATGCATATTTCATTTTCCTTCATTATGAAAGAGTTCTGGTAACACTCAGCTACTAGCTAGGTAGAATAAGACTGTAGAAGAACTAGTTATTATTTATTTTCTAAGAATTTGTGTCCAGGCAATAGGCAAAATGTCAGGTTGCCCACAAATCACATTTGAGAGACTCAAATTTCACATCCAGCGAGTCTGGATAACAGTTGTCTAGAATAAAAAGGTAATTAAGAAGCTGAACTGAACCCAAGTTACAAAAATAGCCCATCCACAGAACAAGAATGCTGTAGGTGTTTTTGCTTGGTAACTTTTCTCTGAATTTCCTGCTCATCACTCCTCCAGTATAATTCTTGTCCTTACTACTGCACCTTCCTTATTCTTACTGCTAATAGCTGCTAACTACTCACTTTATAATTATAAACGGAAATTAAGCTGACAGAATTTTACAGTGTAACAGTGAAAGAAAACCTTATTTGAATTACATGAGTTATTGAACTGGTCTTGCAACCAAGGTAAGAAAATCTGATGTGTTCTACTGAGATTACTTGTATACACTTCTGCATATGCTTTTGTTTCTTATGCAACTTACGCAACCACATCTGACTGCAAACGTGAAAATAAGACAGAGCACTGCTATTATCTTAAGTATATATTAAGTAATATATTGCCTGACTGGTTTTATTCAAGACAATAAAGAAGTGCCTAATATTGCACGTTTGGGAAGATGGGGAGCATATGATGAATGATGAGTAGAATTTGTTCTTATGCTGAGTAAATACTAGTAACAGTGATCCTTAAGTTGACTGTTTTTTCTCACAGCATACCATCCTAGCAACACTATTCTCTCTGCTTTTCCTAATAGAGATAACTGGTGCTGGAGAGCCATAGAGAGAGGCAAGTAAAAGAGAGTGAATGTTTTAGTGCCCATGTGTCAATAGTATTGGTGAGTATGGAGGCTATAGCCATTTGGTAATGTCTCCCATCTCTGCTGTTGCTGTTTTTTTCCATTATCTCAGCTGGGAATCAGATCCTCTGTACTGGAAGACAAAGGGGAAGATGCCCTGCTTCGAATCTAGACCCTCCTTGCTTGTGTGAAAGCACATATGCCACACTGGCTGGCTGATGCTTTAGAGAGAAGGGAATGAAGGTGGGGGAAAATGAGAGGCCTTTGAGTCTGCTTATTTCCTTCCAATCCTCAGAAAATGTGTTTATTCTGAGTTATGGATCATATTTTTTGTGAACCATGGGACTCTGGAGTTACACTGTCTGTAGTTACACTACCTGCTTGCTGCAGTGGTTCATCTGTCAGGATGAAAAAGGTGAACCATACAATCAAAGAGAATGTTTTAATTCTATTTCTGGTGTGAACTTTGGGCCAAATTTCAAATCTAGAGGGAGAGAGGTCAGCTGTGTTTGTAGGTCCAAAGACTATATGCAAGAAACCAAGCATTTAGACAAACAACCAAGAGATTAGGAATTCATGGATTTGTTGCCACACTTATTTATTCAGCTACAATTTTCTTGCATAAGTTCAAGTTGTGTTATGAATCCTAGATTTTCCTGGCATGTACCTACAGAAATAGGTATTAATGTATGATTAATTCTTAAGTTTAGTGTAGTGATACCTCTCAAGTAGTTATTTGTTTTTAAAAGAAGAAAAAAAATTACATTTAACTGCATAGGAAACCAAATATCACCATTACCCAGCTGGGGTTCCCCAGCCTTATGACAGGCTCCCAAGTTAATACATTTTAGTCACCACAGGCATATTTGTCGAAACTTCTGAAGAATGCTGACCCAGGATAAGCCAAAGGAGAAAGACCAACATGAGGCATAGAACAATTGTGCAATGCTTTATGTGGAAAAGTGACTTCCTGATGCCAGTGTTAGTAGGTGGTTCTTTCAAGCACAATGTTTAGAGATCTACATTTGCTTCTTCCAGATATAAATGTTTTGTATATAAATATAACTTGTTATATCCATGTATATAAACTATTGTATTCAGTGCCTCATCTCTGATATTTTTCAACACAGATGATCCTCACATATACTTTCTTATCATTTAAAATGTCATCCACCAGTTCACAGGTATTTACTTTGTGAACCCCTTGCTTTAGAGAAGCTGAGTAGTGCCCATGTAGCTGGAAAGTTGTGCAATGAGCTTCTAACATACGGAGCTGAGTGAGCAATGCAAGCTGCAAACAGACGGATGTGTAAAAATAGCTCTAAGTCCATAAGTTTGGGAACGTTTTTGCAGCTTTAAGAATCTTACATTTGATAAGCAACATAAACTATCTATTGCATATTTGATTATTTCTGAATAGATACAGCTAAAATCAAGTTTGCCTCAGAGGGTTCTGTCATAACTCTAGGAAAATGGCATTTTATGCAAACTTGTCAATAAAAACAAACCACAAAATCAATTTTCCTAGAGTTGGGTGAATGACCACTCTTATGTCAAAAGTGCATGTATGTAGTGGATCCAAAGATGTTTCCCATCATGGAAACATCCTGGAGCCCTGCAGGTAGGCAGGTAGACCCTGCCCTCCTTCTGAAGAAACTCGGAGGAGGTTTGGAAAAGGTCCAGAGATCTTTGGACACAAACATTCCTGTGGGTTTGACACACTTGATTTTCCAGAGGAGTGAATTTTGTAACTCCAGAGGCTAGTGGGGGACTTTAGAGGGGTTTTATTATGCCCCTGTTTGCATTCCTATTTAAGACCAGCTATTATTTCAGTTACCTTGCAAACTAATAATGCTGATAAGTTAAGCAAGCATCAATCTAATTCCATCATCTTTATAACCTTATTTTTCTGGAGGAAAGAAAAGAGATGAATACAGTGAATGAAGTGTACGGTTGCCCTATAGAATGGATCTGTATCTGTTACAAGACATTAACCATGACAATCTACAGATTATCCAATTCTTGTTATTTTAGGTTAATGACAAAATGTGACTGTACTGAATGCAGATTCCGGTCCTGGGGTGTTCACTACAGTGGCACATATCATGGCATTTCAGAGTTTGCTGTGTACAGAAGCACTGCAAAAAGTTTTTCTTCACTTAGGTAGAGAATAACAGAACAAACCCAAATGGGAAGTTTTTCTATACATGTCTTGGATAACGAGGTTAAGCAGAGAATCTGTTAAGACAAAAAACCAGTGACAATTTAAATAAATCAGATGTTTTTGCTGAAGATTATGCTGTCATTTTCTCCAATTATTCTTGACATTTCACCCAATCGCATTGTGATCTGAGTTAATAATGGAAGAGAAAGAGCGTCTCTCGTTGCCTTGTTTATTCTTTGTTCTCAAGGAGATAAGCTGTTTATAAGGATATTTGTTATTTAAATCACTTTTACTGAAGTTGTTTGTTTCCTTGTTTGAGATTCTAAAAATATTGCAACAATTGCGATGCGTCTTTGAAACGCCTATTCACTTCGCTATGATTTGTGCTGAAATTCTTTCCTAAATGGGCACAGGTGTTGATGGCTAGAATGAGTCAAAACCAATAAGTGCTCAATAAAGGGAAGATGAAAGAAAATGCACTGAGTGCAGCTCTTTTAAGATGTGATAAAGTGGCATTTTAGTTCACCGCTTAATTAGATATGTAGTATTGAAGATGTGCCTGGTGCAACTGCGTATTTTAAAACAGTTGAACATAGAATTATGGACTCATAGAACCATAAAGGTTGGGAAAGAGTAGTAAGATCATCTAATCCAACTGTCAGCCCATCCCCACCGTGTCCAGAAACCATATCTCTCTGTGCCACATGTTCCTTGGATGCCTGTAGGGACGGTGGCTCCAACGTGCTAGAAAATAACTTCAAGTATTATTAATATTTTCAAGATCATAAATGTAATTAAAAAAATAGTAATACTGTTCAGTAGAATCTACTTTGGTAGATGATGTTTGCAATCAGTTCTACAGTGCCTCGATGTGATGTTTTGCTCCCTTCTTACATAAGAAGCCCTGTTGGACCAGTGTTCCATGATCATAATTTGTTCACTTGCTCATGTTGCACAGAAATTTAACTCTAGAATTTAACTCTCTACAGGAATTCCGACATTGAATAGCCAAAAATCAGAGCATTTCCTTCATGCTTTTAGTGTGAGCAACATCGAGGCCACATCCTGACCCGTGGGCGCATTTGTGACAGGAGCAGAGAGGTAGGGTTACTGGCTCCTGACTGCCAGCGCCCTTACATTGAAATCTACGCTTGTGTGTTTGCTTACTGCATGGTGCCTTTCTGTCAGATAGCCTGGCAGACTGAAGCCGATGTGTGCAGCGGTGGCACTCCTCGCCCAGCTCCGGGCTCCCCTGAGGCACCCAGCCGACGGCAGCCCCAGCGCCCTCACCCCGGGACTCCATTTCCCAGCACGCCCCGCGCCCTCCGCCGTGGAGGTCGCGCCGGAAAGATGGCGGCGCCCGTGTCGCCCTTGGTTACTGCGCGCTGCCTGCTGCGGGCACCGGCGCGATGTGTTGCCCGTCTGCTGCCGGCACGGGCCCTGCCGAGAGGTCAGTGCCGCCGATCCCGCGCCGTGCCCAAAGAAGGGCGAGTCCGGGAGCGCGGTGCCCTGGAGGGGGGAGCCCGGCTTTTCTGGAGAGGGGGCACGCTAGTGCCGGACTTCGCCTCGGGGCTGCCGGCGGAGCTCCGTGCCGGTCCTGTGTGGGGAGAGAAGGCGGCCGCTGCGCCTGGCTGGCCATGCAGGGCTTCACCGCGTCCTCCGGTTCTCTGTGGCCTGCCGCCTCTGCCCGTCCCGGGGCCTGCGGCAGGCTCAGCCGGCTCTGTGACTTCCCGGCTAGCCTGGACTGCGACTCTGCCTAAATGCTCCCTTGTCTGTTAACTCTTCCCCAGAAAGGTCCTCTCATCTGTTACAGCAGCCGAGCTTTGTAGCCTGATAAAGTCAGCATAGTACATAAATTCTTAGGAAAGCGGGTTTTGTTAGCTTGAGACTTAGGGTAGAAGCTGAGGTCATTTGTCTTTAGTGAGAGCTCTACTATAGAGCAGTGAACACGGGCACAAGCTGCTGGAGTTTAGGGAGTATTGGAACAGTGCCCTCAGGCATAGGGTTTGGATTTTGGGTGGTCCTGTGGAGCCCAGGCCCGGACTCAGTGATCTCTGTGGGTTGTCTGGGACAAATAAGCATTCACATACAAGTGTTGTATTGTGACAGTACAATACTTACATCCTAAGGCAAATAGACTGAAAAGAGATGTGCTGATTAAATGAGTGTTACGGTTAGTACAATGGTTGTGTTTTTATTTAATTGTGACATTGCTTCAGGTTTCTACATTTGTGTCCTTCTTGAAGTCAGCAAATTCAGTGATTTTATCAGCATTTTGTTTTGGCTTCCATGTTGAAAGGTGGTTGCTCTGCTCATTGTTTGAGGACATCCGCAGGGATACACAATGATCAGTGAATTGATTTATAATCCAGTTCTTATAATCAGTGCTTTCTTTCTTGCACGATCTGCCTGCTGCACCTCTTGAAAGACTTCAGAATTAATGCCTGTGAACAATTTCCCTGACAAACTTTCCTCTCATTCCTACTTTCACCTCTAGCTGAGGTTGTTTAAATGGGCTGTGTGTGGAAATAGGACAAGAACTCTGATTTTCCCCCTAGCGTCCTGGGCACCTATGGAAAAATCAGCATTCTACTGTAGCACTTATATTCTCTAGAAGTTTACATACAGAATATATATTTATTATAGGAATATTCATATAATGAATGGATTGTAAGAAGGCTAGAAATATAGTTTAAGTGATTCATGTAAGTTTCTCCTCCTCCAAGGAGACAAAGATGAACAGACAATCTAAGAGCTTGTATCTTAGCTGCAATTTTTTCTGATCTGAACGGTTTGTAAAAGTTACTTTCTGTTACACCTTGCTGTCACCCCCCAAATTCTGGTGTTTGTGGAAAGCTTTTAAGACGGAATGAAGTTTGCAATGCAGCAGTGAAATGGATCTGCTTCCTGCGTTGGCACTGGCTTAGCCAATGCTATTCAGCTTCTTGATGACAGCTGTCTGCAGCGGTGGCAGCTGGATGATCTCTGGGTCGTGGACTTTGATGCTCTTGTAGCCCCCGTGGTGAGTTTGGCTTAGGTGCAGTTCTCAACTGCTGGGAGTATTTTCTGACTTGAAGGTAAAGAGCGATTAACCACTGGAGGAAGTTATTATAGGAAGTGTTTGGTTCCCCATCTCTTATATGTTTGCAATGCACTTTCCTCAGAATATGTAGTCAATCACAATTCACAGGCATAGTTCAGAGGTATTTAGGTGAATACTGGTGTTCCTAGTACTTAAAACATTTGTTGTTGTCTTTAATCTCTGTGCAGAAAAAGTATTAGTGAGCATTCCTATGGTGGAGCGATTTGATGCTCACATACAGAACAAAGGTTAAATGCCTTTTAAATCCCTTTGAGGATTTGTTTCCTCTTTGATTAATTGTGAAAATTAATAATACGCATTTACACAAGTACTGTATATAGTTGACAATCTATGAAGTGAATGCTGTTATCTGAAGCTTGATTTGCCTTCTGCAGTAAAAGGAGCTAGGTTCCATTTTTTTAACCTTTGCTTCTTTAGCCGGATATTATGTATCTTTTTTATGTTTTTCCTTTATTCTTTAGATTTTTTCCGTATTTCTTTCCATTGAAGGTTGACAGTTTTAATCAGATGTTTTAAAGATGCTTTGTTCTGTAGTAGGAAAGGATTCTGCAGATCAAATCTGAATTAATCTCTGGAAGTACAACACCTTCTCAGTAATGAATAATCATTTCAAACATGAGATCTTCTCCGCATAACTTTGAATTTATTAATCTATGAGTTTTCAAGGAGTTGGTTTCTTTTCCATAGAAATGTGGAAAAAAATGGTATTCATGGCAGGGAAACCCACGTTCAAATTACATGATTACATACAACTAAGAGGGGGAAAAGATGGTTGCCGGGGTGAGTGGTGTTTTTCTCAGTTACCCTTCTGACCTGTCAGCCTCCTGGCTTCTGTCAAGATCGGTTTATGACAGGCCACAATCCAGCTTCCATTCCAGATTGTCTTCTTATATAAATAACTCTAGTGCCTGCCTCAGCTGTGAGCTTTGCTCTCGGAAGCGGCGTCATTGAAGCTTGCTTGCCTTTTTCCAGTGTCACCTCAGGCATGAGTTCTAAGTGGCAGAAGGAAAGCCTGACAATGTACTGATCAAGTTTTCAGTTTGTTGCTCTTTTCCAGAGCAGAATGTCTTTAAAGTTAAGAATGCTTTTTATTTTTAGATTTTGATGTTAGCACTTATCTTTGCAGTGATTAACCAATGCTAGTTTACTGAAGGTGTCTTAAGTAACTCGTAGAAGGGAATCTTTATACTTTCAGATTAGCATTTACGTTACGTAATTTTACATTAAAAAGTTTTTGTTGTCTTTGAGGTTTTTTTCCCCTCTTATTTCCCCAAGATTTCCTTCTCTCTCTCTTCTGTTTTGTTTTGTGTGTGTATCACAGTAGGTTTTTGTTGCAACTAGGTCTGTGATGCTTGGATAGGCAGGCAGAAAGGCAAATGCAAGCACCTAATTTTGTGGCTTGAAAGTAAATGAGATTGCCCTGATGCTTATGTTTCTGGAACTGGAATTTAATAGGAAGTTGCAACCTACCAGCAGTTCTTAAATAATAGTCAATGTTAGGCAGGACTTCCAGTGCTGTCATGCACACTGGGAGTGAGAAAGATTATGGATTGTGTCTCTAGTTTTACACTGGTTTAAGTAAAACTGAGTAATGCATGGACATTGGGCTTTTGTATAGTCTTACCTGGATACACAAAGTTCTTTTTCTCTGTGACACTTGAATGTTTCAGAAGGAATCCAATACAAGCAACAATTTGTATAACAGGAAGATGTGAATCAGTAAGAGAGATATAAAACTATGTAAGGAAATTGTCTGGTATTCCTCTGCTATGTATTATGATTCTAAAAATCCCTTTTCTTTATCTGTTGAGGAATAGATTACTCTAGAAGCTGTAGCATTCTGAATGATTTTTACAGTCTGCTCCACAGTGCAGGTGAGAATGGAAATCTCGCTTGTTAGTCTCTCAGTAAAGTTTATCACTTGAGTAGTTGTCTTTTGTTGACTTCTCTTTAAAACTCATACATGCTTTACGTTCTTTTTAGAGTCTATGACTTTGCTTTATAGCAGCACATTTGTATTTATCACTTACCAGTTACTGTGTGCTTCCTGGTACCCCTCACCATATTTAAATCTTGGCATTCAGTATTATTTTAGGAGAACAGTGAGCAATTTGTCCCACAACACCCTCCGTCATCACTTGAGCAGTCTTCATCTCTGTCATCTGTTGATGACATAGTGTTTTATTCCCACTTTATTTCCACTTATGGTCAGCTGTGGGTACGTGTAATCTGACACACAAGGCATACATGTGAGCAGCCCTGCTGGTGTCCCTTGTCCATGGCCAGAAAGTTAATGAGCCACAAACTCATTCTTATCCCTAAACCAGCTTTTATTTATTTTTTTTTTCTCCTAATCTCATGGTAAGCAGTGGGAACTATGGACTTTGTAGGTATAGCAGAGTGAGGCTGGACCTTCAAATCAGACCTCTCAGAGCCACTGAGCTGTATGTGTTGTGAAGGCGGTCAGTAGATCAGAGATGCAAACCACAGGACTGAGGCAGAGTTTATGCAGGAATAAATATTTGGAGAAAGTAAGATGAAGGTGAACTTTGAGAGATCACCTATCTGTTTCTCTTCCCATTATCTCCTTCTGTTTGAATGCAGATCAGGTATTACTGACCCGTTATTGATTTCATCAAGATTGATTATTGATTTCATCAAGATTACTCTTACAATTCTCTTTTCATCAGTTAACCCATTTCACTGCCTTAAGTAGATTTATAGTCTTTTCCTTCTCTCCCGATAGGTAAAGGGTGCTGAGAAAGCTATGTGATTTTCTTTAGCCTTCTGTAAAGATTTTACTGAAATTTTTGCAATAATGGACATTGAACTCAGCTCTCTAAGTGATCTTTTTTGCTGGGGACAAGCTAATTACTTTTAATTCATGACAGTAACTCAGTTCCTTCAGGGCAGCAGAATTTGGTATAATTATTGGCTACAGGTGTAAATGCTGGCTGCCTTGTTTTGGAGGTATTTTTTGGAGGTACTGAGGTGTTTTCAGTTCTTGTATAACCATATCTGTTTTTTTATATAAAAATTTAAGTTTTTCTTCTGCCTCTCTGAGCCCCCTTACAACGTCTCTGTGGTTTGTGACCCATGGTGTAACAAATGCTAACTCACACATTTTTCAAGGCTCTGTTGTGTTCATACCTTCTCTGAAATATGATATGAAAATCAAAGTGTATTCTAGGGCAGAGCATATTGCTATTGAGTAGACCAGGGTTATTTCATGTGTGCTTATGTTTTTGGTACTTCTGCATGCACACATGCATATATACATTCTATGATTCTGTGATTCCATGGTTCTAAACCTCAGAGTACTTTCTTCTTTCCTTACTCTCTCCCCAGTAGTGTTACAATGATGTTTCACTGCCACTCTGTAATCCAGCATAGTCTTAGATTGTTTTCTGCAGAGTTGCTCTTTAGATGGTCAATGTCCATCTCTGAAGTTCAGTTAGTTATTCCCCCTAAGAACAATGCCTTGTTGCATTACATTCTACTTAGTGTACCCTGCCATGCCTTCCAGAGTGTTGGCAGCCCCCTCCTTGCGATCTTACCTGCAAGCTCATTCCATGAAGTTCACTTTGCCCTACACAGATCATGGCTGGAAATTCCGAACTACACCAAGCTGAGCTTCTGAGCTCTCTATGAAGCTCTACTGGAAACATGCATGTAGCTTAACTGTAGTAGTTATTCATTACCTACAGTTTTTTCTAATTTATTTTGTACTTGCTCAAAAGTTATGTCACTTGCAACTAGCTTTCCTGCTATATATGTATAGAACACTGTGTGACACAATGACAAAATGGTTGCTGCAATTAAGAACATTTTCTCTCTTTCTGCCAAATGTATTACATTCTCATTAACTTTTGTCATTGTTACATTTTGTGTTACTTGTGATTGTACTTGAACTTTGAAATGATAACATAAGCAAAGAAGGTATTGAAGATTTTTTCAGTGTATTCTTTTATTAGATTTCTGATCTTACTGATTTAACAAGCCTTCTTTGTAAGACTTTATGTTCTTTAATTCCTAATTATAGTAGTTATATCTCATTTTGTGCCTGTCAGTTCTGACCTTTTTTCTTTTTAATCTAAACAGAATTCCTTGGCGTAGTCCTGTCTCTAGGTAGAAGATAAAGCCAGCAAAGTGAACTGTGGTGTTGCAGGGTTTCACAGTTACTGTGTTGCTTACTGTGGTCCTTCACTCTTTAAACTTGCTTTCAAAACTCCTGTTTTGGTCTCCTGTTTGCTGTCCTTTAAATTCTTTCTTCCAGCTTGCCTGTTTCTAAATGATTCATCCGTTCAGAAAATAAATGTTCTCTGTCAGGGATTTTAAATGATTTTACCTCACTTTGCAACAGATATGTCAACACTTTTCTTCCAACAGCTCGTTCAATCTTGACAACTTCCCAGCTGAGCAATGTATGTATGTGTTTTCTATTAATAAAAGTGTTAAAACATACTACTAAATGTATTTTGTAGTTAGTAGTGGATTAATGAAAAATAAAGGCATAACATACTTGTACAGCTGCCTAGGTAAGCAATGTGTATCAGTCTTTGCATGAACTGTTAGCGATGTGCTGTGTTTATGATTTTAAGAGAACACTTTCAAAACTTCTCTATTTATAGTCTGTTTTCTATTTTACAGCATTTGCAAGTCAGGCAGCAGATGAAAAAGTGGTTCTTCGTACTCTTACAGATGCTAATTCTAGAGCCTTACTGGTTTGCAATGGACCTTTAGAACATTATGACTTTCTGATCAAAGAAGAAGAGCTGAGGAACGATGAACAGCAGAGAAAAGTTGTTCAGCACCTGCAAAAATTGCACGAGAGTCTTAAAGGCTACAGCATCAGCTCAAAAAATTTTCTCTCAAAGGTGAGATTGATGATGATAAATATATTTTTAGAAATTATATTTTCTCATAAGAATGTGCTTAAAAATATATTAATTTCTATCATTAACCTAGTCTTATTTTTGCATCTGAGTCTTTACAGCTAAATCTTTCTCCGTCTTTGGATCTGCACCCTGATTGCATTTTGGAGGTTTCTTTTCAAAGCATTAATTACAACTCAGGCTCACACCTGTTGTACAGTACATAGCACAACGTTACTGACTTCTAAGGGCCTGCTGTTGCAGTTCAGTAACTGTTCCCTGAAGTTTTTGGCACAGTATTTTCCAGAGCTACTATGGCAGTACTTTTCATATCTTGTTCTCATGTTGTTATTTTCATGCTCTTGTGGCCTTGCACCTGCAAATTCTGATAGTGTTGTTCTCATGGGAAGTGGACAGAACTGGTGTGAGAATCTTATCTTCACCTGCTTTCCATGTCACTTTTTGTAGACTTTAGTTTATATATCAGAAAACCAAACATAGTGCAAAGCAAGGTATGCAAGTTCTTAAATCATAGATAAATAGTAGTCAATAATATCTGTGATCAGAAGTGGAATGACCAGTGAATGTGCAACTTTTGCAGCAGACCAGTGTATTTCAGTCAGTGCGAAGTCATAACTGCAGATGGGGCACACAATTAGGAATTTAAGTGAGTCTGATTTGGAAAAAAGTATCATATTGGGAAAAAGCATAGAAAAATGCTCATTGCCATTATCATAATCTTAACTTTCCAGGCCTCTTGCACTGGGGAGACATCTCCTATGTCAACAGCTCTACTGTTCTTTTTTTCTCAGTTGGTCACTGAGAGCTTTCCCTTTTCTTTCTCCCTACTGTACTACTTTTGCTTTTTATTTTTTAACTAGGAATACACTGAGTGTAACAGCTAAAGTTATGTCATCAGCAATAGACCCTGCTAATAAATCTGTCAGCCCCCCTCAGCATCTATTATACAACCTCATCTCATCTCATCTCATGAGCATAGAACGATATGACTAACTATTGGACTGCATGTAGGTAGTAAACTGTAGACTTGCCATTGCAACCCCAAATTCTCCAATTACATGGCACAATACTGCATTTTGTTTGCATGATAACCCTACCTGAGGTAGCATGAAACCAGAAGAGACAAAACCTACGTGGCACAAGTACCTGTAAATGGCATGCTGTCCTCTACCCTTTAGGTACCAAACCACAAATTACTACTCCAAGGCTCTTGCAAATTGTGTTAGCTTCAAAGAATGATAAAAAAGCAGCAAACAGAATATTGCAGTGAGAGCAAGTGCTATGCAAATGAAAGTATGTGTTTCAAATAGCAAGGTACAGAGCCATGGGCCTCAATATTCACTTACCAGTCTGCCTTCAGTTTGCCTTGAATGTTTTAAATTCATACTTGTAGCTGTATGTCACGTATCTGCTAATCATGCTTGACTGGGAATTCTACAAATGTCTTCCTGCCTCCTGACAAAAGGCAGCAGACTAGCACCTTGGAAGGAGCTCTTTTTTTATTGTTGATATACAGTGGGAAGAAACCTGAATGAGAGAAACTCTGGAAAGAAAAACAGGTGAATAGTGAAGAATAGGGAGCAAAGTGCTGAGGCAAGATTGATCCTATAGATGGATGCCTTGTCTCTGGTGACATTCAAGGTGACATTCTGGTGACATCAAGCTCTGAGCAACCTGATCTGGCTGTAGATGTTCCTGTTCATTGAAGGTGAGTTGGACTAGATGACCTTTATTGGTTCCTTTCCAACTCAAATGATTCTATGATTCTTTGAAAGGAATGTTTTTGGAAGTTCTGTTTTGAAAAAAAGTTAAAACTTTGAGCAGGGAGTTTGACCATACCATCTCCTGACTTTCTTCCAACATAGATCATTCTATAATTTTAACTTAGATATGGCAATTGGAGCCCAGCAATTGTTCGGAGAATAGTTTTGCCTTCTCCAACCAGTAGATTAGTTATTCTCACTACCCACCTTTTTACTTAGCTAACTGGTCAAAAGAAGTGATTCCCTCATTATATTTAGCATTGGTGCAGTCTCACCTTGAATATCGTGTGCAGTTCAGGGCCCCTCAATGTAAAAAGGAGGTTAAGGTTGACATAGGCAAACTATTTCCATGATCATAATCTAACAGGCTAGGGATTGGCATTTGAAGGGTACTTAATGTATAAAGGCGCTCTTTACCAACACTGTACAGCATGAACTGTAAAAGAGGAAATTGCTTAAGAGAAAAGCAGTTATTTGGCTTGCTCCTATGTAATCTTATGGGAATAAAGCCAAACTTTTATTCATTTTCATTTTGTAGAAAAAATGTGATGAAGGTTTTGATCTTGTTTTCTAACCTGAGGATCAGTAGGCTAGCATTCTTTTCTGGTGAACTGCTTTGGACATCTGGATATTCCTTTCTGAAAGATCTGCCTTTGAGAATAACTTTGAGAGCTGAATTGTGTTAACTGGAGTGCCCTGAATCATAGTGTAACCACTATGATTTGATGAAGAGCAGATGTCTTATAATGACTTTGTAGATCAACTGCTATGTGGATTTGTTGTTTACCATTTTTCTGATTGGGAATCATGAATAGTGAAGAAAGTGTCAACTGCAGACAACAAAGTAATGCCAATCTTATTTTAATTAGGAGATTGTAATGCTACTTTATCTCTGTCTAGCAGAGCTAATCACAATAAAGCCACCTAGCCAACTCTCTCCTAAAGGGAAAAATTCAAATACCATTGTTCTGGAGTGTGAATGTGGGCTTCCTCTAATTCTGACAGAATCTTTTGTTTCAGTTCCACTCTTTAATTTTAAACTTCTAAAGTTTAAAGCTCTCTGATATTGGCAACTAATGTCATCTTCAGTGAGATGCAGATGTAGAATTACTTGTAGATGTGACAAGTGGTAGTGTAGAGGTTTCTCTTCTAGAGCCTGATACCTGTGTGGAACACTTCAGAAGCCTGAGAACCAGATTAAGCAATGCAGTGCTGTAAAGCAGAACCGTAGGAAAGGTGGAGAACATTGAATTGTGTGTAATTCTGTTAAAGGCTTCTATCTTGCGTAAATACATTAAATCATAATTTGTGATAGAGAAGTAGTAATGTCCTTGTTTCTCTTCCGGTATTTTTGAGGATGTTAGTTGTCAATTGGAGCAGTTCCTTTTAAAATAAAGTATGAAGCCAAATAATGTGGTTTAAATTCTAGTTCAGGACAGGTTTTGCTTCAGTAAAGTTGTAATCAACATCCTTGATAAAAGTTTTCCCCAGAGTGAGTTACAACAGAATAGTGGGCAAAATCACAGACGACAAGCACTGTATCCATTGTAGGCAGTGATACCATGTGCTTTTCATATGTCTACATTTGTTGAAGAGTTTAAGTAAGCATTGGCACTCTTCTCTTGTGAAGACCTCACACATTGTAGCTTTGCATGTGACAATACACTACCCTTGATCTTAGCCAGAAGGAAAGCCAAGGCACAGATGGAAGTGAACTTGATGAGATGTGAAAAATAACAAGAAAGGATTCTACAAGTACATAGGTCAGAAGAGACAGGCAAAGGATAGCGTACCCACTCTGATAAACGAGAAGGGAAAACTGGCTTCAACAGACATAGGGAAAGCTGAGGTACTCAATGTGTTCTTTGTCTTCACTGGCTATCAGGCTTCCCATGTCCTTGAACTTCAAGGAGAGGGTTGGGGGAGCAAAATCCCTCTGTGAGAGCAGAGCAAGGCAGAGATCAGATCATGAGAATGTATGTGTATGAGTCTACAGGGTCAGATGATGTGCATCCCGCAGTCCTGAAGGCACTGGCTGATGTGGTTGTTTAGCCACTCTCCATTATACTTGAAAAGTCATGGCTGTCAGGTCAAGTCTCCAGTGACTGGAAATAGGGAGACATCACTCCCGTTTTTAAGAAAGGGAGAAAGGAAGACCAGTGGAACTACAGGTTGGTGAGCCTCACCTCTGTGCCTGAGAAGATCATGGAGCAGATCCTCTTAGAAACTGTTAAGATATATGTGAGACAGACAGTGTGGCTTCACCAAGGGCAGATAATGCATAACCAATCTGGTGGCCTTCTCTGATGAAGTGCTGGTATTGGTGGACAAAGGAAGGGCAACTGATGTTGTTTACCTGGACTTGTACAAGGCCTCTTACATGGTCCCATATCACATCCTCATCTTTAATTGGAGAAATACAGATTTAAAGGCTGGACTATTAGATGAATAAAGAATTGGTTGGATGATCACAACCGGAGAGTTCTGCCCAACAGCTCTGTGTCCAGATGGACACCAGTGATGAGTGATTTCCCCCTGGGGTCAGTCCTGGAACTGGTACTCTTCAACTTCTTTAACAGTGGTCTAGACAGTGGGATGAGTGCTGCAGTTGATATGGCAGAAGGAAAGGATGCCATCCAGAGGGACCTGGGCAGTTGTGAGAAATCAGTCCGTGTGAACCAAATGAGATTCAACAAGTCCAAATGCAAGGTGCTACACTTGGGTTGGGGCAATCTCAGATATATGTACTGACTGGAAGAACTGTCACGGGTTAACTGAAAATCTACCTGCGCCTGTGATAGGGGGGCAGCTGGCTCACAGGGCCGCTGGCCCAAAAAGGAAAGGGAAAAAGGGAAAAAGGGAAAATAAAACAGCAGCAAAGATCTAAGGAGGCACACTTATTTACTAAATACTATATCGAAATACAGGATAACACAATATAATACAATATAATTGAAATTAAGACTAATGAATCAAGCAAAATAGGAGAGAGAGTGACATGACATGACAAGAACTCATTGAGAGAAGCCCTGTAGAGAAGGACTTGGGAGTCCTGGTGGATGAAAAGTTGGACATGAGCTGGCAATGTGTGCTTGCAGCCTGGAAGGCCAACAGCATCCTGAGGTGCATCACAAGAGGGGTGTCCAGCAGGGAGAGGGAGGTGACTGTCCCTCTCTGCTCTGTCCTTGTGAGGCCCCGTCTGGAGTACTGCATTCAGGCCTGTGGCTCCTGACATAAGAAGGACATGAAAATGTTAGAGTGGATCCAGGGAAGGGTCGTGAGAATTATCAGAGGATTCCTCCTGCAAAGATAGATGGACTTGTTTAGCTTGAAGTAGATAAGACTCTAGTGAGACCAAGTTGCAGCTTCCCATTACTTGAAGGGATCTTGTAAACAGGAGGGAGACCAACTTTTAGATGGGCCTTAGTGATAAGGGGGGATGGCTTTAAACTTTTTAAAAAGAGATAAGATTCAGGTTAGATGATGGGAGGAAATTCTTCTCTCAGAGGGTGGCGAGGCACTGGTGCAGGTCCAGAGAAGCTATGGATGCCCCCCATCTGTGGAGGCATTGAAAGCCAGGTTGGATGGGGCCCTGGGCAGTCTAATTCAGAGGGTGGCAAACCTCCCTATGGCAAGGGGGTTCAAACTTGACGATCTTTAAGGTTTCTTTCAACCTAAGCCATTCTGTGCTATAGATGTTCAGTTTTTTAATAATACAAGGACTGGCGTTGTTTTTACTTAGTATTCTAATTTAATAGATTAATATATATATATAGATGTATTTTAAGTTGAAAAATTCTTGCAAATGAAAAAAACTCTTTAATCAGTCGCATATAGTAGCTTGAGTTCTTGATTTTTTTTATGTTTCTTGAAAGTGACCAACCTACTTTTAGTATGAAAATTTTAGTTGAAAAAATTGTAGTGGCAGCCTTTTAAAAGTAAAAAAAAAAAAAAAAAAAAAAAAAAAAGTGATGCACAGCATCTCAATCATTTTTCTTGGTTTTGGCATTGAAGAGAATGTGGTTAAGTGATGAACTTGAAGAAAAGGGGGAAAAGAAAGAAAAAAGAGAGGAAAAAGAGCGATGGTAGGAAAATAGTTATTTCTCTTCTTTGGTCTGATACTACTTATCTTATTGCCTGTTACAGAAATGCAGAAGACTCTTCAGAAATGAGTTATTCCAGAACTTGGAGCTTACTACATGTATAAATGGTTAAAATAATATCTGCTTTGATTGTAATTTGTTGTCACCTTTTATTTACTGAAAGCACAGTAAAAATGGGATTAAGGAACAAATACTGACATACAATAAAAGCATATCATTATTTACCTGAGGGACTTGCATCATGTGGTAGGCAAAACCGTTCTAAAATAAGCAGTTTTGGCAAAGAAAAAAGCCAACAGCCACTTCCTTTATGATAATTAAACTATATATAAATTACTGTACATTTTTGGGCATCAGCTTGGAATGAATCTGAGGGGGAAAAGCAATTAATCTGTAGCTGCAAATCAAGTATGCTTCTGTTTTTCAGAATTATTACTCAAATTTGAACAATGACTTTGATCTTCAACTTGGTGAAAGCATGGCCTTGTATGCTGAGATATTTTGAGATCCTCTGAATTGAAGTTCAAGGCCATAAGAGTTTCCATAGATGTTTCAGATCTCTAGCTTTTCAAAATAATACCAATTGGGGCATCTTAAGAGTTGTTGAGTTGCTGTGCTAATGACTTGAAATAAGCTCAATTATATGTGAGGTCATCTTTTGAAAAGAGGTATGAACAATAGTAAATGCCATCCAAGACCTTGAAAATGTCTTCAGCTACAACAGCAACCAAAAAAGAGGTCTGAAGGAGTAGGAGAAAGAGGCAGTTACTGTTTTGTCTTTGTTTTTTGTTTTTAAAGAAAGTGCTGTCTGGATACTTCTCTCTTGAATTTTGTGTATTTTAATTAACCACCTTAATACATGGGTTTTCACCTAAAAGTTTCCTAAATTGGTGCATGAATATTCCCAGGAAATGAGTTGATTTCTTTCAGTGTTTGAGGCAGGCTGTATGGGAGAAGATAGGATGATGTTGCAGTCTGTTATTTGCACTGAAGAAAGAATAGAATCTTTAGGGAGTAGAAGATATTTTAATGAATATAATTCCTGAGATGAGATAGGATACCAAGCGATAAAAGTGAAGTTTGAATGAGGCTAAATGTGACATGATAGAATCAAGGCAAGGGATTTCATTTTGAAACAGAAACTTATAACACATTTTGAAAGCAAAGAAGGAATTCCATAAATCTGGGAATACTGTCCTCTTTTTCTTCTGTAGCTGTAGATATTCTAGAGTATGAGTAATTAAAAAAAGAAAAAAGAAAGTCAAAGGTAACTGATCCTCAAAAGCAAGAAAGGATCCTACTGTAAGCACGTTCTAATGGTAATGAAGCTCAGTGAAGCAATGAAGTTATGATTTCTTAGGTTATGGGAAAGATTGTTACAGGAATTAAGAAAGCTGGAGGATTTGAGAATATTGGGATGTTTGTGGGGTACACTTATTTAAAAGGATGTGGCAGAGCATTTGAAACATACGTTTAGAGATATATAAATTCTCCCCTTGAGAGTCAAATTGTCTGCATTCCTTAAAGTCTTCAGTTTTGTACATTTTAAATGTAAGCATTGGCATTCTGATATCTTTTCAATCCCGCAGAAGCAAATTTGATGGTTGAACATGATTATAGTAAGATCCTTACAATACCTCACTCAGGACAATAGGGAAGTCTGAGGGGTGAGAAGCACGTGGACTTGCTCTGTCTTCTACATTACCCATCTTCTTTCTTCTCTCTCTGAAGTAGACAAATCTACTCTTAATTTAGGAGATCTGAGATCTCCCTCCTATTTGTTCTTTAGCAGTGTGTGCTTTGATGGAGCCAAGATCAATCTACTGCTTTCTTCATTCACACACGTTGCTTGCTTTCTTACCTTCTTACTGTGGTCTCAAGTGAGCCAACACTGGACTTCTTATTTTCTGGATTTTATCAGAAATCCTAGTAGAAGTTACTTTTCTGTGCTTGGGGAGGTGCATGAGAATCATTAACTGGAGGAGTGGGGAAAAAAACAGTAAATGATATGATCATATGGGATAAATTGAAACCTGTGGAAGTTTTGGTTTCAATATTGAAAATCTTCATAACAAGTTCACAAATATATGTATTGTATTTTTTAATAAGAAAACATAAAGATGATCATAAGTCTGGAGGATAAATATTTTATATACTTTACTCATATATATAAGATATGTTTATATATATATTTACAGTTCATATATATATATATAGAAATCCATATACCTAAATATGGTATAAGAAAATACCCTAGGTGGCAATAGTGTCACTTCTATCAGAATTGAACAAAAGACATTTTGCTTGAAAACAAAATACTTCTTACAGATGTCTTTAATTTGCTTGAAGAGGATTTACTTGTAGAGTTCATCAGCTTCAGCAAATTTATTCAGATCTGCCACAGAACCTCTCCTTCCTTTTATACTTCATTTTTTTAAGGACTGATAAGACTGAGGCACAACTTAGCGTCCACCATCTTCTCAGAGAACTAGTTCTATTTTTCTAAATCAATCAGGAGTTGATTTAGACACTATTGAGCCCAAGCCATTTTATTTACTTCCCTTAGTGAAACAAAACAAACAAAAAACATTTTCTAGAAGCGGTAAATATTGGAGAAAGAAGAAAATATACTTAAAAGTACAAATTTTACGATCATTAAATATCATTAATGAACATATTACAGTGTGCAAAAGGGCACAGAAAGAGGCCTTATTACCTGTTGTACTTGTATAATCTTTACGGAGACAAGTAAAGCACTGATGTATTTTCCCAGTTTTGTCATTCTTTGTAAAACTGCAAACCACGTTAATACCATCTTTTTAATTGTTAAAACCCATGTTATTAATCTCAAGAAAATATTTAAGAAATTCTTACAAATGTCTCTGACACAGGTTTTTTTTTTCTGTTTCTCCTTTCTTTGTTATATGACTTTGAGAATTAGTTTCAGTGAGTGCAAGCTCTTAAAAAGTGTACAAAGAAATATGCATGTCAATTAAATTGTCTTGGAGAGCTTTAAAGGCATTAGCAAGTGATTGCAGCCGTGTGTATTAATGGAACTGATTCAGAACATCTGAAACCCTGTTCAGCCACAGACTGATGATACACATTTTTTTTTCTATAATAATGCAGCTCTAAATTAAATCTGTAAGTGGATCTTATGTAAGAGCTATGCTTGTTTGTTTCTGAATAAATACTGTAGATCTGAGACATTATCTTTCTACTTCGTTCATACATTTTCTTCCACATTTAATTAGTGTTTTGCTACTGACTTCCTCATTTCTTTAAGATGGCGTTGTATTTTGTAAGGCACTTTAGATTGAAGTTCTTCAGCAATTACTCAGTTCCAAATGAGACCACAGGGTTGTAATTTTAATTTCCTCAGTTTTGGCTCAGCTCATACAGCACAGAAAGTGAAATACCTTCAAGTAGGACTGCTTAATTTTACGTCATTTTTTCTTGTTCTTTTTGATCAAATGGCTTGATAAGAGTTTGTTTTAATCATGATGCATTGGGACACATGTAATAATTTTCTATGTGTTCTGGTTTAAAAAAAACGAGAAGAAAAACACATGTACTATGACTTAGGATGGAAGTATTTTCATAGTGATTAAAAAGAAAAACAAGTATGGCTATTTGCCTGCCTTATTTATTTATTATTTTAATTCCCTCAAATGCAACATTAGATAGCGTACTCATTCAGAGTTAAGAATTTATTTAAGGTTATACTTTGTACTTTGCTGGCTGTTCCTATTCAGGTAGTTACATGTAGCCACTTGATTAATTGATATATGCTTGCTTTTATTATTCTCTGTGTTTGTATTTATTATTCTCCTCTTGATTTGCAGCTCTTTGCAAAAAACAAACCTCCGAAAGGTCTTTATGTCTATGGAGATGTTGGTAAGTCTCAGCTGCATTGATTTCAGTGAAATTTTGTCTAAATACATGTTTATTCACATTGTAAAGCATCTAAATGCCTGAAATTTATGTAGCATGATTACTTTAATGAATATTATGGGTTTATATTTCTTTTGTATTATGATGTTAGTTCACAGAATTGAATCATAGAATGACTTGGGTGGGAAGGGACCATGAAGTCCTCCAAACTGCAACTGCCTGTAGTGGGTAGGGTTGCAGGTCTGGTGGGGACCAGATCAGGCTTCAGCAACCTGGCCTTGAATCCCTCCGGGGTTGCAGTTAGTTAACACAATTAGATTTAAAAGTTTAGAAGCTGTTGAATTGGACTGCTTTACCATATATTTTTTTTCCAATGTTGACCACCCTTTAATATTTAAGAATGGGGATCCAGGGAGGGAATTTATATGTTATAACTGCAATACAAAATAAAACAGTACTCACTTTTCAGCTGAGATAATAAGGATACAAATGGAGGCATTTCTGCAACCTTTCTGCTAACCCTATATAGATCAAAATTTTAAATGGAAAAATAACAGTACAGTTGTTCTGAGTGTTTGAACATAAAACAGAACTTTTCTTTCCAGTCTGGCCTTGTACTTATTCGGTGTACTTATTCAGTGGTTATTCAAAAGTTTCATTAGTTAAGAGCTAATGAACAGTCATTATCGTAATCAGTATGTAACTGTTCTTAAATTAACTACCTGTTGGTTTGTTTTTTGTTTGTTACTTTTTTTTTTGAAGGCACAGGGAAGACAATGGTGATGGACATGTTCTATTCTCACTTGGAAGTAGAAAGGAAAAAGAGAGTCCATTTTCATGGCTTCATGCTGGATGTGCACCAGAGTAAGTGAAGATACTGATATTTACAAGAGTTGCTTGAAAAACTATTAACTATGAAAAAGCCTGACTCATTCTCATAGGTATATTATACATCATACAGTGTAATTTTCTTTAAGTTTTTAAACAAATGAAAAAACAAAAAAAGGAGTAAATCAGAAGATTTGGGCACTGTTTGTCATACCAGATTAGGTGCTAATTGTATACTATTTCTCAAGTATCTTTTCAAATACTCTAATGTTCTGCATGCCTGATTGTGTAGAAGACTTGATGTATATTTAGGATTAAATCCTTATCTAAATATTCTCTAGTTAACTATTTTGCTGTAATTTAAAGTTTCTTTAAAGTTTCAGCACCTGCTGAAATAGAATAATATTGTACAAAGCAACATGATGATGTCAGAAACAAAGGACAGACAGTGTAAATGTAATATCATGGTTTTCTTCACTGGATCATGATTTGGAGACAATAAAGTTAGTGCTTCAGAGATATGAACTAATTCTTCCAAGATCTGTGCAGTACTTGTCAAGGTGTCACATTCATTCATTACTCCAATTGCACTGGCTCCATGTTTCTTTTCACCTCAGTATGGGAAGAGTTCAGTTTTTATGAAAAACAAAATAGCTGTTGCTATCTTATGCTTTGGGTTAAAATAGCACTTAGCGTTTGTTGATTTGTCGCTAAGGAATAGGTTGTGGTCCTTACACATCAAAAGAAAGTTCAGTTGAGTGAAGAGAGCATGTGTGCATGGGGAATAAGAAGATAACTTATAGATAATCCAAAATTAGCCTTCTCATTCTCTCACTGTTTGAGATATCCTTTTTGATGGGAAGGGTCAACTCACAGTGATAAACGTCCTTCTGAAACTGGATTGTATGAATGCAAGACAAATGGCGCAAAAAGAATAGGAAAAGGTGAAGAAGTACAAAATATGGGATAAAACATCTTCTCACATTTGGTGCTTTAATTAAGGAGAAAAAAAAAAGCATAAGCTAATCTGTGGGAATAGGTTAATAAAGATTGTATCTATTAGATTGTATCTAATAACAGAAAATGATCACAAAAATAAATGGTAATGGAACTCTCTCATGACAGAGGGAAGAGAAAAACTAATGAATTTGGATAATAGCAGTGGCTATAATAGTAGCATACCATATAACACGTAGTAGTTTGTTTCCTAAGGCACTGTTACAGACAAATCTGTATCAATGAAGTGATTGTGCAATTCCTAAAAAAGAGCATTGTGTAAACTCTTTCTTAACAGTTGTGTGTAAAAATAAATTTGATCTGTGTAATTTAAATAAGCCGTAAGTAAACGAGGTATAAATGCCAACAAGAATGAGAGATGTTCTGGGTTGGTAAACTCAGCAATTCTGGGAAAATAGAAGGAAGGTGATCCTAAGTTTCAGCTTTATTTTCTGACAGAATGAACAAGGTGCTTTGTGCTGCATGGAATATAGGTATTTTAAAAGCTGCTTCTGTTTCTAAAACGTATGACTTTGAAATTCTGTGAAATTGGTTTTGTGCAATGCTAGAATTTACAAATATTGTGACAGCAGCATTTTTCTTGGAAAGCTGTCACTGGCGTAGAGAAGCTCGGCCCTTTTGACTGCCCTTTTTCCTGTCGTCACTGGGTCACTGTTGAGATTTTATGTTTCCGTTTCTTGTTGTTGGTACTCCAGTATATTTTTAACAAAGCCAGCTTCTTGCTGTAGGACCTTGGTTTGCCAAATGTCTTTGCCTAGGCAGATGGAATGCAGCCCATGACATTTTAAAGTATGTATTTAATAACCTTATTTGATATCTCAGCGTTATCTTATTTACATTGTAAAATATGATTGTATTGCTTTGTCTGATTTCTTGTAACTAAGTGCATTCAAAGTATATCTCCAGACCAGGCAATGCACAGAGCCGTGCCATGGATTTGGAAACTGTGAGGGTTTTTCATATTCAGAAGATTAAGTCACAAAATGCCAAATCGTGAAGTGAAACTGCAGCTTAAGCTCATGAATTGGAGCAAGATAAAACTGTAATTTTATCAGCTTTTAAAACAAAATATAAGTGTTTGGTATGAGTGTTCAAGGGTTCATAGTTCTTTATTTTACTTATTTCTAAGCGAGAAAATATAAATCACGGAGTCTCTGTGGTTTTACTAGTTGCCTGGATGTGGTCGCAAACTTAGTAGTTCTGCCCTCTTGGATTTAGATGAAATTTGAAGTGCATTTGTTTGTTTTTCCTGATAGCTAAATCATTTTGTTTTCTGTATTTTAGAAAAAGACATAGGAAATACTTTATTCACTTACTTTTTATCTACTCAGGAATACATCGCCTTAAACAGAGCTTGCCTAAGAGAAAGCCAGGATTAATGGCCAAGTCATACGACCCAATTGCACCAGTAGCAGAGGAAATCAGTGAAGAAGCGTGTCTCTTGTGTTTTGATGAATTTCAGGTAAGAAATCAGAGATTACTCCTTGGTTTCAAGGGAAACTTCACAAAATTATTTTTAATCTGCAACTGTGATACTTGTTCTTCCTAAGATGTTATCTGAATTACTGGCTAGAATTGAACTGGGCAAGTTCAAAAGTAGAAGACATTTTTCACAATTTTGTAGGCGATTATTTTGTTGGTTTTTTTTTTCAGGAATCAGCTACTTAAGTGTCCCTTACAGTCCTTTCACTTTCCCATATAGTTACTGTTCATGCTAGGGGGTGATTCAGAGTGTGGAGAGAGGCTTGTGGATGCTTTAGGGCAGGAGCTGTCAGCTTAAAACAAGTCTGTGCAGCACCCAGACCAGCAGTGACATGATACAAGCTTTGTGTGCCTGTCTTTTCTGTGTCTCACAGAGTGGAACAAAATGGTTTCACTGTCCTTAAGCATATGGAAATAATATTTCAATTTTAATCTGCATTCCTTCCTAGAGTTACTGGAGCCTTTGGCATGTCAGTGTCAGGTTATGTTGGCATAATCTACTTCAGAGAAAATTGTATCGAATTAAATATGAAATGTAAAAAATGAAGTGATAAAGTGCATCTTTGCACAAACTACTTGGTTGTTTCATTTGTTTTATGTGCCTTGTGAATTCTGTTCTAAGGACATGTCACAAATTTAAGCATAGAGTTGCTTTACAATTTTTCTAGAGAAGAGGTATATTTAGCAGCTCAATTCTCTCAATTCAGAAATCTCAGCTTAAAGCTACAGGGGAAGAAGAGAATAGGCCCATGTTGCTCAAGTCACCACCAGTAAAAGAATAATCAATTAACTGTAAATTTTGTGTATTACACTCTTAATATGTGACTGAAATGGACAGAACAATTTTGATCTCCTGGGTAGAACATGCAGCTTGTGCACTAAGAAAGATTTATGATTGGTTCCCGTTATGGGGATTTTTGCAGCCATTCTGGTAGGTGTTTTTGTTTTGTTACTTCTGCATTTTGCAGGAAGGGATAACCCTGTGGTTTCAGCATGTGTGGAGTCACTGCAATCTCAGTTGAAAATGCTTGATAAAAAGTTGTTTTTGAGTTATATTTTTGCAGGGTTTCAGCATGTTAAAAGAACACTTCTCAGTTATTAGATGTATTTTGTTACAGTACCTTCTCTAAGATGTGCTATCTTTATCAGGAACTGATTCAAATCATTATGCCAAAGTTCATTGCCTGGCTTTCAGCTAAAGAGCAGCAGACAGTAGTTTTGTTTTGTTCTTTGCTTTTGACTTTGCAGTAAAACTTATAACAACCAAGTTTAAGAGGAAATGTAAATTCTAGCTGCAATTTTCATGGATTTCTCTTAAAAAAGAAAAGAAATAATGTGAATTCTGAACAGTTCATTGGCATACGTGCAGTTGGGCTTGTCTGCCTATACCCATCAATACGTGCGATATCTGGTGCTACCAGTTCAAGGAGGAAACAGGTGAGGAGAGATGTATAGTGAACACACCCTTCTTTCCTCTTGTCAGAGACTCACTCGTCTTTTCAAGTTGTGTGCTTGCACATGAGGACAACTTGTGAACTCATTCGTAGACTAAGTAGAGCATGGTTTCAGTTTGAATTTTGATGGTGTATGTTTTCATCTTCAGCTTTTTAATATAGTGTGTTTTTTCCTTATTTCAAATGCTGCTATTTGATCATTTAAGAATTTTATTTTATTTTATTTTATTTTATTTTATTTTATTTTATTTTATTTTATTTTATTTTATTTTATTTTATTTTATTTTATTTTATTTTATTTTATTTTATTTTATTTTTTAATCTAGTGGAGCTAGGACACTGGGCTTCCAAAGCTCACAAAATGAAATAAAATACAGAGACAGTTGTGTTTACACTATGCAGAAGTGGGAAGACTTGGAGTGGGGTAGGCAGAAGTGAGGTACCCTTGTGACGTATCATTTGGAAGGTTTCACAGAGGCATCTTTGCTAACAGTAGCACCACGTATTATGTTCAAATGTCTGCTTTTCTTTATAAATGCCCACTGCTTTCACATACTGTTATTCTGCATTTACATATTGTCTGTCATCTCACCCTATTTCAAGAAGAGACTGGTGATTTTGTTTTCAAATTGTTTGTCTGCTCCCCCTGCTGACTTGGTCGAGGTACAGCAGCCGCTTCAGCTGTGGATCGCAGTTGGGAAAACGATAAAGAAATATATTTCAAAGTATATCTCTTGGACTCTGCATTTTTATGTGATATTTTTAATGAAATTATTTGTTTTTGATGCACCAATGGTCAGAATCCAAAGATTTCTTGGCAGATCTTCTGTAGCATGAGATGCTACTCAGGCTCTGCCTACTGAAGAGGAGTCACAGCTTTCTGGAAGTGTGTAGAAGAATTGGAGTTAATTTAGAATGAGAAACCTTCTGCTTAAAAACTCCTCAAGTAGTGCAGTGGCTGGGAGAGCAGTTCATGTAGTGGCAGAATTAACATTGGTAGTCTAACTCAGGACTTCCTCTGCTGATTCCTCCAGTGAAATCTGTCCGTTATTTCCACAATAACTGAGTCATTCATATCTAAAGAATTGCTACATTAAAAAAAAGAACAAAACACTTCAAGTTTCTTTTCTGTGGGTTGGGTGGAAGGCAAATAAGCTGGGTTGATTTTATAAAACTAAGGCTGCAGGTTCCCCCTTAACGAGAGGATAAAGTAAACCGGAAGTACTCCTGAAGCACATCGTTGTTGCTTAGAGAAACCTCAAACAGTTGATTGACTAATTCACTTCAAAAGTATTTCAGTACTCCTTGAGGTTGATTTATGTCTTAAATCTTATATCTTTCAGTACTCCTTGAGGTTGATGTATGTCTGGTTCTTTTTTTCTTTTCTTTTTTGTTTTTTTAACGTTAATTTTTGCAAACTCACTGTGATAGAGCCAGGCCAGTAGAGATGGCATCAAGCTTCTGACCATTCTGAAGCTGGTGTAGCATCAGCATCCACCTGAGATACAGGCTCTCAGGTTGTTGAAATAGTGCTGCTACTTACTGATCTTTATCTGTGTGCTGGAAATGCTAGAGCCTTTTCTTTTAGCCATTCTAAAAACATGTCCTCACGTGAAAAACAACAACAGAAAATAAACCTCAGAGAATTAATCCATTTGTAGCCATAATTTTTATGTTTCAAAATGCAGACATTGCCCAGTATAACGAGGCTAGTCACTGTTTAGTGATCAGGCAACTGTACACCAGTAATCAGAAGCTCTGATTTTGCTGTGGGACTGTAACCTGTGGCATTTAGTATTGATAATAAAAACAGAATCCATTCTTCTTGTGCTGAGTGGTCACAGTGTTAGTATTTATATACTATCAGTACCACTTGGACTTAAACCAAGCTACAGTTTAGGGAGTTTGTACTAACATAACCTGCATGCTATTAAAAGCCTCTAATAAAAATTAGTCTCTTATTTTTGTGCTAATACTAATTACTGGTAATGCATGCTTATGTTTATCATTCATTACATGGAACTATACCAATCAGTGGATGACTGAGTCTTGAGCACTTACACATGTAAATTAACTCCTAGTGATGTGCTCTTTATATGTTTTTTAATTCATGTACGTGAGCCATAGTGGAAAGCAGCAATGGGTCATAACATTTATTTCTCCTAAATGTTAATGAAATGTCTTCATTCTCTCCATTACCGGGCACTTCTTAGTGATCATTTGTAGCCTTTGCTTCTGTTCCATGTTGTAAGGAATGATGGATAAGGGAAAAAAACGTGAGAAATTATAGTGCTTTAGTTATTGTCAGCTGGTTCCTTTGCCTGGTAGAATTCTTCCCTTAACAAAGCTCTATTAGTTCAAAAGAATTTAAATTTGCATTCCAGTTCTCAAAATGGCTCTGACTTTTTGACAGAGCTGAAGGAGTTTGGTTTTCTTTTGTAGTAAAGTGAGAACACTGGAATTTAGCATCAAACAACAGTTCTCATTAATAAGAGAATTGTAGTCACTGTTTTCTGTCATGCAAGCACTAACATCCTTCCAGTTTTGTTTCCTAAAGGTAGCATGCCTTGGAGTGTTTTTTGAACCCAAGTTTGTTAAAAAAAAAATTGATAACATGCATTTTTTAAACTTGCACCACAAAGCAAACCTAATAGCCAACAAATTCATTTACCCCTAAAATGCATTTGTTAATTTCTTACATGCATTCTTTTTAAAGTCAAAAATTTGTGTATTTAGGAAAAGTACAGTACTGATCAGTCTTTCTATATCTTGCATTACCACTGCAATGTTCATATCTAAACTGGCAAAAGCATCGCAGTGCATCGATCTGTAATGAGTACGTATGACTGCCACCTTCTTATTTCCCCTGAACTGGGGTCTGTGATAAGTCAAAATGCAACAAGTGTGTATATAATAGTGAAGGGGAAGGCGGAATTGACAAGAGCTTAACGATAGTCAAGGTGATTTACTTCCTAGGACCACTGATTTCAGCTGCTGAACACCTGCAAAATATAAATTGCTGTTGTAACAATGTTAGGTGTTTTTTTTTTTCTCTCATTTGTGCTGAGTGGTTGCTGTTTGGCATTCCTTGTATTTCTTGATACTGTAAAACAAGTTAGTTGAGCTAAACTTGGATATTTAAGGAAATTTTACTTTATTGCTTATCGTTTAGGCTTTTTTTATTTTTATTTTTTAATGATTTCAGTATATCCTGTCCCACCCCTTTTTATTTTTTGTTGGTATTTTCTGCCTGAAGGTTAGAAGAGGCTGACTGTGCTGGAAGTGACTGCCGTGCCTTTTGATTATTCATGGACAGTAATAGAAGGCACTTAAAAAGAACAATGAAATTGCTTATTTTTGTGATGGGCCATCTGTTGAATTGTTTTTTGCAACAATCACACAATAGTATCTATGTCATATCATTCTATTTTCAACAGCAGCTGATTATGTATAGTTGGCTACTTGTCTTTTATTTCTGAAGTCTCATGACCATTTAAATTCACCTCTGCAAACCTTTGCCTCAAAGGTAATAGAAATGTAAAACAGCCGGTGTGTATTGTCTTTGTTTTCTGGTTTTTCTTTTTTTCATGTTGTTTCCAATTGATTAGGCCTCTTAAATGTTTAGATCTGTTTTTCTGTGTTTCCCACCTGTAGTTTTATAATACAAGTTAACATGGAATCATTTAGCAATTGGTAAAGATGTGGTGGAGTTCTGTAATAAAAAGCAGGCAAGTTTTGAAAGGCTGTGGTACATTCACTGCTTATTAATTATCCCTTTTATTTTTTCTCACCAAGCAATAATTAGAATCTTTTTCCATGGCTTTCACTAACAAGCATTTTTCCTAGCTATAAAGCCACTTGCAATTCTATTGCGGCAGAAGCTGAAAGCAAGACAAAACAAATGTGTTGTCTTCCGCAGGTCACTGACATTGCTGATGCCATGATTCTGAAGCAGCTTTTTGAAAACTTGTTCCAAAATGGGGTTGTCGTTGTGGCAACATCTAACAGGCCGCCAGAAGGTAAAAACAAACATGCTACTACTGTTAACCAGGTACAATTAATCTCAGCATCTTGTAAACAATCTTGTAAGAATGATACAATGTTTACTACTGATGAACTCACTAACATTCAAAAATCTGAGATACTCCAATTTGTTTCATGTTTTTTGGGTTGTTTTGGTGTGTGTTCTTAAGAAAGGAAGGTTTTTCACTAAATCTTACTCCTTTCCTTTCTCATGCTGAACTTCTTACCTCCTCTTTCCCTTGTCCTTATGTTGTTTTTGATTTTCTATATTTTATCCAAACCAGTGGGGGGAGGGAGGGTATTTAGGAATGGAGATGGGTGAAATATTGTTTCTGTTTGGGAGTTTACAGGGCAGGAAACAATAATACCCAGTAGAAGAGGGATGAATTGAGACAGTTTCTCTACTAGTTTGTAGCTAGCAAACTGGGGACCTTCTACACCAGCTCAGGGTTTCCACAGCCTAGTGTGATGGTATTCCTTAGGAAGTACTTAGATGGACAGTTGTTTCCATTTCTAACAGTATTTTTAGAGTGTGACTAGATACATCCTTCTAAAAGCCCTCAAATCTGCATGGGTTTTAATAAGCAATAATTGTCTTTTTTTTTTTTTTTTTTTTTTTTTTTTACATCATAGTGTAGCATATATATAATATTTTGTTATAGCACAGCATTAGCAGATAGCATAATGCATGATTTCTTTGCAACTTTTATGACAGTAAACAATACAGATTAATAGCAAATATTTGCAAAGCATACTAAAAGGTTACAGCATTAACTAAGTGCCAGTTACTTTTTCTACCCAAATAAATTAGGTAAAAGAGAATCATTGCAATTTTTTTTTGTCTTTAAAAAGACAAGAAAACAATCAAATACTGAAAGGCAAAATAATTTATCAGGTTATCAGGTTATTTTCCTTTTTTTTTTTTTTTTTTTAAGCAAACAGAATAAAATCAGTACTAAGATAGCTAAGTGTACTACAGATTAACACAACAGTGGGCCTCGCTCACTTGGGATCCATCCTTGTGTTTGTTGAATCACTACTCTCTGAAGTACAGGAGAAATTCTTATAATTTAGGTATTCCACCTTGCATCTGGATTTATCAATCTGTGGCCATTATTGGCATGTGTCTGTTTTTTAGTACATATTTAGTGTACCGTGTCAACCTGAATAGCATCGATTTCTACTACCTACTCAGCAGAGAACATCATAGAATCATAGAATAGCTTTGGTTGGAAGGCACCTTAAGGATTACCCAGTTATGTTGTATCAAGGTTTAAGATTGAATTAAGAAATTCTCCTATTGTAGATAGAAAAGTAAAAGGTGGCTTTTTCATTGGCAAGCAGATGCACCCAGCAGCTGACCATTAGTGATGCGCTTAACCATGTTAGCATTCTGTCCCAATGGAATATGAGGGGAAATATTGAGGTATATAGTATATCACATAACAAATCCTGGTTTATTTTCACCACCAAAATTACTGTTTTTTTCCTAATCATCGCAAAACAGACATAATAATTCTTTTATGATTATGTTAAACAGCTGAATAGTTTCTCTAAGCACAGACCTTCATTCCATTGCACAAAAAGCATACTAATATTTTTTTGTATTCAGTTGTATTTTGAGCAACTATGCATAAGGGTGTTTTTTGTTTATTTGTTTTTGCCTTAGAGAGGACTGCTCTTGTCCCTTTGGAAAAAAGAGTGTACCTGGTAGAATTGCTAAAGGTTAAGTTTACCAAAGTACACTGAAAAAGAATTATGCTAACTTTTAAAATACAAATTGCTTATTTTTAGTTTAATCTGAACCTTTCTACCCAATAATTTATATTTAGCACTTGTGTAGTGACAGCTTTATAACAGTTTATTTTTAGCATTAAAAATAATTTTTGTATCTTTATTTTTAACAGATAGAGACCTTATTTCTTCTGCTAAAAACAGTTATCTCATTAGAGATGTCTCATCTTTTACTCTGTACCTTTTCCAGATTTCTAAGGATGTTCCTTTCTTACTTGAGAATGTCATGAATTTTCATTATAGTAAGAGAACAGAAATCAATTTCAGCTTTCCTTTTTCCACTTTTGTTCCTTATCGCTCTAGCAACACAGTTTTATTTGCAAGTCTAAAAGACAAGCTCACATTGTTATTAAGACTAAGTAGCAAAACTGGTACTGATTTCCTTTCTTTCAGATCTCTATAAAAACGGTCTTCAGAGAGCTAATTTTGTACCATTCATTGCTGTGCTGAAGGTAAGGAGAATCACTTTATAAATGCTTTTCAATTTTGCCTGCTGTATTAATCAATTTGATTTGGATGGGATTGCTTTGATACTACTTAGGCTGCTCTGAAAGTAGTGCCTCCTGCTTATTTCCATGGAAAATATAACAGATACAAAGAGTACGATAGATAGCGCTATTTGATAGAGCAAATTCTCAAATACAAAACACTATTTTTCAACATAGTTGCCATCACTAGCTGTGCATTTTTGCCATCAATGAACAAAAGCCTGCATGCCGCACTCATAAAAAATCTGCACCAGTGGAGGTGACCCACTGTTTCACAACTACAGTGATGGCATTGTTGTTAGGAAAATGTTGCCCACACAGTCCATCTGTCATCATCCTGAACAGATGGAAGTCAGAAAACACCAAATCTGGTCTATACAATGGGTGCAGTAGGACAGTCCAGCCAAGACTAACAGTGTTCTCTGTGGTCTTCATAGTGGTGCAGGGCCTCGTATTATCGTGTTGCAAGAAAAAGTTTGTATTCTCTGGTTGGGTTCTGTAAGTTCAAGACTTCAGCTTAGTTAGCACTGTGACACAGTGGTCAGAGTTGATGGTTTGTTCAGGTTTCAGGAATCATACAATCATAGAATCACTCAGGTTGGAAATGACCTTAAAGATCATCAAGTCCAACCATGATCTAACTAACAACCCTCCTCTAAATCATGTCCCTGAGCATTGCATCCAAACGGCTCTTAAACACATCCAGGGATGGTGACTCAACCACCTCTTTGGGGAACCCATTCCAGTGCTTAAGAACACTTTCTGTGAAGAAATTTTTCCTGATATCTAACCTAAAGTTACCCTGGTGCAACTTGAGGCCATTTCCCCTCATCCTTTCACCAGTAAGAAGAGACCAAGCCTGCTCTCACTGTAAGCATCTTTCAGGTATTGAAGAGAGCAATAGGATCTTCCCTCAGCCTCCTTTTTCACAGATTAAACAGTGCCAGTTCCCTCAGTTGCTCCTCATAATGCATATTCTCCAAGCCTTTCACAAGCATTGCCCTTCTTTGGACCTGCTCCAATACCTCCATGTCCTTTCTGTACTGAGGTACCCAAAACTGAACACAGTATTCAATGTGATGCCTCACCAATGCCGCGTACAGGGGCAGGATGACATCCCTAGTCCCCTTCAGTGCACCATTCCTGATACAAGCCAGGATGCCATTGGCCTTCTTGGCCACCTAGGTACACTGCTGGCTCGTATTCAGTTGACTGTCCATCAGGACCTTCTCCCAAAGAATAATCCCAAAGAATAATCTTTTTCCTATCTCAGCAGACATTACACTTTACCCACTGAGAGCTGCATCTTGAACTTTGGTAGAGAAGTCATATGTCACTACTCCATGAACTGCTGTTTTCACTCTGGCTTGTAATGATGACACCATGTCTTGTCACTGCTAATGATATACTCCAGGAAACTGTCACCTTCAGCCTCATATTGGTTCAGTAGATCCTGACAAACTTGCATACAGTGTTCTTTCCATTCCTGTGTGAGCATTTGTGGGACCCACCTGGCACAAACTTTACAATATTCCAGCATCGGAACTGATGTCCTTTCCAGTGCATTGAAACCAGTATTCAGTCTGTACACAGTTCTCTGGTCATAATCTGCTGATTTGCATGGATGAGCTGATCAAGATGCTCTTCATTTTGTGGTGTGATAGTTGTGCATAGTCATTTGGAGCATGGCTTGTATTTCACATCACTGTTGCCACAACTGAAACGCACCACCTGCCACCTCACTGTGCTCATACTGTTCAGTCTCCATTAGTGTTCAGCAAGCATCAATGAATGTCAGTAAGTGCCATCTTTTCTGCATGGAGGAATTCAGTGTTACACCTTTGCTTCATCTGCTTTTCCATGTCAGACACCATTCTGTCATCCTGCCTCTCTGCTGCCATCTCTCATGTGGCAACAATGTGTAATGGGATATTGATGGGAGTATTCAACCTCTACTGCCATATCTTCAACATCTATCTCTGATATCATGGGCCGATGTAATGAAATAGGAAGCATTACTTTTGGAGCAGCCCCTGTAGTTTCCAGATCAAATGTATATGCTTGGATTAAAAATAATTGAACATAATGCAAAAAGGAACTCTTCCTTTCAAGAACAGACACAGTTCTAGAACAGGACATTTAGTACAAGAAAAAGTGCCTTTTTGGCTGAAGCAGCAGAATTTGTTTGGATGGGACTTACTGTCGTGTGACATAGTAATTCCTGTAACAGTGACATAGTATTATTCTTGTGGTCATTTTACGTTTATTATACCAAAAAAACTTGATATTCCTATGGTTTAAAGAAACTAGTGTTGTGCACGTACCTTTGAATTACCTTGCTTCTGGGTCTGTGTATTTTTGTCCCCTCATGTGGAAGTGGACTTCTGAGTCTGTATTTGCAAGGCTCTGTGTGATGCCCAACAAGGAGAAGTTCCAGAGCACACTCTCTGAGAGTGACAGGTGTGAACTGCTTCATTTAGGGAAAAAAAATGGAGCATGCTTCTTAAATGTGAATAATACAATCATTCACTTTGCTTTTAAAAGAAAATATGCTGAATCTGCATTTTAAGTTCTGGACAAATCTTTCTAATTCCCAAAGTGTGACTGTACTGCTATTATTGTGGGCTAGCCTGCAGCTGGTGGGGTTAGCATACAGCCCCTGTATTTGGGTCTGTCTGGACTGACATGACATGCAAAGTGCAAATAACAGCACTTCCTTTCTTCACAGTAGCATTGCCAGTTTCAACACATAAATAAGGTGAACTATACTGATATCTAAGAAGAAAGGGAAGGTAGAAATTGAGGTCGGGTTTGGATTAATAAGGAATTTGGAATTGCAGAATAGATCGATTGGTTGTGTATCTCTGCTAAGGTGGTCAGCAGTGTGGTAGTTAAGTGCCTTGGACTTTCAGTGGGGCATGCTGGAATCATGAGATTACTTAATTGCCTAAGCACCTTTGAAAACCCTGTCTGATGTTGACACTTGAACAATTACCATGTTCCAAAGTTGGTATGTCATTGACATACACAACCCTACATATCTCAGAATGGCTGTGTATAAACCAAGGGAGGTTACTGCTGAAAGCGGTTCTTAACAGGATGGCTTTAAAATAGTAAGAAATGTAAAAACAAGAGAACAACTGTGTAACCACTTTAGATTCTTGAAAAGGGCTTATTCTGTAGCTGACTAATAGATGCACAATAGGTTGTAGTTGTAGAACATTTTCAAGAAGAGTAATAATTTTACATACATTTGGTTTTTGAAATGCAGCATCATTCTCAGTCAACATCTATGATAAATCTTTCTTTTCCTAGCTGTTAACCCATCTTTTCTATGTATTTTTCCTGGTTAGCTCTTAGTTTTCTACCTTGATGAATGTAAAGCTCTTTTATTTCAGTTATGATCAGGCTTAATGAATATCTACTGTGCATACTTATCTGTAGTTTGCTTTTGCTTGTCCTTTGGCTAGCAGAAGAAAAAGAGTAGAATACAGAATGTCTCATTAGGACTGGGAGAATAAATGTTTTGAAAGGACTTTGTGGATACGGTGCTGACAGAAACCCTAATGATTGGTGCACTGGTTTAAAGCTGCAATTGGGGATGGAGTAACGTGAAAAGAAATAAGTTTCACAACATAAACGAGAGATGTTCAGGCATTACCATAATAATGAGTGAAGGGAGAAATGAAGTTTCAATATTCTACTCAGAAGGTTGTTTCTAAAATTCGGGGTTGCTTGTTTTTTCCTCCCTCCATCTTTGTGTTTTAATACAATTCTAAATATACCTGCCTTTAACATAAGTGTTCAGTGTTACCAAAATAGTATGATTCTTTCCCAAAACATAATGCTTGAAAAGCAGATCAGGTGAAGCTTATCAACAGATGTTTCTCTGACCTTAGCTGGAAATCAGAAGGGTAATGACAAGTCATTAAAATCAATAATAAAATTTCTGAGTCTTTCAGAATTCAGCGCATTAGATGCTGGCATTAGAAAACACATGAATTGAATGTATTTTAAAGTAAGTTTTTAACCTGTGACCATTATGTTACAAGGGCCTGGATATAAAGAAACCCATCTTCTGGTTTTGGTGGCCCAAGAAGTGCAGATTTAGGACTCCTCCAGATGCACACAATCTGCATCATGTTAATGCATGAAAGAGCTTCCTCAGCTGTTCAGAATTCCATGTGTGTCTTTAGGAAGTAGAAAAATTGTACTTTTTAGTGTTCTGAATGAAAATACAGTGGAAAAATACTATAATGGCTACTGGCAAATCTTTGATTTACTAGTTTCTGTACCTTCAGCTCGTTCCAAGCCATACATGTCTGTGTTATTTTTATTGTTATCTTACCTATTTCCTGCAAGCGGCTTTGACAACTTGGGACTAACTTCTGTCTCACTTTTCTTGGGATTCAGAGCCTCCTGCTCTGCCTTTGCTTGGGATTTGGCAATGGTCTCTTTCTTTCTTTCCTGTCTTTTGTGACCATAAATCTTAAGATAAGGTCTTAGTATTGGAAGTAGTTCAACATCTGAGTCTATCTATAATTCCTTCAAATCATCTTAGGAAGATAGAATGAATGGAAGATATCAACAGTGTTTCTGTGAGGAGATATTTCACTTACTTACAGATTTCAGGGTGTTTCTATTCTACAAAAGTGGAGTGAGTAGCTCCTAGATACCCTGATAGCTGTAGCAAAGCTCTTTTTTTCCCTGTCTTCACATGATGGTGAAATGGTGTCCATCTTAAATCTAGAATTGTCTATTTTTATCTTTGATTGTTTTGTTTGTTTGTTTGGATTCCATTATATTCAGATTACATAGTTCTTGTATCTGTATTTGGGTTCCTGTTCCTCGTAAGCCAATTTCAGTATGATAAACACAAAGGAGAAACAGTGGTTCATGGAAAATGTATCTTGCAAAGGTTCTTCATGTTGTTTTTCTAGAAGGTAGACTGCTGGAGGCATGTAATTGCTGCATGCCTACAGTGGGGATTGCAATTGGGAACTCATTTGTAGGCCCACGTGAAAGGTGCAGGTCCTATAGCCTGCGTCTGCAGTTCAACACATGGTCACCTCTGCAGTCAGCATTTATCCCTATGTCCTGATCCTTTAAAATCTTATATAGCTTGGGATCTAAATTTTCACTGATTATTTCATGCTGTAGCTTAGAGTTGTAGTTTTCTTAGATAGGGAAATACTCCCAGTTGATTGGTTTGTTGTGGCTGAAATTCTTTGGGATGGAACATTCTTTGTAGAGGGGCTTAGATCAGCAGCAGATAGGAGTGCTTCTCCAGTCTATGCAATTTTGTTAAAAATACAGCTTTTCAAAGATAAGTATTAGGATGGAAAAATCTTTTAATTCTATAATTGCAATTAGATTCAGTCCCTTCTGATTGAGCTTTTAATCTTGCGGCATCTCTTACTGAGAATTCTGAAGTGCATGGAAGTCCTTAGTGATTTTTTATAAAGGCAGTTCTTGACAAGAAAACCTTGTGTACTGGTTACTTGGAGTAAGTGCTTGGAGCAGAAATGCTTCTGACATTATTAGTTTAAAGCAATATGAAAATCTGAGCACTTTCTCAACATGTTAACTTTGGTTTACAAATAAAGCCGTGCACCCTTAACAGCTTGATGGAAAAACAGACAGGAGGCTTTCAGAAGAGAAAAAGTGAAATTTAATTTACTGGTTTGGCAGTAATTTGGCGAGTTTAGTTTTTATAGACATTTAATGAAGATATTTACATCAACCATTCACTGCTCTGGGATCCTACTTCTAATTCAGTTGCTTCTTCAAGCAAACACTTTTCCTCAAATAGTTATCTGCATATCAACTAAGATTTTAAACTGGTGGTTCTTGTATTTGCAGAGATTTCATGGAGCTGTAGTAAAAAGTTCTAAAACATCAGGCCAAGTCAAAATACTGAATACATACCACACTGTCAGATTTTCTTCCTGGAATAGAACTGAAACTGCACAAAGTCCCAACTCAAAGTCAGGAGGCTTTAGGAGCTTTAATAGCCTGAGTATACTTTTTAAAAGTACAGATTTAATATAATAGTTACAATAAAAGCAAGTTGGCTTTGGTTACCTGTATTGCTTGAACTAAAGGTAAAGAAGCAAAGAAGTCTGGTTTTAGTAGGATAGGAAATTACTGTTAGCTTCCTATGGTTCATTTCATGATTTCTTTCCAACTGTTTGGTTAAAATGGCTGTTAACAGCAAGCATGGTAAACACCTTTCAAATAGAAGGCAGCATCTGTATGTGCTATGTTGTGTTTATTATTTGTCTCAGATCGGGTTGGTGATTACTTGTTGACATTTTTATCTACTCCGGTGAGTTTTAGTTAAAATGCACTCTCTCTTCCAAAGCAATAAAATGGAGAGACGGAAAACTGTTTTCACTTTCCAGTAACTTACATGAAACAGGTGAAAATATGTGAAACATTTTGAGCTGTCCCTAGGGGAACTGGTGCGAGTTAGCTTTGTACAAAGGCGTTTGGTAGATATAAAATTTCTTTGATTGTGCATTCAGCTTTTGTCCAACCACCTGTGCTGGAAATACAGGGATTTGTTGAGTGGCGGATCCGCTCATTTAAAAAAAAAAAAAAAAGTCACCTCATTGATGAAATTGATTTGTCAGTTTGTTCCATTCTAATGGTGTGATAGCCCAGCGGCTTTCAGTATGTTGAATAGTTAAAACCTGCTTTTGAGGTCAGTGTCAGCCACTCTGACCCCTGTGAACTGTCACCTGAGTCAGGATTGCTGGGATTAATCCTTTGATATTGTGATGGCTTCGCCTATCAATTGACTTTTTCATTACTGAAGATGTTAGGCCTTTTGTTTCCCTTCTTAGTATGTAACCAAGCAAACTCCTAAGTAGAAGGAGCATTTGTTCTTGTTCTCTCTCCCTCAGCGAGTAATAGAAGCATTCATCTTTTGTGAAGTGTACCTAATTAAACATGTAAAAATAGAAAATATAGCATGATTGCAAGTACTTCTCTGCTGAACATCAGAGTCATTTATGGGTAATTTGTGTGGTAAATTTGTGAGACTGAACTGAAAAAGCGTTGTGTTTAGAAAGCAAGGTGTGTCGAATTAGAGGTTATCAGCCTCCGATAAAGTCTGTTTTAAATTTAAACTCAAGGGTTACTTGAATTCTGAAGCTTAAAGCACTTCTGCTTTTTATGAAGTACCGATTGCCTTGGCGCTTTCTCCCTATTACTAAGCAGTTGTTTGTTTACTTTCCATGACTGCCTTATACACACATGCCTGGGCTCGCTCCTAGATGGCTTATGCAGAGGCAGACCAAAACTTTATCTGAGGATAAAGTATTTCCTGTCGTAGCTCCATGCAGGGCCCTCTTCTTATTTTCTTTACTTCTTATTTCCCAAATTCTTCCTTGGTTTGTTTGCTCTTTGAATAAAATGAGTAAACCGAAGCCTATCGTAGATATGGAATCACTGATTCCTGCTGTATCAGGGTAAATTAGTCTAATTACACGTGGCAGTTTTATTTGCTTGTGATGTAATGTGAAATGAGGTCCTGCCTCCCCCTCAAAAGCCCGAGCCAATTAATAAAGCTTTTAAGCTCTTTGTCACAGGCCACCGTGGAGGTCTGCAGAGAAGAACTTTAATCCAATAAACATTTCATTTAGATCATGAAAAGAAAGCATGAGGAGAAGCTCCTACAAGAGGGTGTTACCAGCGATTCTAGCCACGAAGAGATGTGAGGAATTTGCCAAATTAACTGAGAGGCCTTCATATTTAACACATAAATGTGTCAAAACTAATAATAGAATAATTTAATTTGAGTCGAACCTTATATTGTTAAAATTCTAAGAAGCCAAGACTGTTTTCTTCAAAGACTTTACTGTTGAGCTGGATGGACAGGGCAAGGGGAGGTTGTGAGAAACCCAGATAGCAAATAACACTGGCCGAAGCTGGTGGAAAAAAAAAAAAAAGAAGGAAAAAAAAAAAAAGGAATAGATAATTAGGTGTAATTAGCGTGTATGAATTGTTGTCTCCCTGCCCTTGGCTTGAATAAATTTCGGAGAAAAAAACCCCTAGTGGTGAAAATGCTTTGATGTAAGAAGAGTCATTGTGGTTTGGCAGCATAAAGGCAGTGTTTTATACTTCTCGCATAATGGTCGTGATACAGAAAGAGTGAATGGACTCCGCACCCCCCAGCCTGCTTTACAGCAAGGACTTTTGGATTCTCTTGAAACAAAATGCATCAGAAGTTTTCAGTTGTTGGTAATGAGGTAGTGGACCTCATCAGAGCTAAGCGTAAGCCATCTTTAGCCTTTGTTTAGATCTTAATCGCGTTTTTTTTTCTTATTCGGAGAGATCCAGTTTCGCAAATCAGTACTTTATTTTTTTCCCCCTGCCTGCCAACAGCTCTGGCAGGAGCAAAGGCTAATACTGGGAAAAGAAATACGAATCAAACGTTAGAAAGAAAAACAACAGCAAAAATAAAAAGAAATGGAGACAAATAACTTGGGGGCGTCATTCGAGTGAAATACATGTAGTAGGGGTGAATTTGACCCTTAGCTTGTGAAACATTGTGCTAGAAATCCGGAGTGAACTCCTGGCAATTTGCTTTTCACAGGACAGCACGGCTCGTTTATTAGAAGATTGAAAGTTACAGTCGTGGTGGCTTTTTAGCAGAACCGCATTTTACACAATCTTTCTTGTTTTTTAATTTACACTTAGTCTGCAAGGGCACTTTTTTTCCTAAGCAATGTGAAATGAGGAATGCCGTTCAGGGTAACACTGCGCTGGAAGTTTGCTGTTTGCCATTATTCTCTTCCTTGCCTGGAAAAAGGAGAGACTACTTGTCTCCTACTCAGAGCTGCCACATCTGTACCGCCTGAATTCTTTCACTTTTGTCTGAATATCTGAAATACTATTCATGTAACAGTACATTTTTAAGGTCTCTGTCTTTATTCATGCGCCATTATTTTACAAGTTAATTGTCTATTTTCCCTCTTCTTAGGGGGTAGCTGATTTATAGATAGATGTTAAAATAAGTTATTGAAAAGTCCTACAATGGATCTTATGTTCCTCGAGGTAGCAAGAATAGCGGGCTTTCTTGGTTGTTAAAAGTTTTGAGGACTGTAATGTAAACTTGCACAACTTCCACTGAATTGATTTTAACTCTAAATATTATCTATGCTGAGCTCTTCAGCTTAATGCATTCTTGTCACAGATATAAGGCAAAGATTCATTTAAAAAATTCTGTTAGTCAATATTTGACTTCCCAGATCTTTGTGCTTTAAATCCATTTAAAAACAATTCACAAATAAAATGTAAAATCATCCGAAGTATTACTTTTATTGACATCATGCAGTATACTTAGCCGCATTTTGAAATTATTCTTTTTTTTTTTTCTTCAGAGTTTAAAATTGAATCAAGCAGCGCTGTCCACGGCTATTGCAGCAATTCCCTGTATTTCCTTATTGCAGGTAGTGAAGAACAGGGCAAAAAGGAGTAAAAAAAATCAGTTAACTCCTTACAGCGCTGCACTATTTTTATAGATCAGGTAGGCTTTTGTACTTGAAGTTGATTTGGTCTGTGAAAGGCAACACCTGAATATCATGCTAAGTAATTATGTCTGATTGTAGGATTAATTTTTTTTTCAGGTGTAGGTCACAGCAAATTCAGTTAGGGTACAGTATGTACAAAGCTAAGAAATATGCAGATTTTCTGTTGTAAGATTGTGTAAAAATTATTTACAGTTAATACTTGCATAAAGGTTAGAAAGGTTGATGAAGTGATATTTAGTTTTGCTTTACTATTCACTGCATGTCAGAATGTAATTATGACTGATTCATGAAACTGTCTTAGCAATGAACCATCTTTATTAAAATGCTGATCAAGACAAGAGCTGACAGTAATAAAGAATAGAACATTTTAGTGTTGTTGCTTTTGAATGATTGCTAATTACCCCAGAGGTCACATATAGTGCTTATGAGGATTCATTGACATTTTCTTTGAAGTCTACTGTTTCAGCAACATGTGAACAGGAAAACTAAAAACTGTATGCACACCCAACAATGCTTGGACCAAGTTTTTATCCATCACAAAATACCTGATGATTCTTTCTCCTCCCCATCCCCACAAGTACATCTGCAGTCTCGTGAATAGGAGAAAGTCAGGCATGTTACAAGCTCTGTTTTTAACAGGGCCAATTTTAAGCGTGAATGAAGTGAGGAGCTCTTTGAAGGTCCTGCATCCGTGCCATGCTTGCCTGCATTTGTCGGGGTGGTTTCCTAGTGGAGCTGAGGAAGCATGGCATGTATTTCTCATGCTTCTCTCAGTACAAGTCCCGGTCAGACCAGTTTCATGTTTTGAAGCATGCTGGTGATTGCTGCTTGCTGATAAATTGGAGAGTAGGCTAAAAGTAAATCCTGCAGTATGCCTTGCAGGTCAGAAAACACGTTTTTAGTGGCACGCTGCAATTGACTTGAGAGGATTCTTGTTCTACCAGAGTTGTGAAACACTTGGAAAACACCCATTGTAATGATATCGTTTGGATGAAGAAACTCTTAATTGAAATCACTCGGAAAAAAAAAAAAAAAGAGAACAAATAAATAAATTTCTAGCGGATAACTTGGGGCTAAATGAGTCATTCTGGTGAGTTTTATTTACCCGAGGAATTTTTCCTCTGTTGCAGACTAAGGTTCTTATGGTGTATTTATGCATTGTGTATTCTGGGGCAATATTTCTCTCCTTGGCTCCTTGGCTGGATGTGTGTGTATGAGGAGAACTGTTGCCAATGAACAGTCTTGTTGCTTTCTGATTTGATAGATGAAAGAAGTATCAGAGTGGTTAGAAGTTGAACTTCTCACTTAGCTATGACCTGAGCGTGACAAGCTGAGGAAGTTCATCAGGTGTGGAAATTAGGGTAATCATCACCCCAAGTTTAGTCACTTCTGTCTTTGTCACTTTACACCTTCTCTGGGGCACTCAGGTAGGGTTTGTCTGTCTCTGTGAGCCAGCAGGACATATTGTATGCCTTTGTGTGTGTGTGTGTATATATATATATTTTAATGCCATTAAAGTTTGGAGCAGAGAATGACGATTGAGTTGACCTACAGTGGTCTTGGATAGAATTAAGGCATAGTTGCTCATCAGCATTGTCAAACTGATCATAGTATCTGAGTTAACAGGGACATCCTGCACTTAGTACGGTGTCCTTTGTGGACTCCAAGGCCGTTGGAATTTCAGATATCTTTTTGTGATACATGGGACACAAACGCGGTGTGAAATTGCAGGTTGTCCAGCTCATTTGGACCATCGTGAAATTTTCTAAAACCTTTGTTCCTCTGCTTAAGAAACTACCACATCATGTATTTTAAGTAGCTCAAGCGTTTTAACAGCTACCATTCGGGAGCGCAGCAGCAGAGGAATGTTAGAGGTGCTTACAAGAAGAAAAGCATATTAATCTATGTTTAATAACTTTCTACTCAGAATCTTATTTTAACTATTCTGTTTGAAGATTGTCATTTCTGGTGTTCTGTCTTGAGCTGAGCCTTGAGGCTTTGTTTCTTTTCCTTCTGGAATAGGAGGTTTATCAGTTCCTTCACTGGAAATGACTGCATGATCAAGCTGTATTTTTGACTTACTAATTGCATTTTCAATATTGTAATTGTATTTGTTCTTTGTATACATAAATACATAAATGACTCCAAAATAAATTGTATGACTGATTAATTTTGTGCATTTAAATTGAATAGGGGAAGTCAGACTTGAAATATCTCTGTAGAATAGAAAATCTCCTGGAAACAGAAAGTAGTTGTGTGGGAAAAGACCAGGTGAGCTGTAGCTTCAGTTTTACGTGTTTACATCAAAAGGGAAGTAGAAGTGTAGCCCGAGCAAGTGAAATTTGTAATTGTAATTTGTAATTGTAAATCTGTATCTTTAAAAAAAAAATAAATAAGAAAAAGAAATATATATAAAAACTGTATAAACCAATAGTGACAAGTGCGGCTTTGACAATTAAGTACTAACAGTCTGAAGCCGCCACTGGTTAGTTCTTTGACTGTTGATTAGAATTCCGTGGTGGTGATTAGTGACTGTGAGGACGCAATCACGTCTGCAGGGTTTAATCAGTTCGGTGGTGGTGAAGTTAGTCTGAAGACGGAGGGGGAAACTAGAACTTCTCTACGTAATTCTGCTAGGTTTTTGGTTGGGTTGTTTTTTTTTCCATGCTATAGAAAAAAATAAGGGGAAAAAGTAGAGGCGTGCCATTCTTTTTTTTTATTTATTTTTCTTTTTTCTTTTTGTATTTTCAATTAAGAGTTTGTGGAATTTGTGAGTGATAATATTGTTTTCTTTTTCTGGTTCTGTAGTAGAGGAATATAATGTTGCTGCCAGCTCTGTAGAAGTGAGAACGTACACTCACTGTACGTAACTTCTATGGCATTCGGCATTTAATTCTATATTATGCAACCATGGATCCATTTTTATTTTTGTAATTCTAATATTTTGAGTTTTTAGCCTGGAAATGCGTGTTTTAGTGTCCTTTATTTTATTTTTTCTCTTACACGTTTAGATTGCATGCTGTCTTTTTTACCATTTAAGGCATTTACAAATATGAACGTTTTGCCCCATGTGCTCCTGTGAAGCAGATAAGTGAATGTTTACATGTATAGACACAAAGAGCCTGGGTGGCTACCCTTGCCTACAAAGGAAACCCCAAAAGGAAAATCCTTCTGATCTCTGCTCTGTGCGTAGCTTCCTTGTGACCTTTTTGACTCTGGCTTTGAATGAAGGTGACCAAGTGCTGAGCCCCCCTCCCCTTTAGAACAGTCTCCACCAGCACATTCTCAACGTGGATGAGAAACGCTGTTGTTACTGCCTGCTGGTGCAAGCAGTCCTCCCACAGCAGCCCTGAGTTCACTGGTGCTGCTGTCGGACCCTTTCTCCTCAGTGTGGAATCTGAGCTGAGTTAGTGGAAATAGCAGTGCCTGCAACAGTGCTTGGTTGTGTGGTGTTTTGTTGGCAGACACTTCTTCCACCACATCATTTAATCGTTGCTTGTTTAATTTGTGCTTCTGTTTTATTGTTGTTGTTATTTTCCAGTAGTACCTACAGATCTTTGCTGTACGTTCACATAAGGAGAAAGCCATTCCTGCCTTCTAAGCTTACAACATAACAACAACAATCATGTTGGAATGGAATGCTTCCTGAAAACACGTTGCTCTACAGATTATAACGTTTCCTTTTAATGGTGGGGGCCATCTATTTTATATATATATTTATACAATGCCTGAATGTTTTCCATTTTTCAGAATTTCCAGTTAGCTGTCCCCTGTGTTTCTGTCATGTGCTACAGAAAACTGCTGTGTATCAGAGTTGTGTTTTTCCATCTTGTTTGTATTTTGTTTGGCCTTGGCTTTCTAAGGCAGCAAAAAATCAATAGGACTGTAAGAACTGTATTGGATATATCTCTGAACTGCTCTTTTCTGGATGAAAGGCACTATAGCCCATGATTTCTAACAGGTATTTTCCAAATAAGCTACATAATGGTACAACACCTTGGATTCTAATGTAGTGTGATGTGTGTCTACGATTATACACTATAAGGCTTATAGGAAAAAGGAGTATCTTTCCCTCAGGCAACTGTTCATAGCTGTAAAAGGACCCCAAACCATAAATTAGCTTTTTGTAAACCAGTTCTTCTTAACCGGGGTTGTTAACAATAGTGATTTATCCTGAATATTGATAACACTAATTATTGTCAAGAATGAGAAAAAGGAGGGAAGTTGGAAGAAGGGACACACTTCATATCTATGTCGATAATATTTACATCTCCAGTTCTTATCTCCAAAACTCATTCACTGTAATGTTATATCACGAGTCAGAACAGACTGTGGTTGTGTTTAAGGAGCACTAAGCTTGGAAGCAGAATGCAAACAGACTGAAGTGTTGCATCCCCAAGTGCTGACACGTATCTCTGCACGCCTCACTGACCTGTGTCGTTTTCCCCACTGCTGGTCTGTATTTGAGCACGCACGGTGCCTGCTTTTCACAGCAGTCATTAGCAGCCTAGCTGCTAGTGCTGCTGTAAATATCAGCACAGCTGATACAGCATGCTGTAAACACGGCTACAGTGTTTCAGGTGCATTTTGGTAAGGCAAAAGAACATGCCACGCTCCTGAGTACGTGCAGTTCTGTGTTTGCTGTTCTGTCTGTCTTGCAGCACAGCACTCTGGAAGAGTGGTACGGTTTCGCATCCTGTCTTGAAGGCCAAAGGGATGAGGCTGAATTCATGCTAAATTTGCCATCTGTTGTTTCCAGAAGGAAGAAAAAAAAAACAGAAGTGTTAAATAGTTTTGCTAAATATCAGAGTATCTAAAATCTAAATAAACTTTAATATCCACGCATCCACCATCCTGATAGCAGGGTTTTATTCCTGCTAACATGAAGAAAATAGTACTTGAGCTAATCTACTACTTTGGAAAAATACAGCTTTAGGCAGAAAGATGCCCTGCATCGCTGCATGTCAAGGAACAACCAAGTGCACAGCTTTGCAGTGAGACTTCAGCAACCTCCCTTCTAGCCCTGCCTGTCTGCCTGATGCTGAAGAAAACACACACACCCTCCTTTCCTCCTGCATGTTATCGCACATCTCTGCAACTTTTTTCTTCCGCTTCATTACTCTTTTCCTTTGCAAGCTTTCACCAAGAGAAAGGGAATAGATTGTAATAATATTGTAGCACCAATGCTATTGTGTTTGCAGTAGCCTTAGACCGGCATAATGATTTGATTAGCATGGCTTTCTCACTTACCGCAATTAAAAATACATGCGTTTCCCCGGGATTCTGTGCTCTCGGAATCATTTCTTCATCATCTTTCTTTCTCTGTATATCTCTGCAGAGAAGTTGGAGGTTTAAAATAAGTGTAGAACCTTCAGTAATTGTCAGGGGCAAAAATGAGTGCCGTGAATCGACGCAGTCACTCTGGCAGATATTTGTATTCACTGAGTCCTGTGCAACGTGGTTTGCTCAAAAGGGCCGTTGTCCCTTAAATCACAGGGGACAGTCCTTCAGAAATCTGAGGATGTTTATTTTTGTAGCGTAGTTGCTGTAAGTGAGATTTGATGTTTCCAATCTGAACGGCCTCACGTGGGCTTCAAAAGAAGTTTGATAGAGAATATGAAATGCTAAGCAAGAATATTAAACTAGTAGCTCATAGTGCAGCCGCAGTGCAGAATCGTTCAGTGGATCCTACCAACCCAAAGAACAGGGCTGAGTTACCTACAAAAATAAACTGACTTGCTTTAATTAAATTGCTATCAGAGATGTATCTTCTAAAATATTAAAACTTGCCCTCCTTTTCTTTAGCTTCTTTTGCTTGGGGTTGTGTAACAGCCGGCAGTTGTGTATGTTGGCAGCAGTACTGATAGGTAAACAGAGATATTCCCTTTGCTAGAGGCTGTAAAATCTTAATCCCACTGGGGTTAGATAGAACATTGCTCTCAACCTTAAGGTCTCGGGTAAATAATAATAATAAATCACTGTTTAGTACAGCTGGTATGAATGCTCAGAAGCTTGATTTTTTTTCTTTTAAAGTTCCTTGTCTGAATGGATGGTACATTATCAGAAAGGGTTTGGGTTTTGTAGCTTCCTTTACTCCCCTTTATGCTTCAGTGCATTTTGTAGCAAGACTTTGTATTAAGGCTTTTGTAAGACAGCTTACATACATGATGTTTGACTTACAGCACCGTTGATCTTAGTAGAAGGTAAAAAACCCAACTCTCTTCAGCTGGGAGAGTAGTAGGTTTAGTCATCTCTGTTGCTCGAAGTTGGTTGTGATCTGTTAAACGTTTATTGCTCCTCATTTCCCATTTTTAAATTTATATTCTTGAATGTCATAATAATTATTTCTAATCCCTACCAGCACCGAACAAAGCTCTATCAATCAGAGTTATTATGGAATACCCACTTTGTTCATTGCTCTTTCAATCTGCATAAATTTTCTAACTGATGCATTTTTGGAAACAGTCACTTTGTTTTTGTTTTGAATGCGTGTGTAGCTTTCAGTTTATTTCTTTGCTTCAGTAGTGATAAAGGAGACTTCGGTCTTATATCTCAAATGTGGGTTGCAGGTGATATTCGTGCTGATAGTTTGCCACAGCAGTGTGCCTTCTATCTAATGCAGGCAGTAATAACTACAGCTTTGGCTTGAGGAAAGCTTCTTTCTTTTTTCCCTCTCTGTAGAAATACTGCAGCACAGTCCAGCTGGATTCTGGAATAGACTACAGGAAACGAGTGCTTCCTGCTGCTGGAAAACTGTACTACCTGTAAGTTGATCTACAGTACGGTATTTGCCCTCTTTTTCCTTATTAGCCAATAATTTCTTAGTGAATGGGAGATGAAAAATGTGTAGTAGAATTAGCAGGGTGTGACTTTTCCTTTCTTTGCTTTCTGGTCCATTTTGTTCAGCAAACCGCCTTCCATTATGCCTCGATATTAACTTCATTAAACTACATTTTCAGTACCCACACTAGCATCGTTTATAATGTGTGGCTGAATAAAAACTAATTAGATTTTTTGGGGAGGTGTGGTGTTTGGAGAACTGAAGTGACAGATGGCTAGAAAGTAATGAATATCCTCTTGTAAGAGATTGCACAATTCTCTTATAATAGAAGAACATCCTTATTGTATTTAAGTAATTAAGTATTTGTGGAAATCTAATGACAAGGATTCATTTAATGTTGGGTGTTTCCAATGACAAGGATTCATCTCGTGTTGGGTGTTTCCAGTGCTGTGGATTGGAAGAAAAACAGCAAACTCATATTTTGACATTTTCTGTTTATTGTGACAAAATTTCTTCAGCACTTTATTCTGTGTTTGCAAATAAATGTCTTTAAAGAACACGTGCACAGTTGCAGCATTATCTGCCTACTAGAAATGTCCTTTCTTTTTGAAAACTACTTTGAAACCTTTACATCGCAGGCATTTTCCTGTCTCTTATTTAGTTATAGTATTATTCAATTGGTGACAACACGAGTAAGGCAGACAATAGCTTAAAATGAGATTTTTAACCATGGTATCTTTCAACCCTGTATGCAATATTGATTTAAAATCACGTTTGCCTGAAGAAGGGTGCAGTGTTTGCATTCCACCTCTGTCATGAATATATGAAATCAAGCCTGCCCCTGTTGCTACACTACAAGATAGAAGTTTTGCTTTTTTGCCTGAAAAAAGTCCTGCTTAGCACAGTTGCAGCAGGTAAATTGCTTCTGGAAAATGTAAACGAAATACCAGATTTCTTCCTCCACTTCATTCCAAACCTGTGTTTGAATGTTTTCCTTCATTGCTTCCTTCGTTCCAGGATTGTTAGGGCCTGGCCTCACTGTTAACTTGTTCACGCGCAAAAAAGGAATCTACTCATCTCCAGCTAATTCTGGGAAGAAATTACAACATCCTGAGTATGGAAATTTCAGCTTAAAAAATCTCTCGTTCTGTATTCTTGTATTGCTCCATTTTATTTTTTACTTTTAAGTTTCATGCTGTCTTCTTGGAGGTACTGCTGGAAATAGGCGCTGTTATCTCAGAGTTGGTTCCCGTGGCTCTTGCTCTGTTCCCCACACAGCTGTCCTTGCTTCAAGCTGTGCTTAGTGTGCCTGGTGCACTCTGTGACCTTCTGTTTGATAGCTGTGGAAAGCCCTTATCATGTTCTTTTCTTCACTCTCCGTACTCTAAATAAATGAAGACTACACACGTGGCTTTTCATAGGTAACAGGGTAAAGTGACATCGCTTCTCAATGAAGAAGGGCTGTGTGAATAAGGCCCAGGGGCAGTGCCCTGTCCATGCATTTCATGGTGTTCTGCTGAGAAACTTGTGACCAAATGAATGACAGACATTGGCGATAAATCTTTTCCATGCTCTGACATTGGAAGGGTGTTCACTACCTCTAGAATTTAGGTAATTCATTTAGAAGCAATGAAAAACAGGAGAAGTCCTGTGGCTGCCATTGGGGATAAGATGCTTAGCCTCATTGTCAGCCCTTTCTCTGAGGGAATTGCATTTGTTCTTCTATTCAGATTTGTTCATTGGTACTTTCAGCCCTACAGAATCACTTAGTGGGGTTTTGTGTGTGTGGCTTTTCTTTTCTTTCTTAATTATTAGGTACTGTATAGTATTTTGCTTCACATTGTCAAAATTCATCTAGTCTTGTCCCCCAAAGAAAATCTTTTTGTTCAGCATATATATATTCCACTACTAATGGTTGTAATACCATCATCAGAATTTTAACTTCTCACATTGCTTCATAATCTGTGTACTCTTTTCTTCATTTCGAATAAGGGTTGCATCCAGGAGTTGACTTAAGTTGCTTTTACTCATCTGAAAGCAATCAGTGTAACGTAATTACAAGATGACTGATCAAAGCAACTTCCTTGATCTCAGTCCCGGGAGTCTATTTTCAAAACAAACTTTCTTGGCAATTAGGTACAAATATGCACCTTGGTATCATGTTTGTGTGTTTCTTGTAGTCTTTACCTCACCTTCATGCCCAGGTGCGTCTTCTCTGATACGCAAGTGCTCTCCTCCCTGCGTTTTGGCTTTGTTCTGGGTTTGTCTGTTCCTTTTTGTTTGTCACTTTTTTATTCAGAAATCTAATTCTTTTGGAAGGTATTTTATCTGGCATAACCACCTACTTAGAAGAGTTTTATTCTGAGGGCTTCAAATACAACTTGCAAAAGTCTTTTTCCCCCAGATTTCTCTCTGTCTACGAGATTTGGTATCACTAATTTTGAACTACTAAAGTAGACATTTCAGTTTTGCTTTTAACACATTTAAGATGCGTAAGGTTTAATGACAAGGAAAACATTTGTGTCATATGCTGACCATCACTTGTCGCTTTATGGGCGTCTGTGCACAGCAACACAACTTAGGTGCATCTGCTATCTGTAAAGGTAGACTTTTTGCACCAAGTACTGTAAAAGCCTTGATGAAGCATTGTGTATTTGAGCACAGGTTTGTTGCCTGCTGTAGCCTTAATTTACTGTTCTCTGCTTTTGAACTCAGCTAGACATGTTATCTGTCTTCTTTAAGGAGGACGGACACAAGGAGTTTGGCCTTGTAAACCATTTTGGAATATAAAAACAATTCTCTGATTGCACTGATTTACCATCCTCATGGTACCAGAAGTAGAACTTAAACTTCAGCTGTGTGTACAGATACTGTACATTTTCCTTACCCATGGCTGACCTTTTCCGAAACAGTGTTTTATGGGGTGGGAGGAAAACACGAAACAGATACAATTACTAATGCTGGCATTATGAATCTCACTTTAATTTTACAAGCTGTGTACAATTCATTCAATGCAATCAGTTGACTTGATTTTTTTTCTTCTTTCTTTTCCTCCATAAAGCCGCTCTAATATTTAATTTCAATAAGTCCCTTCAGACATTTCAAAGGATACTTCTTTAGGTGCTTGACTGCCTTGCCTTGTCTATTTGCTCTTATTTTGCATGCTAGATAGAGCCAGAAGCCTTTTTTCTCATTGTGTACACATAGTGTTAATGGATCTGCTCTGCCTGTATTGCCTCATTACTGGAAACGGCTCAAAACACAGAAGTCTTTCAGTGTATGCAAATAAGGCAGAATCATCTACCTGAGAGTTAATATTCTCTACTTTTAAGTGTATTCTAAATCTAATGTTTGTATTTAGAGCATAACATCCTGTTCTCTTTTTTATGGGCAAAAAGCTAAGCAGGCTCAGGCAGCTGTTTGATGTTGGCTTCAAGTGTTATTAATTTCATATTCTATTATTCTTTTCACTGTAGCACAAGTGAAGCTGATGTGGAGGCTGTCATGGATAAGTTGTTTGATGAGCTGGCTCAGAAACAAAATGATTGTACGTAAGTTAATTTCTCTTGAAAGAGAATACATTTAGAACACAATGCCCAATCTCCACTGACCAATTAATAAGTTCCATTGCTGTATATGGGTTGATGCCACACTCAAGTGGCAGTCATTGTATCAGCATTTTGTCTAATTTATGTGTTGAATCATGTGCTATTATTCATCAAGCTATGCATTTCCTATCTGTAAGAGATGAATTTTATAGTAATTATCCAGAGAAGATTGAGTCTTTGTTCATGTTCCCATAGTAACTAGACCAAGGATTCTAAAAGTGCAAGGCAGAGAGCTGAGGCTGAATAAAGCGTGTGGAACCATTGCAGACTTCACGTTTGAAGAGCTGTGCGACAGAGTGAGTACCCAGTCAAATCTAGATCAGTTAACGCTCAGGCTTTTCACAGTTTAAAAAAACAACACAATACAAACTTACTGTTTTTCCCAGTCTTACGGAATTAAAATTAAATAAAAAGCTTTTTTAACCTGCAGAAAGATTTTGAATTTAAAAGGAAAAAAAAAAAAACCCAACCAACCAACTTCCCAAAAGAACAGGAATCATTTTCTTTTTAATAATACGGTAAATTCACTTTTAATTGCATTGCCTTCAAAAATCCTACTGCAGTATTTGCCTGGGCTGGGATCATTGTTGGAATATTAATAGACAAAACATATTCACATATAAAAAGCATCCGAACACTGTTGTTAAAATTTGGGTTTTAAGTTGGTACTTGAGCAAAGGAAGAGTAATCCTGCTGCCATTAGAGTAATGCTTTGCTGCTGTTCTAATCTGTTGTTGCTTCCCTTAGTTGTGACTCGCTGTATGAGGCCTGTTCAGCCACAGGCTTTCTCAAAAACTTGTATTTCTTTAAATACTGCCAAATTCTGTTAGGTGTGTTTTATGATTGTGTGTGGGTGTGATTCCTGAAATGCATTCTATGTATGACCTCATGGACTATCCTACCCCTGGACTTACTGCGATGTGATCACAACCCTTAACTGGGCTGATAGCACCTGTCTTCTTTTTTCCAGTATGTTCACCAATCCTTTGATTGTAGCATTGCTTTCACTTCCTTGTGGGCACTGCTTTCACTTCCCTGTAGCTACTGAGGTGATAACCAGCAAAAGTTCTTTTCAAATAATTACATTGCAGGCTGTATGTAGGTTTTGGACTTCACAGGTTTTCAGTTTCAAACAGAACCAGTTTTTGTTTTTATCAAGCAGGACGGGAATTTTGGTACGGTTTATACCACCTGGACATTTCTGGCTTCTTCTCAGAGAATACTGATCCTTTAATAATGATCTGGAAAAAAGGAAAAGGTTTTTTGGGGAAAACTCGGCTCTAGATGAAGCAGGGTAAAATATGCATTTCACTAAAGAGTAGTGAAATAACTTTCAATCTGTTAATAATTTGAGAATGTGTTATAAACAGCCTGCAAGTGCATCTCAGTGCTGGAAAACTGGGCTGAGATCTTTGACAAGGTTTTTATTTAAAGTGAATGTTCAGACTGCAAGTGAAATTCTAGAGCACTAAAGAGTGCTACTGTGTGCCAGTGGTAACAAACAACGGGCAAAAACCACGAGCGGGACCTGTATAACTTCAGTCTATCAGTCAGCTTTTAGTCCAGAAGTGTTCTTAGGAAAGCTGCTTCTGGTTTCATACTGAAGATAATGAACAAATGGAAATGAAATGAATTCCAGTCTCCCTGATTTTGCGGAGAAGGTTGACTTCCGTACATGGCGTTCTTACTAAGAAATTGGCATTATCTGTTAAATGGATCGAAAAGTTAGTTAACTAACGTATAAGAATATTTATTGCAGAAGGCTTGTTACCAAATGGGGTGCCAGAGTACTGAGACCTGATTTCTCCTGGGCTGATGCCATAGACAGGGGGGTAGAAAGAATACTTTAGCTTTGGTGGCAGCTCCGTGAGATTGATGACAGAACATTAGTTGTGGTTTTGACATCAGGATTTTCGAGAAGGTACCAAAAATTCTGAAGAGGCTGTTGAAAAAGGCACAAATTGTTGGAGCTGGAGAATTTGTGCCCTCATGTGACAGATTTACAGTTCGTTTTGTGCAGTTTGTCAAAAAGAGGACTGGAAGATAGTTTTGTAACGCACAGCTGCCTTACTTGGGAAAAACAGAGGTATGAACGGGCTCCTAAATCTAACAGAAGAAACATGATGAAAGCCAGAGAATACAGAGAAATTCAGGTTAGAGAGAGGAAAAAAAAGAAAAAAGCGGCAGCATACTTTCCCCAAGTACTGAAGGAAATGGCAGAGCCTACCTGTCCTATGTTTTGTGTCCAAACTGCGTATCATCTTAGGAAGAGCTGTTTGAGCTAAAGTAGTAGTTGTTTGTAGGCTGACTGTCTCTAACATTTAGGGAAGTGGGTGATCTCAAGGTCTCTTCTGGTCTTAAAGTGTCTGCAGCCAGAGAAGTGTGGGTGTTGGGATCTCTGCTGTCACTACCCCTGTGTATGCTGTACCTGAGTTCAGCAGCTCACAGGAGAACGTCAGGAGGGGGAGCTGCCTGTGCTCAACCCATTTGTGCTTCAGGGAGATGGGCAGTACTTCCTCTACCGTCAGTCTGTGATTGCAGAATGTATTTTGCCACGGATGGTCACTTCCTGCGGTCTGAATGGCGCTGCCCTGATCGTGTTTAAGGCATCGCACCGACACCAAAGCAGCTTTCTTCCAAATTTGACATTCTTGATCCACAACACAGAAGAACAATTTCTCAGCAAGTGAAGGAAAGTTTAACTTGAGAGCAAATAGTAGTCTCAGATATGCAGTAAATAACTGATTTTTTTACATTTGTTTACACATATGGATGCATATTCACATGAAGTCAGTTTGAAGCACTCATCTAGAATGGGAAAGGTGTATGATTAGAAGGGAGTTTCATAATAGAATGTATCAGCTCTGTTTGGACTTCTATTTACAATGGCTGCTCCAAAAGTAATGCTTCCTATTTCACTATGTTGGCCTCCAACATCAGTGGCAGATGGTGGTGGTACAGCAGCAGAGGGTGAATTTTTCCACCAGTACCCCATTTCATGTTGTTGCTGTGTGACAGATGGCAGCAGAGGAGCAGCCTGACAGAATGGTGTCTGAGATGGAAGTATGAAGCAAAGGTGTGTCACTGAGTTCCTCCATGTGGAAAAACTGGCACCCACTGACATTCATTAATGCTTGCTGAAGACTGGTGGAGACCAAACAGTGGATGTGAGCACAGTAAGGTGATGGGTGGTGTGTTTTAGCTGTGGCAATGGCAACAGTGGGTCAGATCAGCTGGTGCAGATTATTGCAAGTGTGGCATGCAGGATCTTGTTCATCACTGGCAAAAAATGCATAGCTATTTATATATGGTGGTGACAGTGTTGAAATGTTGTCTTTTGTAGCTACAGAATTTAGATAGAATTGATAGAATTTGCTCTATCAAACACTGTTATTGTGCTCTCTGTGTCTGTTGTAGTTTCCATGGGAATAAATAGGAGGCATTACTTTCAGAGTGACCTACATAGTATCCCAGTTTATTTTCTTTCTTCACATCTTATTATGTATTTTTTTCCATATCAACAATGTAAGTAGGTCTAAAATATGGCAGCAGGTATTAGTAACTAACAGTTGCCCGTTAATCTGTATAGAAGTAAAGCACAGGTGTGTGACATGCAGTTGATTTGATAGCATTAATTTTTACATCAGTTTCCTCACTGAGGAAAGGTCTATTTTTTAGCTAATTCAGTTAAAATCAAATGTTAACTTCTTGTTTCTTTTTAATTTTACCAGATTATAGGAACGTGTGGGAAATTGTAAGATATGGGGTGATAGAATATCGATCCATTTCAATTGCTTTAAAGCAAAATAAAAAGTAGTTTTTCAGGTCTGTGCCACATCTGGGGCTTATATGGCAGTACGGTGAGTGGTGGCATGAAAGTAGTTTTCTGCTTAAAATGGCTCCCTGTAAATGTGCTTCTCTGGGGTAATCTTTCAGAACTGTGTTTTTGTTCCTTTTTAATCATACCCCATCAAAGCGAAGTTTCATTTCTATTTACGCACATTAAGGCCAGTATCCATTAAGCCTTAAAAAAATCCCCCTCTGCCAATTCTCTTTCTTCACTTTTCTTTTAACATTTTGTTTAAAACCTGGTTGTTGTGACAGCTTGGCTTGACTCCTGAGCTGGTCTAAATAATTGAGACGACAGCGTACCTTGTATTTAATCCTCCAAGGTCCTAAGGGAGTGAGTAGGTACTGTTCAGCTCCCAGGGCCGTCTTTCAGTTTTCCTCTCGCTTGAGCGTAGCAACTGCTGCCCTCTGCTGGCAGTACCGACTTCTTAATGCAGTCGAGAGCATTGTAGCCTTTTTTATTTTTTACGAGGATCGAGCAATTGTTTCACATATCCTGTAGGATTTTCTTTATTAAAAATATCCTGTCATCCAACTGCCAAGGACTGATGAACGCACTGTCTTAATAGGGTAGGAAAATATATCTATAAAACTGATTTTATCGATGGGTGACCTAAAGAATGGTGACGTTAATTGCCAAAATGCCGTTCCTCCAAGAAAACAAAATGAAAACAAAATACCTTTTCTACTGCTGGCAATCCTAACTTTCACCTTTCTAGGCTTTCTCGTGTCTCTGTAGTGTAACTCGCAATAGTTGTGGCTGTAGCTGAAGTCAGCAGGAATTCTGCTTTGAACTGATGTCATCCCTGAAACCTAGAAGACTTGAGTGTCAGAGGGCATTTAGTCTAGTACCCAAAGCTTACATGTGCTTCTAGCTAGATTTTCTCTGTCCTCTGTTTGTACTTTCTTGATTCACAGCCGTAGTTGTGGAGATAAATTCATTACAAGTGAAGTACCAAGTTGTTGTGGTATCAAAAGCCAAAGAAGAAGTGCACAATTTGTCTTCAACGCGAGACCGTGTGACACAACAGCAAAGAGGACAAAACTAATGCTGATGAATGTGCGTTATGTGAGAATCTCTGTTCTGGACACTGCATGGGTCAAGAACCCGATAGGGTGGGAGGAAGCGTTTGATCACTCTGCTTATATTCAAGAGATTTAAGTTAAGGCTGCACAGGTTAGCATCTGTCTGAACAGTCCATTTTTTCAATGTTCCTTCTGTTTGTGCAATTAACAGTGAAGAGGGGTAGGTTGTTTTGGGGTGTTTTTGGGGGTGTTTTCATACTGAGAGTAGCTAAATTGTACTTCAAAGCACATTTGAAAGAAAGAATAACAGATCCATCAGTTTATATTTCAGCAAGCAGGTTATATAGCCCCCTATCAAGCAATATTGAGGCAAGTTAAATGCTTTAAAGTTGCAGACTGACTCAAGATGCCTAGTTAGGAAACACCAAATCAAAGCTATCATTTGGAACTTTCCTTGCTGTGCCCTCTGATGTGAACTTTAATCACACAATGCCATGCTTCCTTTTTCTTTTGAATTTCCCACAAGGTTCCTTGAGTAAAACCTGCTAAGAAATTGCCTTCTTCCTTAAATTCCCAGGTTGTTCATAAGGCTTCAGTGTGCTCCTCTTTGCCTTTGGCTAACCAAATCTTGTAAAAGGTGCACACTGCCATACGCCTCTTCAAATTTCTTCACCAAGTTACCTGCACCCTAAATGCTCTGTTTTTGCTTAGACTTTGATGTAGATGCATCACAGGTCAATCCTTCAGTGTTTGCTGTTCCTTGCTTGAATCGTGATCTTGAAATGTTACATTGGTGCTCTGATTGGCTGTAGTAGTGGCTCCTTAGGAAGCAGCAGAAAGAGCTTTGTACTTTTTTTGTTGTTGTCTGATATCTAAGTTGTAAATGTTATGTGGTCTTAAACTGTATTTTGTTTTTAGGCAGTTCTGAAGTGTTGGTGTTTCTGCATTAAATTATAGTTACTGTTCAGTCACAACTCTTTGGTGTTTTATTGGATGTAGCCCTGGAACATCTTCCAATGTCAACAAGCAAATTTTCTCCAAAGATGAAATATCTTTTCCTAACACATGTAAAGTGTTTTGTATTCTTCAGGCGACCTCTACAAGATGAGCTGCTTTGTAATTGATGAGCCACCAAAGATGGGTGCTTTCTACTTTAATTAATGGGATATATAATAGAAACAGATGACGACTAACTCTTAAAACAGTCCACAGAGAGCTCCAAATAATAAACATCCTACTCAAACTGAGATGATGATAGCTGAAAATGCATTAAGTAGACAGAAAAACAAAAACAAATGAAGGCGAGAACTCAGGCTCCAGCAGGCTGAAGTGGGGTAAGCACTTTGTAAGGAGGCTAGCCCATGCTAGTGCTAATGCGTTTTGCATTAGTACAATGCCTAGAAAATAGTGACTCCTGGTATCAGAGTTAATGACAAAAATCTACAGCAGTTTTACGGATGTGTCCAGGAAGAGCAGTACCGTAAGGAAAATTCATATCTATTGATGTTTTGTGCAAGAAAACAAAAATCTCATCAGGTGAAAGAGTGGGTAACAAATGGCTATTGACAAATATGACATTATTTTGCTGTGGTTCTGAAGCTCAGTTTTGATCAATATCCAGTAGAACAGAAGGAAGAACAGACAGTACCAGAAACACATTCCAAATTAAGTGGTTATTTGCAGGATGCTGTCAGAGGACCAGCCTAACCGTACTTAACTTTTAGTAAGAAGATCACACATCTGTGTTAATATTAGGAGGAATTTTAGCTTCATTAGCCACTTCAGAGAAAGTAATACCTTTGTGTACTCCTTTGAATAAAAAACCAAAGCCTTTCTGTCGCTGGGTAATGTTCATAAGATAAACTTCAGCACTGCAGACTTACACAGGGGACACTGGTAAGTGTCTGAAACTGTTTCCCACTAATATCATCCTCTTTTACAAACCTCAATTGCTGGAAGTCGGAACCCAGCTATACTGAGGATCTTACTGCAACAGAAGCAGACAACTTGGGTGGCAGGCTGTCAGCTGTTCTAGCAGTGGAAATCCTATCCTAGGTGGAGCCTGTGTGTGTAGGGTACACAGTCTGCATCTCTAGCAGTGGTGTCAGCTGGCCTTGAACCCATTAGTCTGGCTTTGTTTCCTTTGCTGCACCAGTTAGTTGGTTAGGGCAGTGCAAAGAGAGCTTTAAACTGTCCCCAGAGCATTAGTGAGTTTGGTGATCGCTCCTTCTTTTTAAAGAAGTAGAATAGGGCAGAAGGGAATTTGAAGGACTTGTTCAAAGTGAGAACAAGTTATGCTGAGATCAAGATTAAAAGCTTCACCTCCATCTGCAGGGCCGTGTATTTCTCAACTCCGGAAGTAGAAGGTTGGAGAACTTTTCTGTGTGGAGAACTACACAGCTAAACTGTGTACAACAGCTGGTGCTTCAGGGGTTTTGTTGTGTCTCACCAGACTCGAGCCTTGGCATGGAGGTACAATCTTATTCTGCTAAAACAGTCATGGCTACTTGGCTCAGATCGTTCTGATAAGATCCAGGAGCCTCCAGAGGCACATTTCTGTCCACACTTACAGAGTATCAGCACTCAGTGCTGCTGGAGGTGTTGGAGAAATTCTTGTTAAAACACTTGGAATCATCTGCCCTGTGTGTGTGTAATTAGAACAGTTTCAAACTGCTTGCTTCTTGAGCTGCTGAAGGAGGTTGAATTCTTGTTTGGCTGTTATAAGGATGCCTGTTGTAGCCATCTATAAACAGTGCTTTTATGGCAGTAGAAAGAAGCAAAAGTATTATACTGACTCCCTTTCTTCACAAGGTGTGTCATGCTTTTACTATTTGCCTTGTTTTCCTTTGCGCTCAATACAATTGTTTTCCAGCTAGTGTTGACCTTTATCCAGAGGTGAGATGCTGGGTGGGCTGGCTCTGCTGTGTTTGTCCACTGGTTCCTTTGACTTTCTTTGACATTTTCACACCATAATAATGGCAGAGGGCACTGAAACCAGAGAGAAAGTAAATAGTATGTGCAACTTTGAGTGGAAGATGTGATACATACTGCTCTTTAACACCCTAGAAGTACTTGAAAGTATCGTCATTCTTTCCCATAGATGTCGCAAGGAAGTTGGATTGTTGTGAATAGGGAGGCAGGTGATTCACCACACTGCGCTTGGGGGAACTGGCTGGGTCTTTGAACGCTGCCTGCAAGGTTTGTTGGTGAGAAGCTCACCTTGTTCTTATTTGCCACCAGAAGAATTTCTGGAGCGCCACCAAAGCTTCGCTGTCCTCTACTTGTGTGCTGACAGTTTCTGTGGGGTTTGTTTCCATGCTCAAAATAAAACCCAAAGTCCTCTTCATGGATGGTCATTAATAATTGCCCATGATTTCTTGAGGAAAAATTCTAGTGAAGCGGCTATGCTTGGCCTACAGTAAATTTGTTTAGTAATTTGTTAGGTACAATATGTCTGTTTTCCTGGTTTTAAGTTGTTAGCAATATGGCCCTGCATTATTGCCATACTGTCCTGTTGAGGCAGTGCATTGCGTTACGACGGGAGTTGTAACGTTGTGCAGGATGCTGCTGATCTTACTTTATGGAATGGTCATGTCAATGTACTCATGTTCCCACACAAGTAAAACTAACGAGATGGATTTCAGGTGTGTGATGCTCTTTTCCTGAGTACAGTGACTTAAAAGCTCAAGATAAAATACTGCCCGCAGTACTAATAGGGTAGACCTCGCAGTAAAAAAAAAAAGACATTCCATGTAATGAAAGTCGTTTTAAATGAATACGTTTGAATGCGTACTTGAATGAGGTACCACTTCTTGTCTGTATCTTCTGTTGATGGTTTAGGTACACAAATAGAAACAAAAGTTCTTATTAAAGCGCTTTATTGCACCATTACAAGTGAAACTGCAAACAAGAGAACTGCTACAAATAGTCTCTTTATGTGTTTCCTCTTGCTTTTGGTACTTAAAACAGAAGTGTTTTTTGTCCGAGTTATTAATAGGCAAAGCACATGCGGCTGTACTTATGATTTAGTAACTAGTGTGTGCTTTCAGGGGTCTTGCTGCTGGATGGCATCCTATTCATTGTGCAAATTATTTAGGCTTTAGGTTGATGTTGTCGCTTAACTATTTTTATTCTCCTATGTGTTACTGTTTACAGCTTGTGTTTCATTTCTGTTTGAAGCTGTCAAGACATGAGGTGGTCAGGGTACAGAAGAGCCAAGTTTTTAACAAACTGTGTTTGGGTGAAGCCATCGGTATGAGTGAGCACGCGTTTACCTGTGTCAGGAAGGGCAAACTGAACTATATATCTTATAAATAAGAATGTGATGAGGACTTTTCGCCCTTTCTTCTGTAGGCGTAATAGTTCAGGGTATGGTGTGACAGATCTTTCTCTCATGGGTTTCCATTTCCTGTGGTTTGTTTTGTTTCAGCCTCTTGGGGCCAGTGACTACTTGGAAATATCAAAGCATTTTGACACAGTCTTTGTTCGCGACATCCCACCTCTTACCATGGCAAAAAGGACTCAAGCTCGGCGTTTCATTACTCTGATTGATACCTTTTACGAGCATAAGGTGAGAGCTGAGCCTTTCCAATGTGAGTAGGAATAACAACGAGAGCCCCCAGACCTGCCTGTCACCTCCAGCCAATTAAATATCAGTACTCTGCAGAACATAAGCAGCAAAGGCTGCAAGGAAGCAACCTTCTGGTGTCACAAATTGCCCCGGTGTGAATAAGGCAAATGAGTAGGTATTGTATGTCTGTGAGTGATAAGCGTGACCACATTTTAGTAATGAAAGACTGTGATGAAGCCAACCTGAGAGTAAATGGTTTCGGGCTGTATGGACACTGGTCAGGAATCCTTCCTGCACTGAGCTCTGAGGAGTTAATAGCATCGTTACGTTATTAATTTTAACGGAAACAATCGCTTTGGGCTTTACGTTGGGTTGTTGAACTGCTAGTGATAAATACAGCACCTCACTTGGGTTTACAAAGGTTTCAATCATGGAAGCAAAATCAGCACTATTAAAGCAACCAAAAAAGAGAAGTTCATGTTTTATATATATATATGTATATATTAAGGTAATGAAAGAAAGGATTTTACATGTTTTGTTTGATTATATGCGCATACACTTCAATGTTTCTGCAATCAGGAAATATAAATGGAAATGTTTTTTTCAAGTCTGTCCTGGCAAGATGTCCCAGCAAGGCTCTGAGCTAAGCATACCTGCAGCCAGGTTCCTGGTGCTCACTGGCTTGCCTGCATGCGATGTGAAGGCCTGGCCACAGTGCTAGGACAACAAGGCTGCGGTCAGCCTGTGTCCCACTGCACCTGGCATCTCCTCCCAGCAGACACAGACCAGCCTTCGTCATGCTATCAGCAAGCAGTGTGCATCTGAGTGTCCTAGGTGCAAGAGGAGTGGCACAGCTCAGCCTGCTGGGACATCTCGAGCATAGGCATTGTCCAGGTAAAAATACATGGGCAGAGCACCAAGTTGTTCTGTTCTCTGAGTAAAAGTTACTGTTTGAGGTGCTATTAAGGAAAAGATCCTGTGAGGTCAATATTCCAAATGAAGAAGGGAGGTTAATATGTCAGCAGTGTTAGAGAAAGGAGAAACGCATGGAAAAAGAACCTACAAGATCCTACCTGAGGTTTGCATCTCAATGTAATCCCTTTTCCATGCAGCACGGGTGCTGAATGTGGTTGCATGGTTCCTTTCAGGTGCGCATTATCTGCTCTGCAGCGACTCCTCTCCAAAGCTTGTTTATGGTGGAAGCCGGCAGTGGGGAGCTGGAGGACAGCAGAGTGTTGATGGACGATTTGGACTTGAGCCAGGTACATGATACTGACATCCTCTCCCTTTTGTAACAGAATTGGTTGTGCTCTCATAATCACTGGTCCACACTTAAAGAAAATCTTAAAGAAAATATCACAGTATATAGAACCATTTTGCATAAGTTTTAAGGTAATTTTGACTGTTAGTCATTAGATCATAGAATCATAGAATGGCCTGGGTTGAAAAGGACCACAATGATCATACAGTTTCAACCCCCTGCTATGTGCAGGATCACCAACCACCAGACCAGGCTGCCCAGAGCCACATCCAGCCTGGCCTTGAATGCCTGCAGGGATGGGGCATCCACAGCCTCCTTGGGCAACCTGTTCAAGCGCATCACCCTCTGTAAAAAACTGTCTCCTAATCTCTAACCTAAACCTCCCCTGTCTCAGTTTAAAACCATTCCCCCTTGTCCTATCACTATCCACCCTTGTAAACAGCCATTCCCCCTCCTGTTTAAACGCTCCCTTCAAGTACTGGAAGGCCACAATGAGGTCTTCCTGATGCCTCCTCTTCTCTAAGCTAAACAAACCCAGTTCCCTCAACCTTTCCTTACTGATGTATTCAATGATGTCTGAAAATAAGTTTAGCTACCACATCTAAAATCCAGCAATTGGTCTCTTCTGCCTCCTCCTAGGTTGCCCAGGGCTGCCTCACTCATCTTCACAGACAGTTCTCTGTGTTGCTCATTCTGTTTTTCCTTTTTCTTAGAGATGGTGTTAATGATTTTTATATTTGTGTAAATCTGCATACAACATGAGATCGTTGCATACAATGGAGAAGTGCTCTTGGTGCCGTGCTGCTGTTTTTGTTGTCCGAGCCCGTAAAGCACTCAGCATATAAAGGCTGAGGTCGGATCCCTTCTGTACGGCTCTGTGTCTCACCTATTGCGGCGCTGTTTTTGTGTACTGATACAGGATTCTGCCAAAGGTCTCTCCATGTTCACGGGAGAAGAGGAGATCTTTGCATTTCAGCGTACCGTCTCACGGCTTACAGAAATGCAGACTGAACAGTACTGGAAAGAGGGGGACAGAAACAAGGAGCAGTTGTAATTAAAAGTTGAATAAAAGCACCAAGAAGTGTGCAAAGAAGGAAGACTACAGAGCCAGAAGGCCTCTTAGCACAGCTGAAATAATAATGGCACTTTATCTAATCTGGACCCTGTTTCTTTCATCGGACTGTTTTCATGCTTAGGACATGCAGGCTTATTCTTCTGTACCCTCAGTGTGTGGGAGTATCAAATTGTACCTTCATTTTGTTCTCTGTGAAATGTAATTTGATGTCGAGGAAGTGTGACTGGATTAGAATTAGCCTGGACATGCTGGGACTGCAAGGATTCACGGCAGGTCGGGAATGCTGTTACCCAAAGGGGGCACTCTGTGGTTCACGCACTGCGTCTGTCCCGTGTTGCACAGCTTGCACAAGAGACGGGTGGAAGGCTTTCCTGATGGAACGCCTGATGTTCTGTAGCTCTCTGCTAGAATCCCATAGCTCCTTTGTAACGTGTTCTTTGGTTTCTTTTCCCCTCTGTTTCCTGTGTGTAACCATCTGCTGACTTTCAGACTCTGAGAGTTTCGTGTACTCAGCCTGTTGCTCAGTTTGGTTAATAGTAAACTAACAGTTTGATCCCAGAGCAAGCTGAGGAGGAGCTAGAGGGTACTGGAAACCTCAGAGCACTAAACCCAAGTAATCACATAAGGGAAAAGAAGCTACAAGCTACAAGGCAGTGTATACCATAACTTGTAAGTGCAACTTAATACTTCCCCTGTATTCTCCATTTCTTGCGAGCTGGGCGTGCTCCTTTCACACTGGTGATGTACCCCTGAACTTTCATCTCTGCAGCACCTTCCATCACAGGTAGCACATCTGCCTTGAGCTGGGGATGGCAGGACAGTGCTACTGAGGCGTATAGTAGGAGGAAGTGGAGAGGTCCTGCACACTTGGAGTTGTTACAGCAGTGCAGATGCTTTGGGAGTCACGTGCTGGATTCCTGTTCTGACCACTCCTTTGGCCTGGGAGTTACTGGTACAGGTTATGCCTGTTTTTAGAGCCTACGCTTATAGTTTACAATTGATGCCACTGGGTTATGCCCACAAGAGTGACTACACCTGAGAATTTTCATGTCTATTTATGCAAAATCCAATGAGAATATATTAGGTTTACTTAGGAACTGCTAATCCATACAAAGAATGGATTTATGCTTTCAGACATATTCTTTTAGGCTTTTCTAAAGAGAGACTGCTGAGATTCGTGCATGTCTGTGTGCATACACAGACTCATAGCTGTATACTTCATTCATACATGCCTAGATATGGATAAAGCTAACATATATAATTTAAGTTGTACATAGCAGTCTCTGCTCATCAGCCTGGCCTAAGCTAACAGCTGTGCTGAAGTTTCAGCTTAGACTTGACTTTTCTTTTTTTCCTAATTGCTGGAAATGCCCCAGGCCTTGTCCAAGCCAGAATTTATTGTGGTAGATGGGGTTTTTTTTGGTGTTATTTAAAAAACAGTGTGTGTGTTTAGCTCATATGTTCTCCTCTATCAGTGGTAGAGAGGAAATGCAGAGTCTTGCAGAAATACAGGTGAGACGCAGGGCATGTGAGAGAGGAGCTCTGGCAGGCTGTGTTCCCACAGAACTTAGGCTGTGGAAGCAGAGTGCTCTCTCCCAGTGTCAGTGTGCCAACCTCATTAAGCCATGGCTTCCCAGAAGCCCCAGGGCTGATGTGTTTGTGCTCCGATGGGCACAGCTTTACCTGGTGGCTTTTGAGGCTTTCCTGCATTCTGTGTGCTGGCCCCAAATTCAGGAAAAGCTGCTATAATCTGTGCAGCATTTGTGGTTGCACTGAGGTGAAGGTGTGGGTTGCTGCATTGAGGTCAAGAACGTGAGGAGAAGTTGCTGGGACCAATCTGTCTGCCAGCCTGGATGCCAGAGCAAAGATTGCTGCAGTACCTGTAGAAGAAGCATATTTACATGTATCCACTTCCTTAAAGAATGTAAAGCCCTATGAGCTTCTTGTAGGGTGCCATTTATGATTGTGTGGCATGCATAAATTCTCTTTCCAGTGGCAGGTTTGGGGTGGGAGGGACCTGAGGCCAAATAGCTGCCAGGCGATTGAGCAGTGACTGAGATGTGTCCCTGTGGCATGAATTAATTAAAACATTAAGATGTTTTAGTTGCCAAAGTGCAAACAATGAAATGCCAATGAATAAATTGCCCCTTAATGGCCTTGAAATTGCTGGATTTATGCTATCCCAAGTTCCAATGTGGGCTTCTTGGGCTTTTCTTACCTTGCAAACTCACATCAGCTTAGATCCACAACCCATTTCTCGTTAACCTTTAGTTACTCAGTGAGCATCAATGTCATTTTTGAAACATTTACAGCAACCTTACTGGTGTGGTGTGATGTTTTTCTGTCACAGAGAGTAAAATCCATGTGATTATGGACCATGTGAAGCGCTTCATATTGGTTTGTAAAGGCCTCATCCTGGCTGAGAATCTCTTGGCCAACATGTGGCAAAATACCTGACTGAGAAAGGAATCATAGAGTCAGTGAGGTTGGAAAAGACCTCAAACTATTTCTCAGTGTCCAGCCATTCAAGATGCAATCTCTGTGAGTGCTGTTACTTGATCCCTGTAGACAACCTATCTGCAAAGCTTTATTTGCTTTTCACGTTGTTGTTCAGTAGCTCTTTTATTATTATTGTTTTAACAAATAACGTAACTCTGTCGTTCTAAGCTACTGATTTTCATTGTTTGCCTTTGCACACATTGAGGGAACAATTGCAGTACTCTGGGCATAATGAGCACAGCCTACCCGAGGTCTTCATATTGGAGGTACGCTTCTTATGGTGTTATTTTGATCTACAAGGGAAAACCACAAGTGGCATTTTGTGAGTAAATGTGACCGTAGTGACACTGCAGCTGGGTGGACGCCACCAGTTTTTCAGCAGTTTAACCATGAACAGAATTGTCCAGGTTTCAACCGGTGCTCAGCATGGCCACCAGCATCTGCCAAGGAGGAAGAAGAGTTTCTCCATTAGGACCTGTCCTGGAGGACGCAGATCCAGGAGGTCACTTTCTGCAGCTGTCTGGATCCAAACTACCTCGCCTCAGTTTCCTTGTTGATAAAGTGAGAATGTTACTGTCCTATTCAGTAGCACTGGAGTGCTGCTGGCCTTAGTTCATAATTATTTGGGTATACCGAGGTTGTGGGACAGAAGTGTGTAAACAGTGCAAAATATAATTAGCTACTCCATGAGGAGTTTGGGATTTGGGTTACAGAATGAATGCCTTCAATTGAATACCATGTGCCTCTTTGCTATTTTAAAGACAAAATAGCAGTGTGATTAAAACCGTAAGTAATTCAGGCTGTTTTTCTGCTACCTGTAATGACAGATTGTCTTTGTGCTTCATGGCAGCGTTAGCCATGTACAGCTGTTCCTGTACCTGTGAACTACAGCAGCTTTGTACATTTGGGTGGGGTTTTCATTTTGATGGGTACTGAGAATTTGTAAAACGATGTATGTCATTTTGAGTCTAATATATAAATGAGCCCCGTTAAACCCTTCTGCTATTAGAAAATAAGTTATGTTGTAATACAGAAGAAGGAATACGTCCAGATTTTATAAGCATTTCACTTACTGTTCCCAGTATTTCTTGGCACATGTTCTGAACAGATTCGGGTTTGTCCTCCTGTTACTGCTGTTGGCAGCCTGGCACTGGCGGGCTCTCATTTCTGTCTTGAAAACCATTTTTGCACATCTCTCTCTCTTCTCCAGCAGCCCGAGGGTTGGGTGCTCCATCTCAGTGCAAACCACAATTAAAATGCTCTCCTTCTTCTGCTAGATTGGGGTTCTTCTTGCTCAAGAGCTGTTTCACTATCAGCCAGTTAGTTCTGTGGTTGGCAGTGGGTTTTGCACAGCTTGGAACATCTGATGAAGGAGGAAGAGCATAAGCCTGATGTGTCTGTTGACATCGGTTGAAATACTCTTCGCCTTTCAAATCACAACTTGTGCAAATCAGTTGGTCTCTACTTTTTAAACTATTAAGATGGACTTCAAAGCATCCTGCTTGGGCAAGCACCACTGGAAAGCAGAATGTTTTAGTTGAGAAAAGGTCACAGCTTACACCTCCCTGTCTCTGTCCTCTGCAGCACAGGAGGGGCTGGCAGGACTCTGTCGATACCTGGTGATAAAGATCTGGAAATTCTCTGTAGCATGTTAGAGATTGACCAAGGGGTGTGAAGCGGGAGGCTGCATCCTTCCCATGTTTCATCTCACATAACATCACATCCTTTGGAGGTTCTGCTGTGACGCACATCACTGCTCCTCACGATGCAGGGAGCGAAGCAGCAGAACAGTGGGAGCTGCCGTGGCCCTGCAAAGTGGGAGATGTTTCTGACCCTTTGGCTACAGCAGCGCCTGTGTTTTCCCTCCTGTTTGCTAAGAAGCAGGACTTGCGGTGGCAGCTCAACGTGTGAGAACAGAGGGAGGACAGAGCAAATGGGGGATGCAGGCCACTCACTCCCTCTCCAGCCTTCTGCATTCTCCTCATATTTGTAAAACAACTTTTGTTTCAAATTGAATTGAATTCTAAGAGCGTCATTAAAACACAGAAATGCTTCTCGCTGACCTATTACTCCGCATTCATGTTGGTAAAATTTTGGATGAGTTTCTATAGTTCTCCCGCCAGTGCTTTGTCAGGGTGAAGGGTTTAGTTGGCTCCGTTAATCCACTCTCTAGCTGAAATTGTTCATTTAAATCGTTATAAAAATCCGCTCTTTTCCAATGCGAATTCTATATTCCCGGATTCGAGTGCCGCTGCCAGTGCAAAGATTTCAAATTCTTTCAGTGCCATCGCACTGTGTTAGTCCAAAGCCAAATTACAAACACTTATCCGCTATTCCCCTTACTCAGCTTTATGCTCAGTTTTTTTTCCAGTGGGCAACAATAGCCGTAAAAGCATAGGAAAAGATTGTTAGATAGAAGAGCTTAGGAAACGGCCAGTCGGTTCCTTAGAAGCCATGGTGCAATCCTGGTGCATCCTCTCGGGGCAGAAAGCAATGCTTCAGTTCTGCTGCTTAATATATTTTTAGTGCACGGTTTGTGAACGTCACAGTAATTAAGAGAGATCACAGCCACTGGAAGATGAAGCGCGCAACAAAAGATCAAGCGATTGTTTAAGCTGAAGTTAAATGAACCAGGGAAAGTAAGCTCGCTGACACGGAGAGAAAGCTCCCTTTGTATCCTCTGTTCTTTTTCAATTAGTAAAGCCAAACGCACTTGTGTAACTTGTTTGTTCTACCTCCAGTGATGGATGACGTTCGGGTCACACGATGACGTGTCAGCGGGTTGTTTCTTTCCTGCCGCCTTGTTAAGAACATCGCTCACGTAAGGCCTGTCCTGGAGCAGAGGGAACAAGCACCCGCCCCAGGTCCTGCTGGCCGATATTCAGGCGCTACACACAGCTAACGCAGTCATTCAGGGTGCCGGGGGACAAAGCTCGTTGCAGGCATGGGCTGAAGGCTGGTCTCCTCCAGTTGTGATATGTCACAAAAAGGGACATTTCAGAGGCCGGCGGAGAGAGGAACAACTGCTGTCCAGCAAAATTACAATCTGAATGGTTCGCCATTTTCAGTCCTTCGCTGCGACGGCACTGATTGCTATAGAAACTTCTGAGAGTGAGACGGAAAGGTTTTCCAGCACTGCAAATAGCAAACGGAGAAGGTTAGACTGGGTGCAAAGCCCATTCATTGAGACAGCTGCCAGTTGAGCTTCTTTGCCAAGTAAATTGTAGGCAATGCTGATTAGAATGTCCCCTGAACACACCAGGCAAATTAAATTTCAGTCAGAGCCGGCTGGCCGCTTTGGGTGGGAGATGGTTCCAGCACATGATGCACCTGTGCTCGCTCAGCCCCTGCTCGTGGCACACGGCGCTGTGCGGCCCTGAGGGCACAGGTGAGGGGTGTCTGTGGGGAAAACGGCAGCCAGCTGTGTACCCAGGTGCCCAAATGGGATGCTGGACAAGTGCCTTGACCCAGCTTAGCCACCTCTCCGCAGACACAAAGTTGCCGCATTCACCGCCCTCTGCTTGGTGCAGCACTACTGGGGGATGGCGTCCTCTTTCTGTCCCAGCTGTCCCCGATTCCTGTGCTGGCATAAAGATGGGCACGTTGCTTGCCAGCTCCTTCCTCTCCAAAAAAGCCCTGCATCAGACCCCTAAAGCTGTTCCCTCAGGGCAGAACAACTCTGAACCTGAGGACAGGACTGAACCAGGGGACACGGCCAAGCCTGCATGAGGGCTTGGGTGTCCCCACCTGTCACCTCCCCAAAAGCTCAGATTTTCCCTCCGTAGCCCATCAGTCTGTATACATCCAGCCATATCTGCAGTTCTAGTAATGTTTCTCCTTTCTAGGCTGCTCTCACCTCCTTTCTGCATTCCGGGCCTCTCATCTGTGCTGGAGGAGGGTTCGGTAAGTTTTCATGTCCACCACCAGCCTTGGACAAACAGCCTGGCACCGTTCTGGCAGGGACCGGCGGGGCCTTTTCCAGGACCTTGCTCCCCACTGATCTCCTGAAGGCCTGATGTTATCACTAGGCCTCAGCGCTGCCATCATTCATTTCTCCTGTCTCTCTTCAGCTTCCTTCAGTTTAACTCCCAGCAGCCAGCCAGGAGAGCACCAGGCAGGTACACTGAGACACGCACTACTCTTCTACCTCATGAACTGCACCACCAGCTCAAGCAGCACAGCTTGCAGCACTCATGACAGCTGCTTTTCTGGTCCATGCCTGGATTCCACATGAAACAGTGGGATCCCCTCTCTTTCTATCTTGCAGTTTCCAGATACATTGGTTCTTCACAGACGCTTGCACTGAAGTACAAACAACTACATGGCATGTATTAACAGGAGCAGTTAAGGACAGGATTTGTCCTGCAGAGTAAAGGTGAGAAATGCAGTAAATCATAGCTTATCAAATCCATAAACTGTTCATTGTAGATAATTTCTGCAGACACAAATAGTACACTACTAGTATGAAGCGCTACATCTTGAGTACTGTGTTCAGTTTGGGGTCCCTCACTGCAGGAAAGACATTGAGGCCCTGGAGCATGTCCAGAGAAGGGCAATAAAGCTGGTAAGGGGTCTGGAGCACAAGACTTAGGAGGAGTGGCTCAGGAAGCTGGGAATGTTCAGTCTGGCAATGAGGAGGCTCAGGGGAGACCTCATTGCACTCTACTACTCCCTGAAGGGAGGTTGTGGTGAGGTGAAGGTTGGCATGTCCTGGATAACATCGAGAGGATGAGAGAGAATGGCCTCGAGTTGCACCAGAGGAGGTTCAGGTTGCTTATTACCAAAAGCTCAGTGAGAGTGGTGAGGCACTGGAACGGACTGCCAGGGAGGTGGTAGAGTCACTGTCCCTGGAGGTGTTCAAGATGTGTGTGATTTCCTTGGTTAGTGGGCACGGTGGGGATGGGCTGACAGACAGACTAGGTGAGCTTAGAGGTCTTTTCCAACCTTAACGATTCCACACTTTAGTGTTTCTAAGCATAACCACCTCTTTGGTCTGACTCTATCAATTACAATTTCTAAATACACCGTTCTTTAAATAACAGACAGCCACCCCCCTCTGATGTCTGAACATCTGAAGGCTGTGCTTGCTCTGCTTAAGCCAGTGTCTGTCATTGCCCACTCAGGCTTTTTATGGGCATCGATTATTTGTTTTACTAATGGCTGTGACATAGCATGTATATATGCTCTCACACACATATATTTGTACTCAAGGACATATTAATGGGTTTTGCAGTCCTTGTGGACTGTAACTGCTCCCACAGCCATGAGTTAAGGCTTGGTTAATGGACTCTAATCTGTAAATTCTTAAACAATTTAGGAAATTAGTTATTGACATAATGGAGAAATTATCTGAGTGTATCACAGCAACCCATACTTGAGGACACCTCCATCTGCTGAGGTTGACCCCGATAATTAACAGCCTTACCCAGTGCCCCAGAGGTGCTTTATAAGGCACAAGGCTGAAGGTTAAATAGCTCCTGTGCATCAGATGTGCTCAATTACACTAGTATGTCTGTAATCTCCTTTCTGAAGCCACAGCAGCTTGCTCATTGATTGCTCTCATTTTACCCTCCATCCGCAGCAGATCATTACAAAGCTTTGCCTTGTCCTTGCTCAATTGCCTTCTGCCCCTCAGACCAAGTCTCAGTGTGGCAGACAGGACCTGCCTGCACCCAGACACCCCTTGGCATGGCTGTGCCCACACACAGTTTTAGTGCTGCTGAGGCTAAACTACTACAGCTGCTAATGCCTCGCTTCTGCCTGTGCCCCAGGTGAAAAGTGAGAGGCAAAAGCCTCAGCCCTTGGGTCAAAGTCTTCCGATGTACTAGGATACCTCTCTGGAATAGATGTAGGTTCCTGCATAAGAGCCGGATGCAGCACCTGCTGTCTTGTAAACACAGAGATGACTGAGCTCATGTGCCTTGCATGTAGCAGTTCAAGCAGATGCCTAAAACCAGAGCTTGCAGCACAGCTTCCCAGCTCTTGGCTGTAAAACAGACAGGAGCTCCCCTCTTCCCATCACCTTTGCCCTGTAGCATTTCTCATGCTCATACAGGGGGATGCACAAAGACTCTCTGGGAGGTTTTGCTGTCTCACCAGAGCCGAGACGCTGCCGATTCACCAGAGGGAGCAGCTGGACAACAAGCCAGGAGCTGGGTCTAGCTCTACTAGCTTTGGTACGGTTACAATCAGCAGCAATAGATAAGGTCACTGCTGTATTTATGATGGTAGGCACCTTAAGCAAAAACGTTCCATCACTTAGGCACAGGTGTAGAATGCAGGCTACAGCAGGATAAGCAGTAAATGAGAACAGAAAGCGAGTCCCTAACCCTGTAGGGGTGCCTTTGTACTATGGAGTCTGCCTACGGAGGCCGGACACCTCATATGCCATCATCGAGCTCCACCATGCGTCGGATTCTCTCCTCTTCCCATGCCAACTTGCAAGCAACAGCAACGCTCTCTCCTAAATGCTGCGTTTCAACGAAACCAAGCGGAGAGGCTGATATGAATCACACCTTTTTTCCCCTGAAGTTCAATTCCTCTTCCTACTGAAACGCATCCCGTGAGTAATAAAAAGCCTCACGAGCGCATGGAACGACGCTGAGAGCTCGGCGGGAGTCTGCCTGCAAGGAAGATGAGGACCACGAGATGGCAGCGTTGCACCGCGGCATGGGGCATCCATCGGAACCGCAACGAGAGCGGGGAGGGACTCCCGCTGCTGCCGCCGCGCTGCTGGGCCAGGTGACCCGGCAGCCTCTGGGCGGGTCAGAGCTGTTCCTGTAAGGAACTTTGACTTGCATAAAGTTAAGAAGTGGATAAAGGATGCTGATGGCGTTCACGTGTCTGTCATCTGGAGAACAAAGTGAAAGAAATATACAGGCCTGCTTTGGACAAAGATTGTTTTTGGAAAGTGCTGGGGAAAAAAAAAAACCAAGCTCCAAAGCCCTCTGCTGCTGGCGCAGAACAAATCGGCAGGCTCCTCTGCAGTGCCCTGTGGCAGCAGATCCAGCTTCTGTTGCAGCCTCCAAGGCTTGGCTTGGCGACTTGCCCTGAGCTGCAGGTGGAATCACAGCCTCAAACAGCATGGCAAGGCTGCATAGGGGCTAGTAGGAAGGAGGTGAGTAAGCAACTATGATTCTTTCAAAGAGAGAGACCTGCATCTACCTAGAGCTGCACACAGAATCATAGAGTTATAGAATCATTAGGATCTCTAAGACCAACTAGCCCAACCACTGGTGGGATGCCCTGCAGGGAGGTTCTGCAGCACTGAAGCCTGCAGCGGGCTGCGGACAGAAACACTGAGTGCAGCCACACAGGGGCCTGTATCCGCTGTTGGATGAGATACAAGCAGGTGATCACAAAGAAAGGGAGGCAGAGGAGTAGCACAGGGTGACAGGGAAGCTGCTGCATGGGGCAGGTGGGCAGCAGAGCCTTGTGTAGGATAAGGATGACACGACACGAGTTCTTTTTAGTACGTACCCAGTCAATTATCAGTCAGTCTTGTGAGCACCTGGGGCTGCTCCAGCGTGCCCAAAGCACAAGGGTAAGACTTTGTCCACCTGTGCTGTTGAGCTTCTGAAATAGAGAACCTAGAACCTGTAAGGGGAGTAAGAAGGAAGCATTAGTGATTGGTTTGGTTACCTGTGCAGCGTAACTGATGTGCTCCATGATCACATATTCAGCTTTTCAGACCAATCTTGGTGGTTTCACTTTGGAGTCCAGTCAGCAAAGGCAACAGGAAGAACAAGGAGATGAGTGAAGAGAGGCAATGAAGTAGATACAGACCAGGCCTAGAGAGTGTGGAAGAAAAGTGGTATCAGAGAAAGCAGAGCGCATACTGATGTAAGGAAGATGACCACCAAAAGCTGCCAGGTGTCACTACCTTTGCATAGCGACATCAATAGGGTTGCAGATCCCTGTGTTGTAATCAGCCTTTGCTGAGAGGAACAGCCTGGGAAGGAAGCCGGGGCTTGATTTAAAGTGGAGAGAAGTGGAGAAAGTGACAAGCAAAGAGTTGGACCTAGAGGGGTGATCGTGGTGACCATTCCTCTAGCTGGGGAGCCAAGTCCATGAGGTCCTTCACCCCCCACAGCCCTCTGGCTTCCCTGAAGGACTGGCACATTCCTGGCTGGTCTGCACCTCCAAGCTGTTCTCTCTGGTGACTGAGCTCATTGGTGCTGGGGGGCCCTCTCCTCCCCACAGCATGGAACCTCTTTGGAGAGGGTCACTGCTGCCCCAGCATGTGGGTGGTGAGTAGTGTCATCCATGGCTAGGATTGTATTTAATTCAAGGATACTCAGTGCATACACAAGTAGCCTCGGGACAAAGGGAGAATTACCCAGTTTCAGGTGTAAGTGTGAATTACCCAACTTCAAGTGCAGCTGTGATGACAAGATACTCTGTATCTCAGTGAGGAAATCTCCTTAGAGCAATATATTCTTCCTCTGCTGGGATTCTGGCACTGTTCTCAAAAAATCACACCACCTGGAACAGATTTGGAGTTAATACAACCTCATTTCTCCCCTAATAGCAGGCTTTTCTGGCCTGGAGAAGCCTGAAACTCTGCTGCTCTGAGATCCAGAACATTCCTATTATTAGTCTTACAGTAGAATCCTCTTAAAGAAAAACCCATGATTATGCCTCTACAAAAAGAGATGGTTCTTCATAGAATCATAGAATGGCCTGGGTTAAAAAGGACCACAATGATCATCCACTTTCAACCCCCTGCTATGTGCAGGGTCACCAACCACCAGACCAGGCTGCCCAGAGCCACATCCAGCCTGGCCTTGATTCCCCCAGGGATGGGGAACCCACAGCCTCCTTGGGCAACCTGTTCCAGTGCGTCACCACCCCATGTGACATTCCATGAGCCAGACATTTGAATCTCCATATTGTGGCATATTTGAGTTACTTTTTCTGCTGCGTATCTTAATCCTCGAGCTCTAAAAATGCTAAATCTAGGAGGAAAACCAATATAGACAAACATACTATTTACTGGTCTCCCATGGCTTGCCTAGTCAAACTGCTGCTCTTTGAAAGGTGGCACAGAAGAAGAGACTTTTACTGTAGCAAGTCAACTAACTTTGGTGGAACACACTTATCTGGGAAATTAGCTGGAGTGCCAGGGTAATGAAATCACGAAAGCATCCAGGACACGGCACACAAAGGGATGCAGACATTAGCTGAGAAGTTCTACGGGCACAACAACATTAAATTGAAACTGGATGCCCTAGAAAACAGTTTTCACTTTCATCATGTCTCTTGGCTGGATTCCGTGCCATCACAGAAACATTTCTACAAGAATTGATTACTTCTCTCCTTCTGTGCCCTGCAGAGCTTCCTGTGCCACTCAGAACAGGTAGGTCTTTTTAAGCTTAGAGGTGAGATCTCGGCCGGCTGGGCAAAGCTGCCACCCTTCCATTGCACGCTACTTTGCATAGGACTGAATCCTGTGATCAACAAGCTAAAATGAAGCAGAGTGAAAGGGCTACCCACTAATTTCACTCACATGTAACAGCAGGATGTACATTTAAAAACAGATGAACCACGAAAAGCATGGAGAGAGGACAGTAAGCTAAATCTAAGCCAGAGAACAAAGGTGGATAATCTTCACATGGCTAGTGATCAAGCTAATGGAGCCAAGCTATGGAGTAAAGTCAAAAGCAACGTCTCCCCTGAGTTTTGAGAAAGTTTTATATTCATGGGTTCAGTTCAGCCTAAACCATGGGTTATTTGACCCCAATATTCCCCTAGAAGTTGGGAATATTCTGGATCAGCTTTTGCCTTGATCTGCTTTCAACCGCAGCCTTTGCAGATAAGACCAGCCGTTGCAAGACTCCACATGGTGCCCTGACTAAACCACCATCCTCTCTCAAGCCATAGCCTGATTCTTCCTATGTCTTCTATCTTCTCCCAGGTTGGAGCTCTTTGCTCATGCAGATACTCCTGCTACTTTCCTGAGGCATGAGGGCCTCTGACATTTCGACAGCTGCATGGAACACTACTTGTATTTCCTCCAAATAAATAAATAAACAAATAAAAATTAAATGATTTCTTATCCCTAAAAAGATTTTTCCATGCCAAAATAAACTCAAGACTCTCACTTAATGTTTGGAGATCTTAATTCAAATTCCTTGTCATGCCTCTTATTTTCCATGTTTCAAACATAGACTCCACACACCAGGTTAATGGCTTGTGGGTACTGATGATGACTGGATCTCTCCCCGTCCCCCTACTTGCCTCATTTCAGCTCTGACTTTGTACAGAATTGCCCTCTGGCACAGGGAAAAGGCAGCAGACTTTACTCAGGGCTCGAGAGAACAGCAAATTCTTACATCACTCAGAGCAGATGGGGAGAAAGTGGGAGAGCACTGGGACCCTGGAAAAGGCAACGCAGAATGAGAAAATCTTGTTTTTCACAACCAACTGGTTTTCCAGGAAAGAACTCTCGTTTTTAAAATTAGATTAGAGCACTTTTCTAGCTACAGATTGCAGGAGGAGTTATTTTGCAAGGCCACCTTGGAGCATCGGTGGCTGCAGTAACTACAAATTTATACTTCTGAATGAAGGGCGCTGTATCACAAATTGCTCTCGTCTAAACAGCACATAGCCCTCCCATGCAAAATCTGTGCAACAGAGGGTTCACTTTGTTACATTTATCCCTGAATGAGTTAGAAGAAGCCTGCAAGATGGACTGCACCAGAGACTACTGGCGCTGTACAGAACCTGGTGGCGAAGGAAATGAAAGGAAATGGGCAGTAAGGGAACTAGGAGGTATGGAGGACAGGCGACCATGAAGCTCAAGTAGATGAAGTAACAACAAACAAAAAAGGAAAGTACTTTTCCAAGCTATCGTATGAGCAGCTGGGCATCACAGCTTCTTACTCACATCCCAGTAAGGTGACAGACGCTGACACCGATCAGCACAGAGGGCTGGTGGTGGACTGGAGAAAAAGTAGTGTCGAAATTAGTGTTGAAAATATATTGATGAAGACCTCGGAAGGCGAAGGGTACAATCCTCCTAGATACAGAGGGTACATTAGTGTGCCCGTGACAGGGCTGTCATTTCAATCCTTCCCTTCCGCTCTCTGCTAAGTGCTATTTTCTCAGGCTCTTAGAGGTTAAGGACAGATGGGAACCATTAGATCTCTGCGGATCCTCTGGGAACTGTTAGTCAGACCTCTTGTATATCACAGCCCTTCAAACCTCGCCTGCTTACCTTGACTACAGCGTCATTCATGCTTTTAAATGCAGTTAGAGCACATCCATGAGAAACGTGCCTGTCTTGGCTTGGGCACATCTGTAAAATGTGCCAACTGCCCTGACAGCTTGTTACAGTGATTAATCACCTTCATTCTCATACATTTGCTCTCAGTTTTTCATATGAATTTATCTGGTTTCAGCTTTCTGATACGTATTCTCATAATTTACTAGATTAAAGAGCCTTTCAGTACCTGATATATTTCTCCCAATGAAGTTCCTTAGCTATCGTAATCAATTCCCAGCTCAGCCTTTTTTTTGATAAGCTAGAGTGAGTGAGTGCTGCAGATCTCTAATTGCAAAGCATTTTCTTCAGGCTCTGACTCATTTTGTGTGGCTCTAATGTTCCACTGCCAATTTTTCAGCATCAATTTAAAAACACGAGCCATCCCAGTGCTGGTCTTGCTAATACAGTATGTGCTCGTACCCAGTTGCTTCTCCCTTAGGACTCTTAACATCTATTCAAAAATCTCATGCAGATGCAAGCGATCTTCCTTCTGCCTGGCATTCGGAGCAATTGAAAAGCAGCCATCAGTTACCCTCACTGACACTGCCATCTCAGCAGGTACAGAGAAAGTATGACAAGGCTGTCTCCCTGCTTGTTCACTGAGATGTGATTTGATATGGGAAACCGATGCTGTCGCTACAAAGGGTACCACCCTGAGCACACATCACCTGAGGCATGCCAAGACCGCATCTGCGGGAGCAAATTATCTAACTGGCACAGAGCAGCCACTGAACCTTCTTGCCCTTCAAAGCATGAACGGCTGCATCCGTACTTTTGCATCCTTTTCCTTGCACAAGGATGGTCTGAGGGCTCACACTGGCTCCAGAGATGCAAGATGTCTGCTGATTCCCCGGCAGGTGTATCTGGCCTCGATGCAGCCTCATGCATCTCAGCATGAAAAGAGACTAAGAAAGAAGTTGGTGGAAAATCCTCACATTTAAAGGAGAACTTATAGGAAGAGGAGGCATTTTGCAATCATACCACTGCTTCAGAAGCAGAGGGCTGTGAAGCCAGGGCTTCAGTTACAAAACTGCCATTGACTGTAAAGGCATTTTTGCATAAGCTCAGAGAGAAGGGCTTGTGTCTGAGATTGCACATCATCATCACACAGTAGAGACTGAAGCCAAAGGGCATGCCATGCTAGCAGCCTCACAAGGCTGGTACTCCAACTCCAACTCAGAATATCCCCAGGCCAGCCATCCTGAATCAGATATTTGCACAGTACCAGTACCTCAACAGAGCTGGCCTGTCACACTGTCACTAAGTTCGGAAGACTTTTTGCCAGAGCCAAAACAGGAGCCGCCTGGTCATCTAACTCCAACAAAGCCCACAGCATTTCACTTTCATTATCAGTAGCTGAGCAGTTCAGTACCCAGGCTGTGCCTAAATGCTGCTTTTTTCTGTGTTCATTTCCAGGGTTCTCGGATCATGAAATTGAGGGAAGAATGGTTTGGGGAAAAGATAATCCCCTCCACACTTCTATAGAAGGGAACACAAAATGCTTGATGGCAAACACTCTATAAAACAGATTTTGACTAGAACAAAAATGGCCGTGCGTGGTGGTAGGACAGGGGGAAACGGCCACAAACTGGAGCATAGGAAGTTTCTCACAAACGTACATAAGAACTTCTTCACAGCGAGGGTGACGGAGCACTGGAACAGGCTGCCCAGAAGGTATCTTCTCTGGAGATATTCAAGACCTGCCTGGACGCCTACCTGTGTAGCCTGCTGTAGGGAGCCTGCTTTGGCAGGGGGGTTGGACTTGATGATCTCTGGAGGTCCCTTCACTTTTTCTGCAGAGTTTTCCCCTTCATATTCTGACAGTGGCAGAAAATGACGAATCACAAACTTGGAGTTTAAAAAAATAAAAAAATAAAGTACTTCATAAGCAGAAGAAACAGGTGTTACATCATTTCATACTTCCTGCTCTGCCCTCTGGTACCACGTTCCTCATTTTCAGGGTGTCGTAAGGGTCAGTTTTACAGAACAAATGCTGACATCGAGCATGGGAAATATGCTGCCTCATCACCTCGGGATCTCTTCTCACACTATGAGTTCCAAGTCCCATTCCAGCAAGTAAAGTAGTTCCCAACACCACTGTCACAGTGAAAAAAAAGCAGGTATTTTTTTTCTCCTCGTTGCTGCCATAGTCTCAATTCCTAGGCTGGGGGCTCCTTTAGCTGTGTACTGCTAGTGCCATCTATGGGCAAACAGCAGCGCTACCACCCATACCGAACACAGTGAAGGAGAAATATACACCGGCATGGAGAACTGCTCTCAGGGAAGTTGGAAAGAACTTTAAAGACGATTTTCTACGGTTTTCCAACAGCAGTGATGTAGAATCTGGATCAAAGTTATTCATGAGCAGTAATTATTTCTTCTGGTATCTGTCTTAACCGAATTATGTATTCATTGCACCAGATTCATTTAGGTCATGGTGTCAGGCCAGAAGTATGCGTACTCTATTAAAAAAGAGAGAAAAAAAGTTATTTGAAGTGGCTACTATCAGTTATCAAATGTGTGATAAACAAGCTTTGGTGCTGAGGGATAGTTGCAGATATAAGCAGATATATATACTGCCAGATATATACTGCCAGCCAGCTACTCTGCTCCCAGCTCCGCAACTGAGGCATAGAGATCTCCTCCAGCGCCTGCAGTGAGCTGCACCTGCTGGAAGGAACTACACGTGGCCAACTCATTGGGCTCAACCCCTTGGTATCTGTGCCTACAGAACTGGAGAGAGGATAATGCCCAGACCCTGAGAGCAAAGGCTGCCACACAGTTTGCCGCTCAGCAACAAGCACATGGCTGAGGCTTCAGCCCTTGCTCAGCCCCCCGAAAGAAGAAGATCTGTGAGACTCTGTGAGACAGAACCTCAAGAGCAGAACTGCAGTAGTTGCATGAAAAGAACTAAGGCCAAAAGTCCTCTGCTAATGGGGTCACAACAAAAGTGTTTGGATAGGATTTCTGCAAGAAAGAGGCAGAAGTGTTTGTGAATAAGCTCAAGAATAGGCACTTCCAGTTACTGCAGCACTGTAAACAAAAGTACTTTTGTGTGCTCCTGGATTACTTGCTCTTGTTTTCCCTTGCAGTCACACACCTATGTGAGCCTGGACTACTCGAAAACGCAATTCATTAGGACATTGTAAGCTGCAACCAGGTATCGTGCTCTTAATATGACTTCAATTCAAAGTTTCTTAGTTCAGCTTTCTTCCTAACTGTACGCCCAACTCCCCAGTGGTTTTCAAGAAGTGTTGTTTGATGAGTGTTGTATATTGCCAAAGTGTTTTAGATTGATGGGCTTCCCTCCAACTGCCCTGTCACTGTTCCGTTGGTTCAGGGACATCCCCTTCTTTTCAGCAGATTGAAACATCCAGTAATGCAAAACAGATTTGGCGACCCCGTGGCATTAAATCACGCTTTGTGGTGCTTTATTCTTGCTCCAGAAGATTTTATGCATTAGTGGGTACATAAAATTGCACCAGAGACTGAATACATATTGAAAAGCAATAAATGATTCCATATGGTCTTAATTTTTTCAAAGCGGTGCACCACTGTTTTAAAGCAACAGCGTTTAATTTTCCAATTAGGAAGAATTTTCAATAGCTCCTCCAACCCACAGAAATTTCTCACTTCACAAATCATCCCCAGCTGAGAAATTTGGGTGCACCAACAACTTTCACAGTGAAATGGCGTCCTGGCGAGGGTGCAATTAGCCACAGCAGTTCATTTCTTCTTGTGTCCTACAAGGACACAGGTCGCAAAGCCTCTGTGAGCAAACTGAACAGTCTGCGTTCCTCTTTAGGCTTCTTGTATTTGGACATGTCAGACTTCAGCTGCAGTTTTGTCCCAGCTTTCCATGTTTGTTCCGAGGGAGAAAAAAATAAATAAATCCATTTTGGTAAAACAAGGTTTATAATAGCTCTACCTTGATACATTTTATGTTTAATATGCCTATTACGAAGAGTAGCTGCCGCATTTAGAAACAGCAGGCTCTTGAGCAGATCATTTCTCAGTGTGTATTCAATTACGTGTGCTCACAAAAATGGTACATGAAAAAAAGAAAACAAAAACAACCAAACAGGTTTCCCCCAATGTCATCAGCTCTCCAAGGTACAACGACAGCGAGTGATTTAAACCACGCGTCTCTCACACAGAGGTTTGCCAGACTGAAGGAGAGGATTCTGCAGGGCAGGGGAGGGTGCATGTGGACAAGAGAATTCAGTTTCTCAGATGCCGGGAGGAGTTTTCAGGGCAGTTAGCTGCAATTGCATGCCCTGAGTGTGCCTAAGTGACACTCACGTGAACCACAAGGAACATGAGGCTTTTCACACGCAGAGCAGGACTTGGGCTCAGCTGAGGCATTCAAGCTCAAATCTACCACCCCAAAAGTTCCTACTGCTGCTGATCAATCCTGGGGTCACCTATTTTTAGGCTGTCTGCATGTGAAGATGCGGGACATTTGGGCATACCCAGAGCCACCCCGTGCTTGGCAGCCCCACACCTCTCCTCCCCCTCTTCCCTGCTCAGAACGGAGCGCTTAAACACGTTCCTGTGCAAGATGAGCTCTTCTGAGCAAACCCAACACATGCCAGCAGGCTACGGTGGCACATTCCTACTGCCACTGCTCTGCCCAGGTGGGGCAGGAGGTGCCCAGAACTCAGTTCAGCACAGCCGGGATGCTTGGAAAATGTCACCCCCCAGCCCAACTGGAGGCAGCTCCTGAGCAAGCAGCCTCTGAGATCCTCTGGAGGGTGGAGAGAGGGCCAGCTGCAACCTTATCAGCCACTTCCCCCACCGCATACAGATAGACAGCTGCTTTCGCTTAGCACTTCACCAGCTCCTTTGTAACCTTCCTCTGCTTCCTGGTGATCTTCCTCCTGCCACACCACGCACCAGGAGACGCGGGGTCACCTCAGGGAGGTGGTGGAATCACAGTCCCTGAAAGCAATCAAGGGTCGATGCGGCACTGAGAGGTGTGGCTTAGCGGGCACGGTGGTGATGAGCTGATGGCCGGACTAGATGATACTACAGGTCTTTTCCAACCTTAATGCTTCTATGATCTCTGGCCCAGTGCGGTTCAAACGCATCTCCCCAGCCCAGCAACGGAGCACCTCACCGGGCGGGAGGCGGCTTGCCTCAGGCAGCCCGCAGCCCCCTCAGCCATCCCTGACCGACGCCACCGCGGTTCGAGCCCAGAAGATGGCAGTTAGTTGGCGCTGCTCAGTGAACGGGCACCCAGGTGGCACCCGCTGTGCGGCAGCGCTTGGAGACAGCCGCCTCAGGAGCACCTGTCAGCCCCCAGCCGTTTAACGGCCGTCCAGCTGAGGCACGAACCCAGCAACAGCCCCGCTCCCGCGCGATCCCCCCGCCCGCCCCGCTGCTTACTCGATTGTTTATTATTTTCCAGGGGGCGGTGGCGGGGCGGAGGCGCCAGCCAATGGGGAGCACCGCTGTCCTGACGGCAGCACGCTGTCGACCAATAGGAGGCGAGGGCGGGCCCCGGCGGTCACGCGCGGCTCTAGAGCATGACATCATCTGTTTGCACGCCGCAGCCTAGCTTGGTGCGGGCGGGGCGCGGAGGGGGGCGTGGCTATGCCAGGGGGCGTGGCCTGGGGGCGGGAGCGGCCGCGGGCTGCGGGCCTGCAGTGTGGCGGCCGCTGAGGTAACCGCGCTGCGGGCTCCTCGGGTGGGGCCGGCGGCCGTGCTCCGCTGTGTGGGCAAAGGACGGCGTTAAATTATAGGGACGGGATAATTAAGTAGTAAGTGGGTGTCATTAACTCCATATGGGGTAAGAGGCGGTATGCCCGGCTTGCACAAGGGGTCGGCTACGGGGCAATTCCATTGGCCGTATGGAGGTGTCCTGGATGTGTGTTTGTACGTGAGGGTGTCCTGGGGGAGGGAGAATTGAGTGCTGTCTTCTGCCTTGAGCTGGAACTGCTGCTGCTGCAACTCAATCCATTCATACCGCCGAAGCTGAGTGTGTCACAAAGAAGGAAGAGAAAAGGAACCCGGACCTCAGCACTTTGATTTGTCTCATCACACCAACACGAACTCAGTAATTGCTTCTGCTCTCAAGCGTTCCAAAATTACGATGTGAATTTTTGAGGATCAGCTTTAAATCAGGTTTAAAAGGTTTTTAAAAAAGACCTTTTTTTTTATCTTGTGTTCCTCTTGGCCCTGATAGCGTACTTGGGCTGCGTCCACAGAGCGATAGGAACTTGGCTGTGGGTTTAAAATGGCAGCTGGGACGCTCCTTTAATGGGCTTTCAGGATTGCAGGAAGGCACCAAGAATGCAGGACCTGAACATATAAAGCTGTGGGAGCTGGCAGTGCAGCTGTGTGTGCTTACCTGTGGTTGTTACTGAAAGTATGGCACCCAGTTAGAAGCTCTCCATGAGAAGTGTGGAGTCTGCTGGCATACGAGGCACAGCTCTTTGGTGGGCCCTGGCAATGCAGCGGGTGTGAGGCTGCTTTAATAACAGTGTGAAGTGATCGGGTTGAATTCTCCCACTTCCAGCTTGTTTTTCTTTGGTGGTTTAAGTTATAAACCCAGTTTCTTCTAAAAGGTGTTCCTGTTTTTTAATGTGAACAACTCCGGTCACTGTACACATGCAGAAATGGATCAAGAATTCCTTGGCAGTGGGTGTGCAAGTTTTGGTGCCAAACCTGTCTTAGGTCTGGTCCCCAGGTCATCAAGATCACCTGAGGAAAGAGCACTAATGTCACCATTTCCTTCTTCTGCTGTGTTTCTCTTCCTCTCCCTCCCCTCTCACTGGTCAGCAAGTCCACAGGCTGAAGTCCAACCTCGGCTGATCCTTCAACTGCTGTTCATCCATTTGAGGAAAAATTGATAGTTGGAACTCTGCAAACCATCTTTGGCAAACCTCGTGTGTCTCCACTGCGTGATACGGACCCTTGTTCTGCCTCTCTGTGCCAGTCAGCCAATCTCCCCATAATAACTTTGGAACCCAATGGTCGATTTTAGCCAGATTGGGCAGAAAGGTTAAAGTCTCAAAATAGGATGTTGGCTGGCTTCTAGGTGACATTTCTTTCTCATCAGCACACAAGGTGCTCTCAATTGCGCACAAAACCTGCTGCCCTTTGCCCAGCTTGTGTTTAAAGGACATTAGGGAACCGAGGGAAGAAAAAAAGAATAGGGCAGATGGGAGGGGCAGGCAGGGTTATTGCAGTGGGTGCAAACCCTTTGGAAACCTGGCTTCAAAGCCAGGTAGCTTACAAAGGAACCTGCTATATACTTGCTTGTGTGAAGTCAATGTAGACAATGTGGCCATTGTTTTAAGGTAACTGCAACAACATTGTCGTACTGAACAGCAGTTACGCTTTACAGTAGATGTTGATAACGATAAGTTCCAGGACCAACCCCCCTCCTCAGTGCACCTTTAGCTCTACCTCCAACTGTACACCTGCGCTGCTGCATCAGCAAGCCTTTGTAAAGAGGTAAAGCCAGAAAAGTGACCTGCACTTCTCCAACTACCAGCCCAGGGAGAATGTAGGTTATGGCAGAAGGAAGGAGTGATCAGATCTGGGTTACTGCTAGAAACTGGTACACCGTCACCTTAGGAGAAGCTGGCTTTCTGTGTCAACAACATAGAAGACTCAAAAGAAAAACCGAGCTGACGTAGCAGAATGTAAAAGCTTAAAAGAGTTAATCTCAACAAAATAATCACTTGTAAGGATTCCCCTCCAGAGCTCTGTCATATGACTGCTACCTTCCCCTAGGCAGTGTGCCATAGGCCCTGTGTCTCATGGGTGGTGAATGTGTGTGACCGAGATAACCCGCAGAAATGACTCAGCTGCAAAGGAATCATGACCCCACTGGATCCATATCAGGTACAGCCTATGGCACGGAGAAGAACAGCTTCTGAAGGAATTCAGGAATAAACCATTTAAAAAATGTGTAGAATAGTTTGCCCACGCGTACGTTTTTATGTAGATCCTCTGAATCAGATCATCCCTTGGAGTACGAGCACTTAATAGTCATAAAATGTTTGAGTTTTTCTTTCTTTCATCTCCACCATTCCTCTTATTTCCTCTACCTTTTTTCCCACCCTTCTATGAACCCTGAAGAACACCCGACTTCAGTTTCACGCGTGACAACGGCCTCTCTCTAGCAGTCCTGCACTTTGTGGAGGAAAAATTAACCCAGACGTACCTCTTCATCAGCAAGTCCTTCTGTGGCTCAAGGAAAGGAGATGGCTGTGCAGAAGTCAGTGAACTCCATCTTCTGTCCAAGGAAGCAAATGGCATGCAGACCTCCCAGTAAGAAGGTGGCTGTCCCATCCGCCATACGAGATACGTGTGTGTCTACCGTCCTCACTCAAGGTGTTGCAGAGGAAGACACAGTACTTTCAGCCTAAGTAGGCACAGTAAGTGAGTGAGACTGTCGGATGGCCTCGGGGCTGGCCTAACTTTATTCCTGTTGAAGTCAGCGATAAAACTCCCATAAACCGAGCTTTTTGAAAATCCCACCCTCAGGGCATTAAGGTACTTAAAGGAAGAGGCTGGAAATCGTGCAGGCTTTAGATTCAATTTGGATCACTTTTTATACCTCTTGCAGCCTTCCCAGCCACAGAACAGGGATGATAACGGGTTCCTCATTCTATTTCACTGTGTGGAAGCATGGAGAATGGATACTGTAACTTATGCAGTAAAAGGCTGTCTGGCTGAAGCACCGGTGCATTTTGAAGAGGAAAGAGAATCTTGCAGCAAAGGGCCAGGGCTGGCACCCAGGAGATCTGGTTTTATTTCTCAGTTCTGACACGGGCTTCCTGTATGACCTCAGCAGAGTCATGTAATTGCTTGGTGCCTCAGTCCATCATCTCCTTAATAGGGTTACTACTTACTTATTTCCTTTCTCCCGCCCTGGCCTGTCTTACTTAGGCTGCAATTCTGGCAGGGAGTAGAGCATTTCTGACCACGTGCAGGGCCTTCACCTAGCACAATGAGACGTAATGGCAGTGCCTGTGCAGCAATGCAGCGCCAATTAAATAAATAAATGAAGACGATAATATCATTTAGGACTAGAACTTCAGCTTGAAACCCAGCCCAAGGTCAAAGCATTGGTATGGAACTGTGCGACGTGGAACCTTGGGGACTGAGGAAATGCTGCCCCCAAGCATGGACAGGTTTGGGGCAGGCTTTGGTGTTGGTGACAGCCAGCAGCTGGCCTGCTTGGGCTCCTTGTGGTGCTTGAGGAAGCCTCATCACTCACAGCCTCGCGTGGTCTTTGATCTAGACAATAATTCTGTGTGGAAACGCTTCAGAAGCACACCTGCATCAACCTGAGTCGACACGTTTTGTACTGATTCTGATCCGTGGCTGAAGCTGACATGAAGCCGGGCAAGAGCTGTTGAGAGTGCTGTGTTCCTGGTTTGTGGGTCACCCCGTTACCCAACCTGTCATTAGCAACATCCTCAAGCTTCTGAGGCCCTTCCATCAGGGGTGGAGAACACAGTGGGGTGATGGCCTTCACGTGGGCATTGGCTGAGTGCTCTCCACCCTGCTGGCTGAACACGGCACCAAAACTGGCCTCCAGAGGTAATACTTGCAAGAATAACTTGCACGCACAATTTACAGCCCAGTTAGGAGGTGCACGATTGCTCCACTGCGACAACCAGAGCTATCTGCAGGTGGGATTAGGCAGCAAATCGGGCGAACGTGACGAAAACTCAGTGTATGGAGTAGCGAAATCACTCGCGTCGCTTAAATCCAAGGGAACGCACGAGTGGACGTGCAACGGCCCCGCGCCACCGTCCCCGCTCCCCTCGGCGGAGGGGCGCTGGGGCCCGGCCGCGCTCCGCTCCCCTCTCCCCGCCCTGTGTGGGAGGCCCCGCTCGGCCCCGCCCGTGGGCGGGCGTCTTGGCGCGGCGGGTTAGGTTGCGGCTCTCTGCGCGCGGCTATAACTTTGTGTTGTGGCGAGGAGGAGGAGGGATGTGCGAGCTGGCGGCCGGCAGGGCCACGGGCAGCTGGGGCGGGCTGCGGCAGCCGGGCCGCTCGCCTCGCCGCCTCCCCCCGCGTCGCCTTTAAAGGGAAGGCTCCGCCGAGCCCCAGGCGCAGAGCGGGCGGAGCGGAGCCGCGCAGCGGCAGCAGTATCGCCAACACCAGCACCGCCGCCGCTACTGCCGGGCGCTGGGCTTCGCCTTTCCGTCGGCGTGGGGGCGGTCGTCGGCTCTGTCCCCACCGCTCCCCGGCCGCGGTTTTTCGGTGACTCGAGCGGAGGGAACTGTCAAGATGGCAGCGGCAGGAGCACGGAGGTTACGAGCGCGGAGGTTATGAGCGCGGCGGTGCTGCTGGAACAAAACCCATTCGCTTCGGCAGCCCGAGGGAGGGCTTAAAGCTCCCGGACCTGTTGGAGGAGCGCCGATCCGTCCCTCTCGTGCTCGCTTTTTCCCTGTGAGAGGAAGGATTTTTATCGTTATTATTACGCTGTGGGTTTTTTTTTTGTTGCTGTTGGTTTTTTTTTGTCTATCTTCTGACGAGGTGCCGCCGTGCTTGGGGGCACCGCGAAGTGGCGGCGATCAGCGCGCCGGGATCCACGCTCCCATCAGGGCGTCCCGAAGAAGGACGGACTCCTCGGTGCCTCCCAGGGACGAGCGCAGAGCCACCCGAGGAAGGGAAGGTACTCGCCGGCCCCCACGGCCAGGTACGGCGCGGACACAGCCGGAGAGCCCGCATGGAGTGAAGAAACATAAACAAACGCACACTCGCATCGCCGAGCGCACCCCGGCACCGCGCTCCGGCGCTCCGCCCGATTTAATCGCGTTTTTCGCTCTCCGTTTGTTATTTTTGCCGGCTTCGCCCCTTCGCTCCGTGCCCGCGGTGAGCGGCATGCCCGCCCGCTAGGCTCCCGGCGGCACTGAGCAGGCGGCGGCGGAGGAGGAGCGGGGCCGGCAGCCGCCCGCCCCGTCGCAGCGCCCCGCCGCCGCCGCAGCCGCCCCCGAGGGAGGCCAAGATGGCAGAGGCGTCGCCCCCCGGGCCGCTCTCGCCCCTGGACGTGGAGCTGGACCCCGAGTTCGAGCCGCAGAGCCGCCCCCGCTCCTGCACCTGGCCGCTGCAGAGGCCCGAACTGCAGGCCAGCCCCGCCAAGCCCGCCGGCGAGCCGTCCGCCGACGCCGCCTCCATGATCCCCGAGGAGGAGGACGACGACGAGGAGGGGGGCGGCGCGGCCATGGCCGTCGGCGGCGCGGCCCCCGCGGGAGGCGAAGCGGCGGCCGCCGGCGGCCCCGAGGAGGCGGCGCGGCCGCCGGTCCCTCTGCCCGGAGGCGGCCCGGAGGGACCCGGGCCGGCGCCAGGAGGAGCGGCGACGGCGGCGGGCGGCGGGGGGCTGAGCGGCGGCGGCCCCGCGGCGGCGGCGCCGAGGAAGTGCTCGTCGCGGCGCAACGCGTGGGGCAACCTCTCGTACGCCGACCTCATCACCCGCGCCATAGAGAGCTCCCCCGAGAAGCGGCTCACCCTCTCGCAGATCTACGACTGGATGGTGCGCTGCGTGCCCTACTTCAAGGACAAGGGCGACAACAACAGCTCGGCCGGATGGAAGGTGAGGGGACGGGGTGCCGTCTGACCGCAGCGTAGGGGGAAGAGGATGGGTAGGGATGGAAGTTTCGCCGCTCGGCCGCCGTCCGGTGCAGGGGGACAAGCAGAGAAGGGGAAGGCAGGAGACGGTGTTCTTAAAGGCTTTTTATTTTTTACAAGTTTTAGGGACCTGGTAACTCGTAACAGAAATAAGCAGAGTTGCTCTCGTGCAGTGTCAGCCCGAAGCTCACATGTAGATTGACTTGCGTTTTCTTCCAAAAAAGCCTCTGCCGTTCCTAAAGGTGGTGGAGGGAAGCCCGAGGCTCTGTTTTCATATGGAGATGACAGGACTGCGAGAGCGATGGCTTGGTGCTGCCAGCCTGTATGCCCCCCACACATCCCCATCCATCCATCGTGTCCATTGGGGTGATACTAGCTTACAGCATGGCAGGCTGCACTGAGGTCGCTGCTGTGCTGCTGACGGACCCAGCGCGGCAGAGCGAGGCCCTGCACCCACACAACCCGGCAATGCCTACTCAGTGTAAATGGGGTGTGAGGTGGGCACTTCCTGACCCACTTGCTTTGGACTTGTTCTCGTGGCCGTCTGTCGGTCCTGTGGAGCTGACATGCAGCCATACGGATCTGCGGGTGCTGCTACAGAACGTTACTGGGGTGTGTGGGGCATCGCAGCTGCTGCTCAGGGATCGGGCTGTTGAGGGCATGTGTGCAGGAAGTCTCCTTGTGCCACAGGGCGGTTTGGTTTTTGCTTTGATTCTCTCTGCCTTGCATCAGGGGTAACTTGTACTTGAACCAGTCAGGAATACTGCAGGTTGAAGCAGCTCTGGCTGCGTTGTTGGCAGCTCTGCCTCACCCCGTAGTTCTGGAGTAGGACTGACGTGCTGCTAGGTTCCAAGTGAAGTGCTGTGGGGGAAGTGTTGGGATGTCATACCTCAGGCTCAGGAAAACAGGAGCACAAAGTTTATTGGGGCATAGCTAATGTGGGGCAGAGCTCTGAAACCCATGTATTCTGCAGTGTTGGAGCTGAGCTAGGCACTGGGTGTTGTGTGACGGTGATCATGGAGTGTGGCAAAGGGTTAAATTCTCACGGTGCCAGCGTGGCCTTCTCCGGTAGGTATCGCACACTGAGCTGAGGCTCTCGCTGCCAGCTGCTGTGGCAAATGCTGCTCTTTTATCAGCTGTGTTGAATTTTCAGCGAACTCTGTATTACTGCTCCAAAGGGCGGGCAGCAGGGCTGTGCTCCCATTGCCTCAGCATTAGCAGCAGGACCTGGGCCGTAGCACCAAGTGCTCGCATTGATCAGCGTGCTTAATACAGTCACTATTTTTTCTGACAACTTAGCCTGTTAATTTGATATTGATTCCTTTCCTGAGCAGCATTAGCTGGTACTTGGAGCTAATTACAGTGTTAAAAACTTGGATCTCTTGGGATTTCTTTCATACGATTTAGCTCAGAAGCCCCTCTGCAGCCTTTAGGGTGACCTTTATCAGCACAGAAGCATGTTGGGCTGTGCTCAGACAGTGAGATGCAGGGTTAAAGGAGGCCAGGAGCTGACCACGGGCTGCCGAGCAGAGCAGGGGCCACTTCAGTCTCTGTGTATGTGTTATGAAGAGGGATATTTCAGCTGCCTGGAAAGTAAGTGAGTTTGTACAGAGGCACTACTCTTAAACAGGGACTCCATCTTAGCCTCCCAGTGCTTAGACACATTATATGTTATCATCTCTGTTTCTTTCTCAGGTAGCGAACACAACTCTTCGGGAGGTAAGGTCAGCATCTATCTCACACCAGACTTTTTTTCAGGTTTTAACCTAAGATTTGAAGTGAACAGAAAATAACTCTGTATCAGAAGGATTTTGTCTTAATTTCACACAACCAGGTTTATCTTTAGAAGGCTGCAGGCACACTTAACAATATTCTTCTCCAGCCTTGAGGGGGGGGAAAAGTGTCGTTTTAGACAAAGGGAAGACGATACCTTGTTTTGTTATCCTAGGTATTATTATACATGAAATTTTAATGCTGTTCCCGGTGAGATGTGGTGAAGACCGTAATCCGTACGCATAGCTGGGATTACACTCCTCAAAACAATTATTTTAAGAGCTATAAATTAAAGTTGCGACTATCGTTCGACTACACGTTATTATTATTTTTGCCTGGGGCATTAAAGCAGAAGTGAATGTTTCAGATGTGGTTAGGAAGACATATATTATGCTTCCGCTAACTCCGATAAGGCTCACCCCATGCACACAGCTCCAGCCTGTCCCAGTGCCAGCAGGATGCCAGCCTGCAGCCTTTGCCCCTCACTGCTGTCAGCCCTGCCTGGCGGATGGCCAGGGAGGGGTTAGGTGTGTGCTCCCTTATTTGCTGACTGCCTGGGATCGCTGTGGGAAGTCAGCGTTTACATTTCTTATTGCTGGAGCTGGGGGAAAGGTGTCGGCTGGCAGCGTGGTGTAGGATGAGTATTGCACGCACCTCCATGCAGTTCCTCGATGGCTCGTCTGTGTGTGCTCCTGAATTCAGGCATCTGTTACCCTATCCGCAGCCTGCGCTTGCAGAACTTCTGTGCTGACTTGCTGCTTGCTAAATACTTGGAAAAATAATGTTTCAACTTGGTTTCCTCAATAATCCTGAAGCAGAAAACCAAAGCGGTGCTCTCTGTTGGTGCCTATAGCGTAGATGCCTGGTTTCACTGCGACGTGTTGAAGTGCTCATGTATCGTTTCCTATAACTCTATTTTGTAATTTCTCGTAGCACACTCTTGTGAAACACAGCTTTTTCTGCAGGAAGAGTACACTAGGGGGACTGCTCTCCTCTCTACTGAGCTGTATTGCAGGGCTGTGAATGGGTCCCTCGTATGTAGGTACCAGTAACTCCTGAATCTTGGCGCAGCTAACTTGCTTAGGTTCGGCTTTATACCAGAAGCCTGTTTGTTTTACACCTGTTGCGCTTGTTTTTTACACTGTTGCATCTTCCTCATGAAGGATAAATACTATCTGCTGGCTTCTTTACTTTGGAGGGTAGATTTTTGGAGACTTTGTATGCAAACTCTGCCTCTTTCATTACCTTGTATTGACTGATGTGTGCTGAAGCGCTGCAATTCCTCCAGCGTGGTGAACACACAGGTATTCTCTCTGTTTATTGAGGAAATTTACCAGTGATGTGGGCACATGCCTAAATCTGTTAGCCAGATGCTGATACGAAGATGTGTGGGACGTTCTTTATCATCTTCTCGCAAAGGATGTGGGAAGGAAGCAGCGCTGCTCTCTGTTCTTCTTACTTCTTCCTCCTCAGAATAGCAAATTGCTGCTTTATTAGGAGCAGCAGTGTAAAACTGAAATTTGCATTACCTTTGTTTTCCTGGTGCTCTTTTTGTTAAAAGCAAAACCATGTTTCCCAGTAAATTGCTGGCATGAGTATATATTTTTTTTCAATCCTTCTATTATGTTTTTACTTTTTTCCCTAATTTTGAGCTGCCTTATTTGTCCACGCAAAAAAGGCTTAGGTTGCAAACTGTAGTCTGATTATTTTTGATCTAGTGGAGCAGACGTGGGTTTAAGCACGTGGAGGGTTCCTTGGGACTTCGCTGGGATTACTCGTGTCCTTAAACTTACTGCTTAAGCACCTTACCTGATCAAAGCCTTACGCTTGTAGTTTAACAAAATGCTCAGTAACGTTTGTAAGTGAATTTCATGCTGAGCGAAACAGATGCAGAATTCCAGCCCCAAATTCTGAAATGCTGGGTAACGAGCTGCTCGCATCGAAGAGGAGTGTACTTTAGCATCAAAGTAATAAATGATGTTTTTGAACTTGACTGTGGAAGTCATGTGTAGATGCTAGTGCACATTATTATTTTATATTGGAAGCATTTACCAAAGATCTCATTTTCTTTCCCTTGCTTGTACAGGTAGGAAACAGCTGTGAGAGGAGAAGGAGGTATTGGGCAGCCCCTGAGAGGTGCTGCTATTTCCCTCTGCAGTGCCTCAGTGAGGAGCACTTCTGCTTAAGGACTTGAAAAATGCTGCTATGAGCACATTGCCTTTGTGAGCGTCATCAGCTGTAGGTAGAGTCACGAGTTCTGATAAACTTAGACGAGGGAATCTCCGGTGAATGCTGCAGGATAGCATCATGGCCAGGTAGGCTTGCTTGGGAAGTGCTGGAATCAGCGTTCCTCCGCTCTTTAAAAACAACAGGCTACCTGAAACGGTCATGCAAGAAGGCACTACTGGGAGCAAGGGGTATCTCGGGATAAGCAGCCAGGTGATTTCTGTAGGTGGCAGCTTCCTAAAGGTGCCCTGCAAGCTTTGAGCAGCCAGCTGTTTCTGTGGCGGCACTGAAAGTCTTTGTGAGATTTGCTTTGTGCTTGCAGTGCAATTACAGTGGGTTGTTGTGTGGCGGCATCTTGCTAAGGGATAAACCAAAAGTGCTCCCAAATGCAAGATGCTGTTCAGACTAAAACCCTCTATGTTCTCTTTTTCTCTCCCACTTATGGAAAAGCTTTCCTGCTATCTCTGTCACAGGAAAAGTGCTCCAGGGCAAGGCTGTAAAATAGCAGCCCTACGTTACCTTTAAGGGCATACAGCCCTCAAGGTTTCAAGGCTTGATCTCCCTGCAGTAGGGTGAGCCCTGAGCAACCAAATGCTGCCATTCCCAAGCTCACGTGGGAAAGGAGCCCCAGCCCCAGAAGCACTTCTTGGGGTCATGTCCTATAGAGAGTGTGGAGCCTGCTGGTAGTGCGGCGCCGAAGGAGCTGCTGTTTTTTTGATGTGGCTTTTCTTGGGGATGACAACATATGCACAGCACAGCGGTTCAGTAGCAAAAAATGAAATGTTGAAGCAATGTGCGCCATCATTCAGTTTTCAGTAGTGCTGACTCAGCACGTTGTGAGTTAAGCGAGGATTTAGCTTAGCCTTCCATTCGCTTTTTGTATTTTTTTTAATATACTTCTACAAACTTGGACTGTTCTTTACTACAATTTCCTGAGCATTGCCACACACTAAGCTTGGAAAATGAGGTGCATTTAACCAATTTATGGCCTGACATATGTTAATTAACATTAATTACCTGCTTGAATAGTCCATTTAGCACTTATTATTAAAAAGTGGCTTGTCTACAGAAGGGGGATTTTCCTTCAGAGTGAGATGTTTTGTTCTGACTTGCTTCAGACAAAGCCGGGATGGGTTACCCATACTTTTTTTTTGTGGCTGTGCCAGCTTTCTTGTGCTTCAGCTGCATGTGATGGGACACTACTGCAGCACTGACAGCCCCTAACTCCTAAGCCATGTGTATATAATGTTTATTTGACATTGGCTTAGCTTTCCAAGCAAGTTGGTATGTTTCCAAGTGTTTTTTTGCTAGTGGTAGGTGCAGTTCTTGCTTCTCTGGTTGAGGGAGATGAAGAAAGAGCTCTGCTTCTCAGTTTGCCAAAACTCAACTCTGCATGCTGCTGTAGACCTGATAGGCCATCGGAGCCTCAACACTGAGGAGTGTCACTGGACAAGAGCTTACCTGGAGAAAAAGGAGGAACTTGCTGCAGTGCTGTGTCTTTGAGCCCCAGGGGGGACCCACTGTGTCTTCAGAAGCTCTGCCAGGTGTGGACAATTTTCTGGAGGTCTGGATCACAAGAAGGGAAAGTGGAGATAAGACCAAGTCTTTGGAAGGGTGTGTGGGAGGCTTAAGGCAGGGAGCAGTTAAATGGCTGCTGACAGGGATCCAGAAATCCCGGAGGTGGCCCTTACATGACAGTTACAACAAGTGCCTTAATAAGGACGCCTTGAGTGTTGACTTGGAGCGAAGAACATTGTGTTCTGGGGAGCAACTTTTTCTAAGCACTTAAACAACAGACTGAGAGTGCAAACTGTAGGAAGTGAAACAACAGGAGGAGAGATGCTTCATTCTGTTCCACAGAACTTGGGATTTTCCTTTCTGTGGCCATGCAGGAACCTGAAGGACCGCAGTGATGTGGTCCCAGCCCCATGTGTGGGAAGAGCTCAGCTCTGCGAGGCTGTGGCAGGAGTTGTGGGTCCTGTGCAGGGAGGTCTCCTTCAGCTTTGTGTGCAGGGCTTACTGCTAGATTCCTGCAGCCAGTGAGAGCTGGCTGCCACTGGAGTGGAGCATGGCCTTCAGCAACAGTAGGTGAAGTCTTAATGTCTCAATCAGCTACCTTGTCTTAAGGTTAACACCTTGGGCAGATGTTGTCATGGGATGGGGTTGGAGGTGGTGAGACTGCGGGATGGCCGTTTCAGGGCACTATCAGGAGTTGGAAGGAAGCAAAGAAATGAGTGATCATGTTAGTGCTCTGTCCTAACTGTGTGGTGACATGTGAGGGAGCTGCCTGGAGGAAGAAACTATTGTCACATTGCTGTTGTTTTTTGCCCCAATGGTGCCCCTGTTGCTGGGCCTTGCTGTGGGGGTTGGGAGGAGCTGGTCTTGCTGTGCAAAGCCAGAGTTCTTTCTCTGGGCTATGCTCTAGCACATTTGCCCAGGGCTGATGTGCTTGTAGTGCTGCTTTGCAGACTTGGAGGCAGGTTAGGAGTTAACAGTGCTGGTGTCTCATTGGTAATACTGTGTGTGTGTCCTACCTGAGCTTTGCTTGTTGGTGCAGTTTTCTTAATCTGTTCACTAGGGCTGATTTAAAAATAAAGGCTATTTAAAGATTTCTCCTGAAATAAGACTCCTTTGTACAGTTTCACTGTTAGAAAAAATGCCTTTCTGGAGATCTGTACTGATAGATGTGAAGATGGGTTCTTATAACAGACTTGCAGTAACGAATGGAATTAATTACTTGCTCGATCAAAACATGTAATGTACTTGTGAGTACATTATGAAATGCGGTGTTCTCACTTGAACACATTCATTTGCCAAGGTATTCTGTCTTTTTTTCCCCTACTTGTGTTTCATTTAATTTCTCCCTTGCAGGTGGAGCTGGTGCTTGGTGCGTGTGATGGGAGCGTGAGGGAGGCATGGGAGGATGGCTGAGGGCAGTGGAGGTGGATGGAAGCACCTAAGGCTTGTGTCGATGCCTCTGCAGCCCATGCCATCCTGGACAGCACTAAATTGGAAGCAGGAAGCTGCTGGTGAGGGTGTGGAGCTCTTATCTGTGCCATCATCCTGGGCTGTGACGCACCCTGGGGCCAGTGGGCATGTTTCAGTGGGGTGAATCACCGAGTCATGCCACTGTGTCCCTGTAGCCCCTGCCCAGGTGCAGGGTGGGTCTGTGCTGAGGTCTGCTGACAAAACCCTGCTGGGAGCTGTGGAATCAGGAGGGGAGGGAAGAGAGTTGCCAAAGGTGTGGGTTTTGTCTGCTGGCACCACCGAGGCAACCTTCATGCTTTACGTTTTGCTTGCTCACACCCCAGCCTTGTGGCACTTCAGACAGGCACTCGCCCTGGGTTTTTTTTGGGCCTCCAGCTCTGTCTGGGTCTGTGGAGACATCTGGAGTTGTGACCAACAGATGTGTGCAGCACAGTCCGAGGAAGAAAGTTTTTGGTTGGTTTGTTGGTTCCCCAGCCATGTGATGAGCCAAAGAGCAGAACTGGGCTGGGTGCCAGTGTGTCAGCAGGGAGGTGGCATCTGCTTATCGTGGCCCCCAGATGGGTGGGAGACCAGCAGATAAACATGGAGGCTGTGAGGACAGGGCTCAGCCTGCTGTGGGAGAGCAGGTGGGGGCGCACCACAACACAGGCACACGTGTATCTTGCCTTGGGGAGCAGTTGTAGAGGGGATGCAAATCATTTCTCATAGGTGCAGCAGGGACAGATGAAAGCAGGGCCCGATTCCTGTCCCTGCATAAGGCCACATCAGAGCGGCATGATGGGGCTTTCCAAGCAGGGCTCCCCAGCAGTGCCAGCATGTATTTCATCAGTGTCAGTAAGAATGGAGCCAGCACTGCTTATAACCCTGGCTGCAGTTGGAACTGGGCTCCCCCTGAGGACTGTGTGGGGCTAGGCTGTGTTACTAACAGCACTGCTTGCACTTAAGTAAATAAAGTTCTATTTATAAGCATTTTCATTACCTGGTAATACTCTAATACAGAACACTTTCCTAGTCTAAAGAGCCAGCAATAAAACTGGTAAGATCATTTGTCAACATAAATTAGTGCTTTCCCAATTCCTTTCTTTTTCTGAAACAGGCTGAAAAAGAGTAAAAAACCATTTTCTTAAATAAATAATTTTAAGACATGCTCTCCAGTGTCATATTTACTTTATCAAGTCTAGAATATGGGGATTGGAAGTACTTTGAAGTCCCTTTCCACCAAAGCTATTCTATGATCAAATTATCTTGGTATCTTTTCCAGTTATATGTTGGCACTCTTAAAACCTTCTGTTTTTGATTCTTACTCTCCATGCTGTCTCTTCAGATAGATATTTCGGCTTTCCAAAGATGGTTTACAACCAAAGGTAGCCCTGCCTTCTCACATAAAATCTACAATGTAAATGTACCTTAAAATGTGGGATTGAATCCAAATCAACACTGTGCGACTTTGTAGGTATTGGTGAAGTTAGGCAGTGAACCCTATCTTGGGCAAATATATTTGCTCGTACTTCATGGAGGACTTATCAGTTTCATATATAAAGTTCTAGATACACTTAGTACATAAAATTGGCTCCTGATAAGCGAGAACGCTGCTAAACAAAGAGTGTCTTTGTGTGAGGCTTTCACAGACTCTCATGTTATCACCTTTTTTTGCTGATTGGTTTTGCTGTGAGAACAGTGATGTGGTTTCCTGAAAGCCTATAACTTATTTGCTCTTCAAAACCCTGGGCCTTAGCAAATGTTCAGATAATGTTTTTTTTTTTTTCCAGGAATTTATAAGAGTTGGCAATGCTGGTTCAAGTCATGTCCTGAGATGCAGCGTAAGCTGAGACTCCTGAAGCTGGTGTCCTTGTTTTGTGCAACATGATCTGTTAGGTTTAAAAGCTTCACTGTACAAGAGAACTCAAAACCGTTTGTCTGCTATGTCAGGTTTCAGCATGAATGGTGGTTCTTTAAGTATTCATCACCTCCTGTGGAAGGAGGCAGCTGTTCATGCAATGCCTTTGGAGGAGGATAGCCTTGACACCAAGAGTGATGCTGCCACTGAGAACCTGCAAGAGATCTTGAGTGTTTTGGGAATCTTGTGCAAGCAGCTTCTACTTTAGCACAGCCTGAACCATATATGTGACCCAGCTAAGTAGGCTACATCTGAAATCTTAGATTTGAAAATGGAAATGGTGTCAGAGCTCTGAATGGCTTGGGCCAGAGGTATCCAGCTTCGTTTGTCTAGCAGCTGAAACCTCTAAACCCAGTGCTGTTATTTTTATCATTATGGTGACTGTGTGATTCTCGGCTTTCCCAAGCTGGTTTATTTCTTGTCCTGCTGCTCCTACAGCCTAGTTCCTGCATGGTAAAAATGGTTTTGATCAAAAGGTATGAGGAGGTTTGTACACTTGAGGTAGGGGAAAAATCTCTTACAAAGAGCTGTTTTTCAGAAGGCTTTCGGAAAGGGAGCTGCATGCTTACAAAGATATTTGGAAATCAATAGCAAGGCCATTTTATATTGAAGAAGAAAGCATTTGTGCCATAAGGTAGTGGCATGGGGGGCTTGGAGGAGGAAGGGCACTGAGAACTAGCAGTGGGAAAGAAATCAACCTGACGTGTGTTTGTCGGCATCTGATGTGTACCGGGCCTGGTGGGGTAGCTTGGAGCAGGTGGAGGAAGCATACTGTTTACCTAATTAGAAACATAAATAAAATCTTTCCAACATTTTTCTAAATTAAAATGCACTGGAAACATATGTCAGACTTCTCACATCCAGGAAAGCTCTCTCTCACCCACCGTTCCCTAGGGAGATCCTTGCAGCCCACCTTCCTAAGGCTTCTCTGGGCAGCAGCCCTTCTGTCCAAAGGCTGACAGCAGCAGCCTGCAGGGAGAGGTGGCTGTGGTCTGGGGTGATAGGGCAGAAGCTGGGAAGCCATGAGTTAAGGTGGTGGTTGGGGTCAACGAGGGTGGGATTTCAGCCTGGTGTGTTTGCTGAGAAGTAATGATGGTGGGGATCGTGGTAAGGGCAGCTCTGTGAGGCTAGTGTGTTTTGGGCACTGAGGAAGCAAAGGCGATGCTAATTGCAAGAGAGACTACTTAAACACTTTGCATTATGTTTGAAAGGAAGGGGGAATAATGCTGTTTGAATGACCTATTTTGACTTTCTCAGTGTAATATGGTTAATGTTGTTGACTTTTCTGGACAGTGAATTACCATTTTATCAAAGCCTGCTGGAAATGACTGTGTTGCTGGGTGAGGTGTTTCAGCCACACAGTCTGAACTGAGGAGTTACCTCTTGCTGCTTCACTCCATGGCGGGAGTTTTTCCTCTTTCATCTGGAAAGGTATTTTTCTATGCAGCACGATGACAGCAGGTTTTTAAATACAAAATAGGGACCTGTCAGGAAGAATATAAAATGGGGCACTGAAGAAGTCAAATTTAGAAGCAGAAAGGGCATAAATCTCCACCTCTTTCTGGAGACAGAAGGCCAAAGTACAGAAGTGTTTCCTTGCTTGTAAAATTCAGTCCTGGTCACATGAAGAAGTGGTGCTAAAGACATGACTCTACCTAACCTCGTTGCAAGTTTTTCCACGTTATTTTCAGTATGGAGCTGGATGTTACATAAGGGGATTCTTGGATGACGAAGTGCCTCTGTTAGGATCTGCTCTGCTTATTGTGTAGTTACTGAAATTGTTTGCTGTTTTGGACCAGTGTCAGGCAGAATAATACTGAATAAGTCCCAGATGAATGTGGGTGGTGAAAGGAGAAAAATAACTTCAAATAAAGAGCGGTATTATCAACTGAACAGCTAATGTTGATCCTATGGTGCTGAAAAATGGAAGCAGGAAAAAAGTAGTCGATTTTTCTTTTTTCCTTTTTTTTTTTTTTTTTTTTTTTTTTTCTATCTTCCTTTTCTTCTTTTTCTTCCCTTCCTTTAAAAAGCTGAAGGATTTGTTCTGACAAGAGTTTGGCACACTCCTTAAACTTGCAGCAATTTGGGATTGGCACAACAGTACTGCAGAGTATTCAGAGAACTGCAGACCAGCCTCCAAAATGTGTGTGTGTGTGTCGTCAGATTCTTTGTCCATTTCGGACAACATGAGCTGTAGTGTCACTTGCAGCTGCCGGATCCAAGAGTATATGTGGTGAAAAGAACACTGTTTTGGCCAGGAGGAATGTTCGCTTTGGGTTTTTCCAACAGCTGGGTCAGGATTTAACCATGACAAGATCTACTTGTGTCATTTTTTTTTTCTATTGAGACTCACACTAAGCTTGTAATATGACAGTGCTCTCTAGTGAAAGGAAAGGGGTGGGGGGGAAGCAGCAAATTGAGAAATGATGTGGATTTGGTGTACTCTAAGCCTGAAGGAAGAATAGTTTACTTGAGCACTATGATAACAATTGCTGGAGAAATTAAGTGTGGGTTTCCTTCTATTGTAGTTGAATCATGACCTCTTACTAAATTTATCCAGTCTCGAGTGCCTGGTTTCTGGTTTGACATTTTCATTTGGATGACAGTTACTTTCTTAGAGCTCTGCATGGGCTGAGAGATGATGGCTTCCTTATTTTCTGTGGGAAACGCTCTCAAGTCACCAAGCACCAATTCCTCTTGTAGGGATGGCCACAGCTTTCTCTCTAGAAGCAACACGATACATGGCAGGTGGGTGCCAGCAGTGGCAGTCACATGCCTTCCCCATTTTCCAGGAGTAGAGGGGAAACGGGGAAGTCAGACTTTATGTTGCTTGAATAGCTGAAGTATTCCTGTGGATACTCTAAGACTGCACGAGTACCTGTGTGGCTTGTTCTGACGACTCCGTGAAGTGCTCCAAAGAAATACTAAATGACAGTATACTCCATTTATGCCAAAGTCTGCACCAAAAAATGTTTATATATAAAAGCCAATGCTAAGAAGTTGAAAACGTTAAAGTTGCTTCTCTCACTTGAAGTTTCCCCTCTTGTTCCCTGTGACACCATCATTAGCAACACACTGTCCTTCCCCAGCTTCAAGGTGGGTTGCATGCTTCAGGGGGTGTCAGGGTTGCAGTTCATCCCCAATGCTCTCCATGTGGGCCCTGCCCCATGCTTGTTGCTATGCTCTCAGTAAGGAAATACATTCTTTTGCTGCTCTGTGCCATCGCCTCCCCAGCATCCCCTGTGCTCCTAACAAGCACCAGCCCTGCAGCCTCCTCTCTCCTCCCCAGCCTCCTGTTCCAGACTCCGTCCTTGCTCTTCCCAGCCCTGCTCTGTACATCCCTCTTGTCATCTCTTGCCTCCCTGCCTCTCAGATCAGCTCTCTTTGTACAGATGGCCAAGGTTCCAGCTCCTGGTTCCATGTTTCTCCCCTGTCCCTGGACTTCCTGCTTTCAGTGTCTTGCCTATCCCGTGCTGCTTGCCCTATTTCCATTCATACTTTAAGTTCAGGTTTGCAAGGCTATTAGCAACTGGGAACAGGGTTTTATAATAGGAAGTGTTGGACAATGCGAAATGTAGGTGGGGCTCACAGCACCACCTATAATTTACAACTTTGTTTATTTTTTTAAACTAATCCAGCCTTGGGTAAGCAGCGCTGGTGCTGTCAGTGTGCAAATCCTTAGTCATTTGGGTTGTGTTATTCACTCTGCTGATACTGTGTAAATAGGGATTGCTCGTTGGTGTACGTGATGATCCAGCCTTAGGGAGATTTACATCTCCACTGTGGCGTGGCCTGAATGAGACAGCTAGCAAGCAGTGTCTAAGATGGTGCACTTCAGGGCTTTGCTGATCAGTCCTTAAAATGCTTGCTGTTTTGGGCAGAAATTGCAAGATTTTATTAGGAGAGACTTGAAGGTTGCTTTCCATCCATATGACTGGGTTGTGACTGTGGGCTGAGGGCACTCTCTGGCTCCTCTTTGACCTTCCTGCACTAGGACAGGTGGCCACAAGGTCAGAATAAGCTCATCACCCATTTTATCAGCTACGCAGTGGTCCCCGCTTGGTTGATTGTTTTTGCTGATGCCTGTGACCTGAGCTGCTGGCTCATTGCCTTTGGTCTTCCACCAAAGCTGAGGGAGAAGTTAAGCATCAGCTTCTGAAAACCTTTTGTTGTACTTGGTGGAACGTGGAATGATTGTGATTTCTGTGATGAGGGGCTGATTCTTTTTTCCTTCCCTATTGATGATGCTACAAGTTCATCACAGATTATATGACATACATTATCAGTGAGATATCATAGATTATATGATGCGAAGGTATACAGTCCATAGTACTGTCTACATATCCTGTATCCTCTATTGGGTGCCCTCTGACTCAGCATATTTAGTTTGGAAAATATCATAACTTTTTCTTATGTAGCTCCTTGTATCTTCTGCCTCTGCTGCAAACTTTGTGCTTTCTCTTTGGTGATTCTGGTAAGCTTCACCTGGCTTCTTTCATAGTCAGGAGACAGCTTAGTACGGAGCAGGTGCCAGACCAGCTTCTATAACGGTGTGAATAACCCTGTATTGACTTTTCAAAGAACTTAGGTACAGAGCACATGGTTTATGAGCCCCTAGTTTTGAACTTTATTATGGCGGAACTTTAATCAGGTAACAGGCTGGCCTTTTTTCATGGCAATAAAGTGCATGCAAACAGGCATTGCAACAAATAGTACAAAAGCAAATCTGGCAGGTCTCCCACAAGAGAAGTCTACAGTTGATCCTCTACCTCTCCTCTGCAGGCTGTTATAGAGGCTAGGGAGGCTGAGGGGTTCACAGCAGCTGGTAGGTTTCAGACACCATGCTTGGGTTTCCCAGGCTATTGATAACAGCTGTTTAGTCACAGATCTCTGGGTCACGATGTACTGGGATTTTCTGATGGTTGTGACCTTGGGAGGGAATTAGACTGGATGTAATGTTTCCAAGAATTGGAGATGCCTGTGCCATTGACCTGGTACGCGTTGCTGGATCAGTTACCAGCGCTGGCAGGATTTCACTGTAGGGGGTTCTTACAGCTACATCAGTCTCGTAGATTATTGTTAATTGGCTGTAATACAGAGGCAGGTATTTGCAGAGAGGAAGGACCTTACATAGCTGCTTTCTGTGATGTGGGTTCCCTGTGTGCAGTGCTGTTGTGATAAGTACCCTGGTGCTGCATCTCACTTCCATCTTTAGAAAATTGTTAACAGTTTGTGTGGAATCCCTGTGAACGTGACGGATTGCTGCGTGGCACTGCATGGTGCTCCTGAGCACCCAGTGGCAATGGGAGCTGCGTACACAGAGATGTCATAGGCTTTGGTACGTGGATGTGAACTGTGGGGACTCAGTGCTTCTGCAGTGTGAGCTGCGGTGGCCTAGGCTCACCCCAAACATTTGTGTGTGTGGGGGGAGGGGGATTTGCAGGCAGGAGTTCCCGGTGACCTGGGCAGCCCCAGGGCTAGATCCAGGCTGTGCTCAGATGATGGGGGCAGTCATTACACGATGTGCTGAGATACTTTTAACTTGTGACCTCATGGCTTTTGAGTGTGCTCCTCTGCAGGGGACAAGAGATATGCCGTGACCCTGCTCCATCAACCACGTGTTTTGTCCTGAAAGAACGGAGCCAGCTTTGGGTGTGATCTTTCAGCTTTGGGGTCACTTCTCTCATTTTCTTTTCAGCCCATGTCACAGCACAGCATGGTGTGTTTCACAGGATGATCGAGCTGAGGCACTGTTTGTGTTTGCTCTTACTTGCATGGTGGCTACAGCCACCAGAAAACTTTCCTCTGTGGAAATGCAGCCCCCCCCCTTATCCAGGCTGTTTGCTATTTATTTCCTTTGTAATTGACTGTCAGAGCGCTGCCTTTAATTCAAGTGCTCGTAGGGTTTTCCTCAAAATGCCTATGCGGTATTAAAGCCAGTCAGGAGTTACAAATGTAAACATGTTTACACAAAAACGAGGAATGCATGAAAGCTGGCAGCGCTTAAGCAGCCAAAAGCAGCGTGATTATATGCTGGAGGGACACTGAGAATGTGAGTTGTCGGTGTGTGCATCCAGAAGTAAATCCTGACAAGAAGCACTCACAGCCTCTGCCTGCCTGCTTGTGCTTGGGCTGCTGACACAAGTGAGAGGATTTGGGATCCTCTGGGAAAGCCGGGAGGGCCCTGAGGGAGAACGTGGAACTCGGAGGAAGAACACAGGCTCTCTCTGCTGGGTCTTTGTTTTAGATTTTCCCGGGCAGTGGCGGTACGAGCAGCAATTGGGAGAGCTGCAAAGGTGTTGTTTCATAACTGAAAGTTGGATGTCCTGCCTGAGCTGGCGTATCTGGGGCTGTGAGTGCCGGCACATTGTTTACTTCCTCTGTTCGTTCTGGGACATTCAGTCCTAAGGAGCATGATACGCTTGCATAAACACTGCAGCCAGATTTATCTCTCAATCCTATCTTTCCTTTCCAGTCTTGGAAAGTGATTAATCTACAGCACACATTTTGTTCTTTGATTGCAGGGCGTTATTCTGTAATCATTTACAGTTTTGCAGAGCCGTAGTGCTGACTTACTTAGAGTATTTCGGCCGTGCCCCAGCTGCTGCTGGCTGCAGCTTTGGCTTTTGGAGCGGGGTGTTCTGCCGTGTGACTCTGTGCAGCGTAGAAGTCGTTTTCTTTTACATTGTGTGCTTTCTGCACACTTAAATAATTCAAATGCACGTATCTGAAGTGCAGATAAGTATCTCTACAGCAGGACACGCTGCAGAGAAAACCATGTGTCCAAGTGCTGGCTGCTAGCTGAGGTTTCCCCTGTGATTTTTGTGGAGGGTGGAGGAGTTTAAATGATGTGATTTCCCATGCTGCACATCACATAAGCGAAGCTTACTCCAGGTAAAAACTGTCAGTCTGAGTGGTTATGAGGAGCTGTATGTACCGCTTAGCGTCTGATGGAACAAGAAAAGGAAAGAGATGGAAAAGTGAACTAGGAAATCTGTTCAATCTTCCTTGCATTGAAGCTTTTCTGTGCACTCTTTGCAGTTTTTGTTTGCTTTCCATGTTTTCTAGTGTGTGGCATGTAATAAGGTAGGAAGGAGGTAGAAGAGGTAACAAGAGTGAATTACCACACCATGAGTTAGAGATTAGGTGATCAAGGAGAGCTTTGTTTGACACCAGTGTCCAAACTGTAAACCGGTCATTCTTCTTTCAGTAAAATGGTGTGAAAAAGAGGTAGAAAAAAAACCACAAAGAAAATCACGTGATTGTGGGTTACGATGTGCTGTTAGGGTTTTGTTTTGTTGTTTTTTGTTTTTTAAGCACCTTGCTTTCCTGCAGAGAAAAGGCTTTTAGTGGACCTGAGGTGGGATCAGGCACCTGTGTCACAAGCCCAGTCTGAGCAAGCAGAGAACAGGCTGCAGAGATCTGGAGGGGTAATCCTGTACACCCTTTAGGATAAAATACTTCCCATCTCCTCATGACAAACCAAAGCATCCCAGTTAAAAGAGAGAAGCCACACCAATAGCGTACTGCCTGCTGAGGGTGGGGAAACTGAGGGCATTGCAAGCACAGGATGTCTGCTCAGTGGTGCATCCAGAGGACCCCAGGCCAGAAATCAGGACCAAAAAAACCTTCCAGCAGCCTTCTCTATTAGTCTGATCTTGTGTGGCTACAGACCTAGATGTTATTTCATACAGGCAGATGGCAGAGGAGCCTCCGCAGCCTGACCTTTCCAGCAGTGTGCTGCAGAGAGAGGAGCAGTAGCACCGTGTTGTTCCCATCACCCCCCTCCCCCAACCATGATTTACTGATATACAGAGGTGTCTAGTGCATCCAATCACAAATTCCACTTTTATCTCCAGCATTTCCCCCATTCAGTTACATTGCTGCTTCTGCAAAGTGAAAAAGGGTGGTCCTAGCAGAGGCAGAAGGCTGCGGGGCTGTGTCCAGAAGACAGGAATATTCTGAGGGTTAGGAGGGGGTAGTCCTTGGCCCTCCAAAGATGTCATAGCTAATGCTGTGATCAAGTTATGGATCATGCGAAAACAGTGGGAAGAAAATAAGTTTGGGGTTTGAATGTAGTTACAGAAAGATGCATGTGCTTACAGCAAGATCTTTTTGAGTGGAATGGTTACCTCGGAGGGAGGTTTTGGATGAGGACCAGAGACTGGGAATGTCTGTCTGAACATCCTGCTTGGCTGGGGGCAACAGAGAGCTGCTTCTTGGAACTGATTTGAAAGCTTGGTGTGACCGAGGCAGAGGTGTGTCTCTTCCTCTAGATGGGCCAGATCTCCAGAACAGGCAAGGCCAGTGCAGGAGGCAATAAATCCAGCAGAGACTGGAACCAACACAAGTGAGTGAGAGGTGTTCCCCTCCATCACCCTACCCTGCTTGCTGACTTTCACTCTTATTTTCCCTAAACTATGAAAGGGCAAAGGTAATTTTCTGTTTGAAATTGTAACTCACAAGCAAAACTAGTCTTAACGTTTTAAATTTCTAACTAGGCAAAAATTTATTTTCTTTATTTCGTGCTAAAAGTTGGTTCTGATTATGTTTTTGAAAGCGTCTCCTCTGCAGTGTAGAGTGGGGCCAGAGGAAAGGAAATGAAATCAGAAATGGAGAAAAGTTATGTTAATCATAAATAGCTGCGGTAGGAAGGTAGGTGTTTATATGTGCAATAGTACAGTACCTACTGTGTGTATTTTGGGAGAACCTGAGTATAGCAGCTGCGTTGAAATACTTGACAGCAAAGTCAAATATAGTCTCAGTTTAAAAAAAAAAAAAAAATAGAAAAGAAAAAAAGGAGCTGCTGCTGAGGGTGGAATGGCAGCCTGGAGCCTGTGGGTGTTGTCTGCCCAGCAGGGCACAGGGCAGGCTGCAATAGCAGCGTTGGTTTGCAAACAAGATGGCCCACCTCAGGTTTCCCTGGGATGTGCATGAGGCTGACAGCCCTGTTTTTCTGCTGTGTTTTCTGAGGTGCTGCTGGTTTGGGGTTGATGGACTTTGTTGGGTTGCAGATCTGTGGGATTAGAAAGCAGCGAAGCCACAGGCACCAAACCCAAGGCACTCGTGTATACTGTGAGGTCAGAAAGATCAAAACCTAAGTTAGTCTTGTCCCTGAAATTTGGGTCTGAATCACAAATTCAGGAAGTTGTACATGAGCATTGGTCTGCGTACTGTTTCCTTCCGGAGAGTTCTTTAGCTAAAAATAATGTATTGCACTATAGTTATAAATTAAGTCATTCCTTCCCCCCCGCCCCCAGCCCCATCTAATTAAATTGTTATTCTTGCCATGGTGAAGAGAAGAGGAAAAGATAATAAGAAGAATCTGGCTGAACAAGTATGTAGCTGGCAGGTTTCAGCTGGAGCCTTTGCAAGCGCAGCCGATGCTGATGGTCTTATGCTAAAGCATTTAGTTGTCAAAATTAAGCGAAGGTGCACTGGAGAGATCTTCAGGGGGTTGTGTGTGCCTGTCATTTGGGAAACCTTGTTGTTCCTGAAACCTCACCCCAAGCGGGCTTTTCCTGCACTTCCAAAATAGAGAAGAAGTGGGTTTTTATCTTTGAAATCATTTTGAAAGCAGCTACAGTGTTTTCTCTAAATTTTGGTAGGATGTTTTCATGCTCCCTGTTGCCTTTGGCTAGGTTATGGAGCAGTATGCAGCAGGCGTGGGTAGCTCTGGCTTTTTCCCCTGCCTTCCTCAAGAGCATCACCTGACAGGTTTGCTGCAGATAAATCGTGGGTGAAGCTGGAAGAGGAAAATTCTGATCTCTGTGTGGCAATGTTCTTTGAAAGCAGCGTAATAGGCAACCTCAGTGTGGTGGCAGATGTATGCCTGCTTCTCGGCAGCTTGGTGAGTGCATATTGATCCCACCTAATTCAGTGTCTGTATCACTACTGACAAAAGTTGCCCGTATCTTGCTGCTGGGATTTGCCAGCTGCCTTTTAGCAGAATCCAGTGGGGGCCACCCAAGAGCCCCTTTGCAGTGGTGCTGCAGATCTTGCCAGAGTGCCAATAATGGCCAGTGAAAGCAGTAATTCTGGAGGCCTAAGGGGATAAGAACAGTCGATAACATGGCTGCCAATCTTTAAGCTTAATCATGGCATCTCTGAGGTAAAGGGAGAGTTATTTCTCCAAAAGTATCTGAGAGGGAACAAGAAGTGTCCTAAAAGTTAGGATATGGCGGTAAAGTTGGTGATAAATGGGTTCTGTGTGGGTGATGAGCGGTATGTACTGCAACTGCCCGGTGCTCAGCACGCGCTCAAATATTTGCTGCGCTGAAATTTGCTATTGCACAGACAAAAAAACAAGGCAGCAAGGCAGCTGTGTGGTTTCTCGGGCAGTGATGCAATGCTGCTGACACACCAGGACAGGACAGAGCAGCACGTTCTGTGACAGCATGGTTTGTACTCGATGCCGCCAGAGCCGCATTGCATGGGCTGAAGGCTTCAGCACTTTTGATGAGTGCTTAATTTTCAAGCCAGTGTTTGGACATAACAGCTCAAGGAACATTTTTGAAGCTAACACATAGTTACCACATGTGTCTAATTTCTGAACTTTTCCCTTCACCCTGCCTTTCCATAGCTCCTATTTGCTGTATTTTAAGGGATTTAAGAGCCTTTGGGTTGTGTTTTTTTTTTAATTACAAGTCAGAGAATGTGTTTTCTGATTTCTCATTCACTTGTCAACTGCTCTGCAAGACTGCAGGAAAGAAAAACATTCTCGAACGTACTTGCAAACTGCAAACAGAACTCCCAGTACTTCTTAATGCATCGTCCTGAGGCTGTGTGCTGCCCTCCCAAAGCTGGCTATGGCACAGGCAGAAAGGATTCTGTAATACTGAAAGGACAGACCTGAAAAGGAAAAAAAAAAAAAACAACCCTAAGCAAACACAGGATAAATAAATAAATGAAAAGAGGGTCAGAGAGAAAACTGGTGAATAAGTGTGCGTGTTTGTTTAAGGAATTGAATGGGTAGCAAATACTTTTCCGTGCATGTGGAAAATATGAGTTGGCTTTTGCAACAGCATTTTATGGGAAGAAAGATCAAGGGTTCATGAGCAGAAATACTTATTCATAAAACACAGCTACAAAGACAGGCTACTTGTTGTGCTTCTGCCCATTTGCTTTAAGTCCAGTCTGGCTGAATCATTTCTAGGAATGGAGTGGGTAACTGGATTTCCTGCCTCCTCTCCGTCCCTGGCTTTTCTCCTGTACAGCTGCTGATTAGTGCTGGTTGTACTGAGTTTTACGTTAAGGGCATGTGCCTGTCTGCTTGATTGCTAAAGCTTTTACCACCTTGGGATCTAAGCACAATCCACTTGAAACTGGATTAAAACAGCCAGCTCATTTCACAGGGGCCCTTTTAACAGCTATCAGACAGCAAGCAGCAGCTGACCTGGGTGGGATTTTGATCCGATGCTCAGAAAATGAAAGGCTCTTTCCTATCACCAGTCCTATTGCCACTCTCTCTGTGGCTTTTTTTTTGACACAAGCGAACCTAACCCAAGCATTTCCCTCAGTGTCTGAGGCCTTTTTAAAAGGCTGAAGGTGTGATCTGTAGCATGAAGCCAAGCTATGCAGCAGGTGTAGTATCTGTCAGTTTGGTCTATGCAATCTTTTATTTGTTTCTGTGTGGAGATTTGCTTTTCTTAAGGCACAATCCCACGGAGGTCCTTCATCAATTCCTGAAGTGGTTCATTTACAGCTTGAAAAGCTTGTCACCTTCTTCCTGCTATTCTTCCTGACTGCTGGGGCTGTGTTGCCTCTGTTCTTCAAGCATGCTGAAGTTTTGGTTTTTATTCCTTCAGTGGCAGAAAAGCAGAAAGCTCAGAGTGTGCTTTCCAGAGGGTCTGGTGCCTTCTGGAGGTTGCAGGAGTTGTTGGTGCCATATCTGAGGACTCGCTTGGCACTTCTGTTGAAAGACAAGGTCAGAAACTCCTCATTGGTCTCGTAGGTAAATATAAACCGCTTTGGCTGCTAGCTAGCAAGTCTTACTGAAGTCTTACTGCTTAGATTTTTGAAGATTGATTCTGAAAGGGTCACAGGTTGGAGCTTAAGATCTTCTGAAAGAGCGATTTGAGGCAGCCTCAGTACAAAGCACAAGCTGGTTTTGTTTTAGCAGCAAGTGGCAAAGTTCTCTAGAGGAAAGAAGTTCTCAGTAAGATTGTCACCTGCGTGTTCTGCAGTGAGCTTGCATTTAACAAATGGCTTGAGAGGTCTAACTAAGTTTATTGAAAGCAATTGATTTACCTAAACAAAGACGGTGTGAAAATGCCATGACTGAATGGACTCAAAACCCTCTAATGATTTTGTGAGGATGAAAGAAGTTTTTTGTTTTGTCTTTTAATCCTTTAATGTGATCTTTTCCCCCTTTGCTCCTGGCTTTTCTACCTCTGTGCCCATTTGTTTCATGAGTGTTTCTGTGATGCTCTGTCATTATCAGTCCAAAATAGATTTCAGGTTCCTTAGGGCAGCAGCCTTGCCTTGCCTTATGGCTCCGAAAGGGCTCCATGCAGCCAAAAAGATCCTTGTATTTACAGTTACCACCCTGATTTTTATTGCGTGCCTCTCTCGAGCTGCTCTGCAGAGGTGATGCTGCTTCAGATAAGAAACTCTCCTCCTGTTTTGGAGCAGCAGATTGCACCTCGGGGGGATGGCTGGGTGCTGCTGGCAGCTGTGGGGTGGGACACCAGGCAGAGCAGCCCGGGATGGGTAGGCTTAGCTTCAGAAGTGTAACATGGCACTTGCTTGGAGTGAGGGTGTGGTAATTGCTAGATGAGGTGGTGCGTTTGTAAAGGAGAGGTGATGGCCAGGCTTTGGGCAGTGAGGATGCAGGTATCCTCCTGTGTTCACCCAGAAATTTCTGGAGTGGTGTAGTCCTGAAGCAGCTTTTGTTTGGGGCTAGGCTTCCTCTCCAGGTGTTGGCTCTACATGCTATCAGCTGAAGCCAAGGAAATATTTCACTCTGCCATTACCACTTACCTTAGTGAACCCGAGTCCTTCTGTGTTTAAAATGAACAACATATACATTACTGTGAAATTCAGTCAGTGCCGGAAGGTTTATGATGGCAAAATAATAATTATCTCCTATCTGTTTTCTTCTCATGGGCTGCCACGACAGCTTATTCTGTCTGTCCTGTTTCCAGGAGGAGCTGGGCTGACAGCTTGTACCCCAGTACTGCTGCCATTTTGTCCTTAGGGGCATGTTTTGACTCCAGAGCAGGGGTCTGCCCAGGCCATGGTGTGAGACCCATCAACACAACACACCAGTGTCAAGAGCATTTTAAGAATTCTCTTCCTCTTTATTTTTATTTTTATTTTTATTTTTATTTTTATTTTTATTTTTATTTTTATTTTTATTTTTATTTTTATTTTTATTTTTTATTTTTTTGCCAGCCACCTGGCTGAGGGAAAGCAAACCTCATCCTTTTAGAAGTAAATATTTCTTTTGTTATTATCTCTAATACGTGAAGTAATTAAGATTGTTCATTGTTCTGCAAGACGAGCAAAAATGAAGGTGTTCCTCTCATCCCCCAGCCCCTTCTGTGTTATGCAAGTGATTTTTCTTGGAGACCGCCTGTTTCTGGAGGTTTCCTGACTTCTTGCATGTCAGGCCAGCAAAATTTAAATCCAGAGGTTTAGAGGCAACTGTGTACGTGATCTTGCAAGCGTTGCCTCATATGGGGTGATCCAGCCAGGCCATTTGAAAATGGAGGATGTTTATGTCTTCACAGCACGTGGTTTGTGGACATCCTCCCTCAGGTGGAAGGGCATGGATGGATTTCATGGCATGGAGCATGGTGCTCAGTGAAAGCTCAGTGCTCGGCCTTAGTGTCTGCATCGGTCTCAGTGATTTCCCCCTAAACACTCTGCTCCTCATTTATTTATATATATATTTTAAGTTTTATTATTAAATTGAGGTATGTAGAAGTGGACCCAGACAGCCTGTGCAGGAGGCTGTGGAGGCCTCAGCTCGCACCTGCAGGGATATGGCCAAGTGCTGCTGATGTCATGGCCCTACTGCCAGGCTTTTTCCTGTCAGTCCCCTAACGGGATTAAGGCTCCAGCTCCTGCTGGAAATGGTCCCCAATGGCCACTTTGACATGGGGGTAGTCTGGGGAGGAGTAAGAGGGGTGAGCCTTGTAGGTGTGAACTGTGCTGTGGTCTCTGGCTTCAGGGGCAGAGAGGTCTGTGCTGTAGGTGTAGCCTGAGGGTTGCCTTTTAGCCTTTGATGGGGCTTACCACTCCCTCCTGTGCTGCTGTCTTACTGGCATTTGGCTAACTCTACTCCCTTCATTAGCTGAACTCTACTCCCTTCATTAGCTGTGTTTTCTGGTCTCCAACCAAGTAACTCGAGACCTAGGATGACTGAGCTGGATGTAGACTGGGCTATGGTATTTTGAGCCTTGAATCTACTGTTCAGTGTGTCTGGTCATGGAGAGATACAGACTTCTGTGAAACCTGTTGCCCAACATGTGGATCCTAATTTCTGCTGCTTGGGATGGGGGAGAAACTAGCCTTAGTGTCCATCCTGTTCACTGCAGAGCTCTCCCTCAAGACGGCCTTTTCCTTTTTTCTCTTCACAGTACAGTCATTTGACCTCTTGGAGACACATTTTCATTCTCAGGGAAGAACTGCTAGACGTGGGCTGTGTCTTGGGTATTTTAGTATGAAGAGAATGCTCCTGCTTGGCAAGTTCCATGGACAGAAACACTTTCCTGCTAGAGCTGCCTTACCAGCAGGCTCTGTTTGGTACAGTGTCCCTGAACATAACTCAAATCCAAATGTTTCCTTTGCAGTAGTTCAAAAATGCTGTTCTGTTGAAAACGTGCAGTGCCTTCTGTGCATCGTTTCTCTGTAGCTTATATGAGTGGGTTGCTGTTATCATCGGATCGCTCTTTTGATGAAGAGCTACTTCTTCATACCAGAATACAGATGCACTAGTAATTACACCACTGCACAATACTATTGGTGAAATGGTTCCTTCTAAGCAGAAATCATGTCAGGATTCAGATTTAATTGATTCAACTTGGGAACAAGGTTTTAAATCCCTTGCTTATTTTAGATTGTTCCCAGTGGTTAAGTTTGTGTGCCCTCCAGTAACCTCTTCTGTTTCTTTGTCGCCGGTGATTATTTTTGTTTGGTCGTTTCATTAGCCCTGTGTGCTCAGTGGTCAGAGTTTGCTGTCTGACATGAGCCAATTGGATTCAAAGCAAGAAAAAGAGTAAATTAATTTGTAGTTGCATAGTAATTGTCGTTCTGACTTTATCCAAACACAGAAGCAGGATTATGCTGTTCAATTCATACGTATACCCAATATTCCATAACTCTTTGATGTAAAGCAGGGTATTCATCTGAATCATTCGACTCAGAAAAGAGAGAATGAAAATTGAGTTAATGGCGTAATTATGACATTAAGTTTAGACTATGACTTTGTTTTTTCATGGGGTCTTAAAGAACAAAGTGAACTTTTCCAAACAGTATAAGAAGTTACTGATGTGTTCCCCTGTTTGGGCATCATTTTACAGTCTTCTGTCATAGCGTGACAGTTGTTTCATCAGTCAGTATGGCTTGATAAGGGGAGGGGTTTTAGGCTGTGCTTCAGCAATACCATCAACAACTTGCTCTTTCCAGAAGCATCCACTACTCCAGATGGGAACTTAGGGAGCATTCCCACAATGCATGGTAGTAGTTGCTGTTACTGCCTCTGATGAGCACGCATCTCAGGGGCCAAAGGACATCACTATAACTCAGAGCAGTTCTGCAGCCATGCAGGATACTTCTGTGTAAGGACAAAAGTCACATGAAGGCAGCACAAAAGCTAGCTCATTAGCGTTGAAAGGCTTAGCGGACTGCTTGTCTGTGTTAGTAGCCTCTCTGCACATGAAGAAAGTCATTTGGGAGTCTGACTCTTATTATTGTTTCCAGTCTGTGTTGTTGGAATGTAGCTCAGACAGTTAGTGTGTTACAACAAGCCGACAAAAATTAGTACCATATTTTACATTGTTTTAGAGAGTGACCTCCTCTCACTTGGGAAACATAAGGAAGCTCATCTTCTTTAATTTCCCTAGCATCTCTTTTATAAATAAGTTTCCCTGGGTTGGACTGAGTTTAGAACACTGTAAATAAAATCAGATTCAGAAGATTTATAAGAACTGTTTCTTTCAATTTAAAAGTTCCTTTTAGTAGTCCAGACATATCTTAATGCCTTTTTGCCTTTTTTCCCCCTCCTTCTTCCTCCTTCCCCCATCCTCCCCCCCAAATTCTTTTCCTTTCTGTAATTCCTGAACCAGACAAAGGAGATTTCCAGTATTACTGATCTAGAAATTTATCTGTGCTTTCCGTGATTCTTTAAATAAAAAGATCAACAAATAACCTCCAAACTCTCAAAGCCGCGTTTTTTTTTTTCTTTTTCTATTGTTAATCTGATTATTTAAATATGATCTTAAGACAACCCATAATCAGTATACAGATTCTCTTCGTTGAATATTTGGAATTGCATCACATTTCTCAGTCACAAATCTGGCCCATGAATGAAGGAGCGCTGGGCTCACTGCACAGCCTTCTATATTCCTCTTCTTGAAGGATGGTGTTTGTAACCCTGTACTCTGAATTTTTTTCTTAAATCACTCACATTTTATTTTTTTTCTTGATTTTCTGCGTTTTAGATATTACAAGCAGCGAAGTAGAACTTAAGCTAAGAACTGGTGTATTTTATCAGAGGGATCGCCTGTGGGTTTGAGTGTTTAACAGCAGTGAGTGAGGTGCTTGTATTCACTGCTCGGTTGCTTCACTCAGAGCTTTGGTCAGAAGCATTTGGAAGCAAGTCAGTAGATTTTGCTTACCAAAACCACTTTTTTTTTTCCTTCATTTATTTCTAAAGCTGAAGGGCTGGGCATTTTCTCTACTCAGTGACCTGAACAGCTTTCTCAGTTAAAGAGAAAAATGCTTGTGATGTACTCTTTGGATAATTGCAGTTTTCTTTAACAGTTGAGATGAGAACTGCTTGGAGGCTTTTCTAATGGTATTCAGAGCCATTGGACCCAAATCATCTTGGTACTGATGTACTTTCCAATATAAAAAGGTGGAAGTTGTGCAGGGCTTTCAGGATTCCCAAGAGCTGCTGGAGACCTCAGACCTTTTGATGTTCATCCTTTTGGCTTGGGCTGTGTTTCTAAGCACTCTAAGCCATTGGTCTGACGGCCAGAAAGGTGGACTCTTGTATTTAAGTCAGCCAGCTGTAGCTGTGGTCTTCGCACAGAGTGTTCATTGGAGGACTGACATCTCCATGTAGCTGGATTAGCAAGTTCTTGAACCTAGACAACCTTTGCCTTTATTAGTAGATTGGTGATTACTGCCTTAAGGTGCCTTTTGCATTTCACATTGTAATTTATTTTTGGTGGGTGAACCCCATCCATTCTAGCTCCAGGGCTTCTCCAAGTACCTCAGGTGGCTGGATTTCTTAGTGTTTGTCTCTTTCTCATGTTCTCAAAATAAAATTTCCCAGCTTTCAGGGCTCATAATTTTTCCATTTTGAGATGAATGAGAAGTGGTGGTTGTAGGCCATGGACTCAGCCTCAGATGACACTTGAGCAGTAATCTTGTTCTGTCAAAAGAAAACAAAGGCTGTGCTCTCCTCAGCAGGCAGCAGAATGGCTGACCTGAGCAAATCTGCTCATTAGGTCTGTAACTTGCTTCATCTCCTTCCCATGCAATTATTCACAGAGAGGAAAAACTCCCATCACATAGTTTTATTTGCATCATCCAAGCTTGAAGACTTAGTCCAGAAAGATTAAACTTGTGTTCTGTGCTTCTTGCCAAGACAGTTTTTTTTTTTCTTTCTTTTTTTTTTCCTTCACTAGAGAAAAAATAAATTCCCTTTTGCCAAGTAAGAATTTAAAAGTGTTTGTTAACAAGGAAAAGAAAGTGCCACATCTTCCATCTTATACATGTGAGCACATGAATGGTGCCCATCCTGCTTTTGACTCTCTGTCCCTTTTTCCCCTAGGAGTATTTAGTATGCATCAGCATGACATTAGCAGGTTTCTGAAACCAGGTGTGATAAAAATGGCTTGAATTTCAATAGTCATGCATTCTTCCTGGTGTTTCCATTGAAGCAGTAGTGAGGAAACTGTTGGGTACACTGAAAGAGTTGGTCTCTTAGCTCCCGTTGTTTCCTGGTGGGGTATGAGCGAAAAGCTGCTTCTGCTGTCCTTGAAAAATCCCTAACTAGATGCCACCCGTTTTGTGATGAGCTGGTGTTTCTCCAGGAGTCTTTGAAGCGAGTATTTTCCTGAGCTTCTTACCAGAACTGCCAACCAAAGCTTTATATTCAAGTATTCAAAAGATTGTAATTGCTTTAATTAAAAAAGACATGTACACACCTGTATTTGATTTATATTACAAATACCTGTATTATCAGGTTGTATTTGCCAGGGTAAATACCTGAAAGGTTTTAAGAAACTCATTACACTGAAGCTCATGGACTGAGCTGGCCTGTTTCTCAGGTTTCACAAGGTTCTGGCCTATCTTTGTGCGTGTATGCATGCCTATATGGGTGTCTGGGTCCTTGCACTTACCAATAAGCAACTCGTGGGAAGAGCTGTAATCACCTTGGTCAGGACAAATGCACGTTGCCTTATTTTGTATAACTGATACAAACTGTTAAAATTGCCTTGATTCACAAGTTTGCTCACCCGTGGATGGTCTGAGTCTCTATTCCAAGCAAACTAAAGCAAAGTGAACAAGCTTTCCTGCAAGTGAGAGCCGAGCCTGGAGTGATCATCCCCTTGTGCATATACCTTCACCTATATAATGTCACACGCAGCAGTGGTAGAATTGCTGTCACAAAAAGGGGGCCCTGGATTATCTTATGGTACCTTGAAATCTTTCTTTTGTTGTCTTTTTTCCCCCTGAGTAGATTTACATTGTTTGCTTCTGCTCCATATTTGTGCTGGAAAAAAGTGCTAGGAAAGGAGTGGCTTTTTTATTTTTTAACCTGTTTTGTAAGGGATTTAACACAAATATTACTGAAAATCAATTTGTTACCCATCTTATTTAGTATGTATTTCTACAGCTGTTTGTAACGCTATACCAAAACACATGGTGTGGGCACAGTCAGTTGGGAGCTGGTCTGGGCAAAATGTCCTGTGGTCTTTGGGAGATCCAAAGGCAAGGCAGGAATTCCTGTGCTAAACAGAATTTCACTGAGAACTATGTAATGTAAATCAATTGGAGGACAAATATTGTATACAGAGCAGTACTGTAGTCCCACTGTATGTGCCCCGAGCATGAAAGTGGCTCTGAGAGGTGAGGGAAGGAAGTGAGAAGGTGAGGCAGTCTTTCTTCTCACCTTTGCCTAAGATTTGGAGCTGCTTCAGCATTCCCAACTGGAGTAATGGGGATGTGACTGGCCTGGTGGTAGGGCAGGAGGACACACATGCAAAATCTGGAAGGAGCTTTTGGTTTGCGATGCAAAAAGCGATCTTTGTTTGAAAGTGGTCTTCTGACAGAGTCGAGCAAACAATGCTATCATAATGCATCTTCTCTTTCTTTGCGTGCAGTTGTCACTAGAGATTTGTAACCCTTTTCTTGGTTCATTGTTCCCTGGGTAGTGTGTACTCTCCATTCAGTAGTGCCAGAATTAAGATGAAGCCTGCCTGTTTCAATAAGGCTGCTTTGTTGTCAAAATGGCAGTACTTGTATAGAAATTGGATTGACTCCAACAGAGCTTGCACGATACGCTGCAAAACTATTGTCATATGATCCTTTTTATTACTAAGAAAAAGCCTGCTCTCAAAAAAGACAGAATAGTCCTTTTTTTCAGTTTTGTTAGGAAAAAAAAAAATCACCCACAAATTCTTTCTATGAATAATTAGCTGCAAATTTGAAAACCTTGCCTGGTGATTGAGTATAATAAAGAGGTCGGATTAAGTGAAGTGACATTAATGTAGAAATATGATGGAACTGTCTCTACTTCATTTTGTGTAGCAGCAGCCCTGATTGATCGAGCCATGAGTGTAAGTAGGCACTTCTTGTGCAGCCTTGGTAAGAAGGGATGGAAGCTGTTTGTCACCATGAAGGGGGAGAGACGCCATGGGGTGCAAAGTGCCACGGTGGTTCCTGAAAGATTCTCCTCACCTACCCGTCTTCCTTCAAGATGTGGAGAAGAGACAGCTTGCCCCAGATGGGCTGGGTGAGAGGGTGAGCATTGCCTACTACTCTGTTCATACAGTACTAGGCACTGCAGTCCTTGTCCAGGCCAGTCAGAGCGCAGAATGAGTCCTTACCAGAAAGAAATTAGCTGCTAACGTTTCTGGATACTAATAATGGAAATCGTTGCTTAACTCGAAGTGTTTTATTCTGTGAGAATTTTTTTCTCTCCATGCTGGAACAAAGCATGTATTAAGAGAGGACTTCTTATCAACGAAGGTCCAGGTGTTGGCTTTGAAAAGAGAATTTTCCACCCTTGATTATTTTTTTTTCTTTTTCTATTCACGTACAGAAAATAGACGAACACATTTTATGATAGTTATCGATACTAAGCATTAATGAAGAAATGCTGTTAAATGAATTATGTTACCTTTGGAGTAATATGAGGAGAAATCGCTGTAGGTCTAGGTGAGTTTTGTCAAGTAGCTTATTTATTTATTTATTTTTAAATTAGCGAGCTTTTTTCTTAGCATGTAAGAAGTAGTCTTTTGTGATGCTCTCTGATACTTAAACTCTTTCTTCTTTGGCCTATGTTTTGTAGTAATGTGATAATATTTCTATAGGTTTTGCTAGTTATAAATGTAATAGAGTTCCTAGCATGTACAGGCTGGAATTAATAGATTTTAAAGCTGGAGGGACCTATCATGTTCATTGTCTGATGTCTTTATGACATATACAACATCAATTTAATCCGATAATTCCTACATGAAGCACATCAATCCTGGATGAGCTTGAGGGTCCTTTAAAGGCATACAGTCCTGATTTAAAGACTTGAGATTGTAAAGTTCTTGGAATTTGGCAGTGGTCTTTCTGGCCAGGAGGTTTGTATCTAGAGGTACTTTGTGTAGGTAGATAGAGCAGCTGTGACCCTTCTGAAGGAAAAGCAGCACAGAGGAATGTAGGCCTGTACTATGCATTAGTTTCCTCAGCATTGGAGGGCTGCTGTTGGTCATTTCTGGCTGCTGGGTCTTGGAGGTTAAGCGCAGACAGGAAAGTGCTTGCATCTGTGTCCCCCCATAGGGGAAGGTATACATGGCTTCTCTCATTGACAGGCCACTGGCAGTTTTGCAACCATTTTGTGTCTCTTCTGCCTTATCCCAAAGGCATGGCTTTCCAAGTGCCGGGGTTACTATGGGCTGCTTGGAAGTAGGTGATCTCAATGAGGCTGTCCTTAGGAAGGGCTAGGAGTGCAGCAGGTAAGCTGAATAAATGGATTAGCTGTAAGCAGGCCTATTGTTGGCACCATCTGAAGATGGATTGAGAACCAAGCAGTCGTGTCTTGCAAGCAGCATTCTTTCATCCTCTGGTTACAGGAGACTGTCATAAATAGAATGGCCTACACTGAAAGCATTCCTGGAGGAGAGTGGCATTTAAAGTCATGCTACTTGGGGCAGTGTCCCAACATCATGCCATTTCCAAGAAAGGGGAGGGGGGGAGAGAGGAAGGAGCATAAAGCCAGACTTGTCTGCCCATCTCTGTCTTGAGTGCTTAAGATGCTGTGGACAAATGATTCCTTCCAGGCATGCTGCCCTGCTGTCTTCCTTAGGACCTTTGTGGAGCAGCTTTTACCTTTAACTATTTTTAGTGGCTGCCTGCTGCTGGCTGGAGGGAAAGATACCCAAGGAAGGATGCTTAAGAAGGGCACCTTTGCATTTTGTTAACAAGACTAGCTGGGAGGGGCAGCCACTATTAAAAGAACCATTGTGTTCTCCCTACAGCACGTGCTAGCGTTTATAGGGAAAGCACCAGCCTGTTCATAAAAGCCACAGCTTGTGCCTGTATTCCCAGTCCAGGATGGTGCCTGTCCACAGGCTTGAGCCCAGCTCTGCTCTGAGGATGTGGATCCCTTTACAGTCTCCAGCCCCACAGCTCCTCCTGATGTTGCTGCATCCTGCAGGCACCCAGCTGGAGGGCAGATGCATGCCCCCCAGGTGAAGGGAAGAGAGAGAATAATAGAATCGATGATTGGTTTGGAAATTACCTTAAAGATCTTCCACTTTCAACTCCCTGCTGTGTGCAGGGTTGTCACCCACTAGACCAGGTTGCCCAGGGCTCCATCCCATCTGGAGGGTCCTCCAGGTCTTGGTTTAGATCTTTGCTGTTGTGTTCTGGAGGAAACTCCGCACTTCCAGTTGTTCCCATTCTGGCGTTTCAATACATGGTGTGATGTTTTTAGGTAAGAAAAAGATGCTTTCCCAAAATCAGCATCAATCTGGGCTTTCCACCTGGGTATAAACAACCCAGGACTGCAAATACACACTGCATCTAGGCAGTCCCACAGTCCCACCCCCTCTCTCTTTCTTTTTCTTTTCCTTTTATTTTTTTTAATTTTTTTTTATTTTTTTCCATTTATTAAGCTAATGGCTTTTTGAGCAGATAGCAGGTCTCTAATGAAGATAAAGACATTTTCTATTATGTTCATTAAAGCTGCAAGTCAGGTAAGAGACTTCCATGAAAACCAGGCAATTTAAGTGTCCTGCTGTTTCTGTGAGGTGGAGTTGTGTGAATTAACACTGTTGTATCGCTTAGAAACAAACTTTTCACAACCCTCAAGCAAAAGGATTCTGGGAAATAAAATCAGTATATTTGGTATGTGAAAGCTACAACTGTTCGAGGGTGCGCTGAGCACTGCAGAACGATGCAGTGCTCTCCTCTATCTCACCCGTGTTTTGTGTCCATTACCAGAGACTCCAGAACCGTCTGGGGCTGTGTCAGATTTGTTTCCATGCATAAGTGGAACAAATGTTGTAATTTCTTCAAGTGTGCATCTATATTTCAGTGTTTCCCTCACTGAGTGATAGAATTGAAAGGCATAGTGGTTGTCCAAGTTAGGAGCTGATTGCATTTCTGACACCTCTGCAGGACATGGGGCCAAGGGCTGTGCCCACAGCATCGCCCGGACGGTGCAGAGCATGGGGATGTTCTACTGGAGGCTGTGCCCATTGCATCGATTGCACAGGAACACTTACGTAAATGTTCTCTGTCTGAAGGAGCTCACTGGCAACATGTGAAAGGAAAAGGTTGTCCTTTCTTTTGGCAGAGGCAGTGAGGCTTTGATTTGTATGAAGCTGCATATGCACAAAAGTACTGGTATGAGCTGGCAACAGATGCTGCTAATGTTTTCAAGCCCAGCAAAGGCTTGAAGGTTCTCTTTCCCAGCCTGAAGAAGCAGAATTCCCCAACCATCAGTGCCTGCACTCAATTAAAATGTCTAACTATTTTAATTCTCACAAGTGAAAGCTGACATAGAAGGCTTCTGTATTTTTACATGGCAAGTATTGTTAAAAAATATATTGGGATGTCAGTAGGTTAATGCTTTCATACAAGTGTATTGGGAGCAGGTTAATTGTGTAAATTGCTGATGTAAATAAGATACAATTTGCAGGTAACAATCTCCTTCAGCATTTTTATGTTCCTGAATCTCCATCAGAAGGCTTTCTGTTGTTGAATGGGAGGTTAAAACATACTGGACCTTCTCTAGTTCAGCCATTCAGACAGGCACGTTTTAGGGTGGCAGCCTAGTGTATCTGTGCACTGTAACCATTTATCCAGAACCCCTCATGTCAGGCTGTAGTCCCTTGGAAGGCTGGCTTTTTGAGGAAGCCAACTTGAACTAGGTCTGACAAAATTACTCCTTTTCTGATGCATTGGATTTTAACTCTTTGTATATCTCCACGCGGCTCATTTTCCCCCTCAAAGTTTCCTTTTTTTCCGTGTGAAATATTATGCATGCTGAACAGAATTTGGATTAATTTGGAATGGAAAGAATATAATTTGAGTAGGTCCAATTTATGCTTCACTATTTTTAAAGAATTTGTATTAACGCTGATCTTAGGATGCCACACAACACTGTCTGCAGATAGAGACATTAAATTACTATGATGCTTAGCTGCCTGCAATCCAGCAGCCAGGCTGAAGAGCTTTCTTGATGTGTTGCAGTAGGTCAAAGGAACTACTTCAGCTGCATTCTTCCACTGCCATTTGTGTGATTGCACGTTGCTGCTACCATAGGAATGATGAAGTGGTATTTCACGTAACTTTGCTCCTTTGGCAGTTCTTCAGAGAGAACTTTGTGAAGCTGCAGTGATCCATTTGAACTCCACTTCAGGGCATTTAACGTGTCAAAGAGTGGGTATGTGCCATCAGTTTTGGCCTCATTTAATGTGAAGAATTGATGAGTTTCATTTCAGGAATGTTAATCAGCCCATTTGAGCTCAGGTATGAACTCCTTACATAACTGCCTTTTATAGAGGGAATGAATTCACATGACCCATGTCTATCCCTCCTCGCTTCTGTAATTTCTTTCTCCCTGCAGCCCTACTTGTTGTGAAGATGATTCCACAATCTAGATTATGACCCAAGGCAAGACCTACATAAGCATATGGTGCACGTTGCATGTTGTATTTGAAGTCATGCGAGTGTGATTAATGGTCTTAGAGTTTTAATTTGGCCTTCCTTACTCTTACGTCTCTTGTGAGGTTGCGAAGCTAAGTGAATGACTTCACACACAAGTGGTGAGGTGACACTCAGTGCCTTCAAATGCAGGGCAGCTGATGGTGGTAAACTGCAGGTGAGAAGAGAAGGGGCTGTTTGCTTCAAATTTAGGGTGTGTGGGTTGCCTTTGCATCCCTGGCAGTGATGGGAGCTGCAGGGCTGGTTGCACCTCCTGCTGCAGTAGTTTGAGCTCTCCAGGTGAAAACTGATTTATTGCAGCTGAACACCCCCATCGTGTTCCCCAACTACTGTGATTCTTGTAAACATTGCATGTGTGTTGCAGTGGGAGATGGGGACCCCACAGAGCATTCATATTTCACGTTGTCATCTTTACTACTTTCACAACAAACAACATGTTTCATTCTTAAAGTAATTTTGTGTGGCTATTCTCAAGTATTGGACATGCTTGTTAAGAGGTGAACTTGGATGTTGGCTATGTTATCTTGATATTTCAGCTGCAATACAAATAATTCTGAGTAATTGTAGTAACCCATTATGGAAGGGGGAAAAAAAGTTGTTTCTGAATGTGAAGGTTGTGGAATTAGTGTTAAATATACAGACACTGAAATGACTTGGGTTGCTCCAAAAGTAATGCTTCTTATTTATTTCAATGGAAGCTACAACAGATTCGGAAAGCACAATATCAAATTCTCAGCTAAAAAACACTGTTTTTCAATGCTGTTACCACCATTAGCTCTGTATTTTTATGAGTGGTGAGCAAGAGCCTACGTGCCCTGCTTGTGAAAACCTGCACCAGAGAAAATGACCTGCTGTTGCCACTGCTGAAGAGCATCACCCACTGCCTCACTGTGCTCACATCCGCTGGTTGGTCTCCATCAGTGTTCAGCAAGTGTCAATGAATGAGTTGTTTCTGTGTGGAGGAATTCAGCGACATGCTTTTGCTTCATATGCACATCCACGTCAGATGCCATTTAGAGTGTCCCCCTACTGCACAGCAATGAAATATAGTGGAATATTGTGAGGAAGGTTCAACCTCTACTACCATACCTCCAACATTCACCTTTAATGCAGTAGGCCAGCAAAATAAAGTATGAGGTATTACTTTCGGAGCAGCCCTTGTACATCTGTTTCATCTGTGGTGCGATGTTCAAACCAGCTAAATTAGAAGTACTGTTTATGAACTGATAGTCAGAATTCTAAGTTTTTATTTATCCTGGAAAGATCTAATGGTTTGTTTTCAGTAATAACAATTCTGCTAATTTTGATGTTAGGGAGCCAAATGTTGTTGGCTTAGATATCGGTGTCCTCAGAACTGCTGGTTTTAATTTTTGGGTTTGGAACAAAACCAGTATCCTATGTTAAAAGCAAAACTTTTCTCAGCAGGTTGAGATGAAAAGGAAAGCAATTGTATCCCGGAATATATATACTCGGCAGCTGAGTTTTTTGATTCCATGGTTACAATAACAAAAGCAAAAAAAAGAAAAAGGAAAATCATGCATATAGCCAATTTGTGATTTTATTGTAGAAGTCTGATGGCCTTTCTTAAAATGAATTTTAATGGGCAAGCAAGAAAGAATGTATTTCTCTAGTTGTGCAACTGAAGTGTATGAAATATGATCAGAAAAATACACAGAATAATTGGGCACATCCTGTTCTCAGTGAATCACTGAACTAGTGCAGTAAACATTGCTGCATTCAGGAATTTAGATCTATACCCTGCTTTTGCCCAGAACATGAGGAATTGCTTGGGGTCATGGATGATCTATGACATGGGCTACCTGAGCTGTGCGCTGTGCAAGGAGTTTCTGCAGGTTTTGGGCTCTGACATAATTTCTGGTTTTGTTACACAGTCATTAATCTGTGTCTTTGACACCTGATGTCTGCTTAGACTCAGAAACACACCAGGAGCTGAGGCTGGACCTGTGAGTACATCACTTTGATAGAATAGAAAGAATCCTAAGCACCAAAGTACATGTCCTAAACAACAGATTTCTTCAGAGGAACAGCCTTTTTTTCTCAAAAGTAAAAACGAAAGCTATGAGCATTTGGTAGTTTCAAGATCGTTTGCCAGGTAACAGGGATAAATTTGTGAACTTGTTTAAGAAATTACTGTGTTTCCAGAAAAGAGGCTTTATTAAAAGGCCATGAAAGCCATTGTGAAGCCAGAAACAGACACAATGTCAAAGTCTGCTCCAAAGACACACGTGGCTCTAGCAAAATCTGAGCGTGCTGCAGATGCACATACTTAATGGGATCTTGATGGAAGCCATCCAGTGCTGGAGGCTGTCTTCTGGTGAGACAGGGACTGCTGTCTGGCTGGGGCTGAAATTCAGGTCCCAGGCAAACCGGTGGAGGTGTTTTCTTCCTTCAAGGGAAATCTACGTGCAGTAGTTAGTCAGAAGGATGGGGCTTTCACACCATTGGCTTGTGTTGGCTCTGAGCTTTCTCCTTTGTCCTTAGATCGTGATAGCCAGGTTGGATGAGCAGCTTGATGTAGTGGGTAGCGACCCTGCTCGTAGCAGGGCAGTTGGAATTAAATGACTCTTAAGGTCTCTGCTAACCCAAGTCATTCTATGCTTTTGTGATCCCTTGAAGGGGAAACTTTTTCCCAATAACAGAGAGAGGACTAGGTGGACACTAAAGGCTATGCTCCTGTTTTTTCACCCTGCAAGTAGGACTGTAACTGAGGAGATGCAGGTACTGCTGAATTAAATGGCAGAATTTCAGTTTTCTATCACAGCAAACAGTAGTTTGCTCGAGCACCTGTGAGGTTGGAATCACAAGAGCTTTTAAAGTTCTATTCCATCTAGGAAACAAGAGCCAAGAAAGCTGGAATAGGTTGGAAAAGTCTTAGTAGCCCTTTGCTGGGAAACCTGGAGAAGCCTTTCAGGTAGCAGGACAGGTGGAAAGAAACGGCACCACAGACACTTCTATCTTAGTAGAATTTCTAGAGGTTAAACTACTGAAGCGTTGCCTTTTGTTGAAGAGGTCACCTCTCTTGGGAGAAGAGAGGAATGGACTCAACCAGCAGAAGGTGCAAGTGGGTCTCGTTGCTCTCCCAGATAAAAGCAGTCATAGCTCAGAATGTTCTATAGAAGGTGGAATCAATTTGCTGCACTTCAACGCAAATGCAGCAGCATTGGCCATGCAGAGAGTGGCTCAATCCATGGTGATCTTTTTAATGATGAAACTATTATGTGCTACATCTCCTATTCAGTTTTGTTTTCTAATTCTCTATCCCTGTTTCCCAGAAACATGACTAATGAGGCTTTTAGCAGAGAGGTGGAAATGCTCTCCGAGACATGCCACTGGGACAGGACATGTGGTTGGTCAGTGCTGTCAGTAGTAGTAGGAATATGGGGGCTTAATTGGTTTGAACTTTTGCTCACCCCTAAAATTAAATCCAAAGCGTTTTTATCAAGTTCAGATAAGGTCCCTCCCTCTGTGCGATACCCAATAGAGCTTACTGCTGTGTAAGTCCTGGTGTTATCTCCGTTCAGGTGTTATCTCCTGCTCAGGGTTTCAGGTGGGAATGGCAGTGTGTTGTGGGTGGAATGGCTCAACGCTTACCTACGAGATGTGGCAGGCAGTGTGTTACTGAGAGCTGCCTTTCCTGCATCAAGTATATTTGTGTCAGATAATTGCATGAATCAGATCTTGATCTTCATTATCATAAAATACAGTAAGGAAAATCCCCTTTCAGCGTGTCTCGCTATTGTATATGGATCCAGATATAAAGCACTGCTCTGTGCGCAGCAAATGGGGCTCATATGTATTTTATTAATGTAAGTGTAATGTAATTATTCTCTTGTCCATCTGGCAGGTGGTGCTTTCATTAAGAAGTGAATAATCTAAGCTATAGGCTCTGTAGAGGGGGATGAGTATGGAGGAGATTCAGGTCATCTGCTGTGGGACCATAAATAGAAGCTAACAAGGGAGTCCTTTCTGTCCTTGTCTACAAAACCTGAAAATCTGTTGCTTTTATTTTTCCTTTAGCAGACTGCTCACAAGCTAAGAAGCTCGTCTGTTAATGAAATCTTTTCACCGCTGTGCAGTTTAACTCCTTGTTTATGGTAGTGGCTGGAGGCACAGTGTGGAAAAAATAGGTGTTATATAAGAGAAAGTAAGTTAAGTCCTTATATAAACCGCTGTGCATAGGAAGATGAGATTAAAATCTCATTTCTGGAGGTACCTGTCACATTTTGGGGTGTAAGGTACTGTTTGAAAATGAAATCTGGAATACTTGAAGGGTTTTTTTAAAAACTCATGAAGAAGGTCTCAACTTTAAAAAAAGAAAAGAAAAAGACAATACAAAAGTGCACAGAAAAATGACAGTAAGCCTGAACTGTCCTACAGAAGGTTGTGAGCAGTGTGGTGTGAGGAGCCCATGCTTTCCAAACAGAAGTCTGATCTCTCCCTGACCTTCTTGTGTGGCATCCTCTGTTTTTGGACAAAGTTTTCTGATGTCCACATGGAAATGAGAGCAATTTCCTCCTTCCATGTCCTAGCAAGACAAGTGATAGCACGAGGCCTAGTTTAAGTTCTGCCCTGGAAAGATATAAATATCCTGGCACTGTCCCAAGAACGTTCAAGCAAGGATTAGGTTTTATTTTTTATCTGGTAGCATTCAGGGAAACCTGTCAGGGTGACCAGGCTGAGAGGGGTGTTCTTTTAGTAAAGGCTGTAAGTCAAGTAAAGACTGACTTTTTGGTTTTGTTCTTTTTTTGTCTTTTTTTTGTCTTCTTCTTTTTTATTCTATCAGTTTTAAGAGGAGTTCCAAAATGACAGTAAGCATCATTTCTTCGTGTATACTGAGGGTACTGACAGTCAAAAGGTCAGAGATTGCTTTGCTGCTTTGTAAAGGAGCAGAACACCATTCCGAAAGGCTTGTTATTTCCTGGAGGAGCCTGCTTATTTTCCTTCCTGATAGAGATCATGCCGATGTATGTCCAGGTCCAGCACTGTTCAGGTGTGGAGGATGCTGCCCCATGCCTCACCTTCCTGACTTCAGTGAAATGCTGTCGGGGATGCTTGCCATGCTGCTGGTGTGGAAACTGCAGTCAAGCCTGAGCTGCAGCCCTTTCAAAACAGCTTTGGAGACTGGGTACCAACAGCATAGCAACATCTGGAGGGGCTGGTGTAATTCCTTTTTGATAAAGATGCTGCTGAGGCTATTTCCTTTGTAGGTGCTGAGACCATCTGAAAGGAAGTATTTAACTATTACATGAGTTGCTCAGTTCAAGCGGCAGTGGGAGCTGGAATAGTACATGGAGTGTCCCAGGCAGATGATGAGCCAGAGCTTAGCGATGCTGTAAAAAAAAAAGAAAGCATGGGTGACCCTCTGTTGGATGTTCTCTTTCCTCTATGTATAGAGGTGTTATTTATTCCCCTAGACTTCCCCAGGTGTTATCTGACTGCACCTTTGCTATGCTTTCTTTAGGGGAGTTCTCCACTTTTTGCCGGAGATGTAAATGTTTTAACTGTTTTATTGTTCCAAACGAGAATCAGCTTCTCTGGCTGTATCAAGCCTCAGTCGTTTGTACGTATGTGTGAAGGTCAGCGGGCTTGTCAGATACCCTATCGTAAATTCTGTCACTAAATCAATTTCTTTTAATTAAAAAAAAAATGGACTGCTCTTCAGAAGAGGTGCGCTCTTTCATGTAGACAAAGCCCATTATATCGCAGAGAGGATGCAATGCCTGTGAGCTCTCTGCTCGTCTCATGTTGGCTGTTTGTTGTAGCAGGTCAGTTTGTGCTTTTAAAGACTCAGTGCTCAGAGGGGCTGTGCTCTGAAAGAAGTGGGCCCTGTGATGACAGCACCGTACAGAAAAAGTGAAGAGCAGAAAGCAGGTAGGCAAGCCAGCGGGTAAGAGGTCTCCAAGCCCCCAGCCCACTGCTCTTGCATCAGCAGCACTCAGAAGTCTGACACAATGGCTAAGAGCGAGGCAGGATTTCTCATTCATTTAGTAATTCCCTTGGGTTTATGCTCTTAGATGACTTAATGACTTAGTGTATGCCCCGTCTGGAAGATAAGCAGGCATAATTCATTGCAGGCGGGTCATCCATCCTTTGAGATAACCAGCAACTATGTGCCATGGGGAGCAGGAAGATAAAGATACTATACATCAGCAGCAGTAGTTCAAGGTTTCAACCTCTCCGCCTGCTTCTGTGACCCAGAAGTCATTTGCAGTTGATTATTCAGCCATTTGCTTTCTTCAGAGAGAAATACACTGGCAGCACTTGGTGGAAGTGAATGCGTTTTCCATTCTGCCTGTGCCTTTCAGCACAGCAATAGGATATCTGTACCTGGAAGTATGCATCCCAATGTAGCTTGGAGGCTTTTTGACTGCATTTAATGCTGGTTTTGAGAAGTTACTGTAAACGGAGTCTAGTTTTTCTGGTGTTATTTAAATGGTGATAGTTTTTCATCTACTGCTTGCAGTGCTGCAAGCGGGAGGTGTGTCACTGGTGAGCGTGCAGTCTGTTTGTAGCACCATGCAGCTGTGCAGTAGTGCACATGCTCGCATGTGGTTTGTTTTCGGTTTCTCTCCAAGTGATGCTTAGAGGATTATGGGATATATAGATTAATATATATTATTGTGTTAGCAGCGCTTACGTTCCAAATGAAAGTACAAAGAAAGAAAGAGTGTATTTGTTACGTAGTATGTTGTATTACTCGGTTTTCCTGTGAAAATAAAAATAAAACTACTTTCAGCGTCAGCATTCACATTTTAAAACTGAACAAGTTGCACAAAAACATGCTGCTCCTAAGTCAGCAAAGATTAGGATCAAACATACAGTGTGACCACCCTCTAGCTAGTGCTTCCTCCTCCAAAAATCTGCACTTCATAATCAGAAAGCAGCGTCTTGAGACTCCCTGCATCACTAAGATAAATGACTGACTCAGCAGGTATTTTATGATAACTAATGTGGTGAAAGATTTTTCCCTTCGTCACATGCACAGCTGAAGAAATAGCAAGTACAGAGCTTCTGATACGGACATACGATGGCCGTGGTGTGATTCATAGCGTGCGATGTTGCTTGATTTAAGGAGGAGGGGAGGGAGAGAAAGAGTCTATTTTTGTTTGTTTGTTTTCTAATTACTCGAGCTGTTTTTTCTTTGACTCAGCAGCTCTGAACAGTACGTACTGTACTACTGTAACTGGCAGCTGGAGGGGGAGGTCAGACGATGATGGTAAAAGTAGTAAGTATCCTGCCTCCCTTCTCAGGGATTAGGAGGAGATGGAAGGATTAGTCTCATTATGGCTTTGTGTGGTGTCACAGACCCTTTCTGCATTAGTGCTATTGTCTATGAATCTTGTATTTCTCAAGTAGAATAATATAAACAAGACATCAAAACAGGTTTTTTGTTTTGCTTTCCATTTACAAAACCAGTCTGTTTACATGAAGAAGACACCTTGCAGAAGGAACCATGATGCAAAGAAAATGAGAGAGTCTTGTTTTCTTCAGTAGTGTTTATCACTTCTTTGGAGAGTGCCTTAAGAAAGTAGTGAAGGGTGAATGCCTTTTGATTGACATGAAATACCCCATACCTACCACTGTCTGCCTTTCAGTTTGCATGCAGCACATGAGGAGTTCTACTGCTCATTGTGGCACTACTTTGCTTGGTTGTCTCATTCAAAATAATGTGAATCTTAGCTTCCAAGGGGAACCTGTACTACTTCCAAAGGGAGTAAGTTGCATTTGTGTTTTCACATAGAGAAAGATGCAGTGGACTGCAAGGTGTTCTCTGTCTGTAGGACCCTGGGAAGAATTTGCAGCCTGTTGGCTGCTTTTGCAAGGAGGGATGCCCTTTACTGCACTTGGCATTCTCACATGCTTTGCCAGTCTGCTTTATTATTGCAAGACATCCACATGTCAGGATATCTTTAATACAGGCCTTGCTGGCTTTGTGGGTAAGAGGCTACCGTGGCAGTTTTTGAATGCTTTATTCTATGCTCTTGCTTCAGATCATAGAGTCATAGAATCTATGGCATGGATTAGGAGGGACCGTCCACTTAAGACCACCCAGTTCTAACCTACTGCCGTGGGCTGCCCATCCAACCTGGCCTTGAATGCCTCTAGGGATGGTAGCTTCTCTGAGCAGTAAAGAATTTCCCCCTTATGTCTAATATAAATGTTCATCAAAGTACTAGAAAACTTAATGCATCCTCTTGCAACCTCTTATTACATGATAAATGCCAGGTTCACTTTAAAGCCTATTCCTTATCCAGAAGATAAGGCCTGTGTATAGCCTTCTCTTGTAAAGGAATAGGACAAAAAAATCATGTTATATCTCTTCCCTCCTCTCTGTTTCTTACCTCACTTTTTTTTTTAATCTCTACTTTAAAGTGTTTTTCTGTAATTGTAGTTGCAGCAAGTACATTTGATAACATAGAAGTGACCTATTTTGAGCACAGCTTGGCTAGTTCAGCTGATCCTGCAGTTGCCCATAGAGTTTGCTAGTAATGTACTTAAATTGCTTCTTTGCTTATAGAAGCCCAGTAAGCTGAGCATGGCCAGCACCACCTGCAGGAAGGAGGCAAGGCAGGTTCATGGTGATCGAGGAAGATGGTCCAAACAGGGTGTGAATGGGCTGAATTGAGTGCTGTAAGGCAGCGTATCAATGCAGTAAGGCCTCTGGAACAGATTAGGAAGACCAAAGGAGGCCTCATTAATGACTTCTGAGCAAGGTGGTTGATACCCCCGTGACAGGGGCAGGTATTGTCCGCAGTACAGGCTCAGCAGTGTGTGTGTGATACCACTGGCCTCTGAGGAACATGCTCTAGCATAAAAGGTGATATAGCCTGGGACCTGTTACCATCAGCCCTGCAGGCCTCGTGCTTCTCACTCTTTGTCAGGAGGCACCTGAACACCTATCTTTCATCTGAGCATTGCTCAGAATGTGAGAGTTAGCATTACTGACTTCAATTGAGATGAATCCAGGTATGTCTATCTTAACGCCGATCTTTAAATGTTACTGCTCTTTGAGTGCAGCTCCTGGGAAGATTAACAAGTCAAATTCAGTCAGACAAAACATGCAGAGAAGCGGAGTTCATGCCTCGGTTTAGAGACAGATTATTAAAGATTGCCACTAAAGGCTTCAGAAGATCAGCATATTACACGGTGATACGGCATATCCAGCAATTAGTGCTAATCACAGACTGCTTAAATTTGTGGCGAAGCTGGGCATGTGCAAATGGTTTCCTTCAGATGAAAATTAAAACGTTAAAAATAAGTTAGTATAATCTGTACTCACACATCGCAGTCTGAGTATTACAGGGAGCTAAAAATAACTGAGTTTATAAACTCTGTAGTGAGAAGTTAGCATTTAAAAAAAGAAAGAAAGAATCACAAGGAAGAAAAGACGCAAGAAGCGTAAAGGGCTCCGTTTAGAAAAACATGTAGATGTGTAATTAAGTTCATCTTTCTTCAGAAAAGCAGGCAAGCACCTGCTTAAATCTAAATATGCTTAAGTTGTGTTTACTTCAAGAAATACTTAAGCATGTTTGAAGTTAATCATACCCACAAAAGGTGCTCCTGAATAAAGACTTGCATACAGACAAAAGCAGAAAGGCATTTTAGAACTTAAGTATGATTATAGGTGTAGGTGATGGGCCTGATTTTACAACCTGAAGAAAGTAAGTGCACAAAGCTAATTGAAATTCAGTGGGTCTGGAGCATCTAATTGTCTGAGGTCCCTCTGAAAGCCTCGACCTCTTTTAAATGTTAACACAGGAGCAAGGTGGTGCTGGCTGCTTGTTTCTCCCTAGTGTGAGAACGACTTTTTCTAGTATTGCCCAATGCTGGTGCTGCTTCAGAGATCTTTATGAAGTGGGGGGGAAAAAAAAGACCCACATCAAATCCCAGCATGTTTAAAAACTTTAGTATTTATCATCCATGGAGAACTGAGGGAGTCAAATGGGGGAAAAAATAAATTCAGCTGCCATGCTCATGAAGTTACTTGTGATCTAAAGAGCTCTTTGGAAGCCAGCAGTGTCAGGTTGTTGGTTTTAGTTGATAGATGCCTGACCTGCCCAAGCAGCCTACACAGGAGAGAATTCAGATTTGGATCCAAGTTCTGTATTTTGTTCTCTTGTTTCTTTAGAGAGGTGAACCGAAATGTTAAAAATTCCTGAAATCGGAGGTGCTTGGTTGCATTGATTCCCCATGAAGAGGTTGTACTCACTCCTCAGGGGACACTACCTGCTCTCCCAACCTGCTGGCTGCTCCCACTAAGGAGCCTTGTGTAATGGGGCCTGTAGGATTCCTGAGATGGCTTTTATTTGTGTTACTGAAAATGACTGGCAGCAATATGCCCTTCTAAAGTTTGCATACTTCTCCATTCACTCTTCCACTTGCACGTAGACAAACAGAGCCCGGCTCACGCAGCAGCCTGTCACATGCAATTTGTATTCTTTGTTTGAGAAGCAGCCCATAGACAAAACCCGCTTGCTTCTCCCTTTTGTTGCATTAAGCTATTACCGAGGGGATTTCAGAGGCACAAATGAGCTAGGCACCTGATTTCTGCTGACTTGAGTAGGAATCAAGGCACCTGCCACTGCCTCTGGGGACTGAAAATCTCCCCACGGGTTTTGGCTTGCTGAAAGCTTCTCCTTTTCATTTGGAAAAAAGATGAATAAGCAGCGTGTGCTCTTTGGGGGTGATGGCCTTGTCTTGTCTGAGCTCTTAGCATGCACACTCAATGAAATAAAGCCAGAAGTGCTGAGGGGCTTTGCCAGGGCTGCTCTGCAGTCCTGTGTCTACACTGCAGCAAGACACCATGGCTTTCTGCTGGCTGCCTGGTGCTTCTTCCCTTCAGACATGGGCTGCACACAGGGTTGTACAGGTGGGGATGCTTAGAGCTGGGCTGTCCCTGAGCTCTGCACCTAATGGCTGTTCCTTCTGACCCACTCTCTCTGAGCCTTAGACCTTTTCCAGTTTGTTTCTTAGAGCACTACTGTGTGATTTCACAGTGAAACTGAAAGCATTTCACGTAGTGCTGTCTGCATGTCCCCTCTCAGACCTGTTCTTGTCTTTCCACTAGACAATTCTTATTAGAGTATAAACACCACAAAACCTTAACTTTCCGTAGACGCTGTAATGTTTAAATTGTGGTAAGCTGAAACAATCAATATTTTAGAATTGGTCATGCAGCTAACTGAATTTCTGTTCCACTGTCTGTAGCTGGGTTTCCAGCAGCCCCACTCACACATGGGTCCTGGTCGGAACCCAGGGTCTGTTGTGCTGTCTATTTATTTTTCCATAGCTGTTTGTTTCTCAAGTTGCAGACCCCCCAGAGGTGGATCAGTGAGGCATCGATCAGTGCGGCCTCTCCCTACTTCCCTTCCTTGGGCGCCCTGCTGCCTTGGCATGGCACCCACAGTGCTCAGCTGGCATGTGGCCTGCTCACATGCACTTCTAGAACAATGTGTGCTGTGTGCATTGTTCATTTTTTCAGGGTTTTGCTCAAGCAGAAAGCCAACTTTCTGCGCTTTATGCCAAAAGCGATAGAAGTATTTTCTCCGTCTTTATAACGAGGCTCGGTAATGAGTTTACCCATTTAATACCTCTTGAAAGTAAACTTGGTGGAAAGGGAAGGGTTGAAAAATCATTGTGGCTTAGGCATGTACTGAAATCTGTGTACTTCTGCATTGCCGAGTGGCACACAGAAATCCAGGGGAACTGGCAGCGAAACCTTGTACAGTCATTAGTATCGATGATTTTGGTATGTAGGTTACTGTAGGACAAATAATGCATGTTTTGGTTTTTAAGCCAGAACTGTAACTTGGCTACGAGGCTTGTACAAAGTACAGCTGAAGGGAGGATCAAAATTGGCTTCCTTCTCCTTTATTCCTATGGCTCTGTCTAGCCTTTTCTCTAGCCCATTACTGGGCTCTTTAAGAACACCAGTGGAAGCATATAGAAAGCATAGCCTGTAGTTTCTTATCATTCTGCCTATTTATAGAGGACTTCTTTTCACCGTTTCTGTATGTCTTTAGTGGAAAGCAGCACTCCCAGCTTCTAGTCTGCAGCAGGATCGTGGTCTTCACCAGGACCTTGACTGACAGGTGGTAGGTTGAGGCTCACACTGTGCCCACTGTTTGGGGCTCAGGGAGGCCATGGACCTGCAGCCCTTTTGGGATGGGTTGCTCCATTCTGTGGATAAGGCGGGAGACAAAGCTCAGCCTGGCAATAAGGTGTTGGGTGCCCACGTTGCAGCTTGCCCTTGGCTCTGGCCTCTAATCCTGGTTTGAAATTGTAAATATTGACTGAGTTAATTCTTGACTGCTTAAAACTGCAGAAACCGGACTCAGATAAGGCTGTGTTTAATGAGGATATTGGTGGTAAAGAGCTTTGTTGGCTAGACAGAGCTTTACCTTGCCGAGCCCTTCTGTGGCAGGCGAGGAAGAGGAGCTCCCTTTGCTTGGGCAGCACAGCAGCAGGTAGGGGTGGGGGGGATGAAGTCTCTCTCTTCCCCCCAAGATTTAGCACTCAAGGCCCCTTTGCACAGGAGCTGTAAGCAGTGTGAGGAGCCAGAGTAAATGCACTGTTGCGGGAGCCTTAACTCTTTTACAAATGTCAAAAATAAAAGCAGTCTGCCTTACTTTTTCCACCTTACATAGCAGTTTCCAACCACATCAAGTGAAAAGTCAGGGTGGGTGTATAATGTTTATCGTCACTGAGTAATACATGTTACATTCGCTGGGATGTTTGTTTTGGTCCTGACTACTGGTTTTAAAATGGTTTTAGTGAGGGCAGGAAAAATGATTTAAGCTCGATTATCACCTCCTAGATAGAAGGTGATCCTGTTCTGGGGAGGAAAGCTGGGAAAGTAAGTAATACACTAATTTATATTTTTAAATCCTTCCACTACCGCTGTAAGTAGACTGAAAAGGAGACACTGGAAGTGCAGAACCCTGCGATGCAGGAGCACCTCTGCTGGGATGACACCAGGACAGACATCAGGTCTCTGAAGACCATCACAGGAGCAGCCAAAATTGAGCTTCTGGCACAGCGGTGCTTTGCAAATGGAGAGTGGGTTTTATCTGCTCCGTATACCCATTTTGTATCGGTTCTGAAAGTCGGGAGCATGGGGGTTGCAGACCCAGAGGGATAGGCAGGAACTAGAGTGAGAGGTGGAGCATCTGGAGATGGCAGACAAAGAAAGCCTTATTACCTCACGGTGCTTTACCCTTTGATGCATTCATTTCAGTCACAAGATGTTCAAGTTTAACCAGGAGCTGGCAGGCAGGCAGACTGTGGGGCACTTCACAGGGTGAGTCAGTTGGCGAGACTGGGGAGTCATCCACATGAAGGTAACCTATTAAAACATTTTCACAGAAAGTTGGTTTTTTATTTTTTTTTTCCCCAAGTTTTCCTTATTTTGTGGTAAAATGTTGGCTTTTTGTTCCCGTTAGTCTTCTACTCGGTACGCTGCTTCCTGCCTGCTTTACCACCTCCTCAGAAGAGAAATGGGGGATTCTGTTTGCTCAATCCATAACCTGGACACCCAACAACCAGAGAGTGTTGCCTTCTGAAGGAGCTGCTGAGCAGCAGGAGCATCTCTGTACTTCTTCACCTCTTCCCTCTTTGCCATAACAGCTGCAGTTGTAGGGAGGGTGGTGGGCTGCCCATGGCTGGCAGACTCCTCAGGAACAACCATTCCACTTGGCCTTTCCTTCTAGAAAGCCGTGGCCTCGAGGCTGCGTCACATGCATGTTTTCTTCCTAAATGAAGAGGGCAGAAAGGTCCATTTATTTCTGCTGGATTTTACTTGGAGCTGAATAGGAAAGTTTCTGCTTTAAACCAGGCTAGAGACGGTTCTTTGTTGAATTGAGGTTTATCAGCTTGTTATCTTGTCATCTGGTGCCTGTTTAATTACTGTAGAAGAACCACAGTGAGGAGCTAGTGATCGTTTTGTTTTTTTTTTCTCCAGAAAAAAGTATTAAAAAAAGAATTTAAGAAGAAGATTAAATTGTTCATTCTCTAAGGCTAAAAATTGTAGCTATTACACTCTGTATCTGTTTTATTGGTGGAGAAACCTTTATTCTTTGAAGCGAGTCCTTTGCTTGAAAAAGGTGAGAAAAAAGTCTGCAGCACTTTTCTGTGGGTTCAGGTGAATTATGCGGTGCCTCTTCCCCTGCCTGCTTTCCCCTCATTTGGGGCAGAAGTGTTGTGCCTCCAGTCACTTTAATAAAAACATCACGGAATTGAGAGAAATCCCCTCCTTTCTCTACACTGTTATTATTTGGTTTATTTCTCTGGGGCTGTACAAAGGTGAGAACAGCTTGCCACAGTGCTTGTGGTCTCAGCTACAAAAAGGGAGAAGCCAAAGGAAAATGAATAGTTGGAAAGGAGAAAATCTTCTCAATCTGACTTCAGATACCTCTGCTGCCAAAGAGCAGCAGGGTAAATTGTACTTGGAGGTGCTCTGGAACAACAAGTCTCACACTTAGGATGACTGGGGAGGGGGGCACGGAGAGCCTTGACTACTAGCTTTGGCATCCAGGGTGCCCAACATTGGGCAGTACAGCTCCTCTTGTTCTCTGCCCTTTTTTAACTCATCCTCTCTTCCAGCATGGTGCCCCTTTCCTATAGGGCATGGGTAGGCATCCACCCCATTTCTGGGCTGTGTGCTGTGCGGCTCTGTGGAGCTGGCCTCATAGCAAAGTCTTTTTGAAAGCAACCAGGCAAGAGGGTGGCTGCTGGTAAAATGACTCTGGGAAGATGCCTCGGGGGGGATTAAGATACAATGCTGAAGCTATTAACTGGGAAGATCCTACCTCCTCAGCTCCAGTTTGTTTTGCTAGTACTGAGAAGGAGTAGATCAAAGGAACTGCAAACAGTTAAAGAAAACCTCTCCAGGCGGAAAGGAGGCAGTTGTTGGGAGCTGCTCACTGGGAGCAGACACCTGCTTGCCAGTCTGCAGGAGTCTCTACTTCCCAACAGCTCCCAAGCCATGTGGTGGTGTGGGATGGGGTGAGTGGAGTCAGCTGAAGATCCGATGTTCTGTGAGGCCAGGGCTGAGCACGCTGCTGTGCAGTCTGTTGTGCATTCCAGGGTTTCAGGAATCTGCATTTCCAGTAAACAAGAGCTCGGTCTTTCCCCTTGTGCTTCCTTGCCTTTCCTGCTCCAGAAAAAGGAGCCACTCAGCCCCACTGGCAGCCAGCCTCCAATAAATCCCCAGATGGTTTGTGATTTATCGCCCGCATATCCCACCATATATTTTCATATACTCATGTTACTTGCTGGCCTGCCTTTTGCCTTCCATTTTCTCCTTCCTTTTGTTTTACCAAAGTATTTATCCCAGGCCTCTGACACATAAGCCCCCTTGGTGCAGATGCATCAAGGAATCCTATCTTCACACTGGGTATGGTTGTTCCCTCATGACTGACTTCTCCGCAGCAGACCAGGGCATGGTGTCATGGGGAACCTGTGGCTGCTGGCTCGCCTCCCAGATCTGCGGTACACGCGGCAGCAGCCTCTGAATTTCAGACGCTTAAGCTATGTCTCTTCCTGGATCTCTCTGGCCACATGTCACTTCTTGTCTGCCAAGCTGTTTTCGTTGGTTGGATGGGGGCTTCCTCTGGCTTTTGCTATCTCTTGTGGACACGTGTGGTCCTACTGATAGCATGTTGCTGTGGGGCTGGGGCAGACAAAACTGGGTGGAGTTGGCCGGGGCTCTACAAAAGCCTACTGGTGGGAGCTGTGGGCCGGCTCATAGCAGTCATGTCATGATGTGGTGAGTTGTGGAAGTCGAATCAGCAGGCAAAGTCATTTGCTGGTGTCAGCATGGAGCTGTACGCTCAGAATGGTGTGTTAATCCCAGGTCTTCATTTCAGTTGTGAGGTTTGCAGTAAAAATGGAAACCGGATGGTTCCGTTCTGTTCCTGTCTTGCTTATTTCCCTCCCTTCTTTCTTGCTCAAAACCTTCCTTCCTTTCTTTCTTTTTTCCTGCCATTTGGGGTGGGCGGAGCAGGGAATCCATCCTTGCTATGGAAGTAGATAAAGCTTTGCCCTGTTATTTTACAAAACGTGTTGTTGTGACATACCATCCAGCTCTTCACATCACTCTGTACTTCATTAGTCTGTCACCGTACAAGCATATTAAATGACAAGCTAAAAAACCACGAGACGGTACAACGGTCCATTAAAATTCATAGGGGATATCAAATATTCAAAGTAAGGGATGTATAAAGCAGCATTTTTTTGTAAATACCAGTACCTGTGGCTGCACAAGCACTGAGGCACTGCTGCATGCTTGGGAGGCTTGGTGGAGGGCTGCCACAAGCATGGGTGCTGTCCTACCCCAGGCCTGCTTTGCAGCCTCCAGCCCAGCCTGTAGCCCTCAGCAAATCCAAGAAAGCACCAGAACGTGGCTGATATCAGGGGCTACAGCAGTTAGCTGAGAGCTCTTGATGACACAGGGCAGCAGCCTCATGTCATCAAGACCTAAGGACTGGACTTCAATCCCAAATTCAGTGTCAGCTGCACCCCACCATTCAGACTAATATCTGGTCTTAATTGTAGAAACTTAAGGCGGTGAGGAATCTGCTGTGCCCTTAAGCATGTTTTTCAGACTGTTGGTTACTCTCCTTGGTAATATATACATGTTACTTCTGCTGGGGTTTCTGCTTCCAAATATTTGGGCCTTGTTAAGCCTCTGTCTGCAAGAAACGCAGACCCTGGCCTCCTCTACCCCAGTCTGTAACATGTACATTTTCAAGGCTTTTGTCTGTAGCAATTCTAAAAATAATTCCTCATTGGAGTTCAATTGAATATGAAGAAAGCGAGGTGATAATCAGATGATGTCATAGTGATGTCTTGCACTGCATCTCGCCGTCTGCCGATGCTAGCAACTGTTGCTATGTACCAAGCGGAAGGCGATACTCCCCGCTGTTCCGGAGGCCGGGAGGCTCTCCTTACCACTGCCTGTCAGGCATCTGATACCTGCTGACACGTGTTCCAGGCCTTTCTTTGCTGCCTTACTTGGTAGGACAGCTGTGAGAGCCAGTGGATTATGTCCCGCAGGGCTCTGAGCTTCTCTGTTCCTGAGGCTATCTCCCAGAACCATTCTGGAGTGTGATTTCGGCCTTACAGCTGTTACTACCCCTGCTCCTGCAGAAAGCTCCACGAGGGCCTTTCCTGCTGACTCTTCTCGGTCTGTCAGCAGACAGCCAACCCCATTTGGAGCTGCCCTGCCCTATGGGGACAGAGCTGCAAGAGCAGGGCTGCTGCTTGCTGTTGGTCCTGAGCTGACCTCCAACCCCACGCCTGGCACTGGAGGCCTAACAGCGGGACAAAGTCGGTGTCCCCAATGTGCCGGGTCATGCCGGAGCACCTTGGCAGCCGTCCCAAGGCTGTGTGCCCGCAGGACGGATTACTCGCAGGTTTTGTCTTTGTTGTGCTCATCAGAACAAGCCAGCTCCAACTTGGTGCGCCGGGGCGTTGGATCGCCGGCAACCTGAGATACGATCCTGTTTCTGTACAATGCTTCCTTTTGTTTTTTAAAGGCGTGTTGGTGGCAAACAGCATTGTATGAGGTTCTGGCCATAATCCTGGAAGGGGAGCGGGAAAGAAGAAGGGCACGACAGAATAAAGCACGCCCTGTTTGCTGCCTGGCGTGCCAAAGCCCTGCTGCAGCCTGTAGCACGGAGGTGCTCTGGGGCACTGGAGCTCCCAGGGGCTTGTGCACTGTGAAATACATAGTGACCACCCAGAGCTAAGTGACATGTAAGTGCTTGTAAATAGTGGAGTAAATAGGTTTTGCTTTTCACTGGGTGTCAAAAGGAGAGAAGGAGAAAAAAAAAAAAGGCAGAACACCAAACTGCAGCTCATTCAAAGCTGCTTGGGAAAGTGTCTTGAGGTAGCCTTTCCTGAGAGCCTTTGAAATTCAAATGACAGACTCCAGCCTCCTGGCACATAGATCGATTCCTGTTCCTGGGGGGCTGTGACAAACAGTTGCCCTTTTTTTCCCTCTTTTCAATCCCCTTGAGTCTCAGAGCTTGCAGTTCTGCTTCCCCCTTGGGGCCTGAAGCCCAAATGATTGTTAGGGTGGCAAAGGGGACAGTGTCTGCTGGGCACAGGGCTGGGCAAAGAGGGTCACCCTATTTTCAGGCTCTCCTCCCACAGACATTTTCCTCTGTGAAGCCCTAAAGAACTCCCTGGTCTTCCAGGAGTTCCCTGCTATCTTTTGGCATGTGCCTGTGTGAAACCACTCCGTTAAAACGCAGCTTGTGAGCAGCAGGCTGCCAAGGGGCTGAAAAGCATTGGGTGCCTTGCACTTCTGCAGCAGTGGAGGGAGTGTGCCCTGTTGCACGCAGCCCAAAGGTTTTGTGGCCTCCTGCCTTAATTGCTTCTGACATTCTTATGTGAGGGTGTTGGGATGTGCGGGGGCTGCTCCTCACTGTTCGTTAAAGAGGAGAAACCCAACTGCTGCGGCCCATGCCGGCAGAGTGCCACGAGGACAGCAGCTGGTGGTGAGGGCAAGCTTCTGCAGGTGCAGGGAAACACAAGTCCCCCATCTGTTCCTCCTGCTTCCTGCCCCTGCTGCTGGCAGCGTGGCTGTTTGTCCTCCTGCAGCTTGCTGTGGCTGTGGCTGAGCGTCCTCAAGCAGGCTGAGAGGCTGGGCTGCCACCCAGTCACCGTGTGTCACAGAAGGGAATAGCCTCGACAGAGACAGGTTGTGCAGGGTTATCCTATTGTACTTGTGATGATGGCAATTCATAGTTGAAGCACCTGATTTGTTAACCTTATAAAAAGGTGCCATTAAATACTGTATTTAGCTCCTCAGGGGAAGCAGCCTAGTTTCTTTCTCATTTTCCTTTTCTCATTCCTGTTTTAACATTAGTGACTCAGCTGTCACTCCACTTCCGAAGGACCACTGGGGTTATAACTGTGGTTGGATGGCACTGAGAACCCATTTCTGCTGAAAATAATTAATGTGGTCTATTTTCAACTCAAATGGAGCCTGATACAAAACTACTGGAAGGTTTTCATTAACTTTTGCAAGCTTTGAAACTTGCCTATTGAAGAGATTGAAAGCCTATGTGTGTCTATCTGTCTGTCTCCTATTGTTTTCCCGTTCCAATAAGGCAAAGTCTAGCAAAGATGTGCATACATCTAACCCTGCATGTTGAGAATGTTCTGGTTCAGGCCAGTAAAGCAACGTAGAGAGTATATGTTTACATACTTGCCAAAGGCTTTGTAGGTGAGAATCTCTTTGCAACAGGGTGCAGGGTTAGATCCTAAAAGCAAAATGAATTTCCACCAGCTCTGATAAAGGTGTAATTCCCTAATGAGTAAACATTGTTAGCCCTAACCAAAATGCAGCCTGGCGCAATTTGTATGTTTCTCGATACTCTGTTTCTACTAAGCTCTAGTCTGTTATGAAAATGGGGAAAAAGGCAGATTTTTTTGTTAGCTTGCTTGTGTTAGCTTTGTATACCAGCTCATACTAGTAAGTAAGTAGTAAGCCCTGGGTGTCCCCCAGGGCTCAGCGCTGGGACCGCTTCTGTTTAACATCTTCATTGATGATCCTGATAAGGAGATTGAGTGCACCCTCAGTAAGATTGCAGATGACACCAAGTTGGGAGGGAGTGCTGATCTGCCAGAGGGAAGAAGGGCACTACAGAGGGACCTGGATAGACTATATTGAGGGGCCAAGGTTAACTGTATGAGTTTCAATAGTGCCAAGTGTCGAGTCCTGCATTTTGGTCACAGCAATCCCAGGCAACCCTACAGACTTGGGGAGGAGTGGCTGGAAAGCTCCCAGACGGAAAGGGACCTTGGTGTGCTGATGGACAGTCGGCTGAATATGAGCCAGGAGTGTGCCCAGGTGGCCAAGAAGGCCAATGGCATCCTGGCTTGTATCAAGAATGGTGTGGTGAGCAGGACTAAGGAAGTCATCCTGCCCCTGTACTCGGCATTGGTGAGGCCTCACCTTGAGTACTGTGTTCAGTTTTGGGCACCTCAGTACAGAAAGGACATGGAGTTACTGGAGCAGGTCCAGAGAAGGGCAAGGAGGCTTGTGAAGGGCTTAGAAAAAAATCAGTCCTATGAGGAGAGGCTGAGGGAGCTGGGGCTGTTTAGTCTGGGGAGAAGGAGGCTGAGGGGGAGACCTTATTGCTCTCTTCCAGTACCTGAAAGGTTCTTACAGTGAGAGCGGGGCAAGTTTATCACTGGTGACAGGTGACAGGATGAGGGGAAATGGCCTCAAGTTGTGCCAAGGTAAGTTTAGGTTGGACGTTAGGAAACACTTCTTTACAGAAAGGGTAGTTAAACACTGGAATAGGCTGGGGACAGGGAAGTGGTTGAGTCAGCATCCTTGGATGTGCTTAAGAGCTGTTTGGATGTGGTGCTCAGAGATATGATTTAGCAGAGGGTTGTTAGACTTAGGGTACTATGGTTAGGCTGCGGTTAGACTTGATGACCTTTGAGGTCTTTTCCAACCTGAGTAAGTCTATGATTCTATGATTCTATTCCTGGAGCTGTTGTCTACACATGCACTTTGTTCAGGTGCCTGGGAGAAGATTATCTCCCTTTCCTGAAAAGAGATTCAGATTGGATATCAGGAAGAGGTTCTTCACCAGAGGGTGGTCAGGCCCTGCACAGGCTGCCCAGGGCAGTGGGCACAGCCCCAAGCTGCCAGAGTCCAAGGAGCATTTGGACAACGATCTCAGACATAGGGTTTGAATTTTGGGCTGTCTGTGTGGAGCCAAGAGTTGGACTCAGTGGTCCTTGTGGGTACCTTCCAACTTGGGTTACTGTGTGATACCAAGTATCCCTCATAAGCATTTGCCAATGCTCCTTTCTGTCTTCATTTGTTCAGTTGGTACTGCTTTCTTAGGTACCTTTATTATGAAAATGATACCTGGCATGCTTTGGAGGCCTGGCATTCTTGAGCTGTGAATAGCGTGAATAATGTCATAGAGCAAACACCAATGAACAACAGCACCATCATTCTTAGCATTGTCTTTTAAAATACACCCATGCCTTGGCCATGTAGATGTTAAAAAAGAACTTATTTTCAAGGAAGGCAGCTCCGCTACCATAACTCACTATTTTCCCTCAAAGGCTGGCTGTGGCACATGTGCCCAACCAAGTCTGGGAACCTCAACTTTGCAAAAGAGGTCTCATAACCCATTGCCCTCATGGCTCCACAGCTGCCTCTGAAGAATGGCCCCATGTGCCTCCTAAATGATACAATGCAGATGATCCAACATAGACTTCAAGAGGCATGACTCATGGGCGCAGGTTCAAACTGGGAACATGAAAGGCTGCACTCACCCTTCTGCTCTTAGGGCTCTGGTGTTGGGTGGGGAGCTCAGAAAGCACGGGGAAGTGCTGGAAAGTGTGGACAGTGCCTATTGTTAGGCTCAATGTTTGGCACTGATGACTGCGGTTGTAGCAATGGCAGCAGTGGAGGTTTCTCAGAATAGGTAAATGTACTTAAAAAAGAAAGAAAGAAAAAAGAAAGAAAGAAGAAGCTATCATGCCTTTGCATTTACCTTGATTTTGAGGTTGATGGGATGGTGCTGTTGCCAATTACACGTGAAACAGGAATGTCCGGCTCGCTGTAGCAAAGGGCTGATTCATCGGCAGCATAATAGGTGTCATCTTCCCTTTTGTCAGCTCCTGAGGTGTATTTTGCCCCTGAAGTGAACAGAAAATAAATTAAAGAAATCCAGTAAAACCAGTAACGTGCAGGTCATCCAAGCAAGCTGTGGTTTGATTCAAGCTGTTCATAAATAGAGTGAGGTGAGGCTGAGATGTGTGTGAGGAGTGGAAGGAGAGCTCAGAGTTAGCAGGGGCAGGCTCTGAACAGCTCCCAAGATGCTGCCATGCCCAAAGCAGGCACAAAGTCATGTCCAAGGTGGGTGAGGTGAATTAAATTTTAAGGTTCTCAAAAGACTTTTTCCATAGGGAAAAAAATAGAAATGCTATCATCTGGAAGAATGCAAGCAGGGCACTGCGTTGTGGAAGCTGGAACCCTGTCCTGCTGCTCAAGGTTTTGGGTAGGGCTGTTTTGAGGCTGGGTATCCCTGTCCCAATGCCATGCCTTCCTGATGGAAGTGAGATGATAGAACAGGCTAAAGAGGAAGTGCTGAAATGAACCCCTGTTGCTTTGTAGATCTAAAACTAGTGAGAAGATGGATGTTTTTGTCCAATCAGTTAATCTTAGGCATGAGCTTAGAGTCTGTGGGATTTTTCAAGTACAGAATCATAGAATTTTACAATGGTTTGGGTTGGAAGGGGCCTAAGAGCCCACCCAACACCCTGCCACGGGCAGGGCTGTCACCCACCTGCTCAGGAAATGAAAAGGTAGGGGAGGACCATGTATTCTGCAGCTTATAGTTGAGATGAAATGAGAACCCGTGTCAGAATATCTCGAAAGGAAGACTGATTACTTGCTACTTTTGAAAGATATTAGTGTTTGATAGCTTCTGTTATGCTCTGAGGATTACTTGGGTCGTATGTTTACTTGTAGCACCAAAGCTGCCCAGTGCTGTGTTTGGGAAGAGCAGACATCTTTTTTTCCACCCGCTCTGTTCCCATGTCTTAATTTGCACCCAGCCCCACGTTGTGCCAGGGAACTGCCCCCAGATCTGGGGACTGCAGCTCTGTGAGCCTGGCATCCCCATGGCTCCCAAGGGATTTTGTCCACAGGGCAGGGTCAAACCTCAGGCGATCACCCACAGGAGTATCCCCAACCTACTTGGTGCCTGGGACTGTGGAGTGAGAGCCTTGGTCCCTTGCCATGCCAGCTGGAGTGCATCGTATTTTAAAATGCATTTATTTATTTTTAATCTGATAATATCTTCTGGTTCAATAATAAACGAGTTGCATGCTTAAAATAGCGCAGGACAGGGGGTCCTGTTTCAGATTAGTCACATAACAGAGATGTCCAGGGCTGCTTTGGAGATAGTTTGAAGGCTTGTATTTACGAGAAGGTCCCGTGGGCCTGTGCCAGCTTTGGAAGGGCTTACTCAGGCCTGATCAAACTCGGTCAGTCGGTGTATCAGATCCGTTCCTCTTTCAGTCACATGTTAGCCATAACTGTCACCAGATTTGCAGTAAAATAGCTGCAGCTCAGCACTTACAGTTAACACAGCCCATGCACATAGCGATCCATCATTTCAGAGTCAGGCCACCTCAGAGCTGGCACTTTGTGGAGCTGCGTGCAAGGTGGTGATGCGCTCGAGTAAGGCAGGAGCCCTCAGAGGCTTTGCAACACAAACCTTGACCTTGCTTCTATGCCTCAGTGCAGTGAGATTTATTGAGAGTCCAGTTATATTTCCCAGGCCTAGCAATTGTTAAAAAAGTCAGCACATAACCACAAAGAACTTCTCAAAACTTCACAGAAGGGTTGAAGTTGGCAAGGACCTCTGGGTCCATCTGGTCCAACCCCTGCCCAAGCAGGGACAGCCACAGCAGGATGTCCAGGCCTGTGGCCAGGTGGCTTTTGGCACAGCTACATTTGTATAAATACAGACTTAGAATAGGTGAATCAGCATTGACAAGCTTTTGTCATCGTTCATGGGAAGCTACTATTTTTAGTGTATTATTATAAGCAGTAGCATCACTCACGTGTATTTATAAAGACATGAAAAAACGCCTGTACGTGTTTCTAAATAGTCAATGTATAGTAACGGCCATATGCTGTGAGTGAGCAAAAATAAAGCTTCAACGCTCTGGCTTCCAAAACACTATGTGAAGCTTTTGGTGGGATCTGTGCATCTAAGAAATGCAAAGCGGAAAGAAAATTTCTTCTTCTAGTCAAGAAAAACAAACCCAAAGACTTCAAGGTGCCAGCAGTGAAATTGAATTGTTTCCATTGAGGTCTAACACAGTGACCAGTCAGGTTTGTGAAAGCTCTGCCAGTAGCATCAGGGCTGCTGGGCTGGGTGTGCAATGGAAGCGGCAGGTATTTTTGTGAGAGCTTCTGTGTGTACTGTTTGGGTTGATGGGGTTTGTGTGCTTGCACATCTCTTTGGGCTCCTATAGGAATGGAGGAGAAACACTGTGATCCCCCATCGGACATACTCTACAAATGCAGAGTGGTGCCCTTTCCAGAGTCACTACAGTGAGAATGTTTGTAATTCTGGGGTTTGCCATTAAAGAAAGAGAGAGAAGAAAGATGTTATTTGCTGGCCACACTGCTCCTGAACAGAGATCGTAACTGTTTTGATCTGGCTCTGCTAAGATCCAGCTGTGTGTGTTTATCCTGGCTATTTTGTACGCATCTCCTTGAGTTTAAAGTCACTTAAAAAACAGTAAGTGGTAATGTTTTTTAGTTTTACTGACTGTATTCGTGTCACAGTCAAGCCTGCACTGATGTGCCTTGGGATTTTCACAAATTCAGCACCTTGCAAGATAATGCCTGAAAGAAAATTCCTGCTCTTAATTAAGTTCAGCCCTTTGATTGAAATTAATTGCGCTCCTGAATTTTGTGCAGACATGGTACAAAGCAGGTGGAAGAGGATGAAAAAGAAGGCTCTTGACAAGGTGCCTTTAGCAACTCCTGATGCTGCTGCGTGATTCTGGGTCCCCAAATCCCATTCTGATGTGGAGAAGCATCCGCTTTGTGTACAGAGACAAATCCTTGTATATCAGCTTTGTATATGGAGTCAAATGCTTATATATCAGCTTACGTGGTTTGGACTGCAGGAAGGGAATGTTCTGCCCAGCACTCCCAGAGCAAAAGCAGCTGTGCAGGAGGTTGCTCAGGCGGCTTCAAATATATAAAAATACATTGAAAAATATACAAATACATGCTGCATGGCCAATGCCGTTGCCCTTTATGAAGTTGGTTACACTTTTCATCCTCAGACCTTGCTCTTTCTTGGCAACTACCAGCATTTTCCTCACTCTCTTGTTTCCCTCATCCCAGTGCCCAGTGGAAAAGAAATAAACTGCAACCAGTGTGCTCAGCTCAAAGCAAAACAAATGTTATTTATTAGAGTCCTCCTGTGGTCTATAGATGTCTGACTATAAAATAACTGGAGATTTTTCTGCTAACTGGAAGTGCGATGCTCTGAGACAATTTCCAGGCAGAAGATATTTTCAGCTGAGCTTTATTTACGTCAGCATAGTGATTTGCAATATTAGTGTTTGCAAAGAGTGAGGCAGCAGTTGTTTTAATTAGACTTTTTTCTTTCTTTCTTTCTTTTTTTTTTTATTCTTTCTTTTCTTGTGCTTTTAGCAAAAGCATTTAATGATGCAGTGACTAAATTCCCTCAGCTCCACGTATTGAGATGCATTTTCTTTTGGAAGGGATGGCTCCCACCACCTTTGGGGGCAAACTGCCTGCCCTTGTACGAGGGCACAGCCCCAGGTATGAGGCATGCATCCTCAGGGTTTGTTTTCCCTCCTCTGGTTGAGTTTTCTTCTGTCAAAATCTAGAACAGTGCAGAGTCCTTAGTTTGGATTAAGGGGGAGATGTATGGCATGCTTGTCTGTCTGAGCATAGCACCTTTCAGAGCGTAACTCTTCATTGGGCTTAGTGCTCTCCCAAGAAGCTCTGACGTCCCTCACTGCTTCCAGCTCTTCTAGGAGGTGGGAGTGGGTACAGAGGACTCGGTACAGCAAGAATCTCTTATAGCAGTTCCCCTGCCATCAAGATCAGAAATAACTCCTTTAAAGAGAGTGAGGAAGGGAATACCACAAAGCCACCCTTCGGATATCAAACTCATTTTATGGGGGGTCCTGAACCTGTGTGTTTGAGGTTTTTCCCCTTCTGCAGTAGGAGGATATGCTTGATGATTCAGCTTCCTAGAAGTGCCCACAGAAGTTGTAGAGATTCCTTCATGAAGATCTTCAGAAGCCACCTGGACATGTGCCTGGGCACCCTGCTGTGGGTGTCCCTGCTGGAGTAGGGGTTGGGCCAGATGGGCACAGAGCTCCCTGCCAACATCTGATGCTGTGCAGTGCTAGGGCTGAGTTGGTGTCATCCCCACTTCCTCTCAGCGCTCTCCATGCAGTGACCTCTGTGAGCCGTACACAGAGGGTGATACCAGATAGCGAGCATTGACAACGTTTGGGTGTCAGAAGGGATGCCATTTTTGGGGTGTAATTTGCTTAATGCTATTTTTCCCTACAACTTTCATAATTTAGGGAAAAATACAACAAGCCAAAATACACACTGGGTAGATACAGTGGACAGACTTTCCTTATGTTTGAATTCTCAATTTTTCTGCATTTACGGAGCACTTTCACTACTTTATTGTGTTACATATATATATATATTTATTCATTCATTTATTTATTTATTTATTTATTTATTTTCTGGTTTGCCAAAACATATGAAAAAGGGAAGAAGTTCAGAGACTGCTTTGGGCTGGGGATGCTAAAGTGCCTTGAGAAGAGTGTGCTGAGCCTTACAGAGCAATGTAGCAAAGGACTATGTAGAACCAATAGACTGGCTGCAAGTCTCCTTGTCCAGACTCACAAATGCCTTTTGTCAAAAATTTCTATACTACATGCACACTACAGTCAGTTTTAACTATTCATCCTTTTCAAGTCACTGTATCTGTTTTCTTCTTTACTTGCAGCTGAGCCTAGTGGAGGATTTTAAAGCAAGCAAAACATAACCATAACATACCATGACAAAATGGTAGCTGAAGCAAATGTTGAGTTACTTCATGGGAAGGCACAAGTGCTGGACTGGATGGGTGGGCAAAATGTATTGATTATTCACAACCTCGTATTTTAGTGACCACTGAATACAAGGAGTGTAATTTGGTTCATTTTGCTTTTTCTTAAAGAAAATAACTGATTTTTGATGTAGGGCCTCTGGGAGAGGGGTAATTCATCCCCAGAACAGATCTGTGCTACAGTTTTGAGGATGGTTCTGAAGGCTGGAAACCAGACTCAAAGGAGCAAGCGGGGCCATTGGAAAGCTTGCAGTAAGCTGGAGGTGTTATTTCCATGGCTTCTCCCCAGTGGCATTAGATTTGAGCCTTGCCCTACTGTGTGGTCACCAGACAACTTCATACGGTGAAGTCAGAGTGTTAAATATGTTTATAAAGTGTAAAATAAAGTATAGTTCTCCCAAGTGAGCATTAGCAGCAGTCGTGGGTCCACAGATCGTGTTTGTTTTTCTCTCATCGTTTCGCAGTATCCCAATTGTTAAAATAAACTGCTGCCCTTGATTTGTAGAAGCGATCTTACAGTTTAGGAGCCTGTATCTGAAATAACAAATTAAGCGCTCACTGCAGAACACCAAAATGAAAACAGCAGTGTGTAACTTGGACCCAGCAGCCACCAGCTGCACCTCATCTTGCTAATCTTCAGCCTTTTTTTTTTCTCCTTCTTAAAGCAGGGGCTTTTAAGAGTTAAGTTACACAACTCTCTTTTTATTTTTAAAGTGAGTGGATTCCTTGTGGCGTTGTTGAGAATGATAAATTGATACCACATGTTGCTCCCAGACAAAAAAGACTCTGTGTTGCAGTGGAAGCACTTGCAGCTGGTGTCTGAGTTAATGGCGGGGCTCCACAAGGTAAACACAGTTTGGAAGAGGCTGAAGCAGACACGGGCAGGAGGAGCGGGGGGGATTTGCTCTGTTTTGAAGGCTTGAGCATTTGCTGTTTTGGCCTGGCCACAGTTGCTTGCTGAAATAACGCACGGCCTAAGCTTTTCCAAGAGACTCATTTATAAGTTTGCACCAAACTGGGTATTTGGCAGCTTGGAAACATTTGAATGTCCTCTCAGGGAGCTTATATGTTCGCACTTGTACCAAAATACCCAAAAAGATGTGTAATTAGGACATGGTAACTGATCTCATTTATTTTCATGAGCAAAAACATTGCTGATACCTTCAGGGAGTATTCACAATACTGAGAGCAGTGGAGCAATGTTGACCTTGGTCAGCACTGATGCCCCACGTGGCACAGGCTTTGGGAGAAGTAGCATCACCCTGCTTGTTGCTGCTCTGGCTCCTCAGCTGTGATGTGTTGCTAGTGAGACCCAGTGTGCTGGCGGGCCACCTCCTGGCCTGCCATTCATTTCACATCAGCACACAGGTTAGTGAACACCACAGGGTGCACAGTGGAGAAAAGTGCTCAGTGAAGGAAGCAATGGAGAGGTGGTGGGCATGCCAGCACCCCTTCTCATAATGCCTTCTGCTCAAGGCTTGGTGGCTTGGTTTCCTCACCACAGAAGCTGTCTGGGGGAAGTCTCACCCCATGATTTCTCAGTGCCCATGGCAGGGAGGCTGAGGAGGTGTTTTGCCCTCTTCCAGGCCTTACTGCCATCCTTCTCTCCACCACCCACCTCAGTGACACCATCACTCAGCTTTGTAATGCCTTCCCCTGACATCTTCCCTTTCTGCTGTGCTTGGATGTGCTCCACTCCACCCCATTGCCATCCCCTTCTCTAAATGTCCTGGTCCTCTCCCTTCTCCTTTCTGCCTGCTTTGCCCCCTCCATGTTCAGCTTCCTTTCTCCCCAGCAGGGACACTCCTGCCTGTCCATCTTCTTCTCAGCCTTGCACACCACCTGACATCTGTTGGTGGCATGTAATACTCTGCACAGATGTATGGTTTTTTTATAAATGAGAATTTGCAGTAACCTCTCAGCAGCTGGCAGCTGAGTATTGCCTTTGTGCAGCATCCTCTGCTCACACCACATCTGCCCCTTCTCATGTATTCCTCTGTTCTGGGTCCTCCTTGTCTTCAGGAGGATAACAATAACTCCTTTCTGCAGGACTCCTTCAAGAGGGGCTGGGACCCAGCTGGGCACCGTATGGTATGCTCTTGATATTATCTGCAAGAGTCGCAGTCTTGGTAGGGCATGCAGCTTACTTCAAGCCGAGTATAAATAGTAACGCTAATAAAGGGAGGAGCTCATCATATTTCTTTTCTGCTCTGCTCTTGTTCTGTCCACGTCTTGGAGCCATCATTGATATCTGAGCTCCTTCCAAGGTGTCTGCAGCCTGGCTAGCATCTGTCCCATGTACATATGGTCTCCAGGAGAGATTCATGGGCATTGCTCTATAGATCTTTTAAAGTTTCTTGTTGTATTTTGGTATGGAAAAAAATGTATTTTGTTTCAGTCATTGTGGCCTAATCTTTTTTCCAAATAAGCTGGAGACAAATCCCCATTAATTTGAGCAGCAGCAGGTCCAAATCACAAACTGTACTTTCTTTGCTTCTCCAGTTCCTCTGTGGTGTGTTGCAAGGTCATGTTCCTAATGCATCTCCCTGTGAGAAAAAGTCCCACAGGATTATCCTGTATTTTAAACAGTCATGAGCATTCTCTGATGGTTCAGAAACAGGTAGAAAGCCCAATTATCTCCTTCTAGATTGCAGCCAGTAGCCCAGCACACCAGCCTTCACTCCTGTGAGTTCTGAGTCTCAGTGATTTCTCTAGCAAAGTTCACATGTGGAAGGATAACAGGATCCAGCCATAATTTGATTTGGCAGGGCACCCAACACATGGAGAAACCAAAAACTGAGATAGTGTTGCTGAAGAGGTCAGCATGGGAGGCTGTACGAAAGAAGTGGGTTTTAAGGCAGTGTTTGAACAGAGGGTGGAGATGAGGTACACAGAAATAAATTGGCCCCTAATTATGCTTAAGAAAACAGTCTTCCTACAGGAGAAAAGTAAAGAAAAACAGAAGCTAGAGCATAAATGGCATATTGCATAATGTAAAGGAAAACAAGCTGCTTGGATTTTTCATAACCACCAATTTTCGGTGCAAAAGTATTATTGCACTCCTCTATTATTTTTGTAATACCAGCAGTGAGTGAAAAGATACTGTAATAAGCAAATTACACACGTGCATACATATGCACGCATAGAAGAGCCCTCATCCTGAAATGCTCTTCAATTACCAACTGACCATTTAGGATTTTGCCTGGTTTTAGACCAGATGTTATAATAATACAGCAGAAATTCTTGAGAAGACCAAAGGTTGCAAACCGTTAGCTGATGGCGCTTGGCTGAGCGTTCTTATGTTTGAAGCTCTGTGGCAGGCTGCATGTCCCACCTCAGGTGTTTCTTTTCTGTTTTCTGAGATATATATATATGTATTTTCATTTGTAGCTATCACTGTGCTGTTTATTCTTATATCCAGCATGTTTAGGTTGTGTGCATTACGGTGTTTGATGTGGCATTGTAGCTCTGGTCGTCATAATCCTGCCACTGGGAGAGATCCCCACATTTTCACATCCAGTTGCCACAATGGACAAACATAAAAGCTGCCTTCACTGAAGCGGTACAAACTGGAATATCGAGGAAGATTTAAAAACAACAAGAGAAAACAAAGTCAGCAGTCTCCAGGCACTCGGGAAGAACCTGAGGAAGTTAGCAGTGGTGCCTGGTTATTTGAAATTAGAAGCAGACTTCTACCAGGCTCAAAATATCGTTTAAAATGTCAGCAGCTAAACAATAAAAGGCCTTTTCTCTCCTTAGACTGAAGAACTATGATGCCACACCTCAATCCAACATATTATAATGGCGTTATAGTCTCTTGGAAGTAGACAAGTTTACAGCTGAAACGCTAACCCAAACTTGTCTCGAGTGTGTCTGCGAAGCGTAGTCTGCCGTTCTGCGCAAACTGTTTAAAACAAAGCAGTTGCTATTTTGAACTGTAGTCAATATGATTCCTCTTTTCATTAAGTGATAATCACAAATGCGTCTGCTGTCTGCGTGTGAGAAGAATTTCAGGCGTGTTTTCCATTTCACAATCTGACAAAAGCCACAACACTTAGCGGGAAAAAGGCATCTTATACCAAGAAGAATTGTTTAAAAAAAGAAAAGCTGGGCTGTTTTTCTTTATACATCCAGTTCACTTATGTCAAACGTGCATTTATCCCAGCGCTGCGAGCAGTGAGATGCTTGCGAATGATTTGTTGATTGACACATTCTTTGTCCATTTAAACCTGGAATTTCTTCAGTGCTTTGTAAATGAAGGATGCTTATGCCAGATGGATTGGCAGTGTTACGGTCCTGTTGACTTTGTGCTTTTAAAGCATGCTGGTAGAACAAACGTCATTTTATCCCCTATAGCTGCTATTTGCCGTAATGAAAAAAAAAAAGAAAAAAAAAAACCAAAAACCAAAACTCGTTCAACTTTTTAAACTTGATCATCTTTAACATGCAGGAATAACGTAACACTTATGTCAAAAGGATATGGCAGCTCCCCAAAAATCTTTGCCTTGCACATGGAAAAAAAAAAGTCCAATCCCCTGGAAGCATTCTCAGTAGCCAGTACTACTTGCGTGTCCCTTTATGAGCTGTATTTTAAGCTCAACAGCAGTACGATAAGCAGAGTGAGATTTTCATTAGGGTTACTGTGGGCAGGTTTTCACTGCTGCTTGTTTTGGGGTGATGATCACTGGTTTGAGCTGGTGTAGCTTTCAGACCAGGGATGTTGCTGACTTGAGCAAGGCTGCGAATGCACCTCCCCATGTGCAGTGTGGGGTCTGCAACTGTGTGCAGCCTCATACAGCAGCTTACAGCGTATTGCTGTGTGCTGTGTCACATCACGTTTTGAAGACTATGAAGATACCATAGTGGGGGGACAGCTGGCTGGCTGCCGTGGTACAGGCGTAATTCTGGTGTGTCTCATTGAGAGAGAAAGCACAGCTTATGCACAGTGTGCCCGTGGGAGAGGAGCAGCGGCGCACACAGTTTGCTCAAGAATTAGAATAAATACACAAACACACATGCCGATGGAGAATTAAAAAGACATTTGCCAGGGCTGCGGTGAGTGTGACTACCGTTCCAGTCAGACTTCAGCAGTGACTTTGCACGTTTTGTTTCACCGAGCTGATGGCAAGATTGCTGTTAATGTAGAGTTTTGTCCTGAGTTGAAAGGGGAGAAGTGCAGCTCCCTTAAGTCAGGTACTGTTGAGTGATTTAAGGGCACAAGCAGTGGCCTCTGGTTTCATGCATATCCCAGGAGAGGGGGGAGACTCTTGGCAAAGAGGAGCTAGACATTCTGTACCCTTGTTCTGATGTTCCCAGCTGTCTCTCCTAGCTCCTTACTAGCTCTGTTCCTTAGAATGCAGCTTCTGGGTCATAAGGGTAGGTAGCAGGAATGCCCAGCTAGTGCAGGCACGGCACTTGCTGAGTAGCAGCATGCTGGCAAGGTGCTCTCACGCTCCAGCCTTCCCATTTTCATCACCCGAGAAACCCCGGTGATGTCCAGGGGGGCTCAGCATTTTGATTCATGTCATTTTCTTGTGATGTTGGTGTTGTGACAATTGAGATTTGGGGTAGCAAAAAGAATGCTGGTCTTGACATGTTGTTTTCTTCCTTTCCCGCAGAATTCAATCCGGCACAACTTGTCGCTCCACAGCCGATTCATCAGGGTGCAGAATGAAGGCACTGGGAAGAGCTCCTGGTGGATGATCAATCCAGATGGTGGAAAAGTTGGCAAGGCGCCCCGGAGACGCGCCGTGTCCATGGACAACAGCAACAAGTACACAAAGAGCAGAGGGCGGGCGGCGAAGAAAAAGGCAGCCCTACAGACTGCCCAGGAGGCAAGTGAGGACAGCCCTTCACAGCTCTCCAAGTGGCCGGGGAGCCCGACTTCCCGCAGCAGTGACGAGCTGGATGCCTGGACAGATTTTCGCTCCCGGACAAATTCAAACGCCAGTACAATAAGTGGCCGCTTGTCCCCGATTTTGGCGAGCACCGAGCTGGATGATGTTCAAGATGATGACGCTCCACTTTCTCCTATGCTGTACAGTAGTCCTTCGAGCTTGTCCCCCTCCGTAAACAAACCGTGCACTGTGGAGTTGCCTAGGTTGACTGATATGGCTGGGACAATGAATTTGAACGACGGACTAACAGATAATCTCATGGATGACCTCTTGGACAATATAACACTCCCTTCTTCCCAGCAGTCGCCCACGGGAGGGATAATGCAGAGAAGCTCCAGTTTTCCATATGGTTCCAAAAGTTCAGGGCTGGGATCCCCCTCGAGTAGTTTCAACAACGCTGTGTTTGGGCCGTCGTCCCTGAATTCCCTCCGCCAGTCGCCCATGCAGACTATTCAGGAGAACAAGCAGGCTACCTTCTCTTCCATTTCTCATTACAACAACCAGACGCTGCAGGATTTGCTCGCCTCAGATGCACTTAGTCACAGCGATGTCATGATGACACAGTCTGACCCGCTCATGTCCCAGGCCAGCACAGCTGTGTCTGCCCAGAACTCCCGCAGGAATATAATGCTCCGCAATGACCCCATGATGTCGTTTGCTGCGCAGTCCAGTCAGGGCAGCCTGGTCAATCAGAGCCTGCCCCATCACCAGCACCAGTCTCACAGCTCTCCTCTTAGCGGCAGCCGTGCCTTGTCCAATTCCATCAGTAACATAGGCTTGAATGACTCCAACAGCTTGGGATCCAAACATCAGCAGTCACCTGTCAATCAGTCTATGCAAACACTTTCTGACCCTCTCTCAGGCTCCTCTTTGTATTCCTCTAGCATGAACCTTCCGGTCATGGGACACGAGAAATTCCCAAGTGACTTAGACCTGGATATTTTCAATGGGAGCTTGGAGTGTGACATGGAGTCCATTATCCGCAGTGAACTCATGGATGCAGATGGGCTGGATTTTAACTTTGATTCCCTCATCTCAGCACAGAACGTTGTCAGTCTGAATGTGGGGAACTTCACTGGTGCTAAACAGGCTTCATCACAGAGTTGGGTACCAGGCTGAAGGATCTTTGAGGACAGGGAAAATGGGCAAACAGGTCAGTGCCCTGTAGATGTGGTAAAATGCTTGGTTTTATTGGAGTTTGCACCAACCACTTAATTGTTAGTGCACACTAATAATACTAATTTGGTTTGCAATGGCTTGCTATGTTTTGGTATGCAACAGGCACAACCGAGAAAAACTGGGAGGTGTGGAGGGAAATGAGGCTAAGCTATAAAAGCTGTTCAGCTGCAGCACGGTCAGCACGCCTCTGATGCTGTGTCCCTCTTAATTTAGACATAAGAAACGTTAATGACAAATCAGGAAAACAAAGGTGGAATATTTGTGGGTTTTAGGAATCAGAGAGCTCCAGTTTGTCTTCTTTGAAGTCGCAACAGACAGATTCCTCTCTGCAGCCAATGCCACACGTAGCCAAGCTGTGTTACATAGGGATGAGGCAGGGGCTTTGTGGTCGGTGGAGAAATACTGCTGTTGGGAAGAAGGAAGAGTTTGCAAGATCAGTGCTTGCACCAAAGATTAAGTGTATGTCACAGAGCTGGGCTGAAATAGTTTGCTGCAGTGGTATAGTAACGTTAGTGCAAGTGCTTGTTTTTATTTTTTTATTTTTTTTAATGAAATTCTTGCGAAAGGAAGGAAGGAAGGAAGGAAGGAAGGAAGGAAGGAAGGAAGGAAGGAAGGAAGGGAGGAAGGGAGGAAGGGAGGAAGGGAGGAAGGGAGGAAGGGAGGAAGGGAGGAAGGGAGGAAGGGAGGAAGGGAGGAAGGGAGGAAGGGAGGAAGGGAGGAAGGGAGGAAGGGAGGAAGGGAGGAAGGGAGGAAGGAAGGAAGGAAGGAAGGAAGGAAGGAAGGAAGGAAGGAAGGAAGGAAGGAAGGAAGGAAGGAAGGAAGGAAGGAAGGAAGGAAGGAAATCAAGAAATCATATTTTGAAACAACAAAAGTAGGATCCTGGTCGCCCGTTTTAAGTGTTAGAACTATGCAAAAATGGTTGCCCCCCCTTCACAGAGAGGATATCTGTAGGCTTGGGTTCTGACATAGGTGCTATTCAAATGTTAGCTTCCTCATATTATTTCTATTCACATTGCTGTGGGTTTTTTTTTTCCAGTATTTATCTGCAAGTGGGGGCATCTGAGCCTGTAAACATTGTTTCTGCCATCCTTTGTGTTTCTGCAGGCTCCCACCCATTCCCATGCCTGCTTAGACATACATTTACTGACTCACAGAATAGGTTCCATGCAAAGTGCCCTTTCTCCTTTGTTTATTTATTAGTATAGGGGTGCAGATTTCAAAATATAGTAGGATAAGAGGTTGGCTATAAATTGTTGAAAGCATTCTGCAAACTTCCGAACAGGGTGCAGAGTATCATTCATTCAGGCATTCATTCATTTTGCAGCTTACTTCCAACTTCCTTATTTTCTGGGGGAGGGATGGAAAGAGGGAATCCTTGTCTTTTGACTTTGTTAGTGGGTGACCCCTTAATCTTCTGTTGGGTTTTCAATCTTTGTTTCACAGTAAATGTGCAGGGGGAAGCTTTGCAGTATGTGAACAGCAGTGGTGAGCCTCCTGAGTATCTCCCTATGTGTCTAGAGTACCCTCAAAATGTGTGCTGATCTGCTGGCTGTAAGGGAGGACAAAACTGCTCAGGACTCCTTGGTGTAGCCAATCTGCAAAGCTTCCTTGCTCCAGTAGAGCCAGTGGTTTGTGCAGTACTTTCTCTTCCAGGCAGATGATTTCCTCTGATTCTTTCACATTGCTCTGGAAGGGAGAGCATTGCAGGGTGAGGGTGGGAGATGGGCTGAAGTGATGGGCTGTAGAGGATGCTGCATTCCACTGACCATGCATCGTGGTGAGGCCAGGGTGCCAGCTGAGTTCTGTTTGTTTTTTTTTTCAGTTCCAGTGCTTGATCATTTAAGAAAGAAAAGGGAATTTAAAAAAAAAGTGATTCATGAACCATGAAGCAGAACCTTGTGTCAGGTCACCTTTGTTGTCTCCTCTTCCAAATGCATGAGCTGTTGGAATTTAGAAACCCATTTTTGTCCAAGGCAAAGCATCCAGCAGTACAATATGCTTAAAAAAAAAGAGATGTTACTGACAGCATTGTATGACACACAATAAGGCAGCCTCCTGTTTCAGTACAGTCATGTGCTGCGTGTAGATAGAAGGTGGTGGGGAGACGCAGAGGCAGCAGGGAGGTGCAGTATCAGCCACCTCCTCACAGCAGCTTCCCACTGCCTCTTGACTCTGTCCTGTGCCATGCCAAGAAGGGAGAGCATGGCCACCCCAGTCCTTCCCAGGGTGTGCCTTAGAGGAGAGGAACCCATACATCTGTGGGTGAGAAGCCTCATTGTGGGGGATGGAATTGTTTAAGGAGGTGACTCTCCTCAATGAATTATTGACCAGTCATCTGTGGAAGCCTCTTGCTCTCTCTTTAAAAGAAAATCAACTACATTCTGTTCACTGGGGAAGGCAAAGGCCTATGCAGACTGTGCCACCATGATGAGTTAGGCTGCACATAAGCCTTTGCATGTTCACCAGCTCCCACTGCGCTGGCTCCTTGCCTGTGAAGCTTGCCATTTCCAGCCTTTCAGCAGGCCCTAATTGGTGCTCATAACTGAATTTGGTTGGTTGGTTTTTCCTCTTTCACAAAAGAAAAGAGAAATCAATATACTTTTGTTCGTACCTTATTCACACAGCCATAATTCCCCTATTAAGCTAGTTGAGGTCTCTGTTCCCCTACCTGCACTTGCTTCCCAAGAGCACTGTATCTGCCCTCCACCCACACAGATAATCATTGGGTTGTTCTTTCTGCTTGCTTGTCAATACATGAATCACAGAATCATAGGGCTTTGGAAGGGACCTCTGGAGGTCATCTAGTTGCTATTCCATAACCTCTCTCCAGGATACCCCATGTTTTTACATCCTGTTCTGCTAGTGTTTCCATCACATGGTGGTTAGCTCTGTGTCCCTCTCAGCCAGTGGAGCTGAAGGGACTTGGTGTTTGCAAAGAGTAACCTCAAGCAAACTGATGGGGAGGGCAGTGGGGGAATTTCACAGCTGCCTGGACTGTCACGAGCTGGTGATCAGCGTTCACTTCAGCAGCGTCTCCTGTGGTGTCAGAACTCCCCAGAGAAGCTGTATTTACCTCCGTTCCTTCAGTGATCCATCTTACAAGAGAGCCCCACAGCCAGCACTGCTTCCAGGGCTTGGAAGGGGTGCAGGGCAGCTCCATGCAAGTAGGGCAGGAACTTCTTGAGCTGGTTTTGCTGCCTGCAAAACTCATCGAGCTGCATCTTCTGGAAGATGTTTTAATGTGCTATTTAGCTGGATCCCTCTGGGCGCTGCAGCAGAGTTGTGCTGAAGCCACGCTGACTTGTTTGGAAATAGATGCAAAATAAAGCACAGAGCATTTAGAGGCACTCATTCAACCCGGGCATCAGTATAGCACACAAGCCACTAATAGAAATGTCCTGAATTTGTTCACAGAATTTGGTGGTTAACTTCTCCGATAAAGCAGATTCTCAGGAAACATGGTAAAATGCCTGTTTATATTTCATTAGTCCATATCTGTTTGGACTGCTTGCTGCTTTATTAATTTCCATTCTGCCTGTTTCTGGATGAAATTCATACCTAAGACAAACCCATAGGTCTGAGGATAACAACGTTGAGTAAAAGTACATCTTAAAAGGTTATTCCACGTGAAGAGATCTCTCTGTTTGGGTGCAGTCTGTCCCAGTGGAATCAGAGCACCCTGAGTAGACAACATACCATGAGGAAGGTGGTTTTTATTCTTTTCCAGAAACTGTTTCTACCTGTTAGAGCTGACCTGTGGAGACCCGACCTGGTGAGCCTGCTGCCTGAGAGCCCCCACAGCCTCAGGGCCACAGCCCCGCTTCCTCCTCTCTTAGCTTCAGTAAATGAGGTCTTGGGCAGGGCTGGCAGGTTTCCTGTGTGGAGCCAAGATGGGGCTTTAACCTTCAAGGAAGGAAATTCAAGAGGAGCAAATTCTTGTGCTCCGTTTCTAACAGGTTGGTGGTTAAGGCAGCAGCACGCTTTTAGCGTCTCAGTGTTGTTTCAACCAGCCGAGGTTTTGAAAGGTGGTTTTGTGACTCGCCAAGCTCAGCCTTTGAACAAAAATATCTGTGTGGAAAACTCTGTGTTGCACTGGGAACAGGGGTCCCATTATCTCCAAGGAGGACTTGCCCCAAGCAGGCTCCTTGCTCTCCAAGGGCCGGTCCCACACTTGAAAGGGTGCTTCAGCTTTCCCTTGCACAGAAAGCTGCCTCTGCTGCTGCCACCTCATGCACAGCTGGGCTTCAGTCCCTACAGCTCCCAGCTCGGCTTCGGAAGCTCTGTGTCACTCATGGCAGCCCTGTGTAGAAGGGTTCCCAGGCCTGGCCAGGTGAGTCAGGAGGATGCTTACCTAGCCTATACTCAGCTGGAGTGAAGGCAGCAGAAGGCAATGTATGCATGCTGTGAGTCCCTTGCTCCTTCTGGAAGTGCTTTGCTAAGCCCTTGGCTTAGAGTTTTATTAGCTGAGGGAAAAGGTCTATAAAAGAACAGAATTCTGTCCACAGACTTGCGTTGTGAGTGAAGGATGGCTGAAGCCAAGATGCTGGTCTGGTCTTGTGGTTTGGGTGTTCTTCTGTTTTTGTGACAGATATATATATATATTTCAGTGCCTCATGCTTTGTCATGTGATTCAGCAGCAATAATTAGGCAGAAACTTGCTGTCCCTGCAGATGCCAAGATTACAGGATGACATACTCTCACCAGATGACAGCACAAACTGATATTTTTAGAACAGCCCGCATCGACTGGTCTCCCCAGTGCTTTCCTCCCTGCATCAGCAGCACTCGGGTTTTATTACAGAACGAGTCTTTGCAAATTGTCTTTTTCATGTGAATGAGCTGTTGTGATTGTTCAGAGCTGCGGATCAGCCTCGGTCCCACATGGTGCTGTTGCCTGATAGCTGGAATGCTTACAGGTGGTTTGCCTTTTCCCATCCGTCTTTTGAGCCAGGCTTTTAAACAGCCCCCTAAAAAGCATATTTTCTTGAAGAAGTGCGTACTAAGAGGTTCTTTTTAGAAGCATAGCGTCATGCAGCTGGGGAAAGGTCAGGATCTTTTTTTCATTGCAATTCAGTGCTCAGCCGCAGTGATGAACTGACAGCCAGAGAGCCTTGAGTCTTATGTTCCTGACAGGAAGAGAGCACAGGTACGATGTGGGCAGCAGGAAAGCATGTAGCTGCATGGTGCTGTGGGTTAATAGCCAGCCTTTCTTGCCTGGCCCACAGAGGCTTCGTGCTGGTGGTGAAGAGCACGTCTCCAGCAGGACAGTCACATCAAAGTTGCCCCGATTGAGCCTCTGTGAGGCACATGGGGACACTGGCCCCATTAAATCAGGTACCAGCAGTTGGGTGGTGGGACCGCTCTGCCTCAGTCTGGTTTGTGGGGCCATTTAATCAGCTTTTCTGCTCAGATTACCACACGGGGCAGCCGTTGCTGGAGCCTGGCAGAGCAGACATCTGTTGAGCAGTAAAAGGACGGAGATGTGGCTCAGCTAAAGGAGGCTGCTGTAGCCATGGCTGTCTGTGATTGCTGCGGGGAAAAAAGGGCAGTTTTCTGGAGGGTGCTGTGGAGAACAGCATGTGGTCATGCACTTTTTAGCTGGTTTGAGATCTTGCCTCTTGTTTTTCCCTGTGCTGATTCCTTTTGCAAACTTTTTCAAGCTTCTGTAGATAACTGTTTTGTACAAACATAGAGATCTGGTTTTAAGGAAATGCCTTCCCTCTCTTGCCTTACTCTGATGCTCCTAAGTCATGATAGAGGAGGTTCTTTCTTATGCCAGCTTGGTGAAAATCCTTATGAATGATCAATATGAGCATTATTGGCTTGTACTTGGCAGAGAAAAATAAACGCTCTGTGAGGAAACTTAGAAAAAGAGTAGATGGCAGGATCCCACAATGCTGTAAACCTGTAATTCAGGATGTTTCCTGTCAGGTAGGTATCCTTTACTCTGCAGTTCAGAGACCAGCATTTGTTATCCAGATTCAAAAGCGTAAGCAAATAGCTCCTCCATTTTTATGTTGTCCACTCCTGTGTACAGCAGTTACCCATCTTTTTCTGTCAACAGTAGGGGTATCCTTACCAGTGCTCTGAAGTACCTATAGCACTGTTGGCAGTTTAGCAAGCGTTTTTTGCCTTCTTCCTTCATTTAGTTAACTTTTCATTAGTCCAGCAGCGTCTTGCTTAAATGTGCTGTGTTGAGCACAACGTTGTCCCTCAATCAGTTGTGGTGCTATCTGTAACATTGAGGGGCGCGAGGAGGTCCTTCAGGAGACCTCCTCAGACCCATGAAGGGAAGACAGGATAAAATTTACTATAAAATGTTAGTAGGAAGCATGGAGACACTTCAGGAGATGATGCCTTCTATCTACTCTCTTCTTCATTGGCCAGGGCAGAGGTTTGAATCCAGTCTGATGCAATGGTTCTCAAAGGCAATTGGATATCAGCAGTGCTTGTGCTGGAAAGCCAGCATCACCGCACCGTGACATATCTGGAGGTGTAAAAACAAGTGTCGCAGCATATGGTCTTTTTGTATGGGCAACAACACAGTGACATATGTAGTGTCGTCTGTACGAGCCTGCTCCACTTGCAAGCAAGTGCAGAATTTCCTGTGAATTAGGTTGTTTAGTATCGGGTTCCAATACATAAGGAAGACCCCAATCTGTTTTTCTTTTCAAGTGTGTGAATATGGGTGGGTCAGTTGCTCTCTGGATGACTCCTTTTGTACCCATCTGTAAAATGATCAGAAGGGACCTTGCCCACCCCCAAGGTGAAGTGAACTGACCAGAGGAGCGATGGGCTCTCTTACTAGAAATAGCCCTGGCATGTCTTGACAGGGTCCTAAGTAACCTAAGCTAAGGTTCAGCAGAAGATTGGTCCAAATGATGTTCAGAAGTTCCCCTCACAGCCTAGATTTTCTTGTGCTTCTATGAGTAGTTTTTCAAAAGCTTCATCAACGATTGTGAAAATTCAGCTTTTTTGTTGTTGTTGTTGTTGTTTGTTTTTTAACCTATTGACATGCATAAAAGGATGATAATGTGTGCCCCGGTGGCGCAGTGGTAGAAGTGCCACTTGCTACACAGAAGGCTCGAATCCCGGGAGATGGACTCGATGATCTCTAAGGTCCCTTCCAACTCGCACGATACTGTGATACTGTGATAATCTAGTCGTGCTTTGGGTACATTTGATCTGTGTTCTACAGGAAAAATAGAATAAGAAAAGAGTAAGATTAATTCTGTTTCTTCAAATTATAAAGTGCATGGCAAGATTAATGTAGATTTAGTTGACTTAAGTGGTGAGTTATAAAGTCATTTATGCTACGTAGCTTGGTTTAAATCTTCACAGATGCTTACTCTGTGTGAAATGCAAAGACAGGCCTGGGCGTTGGGTAGTTGTGAATTTCTGTGGTGCTCCAAGTTGCTTATTGTTCAGGAGCAACCCATGGTGGCATTATGGACATGACAAACTCCATTGGCCTCTGCAAAGGGAGAGGAGGTAGAGGAAGGTCCATCAGGATAACACACATCATTAGCCATGGAATCACAGGATCATTAAGGTTGAGAGAGACCACTAAGACCATCTAAACCAACAACCAGCCCATCTCCACCATGCCCACTGACCACATCCCTAAATGCCACATCTCCATGTATCTTGAACGCCTCCAGGGATGGTGACTGCACCACCTCCCTGGGCAGCCTGTGCCACTGCCTCACCACTCTTTCTGAGAAGAAATGTTTCCTAATATCCAACCTGAGTTGTGGCACCTCCCTGCAGTCCTTGGCAAGCCTTTTACTGCAGAGCTGATACGGGGAGAAAGAACGATCTGACATCTTTAGTTACATTTACTTCCAAAATATTTGGTTGTCTGCTATGGTTTGCAATGTGTTCTGGAGTGAAAAGGCAGCAACAGAAGGAAAAGATACACTTTTGTGCTTTACATGCCTGTGCAGTACCAGCGCAGCAGATTTTTAGCTCCCATATGCCCTAGTTCTGTGCTGCTTTCTTACTCTTTCTATTCTTCTCCTCTTGTTCCCTGCCCACCAGTCTGAACCAGGATTTTTTTTTCCCTAAGTACAATTCAAAGCGAAACAGTGAAGTTGCAACATGCCTGGAAGTTCAGGCCTTCGAAAGAAACTGCATGAAGTTGCCAGCTCTTTTCTTTTCCTTGGACTTCACATCCTGACTTCAGCATTGCATTTTGGCACAGTGCCGCTCCTGTGCAGCATATGCTAAGCCTGAAAGGTACCACCGTGGCATCAGCATTTCAGTTTTTCATTCTTCTCTTGTCCAGAGAAGTTGTGGAGGTCTCGCTGGAAGTATTGGAGGCCAGGCTGGATGGAGCATGTTGCAGCCTGGTGTAGTGGGTGCCAACACTGCCCATAGCATGCATGGTAGAACTGGATGATCTTTAAGGTCCCTTCCAACCTAAACCATTCTGTGATTTATGAAAAATGTCACGCTGCAACTTCGTCATTACAGAAAGCCACAGCAATTATTTTCCGTGTTCAGTTCTAACAAATATTTTGTATTCTTCAGTGTTGAGCTGTGAAAGCCTATGGCTGAATATTAACTTAAGGAAAAAGCTGTAATCATTCCAGTCAAGTGTTCCTTTTTGAGCCTACTCCATTTTAGAGGAGAAGCTGTACTGCTGGGGGTGATGACAGAAGCAAGGGTCAGAGTCACCAAATCAAATGCACATTTGTCACCAAAGGACATGCATTTCCTTCAAGATATTTCCATCCTGAGTCTCTGGCCTGCTACTTATAAAAGGCATTATTGGGATTTCCTGTTCCTGCTGACTGGTACCCAGGGAAAATGCCTGTTTTACAGGCCTTGAGTGGTATTGTTTTTCAAGCTGCACTGCACTCATCAAGCCTTCCAGCCAAATGGGGAGGTACTCAGTAGGCTTCTTTACGGAGGAGCTGTGTGCTGATGGTGTAGTTCCTAGTACTGTGATAACATGGAGGAGTACATCACTTTTCTTTTCACAAATCCGTGTCATGTGCTGATAGTGATGTTGGCTTACTGATAAACATATCAGCAGTGCACATCATCTGTGCCTTGCCCTTAAGGAGCATCACTGCATCCATCACCTTTGCAATCTGAAGAAATTTCCAGTGCTGTGTGATTGGCACAGGTGGAAATGAAAGGGAGAATACAAAATGGAGCAGATGATCCTTCAGAGCTTCTCTAATGGTCCACTAAGTGGTGTAGGGCTTGGTAGACCATTTTCCGCTTAGGTGGTGGAGATGTGATGTGAGACAGAGCTTAGGAAATGTGATGGTGGGGAAGGAAATCACAGCCAACAGCTGGACCAGAGTAAAGCAAGGGTAGCATTTGTAGCAAGTTGATAGCAAAGTAGAGGATAGGAAGGTGGAGGAAAATTCAGAATGTGTCTTATCTCCCGCATAACTGCTTAGAAACCGAAGAATTGAGAAATACAGAAATCTTTGGGTTTTGGTTTGTGCTCTTCCACTGAATGGGATAAGCAGATTTAGCATCAACAGCTCAGAACGTCTGTGGGAAGTGATAAAGCAAGAGTTCATCTTGAACAACCCCTAATTTAATCCTTTTTCTGTTTCTGTTTTAAAGTGCTCATTTTCTCCTACCACATGTGTGTGTGGTTCCATAAGCTGTAGTTTCACAAAATACTTGGGCTTCTTGTGATGTCCAGCAGATGTGCCTTGTTCCAATCTTCTGTGCCCAGGGGGTCAAAACAGAGTGGAATTGCCCCTACTTGCAGTGCATGCCTGTGAGCCAAAGGGCGCAAATACCAGCTCTGTTGTGAGGGCTGCACAGCCTCCAGCTGTTGCCATCTTGCTGCTTTTGAGCGCTGCTCTCTGCGGATTGGGGGGGGACGTTATGGACACAGCTTTTCCAGCAGCCATTGGGAGCATGAGAAATCCTAGTGGTGGCCCAGGGATGCAGCTGGAGATGCTGGGGTGGGGGAGAGCTGGGTGGCTGTGGTGGAGGACCACCCATGCATGGAGGTGTAGCTGGAATTTTCACTTCCCTGCTCGGTATGGCTTTCATTGCTGTGTAATAGTGGGCAACTAACTCAGGGTTGACAGAGGCTTTTTGTGGTGAGGCAGAAAGTGAGAGTGCATGGGTCTATTATGGACTGTAGCAGGCTAATTTAAAGGTGCAGTGGTTAAGACTTTGATCTGCTTCTTTCCATTTTTTAATCCATTTGCAAAGTCTGTGTCAACAGAACAGTGAGAACTGAACGTGTTCCAGTTCTATGAACGAGTTCCACCTCTGCTGTGCATTTCCCTTGGTTAAGCCTCAATCTCCTGGAGGTTTGTGCAGTCTGAGGGACTGGTGTTCTCAGAAGGTGACATCAGGCAGTGCCACTTAGACAGGTTATGCTTATGAGCATCTATCTATCCTTCAGTTTTATCTTTCATCACGTGGGAATATTTCATCACACGTTTCATAGGATAATATTCTACGTACATTTTTAATCCAAATGTTAAGCGCTACTCTGGTACTTAGGAGTTCATGTACTCCTTTCCTTTTAATTATCAGCTCCATCTGAAGTCAGCAGGACTCAAGTTCAGCCCATGCTTAGCTTAGCTGGCCACCCTGTAGGACCTGCCCAGCTTGTCGCCGCAGTGCATAGTGCTGAACCCTTCCTTCTGATCAGCTCAGTTACCTTGCATGTTGGGAAGCCACCAGCTTCCAGCCTCGGTGCCGTGGCTGCAGTGAGAAGTGGGGGAGCACAGCCCTGCAAAGGGCAGCCATTCATTTGTTCCACAAAAAATCCACTGCTGGGAGTTATCAGGTCTGTCTGCTGGTGACCTTGTTGTGGCCACAGAGGCACACACACCAAATGGAGTTGTTGCCAGGCAGTCACATTAGCAAAGGGCTAGCATTAATTTACTCTTTGGAAACGAAGAAATCAATATGTTGATCCAGTCGGAAATCCCTTTATTCGTAAAACAGTCTACCCCAAAACCCTGCACGTAATTAAGGCTAAAGCCAAATTTTGTTTGGGTGAAAGACACAATCTGTCTGTTCCCTAAGCCACTCTGAATGAAGTTCTCCCCTAATGGCGCAGGGAGCAGCTGTCACACTGTTGCTCTAATAACCATCAGACAAAATGATTAAATTTCCATCAATCATTTAGCATTATCAGAATAGGTCATTTTAATAAAATGTTATCATAGGATCAGTGCCTGGAACCTTAAAAAGGAGAAGCCTCAGAATAGTCTGTGCGGTAATGGAGTCATCTCACAAGAGCCTTTCTGTAACGCTGGGAGATTTCCCTCTCAGGAGCTGCTCTCCCAGATTAATCCAGCAGTCCCCCTAAATCCATGTTTTTTCCTGAGGGTGGCTGATACCAGGCTTTCCAGAGAGAAAAAAACATCCCTGTAATCGACTCAGATTGCTTTGTGCTTTCAGCGAGGGTCCTCTTCTTCTTGCATGATAGAAAAAGCTCAAGTCATTCGTCTCACGGAAAGTCCTCAGAAGGCTTTGGGTGATGGGGGCTGAGCCCTGGGTTCGGAAGCCAAGTCTTTGAGGAGTCACATGCTAAGCAATACAGGTTGCTACCAAATGGGATTCCTGAAGATACGAAAGGATTTCATGGGAATGTTTAAATGTATATATTTTTCATAACCCCTTTGAGGTGCCTACCTGTATCCCTAAGCCTCTGCCCAACTTCATAAACCTGACCTTTTGACGTGTTGAAAAGTTCACGTTTCGTGGAGAACAGTCCAACCTAAAATTGGTGGCTCCTTGCTGCTACTTTTGGGCAGCATTCTTTGGCTGTCATTCAGGGCTGGTGTTTAATGTCACGTACTGACAGATTTGTCCAGCCTCTTGGTGCTGGTGACACCTCTATGTGATGGAGAGGGTGATCATGAAAAATCTCCAGAAGGCAAAGGATCTGTCCGTGCTTCAACTGGAAATATGGATGGCAAGTAGGTCATGTTCTGGGCTTCTTTAATTACACTTTGCCATTAGCCAGAAAAGAAACGCAAGAGATAAACATTTTCAAGAGGGATAATGGTGTGAACTTATCCTTTGCTATGCGTTTGAAGCTTCTGGATGAAAACAAACTAAAATTGCTTGTCAGTGTAATCTGTAGTTGGGTTTGGAGCTTTGCTTTGGCTTTTTGTTGTTGTTTTGTAGGGTTGTTTTTTTATTCCCACACATAGCGATCTCACTGTCTTTTCTTCTTCTTTCTTTCCAGGCCCTCAAACTGACACGAGATGTAGAGAGAGAACCCTTTGCCAAATCTGCTGTCAGCAAGTGGACAGTGATACTGTTTACAGCTTATGACGTTTGCGAACCCTGCATTATTTTCCTAACAAAGCAGACTGTTAAAAGGCCCCTTATCTGAGTGAAGATCCTCCTCTTTTTTTTTTTTTTTCCTTCTTCATTTTCTTTGGAATTGAACTCATTCTGAAGTATGCAAAATCTTCCTTTCCTGGGATGGCCAAGCACCTGCTGTGGAGACAATGTTCAGCACCATCCTGTTGAGAACACACTGTGTAGCCTTTACAGTAGTTACTTGTCAATGAGTATGTGGTGTTTCAATATATTAATGGTTTATGGGATGTTTTAAGTTGGCTTTCCTTTTTGGAGGTTTTCCCTGTCTGCCCACCCTCCTCCCTGCAACCTCCAGTTTGATTTCTGTAGATTTTTGACCATTTTTGCTTTCTCTCACTGGGGAATCTGAAACACTGCGTACGTGCAAGGAAATGATCGTAACCCAGCATTGCTCAGATGTCAGGGCTCTCCAGATAGACGCCGCTCATGATACCAACAACCGACCGAATTCCAGAGAGAGGCGATTCGTGTGATCTTTGTGCTTGTTGGGTTGGTTCATTTGTTTCTTTCTCATTCTTTCCTTTAACTTAATGGTACGGCCCCGTTTTCTGTAAGCATCAAGCCAGGGTTGATTGCAAAGCCAGGGAAACCAGCGAGGCAGACCTCCTGGCTGGTGCTGGTGAGGACGGACTGACCACAGGTACTGCTGCCTTCGCTGCCATGGGATCCTGCTTTTAGGCTGAGCTGCCCCTCTGCTGCCAGACATGCTGAGCATATAACCACCTGTAAGGAGCTGTCTGGGAAGCAGAAAGAAAGGGAAGCACTCTCCTTTGCAGGAAAGGTGAGCAAACAGGCCATGTGTATCAGTAAGTCAATTGCAGCGGCAGCACTGGGTGTCCAGGCACAGGTTGTTGCAGTGTGTGTTATAGCATTGGTGATCCTTTTTCTTTTATTTTTGACATATCCTTGATGCTTTTTTTCCTTCTCATTGTATATAATCCATTGCAGAAGAAGCAGCAAGAGAGGGAATGGTGAGGTGACAGTATCATGCAAATGGCTTTTCATACGAGCATAGATTGTAACAGGATAAATGACACTGAAAGACAAGGCAGTTTTATATATTTTGCTTCTTAAGATTTTCTTTTGTAAAATGAATAATAATAATAATGAATAAAAGGTATGGTGCTGTATAGATCCTCTCTATAATCTGGAAAGTTTGATTACTTTTTCATAGTATCTTGGGGGGAGGGATACAAAAAAAAGAAGAGGGGAAAACACCAGTGGTACATACGAACTTGGTATGAAGACGTTCTGAATAGGACAGTGTATACATAATTCTCCAAAGTGATATATGAAGTTTTTTTTTTTCTTTGCATAAAGGCATTATGCATATAAATATATAAATATATTTTATTATGTACAGAAGTGGATCATTATGCATGGATGTTAGGAAAACCAACTAGCATTTTAACCCAAAGTTTCAGTGCATGAGTTGCCACCGGTCCGTGTACCATGCAATGTGGAGTGACTCCCTCTCGCCACTGCCACCGCACACGCACAGTCATGCACGCCCACGCGAGAGCTCATGGGCCCTTCCTCGCTCCTCACTTTCCAGGTCCCCAAGGTGATATTGGTGAAATAACAACTCCCTGTGTGATGGAAGTTTTGTTTCGTAACGTAGCCCCCCTCACGCTCACAGTGTTCTCGTAAAGACGCACCTCTTGGTTTCATCCCGCAGTAATGACTGTGTAAACTCTGTGCAGTTGTGATTGTTGTTGCCCTGTAGCATATCAACTTTTCCAAGCAGCCAAGGGTTTGTCATTCTCATTTCTAAACAAAGAAAAAAAAAAAAAAAAAAAAAAAAGAGAGATTTTTATTTTCACACTCGCTTGGTCTGTTTGTCAGCATGGGGACTAGGTGATTAAATCCACGGGAGGGAGCTGACACTCGCTGCCCATCCCCGTACTCGAGGAGGTTGGTTGTTAGCAGACGCTAGCATGCCGCAGGTCACCAGGCCTAGGCATCACTTTGCTTATCAGTCCAACCGCAGACACTTCTTAACAGAATCAGTCAAGGGCTTCCCTGCAAGCCTCCTGGCACACCCCAAAATGTGAGTGCACACCAAAGGCCTGTCCTCTGGTGCTCCTTCTCCAGGCAGCTCTGTGGTTGCTGCCCCAACCTGGGCTTGTCCCCATACCCTGAGGATTTGGCCACCAGCAGAGCTCCATGGAATGGGTGATGTTCGCAGTGAGGCCCAGGGCCTTCCCAAAGGCCACCTGCCAGGTGTCTGGTGCATATAGGCAGCACCGGTATTGATGTTGTGGTGGATGGCTGAGGTGACAAGAACCTATTGTTCAGTTTTGTTCCTTTGTACGGATGCAGTTCTTGTCCAGTGCAAGGGAAGGCCCCTTAGTCTAAAACAGCCTGTGGCAATTTGTGCTCTGCCAGGGCAGCTTTGCTACATTGAACTCGGAGCTAGATCACACTGGCATAAATAGAGAGAAAAACATGGTCCGCTCTGCTCAGAAAATGGAGACAATTGATTCAGAGACAGCCAATCAATGGCAGAGAAGGTTTGTTGTTGTTGTTTGGTTTTTTCTTTTTAATTAAAAGCATTAGCAACTGAAAGGCTTAATCTACCTCCCAGCAATGTCAAGGAGAGCATTTCCATTGGCGTATCTAGGCCACATTGGGCCCCTATGCTGGAGACTATCATCTCAGCACTAGCTGAAGGGGGATGGACTTGGACAACCTCTTCAGTTTGGTTTGGTTTCTGTTGCTTGTTTTTGCGGCCAAAACTTTCAAACTGAAGTGCCTCACGTCAGGCATCGAAAGTCTGGGACATGGATGTGGTGTCATGGGGCTGGCACTTCTCAAATCACGCAGAGGTGCCTGCTGCCCCCCAGGGCCACCTCGTCCGCATGCTGAGGTGCCTAAAAATTGCCCTCGTGTCCAGAGGTGCCGAAAAATAACTGCGTCTTGCTGAACTCAAGGGTCACTTGTGTAGGTGTCAAAGTAAGGATTAAAATAGTAGTTAATTTGGGGAAGCCACCTTTTGAAAACTTTGGCCTTTTGAGTTTTTTTGAACACTCTTCTGCTTAGTTGTCCTTCTGAAGGCACATAAAACAGGTGAAGGCCCAGAACAATTACACGGGTGTCATTTAAACAAACACTTTACAAAAGGCCTAAAGAGGCGGCATTAATGCAGTTCTTAGTTACAGTTTTGGGGGTTTATTTAATGCTCATATAAGTTGTTGGTTTTTTTTTTCCTCTTGAGAATAATTGGATGGTTGGCCACCACCCAACTCCGAAAACTTTTGTGCCACTGATTCAAAAACACAACCTTTTAGATCATGTCTTTCTCTCGAATGACGTCATTGCTTGGCAATCAGTGTCCTGTAATTGTTTTTAGTATACAATATTCATTAGGAGTTGCCAACAGATGCGAAGGGGGACCAGATACATTTTGTTCCTATGGGTTGGAAAAACGGATTGTACATTTGGCTTCACATGTTTAACTTTTTTAAAAAAAAGTTGCATGATTGGAAAAAATAAATAAATATGTATACAGTATCTGTAAAACTGTTTGATCTGTTTTTGTTTCAAGCCATGTCAATTGGGAGAATATTAAATCCACAGCCTTAGCGCGCATGGCCGTCTTTACATACCGAAGAGCTGAACAGTTTATACTTTTCATTTGGGCTATCTTGTACTTTCATTTGAAAGCAGACACTCTCATGTTGCAGTCTTACTGAGGATTTTATAAAATAATTTAAAAAAATAAATAAAAAAAAATAAAATAATAATAATAATAAGATGCTGCCCTGGATGGATATATTACCTTACTACACAGAGATTGGAAGGAAGTTTGTTTTGGAGCAAAACCTGCCCCTTTCCAAACAAAGTAGAGACGCAGTGCTTACTCCACTTGGTGTTAGTAGATATTGCCTTGTGTATTCCATTTTAAATTGTAATCTAGTTTGTAAAAGAGATGGTGACGCATGTAAATAAAGCATAATGGATCTCTACATTGCAGATTTGCCTTTGCTGTTTTGTTGTGTGACGGACATCTACATGCAGGACTTGGAATGGGGGGCTGTGAGGGGACACAAGGGGTGTCATGGATGCATAAGGCATGAGGTCCTGCAGCTCTGCGGAAGCATTTCCAGGAGGACTGACAATGACTTAGCATCCCTTCCACTGCAGACAGCTTGCTACACAGAGTTAACAAACCCATCCATTCCAGAGCTGCTGCCGGTGCAGGGAATGCTGCACAATGGGATCTGGTCCGTGAGCAATGGGTGAGGGAGATAGGGGAGCAACTGGGGATGGGACCCCTCTGCAAAGAGGCGAGTGTGGAGCAGCAGAGCAGCAAAGATGCCAGGTGAGGAAGGTGACACCAAATCCTGCACGCTCGCCTGATGGAGAAAGTCCTTCTGACATCTTGCCTGGGCCAGGCTGTCACTGGTAGGTGTCCCCTGGGATGATACTGCATTTCCCTCTTGCAGCCCAGCTCACTCTTACCAGGAGAAAACCAGCCCAGCTGCAAGGCGGCCCAGAAGAGTTGTGTCCCCCTGGGCTTGGCTGGGTTTCAAACTGTGTTTGAAATATGTCTGGAGTACTTGAAGCTATCCATTTGGGATTTGGGATAAGAAAACCAGCAGCCTGACTCAGCAGAAAGTTGTATCGACAGTGCTGGCCAAGGCATAGGAGAGCGTGATGAGAAACATGAAACACATCAGCAAGCACTGCTCTCCTGCCCTGATGGGAAGCCACAGATGTGTATGGTTTTGGAAGTCGTTTTTTCAAAAGCAAATGATGATTCCAAGAAAGAGCAGCAGGGAGATACAGCCAGAAAACAGACACTGGGATGAATTGTGCTTTAGCTCCTGGAAAATGGACCTATTTTGCTGGCAGTGAAGGACCTGTGTTGTCCTCCTCCTTGGCATGACTCCCTTGGCATTTAGGACACTTGATGAAAGCCTTCAGCCCAGCGAGCTGCCAACATGGGAGGGCCTCAGCTTTGATCCGAATTTAGGTCAGGGCAACAGTGAGCAGATCAAACCCTGTGCAAGTTTTGTGCTAAGCCTCCTTGGTTGCATTGTGCAACGCCTTGACGGTGACCTGTGGTTCACCCGGCCATGGAATATTTCATCCTTATCTGACAGGATACTTTCAAAATAAGTTCCAACATCTTAAACTTCTCCAAGTCCCAGAAAACCAAAGGTCTTTTGAGCTGCTGCCGAGACTGATGAGGCAACCCAGAGCTATTTTGGGAGCTCCCACCGCATGTGCTGAGTTGCTGGTTAAACCAGACCAGGGAACGCAACGTTTTGCAGCTGGTGTTTGGCTACTGCTGCCAAGAAAGTGAGGGGTGCTTTCAAGAAGCTTGAGATAAGCACATCTGGGAGTTTGCCTCTATTTCTGCTGGAGTCGTGGTGCCTGACGCCTTGCTTTCCAAAGGGAGGATGTCTTGGGCGAAGTGGAGCCCAGGGCAGATGGAGCAGACAGACCAGAGTCATCCCAGTGCTACCTCATTGCTTCTGTGCCCAGCCCACCTCGCAGAGCCAGGGGGATTTTGTTTGTGCTGTTGCTATCATATAAAAGCGAAGCACAAAGAATTCCATTAGAACAACAAAAAAAGATTGTTGTCTTTGTTGCTGTAGTTTTCTTAATCTTTAGAAAAATTCTCAGTTTTCTGATGAAATCCTGAAATTTCATTCTGGGTTGGTTGGTTGGTTGGTTTTCATTCTAGGCTTGGACTGACGGCAGTAGTAGCTCTGCATGTGCCACAATGTTGGCTTTTCAGAGCAAAGCGTCTCCTGTTTGTAGCGGTTGATGCTCTGATGATATAACAGGGAAAAGACTGAACCTGGAAACCTAGATAAAACTCCTGAGCAGACAGCTACCTGCTCTGTTCTGCTGCCTCTGCATCTGGGGCTCCAGCTGGAGGAGTGGGGCAGCTGGGGAGAGCCAGGTGGGGGGGCACAGAGTGCTGTCACTGTACAGTTTGGCCCACCCTCACCAATGAATGGAGTGGGAGCTCCCGCCTGGCTGCCTCGTGGACTGCACCTAAGAGGGGATTTTTCTGTGCATGCAATGAAATTGAAAGAGATGATTCAGTATCTAAAGGAGAGCTTTAAGAAGAAAGCGGACAGGCTCCTTAGCAGAGTCTGTTGTGAGAGGACAAGGGGAAATGGTTTCTCACAAACCGAGGGGAGATTTAGATTAATTTTTACAATAAGGATGGCAAGGTGCTGGAACAGGCTGCCCAGAGATGTGTTGGATGCCCTGTCCCTGGATACACTCAAGGTCAGGCTGGATGGGGCTCTGGGCACCCTGATGTAGCTGTAGGTGTCCCTGTTCACGGCAGGGCAGTTGGATTATACAGCCTTTAAGGGTCCCCTCCAACTCAGATGATCCCTTGTTTCTGTGATTCCACACGAGCAATACAGCAATACCTGAAAATGCTCTTCCTCACTTCCGATCTCCAGAAATCTTTCTTTGAAAAGATTTACTCATTACATTCCCTGCTTTCCTAATGCCAAATATTAAAATGTTTGTGGGGACGGTGATACCAGTTGTGGGTATGATTAATTTTAATAGTGTTTTTATAGAAGCGAGAATCCCAGTGCGGACACAGTTGTCTAGCAGGAGCTGCTTGCCAGCACAATCCATGCATTCCGGCACTGCTGGCCCGAGGAAGTTCCTTTTTTCAGCGCTACAAGCTATGTCTAAGTCTGAAGGCAGAGTTTGCTGGTCCAGCTACTTTGGCACCTTTTTAGTTTGGGCAAACTTTAAGTGTTATTTCACACAGAATAGCGGGTCTCCAGCCGGTGAAAACTCAGCTGCACTCAAGGGTCTGCTAAGGTCGGGAGATGTGGAGCTGAGTGTGAGCCATGGCACTCTCAGCAGGTAGGGCTGCACAAAGTGATGGAGCACAGCACTCCAGAGCAAACCTTGCAGCCAAAGGAATGGGAAAAAGGAGTGCCTGTCTCCTGCTAGAAGTGTCTTTCTTTGTTGGTGCTCTGCTGAGCCTCTCTGTTAGAAATGGATGTTGAAAAGTAGCTCTGTGCAGACTCGATTCACAGCAACCATCCACATCTGCTCGTGGGCAGCTCTAGCTTTTGCGACCCTGTTCCATAATACATGAAATAAAGTTGGCAACCTCCAGTTATCTTGATTTCACAGAGTCAAAAATCTGATAACTTCTTTTGAAGGTTAAAAGAATCTGAACATTTTATCCTGATCACCTCCTCTGGGAGCAAACAAAACTCTTATCTGTTTCTTTTCCACTATAATTGGCAGCCCTCTATAGATGCGTGTTCAGCATTCCGGGACTAACTTGGAGGTCAGAGTTATCATGCAGGAAGGTTGGGTGAGACCATGGTTAAGGAAAGATCAGGCAGAGGTGACTTGTCTAACACCTCCGTACAGACACACTTCTCTTCGGTCTGCCCTTGCCCTGGACATCACCTGTGAGCCAGGAGTCTCAGCTGTTCAAGGTGTGAAAGCGGATTGAATCTGGCACTTGGATGAAAGTCTGCACAAAGATTTATTCAGCGATGGGTAGAGTAGAATTTCTTTCTTCTGACTGCTCTTATCTGAAATCTCCATTATGATAAACTGCTGAAGTGCCTTGTTTGCATTTAAGCACTACACTCCCAAACTTGCTGTGTCCAAGGGCAAGGCTGTGCTGCACAAGTCAGCAGTGTGTTGCAGGATGCCAGCTCTTCCATTGGAATCAGCTAAAAGTCCCAATCCTGTGGGGATTTCCCTGCTTTGTGCCACAGGGGTTTGGGTCATGTGTCACCTCTCAGCCCTTGCCCTCCTCCTGATAGAACCGCAAGAGAGAAACTTGGAGGTGGGGACCAGTCCTCTGTCAACCAAGACACGTGAACAGCTATCAGCTTTCACATGCTTCCAAAGCAGGGCCCCACACGCTATCTCTGTTCCCACCTGTCCCATCCTCCTGCCCTCAGCTTAATCTCCTGCCACATTCATCCTGTGGTCTCCATGTTGTCTGCCCAACCCAGCACTGGCTGCATGCCCATGGTTGTGGTGCCGGGAGCTGTCAGCAGCTTCTGCCCGTGGCCATGTCATGAGCCCAGGAGCCATGGGACATGTAGGGCCCTCAAGCAGGAAGAGAAGGCTTTCTTACACAGATTTGGAAGAACAGAACAGTTTGGGTTGGAGGGGACCTCAAAGCCCACCCACCTCCAACCCCTGCTGTGGGCAGGGCTGCCCCCCACCAGCTCAGCTGCCCAGGGCCCATCCAACCTGTCCTTGAGTGCCTCCAGGGATGGGGCACCTGCAGCTTCTCTGGGCAGCTGTGCCAGCACCTCGCTGCCCTCTGAGTAAAGAGTTTCTGTCTAACATCTAACCTAAATGTCTCTTGCAGTTAGAGAAGCGGGCACACAGCCATTGCACAAGAGAGCCTCCCTCAGGAGCCATGAGTTTTCCCCGCTATGCATCACAGGCATTTCAAGGGACATCTGTCCAGGTCCCGTTCTATTCAGCAATTTTCAGTGGTGGTTTTGACTGGTGGAATAGGAGATAGATACACTCAAAGAGAGAATGGAAACCTGCAGGAAAAGGCTGAGAGTATGTCAGAACAGACTGAGAGAACAAACTTCCCTTTGTGTCATAGGCTACTAAAACCATCTTCTGCACACCAAGGAGAGGTCACAACGCTGTTTCATTTGCACTAAGAGTAGGCCGCCATTTCTCCCAGCTAGGTGGGTGGTTGAAACTCACCTAGACATGTGGGCTCTTCTTTGTTAAGTGTGCTTTGGGGAGAAAAATGTCTGCCTGGATTTCCCTTGCTCCTGACTCAGAGCTGAGACACACTGGATCCTGCAGCCTCTCCCAAACTTGTGCTGCTATGAGTTCCCTCATAGACTTAAAGCCCCTTTAGAAACAAAACAAAACAAAACAAAACAGCAAGAAAAAAAAATAAGTGAAGAGGTTTCTGCCCTTTCCTACCTGAGGTACAGGTCTCTATGTACAGTAGCAAATCATTATCTCTTCACCCCGGCTGAGGGCAACAAGCATTGAGCAATGTTGTCTCGGTGCATTGACACAGGAGCCGGGGTGTGCCCCACACCACAGAGAGGTACTGATGGGACCCAGCTGCCCCCTAAGCAGCTGGAGCAGTTCAGTTTCCTCCTGCCTTCCAGCCTCTCCCTTTGCCCCGGAGAAACTGCTTGTTGACCTCACACATTCCCCAGGCACATCTCAAGCAGGAGTCACGCTCTCCTTTTCCTGGGTAGAGCGCAAACTCTGAAGAGACCCTCTGCCCTGCAGGTTTCTTCTTCATGGTCAGAAGCAGATGCACAGAAGATAAGGTCAAGGTTGTTCCAGAACTGACCAGCTTCTGCTGAGGACGTGTCATCCCTCCCAGCAGGAGGATGGGCTGGATCAGGAGATGCTGTGAGTGGAAAGCCTCATGGATTGGGCTGGGATGAGAAATCGTGATGGGGCGGCTTTGGGTGAGCGATTGCTTATCAGAAAACCCGAGGCTGGAGGAGGACACAGTGCAGCCAGCCAGTAACTGGGGCTGGACTTGGGCTCCCAGACAGAAAAAACAAACCACTGCGTTTTCCATGTTTACATTAGATGTTTATTTTACAGTTCGTTTCACAATCCGTTTCTCTTCTTGCTTTGCAGCAAATTGATTTATGGTGCTGCAGATCCTATCTGGCTGCTCTGCCCAGAGCACGTGCTTGGAAAAAGGACCTGGAAAAGGAGTCTCACTGTCTTCGTTGCTGTTTTGTCTACAACTTTCCTTGCGTGTCCCTTAAGTTGGAGCAGTTTCTTCCAAACCGCGATAAATTGGTTTCTTACTCCCTTGTGCTCTCACTGGTATTTTGAGTGGTTGTGTCCCAAATCTTAGGAGGAAAACATAGCAAACAACAGGATTGGTATGAACTGAATGGGTATGAACTGAAGCACAGGAGGCTCTCTCTGAGCACCAGGCAGTGCTGCTCTGCTGTGTGGGTGACAGAGCACTGGCACAGGCTGTCCAGAGGCTGTGGGGTCTCCTCCTTGGGGATCTTCAAAGCCACCTGGATGTGTCCCTGCTGGGCCGGAGGTCCCAGGGCCCTGTTCCAACCTCAGCCACCCTGTGATGATTTTGTGATTCTCTCAAGTCTGGTCTCATTGGAGGCAGTGCGACTTCAGCATTATGCACATACACTGCCTTCCCTTCATAGCTGAAGGTATAAAGGAGATGTGTCACTTTTGATTGGGAAAATATCAATTCAGTGGGAAATCCCTGAGCAAAACTTTGTTACACGCTTGAAAGGAGGAGAAAGATCCACTATTTCCTCATACAGGGCATAGTGCTCCCCGTGAATAACTGGACCCAACCTAAAAGCAGAAGGAAGTGTCCATTAATAAACAGAGGTGTGGTGATGACACTGCTGTGCTTCATAGGCCTTGTGTAACCAGTGACGTGTGCGGCTTCTGAAGAGCCGGTTCCTCAGTCATGCTGAGGTCACTCCCCGAGAAGAACAATAGAAGACCAATAGGTTGGCTGGCTGCGGGGATCTGCTCCTTTTCCCCACTAAAAAGATATTTGCTGGATACAGATGTGGGTTTCTGTGGACTGCCGTGGTGGTTTGCATAAATCCAAGCCAGAAGTTTGGGGAAAGAAGGGGAAAATGCCGATTCAGCAACTTGAGTCTATGGCCGCTGAGTGCCCCGAAGCAGCAAGGAACAGGGCAGTTCTGTGCTGAGGGCATGTGGTTACCTACAGTCGTGTCTATGTAAATATCACCACACTGACTTGTTCAGCAATTTACACCTTTCAAATTACGGTAGCGTAAAGGGTGGGAAAAGACCTTATGTCAAGAAATTGCTTTCGTGTTCAACTGGGTGCAAGCTGGAGTCTACAGCAGAGGAATCAGTTCTCCAGTAAAAGTTGTCTAGCACACTGGACATAACCTAGCCTGCTCTTGCACTCATAGCAAAGTTCTTAAGGGCAATATGAAAATACATCTTTCCTCCTCTGCTACAAGAAGCGAAGTTTATTTCGCTTAGTTTATTTAACTGAGGGATGATCCTTATCTGTAGTAATTCTGCAGGCACTGGTGAGTGATGTTAGAAATAGGGAAGTGAATTGGCCAGGTAAGCATTAACTGCTCTGCTTTTGTGCATGTGGAGATTAAACATTTAAAGAGAAGATCTGTGAAGTTTCAGCACTGCACATGTAAGTAATGCCTCTGGGCAGTACATTAAAGAATAGTAATGCATATATACATACTCTGAGCATAAAGATGGACTCTAGATTAGCTAAAACTATATATGATAAGCCCCAGTAAAACCTTAATAACTTCTATCAATGCCATGAAGCTGGGGTTGGTTTGGGGCTTCTTTTTTTCCTCTAACAGAAATTGTGCATTTTAGGAAAAGCATCCAGGATAAATGTGGCTTGAGATTGGCCCAGAGAGGTTTCTGAAAATGTCTAAGCAAGTCAAAGGCAGAAATGGGAATCTATGCAGAGGCAGCACTGTGAGGGTGAGGGCTGTTCCTGTGGGATGATCAAGAGGTGCATTTCACAAGAGAGAAACCTCTCTGGATAATTTTTCATAGCTCGCAAGCATGCCTTGCACAGTTTCTGTCTTGCAACAGAAGCTATGTGCAGAGGTTTCATCTCCCTGCCTGACCTCTTGGCCTTGCAATGTGGTGCCACCATAGCCCAGCCCCTGGGGACTCCTACAGGAACCTCCCTGCCTGCCCTGTATCCCCAGCAGCCACTGGGAAGGGTACTGAATGATGGGGCTACTGAGGTGGGATGGAGACTGGGGAGCTGGAGGAATGACAGTGGGACTTGCCTGGGCTGGAGGCCCCTGGGAGTGGATGCCCTCTCTGCAGACAACCTTCATTGTCCTTTCCTTGTCGTATCCCTGATGTGGCCTTGATAAAGCAACACCTGAGCAAACTTCACAAGGGTTGTGCTAAGCAGAACAGAAACAGAAGAGCCTACTGTTTCCACAAGTGCCCTGAAAACTGCTTGCAACCTCTCTCACTGAGTGTAAAGTATGCTTGAGAAGCATTTGCACAGGCCTGCCTTCATGTAGAGCAATGCACATGCCTGCCCTCCCATCTGCCTAGCTCCTAAGCATAGAATCCCAAGGCGGGATTTCATCAGAGTTCTGCAATACTCTTCATCCATCTGTTTTTGCCAGCACTGTTTCTCTGTCCTTTGGCCATGACCAAGAGCAGCCAGTGAAGGACAGCCTGGTCCCATGTCTGCTCCTCAGAGGAGTGGGGACAATGGAAGACACAGTTTTGAAAACACTTGTTTACACTGTTCTGTAACTTCTTGGGAATCCTAGAGCAAGTACAGCAACCCGTGAACTCAAAGTAACCCTATGAAAGCCCTTAGTAAAGGGATTGCTGATATGAGCAATGATGACTGAAAAATGGCATGTGTAGCTGTACCGACACTGATGGGGATGTATCTGTTGGAGCCAGGTATCCTTTGTTCAGAAGTCAGATGGATGTCCATCTCCCAGCTCCTCAGCAGTCTGAATCCCAAAGCTTTCCTTTTTGCAGCAGTCACCATGGGAGTGTCTCTGCAGGCTTTTTTTCCCCTACAGAAGTCCTGCAGCTGTCAAGGAATGCTTCACCAGTGTTTTATTCTATCATCTCTCCCAACAATGCAGTATAGCATTAAGGCAAAGCTACACCATCTCTTCCTGGAGCAGTGTGTAGTTAGCTGCTTAGTGTGTCATAAGTATGCAGGTAGATTTTCATCCTAAACATGCATGCTGGAAGCAGGGCATGAGCACAGGAGCAAAAGCTGGGTTAAAAGATGTCTTTCTGTTAAAGGAACCTACTTGAACTTGCTTGCCTCCAGTTTATATGAGGAACGTGGGCAAATTACTTCTGATGAAGAGTAATTCTGATAAACTGCATGAACAATGTTCACAGGTAGGAAAAGTGCGATTTTCTATCTCAGTTCTTGCCATGCAGCCTTTTGGGCTTCAGGTGTTTTTTTTATGACCCCCATAGGACTGGACTCAGGGCTTCTCCCAAATAACAGCATCAATTTTAGGAAAGTGCCTGAGGATTCCACATTCCTGCCAACCCAGGAACAGGAATGCCAAGTGTGCTTCCATTTCAGACGATTTGATTAACCTTTTATTAAGTCTATGAGAAGTTATTGAACCAACTCAGACACCTTGAGTTTCAAAGGCCCTATCTTTTTTTCTGTGCACAGGAAGCCTGCAATTCTGGGCAGCTTCTGAGGCTCGCTGCTCTCATGAACACCCAGAGCTTGCTGGGGTGCAGGGTGAAGATTGTAGAGCTACCCTTCAATGGGAACAAAAGCCATTTCAGCTGGTGCCACTCAAGCCAGGGGATAAAGAGGCAGATCCCAAAGCCAGTGTGTGGACAAGATGGATCAGGAACCCTGGGTCTGGGATGTGTGTCCCGGAAGGCCAAGATTTGGGCCTTTAAGCAGGTATACCCATCATTCAGTCTGCAGCTGCCTGCCCCTCTGCCATGGGGAACAAGCACCCAGGAAACTATGATGTCCTCTGCTTGTATCCCTGACCTCTTCTGCTCCAGTGCAGTCTGAAGCTTTTGGGCAGTGCTTGGTGCTGGAGCATTTGTAAGGCCATTTTCTGCTCTCATTCATTCTCCTGCTGTCTAATGAAAGAGTGCGTATGGAAGACCTCTCTTCCCTATCCACGCAAGGGTAACATTCTCATGAAAATTCACAGGAATTGGGCTACTGCAGAGATTCTCATGTCATGAAACTGAAGACATGAGACTGAAACCAGCCAGCAATTTCAAGAGCTTCTGTATGGGCAGTATCTGACCCTGTATAATTTGCTTCCATAGAAAACCAAGCTTAAACAAACCCTGAGTTGACCTGAGTGCCTTTGCAGAAGATGACATTTCTTCACTTGTCCCTTTTCCCTGGAGCTCCTTAGAAGTAGCTGAGTTCTTATATAGCTTTTTCATTCCGGTCTTCCAGAAAGTACTTATCTGAAGTACCTGAATATGCTTGCAAGCTGTTGTTTTTCTTCAGAAGACTATGGTAGCATTAGTGCCTGGCAACACAGGGACCATTTCCTCCAAACAAAAAGCAAAAGTTCATTCGAGAAGGCCTGAAATGTGTATAGCTTGAAATCTCCTCCAGGAATGTAATTTATGGTGCTTGTTTGGACAGGAGGGGAATATCAGATATGCATTTTTAGCTACTCAACCTGCATGTCTCTTCCTACAATTCCTCACACAGAGTTATATTTTATTATCACAACTGAAAATGTGCATTTAATCCTTGTGGTGTCTGTAAGACACTTCAGGCTCCTCTGAGGTCCTCTGAAGCTGTGAAGTGTTTCACAATGTATCAAGAGGTAATTTGCATTGAGAATCAATATGCTAATTGTTGTGTCAACACTGTTTTGCTGTGTTTCTTGGCTCCTTGTCCTGAGGCACACAGCTACGAGCAGCCTCAGCTCGTCTGTGATGTGCAAGATGTGCTGTGGCCATGCGATACTCACAGAGCTTGTTGGAAGAGATGCAACCTGAAGAGGAAGAAGACCTGTCCAGTTTGTGCTGTCTTATTCAGTCCAGCTTTCATTCAGCCTGGAAACATCAGTTTAATTGGATGAAGAAATTAGAGAGCTTTTGTCTGGGTGATAACTTAAATAAATATTGATTAAAATGAAACGATTGTCAAACAGATGACAACCATACCAAAGCTTATGGTTTATGTAATGTTAAATGTTGTTGGAATACAAGTGTCAAACATGAGCCCAAAGATGTTCTACTTTTTCATTTTATTTATCTCCAACACGGTTGTGCCCTGAGTCACGGACCAAAAATAGCTGTGCCAGGCACGGTGCTACCTCAGAACAAAAAAATGGATTGTTTTGGTTTCTTCTCCAGGCTCACAGCTCTTTAGAACACTAAAGATATGCTTGGGAGGAGCATGAGGAATGGGCAGTGGCATGGCTTAAAACATCATGGCTCCCAGCTATAAGAAATACAAACACAGGAATCACTCAACATGGGACTGCAGAGCAGTTGTCCATAGACTTCCCACCACAGAATACTCTGTGACAGGGAGAGGCTAAGAGCCATCCAGGAGTTCAGACAAAATGGCCCTGGGAGCCTGGAGAAAGTAACCAGGTGACTCTGGTTGTCTCTGATTGACTCGTTAGCTCTTAATTGCTCCATGGTAGCTAATAACTAAGCTGCATAGGAAGGGTTATAATGCCAACTTGGATTATGCTTCCAGACTTGCTTTAGGGACTATGGATACGTGCGAGGCATGGGGTGGAAGTCTGAGGTGGAAGAGTGCTATGAATTGGGGTAAGTAGTTGTACGGGTTGGATGGGCCTCTTTACTCACCCTTGGTGTCCCTGGACATTTGTAAACAGAGACAAAAGAGACAGGTGTGTGCCTGAGAACTCCTCACTTTCCAGGGATTTCCAAGATGAAGGAGAGTGAGTTACAGGTAAAGCTGCATCCTATTGATTCACTCCTCATCTGGGAAGAAGCCTTCTGGATCACTGCTTTTCCAGCTCTCTATAGCCTGCTATCAAACCAGTAGTACATAACCCACTGAACTCAAAGGTGCTTACCAAATCACATTACTCATCCCCACAGCAACAAATGGCGCCTAAAAACCCATCCTGTTTATGTCTTCCCCAGGACATGTGTATCAGCTGTGGATCCCAGACACAGGGGAGCATGGGCTGGCTGTAGGTTGGGCAATGCTACGGCAGTCCCAGACCTCCTTCAGGCTTAGTCCACATCTCCAGCATGAGGAAAACAGATCTTTACCACAGAGATGAAAAGAAAACATTAGGGAGGGTTCATGGTCTGTTTATATTACAAATAATATTCAGATATAATTTTTGTAAGTCTCCAAGATGAAGAGCTAGAAAAAAATTAATAGATGGCGTTACCCCACACCCCAGGCGACCATCAAACACTTCTTCTTAGGAAGCGATGCTTTATCAAGGCTGCCAAGGCTGGAGGGTACCAAGCCCTCAGGGGCTGATGGCAAACCTTTTCCTTTGAACAAGCACAACTTTGGGTGGCTTTTCTGCCAAGGTGAATGCTGATACATGCACAGAAAGAAGCTGACCTGGAGGTGAACTGCCCTGCCACTGGCTCATCTCTCTGATTCTGTTTTCTTTTGCTTTTCTTTTGCTGACAAATTTCTGGGTTACATTAACCAGGGCTATGCTTTAATACCTAGTCCAATATTTTGACTTTATCTGTCAGCTTTTTGTTTTCAACTAACTGTGATCAGGTTACTGGTTTTCCTGAGGTTTTTCTCTTCAGCTGCAGGATTTTCAGCCAAGGAAGAGTGCTTCACCGTGCTGTGGGTGTGCTTGACAAGTCCTGCTAACAACGGGATGCTTTCACTCCTTTACCTGCAGTGACTGACCTTGGCATGTGAGCAGCTCTGGCAGCAGGACCCCTTCCAGAGGCTGCACTCCCAGGTGAGCATGGAGGATCACAAAGCAGAAACTCCTTCAGGCCTCATAGATGTCAACAGATCTGCTTGGCTCTGCCAAGTGTAGTCATGCATTTCAAGTTTCTTCCTGAATCTGGGTCTTAATTCTTGTGAGTTTCGATGGAACAAAGAGGTCAGGGTGTTTATTCACTGGCCTTCTTTGTGTATATGCAGCTACCAATGTCTTTGGGGCTCCAATTTCCAGTAGTTTTTTTCCCTCCAGGTCTCAAGTCCCAGCTTATCTCCCTGAACGCAATCCCTGGCATTGCCCTACCACTGGCTGCTCCAGCAACCTCCATTAGTGCCTCTCTGACCTAGCATAGAGCTCAGGTTGGCTGTCTGGGAAGGCCATGCAACTTAATTTAAAGCTCATCTGATGAGCTGATGAGCCACAGCCTTCCTGTTTTGCAGAGACATACCTATGGCCCAGATGCTGCTGCAGTGGGCACACTGGAACTGCAGGAAGATAAAGTAGTTGGCAGACAAGCCCTGGTCCCATCTGTTTGTTTTTGTCTTTCATCCAGACGTGCAGTCAAGCAAAATCAGCATGACTTGATCCAACCAGAAGGCAACACCGACACTTGGTAGACCCACGATATTTCACAATGTTGTTTCACATCTAGCCGCCTAAGGTAAAACAAGACACATGCATCTGGGTCTGCTAAAGCTCATCTGCTGAGGCCAGGGTTTGGCACTACATCCTCTCACTCTTCTTTTTGTTGCCATCCTATAGCTTCCTATAGGCCATGCAGTACCATACACAAGCTGACTCCACAGCTCCTTCAGCTCTCAGGTGTTTTCAAGGTGCATCTGCAGCTCTCTTGGGCTGAAACTACCACGTGGTTCTCTGACACATGGTTTGATATCAACATGGCAGAAGAGGGATTGATTCAGGAGAAGAAAAGCCAGCAGCCCTAAATAACAGGAAACCGGGATGCTGGAACCTGCTTGGAAGGTATGTGGACATTTGTCTCCAGCCCATTCTTCTGACCCCCAGTCCTTGTGCACCACATCAGCAGCCATGGGTGTTCCTGCCTAAAAGCTTCTGGCAGTATTTCATTGAGAAGCTTTTGCATTTCTTAAATTCAGCTGGAACAAAGCTGGGGAGTCAGAACTGTGCTTTGACTCTGCTCCTTTAGGTGCTATTCAATGATTTTGGCTGAAACAAAAATCCTTCTGGAAAATATTCATATCTACATTCAGTGTCTTGCCACTGGGCCTGTGTTGATGATGCTGCGCGGTAGGAATGGTCTTCATCAGTGAGCTGATAGAAGATGGTGCTGTTCTGATGTGCAATGAAGTTGCTGATGATCTAGTCACAGTCCTGAGCTTTGAACTGAATGCATCTCACTGTCTGGAGCAAACAGGGGACTAAACACAAGTGAGTATACATTGGAGAGTTTTCCAGTAGGCAAACTGTTGGAGTGAGGTGATGGTGGTTGGCAAAGCTGGCTCAGGTGGAGAAGGGTGAAGCTTAAGTTTAGAGCGGGCAGGGAAGGATCCTACATGATGTGCCCTCTGCAAGGCACAGGGCTGAGAGCCAAGCAGTAAAGAATTTGATCAACTGAAAGTCAAGAAATACAAGTATTGAGCGGGGACAATCAAAAGTAAACCTGAGCTGGAAATTGCAAAGTGTTCCAAAGAAAACTGGGGAAACTTCAAACAGAAATGAAAGAGAAAAGCGGAGTCAGACTGCTGTGCAGTAAATGAGATTAAAGATAATCTAGGCACGGCCTAAAATCAAAGGAGTATTTTTACCTCTGCTCTCATTTTAGGAAGACAAATCCTAGGGGCAAAAGCAGACTAGTTAATGTGAACAAGGGTATGGAAATGGAATTGCTACCATGGGGTAAGCAGAGCTCCCATCACGGCTGCAAGTCTGCCGGGAAGGTGGGGGTTATGGGAAGACCAGCATCAGACGTGTTGTTGCCATTTGTTGGCAACAATTTCTTTAAATCCAAGATGAGCCAATGAGGCACTGTGTGGTGGTGGGAAATCCGTAACAACGCATTTGGTTGCATGGGGTTAAAAAATAATCCAGCCAGATGTAGTCCTTGTACTTCTGACCTCACTGGTATGCAAGGCTTGGGAACAAGCCTGGCAGGTTAATTAAAAATGCAAAGGCACATCAAAAATGGGATAAATGCAACCAAAGGTACATCATGCCAGACTCACTCGATTTGATAAAACAATTATTTTTCCAGACAGGTGATATCTTCCAGATTTCCTTTATCTAGGCTACTTTAATGTATTTGCTATGATGTCAAGTGTGAAACAATTGATGTTGCCGGAGACAAAACAGACGAGCAGAGGGATTGCATTCGTGGTAAGAGGAGACAATGAAAGCTGAGAGTGGAAATGCCAGGCTTGAAGTTACGTGGCAGAGTTCTCCAAAGAGGAGGTCTGGGACCAATTTTGTTTTAACATCTTCGTCAATGGCATGCTTCTGACCCACGTGAGCACCGTGCTGATGAATTGTGCCAGCGCAGGGCTGTGACGTGTGGCGGGCACAGGGGTGGACTAGAGGCCAGGCAGGATGAACGGGGCACTTCGAGAGCAGCTGCAATAAAAGGAGGATGACATTCAAGTAAAAGACAAAAAGTCACACAGGTGAAAAGTGGTATCAGAGGTGGCTTTTGCTATTAATGGGGAGTGAATCAGTTGAGGAAATAACTGAGGAGAAAGAAAAATCAGCATTAAACTGCCACAAAAGGATTGTGTGTTGCCAGCTTGTTCCTCATGTCATATCTATTCCCAGTTGAAGTGGGGAAGCATTAGTGCCAACATACATCCTCACCCCTTCCTCCCCACCCCTCCTTTGGGAAAGATGCATCAGTAACATGCAGCTGCAGAGTAAAGCTGCAGGGAAAAGCTGAGATCTTTCTACAGGGGAACATGGGAAGGTGCTGGCTGCTGCCATGCTGAAGTTTGTTTTGTTCTTCTGCATATGTGGTGGGAAAGGGAATTTGCAGGAAGTCCTCAGCTTGAGTCTAAGCAAACAGGTAGGAGTGGAGCTTGACATGAGGCAACCACAACCTGGAGGCTGTGGGGCTGTTTGTTGAGAGGGGCTGTGGCTGAGGCCATCAGATAAGAAAGTTGCAGAGAAATGGCTTTCAGCCTTGGCTGGCCACCCAAATACTCAGCTGTGCAAGGGGAGAAAAGGTGGTTAGGTCCACCTGAACTGGTCTGCAGAGCCATCCCCTTTTATCTTTCTGAATTTCTTTGGCGTCCCTAGGAACTAGTGCTGTCTCTGTCACTGCTGCCTTTATAGTGAGAGAGGAGAGAGGGAAAGGAGAGCATGAGAAAGGAGCAAATGAGAAAGAGAAGAGCTGAATGCCCATGCTAAACCATAAGAATGAGAAGTGGAGGCTTAGGGAGATTGTGTAAGATCAGCACAGCATTTGCAGGTTTGGAAACAGAGCCGGGAGGGCTCCACACCTTTCGTGAGAGCAACCTGGGGCAGAGCAGGTTGTCCCACCAGGAACCCTGGCAGCCTTTCAGTAAAAGTGATGGTGTTGAGAAGCTAAGTCAATTGCAGTTATTAAACTGATTATTCATATTCCATTTTGTTCTCTGTGGGAAGGTACTCCTTTTGGAGTTGGGTTTGTGGGCCATACAGATCATCAGAGGGAAGTTAATCCGAATGGAACAATGACTGGTAATTGTTGTTAATGATGCAAACACATTATACCAGCTAGAATGAAATCTTGGGCTGTAAGCAGTGCTGAAAGGCAAATGAACATTTACAGTTGTGTATGAAGGCTGTATGTGTACCCACTTCACTGCTAGGGTGGTTAAGGTGACCTCTTATCCCTAAAACAGCAGTTATTTGCCAAACGCTTCCCAGTGGTCAATGGAAGAAATGCTGTGAGAAACGAATGGCGTGGAGGGCTGTGTTGAGAGAGACGAGCAGAGCGGGCAAGGAGCCCTGGAACTGGCACATGGGCTGAAAGCCATCCTCTGCTTTGCTTTCACCAAGGCAAGCCTCAGCTGCCTCCAGAGCTGGTGGAAAAAACAGGGTCCCTTTGACTCACACAGGCCCTGGATTGTGCCTCTGTGCAGGTGCAGGGCCCGAAGCCTGGGAGCCAGGCTGCTGCGGGCTCCACAGCTGCTTGGTGCTGCACTTGGCACACGTCTCCAGCTCCACTGAGCAAGCGTGGGGCAGGAGGCCATCCAAATATTTTGGATTAAGTTTGTATCCTGAATTATGCAACACATGCACACACAAAACCTATTTTGTTGCTTTTGCCACAGGAGCTTGGCACGTGAACCTTTCCCACCCTACCACAGCATGCAGTGGAGTGGCCTGGTCTGCAGCCTGGTCCACAGGCTGGTCTGTGGTCTGTGCTTCCATTTCTGCTTGCAGTCCCCAAATCAGAGTGCTGATGAGTGGCACGGTGGGTCTGTGAAAACTGTCTTGCTTAACCAGCCAGTGGAGCTGGGACATCTCACAGCAGTCGTGGATTTAATCCAGCATGGAGATTCAGCTCTTCCATGGGCTTCCACTGGTCCTGTCCTTTGTTTCTCTCCCTTTAGCCTTCACAGTGATTTGGACTGGTCTTTGTGTTGAATTGGACAGATCAACCCTTATTCCTCAGAGTTTTTGGAGTAGAATGGGTTTGGAAGAGGGAACTTGTGTAGAAAAGCTACTGGGAAAGCTGGATCAAACTGCATCTTTTTGTTTCCGGGAAGTTAAACCCAAGTTATCTGTTGTTGTTGTTGTTATTATTATTGCAATACTATAAATGTAAATGTGATAGGGTGCCCACACTGATGAAACATGTTCTACTTACCCATCTTTCTAAACGTGTGTGGGCAATACACCTGGTGCAGACAGACGTGCAGACTTCCCTTATATTATTTTACATTCTCTGTGGTGTAAAAGTGAGAATTACAACAGCCAAAGGTTTGGCAGGAAAGAGAAAGGAACAGTGTGAAAGTTTTGAGAGTTTTGACTGTGCCCAAGTCTTGGTCTCCGAGTAAGAGAAAGACCTGGACACATTGGAGACAGTCCAGTGTAGGGCCACCAAGAAGCTGAAGGGGCTGGGGCACCTCTGCTGTGAGGAGAGGCTGAGAGAGCTGGGCCTACTCAGTCTGTAGAAGAGGAGGCTCAGGGGAATCTCATCTGCTCTCAGTGTACCCACTGGAGCAGAGGCTGGAGCAGATGGCCTCCAAAGGTCCCTTCCAGCCTCAGCCCTTCTGTGATTCTGTGATGCTGCAATCTTCAACAGAATCGGTTGCATCAGTCTTCACAGCCTTGGGCCTACAGCTGAAACCAGTGATGGTTTATGGTTTAGGGGGTGTCAGTTTTCTCCAGTGGGATTTCCTGAGAAAAACTAAAATGTCTTAGTAAAAAAACAAAAAAACAACAAACAAGGATTCGTATTAAGAGTTGCAGATCTTGAATTAGAAAGGATGGGATGCTCGGCAGAATCTCATTTAGATTCTCTTGTTTGAAACGGCATCTGAGATGATCAGTTTCTTATGATAAACCCTCAAAAACTCAACCTGAATTTTTCAATGACTTTCAAAAACAGTTTTAGCAACATTAAAAAATATATATATAAAAATGTGGAACAAAGAAACCTGTCTTCTGCTTGCCCCCCTCTTCCTGATGCAGGTTTTCAGTCAATTTGAATGCACTTATAGGCACACAGTCTTGACAAGGATGTGTAAGGTTAAAAATTAAAAAGCCACGAAACTACTTAGTGTGTTTAATTCACTTTATTTGGTAGCTTATTATTTTTTTTTTTTCAACGAGACATTTTTTGTGTACTCTTTGTATACCCAAATTCATACCCACAAATATATTTTCCACAGTCAGCGTGTCATGAGAACTTTGTTTTCATCTGTTAAAAATAATTATGGGATTTGACTTTTTTTCTATCCTTTTATTTCCACATCAGTGTAAACGATGATTTCTTTTATTACTCTTTACTACTCAGACGTGTCAAAGAAATTCAAAGGAAAACAAAACTTTGCCATTGAAAACAAAATTCCTACACTGTCAGGCAACCCTTTCTTTAAACTCTGAGTGAATCGGTTCTTTGGGAATTATTTGAATAAGAGGATGCATAAAAACAAAACCTCCATCCTTGGAGATATTCAAAACTCACTTGAACAAGGCGCTGAGGAGCTTTAATTAATGCAGAAGCTGGTCCAGCTCTGAGAGGGGGGTTGAACCATAAGTGCTCCAGAGGTTCCTTCCGAACTGTATTATTACACTTCTATCACAAATCTTTGTGACACAGATTTGTCACGTACGCACACTAAAATTGTCAGCCCGTGGGGTGCTGGAGAGTGGCAGCACAACTGTGTGTGGACACCCAGTGCTGTGCTGGCTCCTGCCCTCTGTAGGAACGCGGGGCCACTGCCACACCTCACATGCTGTGCTGAGCGCAGTCAGGAGGAATGCAAATCTTATTTGTTCTAGGGCTAGTGAGCTTGCAAAGGTGGTTGAAATACCTAACCAGACTAAGAGTGGCTGCCGGTAGTAGAGAGGTTTCTTAGCAGCTCGTTAGAAGCTTGGAAGATGAAAATGGCAATTGCATTTACTGACTGAAATCACTTTTCTCCTTGATTTGCATTTAAGCTATTCCAAGGAGTTGTTTAATGCCAGCCTCCACCCAGTCCCCTTTATGCAGGCGCTGGGTAGAGCCTGTCATTCAGCTCCTTGGGCAGAAGTCTGCAGGACTTTGCTGTCCCCAAAGACACAAGGACTAATGCAAGAGAGGAGAGATTGTCCCTGTCTCAGGGACAGAACTGCTTCTCTTAGACTGCCATGTGCAAAACCCACAGATATTCTGCACCTGCCCTTGTCACCTCTATCCCATCACTTAACATTTGGTGATAGATACTTGTTTGTTACTGCCCTATCCCAACACGCTTTAACCTCATCTCCTTAACACAACAAACCTCGTTGAACTTATAAAATGTGATTAACAAAGAGCAAAGACTTCCTCCTACTTTCTTTATTAAGCCTAATTTACACACCACTCTGCAGGTTGATAATATTTTTAAAGGGCACTGAGATATGTTAATAACACGTACCGTACTTGGTGATGTATTATGAAATGTATCCCATTAGTCACTTTATATCTGAAAGGCAGAAAAATTTCCACCTAGCAACAGAAAGGCATTTAGTATTTAAAAAAAACTTGGCAGGCATGTTAAACTACGCCAGAAGGAATCTAGTCAGAGGTATCTAGAGACAACAGGAGCATAGATAAATTGCTGTCGGTGTTTCCCATCGCAGGGCAAGAGGATAACACAAAGCTCCATAACCTGGAGGAGCAACAAAGAGACACAGGGCAGCCCACTGGCAGCCTGGGAGGAGGCACAGCCCTCGGAGCTGGGGAGAGCAGCATGCCAGCAGTGCCCTGTTTGACTGTTCCCACCTGCCATGGTGACCAGGTATTACTTCCTATGCTTAAAAAACCTGATATGCCACGTAAAACGACCTGTTGTGGATAGCGTTGGTGACAGACTGGAAGACTCATGCCAAGATTTCTCATTTTCCTCATGTATTTGAAAAAAATAAGAATGTAACTGGTCACTACTAAGATCCTTAAAGGGATATTATCACTGGAAATGGGAGCAAGAAGAACACTTCAGTTTTGTGCACAATGCCAACCATGTACAGAGGACAAGAGCTTCTAGCGTCCTGTGTGTGCGTCGTTAACTACCTAGAGAAGACTTTTTTTAGTGATCTGTAATTTATTCTGAAACATAAGCTAAGCCTTAGCATAACATAAGGTAGGTATGCAGAAATGAATTTGATTGGCCAGGCAAAGGCCACAGTATTTTTTCCAACTGCATCACATTTTAACCACATTAGAATTTTCATTCAACCCTTTTCCTTTGGAGAAGGAGCTCTTCTAGTAGAAGAGGAGTGTGCAACTTGCAAACCTCCTTCTGTAGCTCAAGATCTGCACGCTGAAAAGCAATAGCCAACTATATTTTATTTCCCATCAGGTGTGTCTATGTGTCAGCCTCAAAGAGTTATGTCACTGGAAAGTCATCCTAAAATGGGGTGAAGGGATTGCTTTCCTATTTATAAAGTGACGTTGCTTTTGTGTTTGACCCCTAATGACCTAAATGAGTACAAACAGGCATGGTGAATGCCTGTGATCACTCACTCTGGCTTCTGGTCCTGGAAGCAGCTGTTTTATTTCCAGAACAGACTTCCTGCTACACAGTGAGAACCTTCAAAGGAAGGAGGGACAAGCTCCAGGTTTGTTGGAGAGGTAGGGGTACACCCATTGTCATCAAAGCTCATGGTATGTGGGCACTGCTGGACATCTCAGGCCATTTGTTGTGATAAGAGGAATGGATTATGTTCTCAGCTGGGACTCACCATCCTCTTCTCTGAAGGGAGGAGATGCTTGCTTTGTTTTAATAGTGGTAATGGTAGATTTGTGTCCAACCCTAGGGAATGGCTCCGTGCTGCCTGAAGTGGATATCTAGAATGTCTTCAGATTCTATTTTGACCTACTGAAGGCACTGCTGATACACTCCTGCCCAGGGAAATGCTCTTCTTACCCTTTGTGTTGAACAGAAGTCCCTTCATTCTAGCTTTGGAACAAGTCATAAGCCATGAGTTGAAGATAGCCGAAATTGTCATGCCCTTCCCTTCTGTTCAGCTGAGCCTTCGTGCTTCCCACTGTGAATCAGGCAGGGCAAACACATCCAGAAAAATAAGCGCTGAAATCTGCTGCCAGAGCTGGGCCCCAGCACACAGTCAGTGCCCAAAGCTGGAACTCAGTCACGGGGGAGTTGATAGTAACGCACAGCAAAGAGCTGAGTGCTGTCCTGCTGCTGCTGAAAGCATGAAAAATACCACCTTAATTTAGGGACTTACTAAGGCACATTATGGCAGGGCATGCCAATAAATGTGGAGCAAAGTAGAAGTGCTCTACTATAGTATGCACTCTTATTGCAATAATAAAAAAAATTACCTTCTGGAAAAAGAGTTTCAAAAGAAAAGAGGATGTTCTACTGTTTATTCAACGGTCAAAACAACAAAAAGTCAATGACATCCACAAAATGCCCTCTCTTTATAGTGAAAAAAAAATAAGCTAAAATGAACCAAGGCTCAGAAAGTCACTGTTCTACCTCTTAAAAACGGTTAATCACCCATATGGCCTGCAAGATAACCTGCATAAGTGCTTTATTTCTTTTTCAGATTTTCTCTTCCTTGTACTCAACATGTCCATATTATTGAATTTTGTACTTAGAAGCAATAAAGCCAGCAGCCAAAGAAACACAGGCACCTTAAGACAGTGCTCAATGACTTTCATTTTCCCTGGATGTGAAACAGAACTGAAAACCCAGAAGACATCACTGTGAGCTCCTAAAGTGCACCAAATGCAGTGGTGTGCATGTGGGGCCCCACTGGCAGCTGGTGTTAGTTGCTGCCATCTGACATGTCCTGTGAAGCTATTCCTTAGTTCCCTGGCAAAATACTATAGAAATCCTACAGCTTTGAGCCTTTTCTCTTTGTAGTAGCCTGGTGCAGAGATAATTCTCATGAGTTATAAACCATTCTCCAGCAATGAAGGAGTGTTTGGGATTTCTATCACTAATGCTGGTAAGAAATCATTTGGCTGTCACTAACGTTATGTAAATAGATGGTTCGTGTTTATACTCTACAAAACACATTTACAAGAAAAAGGCTGACTAATTCAGAGGTCAGCTGCTAATTCAAGGTTAGTGAACAGTAGGTTTTTTTTTCCCTGCCAAATAAAGCCATTAAAGGCTAAATTAAAACCATGTGCTCTAACCTACCTTTATGTAATTACTGATATAAAGAGGGTGGAAGCAATTTTGCTATCCTATTTAATGCCACTAAGGAGTGAAGTGAAATGCTGTCCTACAGGAGGTTTTGTACAAGACGTAAACCAAGATTGCCTGGCCTAGAAGATATCAAGTCCTCTAGTACGTGAAAACCCCATTTCGGTGAATTGTCTGGATTATTACAGTGAGTTACAAACTAGAGGCCTGATTTCTTAGAAACCCATGGAACTAAACAAATATTTAATCAGCAAATTATCCTGTTCTGAAAGAAGAGCAATTGGCTAGAATAAAACTAAAGCAAAGTGATCAGCCTGATGAAATTTGCCCCTTTTAGAAGTTTGGATATCCCAGTCATGGTAAAAAGAGATTAGGTCTGGTAACTTTCTAAGCCCATTCTGGATGGTTATACTGAAGAAGGCTGTCAAATTTATTGAAACTATCAGCTGTCAACATTTGCCCAGCATTTTATTTCTTCTTTTAGCTACTTGTTCATCACTGGTATGTTTCTGTTCAGCCTCACAAGCACAATCATCTCAAGTGGTTAGAGGGTGAGATCTGCTTGTCTCCTTCTCCCAGCCCCCCTGTGTGCAAGAAATGTCTGCTCCTGAGCTGTGAACGTATGACATGGTGACAAACATTCAAGAAGATGTAGTACTCTTGAGTGGTAGGACTGTGGCATATGTGTAACTCTTAAACACAGAGCCAGCCCAGTCAGGAGCTTCTTAAGTCCTTGGCCAATGGGTGATGGACCATACTACTGAGGTCATTTAGCTTTCGTCACTGATCTCAAACAACACTGCTAGTGCTTACAGTCACAGAGGAAACTCTTCATTTCACACACAGGGTATTCAGTTGTGCACCACTTGTCTCTATAGCCAGCCAGCTCGGTGAGAAGATTTCTTACCCACAAAATGACTGCAGTTGTATGAAGTAACTTTCTAATTAAAATACACATTGAATTATGAAATAAGTAACAGATGCTCACACTACCTGTAGCAGAACAGATAAGTCATGGCTTGAAATGGTGATTGAATACCTGATGGAAGGCAGGGCCAACCCAGGGAAGCTCAGGTGTATGCAATGCACCTAAGTGACTGGAAAGGGTAGAGCCAGGGCCCACCTCTTTCCAGACTTCATTTAAGGGTTGGAAGTGGAGGTGAGGGTATTTTGCTGGAGATCCCTACTTACCTGAGGTCTTCTAAAGGTAGGCAGTTTTTTTTCTTTGTTTGTTTCTCTCTCTCCTCCGTTGTTTCTCTGTCCATAACTATTGCATTTGGGCTTATCCTTGCTTGCTACCCTCTTGTCATTGATGTGCTTTTCATCTCATTATAGTGTTATGCTGCCCCAGTACAAGCATCCCCTTAATTTGTGTGTTGTGTGGGTTTGCTCCCTTTCACAGCAATAAGTATTTAATGCCTTCAAGTACTCGTATGTCCTGCTTCTCACCGCTTCTGATTGTCTACAGATGCATCCTTCTCAAAATAGATATAATAGACAAGGCCTCAGGTATGAGGCATCACTATGTAACAAAAATTTTAGTAATGTGTTTCATTGTGAATTTCAGTCCACACAGTGGTTGGTGGAAGGTTCTGGAATGTGCTAGATTTCCCATCCCTCGTACTAGGACTTGTGAACTCCCAAGAAACCTTATGAGGCTCTGAGGTGTGCAAACAGAAGTAGTGTCAAACTAGGATACTTGGAGTAGCTGAGTGTGGTGGTATTGTGGTGGTATACCCAGTGGTATTTCTGAGATGCTGAACCTCAGTTATCTTGGCTGAACTCTCTTATTTCCCAAATGGTCTTATCACTGTAGATGTTATATCCATACTGTACCTCTCAACCAAGCTAAGGTGCTGATACTAAGGGACCAGTGAGCAGCAGTGGGCATTGGTAGTAGGTGAATGGTTGGACTAGACGATCTTAGAGGTCTTCTTCAACTTTACTGATTTTATGACTCAGTGTCAGGTTATAACTGCTCTATTTCTCCTCTCTACTGGATCAGCAGACCTCAAATACTGTACTATTATTTACAGGCAATACTGAGTCAATTACAAGAGCATATGATCACCATTTTTAGGTACCAAAATTGTGAGCATGAAGTTATCCTATCTGCAGCTCTTCTGAGTTGACCACCTCTAGTCAGGGTATTTAATATGTCTCTCTTTACATTTTGCCAATAGTTTAGTTCATTCGCCAACTTCGAGTTTCTAAAGTTCTAAAGTATCACCAAAGTTGGAAAAGTTCACTTAGTCCAAGCACCAACCCATCCCTGCCATGCCCATTAACCACATCTCTCAGTGCCACATCCACACATTACTTGGACACCTCCAGGGATGGTGACACCACCTCTTTGGGCAAAAATTAAAGTTGATGTAATTTTAATTTATTGAGTTATGCCTGTGCCTGGATTGTGATCACAACTGCAGTAGCAACATGCCTTCCACACGCCAAGATACACAGCCCTAAAAGAAAGAGCTTTAGGCTTTCAGATTAAGTGCAGAAATGGTTTTGAATGGATCAGTCAAGACAGCAATAATTGCCGTGAGGCTTAATGTAGCTTGTGCAGAAAATGTTTCTCAATTGCCTATGGTGTATTGTCAGATGTAAGAGCAGACAAATTGAGCAGATTGTGAAAATAATCCTAGCAGAGCTTCCAATAACAGAAGTTAAACTTTGTTGTTGCTAAGAAATGTGAAATTACAAGAAACAGTAATACCAGTTGCAGGAAAAACAACAAAAGCGTACATTATTGTCAGCTATAATCATTCATTGTATATCATCTGATTAAGAGAACATGCTGAGTAGTATTTTCCAAGACTTGCCCTCAGATAACACGATACTTCTTGGCAGGGAAGGTCTTCCATATTGATAAGTACATAGCAAAGCTCTTTGTAAATTGAGAAAACAGTTTTAAAATCTTTGCTGAAAAGAGCATATTTTCCCCCCTGCTCACTGGAGCCTTAAATCATATTAAAACTCCCAAAACCTTCCAAAGGCTTTTCATTATCTTAAAGGGGACTAATCTGTTGTTTTCCTGAGTATTTCCAATAATGTAATGAAGCAATGTTAGAAATACCTGAAAAACAAACAAACAAAAACAAAAACAAACAAAAAACCAAAAGCAACAAAACTGATTTACAACCTAATAGTTTGAATTTCAATACTGTCCTTATTTGGAGGTACTGGTGTTAACTTTGGGAGATGCTGCTCTCTAAAAACTAGTGAGAAGTGAGAGTGGGTGATTGTTGCCAGCTAACTGTTAAAATCGCATATAACAGATTTATAGCAACGCCCATAATATATGATCATTTAATCTCGAGGGCTATGCATAGCTTTCAGTCACTTGGGGATTTTAATCATCTGTTGAGATGTCAGAATTACAAACTTGTGTTAGCCTTCAATTCATGGGATTGATAAGGCATGCCTTCGCATGGCAATTTATCTCTATACCCTAAACTTGAAAGATCTTAAAATGTTTTCCAGCTCACAGAAGTTATTTTTGTGCAGTAGTTAAGAATTGCTCAATTGCAATTTTGAAATTCTTTAAGGATGAGAAAATGATGAAGAAAAGATGTTTTCAGTGACTGAATACTCCTTATCTTCATCTCATGCTGTGCTAAAAGTTTGACTGCTCCAATTTTAAAGCTATCTAATCTTTCGTGTGCTAAAGCATATGAAATCATGCATTATTAGAATACGAATTACAAGAAGAGCTCATTTATTTGGTGTTATATATAGCCTTTATCTAAAATGCATTATGGTTAGGAAGAAAATCGTTTAGCAATGTTCTCCAGTTCTCAAACTTTCAGAGAATGAAATTGCATAAGATATTGAGATATTTTATGGGGGGGAAAAGCAATTTATTTATTTATTTTTTACAAAGCCTGTAAGCATCAGTGCATGTTTTGGTACTTGACAGTTACTTGGATGTGAGTCTTGTACTGAAAGGATCTTTGTTACCAGATCATTCAAGTGAGCGTGCAGGCTTTGGGAGCCTCCCACCAGCAGTCAAATATCCTTTAGAAATGTAGGTTCTTCAATTTCTTAGAACATGTGGAATGCATTACATTCATTTCACTGTTGCATCCAAGGCATGTATGAATATTTTCTTTGTATATACACATAGTTGGAAAGATTGCAGAAATCTGTTAGAGGCAAACTATGTTTAAGGTTGAGCTTCCAACTGGAAGTAATCTTAATTGTAGAAGTAAGAACTTCTATCAATTGGGTTTTTTTTGTTTTCTTTTTAAGATGTGTTTAAATATACTAAAGCGATGCTTATCGGTTTGCCAATAAACTGAGGCTTATCACAGTGGAATGCTGTACTTGAGAGCAGTGGAAATTTCCACCTTGGAGAAAAAACAGAGGATACACAAAAGGCAAAAATGTTTCCTAAACTGTCATTTAAAATAAAGTTCCTATTTTCTACCCAAAGGGTGGCTGACTTGCCCAAGAGTGGTGCTTTTGGGGTAGGTTATTTGTTTCAGAACAAAAACACAGTGCAAGCCTGCATCCAGGCTTCAGTTTAGTCACAGGACTCTGGGGTTTGTTTTTTTGTTTTCAAGTGTCCCTAAATCTTTCTCCCTGCTCCTCCACTACTAGATTAATTATTTTCCATGCAAGGGCTCTTCTTTCAAAGTCTTCCATTATTCTGTTTTGACCATAGTGGGGAACTTATCCAAGCCAGCAGAAAGGCAGCCTTTATCACCAGAGACTGCTCATGAAGTGGATGGTTTCATACATTACTGTGGGAGAATTGCCTTAACATAGCCTATTCATGCTGATGTGCCAGGTGCATCCACTTACGCAGCTCAGAACGCTGCTACCACCACATCCTGCACTGCCAAGGCCATTATGTGCTCTGAGTGATGGAGCAAGAGGCAGGACTTGGGTCTTCTCTGCTGGGAAGTGGAAGGAGAGAAACCAATCTTTGTGCCTTAGAAAAAAATCTGCTGCAGAGAGCCTGTTAACCCTCTGCTGCTCTGCACTGCCAGGGCTTCAGGAGGAGATGGGGAGGGAAACAGCATGGGGCTTAGAGCAGGGCTCTCCTCTGCATCGTTGCCCTGAGATTCTGTAAAGAGGACAAAAGGAAACTTGGATATAAATAGAGAATGACATTTTCCTTGCATTGTCCACAATGAATACATTTGTAGATGAACAAAATCATTGGAACGAAACAACATGCATGCTTGCTGCTGAAGAAAAGCCTGTTTGTGCTTAGTACATTGGAGACATTGTTTGGAAATAGTTCATCCTTTTGTAAATATTGCCTCTGCATTGGTGCCAGGGTCGCTGTTGGTTTGCGCTGTCAGCTGAGTAACTATCAGTCCTGCACGTGCTGTGGGGAGAGCTTTTAATATGGGCACCAGATTTAAAAGGAGAAAATTATCCTCATAAGGACCGTCCTGTTCATTTGCAGCTAATGCTGTTCACTTTTCTTCTTGTTTCTCCCAGACTTACCCTGTTTTTCCTGCATATAAAGTAGAGACTGTCTTGTGTGTGCATCTGAGAAAACAAATGCTCTTTCCCTTCCCTGTAGAAGTTACACAACAGCCCTGAAATAAGGATAGCTAAGCCACAGAGGGGAATAAAAGGGTGTCTAATTCACATCACCAGGGGCTAGAATTTGCCCCAGCCTTCAGGTTCTGCCAGTGTGTGCTCAGATGAGCAGGCATCCTTTTTCAGACCAAATTCTGAAAATGTTGCCTTTGCCTTTCACCTGCAGTGATGTTGCTACAGCAGCTCTGGCTGTGTCCTCTTTTGTTCATACAAAGAGGCCCAATTCTATCGCTGCCAGAAGAGTAGCACAGTGTTGGAGATCCCAGCCCTTGGGTTCATTTGTTTTGTTTGCTGGAAAGATGTGCCTGTGGCAATGTTTCTTCTTTCCAGAAGTTTTGAGAATCCAGCAAAACAAATAGCTCTGTCAGATGCAAACTAAAATCTATGAAATGAATAAAATATGTTCGGCACCCAGTGAAAGCCTTCTTGTATCCCTGATGAGAAAGCAAATCTGATGGAAAAAGACATGTTTGTATTTGTGCCCAAGACCAGCTTTTGGGCATTATAATATAGGAAAAAATATCAGAGTTCATTAACATACTGAAGTAATGAACCAAAACTTTAAGAGTGCATGTGCTACTGCATTGGTTACAGTGAGAAAGAGCAGAAGCAAATGAGACAGAATGAAACCACTGAACAAAAAAAGCCCTCCTGTGATGCATCTCACCAGGAGACTTGTAACCTGTGCAAATCCTGCATCCTCCCTTCAGTCAATGGGGAAAATGGGTTCTCCAAGCACAACCAGTGTGACCTGCTGCAGGTCGCTACTTGGGACTGAAGTGACCTGTGGTACAAAAGCAGTTATTCCTCTCTCACCAATGGGATTTCAGGCAGTGGGTATGTACTGTAGGTGTTTATAGATGAGTGAGGTGAATCCAAGCTTTTTTGCTTGCAAATCTGCGCTAACAGATTTTGGCCGTTGCCTTGGATGAATATGTTAAGAAGTGAGAGAAGAAGTATTGCTGTGAACAGGGGTGGATCTGTTGGGATTTTCAACAGACAGTCTGGGAGGTAGTTTTCACTGCTCTGCTATTCAGGCAAAAAGCATTTCACAAATGTGTTGCTTTTGGCAGCTGGGAAGCTTGCAGGTGTGGGGAGCATGGAGGACTTGGGGTCAGCCTGGCTGTATAGGCCAAGATCTGCCTCCTAAGAAGGGCACTGGAAATGAGCGGCCTGTGGGTGACCCTGGCAGATCAGTCCTGCCTCTGGAGGATCTGGCCTCTTCCTATATCTGTCACTCATGTCTTGTTCTTTGCTCTGATCTGTGTCTTGTGGAGTGTGAGCCATTCCCCTGCGGTATGGTCAGTGAGGCTATGAACTATGAAACCCACTGTTAAGCCAAGGGTGTTAAAATCTAGCAGCAGGTTGGAAGGCATGTGCTTCCATAAGGCCAGGCTGCACAGGGCCCTGGGCAGCCTGATCTGGTGGGTGGCAGCCCTGCCTGTGTCAGGGGGTTGGAACTGGGTGAGCTTTGAAGTCCTATCCAATCCAAACCAGGCTTCTATGATTCAATGATTGCATGTTTCTGTGATTAAACCCCTTTATTTTGGCTATGTGCAGTGGGGTACGTGCACGTCAAAGAAGAAACCGATATCTTCTTTTCACACTACACAGTATACTGGAAAACAAAGCTACAGAGAAACCTGATCTAGGAAACTGGTTTAGGAAACAGAATTACCTCTATATAGGCAGTTGCTAACATATAGATCTCCCCCAGAAGCTGTACAGGTGGCAACACTTTTTGAGATATGCATTAGATCTGATTGGTCATCTTTTGTTTTCCACCAGAAAGGGGATTTCACATAATTTGCATCAAAGAATATTAACACTTTTAATATTTCCTTGACTTCCAAAAAGCAAAGGCAACACACATGCGCATCTTATATTAAAATTGCAAGTATTTTATCTCGCTTTGGATGTGCTGTGATGCTCTCATTTCCCTGCCTGATTAGAAATGGGCTTTTATTTCCCGAAAATATCCTTCTCCAGGAGGGAAATTAATATATTTGTATCTGAGATACAGTTCTCCGTCAAGATAAACCACAATCTGAAGCTACGTAAATTGCAGGACCCTCCAGCACTTCATGATAGCAGGCAAATATGGTTATCCTATGACACAGACAAATGCATGAGGGGAAAGAGAGCTACTGACTTGCCCAAAAGGTAGTCAATGGAAGAGGTGAAAATGATACCTTTTAAAAAACACTGTGATGTTCAGGCAATTTGGAAAATATTTCTCTGCCCTAAAAAAGCTGAAATCAAATGTGGTAAGGAGCGGTGTAAAAGGCTGCCGCGGGTTCCAAGAATAATGATGCCACACATCCTGAAGATTGCTGTGCTCTTCCCTCCCTGCTTTTATCTCTATGGCCATGCCCCAGAGTAAGAAAGTGGCACCCTTCAAATCAGAACTCCAGATTTTGCAGTCTGCAGAATTCATTCATTTTGCTCCCTGGTATAAAAGGAGGGCTGCAGTGTTTTCCTGCAGATTGCAGTGAACCCAGCTGGAAGCTGAGCGATGTCAAGGCAACGTGCACTGGCTCCATACCTGGTCATGGTGCTGGGGTAGGGTGATGTGAATCCTGCTCTGGCCTATTGGTCTCCAGGATAGTAAGTACAGAATTTAACAACAGAAAAAAGGCAGGACATGAATTTATAATTGTCTCATTATTAATGAAAACTTCTGTGATTGCACTGTACAAGATGTTAAATGTTTGGTTTTTTCCTTCATTCTTATTACATAGCTTTCTGAGGTTAAGAGTTGAAAAGACTGCAGAAGCCAACTCTGCTACCCAAACTGCTTTCATTTGAGTTTCAGACACATGTGGGGCTCATTTCAGTGCAGCTGCCTGCATGTTATGCACTGTTGCAGTGGAGCTAGGATTCCACCAATGTTTCAACCATTTAAAAAGCACTGGAAAAATCTATGGGTCAAAGGAAGCTAAAATGCCCCAGTAGTCTACTGGGGTTGACTAGAAGCATAAATTTCAATGAAAACTCCATTTCTGTAGCACACATTGCTGTCATTTACCTTCATATATGATAGAATTCAGTGAATTTCTCAGGTTCCGTAGGAAATTCAGAAGAATTAAAGACAATAAAAACTGGAATGGTCTAATTGTACCCATCAAAGACCCTGCAGAAAAGAGAAAATCAGAAAGTTGACAGTGTAGAAGTATGGGCTGATTACTCCAAGCAGTAGAGGACTGTGCAGTCAGGGAGACAGTATGTGTAAGTATTTCTTTCCTCCATAGTTCCAACTCTGCACCGGGTTTAGAGCTTTAATCTCTTCCCATACTTCTGCTGAGCAGAAAGGAAGTTTATCTATATCTTCATGGGACAGAACAATAATAAAAATATTGCAATACAATGGAGTTATTTCAAAATACAGTTCCACTCAGTACTGAGGGGTTTCTTGCTAGGATATGAATAAGGTGTTAAATATGAATATTCAAGAGAAAGCACTGTCTACAAATGAACATCCTATCTTACACCTTGGGAGTGACTAGCAATTTTATTGATAGGATTCTAGCAGTAGCCTCTACTACAAGCTTTTACCGCTGTCTTTAGGTGACATTTTGACATCATAAACACAATGTATTATCTACTGTAATTTTATCATGTAGGTGTCCTACTTCAGACCAGGGACCTTTGTTCCTGGCACTGTAAAAATTCATTAGAAATGTGCTCGGAGAGATTAAGGTGAGTATCTGGCTACATCTTGGCCTTGATTGCAAAGGAGCACACCATCAAGCCTCTTTAATAACATATTTACTGATGTTCAACAGGATGCTAGAGGACAAAATTGATCGCTGTGCTTGAAAATGCTTGCTGCCACTGTACAGTGGTTAAAAATGTTAGTATTCATCATGCATACAGATGGCCTGCTGGAAGAACACTGGTCCCAACATCTCTCCCTATGTATCGCAAAGGCTCTGCTCAGCATGCCCAGCCCTGCTTCTTGCTGGCACCAAGGCAGCAAGAGGGAGGCAGCCTTTTTAAACATGAGGGCTGCTCTGAAAGTAATGTCTCCTGTTTTGTTAAGTTGGCCCACAGTATCAGAGGCAGATGTTGGATGTATGGCAGTAGAGGTGTAGATATTTGAGTGCAGCATACAGGCAGAAATGCACAGTTAACAGTGGTGACTGTGTTGAAAAATAAGGTTTTCTAGCTGAGAATTTGCTTTATCAAATAATGTCACTGTGCTCTTAGTTGTAGTTTCCAGGGAAATATACAGAATACATTTTTACCTGCTTTTCGTTACAACAGCTGTCCACTTAAAATGGACAGTTCGGTCTTTTTCTGTAGTACTGTAACTCGCAACTTGTGCTGTTAGCATGTTTCATCAGTACAGTTGAGAGGGGTTGTACTGATCATAGGGGTCAGTAAAGAAAGACATGGAGAGTTGTTGGAGTGGGTCCAGAGAAAGGGCACAGAGATGCACAGAGAGCTGGAGACCCTCTCCTGTGAAGGCAGGCTAAGGGAGCTGAGCTTTGTCAGCTTGGAAAAGACTCTGGGGAAACCTCAATGCAGCCTTCCAGTACTTGAAGGGTGCTTATAATCGCCAAGGAGGAGGTCTGACTTTTTACATAGTCTGATAGTTGATAGGGCAAGGGGGAATGGTTTTAAACTACAAGGGGGTAGATTTGGCTTAGATATTAGGAAGCAATTTTTTACTCAGAAGGCAGTGAGGAGCTGGTACAGCTGCCCAGAGAAGCTGTAGTGCCCAGTCACTGGAGGTACACAAGGCCAGGTTGGATGGGGCCCTGGTCAGCTGAGCTGGGGGGTGGCAGCCCTATGTACAGCAAGGAGTTGAAACTGCTTCAGCTGTGAAGGTCTCTTCCAAACCAAGCCATCCTGTGATTAATCACAGGACTAATCCTGACCATTAAGGTACTCCCAATTGCCTCATCTGTGAAACTACTCTATCAAAGCCTGCTGTCGCTTCTCTTTCACCCCAAGCTTTGCATGTGTGAGTTGCAATTCTGCTGATAAAACTCTCCCTTGCTGACTAGCAATTTTCAGTGTGCTATTGCAACTACTTTACAATTATTAATAGATTCACTCTATGAGGATAACAGGGGGGAAGACAGGTGCAGGCACAGGTCAAAACATAAACATGCTGTTCTACAGACTACCTCCATCACTGCATAGCATGTTTTCAGCAGTGCCCTGTTTCACACTGGTTCTTTTCCTCTTGGCCCTTCTGAAGCCTGGGTTGAAGCGCATGGAGCTCATACAGTAGGTTCTGATGTTAGCTTTCTAGCTTTGATTGTCCTAGGTTTTTAAACATGCCCACTGCTACACATGTATTTTTAAAGGCAGGAACACACCCAGTGCTTAGAAAGTGTTTAGGAAAGATTTACATAGCACCCTGACCGTGTTTTTGTTTTTAAATATGTTCCCTTTCTTTCTAACTCCCAGCAGCACAGGGATGTTTTCAAGGCAGCATTTAACACATCTCCACCTTCCTCCCTCCTTTGTGATGTCTGTAAACCTTACAACTTTTATTCATGCTCCTTTCCAGAATATTTCTGAGAATGCTGCTTAATAGCAGGCAAGGACTCTGCTATTTGCCTGCCATCACTGTGGAAAAGTGAGCAGTTGTTTCTGTCCTACACTTACTATCTTTTCATGCATCTCTCGTGCATGTGAGAACCTGCCTCTTCACTCATTTCTTAGGGATGCTTTAGTAAAAGATGTTGAACCTCTTATTTTAATTCCTTGTAGGTGTTTGAACCAGATCTCCTCTCAGCATACAGCGGAACTTTGGGGGGCACTGTTTCCATTTTACACAAGCTGCCCCTCTTTACACTTACTCATTTGTCCACTGATTTTGTGCTAGTCTAAGAGCTTTCTCTAGAGCCATGGCTAAAATATGTACCATGCTGGCCAATGAAGGTTTCCTCAAGCCCGTCTTTTGATGCATTTCATGCTGTTTTTACATAGATAGTTTTTTTGTTTGTTTGTTTTTCTGTTTTCTTCATTTGGAGGTAACTTCAAGTTTATATATATGTAAATTATATATATATATATAAACTTAAAGTTTTAATATATATAAATATAATTGTATTATTATTGTTTATTAACTTGATGCAGCCTTACAGCCATGTAGCCATGCTCACTTCCTTTTAAAGTCTTTATAAAGTTTCCAAGATAGGACCAGCCCTTGGCTGAACTAGAAGTGCAGTACAAAAATCCCAGAACAGCAAACTGCAGGATTTGGAGGCTCCCATTTTTGTTGGTCTTCTCAGCTACATGCTAAGATTTCCAAGAAAATCTATATTTCTTCATCATCTCTGTGAGCACCTCTGTGAATCCTTCAGATAGAGGTGAAATGACAAAAGAAGATTAGTCCTATTCCCACTTTCTTAATTTCTGGGTGGGAAAACTTGCATAGACAGGTCTTTGCATCCAAGCAGAAAAAACAGCCACCTCAAATAGGACTTCAGATGTAACCAAAGCTACTCATTTAAAATATTAGGGAAAAACAAAACAAAAACAGAAAAACTGGGACTGCCCATCAAGAAATCGGATCAAGGAAGCATAGGATAAAAGGGGATCAATGTGAAATAAGAAAGATGTCACAAAGTTTTCCTAAGAATAGATTATGCCATGCTAGCCACACAATAAAAAGTAATAGCAATAATAAAAAAAACAACCCTACCTTTCCACATCAAGGAAACGAGTTGACCTAACCTGACCAGATTTCAGGGATATATTTTTAGTATACCAGTTTGAAAAATATAATCAGTTAAGCTACGGAAGATAGCAACTACTAAATGAACTCTAACAATGAATGCTTGTGTGTCAAGCTAATGGCAGGCTCCTGTTGGACTTCCTTAAGGAACAATCCTAGACAGACTGTATGAACTATTTTCACTGAGTACCTTAACCTAGGAGTTAAGTGTATGACCAGCTGGAGAAACAAACCTAGGGCACCGTTAGCAAAAAGGGGGAATTTCATACAACTAAGAGCACAAAACCTAATTCTGTTTGATAAACCTCTGCATTACAGCTAAGAAAACTTGACTAGTGGGGTTTATCTTTACCATGGAAATACCACACTTAGGAGCTTTTGCTGGGTTTGGTGCATGCCAGGTTCCAGGACACTGAATCAGGCCCATTATATGAGTTTTGTGCCCTTTGTTGTCTGAACAATAGCCAAAATCCTCCAGCATAATATAACTCATATTTTACAAGTAATCCAAGAGTGCTGCTTAACTCTTGTGCATCCTGATCCACCTTCACTCTTAGAGGCACAACCTGCAAACTGGAGATCAAAGTACAAGTTCAACAGGAAAAAAAAAATACAATGCGAAATGAAGACCAGCTCTGTTGATTCTGGGGGGAAAAAAAAAATCTTCAAAATTTGGTGGCTTGTTCCCAGAGCTGTCAAATGAAGCCAGGTTATGGCACTGAGTCAGAAGTACTACATGACTTTCTGAAGACTTACCTGAAATAACACACTGTGATGTGCCTGAGGTAACGTAATACTAGAGACAACTCTGCTTCGTGAGCCAGGCTAGTTCATCTGCAAGGCCCTGTGCTGTATCAGGTGTGTGTACCATCTCATGTCCATAGTTGTGCAAAGTGTAGAGAACAAATCTGGACATGCTTGAAAACTCACAGGAAGCCTGAGGCCTGGATGAAACTGATGACACCCTTCTTATAAAAAGCCTTTTGACACCCTTGTCATGCAATACCAGTAATGGTGTAAAGTTCAAGGCTGTAAACTAGGAATGAATAACAAGAATTTTGCTATCAGTATCCATTTAAAAAAAAAAAAGAAAAAAAAAAAAAGGTAAAGCAGGTATCTCAATCAGTCCTTAAGGCCTTTGATACACTGACAGCATGCAGGCCTGCAAAGAATAAGAAAAGTCTTTAAATATTAAAATATTAGTTCCAGCAGGGATAGGAAGGTGTTAATGCTACTCAAAAGGCCCCGACAAGATCTTCTCTGGAGTACCATGCATACTTCTAATCTTGCATCTTAAAAAAGATTTATTGCAAGTGCAAAAGGTACAAAGAAGGGTTATAAGACTGGCTGGAGAAAGGCATCCTCTTCTGTGTCAGGTGTAGCACTGCTGTTTGGGCAGAGCTGAGGCTGAGTAGGTTATGGCAGTTGACAACGAAAAGAAAGCAATGTATGAATGTTCGAGGAGTGACAGATTGGAAAGGGCTTTATCCTTAGGGAGAGAGAAAGGTTATTTAAACTGAATTCAAAGATGTTTACTGAATGTGAGGGCATCAGCTGTTTTTGACTACCTGTTATCAGAAATCTGTAACCATTTAGAGGAATGGAAATTAGGAGCAGCTTTACGACAAAGGTACTTTCAAGATGGAGTTTGATACCTCTGCAGATAACTTGCACAGTACAACATGGCTGTCTGCAATAGCTGAGATCAGAATTGATGACCGAGGAGTTCTTTACCAGTCTTTTCCATATCAAGATCAGCACTGAGTAAGATTTTCAAAATGCATATGAAATTTACACATTTGCTACCAGCCAGCTTATCACCACCTGCCATCTTGTATTCCATTCTGTTACACAAGAGTATAAATTAATGTGGAGTGCAATCCACATAATTATTATAGTTGGGGAGCAAATGGGGCTGTGCATATGCAAGTATCTAATTAGCCATGTAGTGGTTGCATACACATGGAAATACCCTGTTCAACTATGAAATGATAGCGGCTGCTTCAGCTTATACAGTGGTGTGTATAGTTGCCTTCCTTGCATAAGGAGAATTAGGCCTTCTGTTTTAACAATACTGCACCATTCTTTTCAATTCTGAGCCCTTAATCTTGCAGCTCAGTAGGACACTCCGGTAGCAACAAATAATTGTATATTTTTCACACTTTCCATTCTGTAAAATGCTACTTCCTGACCTCTGTGAAATGCATACAGTGGGCTGCCTTGACACATAATTAGATTAATCTAAACTAAAAAGTATCCTACTGTAGCTGTTACAGGAAAAAGAATATGACTTTACCTACTCAGGAATTTTAATTTTCAGCCTTCTTTTCTCACGAGAGCTGTTGTCTTAGTGTGTCACGTGTAGTTTCACCAGTTCTGTTTGGTTTAGACTGTAGCAACTTGGCCTTATTAGCTTCTTCTATCCCCTTCGGTTTTGGTGGGGTCTCAAGTGCCTCCTCAGTTCTATTACAAAAGGAAATCCTCATAAACCACATAAAGCCCTAAAAAAAGCTGAGGGCAAAACTGAGTGGATCTTTGCTCTCATTGGCAGCATCTTCCCCTCGTGCTGTGCTGCCACTGGTATCTAAGGAAGCTCTGCAAAGGGAAAAAGAATTGCAGGCTGCTGGCCCTCCATGTCAGAGAGAATACATTTGCTCCCAGTATCTTTTCTGGATCTGCCAAATGTATTGTTGGGATTTCTAGGATACAGCATCATTATTTCATCACTTCTGTAATTTACAGATAAAAAACTATGAAATAGGAATGTAGCTTGACTGGGCATAATATGGGGTCATGCTGTCTAAAGCTGGCCAGATACTTGCCTTTCCACTCAATCTGCAGAGGCAAATTTGCTCATTTCTGAATGTTCTCTACTTCTTTTAGATGAGCATCAGCAAGACTGGTAAAAAAAAATAAAATAGTTTGTGTGTTTTTACTTGGAACTTCTCTCCAAAACTGAGAATTTACTTTGCTTATATATAGTAAAGAAGAATACTCACATTCAATAATTAATTTTGGGGCTAATTTTACCTCCCCCCCCCTTTCCCAATGCAGGTATCTGCATACTTCTGTACCTGCACATATGCGTACTCCATTAAAATTACATCAGTCTAAGTATGAATATCATGAACCAAAAGTTTGGCATCCCTACTATAGTGAAAGCTGACTGCCACCTATGGGCAGGAGTTCATGTTAACATATTTAGCTAAAATTTTCATATTATTCTTTGTAATTAATACAATTTGTAATTGTTCTAGTAGGAAAGAGCTTCAATTCACTTGCTATGTGTTTGTCCACGGCAATCACTTCTCATCCTCTGAAAACTGAATATTAACATCAGCTTCCATACGAAGGAGAATCAGCTTTGTGATGATTAAAAAAAAATAAAATGGGGTAGGACGTTCTTATTTCTGTTATCCTGAATAAGGAATAAATAGAAGCACCCTACTTCTCCAAGCAAAGGAAAATGAGTCAATGGTGCACAGACAGACACGTCAACGAGACAATGCTGTATTTAATGATTACTGTAATTTTAAAGTTTAGCCATCTCAAGGTTGTAATATTTTGTTGACGGCCTTCTTTTACTAAATACGTACAAATAGCCTGGTTATGCAGTCCCGTGAAAATGTGTATATAATTAGTATGTCATAGTAATTCTCTATTCAAAAATTTTCATTTTTTCAGAGCAAAATGATGGCTGAAGTGGGAGAAGAAGAGCAGAAAAATGTATGGCTTGATTATGTAAGCCTTGATTTCTCTGATAATCAGTGCTCATTTAGGAAAGAAAAAAAGCCAGTGCAGACTGAAATGTCAAATTCATTGTATTAAAAATCCTGTTTCTAATTCAGCTTCCAGGTACTTAAAAGCAAATAAACTGACAATTCTGTATATTTGATTACAAATAAGAAAAATGCTCAACTACGGCTACTACATCGTAGTATGCTGCAGTAAATCGGGCATCCCTCATTATTTCTCAGAAATAACATACGTAAGCGTAGCTGGAAAAGTTTAGCAAATTAATACATACATTTTCATTTGGGAAAAAAATAAATAAATCTTTTTGCTTCAATCAACAGAAGCTATTTGTAATCATAACATGCTTCCCTTTTTGGGGAAGGAGGGAGGAATTTTTGAGGGAACAGAGACAGAAATAAACTTTAAAAAGGGGAAACTATGTTAAACAAGATAGAAACTAATAAGAACTAAGAATGAGTTTGATACAATGATTTTTTGCAAAACCCCCCTTTTAAAGTAATTTTATTTCTGGGCCTTCTCATTTGTGTTCTACTCTGTTAAATATGACAACCAGTCTATCTCACAAAAAAAAAGAAGTATTACATTTGTGCTTATCTCATGCGTTTTCACTAAGTTGTATTTCTAAAGTTACGCTGTAAACTTAGGAAACACTGTAAAAGCAGCATACACCATTTTGGTATCAGACGTTATCACGTCGGCATTTCATGCTTAGCCTCCGACAGCATAAGCACCCTTTATCATCTATGGAATTCTGACACTTATGGTAAAATATTTGTACTTAACACACAAAGGGATTTTGTAACTGATGTAACTGTGTTACACAGCAATTTAATTCCAATACATTTTGCTTCTTAGTACCGAACTACGATTGCAAAAACAGACTGACTTTCCTGTGTCGGACTGGTAACATTTCCTTGCATTTTCAAACCACGGTTTAAACTGAACCCACTTAGTCTCCTCGGATAGAAACTTCATATCAGACAAAAATTACTCTTTAGCATGTTTGATGAATCCAGCTTAAAACCAAGCACAGAACCGCATGAACATCTGCAACAAACGACTTGCTTCAGCCATTCTCTTCTTTCTTATTTAATCTCCCACTGGAGTACAGTTTAGCAGGTTTGCTATTTTATAGCGCAGACCTCTCCCTCACAGGTTTACTGCTTGCAAAAGAATTAAACATTTTTCCATGTGTCAGAATAAAACCCAAGCAGAATAGAGCTGAACCTTTTCAAATAGGTACTAGTAGGAGAAGGAAAAGCAACAAATTAACTAGCACCCCAAATCTCCAAGAGTAACGACAAGGGGAGAAAAAAAAAAGCAAAAAGAAAGGAAAAATGACACAGAGGATTGTTAAACTAATAGATCAGTTACTGGAATATGAAACAGAACTGCCCTTTCCTGGTGATGCTTCACTGAATTGTTACTTGCATACCCACACAAGTATAAACTGAGAGCAAAATTTTTCTTAATGTAGGCAGTATTGCGAGTGTTGAGATATTCCTGTTTCAGTATCTTAAAATCGGAGGCCTTGTTAAAGAAGGAGCTACTTGGAGATATCTCTGAGATACTGGCAATCTGCACTACTGTTCAGTTTCTCCTGATTTTCTTCCGCAAATGATCTGTTCGATACAGGGAGGAAATAAGGGGGAAATAAGAGAGCAAATAGCAGGTAAAGCACCTGATTCTTTTAAGTGCTTGTTGCTAATTTTGTGCTTTTACAAAAAGATGAGGAAAATTCCACTTCCCAAGTAAAGAAATGCAGAACATTGTAACATCAGAGCTTTAGACATTACTCTTTCTGTTCACATCGCCTCAGTTTCACTTGAATGCTGCTTATGCTGTGTAACACAGATTTTACTTTACATAATATTGCCTAGTGCCTATATGGATTATTTGTTACCTAATAACTGCTACATTGGTCATGAATTTTTACTGTGCTCGGTATTTTTCAGAACTCAGTTATACGTCTGCATTTGGTTTTACAAACTTTCAAATATGACTGCATTCTAGTCTATTTCACTGTGATTTAACAATGCAGAAATGCATCCAGATACTCATAACACAATACGCTTATAGGCACAACTAAACAAAAAGCAGATTATCTTGTGATGCAGTGGAATGAATGGGACTTTCTTTTAATGGAGAAAAACCTGTTTGCTCATAATAATTCAATTTATAGCTGAGAAGAGGAGCAAAGCACCTGGAACTGAGTCAGTGTGAATTCCAGCAATGCAATGAGCTTCACAAAATCCGTGGTTACCTTGTTTTTTAACTAACCACACCGAGCTGACAGCTATTAACAGTAGCAAGGACTTGCATAACAAGGACTTGAAGGAAGGCTTAGCACTGTCCATGCCAGAGCGATTTAAAGAGAATGAAGGCACGTATTTCTTTATGATGCATTATGTAACAACATAGAGGGCAATGTGAGACATTTAAAAAGATACGGGGAAACACATATGATTTTACACATGTTATTTTAGTGTGCTTATAACCGAATGCTTAGGAACACCTAACTTAGGAATGTGATCCTGTAAAATGAGTTTAAAATGTTTTTGAGGATGTGTTTTACGTGTTGTACGTGCTTAGAAAAACATACTAGGTCCTACAATTCATTTTCTTCAAAATTCTGCATTGTATGCAATCGCAGATAAAATTGTCATAATCTATGATAGCTGGACCTTCTGGTTCACATTAGTGTGAAGAGAAAACTGCTGTTGAGCTGACACATTGATAGATTACGAGTTCTGCTGAAGAACAGCTAAAAATGGTGATTCAATCTTGTTGCTACTATATAAAAAAAATAAAATAAGAGAAGTGGAGATGTTACTCATGATATCACGTCTTTTATCAAAACCCTTAAGGGTTCTGGTGTATTGAACATGTTCTCCTTCTAAGAGCTTTTGGCTGTATAAAAATATTGGTGTGAGTAAATGAAACTAAATTGGCCTATTAAAAAAAAAATAAAATAGGAAGAGCTTTTGTGCCCTGAGTTTTTTTGTTTTGTTTTGTTTTTTAAACAGGGAAATAAAGATTGGAATATAAAAGAACTGCCTTTTAAGGTGGTAGGTTTTTTTTCTTTTTCAGTCTTAACAATAGAGACTCTGGTCTTGTAGTGATGAAATGGAGAACTGCAGGATTATGAAACAACTAAACACGAAGGGCAAATCTGACTGAAAGAGACAGAGATATTATTGCAATTATTTAAAACTTAGCTGGGTTAGTTCCTTCACTAACTTCAATCAATACAGTTCCCTTGAAATCAATAGGGTGATACAGATTTATCCAAAACATACCTGGCATTTAAAATAATGCATCACCTTCTGTTAGGATACGTAAACATAAACACATGTGGAGAGGACTCTTTTCTATATATCCCTTCGACCTTTAAATACTCAAAACTGTACTTTTAGAAGAGGCATTTATGTACTTCTGCTATTTTACTCCTGTATCTCCGTTGGTATGAATCTTGTGTGGTCATTTACATTAAAATAAAGTCAGGTCCAAACGCTGACTTCAGTCCTCAGTGCTCCGTACTTATCTGTGCTGCTGCAAATCACCAGGAAGGGCTCAAGATGGCAGGGAGCTGGGGCCTTGCTGGCTGCTGTCTTCCTCCTGTGAAAATCACCGAGCGCTCCCACTGCTCATTTCTGAATCACCCAAGGCGTCCTGCAGCAACAGAAAGGAAACAAGACTTCACAATCCTCATCCTCACCGATGGAAGAGCAGGTAAGGGGGAGGAGGAAACAGAAATATAAGGGGGGGGGGGGGGGAGGAGAGAGGAGGATTTCTCATCACAGGCTCCCCTTTCCAACAGAAAAGGAAACCCTAACATAAACTTCATTATTATCACCTAGACAAAAATGGCATGCACTTCAGATTTCTGATTTCAAGGGTGTTTTTTTTTTTTGAGGGGGAAGGGGGGGGGGTGTTCTTCAGATTTATTTATTTATTTATTTAACTAGGGCCTCTCCAGTGTATTCGCAGCTTCTCCCACAATAATGTTTCTGGTCGCATAGAAATTTTTATCTCTGAAAAAACATCTCCCCACAGAACCATGACGTAAGCCCTGCTCTGGGTTTGGGGATGGAGGGGGAGATGAGCAGCGAGGCACAAAGTTCAGCATCTCCTCCTGCAGCACAGCACAGCCAAAATCCATGATGAAATCCCCAACAGCTCTGCTCGCTGTCTTATGAGGTGCACGCTGAGGAAAATCTGGGATGTTTAGGCAGCGTGTGAAGACACCGTGGGTAGGGGGACGAGACAAGCCACAGAAATGCGAAGGGAGAAGCAGGAAGGAGAAATGTTTTACGCACTGCTGTGCCGGCAGGGCAGACACTCTCTCTGGGAGCCCGCTACCAGCCAGGCGGGATCCTCTCCACAGCCCTTCAGCGCGCGGCCCGGCGCAGCGCTCGGCCCTCAGGGCGGGCTCCGCGGGCGCTCCTCTCACGGCGGTGGGAAGGGCGGGAAGGGGCCGCCGTGCCTCCCGCTTCCGGCAGCTCCTACAGCGGCGTTACCTCCTCGGCTGCGGCTGCCGGGCAGCCCGTCCCGGCCCGCTCCGGCTCAGGGCGGCGGAGCTCCCCGGCGGCCGCAGGCGTCCTCCGTGGCCGCTCATCAGCCCCGTGGCTTCCCTCGGCGCGGGGTGAGGGGGAGGGGGAAGAAAGTCACGGGCGCGGCTGCCGTGGCCGCACGCGAAAATCTCCGCTGTTAGCAGACCCTCTCCCTCCCTGCCTTCCTCCGCAACCGAGAAAAAAAAAAAAAAAAAAAAAAAAAAAAAGTTAAATGGGAAAAAAAAGGGGGGTTAGACGTGCTGAAGGATTAACGGAAAGAAGGGGAAAAAAAACAACATCCCTCTGCCCGCTTCCCGCCCGCGGCTGCCGCACCGGCGGGCGGGCGGCGTGCCGGGCGCACCTGACAGCCCGCACCCCGCGCTGTATTTCCCTCCCTTAGCGACAGGGGAGGCGCGCGGCGGCCATTGGCTGAGAGCATGTCGCGAAGCGGTCTCATTGGCTGCCCGTTCCGCCAATGGGGAGCGCTGTATCCGGGAGGCACGGGGCTGTGGAGCTATTTAAATCCAGCTCGGTGATGTCAGCGGGGGAGGCGGTTGGCGGAGTAGGGGGGCTGCTGGGGGCCGCGCCTGTCAGGCCGCGTTCGTCAGTGGGCGGCTGGCGTGGAGGGGAGGTGAGCGGCTCCCCGCACCTGCCGGAGCGGCCCCGTGTAAGGAATAAGCGGCAGCGTCCCTCCGCTCCTTCCCGCGCTCCCCGCTGATCCGCAGCATTGTTGGCTGACTTGAGGGGACGCTGGAGCGCGGGGGTTAAGTGTGGGGTGTTGGTGCAGTGTGCGTTGAGGCCTGAGGCGGTGGGCTTGCCGGCTGTAGGAGTTTTATGATAAGCCACGTAGGAAAAGCCTCTTAGACGGAGGGTGAAACGGCTGCGGCTTGCGTTGCAACTACTCGTGCGAGTATTTGGGGGAGGGGTTACCTTAAAGTACCTTTGCGTTGCTCTGAGTGACATCCAGTGCCTCCCCATGGTCTCTGTGGTACAATGCATGGACCTTCGTGGAGTGATGGAATGCTCTAAATCGAAAGGGATCCACCAGGGATCGTCGTGTCCAGCTCCTGGCTCCACATAGGACCACGCAGAAGTCAAACCTGATGTCTGAGAGCAATATCCAAATGCTCCCCGAACTGGCACTCAGGGCTGTGCCTGCTGCCCTGGGCAGGCTGTTCCATGCCCACCTGCTCTGGTGAAAAACCTCTTCCTAACCCCCACTTGACCCTCCCCTTGCCATTCTTCTCCTGAGGTCTGCCCCATGTAACGTGTTTTATCCCCTGACAGCCAGAGATTTGCCTGGTTTTGATCCTAGAGGACTTCTGTGAACAGGAGGTCTGCTGGTGTATGCTTGGTATTCTTAGGCCACAAAGTGTACCGGTAGGGTATTACCCAGACAGACCCCATTCTGTGGGTTGCAGAGAGGACTTGTGGAAGCTGAAACTTGGATGCTTCTAGCTGCAAGTGTTCTGCTTTCTATTGTGTTCTCAGCACTGTAGTCACAGATGGAGTTGAAATTGTATGATGTTACAACAAGAGAATAAGCACAAACAAAATCCAAATGCACTGGTCTGTCTTGGCAGAAAATGTCTTGTAATTTGTTCTGCACTTCAGTATGCTGGGGGCCTGTCCTGGATCTCATTCTGTTTGGCCTAAAAAAGGCTGAGTTGAATTAAAACAGAGCTATCTCACCTGATGCCTGTAATCCTCCTGTTTGCAGCCCAGTACTCAATACCCTGATCATTGCACATGTTTTTTTTCTCTCTCATGTTAGCCATACTGAACCATGATGTGACCAAATTGCAAGCACCTGCCACCCTGCACTATTATGTCCTTCATGCTAGAAGTACACATAAACAACAGGTAACAGGCTGCAAACATTTCTGAGTTTGCAGGTGCACGTGAACAGGAAGCATAGATTTTGGCTTGTGTCTGCAGGCATTTTGGTTGCTTAAAGATGGCGGTGATGTGGCTGCAGACAGACACATGGTCTGGTGACTAGTGGAAGTGGTTCCATAAAAGCAGTGCTCTGGTGCAGTGGGTCGGACACATGGCAGTACTAAGCTGAACAGTGTTAGTGCCAGGGATGTGTCGTAAGAAAATGATTCCTGCGGTTTTCGATTGATTTTATTTTATTTTTTTTTTTCCCCCAGTAGTATGGCTGAATGACTTCTAAAGTGACTTGAAAATGTCACCTTTCTCTAAAATGTCAGATCAGTGTTAGCGAGAAATGAAAAGCTGGGCAAGGTATTCATGGTAGTCCTACAGACTCGTGTGGGCTCTTGACTCCTGCGTCTTTCTAAAACGTGTAGAATTAGTCTCATGGTTGGATATGAGTTGGAAAGAATTTCTTTACTAATCTTATGGACAGGGCATTTCAGGGGAAAAAAAAGGGAAGGGGGAGGCATATACCCTCAGCTGCCACATGGAACATGGTTCATTTTTCAAAATCACATTTATACAGATCTGTGGTATAGACTTGGGGGACAGAAAGAAATGTGAAGAGTTCATCTTTGATTTTGTTACCACATAGTGGGACCCAATCTCCCTGTCTCTATCCTTGTAAATATCCAAAGAAGGAACCTCCCTGGGTGTCTCTTACAGTGTTCAACTTAGTACAGTTTTCTACTGCCTCCTTAGGTGAAATTTAACTCCATTTTTTCTTTTAGTATCAATATACAGAACAGATTGTTCCCTTCATTTTACAATAACTTTTACATATTTTGAAGAATGTCAGCAGAAGTGCTGTCAGTCCTCTTCTTTAGGCTAAACGAACTCTTAATTTGTTCAAATTTTGATCAGTATATATATATGTATATATATATATATTATTTATTTATTTATTTGTTTTTTCCAGATCTTGTTATGACTCTGAAGAAGTGCAAGGGTTGCAGCAGTCTCCAACTTTTAGTCCTACATTGCCTGTTCAAGAAAGGTCTAGAGAAGAAAGGCCTAAATAACATGGTGAATAATAATAATAGTTGCAGATAAGATTGCCATCTCTTAGGTAAGAGGAAGCATGCATTGGAGGGGAACGTGGATGTTACCGAAGTGGTTACTTCAGTTCAAAGAGGTCCATAGGGACAGTTGGCTGATAACTTGATTGAATGTGGTGCTTCATTAAAAAAATGAAATATATGCTTAAAGAAAGGACATGCAGAATGATAAACAATTCTATGTCACTGTGTAAAGCAGACTCACTGGAAATCAACTTGTGTTACAGTACCTCACTTCTGGAGTTTCACAGGACATATAAAAGTTGCAATTAGGGCTGAGTAAACAGGGACATTGGGAAGCTGTGGTGCACATGAGTAACTGAATTTCAGATGAGGCAAATTCAGAAAACACAACTCTGGACACTGCTTCCTTCTGGCCACTCTTTAGGAATCATTCCTACTGTAGACCATCAATACATGATGCTGTATTTTTTTTAAAAAAAGAAAATGTTTTGCAGAAGGGACTATCTGCAAAGTCGTGTAGGATTCAGCTGAATTCAGGCTGCACCCAGGGTCAGCTGCAGTCTTCCATCTTAAAATATCAATCAAATTGTATTTAAAATGCTTTGATCAGAAATAGTAAAGTTTTTAATTTTTAAATGTGCTTTTCAATTTTAAACTATTTTTTTTTGGGGGGGGGAAGGGTGGAAACTCTCTTTGTTACATTATTAGCAAGTGCTTGAATCATTGCGTATCTTACGTTTCATCGGCTGGAAGAAATGGACAGTTCTTTTGCTGCACATTAATCACAATTTATTTTGTGATTCTGTGATTGTTGAAAGAGAATACATAGTTTATTACTTTTCCATCCAGTTATTCAAGGAATGGACAGAAGGGTTTAACCGCAACTTCTCTTCTGTTCTCAATCACAGCAGGCATTTGGGTTTACAAAGAAAAAATCTGCACAAACTGAAAATGTGAAAACCAGGGAGTGAGTGGCTCAACAGTACAAAAGGTTGCATTGTTGAATCCTATTTTCTTGGCTGACAGTGGCTAGAATGGTTTGTTTATTTTACCTTTGGCATGGCCTTGTTCCACACTTCAATGTAAATTTTTCTTAGGTGGGGAAATAGTCATCGCTAAAGTTGGTGTTGGATGAATTAGTTTTAGGCACCACTGGATACTAATTGCATTAAAACAGGCTTTGGCACAAAAACCTGTTTGGTTTTGACTGTTTCCTCATAGAAATTAAGTAACTAAGGAGTCTTGTTATGGAGTGAAGGATGAAATCAGCTGTTAATTCATTTGGATGAGCAGGTTTTTCTTCTTGTTGAGACTCTTCAAATAGAAGGTTGTATTAGAAGCATGTTCATGGCTCTGCTGCAGACAATTCTGTACATCTCAGTGCTTCAGAAACCAGCAGGCTACACCAGCAGGCCTCCAAAAGCAACACAAGATGGTAACTGTTGTGTCTGTTTTGCTTGAAAGCTGTTCTGTCCTGTCTTGGAGACAAGTCTTAAATTTGAGACGGTTTTGTACTTCTAGCAGTGCAATTGGCAACACTATTCCTGGAGGAATAAAATGCTTCAATCTTTATGTGTGTTGGAACCAATGGCCTTTCTAGCAGTCAGTGGGAGGCTTTAATATGCCAAAAATGCAGACATGGACTCCTCTGCCTGAAGAAATTGGCTTAGATTAGAGTGAAGAGACAAGTGTTAATTAACCAAACATGACTACAACATACAAAAGTTCTCTTAGAGTGCAAGTTAACATCTAAGTCACCTCCTTTGGTGTAGTGTCAGTAGGTCAAAGCTGTAAACAGTCATCTGCTTAATTTCACAGCCATTATTTTGAAAGCTAATACAGTTTTTCTTATCACTGCTACACATAAAGCCATTATTTGTGCACAATATTTTTTTAATGCACTGTGGCTCAACTGTATATTTTGCTCACATCTGCTTCCTCTATATTGTTGCCTCGTTAGCTCTAGCAACAAGCATCTTTTGAAACCTTTAGAAAACCTGCTACTAGTTTGCCAGAGACAAACATGTAGGAACTGGTGACCATCTGGGATTATAAAGGGGGTGGTTGTGGTGGTACTCAGTAGAAGGGCCAGATCACCAGTTAGGCCATCTAGGATTGCAGGGAAGAGATAAGGATTTGAATAAAGCACATTCTCCATTCTGGCAGTCAAACTGTTGATACACTTGTTTTCTTGCATCCTCACTGTGGCTTGTAAAAGCTATTCCATCTCCAAAATGTTGCTGAGAGTGATGCTGATGAAAATGGCATGCAGGCATGCTTTACCATTTATGCATTTCAGTCACATTAAAGGAGAAGAATAAAATAGTCCAACCCATCTATGAAGAACGGAAGGGTTATTTTTCATCGCTAAGATTTAGAGGACTTATAAAATTTTATTGATCGCTATTTCTAAAACTGTCTTGAACTGTAGCTTTCCTGTTGCAGCAAAGCCACGTGACTAGTATTTTTTCTATTTGGTTTTCTAGTAGCTTGGAACCACATATCAAACAGTGGGAATACCAGAGAATGCAATAAGAATGTCTCAAAATAGCACAAGGAGGAATTCTCTGTGTTTTTTCCTAGTTACAGGTTTCTTAAAGCAATGTAAAATTTTACTTTCTTCTTTAATGGAAGATGTCTACACATATATAATGAAGTCTGTTTCTTAACTGTTGGCCTGTTTTAAAATATTGTAATATTTGGAACTAAGCCTATCAAGATGTGTTATCATGTCAGTAGGTAGTATTAATCTGCATCATTTTCAGAAAAGGGGTAGAAATTGTTTTAAGTTTTCAAATTTTTTAAATCTTTAACATCTTCCTTCTCCCCAAAGGCCCAAAGAACAGCCTCCTCGATAGCTAGAATAGAATGTAAGTCTAGAGATGATTGTTGCAGTAAATTTTAACATGACATCTAATACAGGCTCTTTCCTTAAAATTTCTGCTATTAAACCTACGTGCTGCAGTATGCCTATGTATCTGTTGTTACTACAGTATTATCTTTGTTGGGTTTAAGCACCACGTTCCAACCAAGAAAGCAAATTCACAGAAACCACTCATTGCCTCTTTATCCTTTGAGCGTATCAGCCATATCATAGAATGGCTTGGGATCTTAAAGCCCATCCAATTCCAACCCCCTGCTGTTGCAGTTTGCCACCTGCTGCCCAGAGCCCCATCTAACTTAGCCTTGAAATGCCTCCAGGGATGGGGCAGCTACACTTTAATTGGGCAGTCCATTCCAGTGCCTCACCTGAAAAATTTCCCCCTAATATCTAATCCAAACCTCCCCTCTTACAGTTTAAAGCTATTCCTGCTTATATGCAGATACTTCCCTTATTTGTGACACCATTCTGATCTTACATGGAATGACTTTATGGAGACAAATGCATTTTTAGCATACATGGAGATTAACGAGTTCAAAACTTTTGAGCTTTTCTCAGTCAAGAATGTAAGCCAGCAGAGATGGTTATTGCACAGCTCTTGCATAATGGTCAGCCAGTATAGCACTTGCTACCAAAATGAGACTTTCAGAGCTCTCAGACTATTGTCATTTACTGGATGAGAGTTATCACTCAGCGGCATGAGTAGAATCATGGCATAGCTTTTTCCATGGTCTTCAGAGCTGATGTTTACCCTCTGCCATGCTTGCAGGGGAATGTTTTTATTTCTACAAGTGCTTAAAATGCTAAATTCTGCTAGTTTCTATGGAATTCCTGTTTTGGTGTAAGGTATAATTTTGACACAAGAACTATAGTAGTGTTTGACTCCTGAGTTGACAGATATAGGAAAATCTCTTCTGTATCCTTAGATTCTCTTTAACTTCTGAGATAAAAACGTACATCTTTGCACATGTATACATGTTTTACTGCATCTTCTTTTGCATCTTTTTTGCACTTTTTCTGCCATTAGTTGTAAGTCACTTGGTGCTTTTTGATTTATTTAGTTCAGCATGCAGGGGAATTGCATATCAAATTTACGGGCTGAAGTGGAATTGTCAGCTATTCATGAAGCAACACCTGTAAGAAAGATCACTCATGGCTTCCCGTCCTGAGCAATATAGAACTAGAAGCAGCTACTGGGTTAACTTGTCCTTAGACAGAGCAAATACTCTTGGGGGAATCCAGCACTACTTATTTGTTTAAGAGATGTGTCTGTGCACTGAGTGATGTCTTGATTTGTTTTTGTTTTTCCAAGGAGATCATAACTCATTTGCATAAATGGTTCCTATTCCATAATAAATACACATAACAGTATTTGTGATAGATAAGTTAAAGGAGGTTTTATGAGACAGGAAACCATGCAGTAGTGGGAGAAGTACCCTTTTCATGTTGTCTGGCAAGAATGATGACTTAGAGCAGAAAGTAATTTTAATATCTAAGTACCCGCATCAAAAAAGGAAAACAGAGAAAACAGGTATTTATGGATACGTTGCTGTTAATAATACTATGGCACTCTGCTTTAATACACTGCATTCAATATCTGATAATATGTTACATACATATTAAAGAATATGCCAGTTAAGACAGCAGGAGTCCTACTTAGTCATCTGTCTGGTGACAGGGCAGCTGCTGCTCAAAAAAGAAATGAAACTCTGGCATCTTCAGGAGAAAGAAGAACCAAGAAGAAGCCATAGTTCACTGCAGAAATCTAAGGGCATGTGTTATTCTTTAAAAAAATTTATCAGTAAATGAGCTATGATAAAATGTTGGACAGGTTGTAGATGTGGGTAGAATATGCACAGTAAAACAAGCTGGTTGGGTATGCAGAGAAATGTGTTGCTAGAAAATCTTGTGAAGAACTTCAAACTAGCTGAAGTATTGTATATAAACTTGTGTTACATGCTGTTGATTAGGCAAAATTCAAATGTTGAAGACAGAGCAGTGGTGGAGACTCTGACTTTGCGTGATTGCTGAACAGCCCGATGTAGAATGCTTGGTATCACATTAACTTTTATTTTCTGTTTGTGATGACAATTTAGTGCTGTTTTGTGGCAATTTTGAGGTTATTTCAAGGATTCCAGGGAAGGGGATCTTAATAGCATTGGATTGGAGTAAACAATGCAACAACTGGAAGACAGAAGAGGATTCTTAAGAAGAAGGGCAGAGGGATACAGAGTGAGGCAGAAATGAATAAGCATGTGAAGATGGAACAGGGGTGTATCATTACGGCATAGTGTGAGAAACTGAGGAGTGTATCAGTACTGTTTGCTTAGTGTGGCAGACCTGCTTATCCAATTATTTTATCTGTAGTATTTCTAAAAGACAAGTAAAGTGCAAGCTGTACTGTAACACAGAGACAAGTACTAAATGCAGTTCAGCTGCTGTGGTCTGCAGATGCTGATGTCTGTAGTCCCTCATAATCTTGTATGTGGCTAGCAGGAGGGGAGGAAGTTACTAAAGATGATAAGAGTTTCAATTCTCAACTTGGTTCTGTAGTTCAAACAGATAGAGCTGTCAAACAACGATGTTTCTGATTTCAGAGTTATCTTTGGCTTAAGTTCTTGAGACCTATGGCCTAGGGCAAGCATCCAGGTAAGAATGCTAATAGAAATTTGCAACTTAAAGCTCCTTGGCAGCAGATGCCTTTTTTTTATTTTTTCAGTTTTTGTGGCAGTGGAGCAGGTTCCAAAGAATGGGAGGGGAAATTTCAGAGGGTGTTTGTGAGGTGCCTGAGAGAGGTGTGTAGGGATGGGAAAGGAATCTGGGAAAAGCCAGAGGAATGTCATTGATCTGAACTCAGCATCTTTCTCTTATCTCAGCCTGCCCCATCTTTTTCTCCCCAAGGGTGGCTCCTCAAGTTCTTGGAGTTTGTAGCTTGTTTCCAAAGCCCACAGCCACCATCTCCTTCCCTCTCTTCTCCCTTCCCCCCCCCCCACCTTATATCTGTCTTCCTCTATCAACTCAATTCTGCCTGGAAAAAAATCTCCTCATGGCTTTGCTGTAACTTCTAATTATTCTCTGCCTAAAAGAACAGGATGCCAGGGGCAACTCCTGTTACAAAGCAAAGAGGAGACAGAAGGTGGGTAAGGGTCATTTAGGCCAGAACAGCAAGCTCTATATGCCAAGATGAAGGCAGTGCCTCTTTCATTCTTCAGCTGCTCCTGCCTTGGCCTACTGAATTGACTTCACTCAAGTAGCCAATCTGATGGCAGATGATGTGACTTAGGTCAGATAAAGTGCAATCTGTCAGGTATTATGAAGAAAACTTAATTGGTAGAAGTAGCAGAACTAACATTATGGAAGAATATTTGCCCAGAGATTTGCTAAACCAATCAACAAGCAACATTTCAGAGTGGACCACCAACTCATAAAATGGGTACTCTCTGTCTCATAAAACTCATCTAACTCAGCACACAGAGAAGCAACATAAAACTGCCTTCAGGGTCACCCGACTGCAAGGGACCTTCAGGGATAGCTGGGACCAAGCTTGCACAGCTGTTGCCATCACACTTAATATTCTGTTCTTCCTGATTGACTATTTACAGCCATTGTCAGCAAAGAAAGTGGTAGTAGTGGTAACCATTCCTCTGTGACTTTGTAGCATTCTTTGCAATATTAATCACATTTTTTTTTTTTTTTTTTTCCACAATGGTAATGAATATCTACAGTCCTTTGCACAGATCTGATTATTACATAGTGTAGCGGATTTCAAGTAACAGCCTGAGACAGTGATGGAGTACCTGAAGGAAGGCAGGGCCAACCCATGGGAGTTCAGGTGTATGCAGTGCACCTGAGTGATGGGAAGGGGTGGAGCCAGGAGCCCCTTGCAGAGCTCATTTAGGGAGGTGAGGGTGTCTTGCTGGAGGTCACTGCCTCTTTGAGGCCTTCTGAAGGTAAGCAGCCTTTTTTCATTTGTTTCTGCATCCATGGCTGCTGCACTTGGGCTTATCCTCTCTTTTTGTAGCCTAGGACTCTGCTACCTCTCTGTCATTTCTGTGTTTTGTATCACTTTTTTATACTCTTTTATTCAGGGGTTACCTTTGATTGGTCTGCTCAGAATAAAAGTGGCTGATTCTTCCTGGGAATTATCCCAGGAATTCTATCTTCCTGAACAAATGAAACTTAACTGGATGTGAATGTTTTCCATGTCATAGCTTTATTAGCAAAAAAATAAATCTCACTGGTCTGAAGTTTTCCTAGACCTTCCCTCTGGCTCCTAGTTTTTAAGGAAGCTGTCTTCTATCTTTGCTCAGCCAATGCTTCCATACTGTTTTTCCTTTCTGAGTTCCAACTTGCATTTCAAAGTATTTTCATCCTCTATGATCTTGGAAGAGAGAAACACCTTATACAGTTGGCTTATCATTCACGTCTGTAATTCCTAGGTATTACAGGAATGGAAATATTTTAATATTCAATATTCATTTTAACACAGAATATGATTTTAGATTATTTTGGTGAAATTTTCCTAAAAAGAAAACATAAAACATCAGTGGCTCAGGATCATATCCACAAAATGTTTTTCCTTCTCTCAAATTGCCATCGGGTCCCTCATCTTACCTCCTTTGTCAAACACGTATTCAGGACTTTAACTGGAACCCTACCAAAAGGCTACAAATCGGACCAACCCTCACTGCAGTGATGCTGGGATATCAGGACAACGTAGTTTCAAAATCTCAGCTACAGTGTATTCTTTTAGATGCTTAAACTAATAGATTATCTAAACTGTGTAATCTCACCAGATTCTTCAAAGATGCCACCTGGCTGTACCACCACATTAGTCCAAGTATACCCTCTCCATCCTCAAAAATACAAGATTTTTTTGAAGTATAACTGTTAGATATCTTTTCATGATTAAAACAAATTTAACATTGTATTTAAAGGTGAAAAAGCATCAATAAAACTAGGTAAGCAGATTGTGTGACTTCCTTCCCAGCAAATTATTTGAAAATCCTTGACCTCATAAGAATGTGGAATTTGAGAAATATTTATCCTTTGTTCCCCCAGCTCAAGAGTGCTCTTCTTCCTGCACTAGGGTGTTTTTCCAACTGACAGGGTCAATGGGAAGAACGCAGACACCAACAAAAGGGATAAGCTTATTTTACTGTCTTTTTCAAAATAACATGAAAAATAAAGCAGTGCTTACAGTCATAAGATACTCTTAACAGTAGAGAAAATGAGTGAAGTAATGCATCTAATCATTACTATGTGAGATTAGCAGTAGTGATTAAGGAAGTTGCATCACCAATTGCCCTAATACGTTATCATCATCCAGATCTGCAGTCACTGGGGAGCCTCACTTACAGTAAGGATGTGGAGAACCTGTCTTGGCAGTTTGGACATTCTATGCTGGTGCATCTACTCTATAGGTGAGGTCTCCAAAGTTGCTGCAGGCAGGTCCAGCCTTTATACCATTGAATAAACAAATCTATATAACAGCCAGGTGGATTATCTGGTTTCCTCTTCCTCCTGTTGGTTTTTCCCCTAAAACCTGACCAGGGTTCCAGAAGGAAGCTGAGGAAGTTGTGCTATCTATTTTGGTGCACCACAGGCCTCTTTGGCAAGACTGTCTGCCCAGGCTGATGCATACATGCTTAGACAGGTAACATGCATTACAGCAAAGTTCTCTTGTGATCAGGAAACATATCATTTGCCCATTATTACTGCACAATAAGCAGGATAACAGAGCTTCTGTAGATAAACACCAGAATATATGTACTCCTCCTGCCATGGCAAAATATGGATAAACAGTATCTTATATGTATGATTAATACTATACGTATTAGATATGCTGTTAGATTGTTTTATCTGTAGGTCAACTTAGTTTCAGGGCCCATCTTAGGCCCCAGCATTTCTTACAGACAAAAATCATAATACAGATTTCTGGAGGTAGCATGGGAATAACGGGGCAGGATACAGAAATTAAATACTTACTCATGATGTAGTCCCACACTGTTCAGTGCTTTACTGAATTAGGACTGTAACTAGAAGTAGATGTGATGATAAAGATGAGCTTTCTTGTCAACCTTCTTTCTGCTAAGCTATAGCTTTCTGGTATTCTACAAGTCCACAAATCATAGTCCAAATTCTATCTGTACTGTATGAAGAGTCTGTCTTATAGTAACATCCCTATTTGACACAGAAATAACTGAGTCTGAAGAGCAATTTGGGATTCTATTATAGTCATACTACATGTTACTTGGTATTTAAGATGATCTGCAGCACTCTGTCATCTGGATGATGTATGCTACATCTAACTTCTGTGTATTTAAGAAGTACATATATATGCTAAGTATGCACACGTGTATTATAAAGGACAGGTATGTGTATGCGTGCCTGAGCCAATGTGAGGTGAACTGCTATTTACAACTAGTAAATAGCAGGCCAGTGAACAGAATACAGTAAACAGCCCATATATAGGCAGAATTTTTATGTGGAAAGAGCAGGGTTTTTTTATAACTAAAATTACAGGAATGTTAAAATAGTAGAAAGAGACTTATATTTGAATGCTGTTCTCAGTATCCATGCAACCCTTGAAAGCTCTGCTAAGGTAGATTTAATTTCTACCTAAAGAATTCAGGAAGATGAAAAAAAAAATCAAGCCCAACCAACCCAAAAACAAACAAAAAACAACAAACCCAAACCTGTTCAAAGTGTCTTGTCTGATCCTGTTTGAAGGAGTAGATGAATGGACATTGTTCCTGCTTTTCTCAGCTGTTGACAAAGTATATTTCTTTTGTGCCTGTGAGAATGAAGGAGTACTAGGAGTACTATACATATATATGTGTGTGTGTATATATATACATATATATATATATATGTACTGTTTGGGGAAGACCACTAAATCTTACACTGGTGTGGGTTTCTTTGGAATTTCCTAATGCACAAAAATGACTATAATGATGGGAAACTACCTCCAGCTGAAGTATCAGGATGCAGTATTGCAATTAGCCTAGGCTGACCTCAGTCTATTTTGCTGCATCCTTCTCCTGTGCTAGCTGTAGCCAGCATCACCTGTGGTCCTACATTTACAAGAATCAACTCACCTGCATCAACTCCCTGACAGAGGTATGTTTTGGCAAAAATGGATGCTTCTGGATAGGGTAGGTTTTCAGCTTAATCAGGTCACCTCCCTATCTGCTCAACTCCACAAGAGTCAGTCTTAACACAAAACAAGGGAAGAACTTGGGGTAGGAGGTAAAGTTGTCCAAATCTTCAGCAGCAATAAATTTAGTCTCTCACTAAAAAAGGTACTAGAACAAACTGATAAAAAATTTGATTTGAGCTGTACAAATTTCCTGGACTTGAGAGTATTTTTGAATTCTAGATAAAATACAAAAGTCCTGTCTTGCTTTTTGTGACTTGAATTCATGCAAGTATGGGACTGTTTGAGAGTGGAGGGTCTGGGATTTTTTTAAGGTTTTGCTATGTCTTTGGTAAGCATAAGCCAGAATACCTGATTTCTATACTAAGAGCATGATGTAAAACTGCTACCAAAACTGAAACTGGTGTATACAGTAAGTGGATATAATAAGAAAAGTCAATATTGCTTTTTGAGAGGGAAATTGTACTACTTAAACCTATGAGAGTTCTTCACAATGAATGTACAAAGGTGAATAAGGAGTTGAGAGTGATCTGCTTTGATTTCCAAGAGATTTCTGTTTGGGTCCAAGAGTGAAGGCTTATAGAAAAATGTTGATGGCGGTAAGAGAAATCATGATGAGGTATGAGACAAAATCTTCCGCAGGTCAGTAATTGTTTACAAGGTAAAAAGCAATGGATAAGCATATCAGGGTTATTTTTTGTTGTTGTTGTTTTGTTCTTCCCAACAGAGGTTTGCTACAATTTCATTGGGGATCTATGTTGTTATTCTTTTACTAAGTGATGTCAAAAAGGTGAGGAAAAAGACTATGAACTTCAGTAATAATACTAAGTTCTTTAGGATACTAAAATAAAAACCAGCTGCAAAGTGTTGAAGAAGGACCCCATGAGTAAATTGCATGGGGAAAAAAATTGACAGTATGGAATGTAGAATACACATTCTGTTAGGCTAATAAATATGTGATGAGTTAAAAAGAGGAATCAGAGAGATCTGGGAGATAAGTCCATTGAAGATTATTGTACAGTGAGAGTTCTCAAGCTTGGAAATGCTGTGAGCTAAAGGATATTCCTTGGAAAATACCAGTTTTTATGTCTAATGAGCTTTTCATGAACACTCACAGATAGGCCATTGTGGAGTAGAGGGAACTAAGCTTTGATGTTCTTTGGTCTGCTTAGGTACACTTTAACTTCTGATTTCCAAATTGAATAAATGGCTTTAATGAGACTTCTAGTACTAACCACATAGTATGAGGTTAGCACAGGTAAAAGATATTTCAAACATTATATCTAGCTCCCTATTCCCTTGATAATAGCACTGAAATATACAAGCGGCTTTATTCATGTGGTGTTTGTCATATGCTGTGCATGTAACTAACTCCTATATGACTCTTTCTCTTGATAAACAATATACCATATGTTTCTATCAGGCCCTAACTGGGGGGAGAATTAATCTATATAAAGATATTAGAGCGTCCTGGTTACGTCAAAGTATAGAACTCTGGAGTATTCTTCATTTATACAAATATTGCTGAACATTTAATTTAAGTCTCTGTCTGATAGATAATAATAATAATCAAAAGACTACCCACCAAATTTGTAGCATTAAATAGAAACTGTCGTTTTGGTTGCTCATTAAGGAAGGATTGCAATTACTGGAATGGCTTTGTTTTTCAGCAGTGTCTCCTTAAAAACAGCTTCCCTGAACACATATTTCTATTTTACTGAGAAAAGGAAATACGGTATTAGAAATCAATGTTTTTAAAGGATAATTTAAGGGAATTTAATCTTGGCCAATGCTGAAATATTTTCAATTTAGAACAAATAGTATTTCTGTCATCCATTCAGCTTTTTCAAATTAGGCTATTACTCCTTGATAAGTTAATTACAAAACAGAAAGAGATTCAACTAATCTAAAAAAGTGTATGAATGAAAGTATAGAGCACATGTCTAAATGCTGTTTTTAGAGATTTATTAGTGAAATTTTACTTCTTATATGGAAAACCTTGTCTCCAACTTCCTAAATCATAGGAAAAGTACTTGATTTTTCACTCAATCACAACTGATTTCTTTACATTGCTTCGGTGATGGATTATTATTTTTCTGAAGTACCATTCGTTATAGAAAGCGACAGTATCATAATTGGAATTATTTAAAATATGGTACATTAGATAATTTTTCACTTCAGTGTAAGCATTACTACAGAAGAAATGCTATTGGAAATAGCTAGGATGAGCTACTACAAAGGAGCTGTAGCTGAGTAGGCCATATTATTCTGGGGACAGGAAAAGAAAAATATTAAAAAAGGAGAAATGAAGGGAACCTTTTTCTGTTGTTTCTGAAGAGTCTGGCCATCTTTAGTCAAATCTTTGTGCTACAGGGCAGATACTCAGTATCAAATGTTGCGGAAGTTTTGCACTGCTTAGGCTCCATGCAGATGTGAGAGACGAATTTCTGCATGTTAGATGACAGGGATGAGGCAGACAATAGAGAAAGGGGTGCAGGAATCTTCCAAAATGTAGATTATACAAGGAGTTGTCACTGCATGTTTAAAATATGAGATGATATTTGTTGCTTTCACAAGTAATTTGCAGCCAGTCAACACAGGCCAAGAATCCAGATGGTATTTTGGGCTGTGGTCTTTCTGCTTGTAATGTCACTTGAGTCATGCCGTTTTACTAACTAACTTGACCCTTCTTGTTGCCAACTATATTCACAAAAGGCACATTTTATTTTCTGTTCAACTAGTGTGGGATTTCTCTCTCACAAGAGCCCCAAGACCTGGTCCGTGGCTGGTGCCTCCTATCACATATATACTTACTTTTGTCTAAAAAATGAAACCAGATTTTATATGAAATAAGCTATGGTTTTGCTGAGTGCAGTTAGTTGTGAGATGATCAACAATCACCAGGCCCGATGTACTGTTTTGGTTTTGTTTGTTCTTGATACTGAAATGCTGGAACAAAAAGTATGGTAGTTTCGGAAGCTTGCAACTGCTACAACAGCATACATGTAGCAGTAGCAAGAGCTACTGGTGAGAAGGTTGAAGCATTAGTCTGAGCATTAGAACTCTTATCCAAAGACTCTAACTTGCCCTGACTCCAGCTTTATGCAAGTTTTGTCTAAGGTGCTTGCTAGGTGAGAGAAGTCTTTTTGTGAATTTTATTTCTTCCAGTTCTGTGTATCCTGTAAAGGGCTTTGCAAAGGCTTGGTGTTGGGAACATGAGGTAGTTATCAAAGCATTTTGCATAATGAAGAGGAAAAGAATGGCTCTACTGCCTGTCGGATGTAAGCCACAGAATCTCCCTCTGACTGCCGTCTTTACTGAGGGAGGATTTCATTCTTCACATTCAAATATAATGGAAACAACAAAATGGGGAATCAAAACCACTTTGTTCATCATTCTGGCTTTGTATTATGGTCCTGACCTTCAAGAGATGGTCAACAGAATTTCCTTGTTTCTTTCCTTATGCTGGCTTGCTTCGGGAGTGGTAAATTAATAGCTGGAAGTGATGTGAAAAAGAAGACAGCTAGAAGAAATAAAGGATTTCTTAAAACGACTCCCACCCAGCAATGCTGTTTCTTGTACCTTTAAATTCATCTGCTTCTCACAGTCTATCTTGCCAAATATGCCTACCTTTGGAAGTTACTCCAGCTTTGGAATGAAAGTGTCAGCAGTTGCAAGACTCTCTTGAGAGTACGATTATCTTATTTCCTGTCTGTCTACTACATTTAAACATCTGCCAAACTGGAAAGGTCATTTTTCTACTGTGACTCTGGAGTACACTTAATGAGACTCTTGTTACTGACTGACCTCTTGTACCTGGAGAGATTAAACATCTTGGATGAGTTTTCATTGTTTGAATCTCTGCCAAATCCTTTAAACGCATGAAGGACTCTATCACTTTTAAACCAGTGGTGTAGAGCAAGCAGGTTTCAGTCTGATGCCAGGGGCCTGCTTGATTTTTGCAGTAAGGAAATAGAAATTCATAACCACCTTGGGTACAGCAAAAGGAAGTGCTGATCTTTGTCAAGAGTCTCACTGGATTGCTGGAAGTGTCCCTCTTACCAGGCTACTTTGCAGCTGTGAATGAAAGCTCATTATCTGTGGCCAGTACTTACCATAAGAAGCATAATCTTCCCTTTCAAAATAAGGGACTTTTTAAGTATTTATGTTGTTGAAATTGAAGTAAATCAGATCATGTTGCTGTGTTGCTTTCAGCAACTTGCACCTACTCTACTTCCATTGCACTTAGTGAGATTTTTCAGCTACATTTAAAGACTAAGTCTAGAATTCAGCTCTGTTTATGAAACAGTGGCTATTAATGTTCCATAGCATTTGGCAATGCTGGCTTTTCTGATTATATTCAACCTTGCTGAACAGGAATGTTTGCATCATTTAAGAGTAATTTTTTTTTTTTTTTTTCTTTGCGCTGCTTGTATTCTTCTCAAATAAAATGATGATGACAGATGATGCCTCAAAGATAAGTAACATCCCACTATATATCCTCTGTCTACAGTAAGTTCTTTAAATGCATGTGAGTTTCACCACATCATGGCATGTTACCTACTTTATTTATCCATTCCACTTGACATAGCTATTAAAAACAGCCCTTTTTAGTTGAGTCTTTTCCTCTCCCATGTGTAAGTCTTCAGGATCTAATTCTGTAACTACTTTAACAAAATTGAAGGCACACAAGATGAATGGGCTGCGTGCCCCTACTAACAAAAAGTGTGTATCCTCCAAAAACATTCTGACTGTTTAAAAAAATCCTTAGGATAGATGTCAGGTAAAATTACAAGGGGAGGAATTCCTTCTACTCTTTTATACTTATTTCCTCCTCTTCACTGTTTCCATTTTATTTGTCAAATAAGCTTTCTGTTGCCAAATTCATTTCATCTTTTTGTCAGTATTGTTTTCTCCATTTCTCTACTTTGCATATGAGAAAACCTTTCTATTTATTTCTAGGCATTTTCTAAATACATATATTCTATCATTGATGATCATGTTGCAGTCAGTAAATGAATACTTACACTTCTTCATCATTCATATAATTGGAACCAAGTTCAGCAGCAATAAATGGCTTAGCATAAGTGATAGCAAAGGGCAAGTAATAGTATATTCTTTGGTAACTATTATTACAAAACTTTGTATGCACTTTGTTGGTACTTGCATCAGAAAAAAGTAAATAACTATATGTAACCCAGTTGCTCACCACCAGGAATGGTTTTGATTACATCATGACCAAAGACTTCATTGACAGAACCATAAAAATGTTTGCAGAACCTGAGCTTGTGGTCTAACGTTAACAATGGTTAAATGGCAGTTTTCATGTGCAGTAGGTGAGAAATGATGGGACCAGACTATAGTTTGCTGGACAAAGAAGATGGCAAAATAATTACTTCACCTGATCCTTCCTTTGTGTGTTCAAAGCCAGGTTGTGGAATACAAGAAGTGATGAAAAACATCAACTTCAAAGGTACGGTGCAGCCGATACTGAAGTGGTACTGAGCTGTGGCTCAGGTGGTACTGAGCATGCCAGCAGGTTTGCAAAATCAGGTAGGCTTGGCACATGTTACTCAGTTGCAAGGTCACACAAACATGACTTGGATATCTCTGAGTATTTAAACTGCGTGTGCTGCAAAAATTATTTCTTTTTGCCAGTGTGATTCTACAGGTGGAGTTATTTCTGTTCATGCCACTCTCCAGACAGCTGTCCTTGTTCTAAAGTAACAATTAATACTTTTTCCTTACTTTACTAATCATGGGTAGTCATGGTAATGGGAGGATGGTTGGACTAGATGATCTTGTAAGTCCTTTCAAACCTTGTTATTCTATGTTTCTATGGTTAAAAACAAGTGTCCACCTGCAAAGTCTACAATTTGCCTGATTTTCCCCTAGTTCATTTTTCTAGTGCAGAGAAGTCCTAAAGCTATCACTGAGGAAGAGTGGGGTGCTAGGATGTCCTGGGGATGCCACCTCTATATACAGAATCCACTGCTGAACTGCTGACTCAGAGCAAATCTGGACCATTACACAAACCATCGTCAGCAATGGAGCACTGTGTTCAGCAATTTAGGAAGGACGGACAAGCAATATAAAAGAATCCAAATAAAGCAACAAAGATGGTTAGACACATGGCTGTATGTTTCACAAGCAATGAGCTTTCTTAAAATAACACGGAAGGAAGAAAGAAAAGCCAGAAAATTATATATCAGCAGTACTATTTCTAAAAATAATGGTTTTCAAACTTTTCCATGTGGCATTAACAGCTCTTTAAGGGATAATCTTTATTGCTTTGTAGCATACAAAGCAATAAACAGCTGCTGAGATTGATTAATAGCCAAAGCAAAGTTGAGGCATGTAATCAATCTAAAAAGCCATTTATTGTGAATATGCTACAAAGCAGTAGAGATTACTGCTGTTGCACAACAAACCATAACAGAGAAAACACACAGACACACAGCAGAAACAGTTGCTTTCTTTTCAGTTCCCTCTGTGTTATGCTGCCTTGTTCCTGAGCTTGCAAATGGCAGTGCCATTGCCTAAGAAAGACCATTGGCCCTACAGCATATGATCTGCTGGGAAAAAAAGAAAGAGCTATAAGAACTTCAGTGTTACCTGAGTGGGAAATAATACTAACGGGGTTTTTATTTGGTCGATTGGTTTGCTTTTTTTTTTCTGTAACTAGAAATGTAAAATTCCACATGTATTCAATGTGTCCTTGGAAATAGTACTGCTATTTGTATTACAAATAAAATAAAAAATAGTCTATTTTGTGCTAATGTAGAGCATTTTTTCTTAATGGCTGCTAAATGACTGTGAAGTTGATTGCAGGAATATTGCATTCAGCTGCTTCAGGTAACTGCTTCACACCATTCTGTGTATACAACTTTTAATACAGTCAGGCTTTTACCTCCTCTAGTCTTCCTGGGAGACTGTTTCAGAATCTTACTTCTCCAGCCATTGTAAACTCTTTTAAACCCTTACAAAAATTTCTATTTGGAATGTTGCAGGTCTGCATGCCTATTTGTTCTTGAATCAATATTGTCATTTAGAACAAACTGTTCTTCATGTCTTTGAAGATATGGGAAGTGCCTCTTACCAGTCATTTTGGTAGAAAAAAATGAGCCACATGTCATGCAATGGGAGGGTTTTTCCCTTTATCACTCTTGAAACCCTCCTCCGCACCCATCTCATCAGGATCCCTCTTGTCTAAATGTGCATGTTCTGTAGGGCACAGAGCTCCAGAGGGTCTTAGCATCCTGCTTTCTTTCTCCAGTGACACACTTACACTGTCTAGTGGAAACATCTTGCAAAATACACTCAAGGATCAAATCTGCCTTTTTCATATCCCTTTAGCATTTGAAGCCAGTGGTTAACTTGTACATCTAGGAACAATTGACATATCCTTGTTTCTGAACTGATGACATTGCATCTTATGACAGAAATTTGTATTACTTCGCAAGGGCACAGATTTGCAATTTACACTATTAAATTTCACTCTGTTTCTATTACTCTAGCTCTCAAGGTTATTCAGGTCTTCCTGTATCGTATTGCCATAGCCTTCCATATCAATGATGTCACTCACTTTTGTGTCATCAGCAAATTTCTTTAACAAACTCTATCTTCCTATTCTAAGGTAGTGAATAGAAATACAACTGAAGATGTATCCTTGTGGAATTCTTAGTAAAATAACCCCCAAGACTCAGTTTCACAGTTGTAGGAACTGCTTTCTTCAATTTCACACTTGCAGAAAATAGAGTTGAGCCCTAGAAGAACTTAAATTCAGATCTTGGAGGTTATAAACTTTTGAAACTGTTGTCTTCTAAACTCTGAACTATTTAATACCTACAGTTGCCTAAATTTTAGTAACAGCTACTTACAATAGTTGAATGAATATTTTCCAAATTCCATCTACGTATCTTTTTGCAGCAAAAAAAAACAACTTGTAAGTGGAAGGACCTTACTCATGGTGTGGTGATGAATTTGATTGCTTTTTAGCATTTCGCTCTCTTTGTCAAGAACATTGTTAGAGTGATTTTTACCCTTGCAGTCAGTTTTACTATATAGCCAGTCTTATATTTACTTTCTATTTCAGAAAATCACAGCTTCTCTAGAGATCCCTATGCCTGAGACAACATTGCTTGTGTATTTCTACCCTGTATGAATGTTAAAGTTCTAATCTCCCTACCTTGGGCAGCCACATCATTCTTCCTGCAGGAAACACTGGACTGAGATTCATGGCCTTGTTCACACTTCCCCATGTCTTACCTTTTTTTTTTTCCACTTAGTCTGGTGTCAGCAAAATCAAAGAAAATCTCTGAATAATTGTCATTGATACATTTTGTTTTCCGTCTGTATGCTACTTGCAAAATGATTGTCACTGCAGTACATGATCTTTTGTCAAAAAGCTCTGCAGATAAAAGTTTCATTTACTGCACACTGACTGAAGCTTATACCTATCTCAGCTGCATTTAACGCTACATTTGTGTTGCTAATTAATCTGAGAAGAGTGAAGGCAAGCTCATTTTTTTTCGGAAAGACTGTAAATGGCCTCTTGTAATCATTTAGCAGGGAATGACCTCCTGCAAGCTCTGTTTGCTGCTTTTGCACAATGCTGCTGAGAGAGAACTGATGATAGCACGGAGGAAATACAGCAAAGCTGGACAGTTGCACTGCAGCCCAGAGAGAAGTGCTATGTAATACCAGTATAACTGGAAAGGTGAAGTCCTCTGCAGACCAACTGTTGAGTGTCAGCAGTTCATGCTAGCAGAACTTCTGCCAGTAAAACTGCCTTCCTCTCCAACAAGGCCAGCAACAAGAGCACACAGAGAAACAGGTTTATGGGGATATCTGTAGGATGCTGGTGAGAAGGGCTCTCTCTTTGTCTCTTACACTGCTGTACCTATACAAACTGCCCCAAAGATGCCTGCCCACCAGGGTCCTGATGCCATGTGCTTGGCCATTGCTGGCCCTGTTTGAACCAGAGAGTTTTACTGGCTGAAGTTCTGCTGGCATGTACTATAGACATTGCTGTGTTGGCAGGATGCACTCACGTTTGACTGTTTTTAAAGATGCAAGATGTCCTCAGAGCATCAGGCTTTCATCAGCAGAGATGACAGCGTTATGGAAGGCTAACACAGATTATCTTGTGCAATGCTTGGTAGATTGCCTTCTGGTAATTTCTTGCAGCATATTGTGGAGCTGCTGTTGTATACTGTGAGATACCACCAGTTACATCATAAAATCTGTGTAAATATTGGGTCAGATTTTCAAAAATTTTTCAGTCTTGTGCAATAACCTATTTTTACATGTGCTGTTTTCCCATATTGCAGATTTCCCATTGCCAGAACCCCAGATTGTATCAGACAACATCACTCTCTTATTCAATTAAGGCAGATGTAAGTATTCCCTTCTTATCTAAGGAGCAGCCTAAAGTATTGGGTGCTGGGAACAAGTGGAACATAAGAGACAAGGAATGGCAGCTAACTATTTGCAGTAAGTGTTAGCTAAACTACTTTACAAGAACAACTTGTATTTTTGGGCCATACTGTGAGCACTGGAAGAGAGAATCATTCAGGGTTGTATGTTAAACTTGTGCCAACATATCCACTCTGATTTAGGAGCTGCTTAATGAGGAGACAGGAGAACTAGGATGTGCCAGCTTTTTGGAAAGCTGTGCTGATGTGGGCATTTTGGCATTGCCTGGGGAGCTGTCTCTAGTGAAGTATATAAAGTTAAGTATTTCCTGCTGCACGGTCTTTTCATGCTGGGTAACATACTGGAAACAAGAGATGAACGTGATACAGTGGACTTTGCTAGCTGTGGGTGAACAGAAAATAAGGTTTGTATCCAATTCTGTCCTATCTTGTTTTGAATACATAAAATGAAAGCGGTGCTTCTCCATGGTGATCTCTCTAGACAGTATTTTACATCAGTGTTGCTTGTGAGGAAGCCCATGCTTGCCTCCCCATGTATCCTGTTGTCATTAATGATGTTACATATCCAACTCTGGCAACAGAGACAAGGCAGGTTTGGTGAGCTGTAGGTAAAAAACAAAACATTGTACCAGGAAAAAATAATAGAAATATCCACCAAGTCACAAAGCTCTGTAATTTCATAGTCTCCTGGAAAAACAAACGAACAAACAAAAACAGAACATGTAGGGTTTCACAGGGTTCCTTCATTTGCTGAGTGTAATTTTGTCCTTTTCCCAAATTCAGTGCAAAGTCAGTTATAGGGTTTTGTTTTTTCCCATGGCATTTCCAGACATTACAGACAAGGGCACTCCATAAATAGCCCTCCTATATGTAGAATATATAGATGGCTGGAAGATACCTAGAGCTTAGAGATCATAGGCATGTGTGGAACCTGCAAGTCTGCATAGAAAGCCACACATGTAACCAGAGTACCTGCACAATGACCCTAACATGGTATGGACATATAGCACCTGTTGTTTGCAGGCAGGCAGCATGTATCCAGTAAGTGCAATGTGTTCTGGACACATCCATTTTATCACACGTTCACAGATACTCTGCTTAACACATGCACAGAAGATCTGGCATGCCTGTGTATGTGCTGGGCAGCACATGGACTGATACTTCTGTCTTAGATTTCATGGCTATAATTCAGAAAGTCCAAGCTGAACCATTTACTGAAAACATATACTCACTCATTTGGAACTGCTATTCCTAAAAATCATCTGAAGCAACTTGAGTTTGTTCCAGTGATGCTACATTTTACTGGTTTAAATAAGTGTGTTCTGTAAATGATGGAAGTGCTCACTCATTGCTTTGCAAATGCTTTCTTTGTGATCTGTGGAAGTTCTGTTTTTGACTTCTTGGACTTTCTCCCAATACTGACATTTCAATATCCTCAATATACATTTTCCCTTTCCTCCCACCAGCTGCTGATAAATACAGTGTGATAGGAGAATGAGTTAGGAGGACAGGCAAGGAATGCTTATTTAGAAACTTCTGACAATGTAAACCCCACCACTGCATTAATGGATCAGTCGTATTACAGTGAATGCCCTTCCTATATCAGCTACCTGTGTTTGGGGAGCTTCCTAAGGGCCTCTGTATCTCATTTTTGATCTAGCTATGTCTTCTTCCCAAAAAACCCATTCTGATTTATCCTTTTCTTAGTATCCTTCACTATGGGCTTATGATGATGATGAGAGCAGTATCCCAGCTAATATGCTGTCTAAGAAATGCACAGTCATAGTGAGGAGTGCACAACAAGCTGGTCATAAAAGGAACAGCTTGGGGGACTTAGGGAACTTATTGCAGGAAGAGAAACTGCCTTTTCTTTTTCACCTGACACTAGTTCTTATCTTTGCTTTTAGGTTTTCTGTTGGTTGTGGCTTCCACTACCTTACTATTTTCCTTCTTTCTGCACTGATGAAATCCCATTGAGTCTTCTCTCCTCTAGACTGGACACTCCCAGCTCTCAGCCATTCCTCATAGGAAATATGCTCCAGTCCCTTAATCACATCAGTGGTCCTTTGCTGTTTGTTAGGTAGTATGTCCATGTCCAGTGTGTCCATGCCTTTCCTATATTGGGGAGCCCATGACTGGACCTAGCACTCCAAGTGAGGCCTCACCAGTACACAGCAGAGGGGAGGAATCATCTCCCTCAACTTACTGGCAACACTCTTCCTAATGCAGCCCAAGAGGCTGTTGGTCTTCTTTGTGGCAAGGGCATAATGCTGTCTTATATTCAAATGGGTGCCATCAGAACCCCCAGCATGCTGTGGTCCCCCTGTGTGTGGCTTTACATTTCCCTTTTACGAAGGGAGACCTTCATAAACTTGTTTGATTAAAACTTATTTGGCTACCTAACATTGGGTTTGCTTCTAAGTGCTGTAAGATGAACTGCTTCACCTCCCTTTGAAATGAGGTACAAGCGATACGAAACACATATTTTATTTAACAGGACATACCAGATGGTCTATGCAAAACTGAATACAAGGAAGATTTTTGTCCAGATCTGAGGTAGGACTGTTTTGTTTTGAAAAAAGAGGAAAGCAACTGGTGGAAATGCGGATTGCTTTGCTGCTTGTGTTGCTGAAATTACACCGAGGGCTGCTATTATGGGTCAGCAACAAGAAGTAGCAAGTGTGATCAATGAACATTTGTTATGCAAAGTTTTTAACACTATTAAATAACTCTAAATTGCATTGAAATATAGGCCATGTATATTTAGATACTCAGATAAGATTTATTTCTAGATAAATTTAAGTTAGCTGAATTGAAAATGAGATTGGATGCCAATACAAAATCCCTTGTGTGATTTTCAAACTTTAAAAATAATCTCAGCGAACATGACTAAATACTTAGTATTTTTCAATAAGTTAGGCAGAACTGCTCAGAACACACTGTTTTCTACCTTGGCAGTCTCTTGAGCAAATACTGAGTTTCTTAGACCTACTCCGTTTATATGTTTTGTTGATACTTCCTTCCTAAAATGAGGTTACTGCAAACATGGAGATTTAATTAAGTATCTACATTTAAAGGAGGTGCTGATAGAGCTCATTCAATGAATCATAGAATCATAGAATCACCAAGGTTTGGAAAGACCTAAAAGATCATCCTGTCCAACCATTCACCTACTACCAATAGCTCCCACTAAACCACGTCCCTCAACACAACATCCAGTCATTCCTTGAACACCCTCAGGATCAGTGACTCCACCACCACCCTGGGCAGTCCATTCCAGTGCCTGACCACCCTTTCTGAGAAGTAATATTTCCTAATGTCCAGCTTGAATCTCCCCTGCCGTAGTTTGAAAAAGCACATAGGGGATTTAAGTGAGAAAGTTGCAAGTACTGAGAAGTAGCAGAGAAACATCAGAAAATAAATATTTGCTATAATTGCCAAAAAAACAACAAACCAAACCAAACCACCCCACATCCAAACAACCAAACATACAATTAACTCTTCAATTGTTGATGTAGAAAATATTGAGGAGAAATAATATGCTTGTGAAAAGGATTAAAGAATTAAAGAAGCCAAGAAGGATGGCTTACTGGGTTTAACTGGGTGCATTTAAAAATTGCTTAAAGAATGATGTGATGTTAATGATAAAAAGAGATTCAAACCGGCTTTACCAGGAAACAGATCTACAGATGTTCCTGTGAAACTTCATACATATTATGTCAATAACAGAAAGGTTGAGAACAAAGTTATGTAGAATGAGCTAACTGGATAATCTGCAAATAACATATGCACACACAAATGCACATCCTTATTCTTTGGGTCTTTAAGGAGAGATATAAAAAGAAAAGCAAGTACAACAAGGCTTTTATTACTTCTGAGGTACTGAACTTGGCTGGAGAAGAAGGATGACTAGATATCTAATAATTGGAGATATACCTTAAGGTTGTTCTAGGAGAACCAAGGAAGAACCTTGATCAGATGAAACTGTATTTGTTTTAGGTTTTTCTGTCATTCATAGATAATAAGCACTGTCACGTAGCAGTACATCAATTCAAAATGAGGGCAAGATAAAGAAGAGTCACAGAATCATAGAGGTTGGATGGGTCCTCTGGAGATCACCCAGCCCAACCCTCTGCTAAAATAGGTAGCAAAGGAAGGTGTCCAGGTGGGTCTTGAACAAGAATGAGACTCCGCAACCTCTCTGGGCAGCCTGCCCCAATGCTCTGTCTTCTTCACAGTGCACAAGTTTTTCCTCGTGTCTGTATGGAAATTCCTGTGTTCCTGTTGGTGCCCGTTGTGCAGTTGCTGGGCACTACCTAAAACAAGCCGTTCTTGTCAGTCACAAACAACACGCTTGCTGTAACAGGGCTGTCTTTGTTGCTGTTACACGTCTGCAGATCTGATACGGGCCGTGATCACACTACCCGGGCCGCGGAACCGCCACATCCAACGCCGCGCCGCCACACTGCCGACCCCGCACGCCTCACCCCACCGCGGCGTGCCGCGCATGCGCCCGCGCAAGCGTCCCGGCGTCTGGGCACCCGCGGCGTCTCCCCGCTATCCCCGCAGGTGCGCTGAGGGGAGCGAGTGGGGCGCCAGGACCGTAGCGGGTGCCGCCGTTCCCTGCTTGTGGTGAGTGAGGGGCCCGTCCGCCACCGGCACGCTGCCCGCGGTTCGGCGGCCATGATGTGTGCGGTTGCCATGGGAACAGCCGGAGAACGGGAGGGGAGCCGGCGGGGCAGCGCTCGTTGCCGGCGGCGGCCGCCCCCCTCCGCTGGGCCGTGCTGCTCGGCCCGGGGCAAGGGGACGCTGCCGAAGGGGTTTAGGAAGGAGAGTCTCGCTCCCAGGTTGGGTACCTCACCGGGCCAAGCTCTGGGGAGTGCAAAGGGTTCGCTCGTCTTTCTTTTTTTTTCTCTTGGTAACGACTTCTTGAGAATTTCTCTGAGCTGACAGTCTGTCGGTTGTGAACCGCTGTTTGCTGTTGTAGTAATCCTAGTAATAAATCGGTAATGGTTACTTTTAAACCGTCTAATAATCCTCCCTCATAGCTCACTCTTCTTAACCCCATCTGGGCTCTAACTAGCCCACAGGCTGATTTGACACAGGGGCTCTGGGTTCAGTCATCACCCATGAGAGCTCTTATGGCTTAAAGCACAGGCTTTCTCCTCGCTGGTGCGGTGAGGCAGCAAGTGCTGTCGGTAAGTGGTGGGGCAAAGCCCATTGCAGTATCTCATTTTTATCCACCGTGGTTGTTTATTGGGCTTCGGAGCTGCTTGTGGTCTTCCAGATCAGGTTGGTGTCTACTGAAGGTTATTTGCTGTGGTGATTTGGTGCTTTTTTTAAGCCTGAAGCTGGTACTGCTCTAAGACAATGCTGTGCTTAGTGAGTGCTGAGAGCTCTGTGAGTACTTTAGTGATTAAATGTTCCTGTTTCTGAGGTCTGAGTTATACGTAGCACCACACTGACTGCTGTCCTGGTGCACTCAGCCAGGCTTTGCTGATTGACCCAGAGTGAGCGCTGTGAGGGTGCAACTGTATCACTGCTAGTGATAGCTGGGTCTGATCTGGTGTTCTCTGAACTATACTCTGTTGAACTGGGGCTCTCTGATTCTGTGCTGTTGTCTGCTGCTTTAAATCTTTCTGTGCAGTAAAGATTTTCTGTGCAGTAAAGTTCCTTCCTCTGGAGGAAGAAAGTGAAAGGAAAAGGGGAGAGACCGACTACAGCTTTTCGGAGGCTGATGAGAGACAGAGAGGAGCATCACCTGTGCTAGTTAAAGGCTACCTGGAAAATGGTGACAGCAGCAGGGACAAGATCTGCCACGTATCAGTTATGCTGACCTTGAGTCTGCAGCATTGCCTTTATGTGTCCCTGCTGAACTGGTGAACAAAATGCGAATGTTGGTGCATTTTCAGAAAGAGGCACAGAACAAATAGAAATAGTCTCATTAAAAGAAACCAAAGGAAAAAAACAACAACAAAACAAACAGGGATAAAACTAGGTGGCAGTCTAGGCAGCTGGTGCTTACAGGTTACTACTCTCTACTCCTTGCATTGATTTGTATTTTTCTCAGAAGGGAACTGGCACAATATAACTGGCTTAGGTACTTGCTCAGTACTTCATCCCAGAGCACTGCTGCAGCAGGGCAGCTGCTTGATACTTAAATGTTTCAGCCTTAGGCATGATAAAATAGGGAATATAAATCTTTCTGTCAGCCTTTTGAGAAAGAGACGGTGGTTGTACTGTCTGTGATGGCACACCGTGTTGGCATGGCAGCCAAATTCAGATAAAGAATTTCCATGGTTCTTAATTGCTTGCAAGAGATAATAACCTTTCTTATCTTATCATGTACATTTACTTCTATTTTATGACATTGCTTACTTGTTTCCCTGTGCTTTATTACATTTTCTGGCTAATAATTATGGGATACCAATTAGTAATACATTTATATCCTATCAGTACAATTCTGAATGTGCATAATGGTACTGAATGCCAAAATTAGGAAGAATTAATGCTGTCATAGGACCGGTGCTAAGCTTAAGTTGTGCTCATGGCTTCCCTCTCCCCATGAAGCTCTCAAGCCCACTTACTCTCCTTCTTGCTCGGTGCCTGCTGCCACTCATACAGCAGCAGCAGGGAAATGTGATACACCAGAGGAGCAGTGTGAGTTCAGTCAGGTGTTCAAAATAAATCATAGGTACCCTTTGCAATATTAATTATTAAAACTTAACTCTTAATAAGTTGGAAGTGTGATCCAAACAGTGGCCAAATGGTAGAACTTACTAATTAAGTGTATGGTTGAAAAGTTCTCTTACCAGTTAAAACGAAGTAGATAAGAAGTGAAGACAAATAGAAAATTACTATACAGAAGTCTGCAACTTGCAAATGAATGTATTTCTAGGATAGATGATTTGCAGTTGATGATAGCATTAACAGCTGAAGGTAGTTGTATCAGAGATGGTACTGATCCACAGTAATGTATCATATCTCTCAGGTGGCTTCTTAATACAACTATGGAAAACATGGGTGTAAATGCAGTATAATACACATTTTAGTGGACATGATAATGATGATTTACAGTTGACCTTGATGATCTGGGATCTTTTCCAACCACTATGATTCTATGGCATTCCAGTGTCAAAGCTCTGAGGCTTCAAGAGCTGGAGAATATAGCGCCCTTTAGAGATTGCATGTAATATCTTAAAATTTAGCAAGACATCTGGAAATGCATGGACCAGAAAAGAAAAAATGTGAATTACTTCACATTTCTGATTTGTAAAGTCACGCTGAATACAATTTAGTATTGTTTCCGTTCAACATGGTTCTCATTGCCCTTATGTCTTATACATAAGACCTTCAACTTGTAGTTCAAAATCTTGACTTGTAAGCAGCTGGGAGAATGGGGAATGGTGGTCTACCTTCCCTGGTCAGTGAGAAATAGCTGTATAATTGTTCCAAACACAATTCCACGCTGGAATTCTGTACTTACTGCTCTTGAATCATGATAGAAGGAAGAGTATGGATCATAACTAAATTCAGCTACAGTGAGGAAAAATAATGTATTAATTGTAATAAGGAAGATTAAAAGCACTGACAGGCTCAGGCTCTTGATCTGTAACTGTATTTTGCTGTTCTGCACACTGAAGTGAAAGACATTTGTGCACTACTCCTTACTATCCAGTTTGACCTTGTGCAGTTAACCTGAGGGGGTTGTATTGTGTAATAATTAAAGAGGCTTCCAGCATATACAGGCCCTGAAAGAAAGAACAGAAGAGGCAGCTGGAAACTTAAAACTGTGGAATAGGAAGAAATAAACTACAGAAAGAAACTGAAGAAATAGGGCTTTTTCTCCATGGTTCCTTTCTGGTACTTGAGGGAAGCTTATAAGCTGGAGGGGGACTGATGTTTTAAGCAGGTAGATAGTAGTAGGACAAGAGGGGATGGTTTTCAACTAAGAGAGGGGAGATTTAGGTTAGTGGTAGGGAGAGTCATCTTTACTGCAAAGGTGATGAAGTGCTGGTGCAGGTGTTGAGAAACAAATGTTCTGTTTTTTTTGGGAATACAGTGTTTTGCCAAGAAAATGCTATGGTACTAACATGGCAGTTTTTAGTTCCCATTGGAAAAATAAAGTTTCTCCATGTCAGATGTTTTCTGCTCTGCTTCTGCGTTTTCCTACAAAACTGAGAATTTAGGAGAGAAACATTGTATCAGGAACTGCTCATTTTCCACCACTTTGTTATTGTCTGAGACCTTATTATTATTTATTTTTTTTTTTTGTAATACCTTAAGGAAGAAGAAATATTAATATATTAATATTTTGTAACTTAAAAGTTTCATTGCATTCTCTGCCTTTACATATTGTTCTGTGTTCTTCGTGTACGTTACTTTACAGAGGAAGGCAAGCTTCAAAGAATGGGAACATGGAAAAGCCAGAGCCATTCTACAGACTTCCAGTGTCGAAGCAGAAGACCAGTTCTGAGGTTATAAATGAAGCCAGAAGTGTTCTACGAACACTAAGAACTCAGAGGCCATCTACACCTGCAGAGGTCCAGAGGAAACTTTTTGGATCTGAATCTTCACGAGCTCCTCAAAGTAGACCTCCTTCGGTTTTTAGGTACTGCGACTTTAAGATTTTTCAAACATCCTTTAGCAGCACATTTTGAATCTGTAATTATGTTTCTGGTGATTCTTCTCCTGTGTTAATCTGTACTCCTAATCGCATCCTTTGCCTTCTTCTAATGATGCTTACTGTTGGTGTTAATCTGTGTGCCCCAGACGTTGCTGTGGATTAGAACTACCAGAAGCAGTCATTACACTAGCTTTGTATGCAGAGAATAGTATGAAAAAACCATGGTCTGTAGCACACCTTTCTTTTTAAGACAATATTTTAAAAATTAAAAGTGTATTTTCTCTAGAAACTGAGGAAGCGTGTTAATTTTGTCATAAACTGTTTGTTTCAGCACTTTCTCAGATCCCTTAAATACAAAATTGTAGCCCTTGAAATTAAATAATGCTTACCTTTAAACAGAGTTTTTAGTACTTAAGCATTTCTTTCTTATCTGTGTATGACTTTACTACTTAACATGATTTGCAGAATGCAGTAGGTCTTGTTACAAAAGAAAAAAACTCTTGTGCATTGGGCTCTGGAATCTTTGATATTTTCTCTCTCTCTCTCCCTCCCTCTCTCTCTCTTTTTTTTAAAATCTGTTTCCTTGGTCATTTTTTAGCCCTCCTTTTATGACAATTATTTAATGGCTATAGGGAGGGCATATCAGCTCTATTTGTATTGTTAAGTTTGAGGCGTGCCAGAAAGGATGCTAAACAATATATGAATTGTGGTACAAGTCAGTCAGTGGCCATACTGTTTTCAGACACTCTACATGTCTTATGTTTCATGTTACGTAGTATGTCCTTACAGAAGACAAGAACCTGAGAATGTCTTGGCTGTTCACTGATGATCAGGTAATAAGATAGCTCAGGCTGGCATCCATGCTTGTTTTGTATGTGCTACAGCAAGGAGTGTGCTCATGCCTGTACAAGCCTGAGTTTTTTGCCCTGCAGTGTTCTGCAGCTCATGTCAGATAGCTTGGGTGCTAACCACGGTCGTGTTTGTGCATGAGGTTAGGCTCATATTAGAGAACTGTTATAGATGTGTATAAATAAACTGTACTGTGTCAAGCATGCATCTGCTTTATTCATTTATGATTAATTTCTTTATCCTAGTCTTCATGCTTCCAGTTTTGATTTGGCTGAATCAAGACCTGCTTCTGGTATTCGTCTTAGCCCATTGGATAATGTGAGTACTCTGGATGTAACTCTTTGCAATGCTGACATAAAAATAAGCCGGAATTTATGCAGTGCAATGTAATTCTGGAAATTGATATCGTTGAAATGGGTTGGAGAGAAAAAGAAGCCTGTCATAATATTAATCTGAGACTTATAAAGTCAGCTTTGTCATTTTTTTAAAAAAAATGAGGCTGGAAGTAATGTCAACTATATAAATATTGCTGTATTGCATCAAAATTGTAAGTGGCATTAACAAGAATCAGAAGATGGAAGCTTTGTCAGCTTTCTCATTTAAGATTACTAAAGTACAAAAGGTCATAAGCATCAGTATTAGTCAGGAATGTGCCCTTGCTGAGTGGTATTCTGATCTGCTTTAAGAAGGATGTTGCTGGCAGATTGAGGGAGATAATTGTTCCTCTCTGTTTAGCACTAGCAAGGGTGCACCTGAAGTGCTGGGTCCAGTTCTAGGCCGGACCCAGTGATACAGAGCATCTGGAGAGTTGGTCCAGTTAAGCCCACAGATATAATGAAGGGACTGAAGCACCCTAAAGGCTGAGAGATGGAACAGTTCGATGTAGAGTAGATAAGGCTCAGTGGGCTTCCATCAATGTATAGAAATACCTGAAGGGGAGGGTGCAAAGTGGACAGAGCCAGGCTCTTTTCAGCCATGCTCAGTACCAGTGATGCTAGGACAGGAAGCAGCGGGCGCAAACTGAAGCACAGAAGGATTCCTCTGAACATCAGAAAGCACTTCTGTACTGGGCAGGTGACAGAGCACTGGCAGAGATTGCCCAGAGAGGCAGCAGAGTCTCCTGCTTGATAAGATTCAGAAGAATCTTATGTACAAGGTACTGGGTGATGTTAGTCTAGGTGGTCATGCTTAAGGAAGGGCTTGGACCAGATGGCCTCTGGAGGTCCACTCCAGCCACAACCATGATTCTATCATCAGTAACTTGAAAGTCAATTAATGGGTGGTATTTTGTATTTGACTTACACATCTGTAACTGATCTTTTAATCTATACACATCTGAAATCTATATAGATCTGTAATTGATTATCATTTATTTAAAAATTGGGTAGAGGTACATGTAAAAACCACTTTTTTTCCCTCCATGAAAATTTTGAATTATTTTCATTTATAAGTGAATCTTCTCTGTAAGTCTTCTTTTTTTAGTCTTTAAATATAATATTGTCCCAGTCATTTGTTTCACGTCCAGGAGAAGGAAGTGTGCTAAGACACTAAAGTATGCTTGCTGCATATATCATTTCTTAGGTAGTATACTAAATGTGGTATTTCTTGTGTTAGTAGGAAAAAAACCCTCAACGATTTCCGTGAAATGTATCTTAGCAATTTTATAAAGTAATAGAGTGTTTACATCAATAAGATTAAAAATACCATACCTACGTATAAAAAGGAATGTATTTAAATTTGAATTTAAGTGCTGGTATTAAATTTTTGTTTAGCTTGTGTGTGAGTGGGTGGAGAAAAGGAAGGCTTTTGTATTGGTCTTATTAGTAGCTAAGCTATCTTTTTCACACATCGTAAATGTAGAGCTTGTAATTGCAGTTACTGTTGGCGGTGGGGTCTCACCTCTTGGGCTCTCTTCATTTAAGCGCCAGAGGGTTGAACTGAAAACTTTCACATGGATTCTTTATTAGGAGGAAAAACAAACAAAAAAAAAAAACAACAAACCCCCCCCCCAAAAAAAAAAACAAAACAAAACAAAAAAAAAAAAAAAGAAAAGGCGGAAAAAAAGAAAGAAGGAAAGAAAGAAAGAAAGAAAAAAGGCAGAGAACCCAGGTATTGGATGGTAATATATTTATGTAAGGCATGAAAAAATGTTCAGATGCTTGGAGTGTTGGTTGTATACTCTAATATGCAAGATACTGATGTGAATAAAATGAGAACTTGCATGTTTCTGGATCTGCATGACTTGTCACAGTGTGGTAGGAAGTAGTACATGTGATAGGAACATGTTTGAAGTGTTTTGGAAATGCTACTTTAGGTCTTGAAATCAAAAAGAAGGGATTTGTCTCTAGAATCACACACTGCAGGTAATGTTAAATGAGTATTTCTGAGGGAAAGAATTTCAAGTTTCAGTTACTCTACTGCACAGAGTCGGTTAGCTGGCTAGTTTCTCTTTGTTTTTTGCACTCCTGATTGCTTTTAAATGGCTTTCTGGGGTGATATTAGTAGAAGTGCTCTGGCTTGTTCAGCGTGAAATGTTATCTTTAGATTTTGGATGTGCTTTCTTCATGAGTAAACCTATGTAACTCTTGCTATTCTATTCTGAATATATCTCTTTGCATAAATTTTGTTCTTTTTTTTTTTTTTTTTTTTTTTTTTTTTTTTTTTTTCATAAAAATTTCTTTTATCTTTATGACAGAAGCCAGTACTAGTCATTTCATCTGAAGATGAAGATTCTTCTGTTTCCCTTCCAAAGCCTGCTGTGGATGCTGCAGAGATTAGGAAAGTCAGCAATGCTCGGGCACAGTTATTTCGAAGAACTTCTCAGGGAGATGCCTTTCCTGCTAGAATGGCTCCACTGGATCACCGTAAGAATCTTACTTCCTACAACTATAACTGCATGATGTGGTTTGATATAGTATTAATTATCATATTAAAGAGCCGTCCTGTCCTTTCAAAGTAAATTTTAAAAATACTGAATGGCTTAAAGCCAGTCCTGAAAATATGATTTCCAAAAATTATTTTCAGAAATGAAAGCTGGTATAAGTTGGAAGATTCTGAGGTGCCTTTTTTTTCCTATGGGTCTTTAAGTAATGGAGGTTTTTTTCTGAAAGTTTTCTTCAGTGGGTTAAATGATCAGTAAATGCTGAAATATTTAAGGAGATAATGAGATGGCATCTTCTAAGGAGATTCTTTGATGGATTCTTGAGCATAAAAGGAAGAGTAAATAGGAGTAATAAGTCTTGACAGGTCTCCAGCTACATCATATTTTGTGTTAAGTTTCATTAGTGGAGACTTAATAAAGGTCACTAAACATGTTGCTTCAGTCATTTTCCATCTGCAAGAAAATTACTTTTGTGATCTTGATTTCCTGCACGCTAACTCCTTATGGAATGTGCTAGAACTCTGTCTTTAATGAAGACTTCTTTACAAAAATGGCAATTCTTCCATTGCCTGGGATTGTTACTTTATATGATAAATTGAATATCACTTTTTTAATCTTACTGCAAAATAAGTCCTATACAAAAGTACTAAATTTTACTGTGTTACTGCATATATCTTTTACAAGAATCCATTAGCCCTGATATATTGATGCTACTAATTAAAGAAGCTGAGAACCTAATGTAGATATTAGCTCTTATTGCCTCTTCTCGCCATTTTGGTGTCCTGTGAATGTTTGTGTAGCTTTTGATTTCTTCAGGTTCTTTCCGTAATGGGTAGATACTGAGGTACAAGAATGCCAGTTACCTATTGCTTGCCTTCATAATATTCAGATCTTGAAAAATAATCACTTCTTTTACGAGGTACAATCTTCCTGTCTGCAAGGGGGAAATAAAAAAGTTGAAAGATTGAAAACAAACTAAAAATAAAGTTAAACCTTAAAGGATTGATGTTCTTAAAAATACTTTGAATGCTTTGCTGAACATAATCTCAAGTGCTCTCACTTTTCAAGCTGATGCAAGAAAATTTTGATACTATACAATAAGAAACAAGTAGTTCATTTTGAGCTCCCTCCTGTGTATTTATTGTGTAAGAACACTCCTACAAAATATATTCTCTTTGTCTGTTTCAGATGAAGAGAAGGTTGATTGTGAAGAACCAGCTATGATGAGTAGTCTTCACAGAACTAATGATAACTGCTTAACAGAGCAAAGGGCATACACAGCATTTAATGACAAAAGCGAGCAATTAATTTGTAATGAGCATAGTGCTAAACCGGAAAGGGAAGATGTTCTAAAAGGCACAGCAGGAAGACTTTTATTTCAACTAACAGGTGAAAGGTCAGTATTGTTTGAGTACGGTATTGTGCAATTTCCACACAACCTTTCTTTCTAGTCACTCTATTGTGTGAGTATCAAAAGGTTGAGAATTGATAGAATTTTAAGGTAGCACTGAAACATTAAAACAAAACTTTGTTTGCATTACTAGACAAAATATTCTTAAGTCTCTATAGTCAAAAGAATAATTTGTCTGAAAATTGTAGATAAGGAGTTGCTTTGTGTTCAAAACTGTATTTATTTATTTATTTTCATCATCTCAAAACAAAGTATTGTAGTAATCACATATAGAATACTCAAGTTTATTTTTTTCCTAGTTCAAGCCTGTTGATTTAACGTACGACATGTTCTTTTCTTGCCTCATCTCTGCTGATGAGTAGAGGTAAGATTTTAGTTCTGGTATTGAGGATATAAGTTCATACACAAAAATTAGCTCAAATCCATTGGAAATGCAGGCAGATTTTTATTTTTTGTGGGCTTTGAATTTTTTTTTAGTGTTTTGTGATTAAGCAGCAGTAACAGATTAATGAGATTTACACGTACTAAGTCTCATTTTATTGAACCTAGATTATATCCAGAAGTCATTTTTTTTTCTCTCTTTAATTCAGATCTGAACTATTGCACAGGGAGGAACGTTACGCTCTGTGATCAGTAGATGTATCAGTTGCTGCATTAGTAGCTGGGCAGACAGCTGTGAATAATATTGACAGATCTAACAGTCTCTAAAGTAAAGAATAAATAACACTTAAACTTTGTAACACATTCCATAAACAACTGGTCACTATTAAAAATAAATATTTGCCAGTGAATATCTTCTTTCTAACTCATTATTAGGTTTATGAAGAAATAATTTTTCTGGATTTTCTGACACTTCTTCTCTATATCAAGGAGAATTTTCTTAAAGTTATAAAATAAAAAGCTGTTCATTAATTTACGTGGTGATGATATTGAGTACTTCAGAATGTGTTGCCTGCTGAAGATGTTATAGGAACTGATACATAGCAGAGCTATCTAATGTTCTTCTTTTATATTAAACTGAAAGCAAAATAGAAAAAAAAAATAAATGATTCTAAAAGACTTGAGACAAGAAGGAGGAAACAAAAGGTTTCACGATTATAAGGGAAGGAGAAGGATGAAAGCTCTGAGATGTAAAAAATGTGAGTGAATATATGTAAAACTCAAAGAAAGCTTTGGTGTGAAATCATTTTCTCCCATTAAAATCGGTGACCCTAAGGACTTTCTAGCTAAAGACTGTATGAATTATCACACTACATGAGTTACTGTAATTTGACTTCTACTTAGTAAAGCTGTGGCGTGAAGTAATTTGGTACAGCAGTTGAAACGGATAGTTACTTAATGGTGTCCAAACGTCTCTAATAAGAAAAGGTCATTTGCTGCTTTTACTAACTAGAGAGAATGCCCTTTCTTCTGAGTTTTAATTTTAAATCTCGAAGGTCTGCTAAAATAGGTTATTTAGAGCTTACTGTGCGTTTCTGCTATCTGTTCATAAAATACCTGCTTGTGAGAGCTCCACATGTTTTTGGTTTGTGTTTTTTGCTACTTATGCTTTTCCCAATTATCCCCTTTATATGGCATTGTGTGCCGTAGTCACTGAGTTTTCCAGTAGTTTGAAACACAGAATGTTGTGATTTTTTTCTTACTTTGCTAATAGTTTCAGAGAATTATTGACTTCTGTTTTGAAATATTTTTGTGAATTGATAAAAAAAGGCTTGTTGCTGACAAGTTTGCTCATTGCAACATCTTATGGATGTTTTCAGTTCGGATTCTTGGTGTGAGAGAATTTTGAGAACACAGGAAAAATAGAAAGGGGAAAATGCTGTGTTTTCAGTTCTTCAAATATCCTTATGCACATTTGAAGGACAGGTTATCAATGTTCATCTTTCATAATCTCCACTTGCTTAGTTTCTTTATGACTTATTATGTACTGGCTCTTATAGTTAGGATACCAATGATTCTAACCATAACAAGTGGACTTCAAATGCTTCTAGCTTGTCATGTGTTGTGTTCAAACATGACAGGGAGAATAATACTAAAGGTAGTCAAATCTAACACATTGCTTTGATTAGATAGATATCAAGTACAGAAAAATATTTTCTAATATTGTTCTAAAATTTTTCCAAATCTCCCTTCTTCAGAACAGAAAAATATCGTAACATTCTTCCCTCTTTTTTGTGTTGAACACAAGGTCTGTGTTTTGGAATGCTTTGTGTTGTGCACGCTGTCTGTACTTGAGGAGATTATTTTTGCCAATGCAGCCTAAGCGATCTGCCTGTGTGGTTTATACCCCTGTGCTGGAGGTCGCTAAGAATATTTAGGAGCTCATGTGGTTTTGAATACTGGACATACCTGCAATACTATAGTGTGCGTGAAAATAATACCAGGTGCTTTTCCTTTAGTAAAGTACAAATGTCCCTCAGGCTGTTTTCCCAAATGTATCAGCCCAAGCAGTTCGTGCCGTTCTACGATGGAGTGACTTAAGGTAATCTCAGCTGTTTTCATACATTTGAAGTAATTACTAAGACTTATGCCAGTAAATGCATAAGTTCAGTACTCACGTGATACTACATGAGCCAGGCAGGCTTTGATTTATATCCTTTTCTCAGTTCAGAGATATCATTCTTCATCTGGCAAGGCAGTTGAAAGGTATTGCAAATCTGTCCCTCAGTATATTTCCTTGAGTTTCTTCTGGATAGGAATTGTATATGCAAGGTTGCATTACCATAGAGGGATCATTGCAATGGGGTTTTGGTGTTCTTTCTCAATAGAATGTTCTACTAGGTGATGGCTGTGATAAGATCGCAGCTACTTCTGTGTCATACATAGTTAAACCATCTTGTACAAAGTTAAATGATATACTGCACGTTATATTCAGGAGCAGACTGAACTTGCAGAAATGTGGAAACTTTATTAGTCCTGTCATCCGTCGTATTAAGCAGTTGTGCAAGCCTCAATTCTATAACCTACTGATTTACAAAGCCCTGCAGGAATTAAGCATGAGGAAATGCAGGAAAAGGTGTCTGAGACTCCTCATTAGCCTTTGCCTCCTTTTCCTATATATGTACCAGAGTAATTTTTCTAATAGTTGTTTTTCTGTTAATAATGAAACTGTAAAGCATGCAAAAATAGTATGACAGATCCCATTTATTAGTGCTATTACACTTATTTCAAAGGGAACAAGCAGGAAGTCTTTTGTTCAAGCAAAAGGATTGTTCACTTTCCATCTCAAATTATTTTGTCCCAAGGGCTGGTGGAAAGAAGCAGCAGCGCTAATGAAGTCACTGCAGCTTTATAAAGAGGCTTTAAACAAACAACAATGACAAATGAGAAACCCCAAGATTTCTTAGGGAAGAGTTATTTGCCATTTGGTTTGCAATTCTGTTTCTCAAATAACCATCTAGTTATAATAGAAAAGGTGTATTAATTTAAGCAGATTTGAACATTTTGACACTTTGCTTCAGGAAAGCAAGGAAGGAGGAACTTCTGACAATCATAAGGAAGCTGAGTTTTGTTTATATCTTCATCCAGGTATTGTGTCTTGCCATCTATTGTGATTGCTATAGAGATGAAACTTACAAAATGCATTCTACATTCATTTATTTCAGCAAAAGTGTAACTGGTGATGGCAGATTTGCTGATGAAGAGCAACCGTTTCCCTACTGAGAAAAGATGAATATTTTTTTCCTCCTCCTCCAATTTCTCAATATTCTGAAAGCTCAGATGACATTTCATGGCTCCTTAAAAACATAGATGCCTTCAGCAAGGAAGAGCTTGGTGGCAAACAGTTTATTCCAAGTGGCCTGATCTGTGCTTCTATTCACTAAAGATTTCTATTAAACATCTACAAATGTAAGGTGTTGTAAGGAAGATGTAGCATGCCTTATTTTTTATTAGTAAATGCCCTTAGTTTGACATAGTCCTGATGTATTCAACAACTTCCGCGCAATTAGTTTCTCTTTTCTGTGCTTTTTAGAATTCTTGTGAGCTTTAGTACCACCCAAAAACCTAAAAACAGAAAACATTGTAGATAAATTAATACTGGAAATAAATTCTACTTGATAGCTTGAACTGGCTTCCAAATATTCTTTCCTTTTCTCCTCAAGGAATAGGAATTCTACAGAGGAGATAGAATGGATGCTTCTTTCAGGAAAGAAATCTGTTTTGTTCTGTTTGAATTTTTGGCATTAATGACATCATATGAATATCAGCGTGTTGTATAGTTTAGCTGATATTGCTGCAGATTATCCAGACTTCCTTCAGGATTTGTCTTTTCTCATTATGTTTGTCCTCAACTTAGTGTTCTTATGAAGACGTGGAAACAGGAAACTATTCTACTGCTAAATAATCTTTTTTCTAGTTGTGCTTCAGTTCTACTGGCTGTTAAGACCATTTAAGAGGGAAATAATAAAGTGGTGCAAAAACTTTCACAGGAATTTCTCAAGTGTTTGACAAAGAAAGAGTAATGCTTCCTCCTTCAAGAAGGTATCTGTTTTTACATAGCTTTAGAAGATGTTGAGAGAAAATTGGAAATGAAGAGTTCTTTTTTTCAGAACAGAAATTGTATAGATTGCTGAAGAAAAGAGCATCAAGCAGCAGTTATATGTGATATTCAGTCATGTAGGAGCAGAGTTTAGGCTTGTTTTCGCTGCCTAGTACAAAAGGAGTCTTTCCACTCTGGTCCTTAAATGCAGGTTAAAGTTGTTAGTCTGCAGATTTGGGAAACCTAGGTCTCGGGAGTCCTTATTACTAATTGAAATTGAGTTGCCAGAGTGGAAGGGTGGTGTGCCATGGAAGGAAGGAGTGAGGAAGGAATGGCAATTCACAGTCTAGGTAAGGCTTTAATAATAATGAATTTAGATTGACATTTTCTTTAGAATAAGGGTGCTTATGCAAGAGTCAAGATAGGTAGATAAAGATGCCATGCTTTTTAGACTGAAATATATTTAGGCTTTTATTTTATTTATTTATTTTTTTAAGATTATAATTCATCTCTCAGTTGTCTGCTTGCTTAAAGATACTCTTCCACAAATAGATACTGTTAAGAGTATCTTTTATATTAGGTGTAAAATGCAAAGACTAAAGAATAAGAAAGATGAAGATAAAGGGTTTTAATCATCTTCTATTATTCTGGTAAATCATACTACTTAACGTGTACACAAAGTTCTTTAATAGCCTGTATAAACAGAATGCTGTATTCTTCTTATTGCTGGATCTGTCGTGAGTAATGGACTATGCTCATGATTGTTTTTATAGAGGAATTGTTATTTGCTCATCTTCAGGATGACTCAGAGTGTAGTTGGCCCATTTGTCAACGCACTTTTGTAAATTATGTTACCTTTGTATTATTATCTTTGTCTTATCAATGGGATCAATCTCAGTTGCAGTTTTCACTCCTTTTCTTCTTTTGTCTTTTCTGGTGGTGAAATAATTTCAGGACGTTTGTATCATCAGGTACACTTTTTCAATTATTTGTATGCAGTTGAAAATTGTAACCAAGAAACAGGACTGATTGGAGATCTAGAGTATTAAACCAACTAGATAAATTAAGCTTATTTTATCTGTCTGCAAGTAATACACTGTCTCCTTTATGTTTACTAAAAGAAAAGTAGTCTTTAAAAATCGGGTTGTTACCCTTTTTTTCATTGAGGCATATTTATTACTTGTTTTTTTTTCTTGTGTTTATATCCACAGTGTTTGTCTCCTGAGGTGACATCATAGAAAGTTTGGTAGTTGAGCTAAGTAGGATTACATTCTCATAAGTAGCTCAGTGAAGTAGCACTTTGTATATGTCTTTTAGGTACTGTGTTATGGGTCAGGAATAAATCACCTTCTTTAAAATAAAACAAATTGAAAGCCATATTCCCTGTTCAAACAATGAGTGACAACACAGAAAGCTTTTGGCAATATAAAATATCTGGATAGTATAATTAAGTAATGATAAATAGATTAATAGGAAATGCAAATATTAGTTGGTACATGGCAATTATTTTCTATCAGAATGAGTAATGAAGCAAAATACTCTTTTTTCTTTTTTTTTTTTCCTTCTTTTACTAAGAGATATTCCTGCAAGTTGCTTAGTTTCAAAATATCAATTGAATTTTTTTAATGAACAAAGTTTGCGTATCATACAGTGTTTTTTACATGTATAATCTGAATAGTTTCTTAAGGACCTATGTAATTGTTCCTACTCTTCAGGTTGGTTTTTTTTGTTTGTTTTTCAAATACTTTTTTAGAAGCATTATATATGTATATAAATATATAAAATATATATATGTGTATATATATATGTATATATATATATATAATCTTCATGTTAAGACAAGAATTACGGCAGAATACATGGCTGGAGAGACAGGCTGAATTTCTGGTCCATTTTTTGTCTGTAATATTCGCAGTGTTTGGATGATTGATTCCATTGTGGAGTACACGTGCTGTTATTAAAAGGCTTCAAGTACTGTGTGTGTGTGTATGTGTGAGTCTTGATCAAGGAAAACTGAGAGCCTTGGTGTGTGGTGCTGTGTTCCCTTGTTTTGTTGTAGTTATTGTTTGCTTTGCTTGAGTGGTGGCTTTTTTTTGATTGATTGTTATTTTTTCCCAGGGCGTCAAATTCTGATTGTATTTCAACTGGTGTGAAATTTGAGTTGAACTACAGTTGTTAATTGGTGCTCTATTGCTGGAATACTGATTGCCCACATTGCTTCCTTCGTATCATTTTCAGGTCTAGTCCTCCTGACTACTGTTCTTCTATCCAAGCGATTTGAGTGGTACTGCTTCAAACTCAAAATGTGAAATTTTAGCAGCTGTAATTTCCGCTGCAGTGGAAAAAATGTTGTATTGCATCTTAACCTCTAGGTTGTTTGTTGCAAGACTTGGTACTTAGTTTCCCTATAAATATCACCAGCTCTGAGAGATGTGTTGGGCTGTTTAATGTCTAAGCCATTTCTGCCTCAACTTTTAGAATATTTAATGAATATTCTAGCACAGATGGACAGTATTGTTCATAGCCATTGTGACTCTGAGCCATGTGTGAAATAAAGATGCAGCACACGCATAGACTTCTGAATTGCTTGTTTTCTTAATGTTTACTCAATGAAAATTGTATCATCTCTTTTGAGTCAAATTTGCAACTGTTAATTTAATGTTTTTTACAGCTGTAGCCCTTCAATTTTTCCTGACATCTAGAAGCCTTAAAAAAGTTGCCCTTCCTCTAGGATAAAGGGGGAACATTTTTGTGTTTTGAAGTCTTGAGGTCCTTATCTGATAAAAGTGTTCAGTTTTTCTGTTGATGTACTGCAGCTAAGCAGGAAATTATGTCAGATGTATGCATTATTTATTTCTAATACTGACTTGACCAGGGAAATATGTTGTTGGTTTGCATGATAAGAGCTCTTCCTTCACCCTCCTGATTTTAGCTAAGTCTTCAATCACGTTGCAAGCAACTGCATGCCTGTAAATGAGTTCTCTATGAGTTCTCTATGGCTGTCAAGAAGTTCTGTTGTTCTGTACATATTTTATTAGGCAGTGTGATCTTTCTGAAGTTTCACGGTGTAATGTTGTCCAGCTGAATGAAGACTTGAAGACTGAGACACTATTCTAGATCATATTTTTTATGCCTGTGGAAGTAATCACAGTATGACTCCTTTTATGAAATCACACATGGTATGACAGGCACTCAAAAGAAGAAAACTGGTTTACTTACCCATGGATGTTCTTATTAATAACTTATTGGTTTTATATTACTTTTGCAGCGTATCCTTACAGTTTTTTCGTTTATAGCCCATACAGAAATTTGGAATCTTTGGTTGAAAGGAAAATGTAGACTTGCTTAAATATTTAACTTATCCTCATCAGTAGAAGGTATATTGTTCTGTATACTGCTAGCATTAAAAATAAACCTGAATTATAATGTAGATGTAATCACTCTCTGAACAGATAGGCCAATGAAATGTCAAACAGTCTCTCTGAAATGGCCTAACTGTTTCAGGATTACCCACTATTGGAGGAGATAGCTGGGATCTATTCTGGCAGGAATCCCTTTGTGCTTCATAGCCCTCTTGATACCTCTGGCTTGCCTGAATGGTCTGCCAAGGATCTGCTTAGCATTGCTCTGAATCTGTTCTTCTCATTACTTCTTGGTTTTCGAATTAGCTATATCAAGCCAGACTTCCCAGTGCATGTACCGTATGTTTGCTCAGTCTATAAACAGTCAGCATCTTATTTCATTCCCTATTCTACTTTCAGAGCCTTGAGAAAAGTTTGTTTTTCTTCTGGATATTTGAAGACAATGTTTTGGCTACTGTAGGTTAGTACTGAGGCCAATGAAAGCATGTGGGTAATAAGAGATCTTTCATGAGGCAACAACATAGACTAGGGCTTGTTATCAGGAAATAACTTTTAATGAGGTCTTTCTGTGAGCATCCATACTTACAAGTTTTATGTTGTCTTTTCATATACTATAAAGAGTAGACAATATTTTGTTTCATATTTTTATGAAATGTGTGTAAAATGCTTGTTCTGTAAATTTTAGTATTACTGTATATTCTGCAGATGGCACCTTGAGCGGACTGTGTGGTGTTTGTCTTTCCAAGCAGTCTTCTAAGTTACCTTTTCTAGACTAAATGTTGCTGATGTTTGAGATTTACTAATATTTCCAACGTTTTGTATGGAGCAGAGGGAGGGAAAATACTGTTTTGTTAATCAGTCTCCAGGAACTCCTTGCATGTGAATTCCTTCTGTTTTTGTCAGTGGAAACCAGTTTGGTTCTTTTGAAATCTTCACATACCTGCTGTCCCCTAAGAGTTGTTCTTATGCAATCATATAGAATTCACAACAAAAGATGTCTATAAATGCAAAGTTAAGAGTGCTCTGTGGGATCTAGTTATCTTCCAGATCACGTAAGTTGATAATTCATCTTAATTTCCTTGATTAAAAATGGAAAAAATAAATATTTCCTACCCCTAGTATTAGCTTTGTATGACTCCATTACAGCACTTGCCCAGAGCATGCTATCTATGTACTGTGTGTATGGTAGTAGCTCACTGCCTTCACAAGACTCTGTTGAGATTCTGTCTTACAGGAGATGGTTTACATGGGTGCAAGAAGAGAGGCTCATAATTTCTAGAGGAGCAGAGATGCATGAGATGTTGGCACTTGCAGATGTGGATAGTGAGGGGCTTACAGCCTTTTCCATAACCACTCTTGCTCGTCCCCGAGTATTTCTACTCTTTGAACACTAACCCTCATCCCCATCCTTTACTGCATTACCTCAGTTACTGTACTCCTCTCTTTTTCCATTTCCATATTTCTTTTAGTTTTGTCTACCAAAGTTTTAAGAATGTATAGGTGTTACAAGGACTTCATCGTGATGAGAGAGTGATGTCCAAGAGAAATGCTATCAGGTTAAAATAAGTAAATAGAGGTGATCACAGTTTTCTTTCTAGTTGAGCTTTGGTACCTCACTGTTCGAACATGCTTCTTAGACACAGTTCTATAGGGAAGCACTAATGTATGTTAGTGTTGTGCTGTGTACCTCACTTAAGTAGCAGCTAGGCAATGACTGGTGCACCAGGACTACCTCTGTACAGCAAAAGAGGACTCTGTCTCTGGCTTGATGACCAACTGCTGATGTGATTTATGTTAATACTAGGAAAGGATTTTTTTTTTTTTTTTTAGCCCCTTTCCTCTCATGCAAAAAATACCAGCTGGGAATGTCCCTGCCCCTGCTCATCTCTCCTCCAAGTCTAGACCTTTATCAAGGGGAGTACTACCTGTCTTGGGCCAAAACTACCCACACAGACGATGCTAATGGCTTAACTATGTGGAGAGCTGTGTCCCAAGCCTCAGACCTGTAGCCAGACTCCTTTGTTTTACAAGTGGAAGAGGCAACCAGTTTCTGAGATGTATAAGGTCCTACGGTATGAGGAAGGAGTCCAAGCACTGTTTCTTTGTTGGGCTCTTACATTTGTGAGCTAGACTTTGCTGACATAAGCAGCATCTTTAGAGAGAGGTAGCCTAATTCTTTGCCTTCAGGATGCAGTTATTAGAAATGTACTATTTCTTGGAATACCATTAACAGAGGATCATAGTTAAAAAGAGCAAGCAAACATATAAACACGGTTTCTGAATGAATGCTGTTTTCAATTCAGTGTTATTCTGCAGAGGAAAAATACCACTGCTGCAGTGCTGGTTCATGTTCTTTTTGGAAGCCAATATAGTCAGAGGACGTTCAAGAAAGCAGTGTTCCTCATAGGGAATGCTATCATCTCCCTTGTATGAGAGGGATATAGACGAACCAGTTGACAAGTTATTTCTCTTCTGTAAATCATCAGAGTCTGTCAGTTGATTTTCTTGATGAGTCCCTTCTCAGCTGATCAGATTTCTGCCAATTGACTTTGTTTCCAAGGCAACCACTCTCTTGACAAGCCAGTTCCCTTCAATATTAGGTAACTTATTTTTTAGAGTAGATTGATTACATTTTAACTGCAAAGTTCTTAACAAGATCTTGCTACTTAAGTTTCAGTCTTACCTGGAAGTAGAAAGATAACAAGGAAGCAAATGTCTCTGACTAAAATGTAGTCGACAGCATGGTAAAGATACATAAAAGAGATTTTATACTCTCACAAAACTCATGAATTGTACATATTCCCTGAAGACAGGCAGGCCCACTAGTTGCTTGCATTTATATATATACTCAGGTTATTCTCTTTCTGCAAATAATGAGAGTTCCTGGTAAGCTAATTAATTTATAAGGACATTTCTCAAAAGTATAGACAGACTGCCCAGGGAGGTGGTGAAGTCACTGTCCCTGGAGATGTTCAAGAAACATTTAGATGTAGAGCTAAGGGACATAGTTTTGTATGGAAATATTGGTGGTAGGTGGATGGTTGGACCTGGTCTTGGAAATATTTTCCAATCTTGGTGATGCTGTGAAAACCAGCAATGCATCAGTCTCCTTTTTATGCATGCTATGTCTTTAAACCAATTGATACTATTGTTTAAGGAAGCATGGATTCCAAACAGATTTCTTTTTTTTCTTTCCCCCTCTTCCCCTTCCCCCCCCCCCCAGGTTCAGTGTCTCTTCTATGCAGCTCATCTTATATCCTACAAAACTTGTAGGATTGTTTCTGTTGAAGTTTTCTGGATTCTTCCTATGGATTCATGTTTTAGGGGAAGAGACGTGGGTGGGATAAAGTTTCATACCTTTTTTTTTCTGAGGAGAGCAAGCTCAGACATTCATATAGGCAAGTAGTGTCACTGTGCCTACATATCATTGTTATTATATCAATTTCTGGGTATATCTGCATTATGTGACTGAAGTAGTTATTATTATCTTACTTATTTGGTGTCCTTTGCTGAGGTTATACTCTTCATTTCAGGGAAAGTAAAACCTCAGGATCGTTTCTGAAAATTCTGAGGTTTGTAGGACAACTCACATCAGTGAAACCAAGTGTTGATTTGTATTAATATACTAAATTGTATTTAACATGTCCTATAGAACCGTGTTTCTTAAACTGTGTATCTATATGTATAGGTACATACTTTAAGGTCTGTTTTAGGGATGCAAACTCTTGTCTATTTTTTTTTTCTCTCACATCTTTCAAGTGTTGCTTCCTCAGCTGACTATGAACTGCCACACAGGAGATAAAAGAATGTCAGGATAGTTTGTATAAACATTTGTATTTTAGAGAACTTTATTCATGCTGTAAAGGAAAGCGTGACTCACTGCTAGCCATAATGAAGTGAATGTTCCTCTGTAATATGATTGTTTGGGAAATTTTGACTGATAGCAGTCACTTTTCCAGTCTCTTTGATAGGGAAGTGATCTTACATGAGCTTTGTGTTTTATTCTGTCTCCATCTGTTGATAGGATGACTTACAGGTCTGTCTGGACTGGCAGACAGGATTTAGGCGGCAATCCAGCAAACCACTTAAAAAACAGTTTAGATTTAAGCTTTGTAGCAATGAAATTAACAGGTTAAAAAAAAAATGAAATAATGTTGCTAACACACTTCTATTAGCCTTAGAAGAAAATGTAGGGGATTAGGTTGCATTGGTACATGGACTGTAAGTGGAACAGGGAGTGTCAAATTAAACATCTACTGAGAACAGAAAATGTACTGAAGACTTCATCTATATAACTTAAGAGAGAAAAGATTTTTATTTTAATAGTGAATTAATAATATCTTTAATAATGTATTTATATCATTGTTACTTGGGTGCATAGACAAACAATGAATTTGTCAAACAAACAAACAAATGAAAAAGATGCAACATACAACATAGCATGTTTCTTTTACTAACAAAGCCAGTGACTGTTATATGGTTAGAAACAATTCACATGCTGGTCTAAAAATTCTTATGTTTACATTAAGGCTTATCGAGGGGTTTGTTTCTTTGAAAATGCTTCTCATTAATTTTCCTAGAAGCGTCAATTCCGTCATAAGAAGCAATTGTCCTTGTGAATAAATGAATTCGCAGTTTAAAATTGGTTGAGCGCATATTCGGTTAATGAAACTGATGATAAAAATTGAATTTCTGAGTTTAGTTTGGTTAGCTTTCAGCCTTACTGTTCAAGTGGGAATGTGTTAGTTTGTGTTCCGTAAGGGTGACCTCTTGTGGTGTAAATAAGTCAGTAGATCTGAAAGAGCTTTTTGTAATGCGTACTGGAGAAGGTTGTTTTTATGTATCATTTTTAATGAGCAGGTAATTAACACATTAGTAAAAATAATGTATATTTGCCAGTTAGCTATTAATACACAGACCGTGTATTGCATGTGAAATTGGCATTGTATTCTGATGTACTTTTTCTGTGTACACGTGTGTTGTGTCTTTTAGTAACCAGATGAAAAAACACGGAATAGTTGCATCACAGCCAAGGAGCATAGGCTGGAAGAGAAGATTAACAGGTACTTCATATAAAGCATTTCAGTCTCCAAACCTTCGGTCAATAAACTTCTTTTTTTTTTTTTTTTTTCTTTGTTACATCTTTTCCTTTTGTTGATTGCAGATGTGAAATGCATTCATATATATATGATCTAAATATTATGATTTGGAGACATATATATTTTTTTTTTTCACTGAACAATATATTAGGTTTTCTAAATATATTGCATTTTTAGTGTTCTTGGTGTACAGGAACAATGTTCAAGAGGTTTTCCATTAATACTTCATCAGCTTATCACTTTATGTAAGCTGACATAGCTGCCTCAAAATTAACAAAGCTTTGTACTACTATATTAGCTGGAAATTCCAATTCTGGTTTCCCTCATAGGGGTGCATTTTGCTGATTTTTACTTAATAGATTTTAAATATTATTTTCTGAGAACTGGCATGTTTCATACATCTCAAGTATATATTTGAGAGTCTGATATGCCAACTTCAAGTTTTTCTACTGTGCTGAACCGAGCAGTTGTGTGATTCTGGATAATTCTGACAAAGGCTGTGATTTGCTCTTCTAACATTTACTTGGAGTGGGAATTGCTATTTGAGGCTGTATCTTCTCCACTTACAAGCCTTATAATTTATTTGTACTATTTCATTGGTGATATTGGAAAAGATCTTGTACATTCTTCAAACTTAACCCTATAATAAATAGAAATGCCTCCAGACTGGGAGACATGCAAATTAACAAGTTAATGATGTTACTGATACGAGACAGTTGCAACTGAGGGGTGCAAAAATGCAGTTATTTTTGTTTTGAGCTAAACACTGAGTAATTTTGTTATGTTTTTTTCTAGTTATATATTTTGTCATATTTGCAAATACATGTACGAACTTTTCTGTTTATTGTTACGTGAAATTAAGCATATGCACAGTTAGAAAGTTGGTCTCAATGGAGTGGTAGCTGTAAGCTGAAAGGAAAAGGAGCAACTGAGTCAATATTTAGGTTTTGTGGCACACAAGGTAAGTGCAAGCTATTGCAATGCTCTCATTTTAGCCATGATCTTCTGTTACCCAGAGCAGAACATTCACTTCATTGTAAATGCTGCATAGTGTTTTATTAATTAAACAACTTCTCAATTCTAGGGCTATAAGCACATTTGATATAGGAAAAGTCTGCAAAATAAATAAAAATAGTAACTCTGCTACTTAATAATATGTACTTATAAGTAAATATCTGCATGCATCAACGTTGCTTATTTATGAAACAGTAGCATTTTAGTATGATCTGTTCTAATAGATGTTATGGATAGCTTTATGATTTGTAAAATATGTGTACAGATGGTACTGATACACACAAAATGTGGATTTTTAAAAGTTATTTTATTTTATTTTTAAGAGCAACCTTTTAAAACAGGCAGTTTTCAATGGTTTCTTTCAGGTAATACTGAGGATGTTAATTTTTGTAAGATCTGAGATATAATGCACCCAAGATGCAAGCCTCTTAAGATCAGTGTTTTCATGTAATGCAGCATTTTTTTGAGTGTTTTAGGGTTATTATTGTGCTTGGCCAAGATATGCTGTCATTTCAGTGAAAGAGTAAATGCATGTACGTGCCAGTCTGATGGCTTTGTCCATGTTATTTTATGGACTTGTGTGACTTATGTATTTAAAGAAAAAAAGAAAAAAAAATAAAATTAACATACTTCTTTTCCCCTCACCAAATAAAAAGCCCATAATGAAACAGCAACATTATGACAACTTTGGTTGCCAAGAGCTAAGGAACTTAACCTAATCTCAAACTCCAAAATTATGTCTAAGTGTACCTTGTAAGCAATTGCTTGCTCCTTTCAGTTTCAAGTTGCACAGAAACACTGACTCTCCAGGACTAGACCAATGGCCAAGACTAGAATTCTATCACTTCACATAGTGGCAGGTGAACGTAAAAAGGATGTTCAGCAGACTGAAATATTTCCCACTGATAAAAGTCAATCCTAGAATCTTTTTATAATAACCATTTTTTACCATCTACGTTGTCCAATCTGAAAAAAGATCCAAGCTGTTTTGTTTCCAGAAGAATCACTGATTGTTGGATCTACCAAGTTTTAACTTCCTGTTAGATAAGACTTTTTTTGTGTGTTTCCTTACAAAGGACTCTTTGTGTTCTTTTGTTTTTTGTTTTTGTTTTTTGTAAAGTTGCTGCGTTTTGTCTTTTTCTTTTTTTTTTTTAACAACTTCTGAGGAATTCTAAACAAACAAATGAAAGAAAGCTTGAATTGATAGAATAACCCAGAGTGTAACAAAATCAGACATTTTTAGCTTGTATTTTTTCCTGAGATATGAATGAAGCGCTCATAATGATTTATTTGTGTAGAAGTTGAAATCTTCACTCAGTATTTGCTTCTGTTTTGAATTATTTTGAAGGATTAGAGGATGACATGAGAACAGATGAATCAGAAGAGGAAAAAAGCTTTTGGCATACGAAGGTCCTACCAATTCTGCATGAACTGGAAAGTGGTGGGTAACACTGTTGTTGAAAGTATGTGCTTTCTATTTTACTTCCTAGAGAAGACACGACTCGTTTACTGCTGAGGAATAACTGTAGTTGAACAATGTAGTCGTTTATGCTTTAATATGTTCAGTAACTTAGCAGTGCAAAATAAAAAAACGCTGGTTAAGAGAACATCTTGTCTAATTAAATTAGCTTGTGTTAGAGGTCGTAGCTCTGCCAGTTTAACAGCCAGTGATGAGGTAATAGTTATAAAAATAAAGTACTTCATAGATTCAGTATTTTAAGCGTGGGCTGTATTAGAAGTCTAAACTAAGTTTAGAAAAGTGGGAAAGTTTTAATGAAATTTTCCCCTTGTGCTTAAAGTGTTAGATGACTCAGAAAAGTGTACGGTGACCCAGAATACTGAAGCAAAATTGAGTAAATTAAATAAGGTCTGAAAGATTTCAGTATTAAATCCATTTTGAAGTTTTATTAACAAGGTTTTTTTCAGTTGCCCTGCATAAACATTACATAGAATATAGAAAGTAGTTTTATTTTTATAAGTAGTTAAAAGTAAATGTCAAATTAAGGGATTGTATCTACTTTACAGTATCTTGAGCAGCATTCATTATAGTATGCTACAGATATTATTATTATTACTATTATTATTATTATTTTGCAAAATTTTGCAGATGTAGAGGAGTGTGAAACACTTGTACAGTTCTAAGTGATTCCAAACCAAATTGAAACCATTCCCTCTAGTTCTATCACTAATTACACGAGAGAAGAGGCCGATCCCCAGCTCACCACAACCTCCCTTATTGCTCTCTATAACTTCCTGAAGGGAGGTTGTGGTGAGCTGGGGGTTGGCCTCTTCTCTCGTGTAATTAGTGATAGAACTAGAGGGAATGGTTTCAAGCTGCGACAGGGGAGGTTCAGGCTGGACATTAGGAAGTATTACTTCTCGGAAAGGGTAGTCAGGCACTGGAATGCACTGCCCAGGGAGGTGGTGGAGTCACCGACCATGGGAGTGTTCAAGAAACGTTTGGATGTTGTGTTGAGGAATATGATTTAGCTGGGAAGTATTGGTGATGGTTGGACTAGATGATCTTCTAGGTCTTTTCTAACCTTAATAATTCTGTGATTCTGTGTAATTCTGTAACTGATGTGTAGAAAAGGCAGCTGTCAGAGAACTTGAAAACAGCTGTGCAACTCACCCTTTCCTTGCTTAGTGCTGATACTGTGAAATGTGAGTTGCTGAATTAAACTTTTTCATAGTGACATGTTCTTTATGGATAAGCAAAATATTATTCAGAGGTGAACTCTAATCTCGTCCTTCCCGTGAAATGACTGGAACTAGAGAAAATTGTGGGGTTTTTTGGCCATTTTTTTCTTTTTGAAAGGCCAACATGCACTTGTTTCTGAGAACAGCATTATCATCTTTGAAGATTTATTGGTTGCCTTATTTTTATTCTTATGCAACGAGTTCTTTATCTTGTTCTCCTGTGTTTATGTATGTCTATTGAGATGCTCTGGAAAAGATGACACTATTATTTTGTATTTTTCTCTCCTTTCCCACTCCTTTCAATTAGAAGACAATGTAGAAAGTCTTTGTTTGGCTTGCACCAAACTCTATCAAGTCTTGAATGAAGGAAATATGCTTGGAAGAAGATTTAAAAGAAGACGTACACTTCTGAAGACATTATATAAACTTGTAGAAATTGATTCGGATCCACTTTGCCTGAAGCTGGCAAAGATTATTCTGTCTGTAAGTGTTTCAAAATGCTATTTGGTAGAACGTGAAGCTCAAAATTGTGGATTACAACTTGTATTTTCATTTTCATTTCATCTTTCTAAAACGTGTTTAAACAGTTCGTTAATTGTGGTTTCTTGCCTTACAAATGCACCCATTCATTCAGATGGGCACCTGTTGGAACCTATATTGCATTTGGGGAAAGAAATAGGGACTCAAAGTAGGGTAGTTGGTGTGTTGTGGCTGGTATTTTCCTTATGCATGGAAAAGAGGTGTGGTGTCCTAAGCTGAGATATATATACTGGGATTTTAATAAAATAACAACTTAAGAAGTTAGGTGTGGAGTTGAAGTTTAGATTTGATTGACTTTACTAAATACTAAACACATTTATCTGAAAATATTGAAACTTTTTTTTTTTTTTTTTTTTTTTTTTTAAAGTAAGTATAATTCTACCTATTTTTGTGAAAAGCTGGAGTAGCCAAGGACGTTTTCCAAGGTCAGGTGATGTTAGTGGCAGCCCTCATGCTGAATCACACTTCTAAAGCTTTTGTTATCATTTTGTGAGATATTTGTATAAGTGAGCTAGGGAAACATGGTCAAATGAAGCTGATAATTAAGGGGATGGACATAAGCTGGAAAATAATACCCAAGTGAAGTCAAGTCATTTAAAGTACATTATGAGTAGAAACCTACAAGAATGTCTTGGATAGTCAGAGATCTGAAAAGCGCATTTAATAGAGGCTATCAAGTCTGTCTGATGTAGAATAGAATGAAGAAAGGCACATGCTAACTGTCTTCAAATATTTTTGAAAAGAAAGGAAATAAGCTGTTTTTCTAACATCTCTGTGGAAAGAGCTGAATGCTGAAGCATAAGATATCTAGGATAGACTTCAGAGATTTTCATTGAATGCACAGAGGTTGATTGTGAGAGTTGTGAATGCCTTAAAATAAGATTTTTAAGATAGAGCTAGCAATATCTATTAAAAATAAATGTATCAACAAAACAAACCAAAAAAGCAACAGAAAGAACAGGATGTATTCAAAGGCACAGTTAAGTGATTTTTTTTTTTTTAAAAAAACACATGTATTGGGACTGAAATTAATAACTTCAATTAATGCTAAAACTAAAGTGTAAGATCAGAAGTAATATAAAAGTAAGACTGAATTATTAGTAGAATTTGAAGTCGACAAGTGCTCAGTTTTATAGAGTGCATTGGTATGAGTCAGTGGTTTGATAAGTGGTTGTTTTGAATTCATCATTTTTGTTGCTAGCAATGTCAGTGTGGTGACAAGTTGTTTCTGATTCAAGTGTGACACAACAGGTGTGTGCTTCTAAAAGCTTTATCTATTTTTCATTCATGGTAAGGTGAATCACCTGGTGCCATGATCTAAGGAGAGTTCCATGTCCTAGTAGTTCCATTAATGTAGTTGTACTTGAGAAACTTGATGATAATATATTTTTCTGCAATATTCCATTCTGTTTAAGATTCCTTTTCTTTTTATAGTTTTGTGATTTATAGAATCACAATATTTCTACAAGGAGCAGGAAGCTAAAATGGTTACTTTAGTCGTAGCATCAATATTAGACATTGAAATCTTAGTCATGCTATGTCTTTGTGTATAATCAACAGGTTAGAAGTTTAAAATTATGGAAAAAATGTTGAAATCTGTGCTTAGCTTTAACATAAGTTATATGTGTATGTGTATAGTGTGATCTTGCTTTAACATATCCATTTCCATAGAAGCTGTCCTGTCATCCCTTACTGATTTCTTTTTCTCCCTCAGTAGCAATCAGCATTTGATTATTTGTCTGATTTTATGAAAGATTATATGTAGAACCTTAATAATCTATATAATTTCAGGCATGTGATTTACCTTAGGAATTAGTACATCGGTGCTGACTGAGAATTTTTGAGAACTGAATTTAATCAAAATGTTTTTGTGTGTGAAGATTTAACATAACATGCTGACAATAATTCCTAATATTGCTGGTTAGAACTCTCACTTAAGTTGATGCTCTTAAACCTTCTAGTTCAAATTCTATAAAGGATGTATGGACTGTCGTTACTGAAGTGATAACAACTGGCATTGCATTATAGACATATTAGAAATTTTCTTCTTTAAATAGATATACATTATTTCAATCAGAAGATATGTGTGCAGATACCGCATAGATGTTATGTGAAGCTTAAAAACATGTTCTGTTACAAACATTTTTTCCTTCACATTTTCCATCTTTCCTTTTTCTGTCTTTTAAAAATCTCAAGCAGCAGGAATTTGCCCTTCAAACCTTCAGAAGCTGAGACAAGGAAGAGATTGGCATTACAGATGTAACTCTTGCTTTCCTTTCTCTCAGTGACCTTTAGCATGTTGTACAATCTTTTCTGATATCTGAGAATAACTTTGGTTACAAAATATATTGTTGCACTGAATTTCTTTGTTGTATGGCCATAGAGGCAGAACCAGCGGATCCTGTGTGGAATTTCTTTAGATGAGTGAATTGGAAAAAACCCCAAGATGTACAATCATATACTACCTGCAGAAAATACATAAAAAACTTATGTATATTCTGTTATTTCAAAGTCAGTCTGCACAATTTGCTGAAGGGAGCTTAAGCTAGCTTTCAGTGCCTTTTATTTTTGCAAACTTTTTAGTGTGGCTCTGTATCCTATTAGGTTTTTAGCAGGATTTTAAGTTTTACTGTGAGAATGCGGTGTCTGAACTAGTATGTAGGTATTAGTTGCGATTCTTATGATTCTGACAGATTTTTTTCTTGCAGATGAAAGTGGATGGAAAAAATCTTCTCGGAGCTTGCAAGCTGGCATTTAAGGTTTGCAGGAATGGAATGAATGACTACCTCATTCAAAATGATACATTACTAGGTATGCATTTTCTTATTATTTATATCTTAGTTGTTGAAACATTCACTGTCTTCTACCTCCTGCCCTTGAGTAGTACAGGGGAATGGAGCAATTCATAGCTGTGTTTCTTTCACTCCTCCATGGTCGCCTTCTGCACCTGCTCTTCAGGCTCCTCCATGTGGCTGCATGTGGAGACTTGCTCTGCACAGTGTCCATGGGCTGCTCAGGGGCAGGCTTGTCCTCCGGGCCTCTCCTGGAAACTTCACTTTGGTGCCTGGAGCACCTCCTGCTCTGCTGCACTGACCTTGGTGCTTGCAGGACTGTTTCTCTCCCATTTTTTCACTCCTCCCATCTGCTGTCACGCAGCAGTTTTTCTTTCTTCAATCTGTTCTCCTTGAGACACACCCAGCATCACTCATGGCTCAGATCTGGCAGCAGCAGATCCTTTCTGGAGAAACTGGAGCTGGCTCAGATCTAGCATGGGGCAGTGCTGGGTTTTGCACACACAGGCCATTCCTGCTGCATCCCTGCTACTGGAAACTTGTAATGTAAACCCAGTGCAGACAGAAGAACTTTAGAAATCTCTAATCTCAAATAAGGTGGGAAAATATTTCTATTCAAGTGGATGGAACATAGAAAGAAGTATATGTAGCTTTCAGTCAGTTACTAGAAGCTCAAAAGTATGATATTGGCTAGAATTACTTATTTAAAATACACCCGCCAAATTGAGAATATCTCATTTTGAAAAGATACACTAGGCTTGTACTAACAAGTGTTCATTTAGCATTTCAGATGTGTGACAATGGTGTCAAAAGGCAAAAGTATACAGTAACTTTATCGGCATAGGAAGTAATGCTAAGAATTCTATGGACAGGCTTCAGGTGTGGGGTTTGAGTTGCTCACCTGTGGTTCTTAATGCTCAGTTTGAGAGTCTTTAACACATTTGATTTTTCAGCAAGTAATAAGAATAAACCCCTTTGAATGTCTCAAGTCTAATACACAGAATTCCAGGTGTACATGCTTTTTCAGCTCCTGACTGAAGAGTTAAATGATTACCACAATGTGTTTACAACTGATGCTGGTTCTTGAAGTCTGGAGAGAAAGAAGTCAGGCCCATTCTGTTATTCATCAATAATTGTTCCTTGGTTTTAATCCAAATACCCAATTTATCTCGCCCATTTGTTAGAAAAGTATAGGAGGAGTTCAACAAGAGGGTTTCTGTTTTTTCAGATGTTAATCTCTTTGTTGACTGAACTATCTCAAACATTAAAGTTTTACTCAGAAAGCCTAAAATTAACGATTTTTGTTTTAGATTGTTTGTTGGAGGTCCTGAGAACTGAAGATCTACAAAAAAACAATGAAGCTCTCCTGTATTGCTTGGGAGCTATAAAATTTATGTCTGGAAATGCAGTTCTCCTTAATGAAATGGTCAACAAAGGAGCAGTTGAAATGTTGCTGCAATTAATGAAGCAGATTAATAATATAAAAGAAAACGACTCACATTTCTCCAGCTTGGGCCACCTATTAGTCCAGGTTAGCATTTACTTTCATTTTTAAAAGTAAACATTTCACAGGGAAATAAAAAGACTGAATCAGAGAAGATAAACTACCCTTCTGCACCACTGACAAGAGCTGTCCCTGCATTTGGATAGTATTGTTTTTAACAAGCTTAAATTAAGTTGTTGAGCACCAAAACTGAATTATTGCACATATTTTCTGTAACTAATGTTAATGGCTTTGGAAGTTCTGAATAAATATAAATATTTTTAGGTGTTCTATATAACAAATTTCTCATTATTACTGTATGGTGCTGACAGCACTCTGGATCGTATAGTAAACAGATAAAAATGTGTTCCCGTGTAAGTTCTTTAAATTGCAGTAATCAATATAAACCTGTTATGCTAGGGAAAAAAAAAGCTTTTATTACAAGAAAAATGCATTAAAAAAAAAAAAAAAAAAAAAAAGTAGGAAAATACATCTCTGTTAGTTTGATGAAGTGTTTTTGTCCCAGAAATAGAATTTAAGGAAAAGGTGCATAATATAAACGCTAACAGTACAGCAACTTTCTGAAGGCAGCAGGCCTAAAATTTTTTTGATAAGGTAATCTTAGTGTGTGATGACTGTAAAAAATATTCCTTAGCCTTGAAACTGTATAAATTGAGGTGTTTTGAAGAATAAATAAGATTGGTAAGTACATCTTAAGTTATGCATAGCTTATGGGTATTTTATGTATCTGTTGAAAATTTGCCAACTAGATTTGTGAAGTTTGAGGTAAAGATTAGCCAGTGGGGTAACTGTAAACTACTGGCCCTTCACAGGGAAATGGATTGGACGGCTTTCTGAAACAATGTTTATGCCAAATGACAGATTTCTCTTATCACATACAAACGTGGGATTTGGTACTTGAAATTGTATGAGAAAAAGAATAGCTTAAACCATCACCTTACCCTTATTGATTTTTCTTTGTTTTAGTGGAGCGATGTCTCTCCATAACAAGTGTGTTTAATCTTTAGATAAACATTAACAGACTGGGTGAGTTTGCAAGCTGCAAGTCAGTAAAACAAATGAATCAGAGTGTTTTCAGCTGTTTGACCTGCTGTCTGAACTTCCCTGTAACTTTGCCGGATTGCCTTTTCTTTACTTGTAATTCGTATTCCATATGTCTTCTGCAGTAGCACAGCAATTCCTGCTGCTATGGAATTTTTCTGTGATTTTCTTGTGCCATTTTCTCTAACAAATCTACATAAACGTGCATAATTTATTTGTGTCAATTAACTGTTCAGCCACTGTAATAAATACAGGAACAGCTCATTTTTCAGGGATGTGGTATCAAAGGCCTCTTCTTCAATGATTCGCATCTTGAGAATAAAGAAAATGTTGTGCCGTACTTCTAGTAAAAGATTAAATATGCGGTGTTGTACAGAAATAGGTTTTCAGGAATGGAGGACAATTACACTGGAAGAGAAAAACATGTTAAATATCCACGATGATCTCTGAGGGAGTCTTTGCTGGCTCTAAACCACAAAAGCTCAAGTGTTTCAATTAAATGGGACTGACCCTTCATTCTTTAACTGTATAATTGCACAATCACCAGATGGCAGTGTTATACATAATCTTGCCAGCTTGTTTTTATGGGAATAAACTTTCCCTCAGATGTCTTCATTCTTAACAAAGTATCTGTTATGCAGAAGTTCCACAATACAAAAAGAAAAAAAATGTTTGTAGTATGTATTTTTCCTTAATAGAAGACAAGAAACCAAGACAATCTCTGACTCAAGTTGCTGCAGCTGATCATATTCCTATGAATTATGGTAATGCTTATTCAAAAGCCAAAGCTTTTGAAGTTTCACTGACAAGACTTAACAAGTACTCTGTGTTCCCTAATTGAAAAGCACTTAAAATGTCTTTCCCTTTAAAAATAGCATTTATCTGCTGTTAAATTTCCAGTTTTCATTAATTTGATCATTCATGTGGCAACATGAGAAAGCTGGTGGAGTTTGTTAGAGTCAGTTGTTTAGCATTTCTCCACGAATCATGTTGTCTGCTTGGAAAAAACTAGAGCAGTTCTTGAATTTGTTTGGCTGGCTTCTGTTATTTTTGCGCTTTGTTGTCTTCATATTTCACTTATGTACCAGCTGTTGTCTTGTATTACCTGCACCATCTTTCTATACAGCTGTTTTTTCTGACTGGCCTTTACTTTTCTTTCTAAGGTAGTTTTATAGTTCTGTTTGAGCTTCCCTGATTGAGTGTTAGGGGAAATGGGAGTAAATTTTCAGTAACTTTGCACACATGCTTACTATTGTATCTTTCATACATTATTAGTATAGTTTACTCCTAGGCCATGCAGAGACTGCATGATACTGGTCACTAACAGTAAAATTCTTGATAGTTTAAGTGCATCAAGGCTTTAGGCTTTGTAAATGCAAAAAGGCAACATTAAAAAAAAAAAAAGTTTTATTTTTTTGTAATATCAAGAAATGAGTGAGGCAGTGTGGCAGTGTGCTTGGAAAATGTTACTAATGCTCTCTGAAAACAGGGCTCTCCATAAGCGGTAAATCTGAGGTTATCTGATTTCAGATGGCTAGGGAACCTATGGAAGTTGGTATGACAAGCAATCTCTGGCCATTTCCAGTAGGATTTTTCTGGATTTTGTAGAACTTTAGGAATGCTGCACTTGGAGATTGGTGATAAAATGACATTGTTTTCATTTAAATAACAAAAACCAAGAGTTACTCCATTAGAAACTATAGCATAAAGGAACTGCTGTAATAAAATAATAACAGAATAACATCTGAGTAAAGGAAGATGTGCAAAGTTGTGGACGTAGTGCAGATAAAGGCCCTGGTAGTTATCCAGCAGGACTGGAACATAGTGGACAGATGGTTACAATATGTTGATTTTTGTAGAGACCTTTCACGTTAGGATTAGAGAGTCAGTCTCAGAGCTGAAAGTGTGGGTTGGTTTCTAAGTCTTTTCAGTTCTTATGTTTTTCTTTTCCAGAAGGCTTTCAGCCTTGGTCTGAATTGTTGTAGATTTGCCTGTTTTGTTTTGTTTTGAAGAATTAATTACTTGAGGTAGTCTTTCACTTCAGTGTTGCAAATCTAGAGGTTCACAAATGGTCCCTGAACAGAAGTAATTACTGTGTATCTTTGTGGAGTCTGATAGTTTATTACCTTGATTTTTGTCCTGTGCTAATAAAAATAAATGGTCCATAGGATTTGAAGGGAGTAAAGTGTTTTATATGCATCGATCACTGAAGTCTTGTTTTGAACACATCTACTTCTTACATGCCTGAGCAAGAGGTACTTGTAACTTGCTCAACTTCAGCTACTATTAGCATTCCTCAAGCTCTTTCTCACTTTCTGTGCAGTCTGTACTGTTGGTTGTTGTTTCCTAAAACTTGTGGTGACTGCAGACATGCATTTTTCAAGTGTATTGAAATTGGACAGAAAATTTAAAAGCAGTTGAAAAGTGGTAGCATAGCACTTAGTACCCTCTGAACAAAAGCTGTTCAATAGCAACAATGTGACCTGCTCTTTGACAGATTTTTCTGTAAAAGGATGAAATACTTATCACTAGATAATCAGTGCAGCTCAGTGATATATTTCATATCAAGTTTTATGTGATTAAGAACAATTGGAACACTTAGTCTTGACCTCGCTTTAATTTTGTAGTTTCTGGTTTAGATTAACTGTTACCTGTCATTGCTTGTCTGACATTGGTATTTGAATATCCTTGTTATGGAAGAGAATCAGAGCATCTCAAAATATACAGCAGCTGACTCACTGTGTATGTGTATAGATGATAGAATATTTCCTGTTTGAAACTCCTTGCAAAAGAACAGTTTCTTCTGAAAATATTTTGATACCTCCAACTTGGACTTCAGCTTTTCATTTTTTATACCGATTTTACACTAGATTTCTCCTGATCTAGGTTAACTTTGAAATGTGTTAATCAAAGTGAATAAATTATATTGCTTTTTAAAATCAGTTCTTCATCATTTATAACTCACAGTTAACAAAATATGTGTTAGATGTCAGTATAATTTACAAGACTTAGATGTAACTTTACAAGATCAGACATAGCAAAATATCTCTTTAACTGTCCACAGCATTTCACTTAACTTCCAGTTGGTATATGATCATATATGTGAATAGAAGATTGTAAAATAAGTGGAAGATGATGTTTTCCTCACAGGAAGAGTTTGCATGCAGGCAAAGACTAGTCAATCTTTCATTTTCAAACATTTATTTTAATATGCATTATTTTTTTACTTACACATTTCCATTAAGAGTTATCGATAAATACATACCTGCAGGATGTTCATAGGATATTTGGACTGCCTGAGGCATTATAAATGAGACTTGAGCTTTATGACATTTTCAAAACAGCGTGGATTCTGTAGGAAATAGTCGTGGTTAATGAATCTTTAAATATTCCATATGCAGCTGACAGCTACTTTACGAAACTTGGCCGACTTACCTCAGGCAAGATGCCAGCTCATTTGCAGTGGTGCAGCCTCTGAGCTCTGTGTGGCGCTGGAGCAGCGTATGAATGACAAGGATGTGTGCACCTACATTGTCAGGATTTTCAGGTGTGTAGTGAATACAGTTCTGTTGACTTCAGCTTGCAGTCAAGTCAGTGTTTCTGCATCAGGTCACCTCAGAGAGAGCAGGATCAAGCACTAGAATTGGAGAATTTATTTGCATTCATTGGATTAATTTTGATTGATTTAATATGATAATGATGTTTTTATTAATAGCGATAGAATTGTTTTATTGCAGGCATACAACTTGGAGTTATTGTCCCTTGTAATAATGTTTTGTTGCATTGTGTCACTCTTGATTCACATAGATTCAGATTTTTAAAATGCCATTTCTTAAATTTTAGAACTGCATAAATGATTAGATACAAATCCTATTTTAGGCCATGTTTTTTAGGAGGACTGTGTGGTGTAAAATTCACAAGGGAAAAAATATGATCCACGTTCATCATTTTGAACTTTTATAGGGTGTTTGAGATTAATCTGTAGGATCAAGACTTGAGTGTGCAGATGGAAGTGCTTAAAGAATCTCTGTTTTATGAGCAGCTAAGTGACTTCTTCCCAGCATGTGCTTTTTTAGAGGGAGATTGGGATGAGTGAGTCACCCCAAAGGTTTATTTTGTAATCTGAAGTTGAAAAGCAACCAGTTACCAAGCACAAACTTGCAATACCCTGTGCTAAATGGACTTGATAACAGTCTGAGGTTCTTGTACAAGTAGTGGAATTAGATGTTGGCTATTTAAGGAGAAGCTGGATTATGGACACAATTTATGAGTGCCATTCTGGTTGAAATATTTGCCATTGCTGCTTTATTACCTACCTGGATCCTGTTGCTTGTGAAACTGTGTGCATTGAGAAGCTGTCCAGCTATGGAATCTTCCCCTTATTCAGTCCCTCCAAATTATCCATTGCATTCTCCTTGATAGATGAGATGGAGCTGCACTTCGAAGAGCAGCTATGTAAGGGTCTCTCATTCCTTTCTATTCACAGGTAAAAGCAAGCTAAGTCTGATTCTTTGTCATGTATGCTCCCTGTAAACCATTCAGCTGAGCTTCCTGTACTTAAAGGGAGTTTACAAACAGGAGCAAAACATAATAGGAAAAGGAGAAATGTTTTCAATCTATGGAGAAGTTAAGGTTAGGCATTAGGAGGAGATTGTTTTACTTGTAGGGGTAAGGCACTGGAACAGGCTGTCCAGGGAATCTGCAGATGCCCCATCCCTGGTAGCATTTAAAGGCAGGTTGGATGGCAGCCCTTGGCAGTGGGTTGGCATTGGATGGGCTTTAAAGTCCCTTTCAACCTAGACCATTCTGTAATCCAGTCCCCTGCCACCTTGTCCACTTATGTTTCTAAATTTGCTCCTAAAAATGAGTTGAATTCTAGCAGGGATCTCAGCATTTTCAGCGTATTTCCTTCCAGGGAGAGGACATTTCTTTAACTTGGTAAAATGCCATGGAAATTGTGGCTGGTTAGGTAATGGTTTTGTAATTGGACTATAATTCTGACAAGGACATTTACTTGATCTAGAATTCAATGTGGAGCAAAAGTAATTTGTCTTATTTAAAGTTTCCTGCTGCTTCAGTTCCTAGGTTTTTTTTTGTGTGTGTGTGTGTGTTTTTTTTCTTATGTTCGGTGAACTGCAGGCTCTGAAGATAAAAATGTGCCACACAATCAATTTAATTAGCTTCCTGGAAATTGTACTCATAGGAAAAAAAAAATGTTCTATGCAGTATGGAACACATTTAAATTTTCTTCTGTCTCCTAGTAATACAGAATAATTATTCTTCTTTCAGTAACTTTTACACAGCTTCTCCTTAGAGAATACGTTCCAATCTATTCAAATTCTTCACTTCTCTGAGTTTATAAGTCTTGCTGGTAATTGAACATCAGCACAGATATTTGCTGGTTTTGACTACATGGGAAGTAAGACATTACTGTAGTTACTGCAATATGTCTAGTATGACCAAAGCATGTCTGATTCTATTTTTTTTGTAATGCTAAAAATGAGCAACATAGGACTGGAGCAGTAAGGGAAAATACAGAGGTAATGGTAATGCTGTGTCTGCAAAAATATCTGATTTCTGTGTTTGGCGGTGACAGATGTGCTCTGTTGGTGCTGTTGCTAGAATCTGCTACCTTGTGAAGTCAGACTCTCTTCCTAACATATTTCACCTTAAGCGTATGATTATACTACGGGCTTGTTGTGTCATAGTGGCAGGCAGGTTGGGAAGCTCCTTATGTTTATTTCTTTCCATTATTTGCACTCATATAACTGTGTGTGTCTCTATCAGAAGTCAAAGTATTGGCATTCATTTAACATGCTGGAAAACAGGGCTATAAGAGCAGAGTTGTTATTTATTTATTTATTTATTTAATTTTTTGTGGAAAAAAAAAATGCTTTCATTCATTTATATGTTATTTTTGTACCTTTGTAGCAAACTTTCTTCGTACAATGACTTCTGTGCAGCTTTAGCAGACTGCTCCAGATGTTACATCTTATTTTTAGCCCTACTAAACAAACACCAGAAGCAGCAGGTCAGTTTTTTTTTTCATCTCTCCATTTTTATGTATTAATCCTCTGATGTGTCTGTGCATTATTGTGTGTAAGCCTGTTCTCAGTGACCTACTTTTAGGCATTTTCCAAATAAAAATTTTAAGTGGTTGACGGAATTTAAAGTAGTAAATAATTGAAATGAAATCACTTAGATTAAATATTCAAAGCAATACTAAGGGTAGGTAGTTGATTCATTTATCGGTCACATATGTCTTCTAAATACTTAATTGTTTTTCTTAGTTAAAAAAATAAAAGTATACTTCTAAATCAAAATAGTTTATGTGTTTGATAGCAGGAAACTGTACGGATTTCTTCTGCCCTCCTCACCTACAAAAGGGGTGTAAATTTTCCAGAGCTAAACAGTTTCAAAGCAGAGGAAAACTTGTTCCTCGGTAGCTGCATGAGGTATCACAATGCTTCTCTTCTGTTAGAGAAAACTGTATGACTGTAAGGTTGCATTTGAATCTTGCACCTAGAAAAACGTTTAGAATTTGTTAAAATGCCTCATTCTACTAGCTAAAATTATATGACTATACTTGTTACCAGCTTCATTAGAACTTGAAGGGTCTGTTGCTCTATTTTCTTCCCCTATTGTAGGGATCTTTCTTATGTTTAGTGGAGCACTAGGCTCTGGGAACTTGGTGTAAGATCACACCTTGAAAGATTGACATGTTGGTAACAGCACAGCGTCCCGTTTATGACAAATTACACAGCTGTATTGCCAGGTGAGATTGAAGAAGAAAATGTTTTTGTAAAGCATAAATGTTTCAAATGTTGAATGAGGTTTCAGAACATTGAGCTTAAAGATTATTTTTAAAAGTGAAGAACTTTCTTATCTGCTCCAGTATCTCAACTGACTTGAGCACATTAAGACAGCCTACACAGTTTGACACCAGTTTAGTAATGTGTGATCAATTGTTGGAAGATCCTTTTTGCTGCTATTGTTAAAGGCAGTTAATGAAGGTAATGATATCAGCTCTGCTGACCAATTTATTCCTTCTTTTGCCAAGTACAAAAATAATTTCTTCTTTCCTTTTTACCTACCTCTGTTTTCTGCGATAGTGCATATGGAAGAGAGGGAAAGATTAAATTACTTTCATCTGTTGGTTAACGTTTCAGCAACATACCTGGATATTTCTGGGTTCAGACTGCTTTTGCATTGTGTAGTCTATAAAGATGTTTAGCGAAGGACTATGTAAATAATATGAGAAATCTTGAAGATGTTATGTTTTGCCAGATTTGTAGCTTTGCTTCCTTGTGAGCACTGTATTACAATCTCAACAAATGATGGGACGCTGGGAGTAAGGAGCTTAAAGCGAGTAACATCTTCCTTTCAGCCTTCATCTGTAATTTTAAAAGGAAATGTTGACTTAATAGCTTTGTGTTGTAATGAATTCTAGGCTCATATATAATTTCAGGTAATCGTCAGAATATAGCTTCTCATTTGTCTGCTTTCTAAAGTAGTTTTGTCACTAGATTAGCCTTGATTTTTGTATTAAACTTTCTATCAGAGTACAAATTAGAGAAAACTGATCTTGTATATTAAGACAACTTGGTTATTATATTATGATGATTATATTTGCAATATCTTCAGGATAGTTATTTCTGAACTGCAGTTTTTCAGCATAGTGAAGCCCTGCAGAATCAAGAATAGGGCCGTGGGTAATGTAAGGCACCATTTTTTTTTCTATACTGTGTAATAAACACTTGAGCTGTGAGAAGCATGAGTGCTTTTCCTGGGGTACAGTTGGCACTGTTAATCCTGTAAAATGCTGACAGCTAGTGAGTTATAGAATGAGTTGGTGTCTGTTGAAACGTAAACAGTGAACAGCAGTGCAGGTAAAATTGTTTGCTGTGGGAAGAAGTAAAGAGGGGAATAAATCAGCGTTATTAGCTCAAGCCATTCAAAATCCTTAGGATTGAAAACTGATATGTTAAGAAAGAGGAAGTGTGCATGTGTTTTGAATTTTAAGGTTGCAAAGTTCATGTTTTTTTATTTACTGGCAATCATGACAGCTAGGAACATACTGGGAAAAAGGAGAGAAAAAAAAGACTTTCTCAATTACTTTCTCAATAACTGACTGTAAAAATAAGCATTAAATATTGTGAAAATAAAAATGTGAGCACTGGAAATGGGACTAGTGACTTGCTCCAACACCATACACTAAATTCCACAGCTGCCACCCAAATAGTCTTTGTTCTTCTCACCATGCTGCAGTTCCAAGTCTATTTAACTTTTTGTTCAGCTCATGCACTCCCTTGAGTAAAAGAGGCAGAAGGAATGGGAGAGAAGGAATTTATCTCTGTGAGCAGGACTGAAATTGAGTTGGCAGGACTTACTTAATTCCGTGTGTCATAAGCTAAGGAGTACTGAAGATCAGAAAAGCTGGATCTGCAAGGTAGCACTTGGGAATTCAGCAGTGCTTTTCTGGGTATCTGAATGTATGTTCTGTTAGACCAGCTTGTGGTCAGTTTTGGAGCTGACTTCTGTGAAATAATAAAAAGTCCTTAGTGGTTGCCAGATACCATGAAAGCTATCAGAAGTGTTTCTGCAGAGCACCTATGTTGTAGGGCGAATTTTGCATGCTTCACTTTCTACTCTACTTTGTAGTCTGGTGTTTTGCCCATCTCCAGAAATCTTTGAACAAGATGCTTTTCCCCTCGCTCAGATCATTGTCATTCATAAGCTTTTCAGATAAGCTAAGTAAAGTTTAGTGTTCTCAGTTTGTGGTTGATGTTACAAGTCATGAACAGGCTGTGCTTTTGGAACAGGGAGATTGCCTAACTAGGGCAGTAGCTTCTGTCAGTAGGTCAAATACTGCCTGAGCTTAGGTGGCCTTGCCAAGCCCTGCCAGCACCTGTTGCCTTCTATCAGTGTACAGTTAAGAGTCTGCTTTCATTCTTGAGTGCACAAATGCAGGATGTGATGCTAAAACTTGCATGAAAGGGATCTTGTATTTTTTGTAAAGAGTCTCTTTATACTTGAGTTTAGCCTACTCTTTCTAATTAGAAAACATTTGTGAAGCATCTGCCATCACTAGATGCAGCAATTGCATACTAAGTAAAAGAATGATCACACTGAGTCTCACGAAAGGTTCACCCAGCCTAGTATCTATGCTTAATAGTGAAAATCAGATGCCTGGAGAACAGCAAAACCAGAACAAGACTATACAATACTTCACATGCAAACTTTCCAAACTTCCGTCTCTTTCCAGATTAGAGACTTCCTTAGCCAGATGTGGTTCTTTTTGTTCAAAATAAAATTAAGTGGTGGTCTTTTCCATAAAGTTCTAGTCTCCCCTGCAGAAATTGCCATAGAACTATATATCACACATAAACTTCTAAATTCCTCAGCATCCATTGCCAAGGAGTCGCTGTACTAATTAACTGTAGCACTAATATTTTTTTTAATTTGTTTTTGAATGTACTATCTTTATACCCTCTGTTTCTTGTTTTGAAAAGCTGAGAAAAATTTAATCGCTAGTCATTCGTTTCACACTACTCCTGACTTCTTTGACTTTTATCATACAGTCTTTGAGTTACCTCTTTTCCATGCTGAAAATTTCTTGCTTACTGAGGAGTCTTCTCTTGCTTAGTGATTTCTGATATATATTCCATATCGTTGTGCATCCACAGTGTTTCTCTAAGTTTTTTACAATATTTAGTCCTGTATCTTTTTGAGATGAAGGGACTAGAACATAGCTGTTCAGATATGACCAGATCATAGATTTCCATGCTTGCATGAATTTGTTTCTCAGTGAAGCTAAATATTTGATTTGCTTCTTTGGTCTTCTATGAGTACTACAACCCAGAGGAGAGTCCACAAAATCTCCCTCCAGGTAGTTATAGTTGATTCAAAGCCTGTAATTTTGTCTTGTTCTGTTTTGTGTTTATCCGCACTTGAATTTTGTCTGTTATTTTATTACTAGCTTATGCTCTTCAGTCAGCCTTTGTCTTTTCTATTTTGAATATCTTACTGTCATCAACAAAATCTACTGTGTCACTGCTGTCACTCACTTTTCAGTGTTTTTTTTATGGACATGTTGAACAAAATAGGTCCTGTCACAGAACCCGGTGGAATTCTGCTGGTGCTCTGCAATTCCAGGAACCATTACTTTATTGTTTCCCATCCTCTGGACATCTACTGATACAGAACATTCCCCTCATGGTATGACTGCTTAGTTTCACTAAGATTTTGGTGAGTGACAGAAGCTTCTGGGAAGTAGATTCTGTCAAGTGGGTCTCCTTTATATCTGTTGATCTCTTCAAAGAGCTCGAGGATTGAGTGTCAGGACTTGGGAATCTTGAAACTGATTGCATGTATCTGACTGTTCACTAATTGTGTTGTTCTTTTCAATGGTTTCTTCAAATTCATCTAGTACAGACATCAGACTTGAATCTCTTAGATTCCTTTTCTAATAGTTGATTTCATGTTTGTTACCTTTCCGGTTCTAAGAAATCAAGGCAGTTTTGAGTGAGAGGTTGCTCATCGCTGTTAGTCATTAAGCTATTTAGTTAATGAGTTAGAACTCTTGAGTGACTATCTGTTCCTGCTGATTTGTCACTGTTTGTTTCATCAGTTTTTTCTTTAGAATTGTTTGTGATCACTTTGGTTTTCATCAGATCCTCTGCTGAGTCTTCCCCAGAGAAGACTATAGCATTGAGATCTCTGTTTCTTCCATAGCGGGTAGGAATCAATGCAAGGAACTCATCTAGCTTCCCTGGAATTACATTTTCTTCACTGGATGCTCCTGATCATCAGTTAGTTCTGCCAATTCTGGCAAATCCTGGTCCTGATATGCATGAAATGATTTGTTATTATTTTTGTATCTCTTGCATCAGCCAGTAGAACTGGACTAACTTACAATTATAATTTGCATGCTGTTTTACCTGTTTGATTTAACAATCAATTTGTCACAAACAATTTACTCTGTTAAATGAAGAACAGATTGAAATTGCTTTGTCATCCTCTTTAAGGAGATGTCCACAGTTATTGGGTCCACTCTGCCCGGATCTGCACAGTTTTATTCCCAAGAGCATCTACCAAGCAGCAAGTATCAAATAAGTTTTGTGAGCAAGCATACTTCTGCTTGTGAGAATTTATATTGTCTCCTTCTGAAAAAGAAGTTGTGTTTTTAAGGCTGTTGAATGTCCTTTTTACTCTTAGGATTGCAGCAGTTGGGAAGATTGCTACAAATGGGGCCTACAAATGCAGAGAATTTCTCTGCTTTGTTTCTAGCCCTGATTGACCTTTCTGGATGTTATTTTTTTTTTTTGCCTGGCTTTTGGACAACTTTGCGATGAGCTCCCAGGAACTCAATATCTGTTTCAGTCAATCATATAACCTAATAACTTCATACAACCAGAGGCTCTTAACAAGAATCCAATGATGCAGCCATTTTTATTTCAGATTTTCAAGTTTTTTTCTTAAATGCCCTGAGAGTATTACTGGCCCTCTGCTCAGTGGCATCATCATCCTATGAGATACTGGAGATTTTCCTTTTTTTTTTTTTTTTTTTTTTTTTTTCCCTTAGTTATTTCTATATTTTAGGGGCAGGAAATGTTTGTATTTTTGTGTGAATAGCTTTGCCCCCAAAGAAAATGGCCTCAGTGCTGTGTTTATTGAGCTTCTGTGACTCATTTTTCTGCTCTGTGCTATCCTTCATTTGAGATGAGGACAGCTGTTTGTATGACTGTATGATGCATCAGCTCAGAACCAACAGTTTCCAATAATCTTAAGAATGGAGGGGAAAAAAGCCATACTAAAAGAATCTCAGTCCATTGCTAGGTTATGATCTATCATTTCCCAGTCTAGTTTGTTGAACAGCCACACCGATAGTTTCTCAATCACAAATAGTGAGGAAACAACATGGGGCGGGAACCAAACTGCAAATGGGAAGTAGAGTGGGTGCTGAAATGCTTGGCAAGGTAATTCTATGAAATGCATTTCTAGATAACGTGGTGCTTTTCTGCTGTGTTTACAAATATGTATTTTCAGTTGTATTCCTTTTGCCCAACAATATCTTTGCTCTACTATAGTGTCCTGGAAAATTAAAAAAATAAAAAAAAAAAAGTAAAATTTTTTTTAAAAGGCATAATATTGGTGTGGAAATTAACCACCGGAAAAAGAAGAACGTATAAAGTATATTTTCCACAGATTTCCTGCATATTTGTAACCAATCATTCATTCTTTCCTGAATATTTTCTCAAGAAAGAAATATCCATTTTAGAATAAACACTATGGCAACCTGCTGGTAAATCTGAATGACCACATAAGGTCTTTCTCTACAGTACTATTTTTGTGATGGCGTGCTGAGTTGATAGTTTATTTGTATCTTCATAGTACTCCATGATTTATAGTTTGTTTGTTTTGATCTGAAAGCAAAAAGAGGTAAGTAGAATGCAGAAAATGTGATATGGTGAGGAGTCTACAGCTCTGTAGTCAAGCAGCCTTCGTTGGCATTTACTAAATGGAAACAAAATGTTTTGGTGTACCAGAGGATACAGCAGTGTAAATATAATCACTGGATATGTGGGCATTAGACTAACAGATGATAAGGAGATATTACTGCTTAGATGACAGATATTCTTAAAACGTGCTGAAAGCTTGCAAACTGCTCTGAAAAGAGCTATAAAAATGATGAATTTATTTGTGTCATTGTGGGGTGTTTTCTTTGGAAATCTAATATATGTATAAGATCAGACCATTAGCAAGTTGCCTATTGAATAGAATTGTAAAGGAAGACGTTTTTGTTCAACTTAGAAAGGTGGTTGCAAGATATAGTGGTTGAAGCTGTAGAAATTCAAACTAGTAATAAGAAGCAAGGTTTTAACCAAGGATATTAGTAATCATTAGACCAGTACTATGGGGAATATAGTTTTCAGCTTTTTTCAGCTAGTAATTTCTGAAATATTTTTTCAATAGAGCATTTACATTGCTTTTCATCAAGTGTTGTTCTGTGGACAGAGTGATTGCTTTGCTACCTTTCCTAGGTCTCCAGGTGTTGACAAACCTAAAGACATTAGCTCTTCATTCCTAAAAAGTATTAAATACAAATGAACCCTTTTCAGAAAAGGTTACCTTTTAGGTTTTAGGGTATTAAAAACTATTGGATATTGTCCTGCAGTATAGAGAAATGTGCATTTCTGGGCAGACTTTTCTAGGTGCTTCTGATTGAGCAAGGGTTTGGATACCTGTCAGTGTGGTAAAGCCTTTCCTCTCTGCTCCTTGCTTCATGTTTCTCAGTCAGAATCTTTTAAATTTGCTTTTGATACTTCTGATATGTTCTCTTCCACTTCATTGTTGTTAGACTATCAGGCTCTGCAAAGAAAGTCTCAGTTTTTCTTTCCAAGGATATGTAATAAACGAGAAAGATAAATTTGTTACTTCAATTTGAGTGAGCGGTAGATGCAGTTGATACAGTACCTGACAGGGGCATTCTGGAAAGCTGGAGGGACTTTTTACAAGGGCATGTAGCAAAAGGACAGGGGGCTAATGGTTATTAACTGGAAGAGGGTAAGTTTAGACTAGATATAAGGAAGAAATTCTTCACAGTGAGTGTGGTGAGAAACTGGAACAGGTTGCTCAGAAAAGTTGTTCTCCCTGGAGGTGTTCGAGGCTGGGCTGGGTGGGGCTTTGAACAGCCTGGTCTAGTGTGAGGTGTCCTTGCTCATGGAAGGGAGGTTGGAACAAGGTCACAGAGTTGAATGGAACCTTGAGTGATCATCAAATCTAGTGCCTGTGCTAAAGCAGGTTCCCTACAATAGGTCGCACAGGTAGGCATCCAGATGGGTCTTGAATGGAAGACCATCTCTATGGAAAGAGATTCCACAACCTCTCTGGGCAACCTGTTCCAGTGCTCTGTCCCCTTACCATAATGAAGTTGTACTGCATGTTTCTATGGGACTTTCTGTATTCAAATTTTAGGCCATTATTCTTTGTCCTATTACTATATACCACTGAGAAGAGCCAGTCTTCATCCATTGTCCTTCCATCCCCCTTTATATATTTAAAAACATTAATTGGGTCTCCCTCCAGTCATCTTTTCCCCAGGCTGAACAGACCCAGATTGCTTAGTCTTTCCTCATATGGGAGATGCTTCAGGCCCTTTATCATCATTGTGGCATTCTGCTGGACTCCTTCTAGGAGATTCCTGTCTTTTTCTGAACTGGGTAGCCAAGAACCGGACACAGATGATCTGTAAAATACCTTCCAACACTTTACTGTTCTATGATTCTATGATACTGCTGGGCAGGTGACATAATTTTTTTATTTTTGCTAATGATTTTATGTAACATGAAAAAGCATAATTCATATACAGCTGGAGATTGAGTGGGAGTCCTAATAGGAGCTTCTGGCATCTTGATTTCTTGTTTTATACTGCCCCTCCTCTTCTTATGGATCCAGATGGACTAACAGGTATTTGGTCAATGCGTACAGATTCTGGAATGGACTTCCTTCCCTTGTTTCTCTTGTTTTAATTAGAAATTACTGATCTAATTGGTTGTCCTTTCTTACCGATTAGCAAACCTGTGCTATTTGTAGGTCTGTTCATCATGATATACGTGGAAAGGCAGATACATCTTAATTGCTAAGATAAACTGCTGTCAAGTTCTGTGACTCAGCAAGTACATTGAGTACCTTTGGAACTAGCACAGTGCAAGGAATAGATTTTTAGAGTTAGGGAAATAAAGAAATTTTAATACCAGTAATAAAATTATATGACTCCACATGTCAGAAAACCAAGAGTTGGTTGTTGATGGAGTAAGTGGTGCCTTTACCCCTTTAAATATGAAAATATTACAGATTCTTGACAGACAGGAAGAAAAGAAAAGCATCACTTCTCCTTCTGTCTCTTCTTGACAGGTTTCTTCAGAGTTGTTTTTCCAAGTGAAGCTGTGTGATTTCATATATATCCTTTCCATCAAGTTTGGGTGCCCTCTATAAGCAGTGCATCTCACATGAATGCCTCTATATAAAAAGATGAAGTAACTGAGTATAATTTCCACCTATAATTTGCCTTTCATGCCAAACATACTAAAACCTATATATTATATATATGAATGTAATAAATAAGCTGTAAATGTAATAAATGCTGTAAGATGAGCCAGAGGGAATAAAAACCAGCGTGGATGAACAGGGAATTTTTTTCTGAGGCTCTGGACGGGAAAGAGAGCCTACTTCCTATGGAAGAATGGATAGGCATCTTAGGGAAAGTATAGAGATGTTGTTAGGATATGCAGGGAGAAAATGAGATAGACAAAAACTCAGCTTGAATTCAACCTGGCCATTGGGGTAAAAGAGAACAAAAGACTTCTTTACAAATATATAAGAGAAAGGTTAAGGAGAATCTCCATCCTTTACTGCATGCAGTGGGGAACGTGACCACCAAGGATAAAGCTAAGGTTCTCAATGTCTTCTTTGTAACTGTCTTTAAAAGCCAGACCAATTATTCTCAGGGTACTCTACCCCCTGACCTGGAAGTATGGGGTGGGAGCAGAATAAACCCTCCACAGTTCTGGTGGAAACAGAGACCTACTACTCTACCTGGACTGTCACAAGTTCATGGAGCCAGATGGTATGCACCTGAGGGTGCTGAGGGAACTGGCAGAGGTGATTACCAAACTGCTTTCCACCAATAGTTCAATAGCTGTTTAGATGCTGTACCGAGAGACATGGTTTAGTGGGGAAATATTGGTGGTAGGTGGACAGTTGGACTAGATGATCTTGAGGGTCTTTTCCAACCTTGGTGATTCTATGATTCTATGAAATGACTCGTATGTAATTTTTCTGCAGATGTCCAAGAGTCTGAAGTTTCATATGCAGTTAATACTCCAAATATTTGGAGATGCATAATAACTTCTTTTTTTTACACTGATTTTTTATTTTTTTTTTTTTATTTTTCACCCTGTACAGAAAGTTCCCTTGGGCCTTCTACAGGCTTAGTCTTGCAAGCAGTTTCAAAATGCCATTCATTTTTACATGCATTTCTTTACAGAGCAGCTCTAAGCTGGGGTTAGCAGCTCTTACCTAAAAGCATTTAACACATTTAAACACAAAGAGCAAAAAGTAATATGAACCTTAAAGCCTTATGTTACTCAAGATAAGTTGTACATGCTTTTCTCTTTGACTGTTCCAGTTAAACTGTCACTGGAAGATAAGGAAAGTTCAGTAACATGCTATTAAAACCAGATGTGCTTGGCTAGAAAGAAGTTATGTTCTAGAAGTTTGTTTTGCTTGCCTGTAGGTGGGAAGAACAGTTGAGATCACACCGCTCAAAATATCGGTGGATTGCTGTACTATACCTGTTTGTCTGTTTGCTGATTGGATAGGGCTGTTGCTGGGCTGCTACTGTTTTGACCAAAATTAGAAAGTCAATATAAACGAGTCAAACGAGACTGCCTGCTTTTTTTTTTTTTTTCTTTTCTTTTTTTTTTTTCAGTTCTCTCTTCTGATTCATCTGTTGTTTGTTTCATATTCTTACAGACTTTGTGAAATGGGGGCTGTGCCAGCAAAGGTGAAAGCTCTTAGTGGTTAGTCAGTAAGAACGTGCAGAAAAAATTCGTCTCAATGACATTTAGAAGCTAGCAAAAATATGATGCCTGGTTTAGTGAGAGGAAAAAAAAAAGTGAAAGTGGGTCTTACAGAGTGGTCATATTATACAGAGAGAGGAAGAGAGCTCACGTCTCCATTAGGAAACTGCCTGCCTCTTGAATTCAGAGATAGCATTTGTCTTTACTTTTGGTTGATGTTCTTATCAGCTTCTGTGGAAGGGTCTTGGAGCCTGAAATTTGCTGATGAGGGAATATGTGAAAAAAGGATTTGCTGCTTGCACGTCTTTTTTTCCTTCAGTCCACTTCAGTTGGAGTGTCTGGTTAACTTGCATTATTAATGCCATCAAGGGTTAGAATGTCTGTGGTTATAGCTATTGCATCTGAGGAAAATGACCAGAATACTGAGTCTAACAGGTAAAATACAGTAGTCTAACAGGTAAAAGTTGCTGGCTGTGCTATACCTGAAGAAATGCTGTTTTGTGTACCTGTGCTTGATACAGCTATGGACTCTTTGAAAATAAGTAGGTTTTGAATAATATGTTTTGGCTAGTTTCTACTTGGATTAGTTCAGATTTTCAGAATCTTTTTTGCTTCTCCCATACAGGTGGGTCAGAAAAAGATGGGGGAGTGTTGAATAGCATTGAATTAAGATCCACTCGTCTTGGAAAAAAATAGCTGTAGCTCTGTCTGTCCCAAAATGAAGCAGAAAGAGATGCAATTCAGTATCCCACTCAAGGGCAAGGATAGAAAATGCTTTAAGAGAGCAATTTGGTTAAATCATGAGATCTCGAGATACTATCTAAAAACAGAAAGTAGGTCTCATTTAGCAATGTTAAAAATAAAAAGGTGGCAAGAACATTTAAAATCAAAATTGGAAAAAAACTACAGAATGAGACACAACTAGAAGGGGACATAAAAAGAAGCATGAGAACTTTCTATAGAATATTAATTGCAAGAAGACAATAAGGAAGTAATTGCTTATTAAGAGAATTAGTGGCAGATGACACTGAATACTGAAGCGTGGAATGCTTTTTTTTTTTTTTTTTCTTTTTTTTTTTAATTTCTTTTTTTTTTAACGTTTTTCTAAAAGGTCTAAGTATGATCAAATGATTGATCTCCATTCCAGCCTCAGTTCTTTTATCAATGAATAATGAGCTAGAGTGTATTTAAGTGTCTTCAGATCAGGTGGACCTCAAGAAATTTAACTTCTGGTACTTATTAGAGGGCAGAAAGGGGAGAAAGGGTTAATGTCTCTGGAGTTCTAGGGAAGTTATGTGGGATATAGGCCATAGAACACCTCTGTAGGAAAGAAGAAAGGGGGAACTGGGGAACAACAGACCAATCATATTTCTGGTAAAAAGTCTGGAGCAAGTAATTCAGCAGTCTCTAAGCAATTGAAATTAACAAGGCAATGATATGGATTTAACAGTAGCAGAGTAAGGTCAAGTAGTTTAACCTCTGCGATGGGCAGCAGGCCCAGAGAAGAAGGGAAGTTAGTGGTCTTTGGCCATACGGCAGACATTTGCTTGCTTGTACGATTAGTAAGACCTAGCTTGTAGGATTATTCTGGTGTATAAAATGATGTTTTAAAGTTACTTTGGACTTGATAAAAATAGGTAACTAAGCATATTCTGTTACTGATTAGCTGCCCCATTGCTGTGGTAGATCTGTCAGATGTTGGTTTTTTTTTTTTTTTTTTTTTTTTTTTTTTAATTTCATCTGTAAACTGATTTCTGAACAATAGTAGCATAGCAATTTACTACTTTTTGCTATATTTGGCATTTCTTCCATTTTTTTGGGGACCTTCTATTAGATGAACTGTGAAACAAATGATTGCCTTCCTTTTAAGCAGCTGGTAGCTTCAGACTTTTTCATTTAAATAATACAGTTTATTTACTTTATTGCAGGATTTGGTTATCCGTATCATCTTTGTTCTTGGTAATTTAACAGCAAAGAATAACCAGGCCCGTGAGCAATTTTTTAAAGAAGAAGGAAGCGTTAACACCTTGATGTCATTATTCCAAACCTACCATGAACTTGATTTGAATGAAGAGAAATGTAACCATGAAAGAGAAAGGGAAGAAAAAAAAAATCCAAAGCATCCTTCCAAAGCAGAAGATGTTCTGATAAAGCTGATACGTGTTCTGGCCAATCTGTCCATTCATCCCAGCGTAGGAGCAGCTCTGGCAGCTGCTCATCATGTTGTAGAATTACTTGTTACAGTACTAGGTAATAAAATCTATGTTGTATGCGTTATCTTCATTCAATCTGCAGGAGGAGTTTAGAATATTTCTGCTTAAGCTTTTTATCTAGATTGAGCCATACCTAAACGGATTCTGTTGCAAAAATAAGACAATTTTCTGGTATTCATAAACTGTATCATATAAAATGCTGTTTGAGGCAGTGAAAGCATTGACTTTTCAGTGTCTGTGCAAAGATCTTGTAGAATTGCTTCATTCAGTTCACCATTTTTGTCACTGTTCTTGGGTTGGGTGTACCACTTACTGATCCCTTTGTGAATCTACGCGCAGGCTAGAACTGGGCAGACTGTTCTCCCACTAACATAGTTCAGCAGCAAGGAGATGAATTTCAAATAATTCAATATATTTTAGTGTGTGGTGAGAACACTAAGACGACATAAACACAGTCAGCCTGATTATATACTAATTAACAAGTCTGACCTGCTACTACCTGGGGATTAGAGACAGGCAGACTCACAAATTCATCCAGTCTGTCTCAAGTCCTGTAGGAGCTACCAGGGTTGGAACTGCTCTAATAACTATGTAAGCACCTTTGAGCCTTAAAGCTTCTCTCTGACCCTCTCTTCTTTTTGTGAGCTCTGTATCAGTTTACCACAAAATTTTATTTCCTTTACTCTTGGTTTCTGAGGACAAAAACCTCAGAAAAATTCAGACTTGCTAGTGTAAGAGGAAATTGCACATCAGTAACATTGTCAGGAGCTCTTTAAGAGATCAGAATGTCTCAGATATTGTTAAAGACTACTTTTTTATTTTAATGTCTCATAGTAGCTTAGTAGTAGTCTTTGTTCTCTGTCAGCAGTCTGATAACTATAATACAGGCCTGTTTTTGCATGCAAATCCTCTTCAGCTCCACCTTAAAGCAGCAAATAGGATCTGTAATATCTTCTAACTAGACTTTACATGTTATGTTAATCACGATCATTTCTGTAGATGAAGTCAGAAAGCATGACTTTGTAATGCCACTTCTGCATTGTTTTAGTAAAAAATAAAAATGAACTTTAATAGTTAATTACATGTTAACTACAATTCAGTTCACCTCTGAGCATAAGATGCCTCTAAGTTATGTGTCAATATGTGCATATACATATATATGTGTGCTTTTTTTTTTGTATATATTAGAATATAAGTCAGTTGAGGTCTGTGAGGAGTTGGTGATCAATACTGCAACAACAATCAACAATTTAGCCTTCTACAAAGTGAAGAGTTCTGCAGTTCAAGACAAGAAACTACACATTGCTGAAAGTAAGGACTTTTAAACAGTGCCTTTTGAAAGTGAAAGTTATGCACGCTGTGTTTTTTCACTACAGAAAATAAAGACACTGATAGGGTATTGTGGCATTATATTGTAGGAATATAAAGATCGTAGGGCTAAATTACTCCCATAATGATTTATAATTCTTTTGGAATGTAATCATATTACTTGTGTGGAAAATATTTAGGTTGCTGACAGAGCCCCTTCCTTCCATCCCCAGATGAATTTGCTGTGAAGTTTTCTGTTTAGCAGCTCGTGCTAGACTCATTCTGGATCTGTATGCCAAAATAATAATTGCTACCCTCTAGACCTGCAAGTTTTGTTATCTGAAACTGTTTTGTTTCTGGATCATAAACCCGTTGCCAGTATAGGACTTATGTGATTCACTCCCTTCTGTCAGTATGGACAGTAATTCATATTTTAGTGATGTGAAGGAACTGCATGTGAGTTCTGGGATCCATTGTATTAATCATACACAAAAGGCTATTGTTATACAACAAGTCTTGCAAATCTTAACCTCTAAATAAACAAGATATGGAGGAAAGACAGAGCCTGAAGTTTACACAAGGGGCAGAATGAGGAGTAGGAAAGAGTGTTTTGTCTCTCTACTTTTAGTGCCCTGAATACTACACATATTTTCCTCTCTAGGTTAACAGTTCTGATATTCTGTCATGATCGATTTTATCTCCCATAAGCAAGCTCTCTCTTAATGCTGGTCAGAGAAATGTGGAAACAAATGACTTCTCTTTCAGCCCTATTTGCTCTCCTTCTCCTGTTCTTATTGTTAAAATGGGGAAGCAGTCCCGTCGCCTTTCTTGTGTGAGGAATGAGGAGAGAGAAAACCTTTTAACACAAGACCAGCACTCTTCCTTTAGGAGACATTGAGAATGTTTGCTGTTTGATACAAGCGTGTGGATCCCAAAGATGCACACACAAAAGTCATTTCTGTTGTCTCTTTAAGACAAGTTCAAGACACGTTTGGTATCCTAACATTCCAAGAAGGAAGTAATGGGAATAGAGCCAACCTCTTTTCTCGTCTTGTGTTTCTCACTTTTCTGTGGTGGAAGGGTGAACGGTTCGCCAATTTGAGTCCTTTTATGTGGTGCACTGATTTCGGTGATTCACTTCTTCCTCACAGAAGACTGATAAATGTGCATCATTCCTTTGCCACGTACCAAAAATCTAAATGATGGTAGCTCTTCCTAGGCAATGCTGAAGGTCTCGTTCTATCTACTGAAGATTGATGCTAATTGTAAGTGAATCTGCTAAGCAGGATAGCAGAAAGCAAATAAATGTCTCAGACCAGGGGCGATATTAAGTAGCTGTTCAGAGAAAATGTGTTTGCTTGTTGGAGCAGCACTGACTGAAAATAGAGCTAATGTCAGAAAATAATTTTTCTTTAAAGAGGCATCCTACCATAAGACCATCTGTGCAGGATGTAAATCAGTTTTCTTAAATATTACAACGTTTTTTGTTGTCTTCCTGGATTGTCACATGAGCCCACTCAAAACTGTACAGCAAGATTGGTTCCCATTATTACAACTGTTCTTAGGCTATCTTCATAACTCCTCATCTGTTCCTTTGCATTTAGCCCCATATTGGAGCTCTTTGTCTCATCTTCAAAGCCTTACAAAATTTAGCTCTTGTTCTACCATCTGCTCATCCCCTTCACTGCAACCAGACTGTTAGATAAATGTTCCCATTTATTATGTGTATTGCTGTTGCTTCTTACATTCTGATACTTACTGATAAAAAGCCAAGCGTATTTCTGATACACAAGTAATTGTTTTTATTTCATTTCTCTACAAACCTGTAGTGCTTTTAAAGCTGTTGATGAGCAACAGTATGGATGGAGTTGTGGAAGCTGTCAGAGTCTTTGGCAATCTTTCCCAGTATCATGAGATCTGTGACTTCATCGTACAGAAAAAGAGTGAGTTTCACATTCGTAGGAGTCCTGTTTTTAAATGTCCATAGTTCTAAAAAGAAGTTGTTTCTTAATGAGCTGTCGCAGTTAAAGGGCAGAAGCAGTCTTATCTGAAGTTTTGCGTATTATGCCAATCTTAGAGTCCAGCAGTAGACATTTTAAAGACTGTTTTATTTCAGTTTCATTAAGGTGGAAGTATTGGAGTAGGGAAAATGTGCCACTGTCTACCTTCACAAAGGCAAATGCTACAAAAAACCCTCTGTTTTCCCTAAAGATTATAATTTTCAATTTCCCTTCGCTCCTTCATTTCCTGAAGTCATACAGGTTTGTACTGATTTGATATAAAATGAATATCCAACTTAACACTCATTTAGGTTCATAATCTTTTGATTCCCATGTTCAACAGCTTGTTAGTGCTTTGTAATATGCAGTTAAGATGTTTGCCTTAACAGAGGCTTCCTCTTTGCCCCTGGGTGAAGTAGGATACAAGTCTTCCCAAGTCCTTTTGATTTGGTGCCTGAAGATCTTTGGGGGAAAAATGGCAGCTCCTTGCTGTCCAGAGAAGGTGCAAAATCAGTTTAATTAAAAACCAATTAACTGATTTTTTTTTTTTTTAATTTTTGTATTTTCTGTCTGCCTGTCTGTGTCCAAAGTGTGGCGATTTGCAGCAATATACAATTCCTTCTTTCAAGGATGAATAGATAAAGGTTTGTGGAGGCAAAGGTATCTGCAAAGGAAGAACTGACACTTAGTAGCTGCTTGCTAATGAGCTGTCTCAGTCAAAGGACTGATTTTTACACCTTGGCGAGACCATAGTGTCAGCGTGTCTAGTTCAGGAGGAGCTGGAAGACTGCTTCTCCTCTAGACAGGACTGACTCTGGCTGAAGTTGCCTTCCACTGCTTATTGAGTTTAGATTCAGCAAGTGCTGAGATATGCTGCATGCCCAGCATCTACTTCTTGCCCACCTCCTGCAGGAGCCCCAGGCTGCAGCAGTCCCAGCTGGATCTGATACAGTCTGAGGCAACCCTGCCTCACATGGAGGCAGGAACTTCCCTCTGTGAGTGCCAGACGCTAAATCCTAGTGGTTTATGCTGACTGCGATTGAAATGAGAGTGATGCTTTTTAACAGTTACCTGTAATTCAGCTTGGTCAACCTAACTTTTTCTGACTTGATTTTCATAGTACTTTGATGTAGAATTTTGTAGGTGTTGTGTTGAAGTATATGGTGTTGAGTTTGTATTAATGACTCTTATCCCGTTTCATAATCCAAATGCAGTAACTTCACACTAGTATGCTACAAGGTTACAGTTTGGGGTTGGATATCCTGTATTTGACTGTTTTCTGAGTGTGCATGATTTAATAAGAGTGCTGCACCTTCACTTGCATGGTGATCTGTCTTCTCAGTAATGCTGTTTTTTTTTCTTTACAACCCAGTACACAAGTTTGTGATTGCTTTACTTGATGCCAAGAATCAAGATGTCTGTTTTTCTGCCTGTGGAGTCTTGCTCAATCTCACAGTAAATAAGGACAGACGAGCTCTTCTGATGGAAGAAGGAGGAATTGGGAAGTAAGTTCCTGATTATATTTTACCAAAAGACACGTTCCAGTCATTTGGCCAAAGATCTTTAATCAGATTCTTTTTCACTGGGACCAAAAACTTGTAGTAATGTTGCAGGGATCTAATGGGCTTCAAGAGAGAATCTTTCATATTCTTCAGTATGTTTTTTTGCAAGGGCATTGGAATGCTTTAGACAACTACAGTGCCAAGACTAGTAGAATAATCTTCCTGATATATACAGGAGTGTACAGCGCAATAACTAAGGCATGGCTATACAGTAGCCACTTATGATTGACCTAACTGAATCCTATGCGAGTTAAATGTACAATTAATATCCACCTTTAATACGTATCTGTGAAAGAAATAGGGTACTCTCATGGTCTCTTGTAATTTTGCTAACTACTTAATACTGCAGAGAGAACAGTCTGAGGTATCCATGCTTGGTATAACAAAGCTCCTGTGTCTGCTCTCTCTGAGAGTTCACTGTTCAGGCACTTTTACTGTAAGTGAAAAGATCTTGAAAAAAGCACTGTGGATGCAACACTTGTGGCTTTGATGTTCAGATAATAGAGGATCCAGCTTAACTGGAGCAACATGAAAGATCTTGTTCTTACGCTTGTAAAGCAGCTGATACAACCCACATTTATGAAACAATATGTCAAACTTTGAAATGCTTTCCTGTTCATACATCACATAATTACTTATTTTACTCAGTGTAAACAAGGCTTTTTGTCTGCTTATCTTTCCTTCCCGTGTTCTGGTTAACATTCAGAGTTTGAAAGCTGGAAAGCAGGAATAAAAATAAATTACAGGTTATTTGAAGAACAAATGTGAGAAATGCCTTCTATATTGGATTTTATATAAAATGGAATTAGTAGAATTTCCGTTACGTGCAATTATGTAAGATGTGGAATTGTCTGAAAGTTGGTGAAGTGGGAAGGAAAAGCTAACAGTGTGGAATGAATCTAGAGAATATATCAAGTGGTTACATGGTCAGGATGACCTTAAGAAAATCAGCCCTATGGATTTTTGGAAATTAGGTTCTTGTGCCCATATAGAGTGTTCCTAATAAAACCAGGAATCGGTCTCATCAGAGGGATAAGCTTAAAAAACAACAGCAACAACAACAAAATAAAACAACACCAAAAACATGGTCTTTTGGGTTTTTATCAGACACCTGCCAGCTTTCTGCAAGCCTCCTTTTAGTTGCTTTTCAGTTACTGGTGTTTTCAGCTGTGTTTGAAAGTGCTAGTGTGTTTCCTTTCCTCATCACTGGGTTATAAAGCTCACAGTGAAGCTGGGAAGAGACAAAGAGGGTGTCGTAAGGTTGAGGAAGAGACCATCTATGAAGGATTACTGTTAGAGAGCTCACTAGGGACAGTGGGTGAAGAACAGCATTTATTTCTGCTGCCCTAGGACTTGGGAACAGTACTGTTTGGAAATGGAAACTCTGGATATTTACTGCACATAAACTGGTGGAAACAGAAAAGTTATAGTTTAATTTCAGTGTCCTGTATGATCTATCCTGCATTTGCTATCTGTGAGGAGGTGAAGCTAGAAGAAAGGCCAAGAACCTAATGGTCCTTAATAAAACTGGCATTTCTGAGAGGAGTCTATTGGGAATGCAGGCTAAGAAAATACAAGAAGGAATGAGATCTGCAAAACAGTCAGGCTTCACTGATTCTAAGAGGTAATTCTGTGAGTCATGGAAACAACAAATGGCTTTGGATGTCTTCTGGTTAGATGCTCTGGTATATATAGTAAGATTTAAGTGTTGACAGAAGATTTTTCTGCTTTCATGTCATCTTCCCAGGTGGATTCTTGGTGTCCAGTAAGGATGGCTTACATTGCAGCCTTGGCTGTAGTGGTAGCTACATATCTGGAACAGTCACATGTTACCATGAAATCTGTTGAAGTTGGGCATCTTTCATTTGGTTGTATTTGTGACATATAAGATTGAAATTGTTCAATTGGACTAACAAGTTATTTGGTGTGGTCAGGGTCAGGTAGGCATGTGCCCTTGTATACAAGCAAAAGGCACATTTGTATCCTTACAATACTAGACTAAGTGAAAAAGAAGAGAGTAGCGGAAGTCTATTAATGTAGAGTTTTCCTGCGATGTCCTGTAGAATCTGCATGCACTTAGAATGTACTTCTAGACTGCCTAGATTTTAAAGGACTCATGAGAAAACTACATAGAGCGAAAACACTGTTTTTGATTGATACTGACAGGTTAGTTGACTGCTTACGAGACTTTGGGCCAGCAGACTTGCAGCTGGCTTGTTTGATATGCAAAACCCTGTGGAACTACAGTGAGAACATCACAAGTGCGGCCTCGTGCTTTGGAGAAGATACTGACACATTGCTGATGCTGCTCACATCACTCTTAGGTGAGATTCACATTATTGGTGTCTTTTCCTTAATAAGAGAAATAGAAGGCACAAAATCAAAATGGCATTGTTTGGATGGGAAGTCTGTCATACATCTGTAAGTGGGTAGGCCAATATAGACTGTCCAGCCACACAGTAGTTTGCTGACATCCAGCATGTTCCCTGAGATTTTGCAGATTGCCTAGATGGAGTTGGCCACTGCTACTCCCCTCTTTATCCTGTCTAATTGGCATGCCACTATTGCTTTTTCACCAGCTGTCCTTTGGCCTACCTGAGCCAACTTTCAGTACAAAGCATGCTTTTCTCTGGATATGGGTCCTTCTAGCCTCAGAAGTAATTGCAGCTCTTTATAGAAGCAGCTCAGTGCTGCTGCACAGCACCTGCTGGGCTGTCTGGGGAATGTGCTCCATGAAGCTGGGGAGGGTGCACTCCTCCGCATATACATATGCTGGAAGGTGCCTGCAAGTAAACGTTAAGGCCTGAACTCATTTACCTAGTCTGATCTTTGCATCTTTTTGCTTCAGATTTTGCGGTTTAATACCCTTATTCTTCCATCTTTATATTATGAACGCTACTTTGGCACTGTTTTTATTAGAAGTAAGTCATTTGAAATTACCTTTAAAAAAATCTTTAAAATGTAAAGGAAATTAAAGCAGGCCTTAACTAGTTTTGCTTTGATTTTTAGGGGGAAATGCAGTAAGGGGTTATGCTTGCTTTGCTGTATGTGAGACCCAGATATGAATTGAGATCCCCGCAATATTTTGGTTTAGACAATCAGAACAGTGGGTGGTTCTGTGAGGATTTTCTTTTTCAGTTGCAGCAAAATTACTGTAATTCACCTTTAGAAGCCATTGCTTTCATTGGATGCCTTGCTGTGATATTTATAGCGTATCTTAATACGGGCAACAATTTCATCTGTTTACCTGAAAATACTCAGTACCTCAAGATCACGAGTGCTCTACTTACCATACTGCATATTGCATACTGCATACTGCAGTGCAACTGGAAACTTTACAGCCATAATCATACTTAAATTTTCCGGCATGCAGCAGTGAAAGTATATCTTTGTTTTGGATAATTCTGAAGTATTTCTTCCTCTACATTTAACGTTGCTTACTCCAGCAGTGAATTTGACTGCAGAGTCCAGGCTGTGTAGCAGTTGGAACTCTCATTAACGAGTACAGCTTTCAGGAACTGGACGCTCATGTACAATCACCATTCCAGTTATAGAATGTAGCAGCAATTAATTGCAAATAGGTGAGGAGTAAATCAGAAGGCTGGTCTTCCTGCAGGCTGTAGTCAGAAGAGTAGCTGTAGGGAAAAAAGAGCCAGCTCATCTTACTCATTGGATCTGGTTCCTCTGTGTGTTAATATCTCAACAAAATTTTAGTAATAGCATCTGGTTACTATTGTCCTACATCTTCCTCCTCCCATTGTATCCAGTAACAGCCTTGAACTGTCATCGCTCTGATTCTATCATTCAGGAAGCAGGAGGCAGCTCTTGACAGACAGCGGACTGTACTTCAGCATTGGCACACCCTCAGGAAGCTGAACAAGTACCGCATGGCAAAGCAGATACCTCTGTTCACCTGCTGTGCTTGACCTCTTCCTCTTTATTTTTCTTTTCCATACCTGGAACAAGATGACAGGAGATAGGAGCGAGCCAAAGGGGAGTGGAAATAGCATGAAAAGATGTGAAGACCAAGAAAGTGGAGCAAAGGCATCACTTTTCTTTTTTCCCTGCCTATTCCCAGCAGCCTGAGCTGCCGTGGCAAAGCTCTCCAGTAACACTGCCATTTGCTTTTCTCAGCTGCTCTTGTCTCTTGTGTCACTCTTTTGGCTCAGAGCTCCTTGCAGTTGGCATTTCTTGGCCCCACACAGTGGCTTTGCCTTGCCCCACTCCCTCAGGATTAGCAATGGAAATGAATCTCCATCCTGAGAACATCCTTCTGTCTGATCATTCAGTGAAGTCTCCTTTCTCTCTCTCTTCTTACAGACATTTCTTCTGCACACTTGTACCTTCCCTCTCCATTCCAGGAGGTTATTTTAGAGTCATTGTACCTGTGACTCCTTACAAGGCCGGGACTCCCGGCCCCTGTCCTGATGGAACTGTGGGGACAGGGAGCCCTTGCAGACCAGTCTGTACACTATTTTTCAGCTTTCCTTGTAGCTTGTGGACCCAGCGTGCATGTCCTGCTCCTGGGCGTGCAGCCAACTCATATGCTGTTTGGCCAGTACCCAATTCTGCTTGTTTTGAGGAGGGTCGTGGGAAACTTCTATTATCTGAAGATGCACAGCTTGCATGTGGGACACTGGCCCTCACTGATCCCCGGCATTACTCATGTTCTGTTGTGAGAAATGTACTGTTTTGTTTTACTTTAACACTTCAGCTTTGGAATGGTTCTGCCCCTTCTTGCTGTAGGCTGATCTCAGTGATTCCACATTTTTAGACCTATAAAGACACAGCCAGCTTCTGGGTAGGAAGTAATTTCAGGAGCAGGCGAAGCAATTCAGCCTGAAGAGAAAAACCATAATCCCTTATCTTTCTCCTCAGGATCTCTCACCGCTCTTCTGCAGAGATTCATTTTGCATATGCTGGGCTAACGTGCTATTAGTAAGGCAGGAGCCAATGGGCACAAGCTGTAATAAGAACAATTCCAATTAAATTAAAGTGGCATCTTCCTTCTGTGTAGAATGCCATGTTAGAAGAACATCTTCATAATCAGCATCTCTTTAATTTTGATCATTGAGAAACCCTGTAGTGGCTTGGAAATGTAATATTGTTTGCTGTTACTGGTACCTTTCTGTGAAATGGAGCCATCCCCACGCATGAATAACACAGTTTTTTACTGCACTTGCAACTCAGGGTGTCTGCTCTGCACCAGCACCCTGTCTTTGTTTTGCACATGAATAGTTGCTGTTTAAGTGTTGACTCGGTGCAGGTAACCAAAGTTTCTTTCCATCTCTGAGCTGTCTTTTAGTGCTGTGAGAGTGCAATAAACTCTCCTCAAGTTTAAGAGATTGTGAGCCTGCTGCTTTCATAGTCTAGGACCAAGGTTCATCATGCTGCCCATTAGCTGGAGGATTACATCTTCATTTTTGACCCATTTGTGGCCTAAGTGCTGACGAATATTCCTTCTGTTAAACTGTGCTAAACTCCTGGATGGAAATGTTTGTTCAGTGTTATCATTTGTGTTTGTAAATTCCTGTTGCAGGAGTATACTACTGGCTGCAGACTGACTTCTTGTTTTCCTATAAGGATTTGTTACTTTGCCACATGCAGGCAAAAACAGAGGGGGAAGAACATGTGATGTCTTCCTTTCATATCTAACATCACTTGTCTCCATTAAGACTGCTCAGTCTATGCAGTTTGTGAATAAGGAAGGCCATCAGTAATATATTGACTGGTGTGGTTCAAATGCTTTAAGTACAAGAGTGGATGTAGCTTGATAAAGTCTTCAGAAACCAAACTGGCAAAGAAATTTGTGCCACAGCAAAAGAGCCATAGTTAGATGAATAGGATTACTGACGTTAGCAAAATTGCTTTGGGTAACGCTAAAACCAATGTAGTTTCCAGGCTGATAGTCACAACAACTGCTTGGGCTCAGAGCCGCAGCTGAGCTGTCGTGTTGAGAAAAGACTATAACCTGCTGTGTGCTTTTTGCCATTTTTCTGGCTTCAACATCCTTCATTCCCAAGTCGAGCTGTGTCCTTCAGACGGTGATGCTCCATTTTTTCTTAAGTGCTGAGCTGGTTCGAAGTTATGAACATCAACAGCTGATAAGTTGTATGTGCTGTAGCCATAAAATACTGATGACGATGTTTTGCTTGGTTACAGATGAAGAGCTGGCATTAGGCTACGGCCTCGACGGAGGAGACCACCACAAACTGTACTGGGAAACGGAGTTCAAACCTGTGGCAGAAAAACTTCTTGACCGAATTCAGACCCATCGCTCCTCCGGTTCCACTGCGATCATTGCTGCGTTTTAATCTGTTTGGGGCTTTTTTTTTTGTGACGTAGATTGTACAGTTATATTTTTCCAATATATGTTGCCATTGGTAAGCATGTTGGACAGCACGGGAAGTTAATGTTTAGAAAGTTGGTAAAGCCTAGTATTTATATAAGGGATGCTGTCTTTTAAAGGGGCTTGTCTGAAATTTTTGTGTTGTGTAATTACATTTTAGAATATATTTTGAGTTTCTCAAGCACCCATTTGGTAAGATTTTTCTTAGCTGGCAAAATGAAAGAAAGCTGTTTGCAGAACCTCTCATCTTTAAAGGTGGATTATCAGTGGGTACCTGGATCTAATGTACTGGAAAGGAATATTGCTCCTTAGAAGCTATCTCTTACTCAAAGGCTTGGACACACTTTATATGAAATTCTGCAACAGAATAACCCAAGTGCAAGGGTTGGTATTCTGGAGTGTTACATCACAGCATTCCTTTCTCTCACTGAAGGCTCTCACAGTCAGGAGCAAAGTTGTTCTTCAGAGGTCTCCCTTTCTTTACCTGATGCCATGTGGCTGGAATGTCCCAACTCCTGTGGTGGTGCTGTCAGGATACAGGCCAGCTGTTGCAGGTAAGGAGCCTTTCTGAGTCAATACTTCACATCTTATTGCAAAATACCCATGTAAGATTTCAGCTGGTTTGGTGTGTGCTTCCTTCAGCTGTTCTTATGCTCCCAGGAGCTGTATGTGCCAGTGCTTCTGACTGCCTGGCATGCTGTGTCGTCCAGGCTTACATCATCCATGGGGCAGAACTAGGGCAGCCCCGTATGTAGTGCACTTGCCTTATTGCTCTTGGCCTTTTTATGGCCATGTGGAAGCCTCCATTGCTACAATCTGCAGAAGAGAGCTGCTTAGTATAGTTCGGTTCTGACAGCACTTCTGCTGAATTCAAAAAGATCTGTTATTATTCCTTATTCTTCTTCTTTCTTTTGCCATTTTAATTTCTGGTTAAAGAAGTTGAGAGGGGAGATAAGCAGCTTCAGTGCCTCATTTGCTCCTTGGCCAAGAGTGGATATGAAAGAAGGCACGATGGGTAAGAGAGTGCTAGAGGCATTTGTTCTTGGCATTCGCATCAAGGCAGAAGGCAGGAGAACACCATGCTGCGTGGCGCTGGGTGGGGATGCAGCGAACAGACCTCGTGGCTAAGTCCTGTCAGAAGCTCTAATCAGAACTGAGAAATCCTCAGTGTGTGTCTCTCAGGAGGCAGCCTGAAACAGACTTCTTGCTCAAGTCCTTGTGATGGCAGAAATGTAAGCAATTAAAATTAGTTCAAAGAAAATGTTAGTTATTTCAGTAAATGCGAGTTGTTGCAGTAGTTCGAGCAACTGAACTGTAAACAGCAGTGTAGGGTGGCCTATAGCACAGCAGAACGGGATGTCCCAAACTGGAGGGAGAAGCTGGGACAGCCCATGGGTGTTACCTCTGTCCCCATCTTTGTCCTGTGACACTCTCAGGAAGAGGCACACATTGTAATGCCAGGGCGGGCAGAGGACAGCTGAGGACTCAGAGCACCCGTGGAGCCTCACAGGTCTTTTTCTGAGCAAAACTCTTAATAACTGCAAGCCCCAGAATGCTGAATTTTTGGTGTATTTTTATAGCATCCTCTACCATGTGGTTGTGTTTATGACAAACCTCAATGCAGGGATTCTCTTGTGATTTCAGGAGCCATTTCTATTTAGAGACCAAGCACATAGCCTCTTGCACTGTTACTTTTTCTGCCTTGGTAGAGTGTGTTCTCTTGCGCACGTGTGAAGTTTTGAACTGAAACTCTGAAGATATAAAGCCAGGGGCTAACGGGGAGGACTGTGAATTGCCCATGGGCAGATGAGACTGTCACGCTCCTATAAGTGGAGATTGAGAAGAACATGCTGGTTTTGTTGTTTATTTTATTAGTGCTTCATGTGGGCCCATGCAGGCAGCCAGCCGTTAGCTCCCACCCCTCCTGCTAGCGCAGACCGGGTGTGCTGATGCTGTCCTGGGAGGCCACAGCCACAGTCTCCGTCCACGGCCTTTTGAACAGCTTCCCCCACCTACGTCTTTTGGAGTGAGTTGAGTTGCCGCTACTGTGCGCCCACAATGTGTGGGGAGCACTGAGGTATATTGTTCCTGCATGCACAGAAGCTGCTGCACTCCATGGCTATGGGCTGAGGCTCTGCAGGAGCTGCTCAGGGCTGACAGCCCGCAGCAGCAACTCACAGATTAGTGTTTGCAGAGGTGTCGTGGTTTCTTCCTCACCCCCAGCCATCACACACAGCTTCTGTCCGTGCTGCAGGAGACAGCTGCCACCTTCATGTGTATAAAGATGCCACTGCTCTTAACAGCCTTGCTCCTCTTGTTCTTAGGACCTCAAATGCCTTTAACACCATTCATTGGAAAACCCAAATGTTTTCAGACCCCTTACTCTCAGGTAGGCGGCTCTGTGTGGAGTTAGGGTTGGCTGTGGGCACTGTTTGAAAATGTGGCAGCAAGAAGCTCTGTGCGTACACACGGTTTGCTCTTTGAAAAGGAAGAGGGTGCCTGCATATGCCAGCTCGTGGCTGGAAATGGACAGGTGAGGCTTCATGGGAGCCTGCATGTTTACCTCTGAGCCAACAGATAAGCACCAGGAGCAAAAGTGGGAAGACACTTTTTTGATACGTCTTTAGGCACGGCTTAGTTTTGTGATTTTTAGGCAGGAAAGTTCTGCTCTGTTTTTGGCACATCAGAAATCCTGTATTTTTAGTGAAGAGGAAACAGCAGATGCTTCCTGTTAGTCACGATTTTTGACAGTTTATTAATCTTTCTCCCCTCGATCATTTCAGATGTTTCAGCTTCTTAAACTACATGCCTAAAACTGCTGTCAGAATGTCCTGCAGCAGCAGAAACCAGTTTGAGGCAGCTCAGTTCTACTGGTGGGACTGGGTTACCTCCATTTGTTCCCTGCCTTACTACTGTAAGTTTTGACACACGAGGTTACTAGAACCCCATCACAGCCAGCTGCAGGAGTGCGTCCAAAGCAGTTTGTCACAGCTCTGTGGCTTTCTGTGATGCCTTTGGAACCCTCTGTCCCAGTGTCCTTCTGGACACATAGCACAGCTGTGAGATAAACCTGTGAGGAAACAGAAAACCCCGTACAGCAGAGCACGCCTGAATAGCAGGTAGAGAACTATGGGAAAGGAGGAGGGAGGATGGATGACAGGTCTTCCTGGTATAGTGAAGAACTTCATCTTTTAAACTTTACCTCCCCCCTGGTTTAGACTGTTGGAAAAGCCACGGTTTGTCACTTTCTGAACCACTGCTCGGTTACCGTTTCAAGCACTTTAAAACCAGTCTTTAACAGAGCGAGTGTGTAAACCAGGAAGAGCAGAAATGCAAAACTAAACCACACAAAAACACCAGGAGGAAAAAGTTGTTATCTTTATTTAAAAAAGACCAATAATACTGACATATTTAAAAAGCAATTCACACTCATACAAAAGTATTCATGTGTTCTCCAAAACCACTGTATATTAAATGTCAGCATTTTAATCATGTTTTGAATTGACTAAAAATAGATGGTTTTTAGCCTAGTTATTTAAGCAACTGCAAAAAAATCAGTAAGACCAGCGTTGGGCATGTAACGCAGTAGGACTGTTTGGCAGCCTAGAACAACATTCCCATCCCTTGTGGCAGCCCCTGAGCAGGGATCAGCTCACCCTGGAGAAGCAGGACAAGGAGCTGCACAGCACCGGCCGTGGTCAGATCTGCACAAAGCTCTAAGGACCACGTCCTCTTCTTTCCATAGGAAGACCATTGCACTTTGGAGCTCACCAAATGATGCCTAACAAACGTCCTACAGCATCTTTAAGGCTAAACTATTTGAGAAAATGGACTGCTATCTTTCAGATCATCAGTGCGGACAGAGGAGGTGTAGTTCTGATTAAAAATCAATCTAAATAACAAGGCTTTTTGGAAACCACGCACGATAAAGGCTCAGACAATAGCAGTGCTCGCTTTCACGTTGAGCTCAGCTGGAACAGCCTCTCCGTTTGCTCCACCAGCACAAATAGCAGCATCGAGATTTTCTAAAATTATTCTCACGGGGAAAGCAAATGTCATCAAGTCCCACTTCTTTTCACGCTCCAACTCCTGTTGCGTTTGCCTTACAAGATCTATATAGCTATGGTTTGCGATATTGCCACGAGTCCATAGAGCGTCCCGTGCTGGCTGAAGCCAAACCACCCCCAACAGGCAGCACTTTGGCACAGCCCCGTCTTTTCAACTGCCAAGCGTTCGCTGCCCCATGGCAGCGGTGACATTCCAAAAGTGGAAAGAGCTGAAACTAAGGGAGTTATGGCACAACGGGCATCTTAATTTATAGCTACCATTGGTCCTGAGGCTTCGTATCTTCCTCTGCCATACTGCAGCTGCGGAACATTCCAGCGTCGACAGGCAGCCGGAGACATCAGGTCATATAGCGAGTAATAGCTCTCAGAGCATAAAGTAGTTCGGCTTGCATCCGAGCTTCTACCAGAAGCAAATTTACATGGACCTTTCAGAAGGAAAAGAAGTCACTCTTCAGCAAAGTGCTCACAGAAACATACTGCAGGAAGAGGAAGTCTGTGGGGCTGTGGTTTTCAGATTAGCTTTTGCCTTAGCAATGGGGGAGAGCTTTGCGTGCTTCAGCTACCCAGGAAACTAAATTAGTTCTATCAGTAAAGCTGATAGAATAGCTGCAGGAGGTGCTCCACTGCTACAGCACAACTCAGCAGTGGGACACAGGGTGGGGGGTGGTTCAAAAGTAGGGCCAGGGTGGTAAGAAGAGGTGGGTAACCTGTAGTTAGACCAACTGCCTTAGCTGGAAAAAAACAGACAAGCTTTCAAGCACAGAAGCCCTTCAGCAGTAGCTGACTACGTGCAGCTTGGAAATGACTGTGGAAGTTCAGCCTGATTTAGTTAATTAGTTGAAGGCAAAAGGGTGGTTGGTACCTGTGGAGCGGAGGGGGTTGTTAGCAAAGGAAGAGGTGGTAAGGTCGTTTGCCCCTGTGGGTCAAAGAGAGAAACACACAGCTAGTTACACACAGGTGATTATGGCCTGGACAATGAGGGGGTGGGAAGCAGCAGTGAAGCACAGGGAAAATCTTTAACATGCCATACAACTATTGCTTCTGCTGAGGGAGAGGCTCCCAGCTGCTACCAGAAGCAAGAATCTGAGTTACCCAGCCCATCTCTCAGTGTAAGCACTGCACTTCTGCAGAGGGGTGATAAAGAACCATGCGGTGGTGGGGGTGAGAAATGTTTGGCTTTCCACACATAATGGCTGTGCCTGGCTGCCCTGGCATCGCTTCCATAAGGATGGTGTGGGAATGGCTACTGAGTACGTGTACTGGCCTTGGGTTTGGGCATGGAGGTGCAAAGTTTGGGGCTTTAAAGAAGGGTTTATGTGCTTGAAAGCTTGTAAGTCTAACAAAAAAAACCCGACAATGATATGAACTATTTTACTTCCACCTTTAAGTAAGTCATCATTTATAGTACCCCTATTATAACTGAGTATCTCAGCTATTTTCATAAGGAGTTAAGCTGTTATCTAGCAAACGTTCAGCATGAAAATTACATCAGTCTGGGAATCCAAGCCCAGTACCAGCGTTAGCCAAATGCTGGCTGGGTAGGTGCGCTGTTAGCAGGGCTAACAAATCTCCCACCCCTGCCCTTCAGAACACAGATGCACTGTACCTTCTCAGAGTGTTCAAACTGCCTCCAGAAGCTATCATACATTCTTTTTGTGGTCTTTTCAGGAGTGCAAACCACAGTCTTGATATAAACTTTAAAGCTGCGGTCCAACAACTGATTAATTTCACCATAGTCGTAATCATCGTATCTGTTTGGAAAGAAACACACTTTCATTTTCAAGCAGCACTTATTTCACTTGGTTTTTGTTTTTTTTTGTAGCTTCCTATGAGAAAAATCAGTTACTGTGTAATTTGTACCACTGTTGGATGTTTAAAAAGAGAACAAAAAAGCAAGCAAACACGCACATATTTGCTTAATAAGAGTTCTGCTTCTGTCAAAACAAGATTTGCCAGTAGTAGCAAATCTGACATATATAAGAACAAAGGAATCAAACTGACCTTATTCCAAACATACAATGAATATAGTTCCAAATAGCTCGTCTTAGCATTGAGGTATCCACGTCTTTGTGCATGGCCATTGTGTTGTAAGTCAGATTATAAGCAATGTGAAACTTCTCATCAAGTAACTGTCCCACGTCTGGGTAAAGACGATTAACCAAGGAATAGCCGTGGTCTTCCCAAGAGTAATCCTTAAAAGAAGAACAAATGCAGACGTGAACTTGTGAAGGTCTGGTGCTTTAGAGTCATTTATCTCAGGGCAGATAACTGTAGGGGTTTTGTTTGCTTGCTTGCTTTCTCATCCATGGGCCAGTAAACAACAGCACAGCAATTTCTGGGTCTGGTATGTGGCACGCCAAGAGGAGAGCACTTGAAGCATCCTGTGAGCAGTTCCATCCTGCTTACCTGAGCTCGAAAGGTGGGCACGTGCATCCCGTGTCTGGAGAAGTCCTTGTAACCATAGCTGGTGTCCTCAAAGTGACGAGACACATCCCTTGTTGGCGCCGATTCTTCATCTTCTGTTAAATTCAAACAGAATTCCACACAATTTCAGAAACAACAAACTGGAATTGGAACTATTACAGCAAAATGGGAGTTTCTGTACTCTTTAACATAAATACAGTTTCACCTGACTACCCAGATTAAAAATCTTTGGTATGGCTTAGTATGGCTGCGCCTATGACTCCCCAGAGGAAGCTCCTTGAAGAACATCCGGATTCGTTCTTACAGACAAGCATTTTTTCTCCCTTCGTCTGTGTACACGCCTATCTTCAGTGCTGGCACTACTTTGCTTTTATTTTTTTTAAGCATTTCCAAAAGAAAACAAGGCACTCCCCATCTCAATCCCCTCAAAGCAATGGTACGGTGTTTGTGACATCTAACACCTTTTTTCCTTCTGCAATGGCATGCATGTCTTCAAGCAATTTGGATCAGTGTAAGCATGTAGACACACAACATTGCGCTACCTGAAGAGCACACCAACATGCTTTCTCTCTTCTCTCTTTCAAAACGTGTAGCCATCTCCTCCTGGCTGGCTTCCTCTTCATCCCTGCACTCCTGCAGTTGCTTCATTTTCTCCATAAGAGCTTCAACTTCACAGACTGACTCTGTAGTCTTGAAAAAGAGACACGGACATTTCATTTCTCTGTGTAACACAAACTGACGAGTATGGCAGAAATCATCAAGCCAGAAAATTCAAGCAGTTGTGTCCTTCATTTACATCTCCAAATACTGATTGTTCTAGGAAACCAGCTCTTGAGAGAAATCCGCACTGACCTCAGAGTTCACCTTTAGTCATCATCTTTTCTCAGTCAGACCCCTGGTGGTTTTGGTAGGTTTGAAGAGGAGTCTCAGCTTTTCGAAACTGGTGGCTGTTGTACTAAAATTGAAGTATTTTCTCTTACTTAATCTAGATGTTTAACAACTGAAAAACGAGGGGCCGTAACAGACATTCTGGTAGAGGAAGTAACCACAATTTACTGCCCAACTGTTATTTTTTCCCCTCCTCTGCTCACATATTGAAGAAAACATGGAGAACAGTCAGAGTGAGTGTAAGTGTAAATGCAATGTGAGATCTCAGAGGCCAGATAGCGGGACATAATCTTACTTCACAAGAGTTTTGTCACCACAAGACACCATTAATTCAATATATGGTTCTGTAAAAATCCACCTGTACAAAGCAAGATGAAGTTATCTTCAATTTATGCTGCTTTCCCCCTTCCCTCTTTGCCTTTTGCAATCAGTTTGCTCCTTCAGAAAACCAGCAAGCTCATCAGACAAAACCTGAATGCCATCTGCACCGTTACAGCAAAGTCTCACCCCGCAAGGAACCCACGCTGAAAATATCACCACACTCACATCATGCTTCTCACCAACTGGAAGCGAGCGCACATCAGTGAGCACAATGCCGCAGGCAGGAAGCACTGTTTTAGACACAGGGTCAGAAAATAGTGAAAGATCTGGTGCATCAAAAACACCTCAAGGCATCAAACGCTGCACTCGAAGGAAGAGCCAACTTTCCACTGCACATGTGGAAAACAAAAGCACTCCTGGTCATGACTGCTCAGGCCGTGCATGGCAGTCTAGCTGAGGTCAGCAGCAGTCATTCAGCTAGGCAAACAGACGAGACACAAAGAGCAGACAACAACAAAGAGATTGTATCTCTGTCTCTTCCTTCGGTGGCTTCCCGCAGCGTCATTTCAGCACCTCCTAAATGTCTCTTTTCAACTGGTTGCTCTTCATCTAGATTAGGCTAAGCCATCCCACTCTCACTGAACAGAAAGGCATCCTCGGTGTATTCAGTTCACAAAGAAACTACTGCTACTGAAATAGGTTGTTTGTTCAGACAGACACTTACCGGAATACTTGCAGCCGGGCTGGCATGAATGTCATCCACCCCGTGGTAGCCATTTGTGATATCACACAAGCAGTAGTTGCTGACAGAAGGTGGCCTGAAGGTGTGACCGCCTTCGCAGTCGATCTCTGGGCTGATTCCGCAGCCAAACGTGAAGGAAGCAAGGGAGTGGTAGTGTGTCAGCAGAACAACAGCGTGGATCAGCTCCGCCAGGGACCAGCTGTTCTCTTCCGTCTTCAGAAGTTGCTTTAAAAAATAATGCAAGACAAAAGCACTAACTTTAAAAAAGGGTTCAGATGATTCCACCTCCATCCAATTTATCAACACGTGTCTTCACCCGCTAAAATTATTTCTCCTATATCCACAGTTGCCTCCTCACTCTCTGCTGCTGCTACTGTGCTCCGTGTCCCACCTGCAGGTGACCTGGGGTTAAGCCACACACACACAGATGACTCCATTCTTCTCTCCAGCTCCCAAACAGCTACTGAAACCGCTGCAGTTTCTATTTAGCACCGTATGGTTTGCACCAAAGCCAGGCTGAATTGTGCTGAATTTTCACACCTCTGATGAAGATGCAACCACAGGAGTTTCATGTTTCTTCTGCTGGTCCTTAGAGACTTGGAAAATCCTGGCAACTCCTGGCAAACCAGCTGTGTTAAAACCTAGCACCAGGGCTGGGCTCTCTGTCTCGTCCTTGTGGGTGGAATGTTCTACATTTAGCAAGAAGCTTCTAACCCCCACTTCCCCTTCAGGCAGGAAAGTGTGGGAGGTTTGGGGCCTCCTGGCACAGTGTGCATCCTACCCCCAAGCCTGCTGTCATGCCCCCACTTTGCACCTGGCAGGCAGCACTGAGCAAGCCCCAGCACCTGCCTCCTCTGTGCTAGGGGGAGAGGGAAGGGCAGAGGAGGAGAACTTGCTCCAGTAGCCACCGTCAGGACAGAACATCCCTCATCCTGTCTGGCTCTTAGCCCTAAGAATCTGCAACTGCATTTTACTGAAAAACAAGCATAGGTTCGTGTTACTCCCTGAAAGATGTACCTCGATATGCTCCTTGGTGATAAGCCAGGGTCGGTGAGCCAACATTTTGTTCAGTTCTCCCAAATTTTGCAGTTTTTGCGGTGCATTTTCCAGGCCGTTCAACCATTTTGGGTCTCCACCAACATGCAGGAAGTCATTCACGTGGAGGTTAACAAGGTAAGAGCACTGATGTCTGGCTGCAGCCTAGAAGGGAAAACACGATTGCAATACAGAAAACAAAGTTTGCACTTTAATGGCAATTACTGTAAGTAAGTCATCATTTCCTCAAAATACTACAGAATAAGACCTGCAGGGTTCAAAGACCGAGTTAAAAAAGAAAAAGGAGAGACTAAAGAGACTAAAGAGACTGACACATCTGCTTGTTTTGATGATTGTTCACACCATAAATATTGCTCGTTTGTATACACTCCAATGATGCTGGCCACAGGTGCAACATGCCGCCACCAAGGGAGAAGTATAAGCATAGACTCACTGCTTTACTGCAGTGAGAGTGCCATACTGCACAGTGGTCTCCAGAGTAGAGGAAACAACAGTGCTTCTAGATGGATCTTTGCCATCCAGAACTAAAGTGGGTTTAAAATCACACAGAGCAAGAAGAACTAACTGGTAGCTTTGCAACAGAGAAAAGTGCCATTCACTCAAATAGTGATGCGTTGCCAATCAAATTAAGCTGCAGAACAAAACTTTAACTTCAGCAGGCGAATACCACTGCACTGTCAGAATGGAAATGAAAAATTCAATCCCTCTGGGCAGACAACTTGCTCAGAACTGAGATTCAGAAACAGGATGGGACCACGAAGGCAGAGAGAGGGAGGTGCATCTGATGGACCACGCACCTCAAAAAAAGGCTGTTTTGAGAACCAGCTTCTGAGATACTAAGGAAACCAAAAGTAAGCAACTGTTTATATTTTTATAACACTTTTTTCTTCCTCGCATTCGCACTGAAGCTCTGAACATCAAGAACATCAAGTACTGGTCTGACAAAACAATTTGTACAGCAGACAGGAACAAACCTACTCTGTTCTTCCCCTCAGCTTCTAGTGAAATGCCTCACCAACGAGAAAGTGCACAACACAGTAAGAACTGCTAGTAAAAGAGATCAGAGATAACTGCCAAAGCAGCTGCTTCTGCTTGCTGCCGTGTGCTCCAGCATACCATGATCCCGATGTAGTGCCGGTAATGAAGAGGGAGCGGGCCGTCCATCTGCAGCAGATAGTGCTGAGTTTTCAGAAAGCTTTCCAGATACTGTGGGTGGAAAACCATCACCAAGGTAACGTTGTCCAGTCGGCCCAGCGTAGCGAAAGAGTCTGCAAACAGCGCGTGCATCATGGCGTCTTCGCTTCCCACTTGAACGGTCTGATTTAACAGAAAGAGCAATTAGCAATGTTGTCTCAGGGGCGCCAGTGAAACAGTAAACAAATGTATTGCCACAGCACCCAGAGCCCCAGTGAAAGGAATTACATGAGACAGCTGTTAATAGCATTAAATCAGCACACAAAATGCCAGACACCACCACCACCAGCAAAGGGAGACTTTTTGCCTCTTTGCTTCCTCTCCTGCAACACTGACTGACTCGTTTCTAATCCTCACCTTCACTGTCTTGAATGCTCCAAATTCATCCAAGCTTTCTATAAAAACAGCAGGCTAGCTGAAAAGGAACAACCTCACTGAGTGAAAAAGGAAGGAAACAAGAAGCTAGCCAGGACAGTGAGGTAGAAATAAAGGAGACTGAAGCATAAGGCTCAAGAATTCCTAGGAAACCACAGGCACATCAGCAACTTTTCCCCTGCTCCAAATCCTCCTACCAGCCGATGAGAAGCACCAGAAATGCTCGGCCGCAGCACTCCCAAGTCTGACAGGCGGTCGGAATGGCAGCTCAAGAAAATCTAACCCCTGAGCAGAGGGGCAGGTACCTTGTGGACCAGTAGGAAACTGTGTCCAGACATTAACAAGGGAACAGATGCTCCTCCCCAGAACAGTATTGAGTTTCTCTACTGCTAGGCAGCAGAACAGGATGTTTTGTAACCATTCCAGGGCTCACTGCTTATGCATATCAGAACTGTGGCCAAAATCTCACCAGGACTCGATGTGAACACAAGTGAAAATATTCTGCAGTTCAGCAGCTATCTTGAAACCAAGTGTGGGTTACTACTAAAAGAATGTTCCTTAAAAGCATAAAGTTCATTGTGTACTTGAAAACACCACCGCACCTCCTTCTCTGGGATGAATCTGCTTGGTCCGTGTCCCAGTGGTCTAGGAATTCTTATGCCGAGTTCCTAGAAAAGAAAAACACACCATCTCAGCATTCGGTTATAAACAGCTTTTAGCTGCGGTTGCAAGAAAGAAAGGAATATGTCATTCAGAGCAGAGCTTATTTGGGTACTTCGGGTCCTCTGCCATGGGAACTTTTACCGGTACCGCTTGTACAAATGCTAATTATTTTCCTCCAAGTGCTTCATAAGGAGCGCACTTGTTTATAGCTCACAGCCCCGCTCCCGCAACAGAGAAGTGCAACAACAAAGGCCCTGTCAGCTGCAGAAAACATACACAAATATACATATGCACACGCGCTCCAACCTGGTTCACAGCAAAGTTGCACAGAGCATTTTTGGCAGGGTGTCCAGAACACGTTGTTCAGTACACAGCCGGCCGCCATGCGGTTGTGCCACTGATACAGAACGAGCGCGGTGCTGTGCATGTCAGGAAACCAAACAGCTGTAACCCTCATCGGGTCGCTTTTTTCACAACCTCAAAGAGGTCCTAAGCTGCCAAAAGTACCCGATCTGTGTTTCCATCAGCTTTCTTTTTGTGATAAGTGGCTGCTGGCAGAGGAAGGGGCTGCTCCATGCATGCTCTCCTGGCCCCATCCCACTCCACAGCCGACACTGGCCCAAACCTGCTCCTGCTGGGACTGGACCCAGGTATGGCACTGGGACACTTTGGACATGGCAGAGCAGCCACAGCTCTTCCAGGCTCTGTGCAAACTGAGCCCCCAAGAGCCGCTTGCCAAAGTTTGCTACGTTTTCCCCACATAGATAAAGGCTGTTAGAAACAAGCAATCCCAGACTCACTCAAAGTTGCATTTTTTCTCTCTTCAGCTGAGGTTTCTATATGCACGAGCAGAGATGTTATTAATCAGTTACTGTCCCCTGAACTTTCCTCTAAGATTAAAAACCAGCTTCCAAAGGCTCACAATCAGCGCACATCCACATCAGAGCTGCCAAAGCCCATCGGATCGCAGTGGTCCCCAGACAGGTGCCCTCATTTCTCCAGTCCCACTGGGATAAATGGAGACCACATACAGCTCCTACTGCGACCTCTTTGCCTTTCCATGGGACTGCAAGGCCTGGGAGGTAGTTTCACTCCTCAGGGTCCTGACATTCACAAACTGCTTTTGCTAAGCTGCTGCCAAGACCGCTTGTCACTGTGGAATGGCATTTAGAACGTCCTCTCTGCAAAGCTCTGGTACAGCTCCTTGTCCCAGCTGCTATGGTGCCAACTAATCAGGGATATCTCACATGAAGACGTGAAGGAGACATCCGTGCACACGCTGTCATTGAGCAGGTGGGCTGCAGCATCTGCCAGCTTCGGCACTCCAAGAGGAACACTCTGGAGTTTGATTCCTGACAACTACATTTTACTCTTCTTCTGCCCCAGAGAAGAGGCCAAACTACAACGATCACACTGCATGTGACGGCTCCATCAGAAAGGCTGAAGTGAAAGCCCCCCCCAGCCCCTACAGGGTGACACTGTGCTTTCTGGGAGCTGAGGAAGTCGCATCCCATTTGATTGCAGCTTTTCTGTATCTTTAAGACTGTGAATCAAGCCCATTTTTGGGGAAGGTTTTGAAGTGCCTTGTCAGGAACAGCGCTGCTAACACACTGATGGAAAGCCTTCAGATGGAAAACTGAATGGCAAACGTTTAAAAGGTGTATCTGATACCTGAAGAACAACATGCCTCAGCACTGCTGGGAACAGAACATCATCAGCTTTGGTTCTGAACCTGTTCAAAAGAAGCATCACTTTTGAACAGACACCTCATGTCAGAGATTCCACCCTGAAACACAGAAGCAGGGATGCCGAGCTCTTGGAATGGGCACAGCTGCTGCTCCGCAGCTAAGGCTAAAATGCTATCTATCTCATCTCCCACTCTCTCCCCATCTATAGGCTCCCAGCAGCGGAGGCCCTTCCTCCTGTCACAACAGCTCTCCTAGTACCCAGCTACCTGGCAGGAGGAGTGAAGCGATGGCCACTGAAGTGCAAATTCTCAGCGCTGACCGGGATGCACAACGTTCAGGCTGCCCTGGACTAACACAGCGAGTCACCCCGCTCTCCTTACATACAGTCAGCACCGGCATCAAACGCTGCATCTCCCTGACACCTCCAAGGAGCGGGGAATCATCTCTAAGGCTCAGGGAGCCGGCGCTGCCCGTTCCACGATCCACCACAGCCGTGCTGTGCCGTGGGCGGGCCACGGAGCCGGAGTTTCCCTCACCTCTAAAGATAAGCTGCTGTTTCGATCTCCCTCTGCCCTCTTATCATCTCCGGGCCGACGGGCCTGAAAGCCGCACGTTGGGTCGTGCTGACATGGCAGCCCCGGGGGGCTCCCTAAGCAGACGGGCAGCTTTGGGAAATAAACAGATCCACCCCTGCAGCATCCGCGGCTGCCACATCCCCGGAGCACAGCGCAGTCGGTACGACGGCTTTGGAAAGCGCCGCAGCCACCCGCCCCGCGCCCGCCCCGGCTCCGAGCCGCGGCGCAGCCCGGCAGCAGACATGCCCGCACATGCTCGGACACGGCCCCACGGACGAGACACCGACCCTCCGGCCCGACGGTGCTGCTGGAAGGCCGGACTCGGGAGGAAGGTCTGCCACCGCACCGCACCGGTTAAAGCTGCCGCTACGTGCCACACGCAGAAGGAAGCGAGTTTATCCGAGGCTGTTACGGACGCGCGATGCCGAAGCCGAGCAGCCGGCGCTCCGAGGCGCTGACCGCAAGAGGCAACGCCGGCAGCATCTGGACCCTTCCGAGCGGCCCGGCAGAATACAAGCCCCGGTGCGCAGAACTGAAGGATCTCCCAGAGCGGACCTCCAGGAGCATTTGTTCCTTGCCTGAGATACCGCTGTCTCTCCGCGTGCTGACGGCCTAAAACAGCCCATCTCGAGAAACGCGAGGCCACGTCCCCCCCCCCCCACCCTCCTCCGTACCTGCTGCTGGGGGCCCGACCTGCCCAGCCTCATACCGGCTCCGCGGGCCGGGCCTCAACCGCGCTCCGCACAGCCCCGTTCGGCTCTGCCGTACCGCCCGCCGCCGCCGGGCCGCCCTCCTCGCCGGGCGGGGCAAACCCGGCCCGGCCCGCCCCTCCGACGCGAGCCCCGTACCCGCCCCGTGTGCCCCCGCGAAGTCCCCGTCGCTCCGCGGGCAGCGCCTGGGCTGCTCGCCTTCCCTCAGAGCAGCGCAGCCCCTTCACTCGCTCGGCCGGGAATCCCCGCCTCCTCTCGCGCAGCGACACCGCTACGCCTTTTAAAGCGCGGAGGTGCGGGGGACAAGCTTTGCAGGTAGCCAAGCTTTGCAGGTAGCCAAGCTTTGCAGGTAGCCGTGTGACCAAGCGCGCTGCTGCACACGTCTGGCCCGGCGCCCGGTTCCGAGATGGCGGCAGCGCGGGGCAAACAGACGTTTTGCAATGCCGTCAGCAAAACACCCGGCCTTTGTTTGCAGCGCTCCGTGCCTCTGGTCGACCCTCGGCACTGCCGGCTCCTACCTAGCAGGTCTGGGGCTCCGTGACACACGTTCACACAGAGGGCGGTGACGCACTGGAACAGGTTACCAAGGGAGGTTATGGATGTCCTGGAAGCATTCAAGGCCAGGCTGGATGTGGCTCTAGGCAGCCTGGTCTGCTGGTTGGTGACCCCGCATGTAGCAAACTGGATGGTCAGAGATCCCGAGCCTTTACGAGCTGTGGTGCAGCAGCAAAGAGGGAAATTCCACAACTCTGAACTTTACACATCTGTTCAATATAAAACTGAATGCTGAAAAGCCTCACAGGTGGCTACAGGCGTAGAGATTTCACAGCCAAGTGGAGAAAACACTGAGGATGGTACCGAGAGCATCAATGTGGCTCAAAATACTGATTCTGCACAGTTCTAGTGTTAAAGCGGCCCCAGGGAGGGCTCACTGCAGCCTGCCAGTACTTGAAAGGAGCTTACAAAGGGGAGGGGGACTGACTTTTTGCCCAGGTACACAGTGACAGGACAAGGGGGAATGGGTTTGAACTGCAAGAGGGGAGCTTTGGGTTATGTGGTTAGGAAGAAATTCCTCACTCAGTAGCGGTGAGGCTCTGGCACAGCTGCCCATAGAAGCTGTGGTTGCCCCAGCCCTGGAGGTGCTCAGGGCCAGGTTGGATGGGGCCCTGGGCAGCTGAGCAGGTGTGGGGCAGCTGTATGATCTTTGAGGTTACCTTCCAACCCACGGCATTTTGTGATTCTTTCCTTCCCAAATACCACCTGCTCTCTGGGCTACGGCTTTACTGTGGAGCAAAGGGCTGTTCTGCTTCGGAAGGCTTTGCTGTTATGCTGAAGTACCTGGAAATGTACAAATGTCCCAGCTCCATGCCCGGGGACTCGGCACTACACTGCTCAGTTTCTCCAGAAGCGATGTCTGCTTTATAACGACTTGCACTTCATAAAGTGCTCAGCAGAAGCACGGAAAAAAGAAGAATGTGGTATTGGCAAGGAAGGTTCCATTTGGTGAGCTAATAAAACAAACGGATGAAGAGCACGGTTTTAATTCCCACCGGCTACTTTCTCACTCCCGGCCAAAACATAACAGAGAGGCATGGAATGGGCTCCTCCTGCTGCAAAGGCAGAGGGCTGGCTTGGGCTCAGGAAAGCTGTTGAAAAACAAAGTCATTACCTGAAAAGTCTAAACACAAGAAGATGCCTGACCCTAAGAAACCTTCCTGGATGTTGGATGAAGTGCTGTGCCCTCCAGTGAGTTTGTTAACATAGTTGGAAGAGCAAAATAGAAAATACAAAGGGCAGCACTCAGTTGTCTGAAGTGTTTTTCCCCACAGTGGCTGACTGCCCTGCCTGGACTCTAATGAGGAAGCCTGTTCACACACAAAGAGACTCAGCAGATGCAGATCATTCCCTGCTGTCATCCCAGGGACTTTTCCTCCTAACAAAACAGCCAGCTCTACAGCAGGAAGTTCTACCACGTTCTTTGCTTTCTGCATCAGGATAGATGAAGATGGGGACATGTCAGAACAAGCACGCACAGAGGGGAAGAGGAAGTCACGCAGCTGCCACAAACAAATAAGAGTGTTCTTAAAAGCTCTCCCATAGAGCCTGGGTCCACCAGCTGTGCTCAGGCCCAGGTACGTCCCTGCAGCAGGATCTCAGCACCCTGCTCTGCTGCTGTTGGTCCTCACAGCGCTTGCATGCCTGTTTCCAAAGTGCAGCTCTCCCAGATCAAGGAATGCACGGAACTGAACCACATGCTGATCTGTAAATTGCTATGCAGCTGTACACTGAGAGGACTGTACATTCCCTTTCCAGGCTACCCTGCGTGACCTGGGCAGTATTAGGAGGAATACAGCTGGGCACCGGCACAAGGCTTGCTTGGGGACTGACAAGTGCAGCACCCAGTGCAGCTGGGGACACGGGGACAGACATATGGACAGTTTGCATAACTTGAGCTCATGAGACATCCTTCAGTACATCTGACCACGTATCAGTGCAAGAATACAGAGATCCAGTGAAATGCTCATAAGGGAAAAAAACAACTTTTTTTTCTTTTTTTAACATGAAAATACAGATCATAGAATCATAGAATGGCCTGCATTGAAAAGGACCACAGTGATCATCCAGGTTCAACCCCCTGCTGTGTGCAGGGTCACCAACCACCAGACCAGGCTGCCCAGAGCCACATCCAGCCTGGCCTTGAATGCCTCCAGGGATGGGGCATCCACAGCCTCCTTGGGTAACCCATTCCAGTGATAGCAAGTTACCTTTGAAAGAAAGCCCATATAATAGATATGCTTATGAAGTCACCTCAAGCAAACAACACCTAAAGCAAGGAAACTTCCATAAAACTGCCATAAAAGTTGCTTGCGTAAAAGGATGGCATTCAGCATCTGTTCTCGCTAGGTTAAGTCATCAGAAATGCAGCCTTTCCTTACTGCCACAGCAAAAGAAATGCAGGAGTGAAGCTAAAAGGAGACAAGTCAGTTAAATGTGAGAAGCCTGATGCTGCACACACACGTCTTCACTTACCCTCTGTCACTCAGGAGTGGTGCCATTTCAGCCTAACAGTGACTGTTGGAGTAAAGTTCAGCACAAACAGATGACTCTGAAGAGCTGGCGAGCCAGCATCTTACATTCTTTCCACAGAAAAGCTATCCAAGCAGGAGCACTTAAATGCCTGTTACTGCAAAGCCCCAGATATCACATCAGTATCTCTGAGGATGATCAGACAATTCTTCCCCACAAGGAACCTAGAACTAAAAACAAGTGTTTCCCTGGTACTCTGAGGTACCTGATTTAGTTCTTAGATATATTTTGTTCCACAAGGCATTGCTCACTTTGGCAAGATGCAGCGATTTCAGCAGCATGGATATAAACACCAGCATTTGAGGCCGAGTGCCTTTGAGCCCTGTGCTGGCTGGAGGCCACAGATGGGTGCTGTGCCCCGCACACACAACTGCGCTTGCTGGAGGGTCACTGCTCCACGTGGGGACTCTCCCCTAAGAGCTCCTGCTGGGAAAAGGATGTGGTGCTGCTTCATCAAGAACACCATGTGTGACTGCTAGCAGAGCAGCAGGAATAAAAGCATGGGGGCAATGATCTCTTCAGCCAGCAGAAGAGCTGGAGCAGCCCCACCTAAGCCGGCGCCTCGATGAGCTCACCAGGTGCTTCAGCTGTGACTAAGCAGCCCCACACCAGCACCTCCGAACCTTTCCTGGTGGATTCCTCTCGTTCCTGCCCGTCCGCAGCCACTGCCCTTTTCATAGCAAACTTCTCCTCATCTCCCCTATCCCTTTGTTATTTACTTCTTTCTAGAATAGCAAAACTGTTTATCGTGATACCAACAGGGGAGGCGCAGCAATTAAACCATTCATTGCAGCGATGAAAGAATTTAAATTAAACAGAAGAATATCTCGTTCCATCAACGGGTCAAGCAAAAATGATCAGAATTTCAAAGCATTCCTTTTTATACCATCTTAACGTTCTGATCTGTCAGCCTTCAAAAAGTGCACTCTGTTATTAGGATTGGTACATAACTCCAGGGAGGAAGGTAAACTGCATCTGATAGATAAACATAAGTCTAAATTCTCGCTGCGTGTGTCAAAAGGAACCAGCTCTGAGGAATGGCACCTCAGCTGACAGCCTTAGAGCAGGGACAAAAACTAGTTGTTTAGGAGGAAAAAGGGCTGAAAATGGGCCACGCTGAGAGGCAAGTTCAGTCTTTAGGACTGCAAGGCTCAGTTGTCACCTCTGAGCTGCTCTCACATCTGACTGACTTCAACTCGCCGTGCTCCAGCAACTCCAGTGGCTTTATCTGTTCTCTGAACTACTTGGTTGGCCACTCAGGACTCTTAGACCAGTTGTTTTTCTAGCTTGTTCTGCCTTTAAGATTGCTACAGCTCTCATCTCTAAACCACGTTGTTCTGTTGTTTTCCTCCCTTAACCTCCCCTTCTGCAGCTATTAGGTAGCAGAAGTATGAGGTTTAATTTAGGGAGCTACAAGAAGTTGAGATCTTGAGATTATTCAGGCTTTGGCAAAGACAAAAACAGATTTATGGTTTCTAATACTACTCCAAATAGGCAGATTAAAGCTTAACAGATTGAAAGAATGCCTGACTAGATTATTCTTTCCCTTTTTGTGTGTGTGTGTGTGAATGTACACAGCTCCGCTGATGCTGATAAACAGCAACTGAGCTACAGGAGTTGTTTGTCTGGCTTGCTGCGAATGTTCCATGTCAGAAATGTAGGTTCTTCTACTGCTGTTGTGTGGGGGGGATTTGTGCACTACACAGGAAAACTCCGGTTAACATCCCACCCCTTTGACACGTCCCTCCCAAACGGAAGGTCTGCGTTAACTGGTTTCAGAACTGACCTTGGTAACTCACTGATAACTTCTGATCTTTCAGTAGATGGAGACGGCAATGAGAAGGGATCGGTTGTCCAGCAGACTGCCATTCCTTGGGAAATGGAGCATCTGTAGGCTGCCAACCGCCCTGCACACTCTCTCAGGTGTAAATAAACTTCGAGATTTAACCTCCCCTCACTTTACCTTAGTAAAAGAGGGTAGTTGGAGTCTATAACGTTTTCCTTTTCTTAAATGAAACGTATAGCTGACCAGGTTTAGCCTACAGAGGTCCCTGGTCTCTCCAGACTGCCAGGCCACAGAAACACCCATGGCACTGCACACACTTGGGGCTGGGGTCCATTTCGCTCTTTCTCAGGCACTTTCTACCTGAGATGAAGAACGTAAGGAGACAAATAACCTTTCTCGGTTGAGTGAAAATTCACCCTTGGGAACCGTCTGCATCTCCAAGTCCTTGTAATTGATTCAATTAAGAGCAAGGAGATAATGCAATACCTTATTTGCTACACTATTTGGAATGCTGTCAGACTGTTCTTCACCACTGTTTGTGTGAAGATGCTGCTGGAACACCTGTCCTACATGGATGGAAGTTGCCTTATCACTCCGGGCAATCTACTGCAAACAAAACCTTTCACACAATGCAAATGCACCCCTTCAAAGCAAGAGGAGGCCAGCTGAATCATCTCTATGTGGATTAGTTCCCTGTTTCATTAGAACTGCATTTGACCCCCAAAACTGCCTCATAAGAGAATGGAAAAGAAAGCAGGGGAATGCAGCTTACTAATGGCTTCTCACAGGAATCAGACACAGTGGCAAGCACTGGGGAAAGAAAAACCAACAGCAAACTTGAGGAGTACTGGAGTGCTAATCTGGCTTATTGGAACTGAGTGTGACCAAAGCGATCCAGAGCTGCAAGGTTGTGAAGTTACAGTGTGTATGCAGGAGATGCTGTGTCAGTGTCCTGCTATAAAAACCTGCAGGTGACAAGGACAGAATGCAGTGAAAGAACGTCACATCATCTAACACGCTTCCAGATTCTCAGCTGTTTTTCTAGAGTTGGATTGTTAAAGTAAGATAAAATCAAATGAAACTGTACCAAACGAATATGGGAAGCACTCCTAGAGATTCAGGGGCCCTTAAATCAGTAAGAGCAGTTTGGGGAAGTGTTTTGTGGCTTTCAGACACTTTGCACTTTAAGGCACACGATCAGTTGTGTTACTTTCAGTTTCCATGGTGTAGCTGTGAGCCAAATAACGTGTGCTATTTATCTAAGTTTGTGAGCTTGGGAAAGCCATCAGACCTTTATCAGGAAAAAAATCCGTATGCCTATAAAGCTGCATTCCTCCTAGCATCTTCTGACCTATCTTCATGTTGTAAGGTTCTCAGTTCCTCGAGACTGATTGATTCTATCTCTGTACTTAATATACAGAGCCAAGTACAGCAATACCATAGGATTTATCAACTCCTTTAGAACATTATCTTGGCAGAAAAAGCACAAAAATGAAGCAGCATAATCCTAGAAGGCTATCCCACATCATTTATCTAATTATGGCAGTTAAAAAACCCCTATTATCCTCCACCCATGATTGCTCCAGGTCCCCGTGGGCCCAGCAGGGAGCTGCCTGCCCCCTGAGCACCATCCCTGCCCTGCACCCAGCAGAAGCAACAGCTCTGAGGAGCCTCAGGGTGGGCACTGAGGGCTTCCAAACACTACTGATGAGTGCTTTGTTATACACTTTGTAACTCTGCTTAGCGCAGCGATGTTTCAACATCTTTGTAGATCCCAGAGTTCTGCAGAGCTTGGAAAGCTTGCTCGGGGTGCCCAAGACAACCCAGCCTGCCACTGAGCTGTATGCAGAACCACTTCCTTGTTCTTACACGTGCTAAGTCCTCTTCTGTACAGCAAATATACTAGGAGTGATGGACTTGGCTCTATTTCACATATACCAATTGGACAAAGTCTCCACAGCTGTGAACATTTCCTAAAAGTAGCTGTTCCAAATGACAGAGGGAAGAAGAAAGAAGCCAGGGCAAGCTGCTTCCCAAGGGGAGACTTAATATAAAGTCATTGGATAGAGGCCCTGTGTTTCTGGAGGGGGATGCAGGCACAGCCCGGGCAGCCAAGCATACATGATGTAGCTCAACAAATTGTGGGAATACAAAAGCCACAAGAAGTAGCTCCAGTGCATGCAGAACACACGTAGCTCACAGGGCACAGCCTGCCCACCCTGCTATTGCATGTACGGTAGGTCTGTGTGTGACACCTAGAATCACAGAACATCCCAAGCTGGAAGGGATTCAAGAGTCCAGCTCCTGGCTCCACACAGCAGCACCCAAAACTCAGACCGTATGTCTGAGAGCTTTGTCCAGACCACTGCCCTGGGAGCCTGTTTCAGGGCTCGACCACCCTCTGGTGAAGAAAGTTTTTCTAACACCCAACCTGACTCTCTCCTATCACAGCTTCATGTTGTTCCCTCAGGTTCTGTCAGTCACCAGACAGATCAGTGCTGCTCCTTTGCAAGGAAGACATAGGCTGGGTGTATGCACACAGCAGTCATCTCACAGAGCCTTGCTAACCAACTACCAGAAGCCACAAGCGATCAAATCCCTTTTTCCCCTGTCTATACAATCATCCAGGAGGGGAGAGGAAAGCAGAGGCAGAAGGGACAGGAATGTATGTGGGTAATGTCAGTGCTATTTATGGGGTCCCAAGACCAGACCAACTTTCTGCGAGGGCACTTGCTTGTGAAAAAAAACCCAACACAACTGCCTGCTCTGCCTTTTAACAAGACAGACGCTCGCATAAAACAAAACATACATTTAGATTTTTGGCTCGGCATTCTTGCCTCTGAATTGTTGCTGTATATATCAACAAATGATCCTTTGTTTTAAGAAAGCCTTACTGGCCACAAGTTTCCCAAGAGAGGAACGCTACAATCCTCAAGCACAGACAAGCCTGCCTGGCAATAAGCAACCAGCGTGTATGGAATAGATGGCAGGAGTCCAGGTCTGACTACAGAAGAATCACAAGATTCCTCTCTAAGAGAGGGCGAGTTGAGAAGGCATCTGGGTATAAGAATGACAGAAAGGTGCAGGCTCCAGTCACCCTACAGCCCTGCTATTCCACTGCTCTACACGCCAGCTTTTGGACATTTATTCAGCTCTTAAAAAAGAACAGCTACAAACAAGTCACTGGGCAAAACTCTTAGAAAAAAGCACACCAGTAAGAAACGGTGCATGCAAATGCATTCAAGCCAATCTTCAAGCAATCACCTTCATGCTGTGGGTTACCGACCCACAGCTCTCAGTCAAGAACAGCTGCAGACAAGCCTCAGCACCTAGGGCATGGGCAGGCCCACAGCCCATTGAAAAGGCTGGGATATTATCAAGAGCTGCAGGAGAAACAGAAGCCTGAAGTTGGCAAGCAAACACCTCCTGCACTCCTTTTTCATGTTTTCTCTGTCAGACAGCGCAGTATCACTAGCTGTTTACTTGCATTGACTGTTCTATTTTGATCGCCATCAAATTTGCAGAAATACAGCTGCACGTACTTTTCCCATATGTATTATACAAGCCTCTTTTACTAAAAACACAGCTTCCCTCCTCTCCTCACAAAAACATGAGGCTCTGCTATTGCATGACACTACTGTGAACTTGCTGATCACACCAACCTTTACCCTGTGTTGTTGTTCCCAGTTGTCTCATGGGGCAAAGGGAGTGGGCAGCTGCTCAGGGAGTTTGTAGCCAACAGCGTGTTGTGAAAGGCTCACGGAGTCAACAAAACAGATCTGAAGATTTAAGTGAGCTGCCAGGAGAAACAGAGCATATTTTCAGCCTGGTAACAACGTCCAATGTTACACGAGTGCATGTGTACATTACCCTGGAAAGCATTCAGGTTGTGAGGTGGAAAAACACTTCACCTCTGTGGCTTGGTGCTTATCAGGAGCAGTTCACAGAGGAAGCCATCTTAGCTGCCCTTACCCCAGCCTGAACAGTGTTACAGGGGGTGCGGAAAGGCCCAGAAGGAGCACTTCCAAGGTTTTCGGCTAATTTCTCTGTGACTCTTCTTCTAGGAACTAGCACATCTGTTCTGTGCTTTGCAATTATTTTCCAGCTTTTGCCTTTGCTCACTATTGCTGAAAAGTGCCTAGTACAGCCAAACACTCAGAGCAGGCTGAGAAGAGTACACAGTGAAAGACATCTCAGCAGGACTCCGGGTTTGTGACCTATTTTATGCAACCAAAAGTTACACCTGCTTAAATATGTATCAACTGTGGACAATGGAATACTTTATGTTTAGATGATACCGACGCCTTGCACACAAACTTCTTCCTTGGTTCAGCAAACGTGGTCAACAAAATTCAGAACAGAAAAGACAGTTCATGAAGTAGACACCAAAGTGGGATGGAAACCTCCATAGAACAGCTGGGCTTTAGGTTCAGATCAGCGCATGCTACCACAGTTCAGTCACAAGCCGACTTCCCTCTCAGCTCTCTCCTTGAGGACACCTCAGCTCTTCCATGACATGAGAACTAGAGCTGTAAAAGGAGATCAAGTGCCATACTAGAGCTTCAATGCCCACGAGCAAAGCAGACTCCCCAGAATCCCTCTAAACTTCACCTTGCTTCAAGGTTTGAGAGGCTGGTGTCTGCTGTGCCCAAAGTTGCTGCTATTGCCATGAGGTCTCTTGCACTACAAGAACAGGTTGTTATTTTGTTAGTGGCTCATTATCAGGAGCCCTCAGAAAGTGAGAATGTCTGAGTTGCCCCAGAAAACACAAAGTCTGGCAGAATTTCCCTGGCTTTGAGCACGTTATAATGAATCTGAAACTGGCATGAGGTCACTAAGTGCAGACTGAGTTTCAGCCAGCATCACACCACAACTTCCTTTTGCCTCTGAAGGGTAAGCTCAAAAACTCTCCCTTTGCATTCTGTGCATTTCAAAGGAGAAATAAGGCTGCACTTCTTGTCAGTGTCTGGCAGCTGGATCTGCTGGTCAGTGAGGGCAAAAGGCAGATTATGAAACTGAAAGATGGGGAAGAGTAAGGAAGAGCATCTTGTGCTAAGGAGTCCTTAGGAAAAGCATTCCTCTACTCATCTGACTTAGGGACAGTCCGCTCCCTTAGTACAGGTGAGTAAGCACTCACCAGAACAGCTGCTGCATGAGTTGTCGTGTCCTGCATCAGCAATTGATGGAAACTAAGCACCTCAGACTGGAAGCAGTTTGGGGGTATGAGATTTGTTACGTGACTGCCAAACAGAGCAACTTCACTCAAGTTTCAGACGGTGAAAGTTTTAAGGTATGGGGCAGGGACTTCACAAAAAGCAAGCTGTTATTTGTGCGACCAAACTGCAACCAAATCCCTCCCAGTGGCCTGAGAGCTTTGCTAAGTAAACTCGGCAGATAGATGCAGTTCTTAGAACTGAGCTATCAAGTTTTGTCATGAAGCTGAGCTGCTAGCCAACAGAATAGCACAAATTCAACACAAAAAAAAGTGGCAGCCTATTCCTTGCACTGTGGCTACTGTATTGGTTTTTTCTTTCTCTTTGGACAGACACTCACTCAAGGTTGGAACAATTCCAGCTGGTTACATAATAGGTTCATACAGCACTAGCAACACAAAAAACAACACAAAAATGCCATAGCCTAACACTACAGGCCAGTGATAAATAATGTAGCAGTACCTGCTCACACCATTTAACACCAACAGTTGAGTCCCCAAACAAAGACTTTTGACGGGCAAGAAGCAGTGGGCAGCTGGCAACACCAAGAGATCTAATGAATACAGCAACATTCACGGGCAATTTGAAAACTGCCTGCTTGGGTATGGCTTAGTTATTAAAAACTGTTCGTTCATAAACAGCATTGATGGAATTTAAAAAGCCTTTGTGAGAAAGACCAAAGCCAGCCAAAGCCTGCACAGATAGAGACAAAAGAAATGGTACCCTCAAACTCCGTATGTACTGTTTAACCTTATCTGTGATTCTGTCTCCTGGCACGTGGTGGGGATAAAACAGGCTGCCCTATGCATAGTTGCTGAGGTAGGCTTCAAGTTAGGCCTATTTAATGCCTGCGTGGTACTTGGAGCTATACTGTCCCATCCCTTTCCCCCTTTATAGCTACTTACTCAAAAATCATCATTTAGCATTCCAATCAGGAACAGATACCGAAAAGAGGCATGAATTAGAATCACAACATTGCTCAGGCTGGAAAAGACCTTAAAGATCATCCTGACCATAGTACCCTAACTCTAACAACCCTCTGCCAAATCATGTCCCTGAGCACCACATCCAAACTGTTTTTAAACATATCAGGGATGGTGACTCAACCACATCCCTGGGGAACCTATTCCAGTGCTTAACAACCCTTTCTGTAAAGAAGTGTTTCCTGATATCCAACCTAAACTTGAGGCCATTTCCCCTCATCCTGTCACCGGTGAGAAGAGACTTGCCCCGCTCTCACTGTAAGCACCTTTCAGATACTGGAAGAGAGCAACAAGGTCTCCCCTCAGCTTCCTTTTCCCCAGACTAAACAGCCCCAGCTTCTTCAGCTGCTAAATTGCAAGAGTGTGTCCAGGCATGCCACCAAACTCGGTGTTTTCCCTCCTTTATGTAACAGATGATCTTGCTGTTCTCTGCCAGATTTCTATAACTGCTTACCCTCAACTGAACTAGTTTAAATATTGACACTGGGGGAGGCAAGTGGGGATTTCTGGGAGGAGGAGCAATGGGTAGAAGAGGAGAAGGTGGCTTTAATGTTTTTTTTTCCTCTTGTCTCAGAAGCATCCCGTATCATTCTGCTGTAGACAAAAGTTGTTAAGAGCTTTCAGTTTCTGCATCACTACTTCGAATAAGAAGATGGGAACATACAACTAGTTCTTTTTTTTTCCATTAATCCCTCCACTATTCTTTCTCATCTTTACTCCAAACTCCAGCCTGTTCTGGTAACTGAAGTTGCCTATTTCTGATGTGCCTTTTGTAAGACAGCCAAAGCTAAGGAGCATTCAAGGTGAGAAGATACAATACCACCTCTTGTCTTGCTTTCCATAGCCCATAACACAGCCTAACATTTCATTTGCTTCCTTTGGTCTCATCCAGGGTACAATAAGACCTTTATGAAAGAGCCTTGCAAAAATCTGGGCCATTGACTTGAACACAGACTGTTTAGCCGTGACACAGAGCACTGAGAAGCACCACTCAGTAAGTGGGCCCTGCAATCAGCATCCCATTTCAGGGGAGTGGTGCAAGTCAGCAAAACCAAGCTTCTGGGACCTGAGGTTATCCCTGTGCAGCCCTTCCCTGCACCGATCTGCCTGCCAGTGCTAACACAGGTGCGCCCAACACAGCACCACAAAACACGCTGTAAACATGATTGCTTATCTGTGATGATTATCATTTGATGCTTTCTTTTTTCTTTTTTTTTCCTCCAAGGGATCGCACAAGGAATTACATAAACATAACCAGAATATTGCTTATGGAAGAATACAGTATTCCACTGGGAAGTGGAGTCATATGCAAGAAACAAACAAGCTGTGGATATTTGCGAGTACATTGCCTCCATGCAAATCTAGGCGGAAATGAAGAACATCAGTGTACAACAGCCCTAGGGAGATTCAAATGGCTAATCAGCTTACCTACTGCATTTTGTAAACCACAGAAAACATTCAGATTCTGATGGAGATGTACTTCCCTAACTTTGATGACCGCAGAGCTAATCCTTTAAATGCAGTTTTAGTGTAAGTCAGCACACCCCTGCTTCCACTGGTCTGCTGGAGCGTGAAACTGTTGTGTTAGCAGGAATTTCTCTCACCTCCTGTATCTTCATGTAGGCGAGAAAGAAAAAGCTCTTCTCTAATATTGTTGCTTGCCTCCTTCATCAGATTTCATCACACAACTGTTATCTAGTTACTGAGTACCCTTGGCATTCGTGTGTGTTAATCGTTGCATTTTACAAGTACAGGTTCATATCCTGCAGAGTAACACTGACGTGGTCATTCAAAACATGTTTGTGACTATTCATTTTGCAGCAACATGGTCAAAGTCCAGCTTTTACTTTGGAGGACAAACCCAGGCAATCTACCTTAAGGAGATGAAAATAAATGTAGCAAAACCAATCCCTTCGTGTAGCTTGTTACCCTTTTTATTGAGAGTTCCTACTGCTGAAAAAAAGATGGGTTTAGTGGTACTTAGTTCTGTTTGGCTGCAGAGTAAGTGTAGGTCAAGAAGTGATATCTCTATGTTCCTTAGAGCCCTTACCTGTTTATATGGCAGCAAAAAGAATGGGATTGTAATTCTATAAGGGATATGAAAGGCGATCTAAACCTTATATACTGACTTGCATTTGAATGCACTCAGGCAGCTGCCTTTCTGAGACTCCTGATGAGTATTAGTCACAGGCCCTCTGCCTCAGTGCACGTAGTTAGAGGGTTATGAGCTAAAAAAGTGCAGTTTGGCTTTGTCACAGTAACCTCATGATGTTGTTTGGGCTTTGGTGAACAGGCCGGTCCTCATGCAGGAGAGCTGCTAATAGCAGGGCACGTACCCATCGCACAGCACAGAAGTGATCTCACCTAGGCAGCTTGAGTAAACACAGCACAGACATAAATATGACAAGCTTTTGACAGTACTTAAGGTTATTCTATGAAGAATATTTACTGTGTTGCCCAGAAACACACAAACAGGGCTTATGGGACTTTTCCTTTTCTTCTTCTCACCCCACTACAGAATTTTCCATAATTGAAATTTATGGAAAGAACAAGAATTCTGTCAAAGAAAGGTTTTTGCTGTTGTGGTAGATTACCATCCCATACTCTGAAGAATAACTTTTCTAAACAGCGTTTCCCAAAACAGCACCTTTCCTTTTCAAATACCTGTTTCTATTTGGAAATACTTCACTGTGAGAGACAAGACCTGCCAGTGCTCCAGAGTTCCCAGCTTGAACACATGGACACTGCTGGAACAAAAGACATCCTCTCCACACGTGATATTTAGAGACGAATTACTTATACCTCCCTGGACACAAGAGAGAAACTGAACTCAAATTCTGAAAAGAAAAAACAAAAGACTGAATATTCAAACCCTTAAAAAGAAACTATTAGAATTTGTGGACATCCTTAAACCAATGGATGTTACATGTTTGCAAAATTAACAGGAAAATGAAATCTTTGCTTATTCACAAGGTCACAACATGTTAGTTGCCTAGAAACACCACAGCGGAGGCATGTTTTGTTAAGTGTAATCAAGACTTGAGATCCTATGCTGACACTTCACTGTGACAGATTTACAACCAAAAGTCTGTGAAAACAGTTGGAAGAATGTGAACTATGGCTCAATATATCTTTGACGGGCAGCGTTTCTTAGAAAGCAGAAGCCACCTCTCATGTTCTTATCCCATCCTGATTTATGATGCTTAAAAGACATCTGTTCCTTCACTGAATATGAAGTTGCTGGTTTGAAAAACATCTGCGACAGGTGGAGAGAAAATAATACCACCTGGGAGTAAATAGGGTTTATCAGGAGAAGGAACGTCTTCCATTAGACCAACTAATGTAGCTGGAAAACCACGGGGGGCAAGCTCTGCTTCGGATCAGGCTTAAAAGCTTATCTGCTTTTCCCAATTGTATGAGCTGATCTAAGAAAAGCCACTACCTCTCCCCACAAGTCTGGGCTGCTCTTATCACAGCTACAACACTACTTCTATTTAAATTATAATAATAAAAAAACCCACCAAAACCAGGCTTACAACATTTGCTAAAAGCTTTTAGATGCTTCCCCTCCCCCCCAACCCCCCCATCAAAACAGCAATTAATTATTTCCTTGAAGGCTGCGCTGCTATACACACCAAAGCAGAAGAAATACTATTTTGGAGATAGATGCTCTGGATTAAGTAGGATACCAGAGAAAAACTTTGTGTCAGCCAAGTGATAAAGAGCTTTAGCCAAGGGCGTTGCTATTTTGGTGGTAACATAGGAAGCTGAATGGCTGTTTAGTTTCAACATGCAGTTATTGAACTCTACCTGGCTTGTCTGATGGGAGCACAATTTGACAGAAGAGTATTATGTATTTGTCAATGATTTAATCTGGGTAACCACGAACAGAAGCACGTCTGAAAAATTTCTAAAGCACAGTTTGTCAGATACTTAGGGAAGAGTCACAGAGGAATTACCAAATTGTTACTGCTGTGACCAAAGGCCAAAGGCCCATAATGGCAGCTCATGGCAGCCCAGCCTCCTCCTCAGCAGGATCCACCACAGCTCTGCCATCCTGCCACAGGTTTGCCTGACACACTCTAGGGCCTCCAATGGCAGACATGCCTGGCCTCTCAAAGTAATCAGAGCTTCATTATCCTTATCATTAAGGCCTATTTTTTTTTACCTGGCACCACGATTTGAATTAATCTGTGAGCACAGAATGACTCTTCAGTGTGATACAATGGAAAAAAAGAATAAATAAATGTTTTTTCTAAATGCTGAAGAAGTTCACTCACTGCCAGCCCTTTTTCATTGCCACAGTGCACACTGCCAAGACTTCATCACACCGTTACTGACCGACTACAATGCTATTTTCACGCAGATAAAAGTGAAACAAATGCAAGCCTGGAAACAAACAGTATCAAGCATAAAGCGTGATGGAACAGCACCTGATAGAGGGTATTTCAACCTAAGCATCATTGCTCTCATTTCTTTTATGGTCACGGTGGATTTGTGACCAAGAAGCAGGAGGACAGGGATAAAGAAAAGGGTGATTTCAAATTTCTTAACAGCAGTCTGCAATGCAGCTTTCAGAGCAGGCAGGGAAGCTACGAGAAAAGGCAGCAGCTGAGCCTTACTGCTCCTCAGAACTAAAATCCCTGGTTAGAGCTAAGCCACATGGTCTGAAGTAAACACACATGAAAGATTCCAAGCGCTTGGATTTATGAAAGCCAAGGTAGGAATAAAGGGAAAGAGATAGGACAGTCTGCTGAGGGAAGGAAACTGAGGGTGACTCAGCTGGGCTGACACAGTGCTTCTTGTCAATTGAGACAGCTTTTGTTGCCTTAAAAAAAGACAACTTGAGCAGCCTGATCCTAAAGAGACACTCAGCAAATCCCCAGAGAAGCCATCAGCTCTCTTTCCTTCAGTTTGTTTCACCAAGTGGCTCTGTGTTGTGTTCTGCTACACCATTAAGACATCCTCATATGGCCAGCAATTGGTTCAGTTTGTTAGCTGCTACCATATCCCTGGTCTGTTACCAAAGAACAAACGCAGATCAGCAGAAGTGGATACACACCAGGGTGTGTGTGCTCACTTACAGGGAGATTCCAAAATACCTTCCAAAATACTGTGGCAGTCTCAGGAAAGTCAAGGACACAATTCAGCACACACCTCACGTGCTCTTTGCCTGAATACTGTAGCTCAGGGATGCTACTGGTTGCTGACCCTTTATGTAATGACAAAAATCAATCTTATAGGGAGGGAAAAAGAAATAAGGAAGGATACTCAGTCAGAGAGTTGTGTAATGCAGGTGAGTACTTTTCCTTCCAGCATAGTCCTGGACTGACTTATGAACTTTTGCTCTGGGGAGAGGATACATGTACAGTGGCAGGGCAAAGATGGGGAAAGAACATTCTAAGAAAACTGGAGATCTCTGTAGCACACAGTGTCTTCCTCTTTTATCTGTGAACCAATGCTTTGTTAAACTGGCTGTTCATTCATCATTATGGCTCAGAATTTCTGTTAATTGCTGAACCACTGTTTGAGGTGATGGACAGGCACAACAATCTATGAGGAATAACTTCCCATGAAGACAAAGTCTTAGAAAGACACTTCCCTACCCCCCTTCCCCTAACAAGCTATTGGTCTCAACAGAGAAAAGCAAAAAGAAAACATCATGTTGGAGCACTTACTACAGAGGGAACCCCCATCAGTGACTGCAATGTTCGGAAGCTGCTGTAACATAACAACAACAAATGAATACCTAGGGAAAATGACTGAAATCTGTTGTTTGAAAATGATAATATGAATTAGCATACTAATCCACCAAGGAAAAAAGCTTACATATGTCATCAAGCTCAGTGTGAAGCCCCACTGTACAAATATCTGATGAAGATTTGTCACTGTTATTCTCCTCTTTAAATACATTGTTTTTACTTATCAAAGCACTGTATCTAACTGAAACTAGAAGTCTACCAAGGGCAATTCTTTTTTTTTTAGTTAGTGTCTGAAAGAGTTCTTTTTACTGATTTAAAATGTAATTTTGTTCAAGCAGCATTAACAGGTAGCCCCTGCATGACATCAGTGATTCCATATGACATACACTTAGCCTGTAAACAAAAGTTCTTACAAATGTTCTTTTTAAAACTTATACAGCTAGGCTTACCAATTCACTTGGTTCAAAAGTCTAAAGGGCATGGGGCATGTCTGCAGAGAGCAGTCTGACACGTATTGTGCCAGTGCAACAAAGGTGCCTGAACGCAAGCCAGATTCAGCCCTGAAACTGTACAGTCACAGCGCTGCTGTCACCATTTCACAGCTAATAAACCGTGTCTCTTAATGTGAGAAACAGGCCTGAACCTCCTGGCAGACACCCAACCATAGTGAAGGTCAAGTCGCAGCCCAGACCCATATGTGCAATATCACTCTGTTCAGTTTATGAGCAATTATGCCATCTAAAAATGGTACCTGACTACAAGCAACTCGGCTGGCTTTTGCCAATGCTTCTCACTCCTGTCCTACCACCACCCATATCACTCACCCAGTTCACAGAACCATGAGGAGCTATAGGCAGCGAGAATTTATGTAAGGTGCTGTGCTCAGCAGATAACTACATGGTGAGAGGAGATGAGATTTACTGAGGAAGCATCCTCTTCCCAGCCTTAGCTGCATGCAGTCCTCCTAGTTAAACCACCACCAATTATCTAAAATTCGTTTGGTTAAACTGTCACAAACTGCGTGTGCCTTTTTAAACACTATTTATAAACGGCTTAAACAAGAAAGAGATAAAACTAAATCAATAAGAAGCTTTTATAAGCAACGCACATGTATTTCCATCGGGACTTAAACTAGCTTATATTTTACCAATGAGTTGGGTATGTACAGAAGACCATTTGCAAAACAGACTCCTACAGCACACACGCTGCCTGTTGTCCGTGCACTGCTGTCAAGTCAGCCTGAGAACAGCTACTGCTGCGGTTTCCTTGTGAAAGCGTAAGCATTTTGAGATCTGATAAGAGGCACTGTAGGAGTATATTATAATAAAGGCATAATTCAGTTTCAAGCCTTCATTCTAATGAATATGCTACAAAAACAAAAGCCCTGTGTGATATAAGTGCCAGTAACTCAGGGCTTTCAACAAGAAAACTACAAGTCTGAAAAGCTCAAGTATTTGAACCTGACTCTACCTGCCAATACTGTGTAAGCCAAACATTCCAAACCTCAGTCCCTCCTTTCAGTGTCAGACAATGTTTATGAAAAGCTTAGCTTCCAAATTAGCAAATTAGTATACATGTAATCCAAATGTCTGCATGTTGTTTGATTGTGATCCAGGCTTACTGAGCAGCTCTCTGTAATGGCATTCAAAAAAATTCTGCCGATGTCAATTTATTGTTGAAATGAGATTTTCATACATTCAGTGTAAATGGGAGAAGACAGGAAAAAATACAAGAGTCCATCACTCAGTTATTACTCAGGCAACCATAACATTTGCTGAAGGACCACCTCCCTTACTTCTCAGATACAGTAATACATGCTCTAAAACAAAAAGCACGTCACCTGAATTGGAGTACCAGCTCCAGGGGGATAGGTAAGGGATGTACGATGGGGAACTGGCTCTCTCCACTGTGTTTCTTTGGGTACAACAGGACGGTTCTAAATTCTAACAACTAACAGTGTCAAAACAAAAGGAACTTGCTTGCTGTCCAGCTTGTGTTTTAACAGCTTGAAGTGATATGGTCAATTTTGGTACTTTTTGTAATCAATCATTGGAAAAATGTGTCTATGGTAAATACTTGTGAAATACAAATACTTGGAAGCACATAATTTTTCAAAATTGGCAGAGAGACATCTGTTATATTATTCAAGAAGAATGTGCTGCATTGCTCAGTGAGATGAGCTTGAAAGCAGTGCAGATAGCCTATGTGATGTGTTCTCCTCCCCCCATTTAAAAAGTATGGGAAAGGTAAAAAAAAGCTTTAATTGCTAAGCTTGGAAATTCAGGTCTTGTCTATCCAAGCTGCTAGAGAAATAATATGACCACGCTGCAATTTTAAACAAATAAAACTGATGATAAATTACCGCGTACATAACTAAGCTTGGTCTGACTCACCCATTTTGCCACTGTGCTTTAATACTGACAAGGCCATGCCAATCAGCCTGTTTCCAGGAATACCATCCATTGGGCACGTGGTTTGTGAGTAGATATTTCCCTGGTTGAAGGAGCAACCTCACTGACAAGGCCTCCAGAATCCTTGTTCCTCTGGTCCAGTCTTGGACACAAGGACACAACTTGATTGCTGAAGAGTATGACTCATTTGGGTACACCCAGGTACAAAATTACCACAGAGTAGTTAGAGAGGATTTCACTCTGGATAAAAAGGGGATTAAAATGAATGAAGTGGAAGATAATTGCACTGGTAGGACGCACTCAGCTTCTGTTAAGAAAGAGCCTGCAGCTGCACTGTGGTGTCCCCATGAGGGACTGAACCAGAGCACAGAAACTGTCAAAGCACAGGAACTGACTCTCTGGAGATGGGCAAAATCCAGAGCATTTTTGTTACTTTAGTCAATAAATGGAAATATGTTACAAAGAATAGAAGCAAAATATACAGCTGACATTTCCCTACGTAAATTAAATCAATTTCTAGTTGTTTTTGTTTGTTTGTTTTGTTTGTTTTTAAAAGGAGTTTAAGTAACCCTGATACAACCATTCCTTGATAAAAGAAGCTTTTTGTTCATTTTGAATAGGCAATTTCTTTTCCTTTTCACCTTAATTACGTCCAAACTGTCTAGTGATCCATTATCAGGAGTTTCAGCTGTTTTTCACTTCTGAAACAAAGATTCACCTTTTCAGAATATGCCTGAACACACACACACAAAAACCCCAAACCTTTCAATTATCTTAAAATATGACTGTTGTTCAGCTAACTGTAGATTACTGGGACATTACTAAGCAGTTGACAGCTATTTAGTAACTATAGAAACTACTGCACTGGTTCATTTATATTTATAGATCCGAGAAGTCCTTTCTTCATAAAAAAAAAAAAAGCTGATACCACAGAAGTTCTTATACTTTATGTTTTTATATTTTACATGCAGGTTTTAAACATGTTGAGCAGCCAAACATTTTTGTGTTAACTATACCAGAATGCATATGTGTGTGCACTGCATGTATTTTTAAAATTAAAGCATTTTCCTGACAAGGAAATTGGTCTCAGCAACAAAAGCCACCACTGACTTCCTGCTCTTTCATTAGATCCAAATAAGTCAAGGCAAATAAAAGTACACATTCCTGCTTGTCCAGGGAAACGCTGGCACAAGCCACCTAATATTCAGCTAAAGACTTCAGGTATCGAGGCCAAGCTAACCTGTTATTATCCCAATAAGCTTCATTTGGATCATCTGTCCATACTCCAATTAGACACATTATTATTGTTTGCTTATCTTCTTTTGCTCTATATTGTTGATGGTTAAAAAAAACAAACAACACAAAAACACTCAGATTGTTTGCTACAGCTGCTCTTTTGACTCGCATGCACAAGTGAGACATACCAAGATGTTGTGATGTGGGCACCATAATTTATATGGCTATATTACGAAAAACACATTTATAAAGCCCCAAATGGTGATAAAATTCAGAAGGGTGCCAAACACTCAGAAATTCAGCAGGTTCAGTATTTCAGTATCTCTTGTCCTCCTAACCTAGAATTAAAAGCAAAAGCTTTGAAATTTGGCAGTGAGATAATAAGCGGAGTGGAAAATAACAGGGTAACATTACTCATACAAAACCATCTGAATTTCCTATTTTAACCACCAGAGCTCTACATCAACATGAAGTATCAGACCAGAAAAGGGAAAGTCAGGCTAGAGAGAATTTAAGTTACCACTTCTTAAATTGGCAGAGCTTCATTAATTACACTTTAACTGCATAGAGAACTGACTCAAGTCAGTTGGCTAGTGAAGTCAGCACTGGCCAGTACTGGTTTCAAGAATCCACAGCAAATGGCAAAAGAATCAAAACCCAGAGAAACAAGAAGCAGTGCCTCTACTTAAAGAAGGAAACAAAAAAGGAACCAACTGAATTTCAATTCCTTAAATAAAAAAAAACTGAAACAAAACTGTCAAAAATTCCGCAAAGCAGTTTGTAACTGCCTGAAAGATAACCTACAACTGAGTGAAAGCCAAAAATCTGTTTGACATACACGTGAGGACAGATCCTCAACAAACCCTTCTCAACTGCCTTCTTCAATAGGACAGCGGGTCTGAAAATAAGGAAGAGCTAGCACATTAGCATCAAGACTTTGAGGCAGCTAAGGAAGCTTTTCCATGATGAGGCTGCTGTAGTATGGACACAAAACTGCCTTATGCTGAAAAGTCATTAATGGCTCACCACAAATATAGAAAGATGTAGCAAGTGGGATTGTATAGGAAACACCTACAAATCTAGTTCCACACAGAATGATTTATGGCATCAAGAGAATGCTTACATTAATGAATGTAAGCTCAATATGCTCACATGGTTGTGGGAATCAGATAATAAATGAACTTCTAGAGGTTCTTGAAAATTGGAGAATTGTTCTGTGTTCGTCTAAAAAAAGAAATAACAAAGGAATAAAAAGGGAAAGCAATTCTCATGAAAGAAGTAATATACCTACTTACAAAGACAGGAAAGGGAAACAAGATGCTAGAGACACTCCGCTTGAAGGGTGAAACATCAAGGATTATGGCATGGTGAGGTCAACGTGAAAAAAAACAAAGCCCCAAATACTGTACTGTGATTCATATAGAGTAACTTATCTTCCAAGACAGAGGAAGCAAGCCTCTGTTCTGCTCAGCAGGAATACCCCATCATTTTGGTCAATGTATATCGAAGATGTGAGCTGAATACAACACCTTGTACTCTCACCAAGAATAGTCAGAGGCCTAGAAAAGATGATGGAGAAAGATCAGGTAAAGCCAAAACACTACAGACATTTAACCTAAGGAGGAGGAAACAAAGAAGAGAGAGGAGATTCTGTAGAGTCTTGACAGAGTCTTAAAGCCAGTCAGAGGAACTTCTCAGGCATGGCCTAGATATCGTAACTGGGTCTTCCCTGGGGCATGTTGACATATCTAACAAATCTCTTTGGATCCTTTCCTATCTTCCTTATTCTATGGTTCTATGAAAACATAATTTAATATAGCGAGCTATCCCACACATAAGGAAGATATAACATGTATGCATGGGAAAGTAATTTGGAAATGAGACTCCCAAAAGAACACTGGGAACTGCCAATCAGACTCCACTGTGCATTTGCAGTACAGATCAGCTGCTCAGAAGGTGAGTTTGACCTCAAGTATATAAAATAGGAATATCAGGTAGAACAAAAACAACCTGTCCTCCACACACTATGTTGATAAGATCATTTAAGAGGATGGCGACTTTCCTGGTGTCTCAAATGATCTGGAAATACTGGAGAGATAGTTAAGGCTCTAGTTGGAGTTGATAAAGAGGCATCTCAGTACACATCTTAAGGTAAAGTTATGATAGAGAAGGTTGAAAGAGGGCTTGATTTTTTGAATAGGTATTTACACATATTACAGTTCAGTACATACACTCAATGCCAGTCTTGTTAAGATTACAGGAAAACAGAAAAAGACTGAAAAAAACCAAGATCTTTCAGATTCATAAAATCACAGAAGACTACGGTGACTGGAAACTGATATTACAAATTCTGAATGGAAACTGATATTACAAATTCTGAATGGAAACTGATATTACAAATTCTTCTTGAGGTATCATTTCCTAGCAGCAAACAAACACCACAATCTCTTACTATGGAAAAAGGACACTGCTTCAATTATTATTCTTATTATTTTTTTTTTTTTAAGCAAGAGATCTTTTAGAAAGATAGGCTTACATTCAGCGACTGGGAGAAAAACAAAACTCCATGACCTACATATACAAGAGATCAAATCAGATTATCACAATTATCTAACCTGGCCTAACAGCCTAAACACCTATTTCCTTCAGCTATTCTACATGACGCTTCCTACTCTCTGCATTTTGCAGCAGAAAAGAGTCAAACGGACTGAATGCAAAAGTGACCTGATGCAGAAACAGGTAGAAAGAACACTGTTTCAGATCCCTCAAAGGTAATAGCCACAAATGGACCACTCCTTAAATTCCACAGAGAAAGAAAGGAGCTTTAAGTCTTGGCAAAGTAAAAAGCTCAAAGGGTCACAAGGGGAGGGAAGAAATAAGAAGAAATATGAACATAGCTATCCATCAGGGAAGGCAGAACTGGTGAGTTCCCTTCTAAAAAGGCCCTGGGCATGAAATACGTGCAAAGAGAAGTGAAACTCATCTTCCCCCAGGGACACAGAGAATTTTAAAAGACAGCCCGCAGTCTCTCATGGCTTCCTGCCATGTTTTGTGTTAATTGTATCTGAGGCTTCCTAGCAGCCCCTTATAAGCTGTGAGGCCTGACAGAACAGTTCAAAGTCACCTTACTTTTAGGGAAGTCACAACAAGCAAGGCTGAATTTTATTGTTACTGTTGCACTGATTAATCCATGTCTAAAGCTACACTGTACATCATGCACTGTCAATGCTGACAATGTTTAATTACTGTATTAGCAGTTCCAAAGGAATCTTTCCCTTTCCTACATTAACAACCAAGAGAGAATTTTCCAGTCATAGATTATGTTTCCAAGCGTGGTTACTGTCATAAAGACTTAACCTTCAGCCCATCCTAACAACTGCTGCTAGAACAAATTCTCCCCTTGGCCAACAATGCATCCAGTAGTGCTCCAAAACACTGTCAAGGGCTGCTACTGGATGTTCAGCAGAAAACTTCAGCAATGTAACTAATTCATGGCACCTGTCTGCTAGAGAAAATGTATAATTACTAGTACCGCTGGTTCTTTTCTGTGATGGCAACAAAAACACATTTGACAGGCTTATAACTTAACAGATCCCAAGCTTAAGGCGTCAAGATTTTTGCAACAATGTTCTCAAAAACAAAAAACTAACCAAATAAAAACCAACCAACCAACAAAGCCGAGCAATAAGGAAATCTCACGGCACTGGTTGGAAAACAGAATTTAAACTTTGCTTAGAGATTTATTGTGTTGCAAGCACATACATGACTGCAGAGCAGCCAAGGCAAGATATTTACTTGTAAAAGAAGGAAGGGAAAATTGGGACTTCGTTGCTGTTTTAGAAAATATTTTACAATATTTACAATAAATGAAGTCAAGAGAGATAGAGAATACAGTCCAACTCTCTAGCTTAGAGAAGTGCATTAGTGACATTCAAAGAAATACACAGATTAACCAAGGCTGGACAGGAACACTCGGAAAGGAGTCCTAATGGATGGTGCTGTGAGGACTGGAAAGTCCCTGAGTAGCTGAATGGAAGGATGTGATGTTACAGCAGTCTCCAAAAGCTTGAGATCCTTAATAGACAAAGGGAAATGCAAGAGAAACAGACAGAATAAGTAACTGAGGGACCTGTTAGACAAGAAAACAGCTATAGACAGAAAAAAACCCAAACACCTGTGATCTGGAGCTGTCGAGTGTAGAAAGTCAGCACATCTCGAGTTTCTTCAGAGTGAGAACATGATTTCATTGTACCAGTTAGAACTACAATTTTCTTACATTAGCCTCTGTAATAAAGTAATCAGGATTTGAAATCTTGTGTATCTACCGTACCATAGCACCAGGAGTGCTGCCTGTCCAGGCTTCCTCAGATCACAGGGTCGTATGAAAAGGTGCTCTTTAAAAATTACAGTTCTACTCAATCTTGAAGTCCAGTTTCTGCCTGAATCAAATTTTGAGCTCACGGGACAGAAAAATGAATCTTGTTTTATACATAGCATGGAAGCTACAGAGACTGGAAGAGTTTATATCTGCGAGGAAATACATACATCAGGGAAGAAAAAGGAATAATACAGCATACATTACAGTCCTGAAGACAATGAAGAGAAGGAAAACATCATCAGTGAGACACACAAGAAAAGAGCAAGCTGACTACATTAAAGCACTGCTGGAGCTAAGCCATCTAACAAACACGGGAAACATTCTGAGAAAGATATGCTGCAGAAAGCAAAGTGAGACAATAATTGGTCAGGAGTCAGGGGCGACTTTTCACATAAGGTAATTTCTGCTCCTTTTCTGAATCTTTTGGCTACCTTACAGTCACTCAAACAACTGGCAATTCAATATTGTGTTCTTATAAAATTGCTAATGTTACTCTAAAAACGTCATTTTAAACGTTCCTAGCATTGAATTGATCTTTGAATGTCATAGAAACAGTGCTTGCTACAGAGAAGAACAAAATTGCACAACTAAGGCAGAAGCCTGAGTAGCAGCACACCCAATCACTGACAGTTAAACAGAACCATCACCTTCCAAAAGCATTTTGGAGAACTGCTTTTAATATAGACACTTAACACTAGCTAATAGTTCCTGAGCCCCAACTTACTGTTTAAATATCCATTTTTAAAGCTGAATGTGTAATTCAAAGCTATTGCTAATTTATTATCCAAGGGCCACTCTGGCATCAGTACCTCTGCACTCTTACAGCACGCTATTCATCAGCAGAACAAAGCAATCAGAAGTCATCCACTTTGGTCAACACTTATAATTTCAGATGGAAGCTAAGAGCATACACAGCCTACCTAGGAAGAACAATCTTAAACTTGGCAGAACTGACAGGCAATGCTTTCATTTTTATACCCCAGTATCTGTCCCAGAACCAGTAGTGCATAGCTCTTTCCTAGTCAAACTACTTTAACCAGCCAATACCAAATTCCCGGGACAGCTGAAATATGCAGTTGTGTAGAATCTGGAACAATTTGTGCTTTCTACTTAGTGTTAAATTAGCGTTATGAAGCTGTTGCTCTGAGAAGCAAACTGAAAAAATCCTCTTTTACCTAATTCTGAAACTATGGACAAGGAAGTGCCACTCACAGACTTGTACTTTAATTGCTGTTGTGGAATTGTTCACCCCACCACTTATTGTTTCATTGTTCAAACAATCCTAGGAAAGGTTGTAACATTTACATTTACGATTTTCATATGCAAACTGTATATTAAAATAGGGTTTAATTACATCTTAAATTCCCCCTTCTCCTCCCACAATGAGGAGATACAGCACTCAGCTCTCACTGCATGATAAAGCTGATGAAAGTGATTAAAATAGAACATGCTGTAAAGCCACTCAAAACCACACTCGTGCTTTCTGCAGCTTCAGCACTTCCAGAACTTGCAGGAAGGCATAAATAGACTATAACAATGCAACTGAGTTCCACCAGAGATCTGAGACAATGTAGGCAAATACAGGAACTTCCCTTTTCCAAATCCAGATATTCCCTGATCCACATAATATCCTACATCAAAAAATTTAGAAGATATAAGTTGAGCACTAAGAAATGCAGATCTTGCCCTTGACTACAATTTTAATCTACGTTCCCAGAATTTAATCACAGAGTGGCTGTTCTCAGCATATAACATACTCTGTCATGCCAGCACTTAAGGGGACAGAGTTCAGGGTGCATAAACAATTTCCAATACAAACAGCACCCTGCAGAAACTCTCACTAAACATCGATCCTCCTGCAAGCTTCGTCACCATGGAACAATGCTGCTACTGGTACCCTGAGGTGCAGGGATAACTTTACTCATGGGCTGAAACTTCTTCACTCATCACAAACTCTTGGATTCCAGTGAACAGCAACTCTCACACCCACCATCCAACTTTCACGTCCTTCCTCCATCACAGCTCCAGGGGAAAAGATAATCTATCAGGGTTATGTGACAGCCAGCAGCTTTGAGGGCAGAGCCCACTGACCCTTTTGTATCTCCCCCAGTCAAAGCTGATCTGAAAACTCCTTTCTGCTTCCAGACAACACCTGGAACTATTGCAAACAGGTTTAACTCTGCAAAGGGAATTCCTTTTTAATACTTGCATCCTGACAAATTTGAGTAGCAGTCAGGGGATTAAGAAATGGACTCTTCTGTACTTCAGCTGCTTCTGCCAAATATTGAAAGATCTGCAGCAAAAACACATAGTCAAGGCTTTCTCAAAGGAAAGGTCATAACTATCCTTTCCAAGGAAAGATTAGGTCATACCTGTACAGTTTGGGTTTTGTTTGTTTTTAAACACAATGCCTCAGTAATGCAAATCAATACAAATTTAGAAAGAAATACAGCTGTAAAATCCCCAAATATAGACACAGTAAGGCACAAAAGTACTTCTATTGCTATTTTTATAGCCATGGGTTAGATGGAGAAGAATATTTCTGAGCAGCAGCATTATAAGATGGGGGATGAAGGAAAAAGCCCTAAAAGGTAAACAAACAAACAAACAAACACCCCAAGCTTACACTGATGCTTTCTATGTTCTATTTAACATTCAGGGCAATCAACCAACCCGTTTTACTTAATTATGCACCTCTTCTCCATAAATTAAACTGTACTCAGTATCTTCTCCAGCTTTGATTCAGTGACACGAGTGTTAGATTTGTCACCTGTCCTATCGTTTCAAGTCTTTCTTTACTCTTAAATACATTTACTTTGGGGACTTCTTTCTTCTCCTTCAACTTTTCAGCAAGGTGATCTTACAGCAAGCTGCTCGCATAAGTAAAGGCAGATGGGAGGGGTTTTAAGTACCTTTTCAGTCACAATAATATTTCCAAACTGTTTGCATATTTTTGCCTTAGTTTCCCCTTGAAGCAGAATGTTCTAACACAGCCAAATCCCTGCGTGCTGGTGCAACTACTTATCAGCTTCCTTTTGGCAAAGATTTCTTTTACCTCTTATTTTAAGGCACTGAGGGTACCAAGGTGTTTCCTGTTCAGCTATTTATCACAGCAGCTTATGATTTATTTTAACAAGAAACACAAGATAAAAAGGATATCTCAGAAAGCATACTGCCCCAGAGTGCAGGGAATACAGCTCTAAAAACCACCCAGATTTCTAGCTATGAATATTTTCCCACCAAAGACAAGCACTGTTATAATGTACATTCAGCCCCAGCACTGTATGGATTTCAGGAATTATAGCCTCTTCCCCACTCCCCCAGATTAGACTGTTCATAATACTACCAACAAGTTACATCAAACCCTACACAGATCACTGACACACAGACATACGTGTACATGCACAAATGTATACAGCCATCACCCTACACCATGTTACTAAAATTCCAGATTTCCTTTGCCCGGACCAATCATCTAACATGTGTGGTACACGCAATCCCAAAAGTTCCTATATGGCTTCCACTTCTAGACTGAGGTACATAATTGCAAGAAGCTGATGAAGTTAATACATAGGACCTCAGAAACCTGTACCAAGTTCATGTTAACCTTGAAGTCACTGCAGATTTGTCAGAATCTATTTCTTTACTTAGTTTTTAATTGCTGACTGAACAGCCCATGTTCCTGCTTCCTCCAGGAGACACGTAATTTAATCTCACAATTCACTAAACATTTGTGCTCTGCCTATTCCCCGGGATGTGTGACGAAAGATCCTGGCCAAGCATAATCTAAGCTAAACATTTCCCTCATTCAAGGGTAAACTTTTGGCCTATTTTACCTTCTAAAAAAATCCAACATTATTAAAAAAAAAAAAAAAAAAAAAAGACTTCATTTTTTCCTTAAAGGCTTAACAGGAGATACTTGTACACAACAGCAATTCTCACTTTTTTTCCTCTTAAATTTACTTTTCTCATTTATAAATTACAGCGTCCTTTCAGCATAAGGAATCAATCAGTTATTTGCACTCTTCAACCAGTCTACTTTCCATTTTCCCAGCCAAACATCTGTAACTGCCCTCCTCCATCTGTTCCTTTCGAAGGACTTAGTTTACCGTCTTAATTGCTGCAGCTTCCTTTCCAGTTTCACCAGACAATGGATTGGTGCTTTCCTGAATGAGGATGCCTTCCTTCATTTCTATCACTCCGGTTTCTCCCCTTTGCTAAATAGAGGTGATAAAATGATTCACAACAAGCAGAGGCTTGTTTCTTCTGTTTAAAAAAAAAAAGTTTCGCTTTTGTTTCATTCTGAGTAACGCATTCACATTAGGTATTCCAAGATTAAAACACAGAGATTGAAAAAGACAAGACAAATGCAAAACCAAGACAAGAGTAAGATAAATAGACTTATTCAGAATCCTATCTAAACTACAGGCTACATTTAGTTTAAAGCAGGCTGGAGAGAGGGCCTGCAAAAGGCTGTTCACAATCTGTGTGAACATATTCCTATAAAATACTGCAATCGTGGTTAAACACTGACATGTTTTTGTCTGTGTTCAGTGTTACTCAATTGGCCATTTTATTCAATACAGTCAGTGTGATGAAACGCTACGCTACTCAGTGTTCTCAACTTAGTACATACGTTATGCAGATATTGCCCAGGTTGTAAGAAAATCTGTAAATGTGAGAACATTAAATGAAAAAAATAAAACAAATCTGTAGAGCAAGAATCCCACAGGCTGAAAAACCAGAAGGCAATATGTAAAACATATGATTATTTCTGTTTCAATAAAGTACACTTGAAGCCCATTGACATAGATTTTGTGTGGGATGCTCTTTTGCCATTATCAGCGTGTCAGTGCCTTACATACAGCTAGCTATATGTAAAGTGGCATTCTGAGCTATGAATTCAAACAAAGAACATAGACCTGTGCCTCACAATTTTAAACATATTTCCTGGTAGCTCCTCCACACAAATACAGGTGTTATTTCCTCATCACTTCTCTCCAAAAAGCAAGGGATTTGAATGGGATCATTTGAAAGCTTACGAGATCATCACTAATGGTGCAGAACTTAAGAATGTAAGATGGGTTAAGCTACACCAACCAGTACTAACGTAACAAGGCAGGCCTAAAAATCTTGATGTTAAATCTATCCACGTAAGGATAACAGACACTTATTCAAAAGAAAGTAACAATTAAAGCATCAACAACTACAACATTTACTTGGGTTTAAATGGAAAAACAATTATTCGGGAAAACAAAAACAAGCTTAGGTTTAAAAAACTTTGTGGAAGTTTTCTTCTCTTGCCTATAATCTCTCCCTGATCCCTTTTTCTCTCCTCATTCTCCTATCTGTCTCTACTTCTTCTTCCTGAAAGCAATTACCCTCACAAGTCAATATTCCTGTATTTAGTGCCCATAAAAACTTTGATCACTTGATAAAAACGTTGGTTCCTCTTTCATGAGCAAGAATTTCGCAACCTTCTGGTTCTGAGAACATCTCATTTGAACCACAATAAAAGTAGTACATGTTTTCCACATTGTTTGTCTCCCTTGGTTAACGAGTCCTGATGTATTCAGTTATGCCAGACACTTACTCAGAACAGTCACTACAGCTGATCAAGTCTCTCATTCAGTAACAACCTAAAGAAGTGCTGGTTTTTAAGTCAAGTTTTCGTTAACAAAATAATAATAATAATAAAATAATTAAAAAAAAAAAAAAGCAGATTCCAGACCTATTAAAATTGATTGCAATTTAAAAAGAAAAGCTATAGTTCACTGAAACATGATCAGGGATAGTTACTACATTTACAAAACAAAAACATGATTGCAATTGCATACAGAACATTACAGAAGGAACATAAAACAGCTTTAGAAGAATAACTCCTTTCTCAACAAGGTGAAGTCAGTACGTTATTATGAAGTCTTAAAAACAGTTTCAGCTGTAGTAAAGATGCAAACAAGTTACTTAATATCACCTATACCCACCCAGAAAAACATGAACAACAGATCTAGAGAACTCACACAGGTCTCATTGTGCTCAGGAGAAAAGCCTGAACTCATTCCACTCATTTAGCTAAGTCTTGCAGCAGTCCTAAAGAGGTTAACTGTTTGCTCAAGCTTATTTGGCTATTGAATGCAAGATAAAAGATCTCTAGATCAAATGCTACAGATTGTACCTTATTTTTAGGAAATAAACAGATTGCAGAGGTGTGTTCCTACTGGGCCAATCCCAAGGCTGTGTGGCACAGAGCTGTTTCTCCTGGCCCTGTAGCAACTTTGAAGGGAAACTTGTTGGGCTGTTTGTGTCGACAGCGCTGCTGATGGATGGCTGCTTCAGGGGAAGAGATGAAGCTGTGTGGTAAATCTTTCTATTTGTCCCATCTGTTTTTCTATTTTAAAAATCTGCAGTGGTCAGACAGGCACCCTACATTAACTACACATGAATTGCACAAGAGAAAACATTTATGTAAGTGAAAACGGCTTAGATTCATCTTTCTATTCTTAAACTGAACATGGGAACTTCTGCAAGCATTTATGGAAGTTTGCTATTGTTTTCTATTTAGCTCTGGGGAAGCAACGATCTGACCAACATGATTTTGCAGCTATGAGGTGGTCACTGCTGCAGTCATAGCAGGTTTCCAGATGATGGCATTCTCCGCCCTTGTTCTTGCTGCTGCTAGTCACACTTTGCAATGCAGCTTGTAAGATGGCAAAAGTAACAGGCAAACAGAGCGTGTTTATTGAAAGATACCCTTCAAATATACAAAGGCACAACACAAACCTTCCTTAGCCCTGAAGCAAAGGACTTGGGGGTTCTGGTGGATAGAAAGCTGGACAGGAGCCAGCACTGTGTGCGTGCAGCCCAGAAGGCCAGCTGTGTCCTAACCTGCATCAAAAGAGGGGTGGCCAGCAGGGTGAAGGATGTGATTGTTCCCTTTTCCCCTACCCTCGTGAGACCCCACCTACAGTACTGCATCCAGGCCTGGGGCCCTCAGCACAAGAAATGCATAGGGCTGTTGGATTGGGTCCAGAAGACTGTGAAGATGATCAGAGGGCTGGAGAACCTCTGCTACAAAGAAAAGGCTGAGGGAGCTGGGCTTGTTCAGTCTGGGGAAGGGAAGGCTCCAGAAGGTCCCACAGCAGTCCTCCAGTACTTAAAAGGGAGCTTATAAACAGCAGGGAGACTTTTTTTATACAGTCAGTGATAGGACAAGGTGGGGGGGAATGGCTTAAAACTAAAACAAGGGAGATTAGGTTAGAAGGCAGGAGGAAATTCTTTAACGCAGAGGACACTTTAGCTCTGGCACAGGTTGCCCAGAGATTGCTCTACCCATTCAAGGGTTTCAAGGCCAGGTTGAAATGGGGCCCTGGGCAGCCTGATCTGATGGGTGGCAATGGAGTTGGATGGCCCCTAAGGTCAGTTCCAACCTAAGCCAATCTATGATCCTTTTTGTCTTGCAATTGCACTGAGGTTGTGCTAGCATAAGGTATAAGGTATGCCCATTCAGCTGCTTTGCTTCAAAGGTCATCATTTCAAAGGACTGCTTTACAAGCACAGATCATTACCAAGCACTAAGCCGAGGAGACTGGCAAATACATTGAGACAAGCAGAAGTTTTTCTTGTTTTTATTTTCAAAGTTAATTAAGTTCAGCCCAGGCTTTCAGGTCAGATCCCACTTTGGTCAAATCCTGCTTTCCTGTACACTTCCAGTATGCTACTTTTTGTATACTGTGGAGTTCTGTTAAATGGCATCCTTACTCCTTAAGGCTAGCTACATTGCTATGGCAAGTGAGAAAAGCTCAACATGTTAAAAGATGAGCTCATTACCATCCTAAAAATAAAAATATTAAAAAAATAGTTTTAGGATTCTAAGGAAAGAAAAAGCAGGCACACGTGGATGCAAAGACTGTAACAAAAAGTTGCTTTCAAGTCCTATTGTGCTCTTTTCCTCTCCCCCAACTTATTTTTCCTTTGAAAGTTTGAGTATGTTTGAGCTACTTCTGAATTACAGCAAATTCCAAGTTTAAAAATGAAATGAAATGGCAATAAAGTGAAATGAAAACGCAAATAGCAGCCCTGCAGGTTGCCTGTTCATGGTTTTAAAAGAGATTATTACACCTCCTGGGTATTACGATTTCCACTGTGTTCTATCTATAGTTAATTTTCTTCACATGCATATGTCACACTGTAGAAGCTTTCTGAAGTGTAAAAAAGTTAACTGGAAATACTGCTCCTTCAAATAACAACATCCTCAAAACTTTATCCTAGCAGTTCTTCCACATAACTTAAAATAGCACTTATGAATAATAAGAGTAATTTTCATTTTACGTGTAAGCAAACTGAGATGGGGCACTAACTCATCTGCCCCCTACCTGATCCCAGAGCTTCTTTGTCTGTTTCAATATCACTAAAGAAGGTGCATTTTAGAGAGAAATGCCAGAGGAGGATTTCCTCATAAGGAGTCTTTAAAAGTCAAAGAAAACACTCACTTGTCAGCTCCTTGAAAGATCAAAGCCTTATTATATTTCCCTCCACTCCATAAGACCAACCAATATTGAAAGAATCTTTCAATGGAAGGACACAAGAAGTTGGCAAAAGCTTCAGAAGTTAAGATATAATCTTAGAAGTCATCCACAGTAGCTTTTATTGGCAGAATTTGAAGCTGGTGAGTTCATAGTTCTACTGTAAAACTTTTCCACTATGACAATTCAACAACAGAATAAATGACCACATCGCAGTATTAATCTCCCACAGACAAATCAAAAGTTACTTTATTAGAGAACTGGCTATTTGTAGTTTATATTACTTCAAAAGTCTCATTATAGAGTAACTTTTCATCTTTAAATCAGTTTAAGGTTGTAAGAAAAAACTCAGCACCTTTTAAGAAGAATTCTGGGACAGGGATTGTTATCTATGTTCAGATGGACCCAAACTGGAAATTTTGAGTAGTAATTCTAATGGCAATATAATACAAAGTTTAAGTCATGCTACCAGGGGTTCTCTTTCGGTTCACCAGAATGCACTGGGTAAATAGTGCAAAAAGAACAAGAATCTTGAAAGAGACATGTTAAAGTAACCTAGAAGAAATCATGACACACTGAAACAGTGGATGCCTCATCCCTGGATGCATTCAAGTCCAGGCTGGATGTGGCTCTGGGCAGCCTGGTCTAGTGGCTAGCAACCCTGCAACATGGCAGATGGGCTGAAACTAGATATCTTTGAGGTCCTTTTCAAACCAGGCCATTCCATGATTCTATGAAAAATAAACAAAGAAAACTACTACTTACCTACTTTTGTCTCTTTGAGCTGTACCTTAGATTTATGCAGATGATGCAGACACTTTTGACAGAGTACTACAACTTAGCAACATCAAATTGTTACTGCCCAGAGCATAAAAGTTTTTCCTTCGTTTGTGATTTCAGACAGCTAGATATTGTTTGCCTTATTTCCTCACCTCCTCTGTTACGCTGCCATGCGTCAGAAGCACGCATTGCTGCAGAACAGCATGCTGCATGATGCAAGTATGTGCAATCAAAAAGGACAGGTTCTGATACAGGCCCAGCACAGAGCACACCTCAGAGACACACCAAGTGACACACGTCCTGTCTGTGCAGTCCATACAGAAATCAACAGCTTCATGCTGTAAGCTCCAGTGGAACTAAACATAGGTTCTGAATATACAGAACAAACAGCACTATCAGTAAGATGATGGCAAAAGTTGTAAGCACACAAAAGTCATGGGAACACTGAAGAACATAATGAGAAGCTTGGGAAGGGGAAGACTGAAAGTTCAATTCAAGATTTGCCAGTTGTTAGGCACAAAGTGTAAACATGAAATTGGTGTATGCAGAGTTCAGACCAAACAATATGCAAAAACCAGGAGATCTACTTTAGGTTACAGGGAAAACATTGCTGCAGAATAAGTGCTTAGAAGGCTGTAAGACATATTACAAGCTTAGTTAACATGAACAGAATTTGCACAAGGTCACAACCATCAAAAGAAAACCCAGCACAAAACTGCTTTTAGCCAAGCACAGAGACATTTACTGAATAGTTGCAAACATTCACATTCCTTTCATTTCCAGATTCTAGCAAGCTAAACCAATCTTCACTCATACCTGGCTATTGAGCTGTGAAATGAATGATTGCTAACTGCCAAGTACTCTTTTGTCTTAGCAAGATAATTTTTACATACACACACTACTTCATTCCAATAGGATAGTGTTATCTTGCAGCTGGCATGAAATTGGTGTGAGTGATACATTTCATTGCTTGGTTATCACAACAAACCAGCACAGAGTGAACTCCCCATCATTTGGTAATCAGAATATTAAGAATCTAAAACAAGTAAAAAAAAACAAACAAAAAAACCTTGTCTACCAAAACCTGCACATTCCAAGAATAGAATACCCTTCATGGAAAAAAACATCCAACAACTAGATAAAGATGGATACATTTCAAGGAACATTTATGATATTACTATTAGCTATGCTTTTTCCCCCCATACTTTTCCTTACTGCTCCATATAAACACCAATGAAGCTCTAACTTAATTGAAAAATACTGCTAATTTTTGAGCACGAGCTCAAAATAAAATAAAATAAAATAAAATAAAAATAAATAAAAATAAAAAAGAAAAAGCTCTCTCTGGTGAGAGAGATGATTCTTAACAAGTTTTCAGAAAAATCTTCTTAACTTCCCAAGTTACTGTGTTGATCCCCCTTAGCCAACATAGGCTTCTTTTCCATGCCAGAAATGGCAAAAAGACTTCATCTTACTTCAGCTCTATCTTCACTGGACACAGCATGGAGCATACATTACATCCCTGCTTTCTTCTGAGAACAGCTGGACAGGGCTCTGACCAGTTCCAAAGTGATATGAAGAAACTCAAATACCTCAGTCCTTCCACAGGCTGGATCTTGAGCTAGAGGTGCAACTGTTAAGACTATCATTAACTCAAAACATATTCTTCTGCTTTAAGATTCTTACTTCATGGAAGTCTAATGCCAGACTTATGCATACATTCCCTCCTTCAGTTTGTAACTTCCTATTTTTAAAAAAAGCTAAAGCTCATAAATTAGCATTTGGACAATGGAAACATAGAAGCACAAAGAGCTCATCACTCTTTCATTACACCTATGCTATTCCTAGACTCTCTTTGGTCCAGGCACAGAACCAACTATCTCAATGCTTCTACACTAGTCACTCCTTTTCCATTCAGCTGGGTCAATCAAGTCCAAAGGGCCTGGGAAATGTACCATTGTGGGCCTAAGACATTCAAGTCAATATGGCATGGATTCATTTAAAAAACATACAAATTCAGGAGAAAGAGATTCCTAGATTTCCAGCATGGAGAAAGCAAACACTAGCTGTGGTTCATTACACAAGCACTATCTTGCTACACACAACTTTACACAAACTACTACTTCTTCTGGTTCCACAGATTCAGTATAACTCACAATAAGGAACTGAACAGTCTGACCCTCCTTTCAAAGAGGCTGATAACTTCACCTTAAAGGAAAACTACCTTCTTTGTTTTTCTATGTTTTTGTTGCTCATTTCTTCATTTGTTATTTTGAAGATTAAAACTTCAAAAAAAAAGGAAGAAAGGAATTACTCCAAAGGAAGCCTAATAGCCTAACCACAGGTCAAACTTCATTTTAATACCAGCTATTAAAAAACAACAACAACAACCAATTCTGAAATATTCACACAATTTTGCAGTCCAAGATTTAGATGATCATTGTGGACCCTTTCAAGCCAGACCATTCCACGATTCTATAATATTGAACTCTAGGCTTCTGACATTCATAAAAGTTTGTACAATCAGCCCACACTAAACACTCATCCCAGGAATTGTGTAGCTAATTCATGTCATTTAGAGGATGTGGGGGAAACTTAGTCTGGTCTCGTGGGAAAATTGGGAAAGAATGACCAGCGTCTGCCATCTTCTTTAATCTTGTGCCAAGAAATTAAACCACTAGTTGTCTGCAGCATCACTTTACGTTTAGCGTTTTCTAGGTTTCCTTCCTTCCAAAATCTTTTGAGAAAAATATTTGAAAATGATGGAATATGTGCCTTAGCATGCAGGTGTGCTTTAACACAGAAGGCAGAATACGCATTAATAAGAGCTCTTATCAGAATAAGCTCACACAACTGCAAACAGTCAATTCACCACAGCCCTGCAAGTTAAATCTTGTCAATTCAGCCACAGGAACTGGCAGGATATTCCTCCTTTAACATATTTTACACAGCAAATCAGACAAGTCAGCTTTACAGATGAGCTACTCAGAACTTCATTAAAACAGTGTAGTTTAGTTCACATGCACTCAAGCAAAGAACCTGTAAATCAGAAAGCCTGAGTAGGAAGGGAAGTGTTGCAACATACCCCGTGAGATCAGTCTCAGAGAAAGACTTGGTTGCTCTTCAGGTTTCAGATTTTCACTGAACTTTTGACAGAATCTCTGGTTCCATGCTGCTTGCGGCTATCCACTGTAAACAAGACTCAACTGCACACAAATCTATGTTTGAATGAAATTCTATTAAACCGAGTTGAAGGACCATGTCACTAAAGAGGCATGTATTTCAATTCCTATTGTTCGATATAATTAGAGGGGTGAGGAAACAAGAAGGCCTCTGCACATTTATTATATGCTATTATGTCATCTAGTTGCATGTTTGCTAGAGGCTTACTTCATTTGGCCTGAATATAAACTTGGAAGAACTTCAGGTTCTTTTAATGGTAATGATCTAGTTCACATATAGTACAGTCAAGCAAAAAAGCTTGGCATGGGTAAATTTAAATGGTAATAAGAATACACTTTTCAAGAAGAATTTAAACTTTACCCTGCATTAAACTCCCTCCATTGTACAGTACTTGTTGACGTGGTTTTGCTCTTCCTCCAGATCTCCCTGCTGGTTCTGCACCTTCACTTCAGTCACTTAGCTGTGTTAGTGCAGGTTACATATTGACATCTTGTTGCACCTGGGTTTCAAAAACAAGTTGAAAGTCCTCTAAGGAGGAATTATTTCCCTTCCCAGTGCTAAACTGTACAACAGTCATATACAAACAACACTGCAACGCTGAAGTACTGTTCTTTGCTAGATCAGAACATGTTCCTCTATAACTAAAGATAAAGAGAGAAAACTCAAAGGAAAGGATTCAAGATTCTGGTTCAAACCTCCACTTAGACCTTCTACAGCCATTCAAATGTAAAAGAACAATGAATCTACAGTGCCCTCAAGTGTGAGGGAACGTGAAGTGGAAGAAGGACAGAAATATTTTAGGAAGAGAAAAGCTCTTAAGCCTTTGGAAATAACCTGAGCTGATGAAAAAATAATGTAGTTTTTTAACAAAAAAACCCAACACACCCAACTGCACCTATCCTTATAGACTACCCAAACCAAATGACAGCTCTTCATTTTCAATTCTTTTTTCAAATGCTTGTGCACTGGAAGTTTCATGTACACTCTCAGCATAGCAACAAAATAAAAGTAGGTATCTGATGCAGAAGCCTTAAACAGTAATTAAAAGAAGGAAATTTTATACTGCAGAGACAAGTCCAATGCCACTCTAGACAACAACACTCTTAATGCCTAGACCACACAGCACTCTGGTCTATCACTAAGGAATACAAACATAATATTGTATTTAAATGAATGTTGACTAAGGTGCATTACCCTCACTAGTATTCGCAAAAGCCTGTAAATCAAGCTGAAAGTCTTAGCCACCATGGAGCACTGAAGAGAGGAGTGCACCTTCAGTCTCCTCTCTCATAGCGATGGGGCTTTCTGCTCACTACCTGCATCTATTCAGAAGCCCAGAGACTGGTTCATTCACCTCAGCAGTCAGGTCATTAGGTTGCTTAAGCAAGACAAGCCAAGTTCAGGTAATTAATCAGCTTCTCCTCCCTAAAACACAAAGTTCAGCTGCTTAATGATGGCAATACTGTCAGCACTTTCTACTGCACTAGGTCTGTTTTACATGCAATTCTTAAGCTGTTCAGTGGCCCAAAAATGAGAGCAAAAGCCAGTACAACTCACTCATCCTAGGAGCCCAGGCATGTACGAGGCAGGACTTGGAATCACCTCAGGCAGGAAAGGTACTGAACCTCAAGTCCTCCCTCTTTGAGAACACTCTCACCACTAAACTGTTTTTTGGCAGTGGGAGAAGTAGCTGCTTTGTTTTGTGCAAAGCCCATCTGATAGGCTTGATATAAACATGCTGCAAGAACACAGTGTTCCCTGAGCTCCAAAAGGAGATAGAGAGGAAACCATTTAATCTATGGATCCAGGGCGAGTTTGAGCACAAGCGTGAAACTATTACCCCTTTTCAAAGCTGAAACACATATGAGTGAATGGCTGCGGAGGTTCTGCCTAAGTGCTTGCTGACTTTACCCAAAGGGCAAGAAGGGCCATGAGTTTTGAAGAACTGAGTCAGGGCATAAACATAAACCTTCAAGAACTCAGCTCCTGTCTTTAGACTGCAGAGTTCTCTTCCAGTGACTTAGTAAACACCAGGACTTTTGTCCTGTATGATGATAATTCAACAAAACAGAAAGTTTCCCATGTTGCTGACCATAAGTGCCACAAACCTTAAGACATCTCACTCCATTTTTCAAAAGAAACTATGCTATAAACCCACCAATTTGGAAAAAGCAAAGCACTCTGGTATTTCCTTGCATCAGAATTAAGTCTCCCTCAATTATTCCAACTTCCAGCCCTTAAGCTTATGTTCTGTTGGACAGAACACTTACCCTCAGCATTATCTCTTCCTAAAATATAACTTGATGAAAATCCTCACCTCTTTCACTGTTACTATGAGCTAGATCCTGCAAACAGAACAGGGACAAAGCAATCAATGTGAACAAAGTCACAGTTGTGACTTAAACATATATCAAGTGTTTGAATTACTGCTTAAATCATCTTCAGGAGGCCAGCCAACACCCAGAGCTGCAAAAACTCATACAGTACTGCATATGGGAACATCTCAAAAATATGGCTGTGTAACTTTCTTTTGCACACATATAATAAAGGAATTGAAACAGCTGGAGGAGTATTTTAATTTAAGTGGCAACTACAAGCTCCAACACTTTTTCCTTCTTTATTTAGAAATAACAGCTAGGGTATGATGCATTAATGCCCAGTAGTAACATCCAGGGGACACATGGTCTTCTAGGTCATGGCCATAGCTGGGACTCAGCTTCACATAGCACCACTCCAGCTGGAAGAACATTTGTCATCAAGTCACGTGGCAGGAGAGAAGCCAAAGTACTGCACAGAAGCCAGGAAGCATCACCTTGCAGGGTCACTTGGAGCACATCTGAGCAAGACCTATGTAATAGAGCTAGATTTTGTTCTGTGGCTGTTCCTTCTCCCACCAAGGGCAAAGAATTTCTCTCTTCCACTATCTTACCTTACAATTCTAGAAGAGCAACAGCATTTCAGTAGAGTTTTCTAAAACTCAGCCTGGACAATGCAGAAGTAGTTTTGCTCTGCTTGCAAGAGATTAAAAAAGAACAGCAAACACTAGCATGCGACACATGATTTTACAGATAACATAGTTCAGCAGTTTTAATGTGAGCTAAGAAGTCTCAGAATGTTAAACGTCTGCCTTATCACCCACAAACTAAAGTTTACTTACTGTTTCGTGATTTCCCAACTCAGAACATTTTAGCTGCATATCTTCAATTAAAATTCTTCATTGTTAAGTTCCTAATGTATGACAGGAGTCTACATAGTCACGAAAATTCTCTCTCTGTTCTCTTGCTGGGTTCTTCAGAAAAAGAAAACAGACTGATAGCTATTCTTTCCCCCCCCCCCCCAGTACCTACACTATTATTTTCTGCTTGCATTAGTAAGAGCCTACTACTCCATGTTCAGCAACAGAAGACGCTGTCATACCTTCCAAGAAGGCTGATTTTCCTGATCCCAACTGTTTCAGTCATGAAAACATCACCGTAGTTGCATGGAGAGATTTACTCTTATTATTTTTTCTTTTTGGAGGTGTGAAATTTGTTTGTTTAAATATGAAGGAAAGCATATTTCCCACATTGAGAAAAGATTAATACTTTGTGTGCGAGTCTTCTTTATTTCCTTTTAAATACATACTGATGCAAAGTATGAAGAGATTCAAGGGAGAAAATCTGGAAAGTTTCAGTAAAAGATAAATTCCACATAATACTGAGATGCTGAAAAATCCAGAAATAAAATAGAAGCATGCAACTATTATAACAGTGAGTGTTCATAACTATAAGATATGAAGTGCTACAACCACCAGGCTCACCTGCTATCACACATTTTTATTTATGCATTCTCTTCTTTCCTCACAAAGGTATCACTCATCATTGCTTTCATAGCAAAGTAGAGAAATCAGTTACTATTATATAATTCTCAAAAACTTTAGTAAGATACTACCACCAAAAAAACCCAAACACTTAAAAATAGAAAAACAAATGCCTCTTTCTCAAGAAGCTCTCAATAGAAACCATTCTGTCACCAGAAATAGCACAACAAAATAAGTCAAGGACAGAAGTTTCATTTTTCAAGAGCTTTATAAAAACAGGCCTCAATTCACAATGATGTCGTTTCAAGCAATCAAAAACTGGAAACAAGACATGAAGACTCCCCCAAGTGTTCCTCCAAATTCATTACATCTATCTGCAGCAAGTACCTCAGCTTAAATTCATGTAGATTACCTAAAAGTTAAAACACAATACACGTAAGAAACAGAAGAATATAGATATCATTCAAAGAAAATGGTCTGTCCTAGTACAGATAGGAATCTGAGCAACTACTGCCCCAGTCTCCAAGAGTGACAAAGCTGAACAGTAGCAGGCTGTCATCTTAAGGCACCTACCTGCTATGAAATCCTTTTGTGTGGTATCCTGATGAAAAGCACACAATTTGGCAAGAGTTTGCTTAAACTAATTTAAATGTAAGCACTGCCTTGGTGCTATGGCAACTGGCACACCTGGCAGCCCACGGTCAGTGAACTAATTTGGTCCTGCAAATACTGCAGCAGCATTCATATGACATTGTATTTAACCTCCTGGGCTCTGCTAAAAGATATGACACCATAGAGATAGGAATACTATGCTCCCAGGCTCAATGCAGCACAACCCCAAACTCTTTCCTTTATCAAAACTCAACCCTTTGAACAGACTGTAACCTTCTGTAAACAGTTCCCATTGCAAATGTGACCAAGGTGACCAATGTACTGCTGCTATGACAACAAATATTCCAGTTCAAAATGAAAATCTTCAGGAAAACAAAACAAAGCATAGAGAGTTGTGTACAGCAGTCCTCCAATTAAACATTTCTTTTAACATCATGAGGGACATCATCTAAATAGAAGAAGAAAAAATGTTTTGCACTCCTGGTATGAGAAAATACTGACCTACTCCTGTAGCACAACAACAAATAGATTTTAAATCCCTATAGCTAAGCTTCAAACAAGATATATAAGCCAATCCCTGGTTTTCTGAAGTTATAAATAATTAAGTGTTCTAAAAAAAGCCACACATTATTCACATACTGAACATTATGATTGGCAAAATAATTTAATCACATGTCAGACCTAACCAAAACCTTTTTTAAGCTCACCTCATTAATCTTAAAACTATTACAACTACTTGGTTGGGTAAAATTCACAGTCCCACTTCAGAAGGCCTTAGAAACTCCTTCACCACTTAGGCTTCACTGTAAGGCACTTCTGCACTGAGAGAAATCTATTTTGCAACAGCTGAACAGCAGGTATTCTCCTCTAACCCAAGGAAGTACTAAGGCCTCTGATGCTTATTTCACCATCTGACATCCTGTCAACAAATGAGACCTTCCCAACTGAGTTAGGTCTCTTATGTGAAATGAGGAAGACCAGGTTTTAAATTCCTGTTCAGTCCAGATCCTATTCAGGCTTAAAATGAGATGCTCACTCATGGAAGGCAAATGCTCTAAAAAGATAATTACTATTTAGGAGAAAAATATGCAACTCCTACTGCTTGAGATCTCCTCTGTCTATTCAACTGCCCGCTGCAGTCACTGATCTGAGATAGGCAAAGAGCACAGCGAAGGTCACCCTGGCAGATGACCAGTGGCATCTGACCCATTTCATTCAAGGAGTCTTGCTGATGACTTCAGCATGCAAAGAGGAAATAAGAGATGGAAAGTATTACTACTGCAGAACGTCCGCAAGCAGGTCAGACTTCATTACACAAGACAGAGCCAGATGAGCTATATTAACAAAGAATGACCTGAGATAAGTCTGTCACAAGCTGTATCTTTAGCACAAGGTGGTAGACTTCTACTGTGAGAAATTGCTTTCATTCTCCCATGCCAGGATCTTCAATTAAAGGCAGACATACCACAAATGCAGCTTATGACTGCCAACTAAGACAGGTGAGTGTAAACTAGGGTTAAAAACGAAGCAGGTACTGAAAAGTCATCCATCAGAGATGCTTCAGTGGACTTTCAGCATTACCCTGGTTTACCAAGAAAAGGTAAGTTGAATCACGGAATCACCAAGGTTGGAGAAGACCTCCAAGACCATCCAAACCAACTGTCCACCTACCACCACCATTTCCCCACTAAACCATGTTCCTGAGTACACCTAAACATTCCCTGAACACCTCCAGGGACAGTGACTCCACCAGCTCCCCGGGCAGTCCTTCCAATATCCCACCGCTCTTTCTGAGAAGAAATTATTTCTAATATTTGACCTGAACCTGCTCTGGCACAATTTGAGGCCACTCCCTCTAGTTCTATCAAAGTACTGATGCATTTAGTCCAGTCAGCTCCCAGTAGAAAGGTTTCCAAACAATCCCCAGGTAGCACACCAGTATCCAACCTTGATAGCGTTCTTATTTATTTAAGCTACACTAACTGAAGGACATATGCCACTGCTGCTCTATTAGGAGGTAAATCAATATCAAACATTAAAGTCCAAGAATCTTTCCTTCTTGACTGAAGACACTAACTGGAAATGAATTCTGCCCTTGTTTCATACACAGCTTATTTCTGAAGACACAGAACAACTCCATGTGGTCTGTACCCCCTGCAAAACATCTGATGTTATTATCAGAAGAATCTCCTTAACCATCTTGACATGTTTTTATGCATGTACATGAAGATCTGTAACATTTCTTACTACTAGGAAATGATTTTGAGCCCCACGGCTACCCTACTCAAGAAGATTTGGCATTTGGGAATTGCATTGCTCTAGAAGCACACAAAATTGTCACAAACCTTGTATCACTGGGACCTCTAACAGAGACCTCTGGCTCAGAGAGGTGGAACACTGGTACACACACACACACACACACACACACACAAATTATAGATGTTAAATTAATTTTTGCATTGGAGCAACATGAAACAGTCATATTTCCCACTGCTCATGGCAGTGAAGATTTATCTACCCTCTAAACCTGGAGCGCATGAGGAATGTACTTCCCCCATGTCTGCTTACCAGTGTGAGCAAACATACCAGAGAACACTAAAGAGCAGAAAACACACAGAGCAGTGTATGCTTCCGCACTGGGTGTTCACTGAACATTTCAGTGATAAAGTAGTTGACCACCACCTTCAGCACCTAAAATTTGAGAAGATCTTACATTGTGCAACACAAAGTAGCATCTTCTACATAAAAAGACTGTATCTATTCCCACTGAAACCATATCCAAAAACTTGAATCCTTCAACAGAAAGACTTGATACCAAGTAATGCAAACCAACATCTGACCTACCCAGTCTAAAAGTACTCTTCTTCCAGCAGGTTCCAGAAAACATCCCTTGAGCAGAGCTGCCATTTTCTAAACAGTTGAAAAAGCAGAACACGAGAAGCACAGATACCAGTATGGCTTCTTAAAGCTAGACAAAAAACATTTCTGTTTGGCTGCTTTTCCTGTATACTGAAACAGACCATTAGCAGTAAAAATGTCAGAATTAAACTTAGATCATTTGTGCACAAATTTCTAGGTAAATATAAGCTACTGTTATAAGATCTGTGTTTAAGAAAAAAAAACAAAACAAACAAAAAGCAAGGAATCATTTAAGCTGCGGTGCTTCCAGTTCTTTTCTGTACCACATGGAAAAGGCAGAATGAACATACATGGGTTGCTCCAAAAGTAACGCCTCCTATTTATTTGCATGGAAAGTATAACAGCTCAAAGAGCACATTAACACTATTTGATAGAGCAAATTCTCACTACAAAAGAATTTTTCCAACAGAGGCACCGCCATTAGCTCTGCACTTCCACCAGTTCAGCTTGCATGCCACGCTTGTCATAACCCACACCAATGGAGCTAACCCACTTTTGCCATTGCCACAGCTGAAACACACCACCCATAACCTTACTGTGCTCACATCCACTGTTTGGTCTCCAACACTGTTCAGCAAGTGTCAATGAATGTCAGTGGGTGCCAGAGAAACTCAGTGACACACCTTTGCTTCATCTATACTTCCATGTCAGACACCATTTTGTCAGACTTCCCCTCTGCTGTCACACAGCAAAATACTGGTGGGAAGGTTCAGTCTCTACCACCATTCCACCAACACCTGCTTTTAATACATAATAAAACAGGAAGCAGTATTTTCAGAGCAGCGCTGAAAGCATCTCAAACGTGCCCTGATAAGGACTTATCTTTAGAGCATGATGAGCTTTAGGAAGCATTAAGTGCACAGCAACTGCTAAGTGTTTACTGTTTAACAGTACCAGACATAATTCCGCACTCAATTGAGAAAAGAAGTTTGGGAAACGCTTTTTCCTCTCCTCCATCTTTCTTCTACATGGAAATCAATGCAAATCTAAATTAGAACTAAAATTTAAACAAATGTAAGATCCAAACAAGCAGCTAATCTGAGTGGAATGTGCTGTTGGCAAATGGGCTGCGTTTTGCTGCTAGACAATTTGCTGCACCAGAACACCAGAAACAGCGGAGACTCAACAACAAGCTGCAATGGAAAAATCTTTTGGAAAAGAGGTTCCCCTCCTTCAAAAAAGAAAAGAAGAAAGAATATAAAAGGGTAGACAAGATGCTTTGGAGCTTTAAGGAAGTTTCCATTCTCAGGTTTGTTCCTGCTTCAAACAAATGCATTATTTTGTGTTTACTCTCCAGGAGTTACAGAATCCTCTACTAAAACACTCATTTGAGAAGGAAAACTGTTTAAAAACAATCCAACAGCAAGCAAGAACATCCAAGGGAGGAAGCTTTCACAAAGGCATTATAATACCTTGAGTTTCAAACTTAGGTGTGCAGAGCCATGAGAAAACCTTACTGTTGACTCTAGAAAGGATTTTAAAAGTAAGAAACAGCTACAGTTTCTAATAGATTTTCAGTGAAAATTTACAAGAACAACCACCAGTGTGCTTTCAGAAACACCATGCTTTCCTTTCACACAATGCCTACAGTGAAAACAAGCCCTCAGAGATGCACAAAAGGAAGAACTTATATCAGATGACATGACACAATTAGCAGTATGCACTGTCTCTTTTTAAAAACAATACCAGCCCAATGTACTTTGGGGTAATAGGCAGGCACCAGTAAACAGCACTGGATGTTTTCCACTCAAAGCAACTTGAAAGAACAAATTCAGTTCCTACAGAAAACCAGAGTACTGAAAATGGTTAATTGCTTACTCTGCTTCAATAGAAGTAAACTGGTTCACCTTCCCAACTTCTGGCAGGGATCTCATCCAAGCTTTCCAGAAGAACACACAAAGAATAATAATAATAAAAAAAATCAAGTCAAAGTTGTCGGAAAAATCAAGTGGTAAACAACAAAAACCACCACTTAACTTTTTGGATTTAATTCACGCATGTAGGTCCAAGAAGATCTGAAAATCTGAGTTGATTTCTGGAGGGAGCTCTATGTCTTCTATTTTTTCTTTTCATCCTTCAACTGTAAACAGCTTACTGGAACATGTGCGACAGCAAATCATATTTTGGGAAGTCTCAACACTCGGGTGTCCACAGGAAAATATACTCAAGCCTTCAGAACTATTTTCTGACCCACAATGGTATATTCAGTACTTTTCCATGTGTTTATTTTAAAAAGGTGAAACCCTGACTCGAAACAGAGACAGGAGCCAGAACAGTAACCATTTCTCCAGTGCTCAGTTTGTGGCAGTGACACCACACGACTTTCACCGAATTTAACTGAAATGGATTGTTTTAAAGAAAGTTTGTTATTTTACGTAACATAGGAGCCCATACTCTTGTTTTATTTTCTCTTAATACTTCACACATCTTACGTTAACTTCTAAACATTTCCAAATTCTTAGAGCTTTTCTCTTTGCTCAAGCATTTCCTTCAAGGTAGATGAAATTTCTCCACACGCAAGCAAAGAAACACCCAAATGCAAACCAACAGCCCAACATGGAGACAAGTTGTTTACTTTTTAGATATGGAAATTCAATTATAAATTTTTTTTTTTGAAGATAGACAAGAAATAAGTTGGCTTTTTTGCAACTTAGAGCGGAACCTTTTGCAACAATCAGGGTAAAGGTACAAAGGATTGTGATTACCCATACATTTGCATAAGAATGTGAAAAGTAACTGAAGGCCTGAGCTGACATTAGACTACATCAATATAGGCTGGAAAAGATTAGACTCCTAACTGGAGACAAAGGCACAGGCAACTTCTGCAATAACATTCAGAGAGATAAGCAGAAGCAAAAAAGAAGTCTAAAACACAGTTAGAGCAACTAAACACCTGCTAGAGCAGAAGAGGAAATGCTCTTACTTAGAAAACGCATTCAAGCTCAATTATTCCTGGTTCTGCAGATGTCTACACACACACACACACACACACACAAAAATGTAGGAAACAAAACTTTCCCCTCCCCCCCCCTCCCTTTTCTTGCATAAGCAACAAACGCACTCCCTTACTTTACTACTGAGTTTGATCACCTCAGTAGGAAATAAAGATGAAAAAGTGTTTGTGTTCAGTTTCTCCAGTTTAAAGCATCTCAGTTCATTCAGAAAATAAAAACCCACCGAGCCAGCATCAAATAACTGATTCACTCCATATTTCTTCCGAAAACTTCCACTTGGATGTACTGAAGATCAGAATCTCATGAACCTGTAAGTTTGTAGATCGAGTTATCCCAAACAATTATAAGAAAAAGCTGAGTAAGCAGAGTACATTCCCGTACAAAAAGAATGGTATACAGCTAGCATGGAAAATTATGGAAGGACTCCAAATACAACAGAACAGCATTAGAAGTGACCCAGATACCTCACTTCACATCACTTTGAGAAGCTCTGCTGTATTCAAACAACCCTTTATTCCAGCCAAAGACATTCTCAGGGTCAGGCAATTCTGCAGCTGACAAACTGAACAACAGAAAACTTCCTTAAATCTCTCAACAAACAGACCGAAGCCTTCAAAAGCAGGCCAGCAGGGGGGAAATCAGAAAAGGCAACTTAAAGGATTATTAGCAATTCAAGTTCTAAAAAGTATGTTCACACCCCAGCTCAGAACATTCTCCGGCATCTCAAGATTAGGGCTTCTCCCTTAACTTCCCCAGGCAGCCTTGCCAGGCACCCATGATACAGCCCCGTGATCAGAACATGTTTATTATAAGCACTGTAGAGCTACTGTTCTTACAGGCTAGTGGAAGCTGTAAATAAGTCTTATTTAAGTGCATCATATCATGACTTCATCATTTCTCCCAATATTGAGAAGAACAAGAGCATGTGAATGACAAACAAAGAAAGCCAAGGGACAAATGCTTTATAAATTAGCAGTGTAGCAGAGTAACATGTGGTTTTTGAAAGGAGTGCCCTGCAACACATAATTAAACCCATTCCACCTCATGTCTGGAAGAAACAGAACTTTTACACTGAAGTGAATTCACAACAACAACAACACGTTTTTAGTTACTTTACATAAGTGTCCAGCAGGAAACAGAAACACATATGGGTATTTGCATTATGCAAGGAAACCAGTCGACTTCCAGATGGGTCATATCCATCACCACCAGTTAGGAATCTATACATTTATAGCCTTAAATAGATGATAAATTTTGCCTGAGACACCTTTCTACAGCAACTGACCAACAGCAAGCATCACAGGGAAACATGACTGTCATCCAGTAGGGCACAGACAAATAGAGCAGACAAACCCTACCACCAAGTAGATCTGCCTAGCATTTACAGCTACAGATTTTAAAGTCAACTAAGGAGTTATTTCAGGAAGACTGAAGACAAAACTACACAGCCATTTATCAAAGACACCAGATCTTTTGTCTGCTTTTGGTGTAAAGCTGGCTTCCTCTAACAGCCATCAGGATAAGCCATGTGAGAACAAGAAACATAGCTGAGTTTCCAAGTATGCATCACAGAGCTCAGTGATGGCACACAAAGCAAAGACAGCAAATTCTTACGAGAAATACACAGCAGTGAAACAAAAAGGCAACTCCCCTTTTGTCCTTTAAGGACAAATGAAAAGGCAAAAACCACCTTTCCTCCTGGCAGAGGCTTCCTTTGTTCCACACATGTAGAAGACCAGGGGGCAAGATACCTGCCCTAGCTGCAAATAGACAGCTCACCATCTTTCTCAAAGCTCACTTCATCCAAATATTTTGCCCAGATTTGGGAAGGAAAGAACATTCTCATCCATACCCTCTGCCACACAAGCCTAGGTCATGGCATGAGAGATTATGGCTGAGAGGGTACTTAGCTGGCTGCTGCTATGTCCCATCTCCATACAACCCCCTGTGCAAACAATGTGACTGCTACACTCCTCAAAAGCAGCAGGCCTAAAAGACCCTATGCTAACCTACCTGAAGTTCTTCTAAAGCCACCCTCTGCTTTTCACTAAGAAATAGAGGTTCCAGGCCACAAGTACTAGCACTACACATCTGGAAAGCATGGTCTTAGAGAAGCAAGGGAGGATCCCCCAGCATTCACAAGCACAAAGAGACCAGAAGTAAAAAACACCCAGTTAGTAATATTCTCCCCTTCCAGGGAGATAACAAACATGCACTTCCAGCTGATACTTAAGAACAGACTGGACAAGTTCTAGTGATGAATGTGCTTCTTCTGCCTTAACAGGCCACGCTATTGCTTTACTTCCCTAATCCTTGTTCCCAGCCACCCCAAAAAAGGTCTAACCTGTGCCTTGCTGAACTTCAGATCACTGTCGTCTTTGCTGCAGTTTCTTCAGCCCCCTCCACCCACCATTTGTCACATACTACTTCAGCCTCCTGTTCAGCTGACCATACCACCAATTCCTTCAACCATTCTTCACAAAAAGAAATAAAGGAAAAATCCAAGATCTAGAGGATACGTTACAATTCCCCCCTCCAATATCAGCATCACTTTAAATTCTCTGGCTGCTTTCCAGCATTCTCACCCTCCCTGCCAGCTTGTAATCTTCAATCAAACACACGCACATCTTTGTGGTGCAGGGCAGAACCTGCCCAAACCACACCGAGCACTTGCTACCTGACCTTGCTCACCCTCTGAGAATGGTTTTCCACATAGTTTCACTTGCTGTGCAGTATTTTCTAGATCATAATTCCCCAGCTTGTAAATGATAATCCTACATGAATATGGAGGATTCTGGCGTGTCAGCATATTGTTATAAACTCTTTGCACCACAGGGCCTGTTACTCGATCACAGAAGCAGTAAAAATGCTAGATTTAAAATAACTTATCCTGGTTAAGACTATTTCGTTGCACAACTTTTTTCCTAGGCACTGAAAATGTATTTCATCACTACTCTGATATCCTTCACAGCTAAATGAGGACCCACCCATTCCCACCTCATCTAACCCCACCAAACTCATCCTGAAGAGGTACATGCTGTTCTTCTTTTCCAGCCTACTCCTCCTTGCTGCCGTCAGGTCTGAGATTCTTAGCTACATTTTTCTTAAAAGCACCTAGGAATGAATGCCATAATGCCCTAACAGACTGAAAAAAATCCACTGCTTATCTAAGCAATCTGCAGTCTTTTCCCTAATCTAGGCCAAGCACTGTTTACCATTTTGTCCTGGCTCTTAACTACACTGGCTGGATTAACCATTTCAGAGAACATTTCAATCACCTCAGCATCATCTTTTAGTCCATTCATCTGTGGATCTTTTCTTTCTTACTTTATTCCAATACCACTTTTAGCTGCACCTCACAATGTGTGAGGAAAAAACAGGACAGCCAAAAACTTCCTACTGCACTTCATGGACATCCTCAGCAGTTTATGGTTTCCCATTTTCAGTATTTCTTATGGTCAATGGAGAGCAAGGTCCTTTCTCATTACTAATATGAAAGTGCTTAGTGCAATATGTTTTCTTCTCAAAGGGGCTGAGACCAGTTTTATACACCAGGTTCTGAGTTTTGACAATCATGCATTAATACCTTCCATTGCTTTTCAACCCCCATGCCGGTATGCAGACACCTGGTGGAACAGGCCACTGTTCTGCAGGAGAAACATGCTATAAATACATGCAAAATACTGAATATGCAGGAAGTCATCAAAAAACTGTGATATATCTGAGGTTTTTTTTGTCAAGAACCACTAAAGTCAAGCATTTTCAAACATAAAAGCACAAACTTCCCAGTTGGTTAAAACACTGCAATTGAAATAACTTGAAATTACTTTAAAAGTTGGGTAAAAGTGACTTTATCAGCTTTATGTCATTAATAAATGCAAGAACATCTGAATTAGAGTAATGGGGGCCAACATGCTGCTATTTTCTCCTCCCTGGAAGCATTCAAGGCCAGGCTGGATGGGGCTGTGAGCAACCTGGTCTAGAGGGTGGTGTCCCTGCCTATAGCTGAAGGGCTGGAACTACACGTATGATTTAAAGTTCCAATCCAATCAAAACCACTCTGATTCATTCTATGATTCTATTTTCTTGGTAATAATTCTTGCAAAAACAACCTGTCACATCAAAATGAGTAATTACATGCATTCTCATACATTAAAAACCTGTTGTTATATACGCACATCGTTAGGCAGCACCTACACTAAAGAACTCATCATGCTCCATACTAGCCAGAGAAATAGGATTTAATTTAACACAATTAGGATTCCACCATAACTGAGTGATTTTTGTCCAGGAAAAAAACACAAACAAAACACCTTAAAAAAGGCAGGCTCAGAGGATGCCAAACTAGGATCCTAAAAAGGAATCACGCTGACACAGGCTGCTGTCAAGCCTGCAGCTCACACTAGCCGTACATTGTATCCTACCAGCTTGCTCCAGACAGAAATCCACACAAAGATGAGCAGCGTAACTGCTTATGGATAAATACTTGGTGATTACCCCAACAGACAAGAAGGTTCTAGCCCCAGAAAGAAATATGGCACAAGGCCACATGGAAAATTTAGATCTGACTTCCTCACTGATCTACCCTAGATGCAAGGTAGACTGATGAAGAAAGCAAACTTCCCAAGTCTGAATTTCAACAAATCCAGTTTGGGCTCAGACTACAAGTCTGACATGAAGCATCCCATGTGAGGAGGGCAGCACTGGTTCAAAAGAGAACCTTTGAGTTCAAAGTTGCCTCATCCTGTCCTGGGCTCTTCGTCCTTTGTAACTTGGTACAGAATTGGGTGTAGGAAAGCAAAATGATATGTATAATTGTGGACTTAATTATTTTGTTGGTAGCCCAACACAGAGAGGCTATATAATTCAAGTGACTCCTCAAACTAATGACACTGCTCTGAACAGGACTGCACATCTATAATTTTACTAAGCTACTTCCCTTTAGAATCAGAGCTGAAAGTTCTATGGGCTAATTACTTTTAATTTAATAGCTTGCTTATCTGATATCCTCATTGCAGGGATTTGAATAAAATTCCTCTTGGCCACAAGGCCAACAGAAAGCTATTTTATACCCACAGTAGTCTGCAGCATCTAAAATGGAATATGTGGACTGGACTATTTCTTCCACAAATGCAGATCCAAAGAGTAAAATAAACATTTACATTTCAGAGTTCAACCACAAGAACTAGGGCCTGCCGCTCTGTAATCGTATTTAATTCTTCTTTTAGATCTGCTCCTAAGGAGAAAAATAACAATAGCAGCTTCTAAAGACTTCATCAAAGCAATGCTGTATTTGATTTTATTTCCTTAACCTGCTAGAAAACCTTCACTGTGGTTGTGTATATGCATTTGGTTTTGTATCCACAGATGTATTTTGATGGCCAGAGGATTTGGACTTATGCTTGCTGTATGGAGAAGCAGTGGACTCAATTGTTAACTGGTACTATTTGTCCCATCTAAAAAAGCAAGAAATAAGCGTCAAGAACTTCACACTAATACAACTGAAATAGTCACCTGATCACATAGCTGGACCTCCAAAATTTAGGTTAGACATCTTCATGTATTCTCCCTTTGATTAGAGTGATAAATGGCACCTAGCCTAATAAAAGCAGGTCTTCCCTTTGCAGTCTGTTCAAGCGCCTCATGGTGGCCCTCAATGGGAATGGGCTACCATTCTTCCCATTTGAATCTTTAACAGGGAAGATACCCGAAAGGTGCCAGACAGAGCTTCCTACTTAAGAAACTGGGTTTTATCATGCGGTGTTTCTATTGTTTGCTTTTAAGAGAAGCAGTATAAATACTGAGCCTTTCCCATACATATCATACACACGTATTTACAGCTTTTACTGGTCAAATGTGCCTTGAGAAAATGCCCCATACAGCCTAAACTGTACTGCACACCACTAAAGTTCTGCAACTTCAAACAGAGCCAGCCATTCACCCCAAGTAATCCAAAGCTAGAATTGCTTTGAACCAGTTCAAAGTAGAACAGAGCATACCACAGAACTACATACAATTTCATTCAAAAATAAAGCGAAATAAATAAACCTTTCTGTTCCCTAAAGTCCCCTATATTTAGACTTTTCATGTTCAGGGAGAAAAAGCACAATAGTGGGAATCAGGGAACTAACTGCAGGCATGGCTCTGTGTGTGCACTGCGAGCAAAAGAAACACCTTAATTTCCTCTTCCTACTCTGTAGTATTTTTAGCAGTACTGCTGCACCCCTTTGATTGAAGCCTCAGCTTCGGGACTTTTGCAAAAAGAAAAAGAAAAAACAAAACAAAACAAAAACCTGAGGCGAACAAGAGAATTGCAGCGTCAGTAACTATAATTAAGCTGTAACAGGAGAAGAGTACAAAGTAACACTTCTATTTGTTAGCTCAGGCGGTCACTGGGTAAATCTTGCATTGGCTGGGCTGTTACTGAGCTGGAAAGGAGTTTGGATCTCCCCGATTCCAATGCAGAAGAAAAAAGAAAAGAAAAAAAAGAAAAGAAAGAGTTTTGACAGGCTCTGTTTAAACAGCACTGAAGCCGATGCAGCTATTAAAAGCTCAGAAACTTCCCATATTGATAAACTATGTCAATTGGCAGCCTCGAACGCTTATCCCCCAGCCTTTCCTGAGTTTGCACGAAGCAACCCGGCACTCCCCCAGCAACGCAGACCTGAAGCAGAGCGCTAAAGCTGTCAGTTCAGCACTTACACGCCCCCCCCCACCCAGCACTCACCCCTCAGAGCCCCCCGCCCCCGCGGGCCCGGGACGCCCACCTGCACGCTGCTCAGAATGGCCTCGCTCCTCTCCCTCACGTCGCGGAAGGGACAGCGCTTGGACAGCATCAGGAGGCGGACCAGCGCCTCGCTCAACCCGTCGCGGACGGCGGCAGCGGGCAGCCCTCCGGCAGCCCTCCCGGGAGCCACGCTCTGGCTGCGGCGGAGCACGGCTTGCCCGACGTTGTCCAGCGCGGCGGCGCGGGTGGCGGCGTCGCGGCTGCAGAGCCCGTCCCAGCGCAGCTCGCCCTCCCGCTCCTCCATGGGGCCGGGGCGCGGCGCCTTCTCGCCGACGCCTCAGCAGCCCCGGCGCGGCCGCCCCATGGCGGAGCCGCGCGGCCGCGGGCAGCCGGCCCGCCCCCACGGGAAAACGAGCCCAGAGCCGGTGGCCCGCGCCGCATGAGGGGAGGGCGGGCGCTCCCTCGGCCCCGCCGACCGCGAGCCCAGCCGCTAGGGCTTCGCCTCAGCCGGCTGGGAGAGGGACGGCCACCACCCCGCGGCGCCGGCGGCTCCTCCTCCCCGCCCCGGGCATGGAGAAGAGGGGAGGGTACGGTCCCAGCCCTGCCTGTCCCCCAAGCCCCGGCGCAGGGCAGCCCCCTCAGCCCGCCCCACTGCGCTCGAGCGGGGCTGGACCGCCCACCCCCAGAAGAACCCCTCACCCACGGCTGGCCCCGCGCCCAAACACGGGGAGAGAGCATGATGGACGTCCCTACCAGCCAATCGCCTTCCAGCGCTCCAGCCGGCGGACCAATGGAGGAGAGGAGTGGCAGAGCAAGCAGGGAAGGCTGGGATGTGTAGTCCGGCTGCGGGGAGGAACTACGCGTCCCAGGAGGTAACGCGACGCCCGGTGGGGCGGGAGCGGCCGGGGCTGGAGGGAGTCCGGCCTGCAGAGTGAGAGCCGGTAAGGGAGCAGTCAGTGCTGAACGAGGGTCTTTTCATGCTTTTGTTTTGGTTTATCTTTCCTGTCACCTCAGATTTTTTTCAAATAAGACATTTGGCAACAGCCGGGAGTAAAATAATTAAAAGAGCTCTGGCTCTGGTAGGATTTACTTCAGAAACGTGTGTTGGCAAACGCACGAAATGCTTATCAAATGGGCACTTCAGGAGGAGCCTTTGGTGTTGTTTAAGTGAGCGTATCGCAGAAGGGAGGAAAAACAGCCCTTGCGGATGGAGTACGATGACCTTCAAAACTTGAACGTCAAATGAAAACAGTCCCTGGGATATTCCCATCGAGCAGCCACTCCACAGGGCTGTTATCCAGGCCCAGTGCCGCGGTGGGCTGGTTCTGCTGATCCCTGGCATGCAGGCTCCTTCCTTCCTTTCTACAGGAAACAAACAGTTTGGGGGGAGATTGAGTTGCATTTCAGCCAAGTCAGCTCCCTGCTCTGAGCCAGCCCCAGGCACAGCGCTGGGGCTGATGGAGAGGGGGGAGGCGTGCGAGCAAGGGTAGGGCAAAGTCAACAAGTTGTGAGCTGTGTGACCTGGCACGGTTATTTCACACTTCTCACAATTCAAAACTCAAAGCTGCAGTTGGACACAGAACCAGCCATCTGTGCGCCACAGAAGGACTGATGGATCCAGAGGCTCAAGGTGCCATGCTTGGGCTGCTCACTGCCACCAGCATCTCCTTCACTGACAGTCTGGCTTCTTCAGTTGGCATTCTCTTCACCCTGGCACTGCTTCTCCACAGCTTGCAGAAGGAGCATCATTCTGTCGCTACCTGCAGCTCTCAAGGCAGACCAATCTCTTTTTTTCCTGTTCCTCCTGCAAAAGCCTTCTTCATCGAGGCTGCTGCCATTGCTCATAGTGTGTATGGGCCTGGGCTGCACCACACAGCTGCTTCCTCTAGGTCTTTGGCACCCATGTGAACAAAATATCTACCAAAGTCATCACTACCTGTAATAAAAGCGAGTCTTTGCTTCTCTGAGCACTCAGGTCCTCCACCCATCCTAACTCATGCTTTCAATGAAAATAACACTACCAGTGCCTTTTAAGTTTTTTTCTTTTTTCTTTTTTTTTTTTTTTAATTTAATTAGCCCTCACTTCAGCTTCCTGTCCTGTTCTGTTGCCACTCGCTATGGTCTCCCAGCTTTCCTGTGCACAGGCATGTCACGAATGCTTGCTTTATTCCCATCTAGATCTAGATCTGCAAAGGTTGGATGTGTCTCGTTTTTCCCATGGTAAGCTTGTGCTTGCTGGATGTCTCAGACAATGCCTACATACATCAGAGATCAATAAGGCAAAATAAAATCAAAGCTGAAGCGTTGCTGTCAGATGTTAGTACGGCTCATATTCCCACACTGAGTGCTAAGATTGATTGAAAGTCACAGCACTGCCTTTTATCTTTTAGAAGTTGTTTTTTCCACTGACTGTAAATGAACTCTGGCTACAGGAAACAGATTGTGAAACTGGCTCCAAGGCCTAAACTTCAAATTTCAGCTCTTTGTTTGATAGACTTTAATGTAGCACTTTGGTAATGGAGATGAAGGTGGCTTTATTTTTTCCAGACCAAATCTTTGTGGTTTTCCGATACTGGGTCAAGCTTCTGTATTCACTGCAAGACACTGTGGAAATCAAGGTCAAAGGCTAAGAGCAGAATTAATCAGAGCCTGAAGTTAGGGGAATGTTTGTTTGATTTGTGTGTTCGCTGGCTGAAGTTAATATGCTTGGTTTTGATCCCTGAAGAATGGATAAGAGAAAGACAGAGTTATGAAGGAAACAATCTGGCTACTCATCCAGAATTACAGCATTTGAGTAGTTAAAACGATAAGCTGAAGTAAAACAAATTTGTGGCTGCTTTAAACCTCAGTGTTTCCTTCCTTGATTGTGTATCAACTTCCCTTTATTTTAATTACACAAGGATTTCTATAGCTATATGCAAATTGTATCCAACTGCAGAACTAGAAAAAGATCTGAATTATATTTTGTTTACCTTTTTTTCTTACCAGTTTCTGCCTGTCACAAAATATGATACTGCAATGTCTGTTTATTCAAGGTCTGCAGAACCAGTATTATTAACACAGTAAAACCTGCACAACTCAGAGAGAACTGCTTTTTGAATCAGATTCCTTCAAATGCTTTCATTTACATTCATTTTCACTGAGGCTTATTTAATTCTGAGCAGTAGATACATAGCATGGGATGTTCTACAAGTCCTGCTTACCAGGAAGGCACCAGAAGAACAGAGGGTACTCTGTCACTGTCTTTGGGCTGAGGACCAAGCTCCATCCTGGTAGGCTGGCCTCATTGATGAAACAAGCTAAAGTGTACGATGCGGAAGAAAATGTGGCCTCACTCTACTTCTGAGCAGTGGCTGTAGATCTACAGTGTGTTCTGGCCTGATCCCAGTTGTACTGGAACCAAACTGCCAGCCTGTATCTGCAGATGTCAGCAATACAGCAAGGGTGGGGAAGTGAGCCATCAACTTCTTAAGAGGTCACATCCTCCTGGTAGAAAGACTGCTGAAGACTGTGTTGCTTTGGGGAAGAGTTTGGCTCTCATTAACCAGAACTACAGTCCACGCAACACTGTGTTGTATTTTGCCAGCGTTATGACTGTTTGCATGAAAGACTAAGGGTTAAACTCCAGAACTAGAAATTCTGCTCCAACCAACTCTATTAGTCTGTTTCTGGATAGAAATGTCCAGATTTGCACCAAACTGTGTGTCATGATATCTCTCTGCTGTTTGTGCCCATAGGTAGAGCAGCTCCAAGAGAGTTCCCACTGCAAAGTACTCTGAGTCCAGCAGACTCACTCCAGGAAGGTCAAGTTCTTTTGTCAATAGCCACCACTGGTTTTGGTGCCCGCCTGCATTTGGCAGAATGCTCACCTTCAGTGTGACAATGCAGTGATGGGAGAAGCAGCTTTCAGCTCAGGGGGATTTATGTCAACACCTGGTAGCTCCCAGGAAAGTGTTGTAGGTGCTCAGAAGGACTGCAAGTGGAAGGGAAGTATTCATCCCTCATCACTTGAAACTGTCCCTGTCAGAGAAGATGGCAAACGTGGTCCTGGTGTGAAACAGAAGGAACAGGGCACAGGGAGGGAGTGTGGTGTTGTAGCCACAGGGGCTGACCTGGGAGAGGAGATCCTTAGTGGTTGTTCCCAGTACAGTGCTGTTTTTTTATCTGGGGATATAAAAATGCACAAATAAACCCAGTGGTTAAACTAGAGGAGAGAGATGCATCCTTGTTTTACTTTGTCTTTTGCGTCAGCTGCCTTCTCCTTGCCCTATGCTCTTCTGTGCTTGTCTGAACAGGGTCATAACTTCAAACGAAAAGGTGGTGACTCCCTGCTTCCTTCCTGCTCTTCCTCTTTCTAGTCTACCATGGTGGTCAGGGATGAGATATGAATGCTTCCCAGGAAAGCCATTAAACTCCCACTTCCTGGCCAGTGCTCTAACTGCTGGGCAACAGCATAGAGAAGTTGGACACTGCTTCCTCCAGCTATGCTTTAGAAGAATATGAATGCTGCTTATTGGGAATTTTTTATTTGCTGACAGACAAATAGGACTTTCAAACACCTTCACTGGGCTGTGCAGTAACACAGACTTTAGTATTTTCCAGTAATAACACAAAGAAAAATGCTGTGGCTAGCAGCCATTTGAAATGAAGACACAGACCAGAGAAGCTACAGGGACTCTTTATTCATTGTTTTAAAGGACAGATTTTGGCACTCACCACTAGAAGAGGGCTCCAAATTCTGAGTCCCAAGAGGAGAAAGGTGCCAAGCACTAGGGTGTGATTCACACGCATCAACGTTCATAGCATTTCCCTGCAACAGCTCTTATGAGCTCCCTGCTGAGTATACTGCTTGTTTTGGCCTTATAATTGCACCTTCTTTACATGCAGGGAGTGCAAGGCAATCATAACCAAACACAGAATTCAGCCCTGAGGCTGAAAGGCTAGGTATCCTGATACATCAGTCCTATATCAGTCCTGTCCCTCTGTGATTTACTAAGGTCATGTAGAACACCAGGAATTCGTCATGTCCATAGAGATCCACAATTGCATTCTAAGTTGCCTTGCAGTCAGAAATTGCATCAGGTGAAAAGGGGGGAAATGCCTCTTAATTTATAATCAGTTTAACTTAGCTTTATACGTGCAACATTGTGCAGGATTTCAGAGCATCTTACACAGATTTCTTCCGTATCACTGAAGTGATGGAAGTTGAAATATTCGGATTATGTGACATATGTATCCTGCTGGATGGCTTTGAATGTTGTGTGTTTTCCCCGACAACTCAGGACAGAAGTAGTTACACACCATTTCTGCATTTCTGAGTATTTACCACGCCATTCTATATCCCTACTCTATTTTACATTGATACTTGGGATATTGTGCCTACTCAGGATGCACCGCTTGGATGTGTTGGAGTTGCTATGCATATCCTAAGTCATGTAAGAAGATGATATTATTCAAAATGGACCCTAAGTGTAATAGATCTCAGAAAGAAGGTTGAGGAGTTGTTCTTATACTCAAATTTGCTTGCTGTTTTTCTGCATCTTTAAAACAACTGTTGGTGACAAAAGATAACTTTGAGAATCATTTTTTGCCAGAAGGAAAACATATTTTCCTTGTTAATATTTTTCCTTTTTTTTTTTTTTTTTTTTTTTTTTTTTTTTCCCTTCTTAGGAACTACTTGCTGTACAAATGGAGAATAGAATTCTTGTTCCCTGCCAGGTACCCAGTTACCAGCAGTAAGTAGTATGGGTGGCAGTATGTAAAAGGAGACAAATCCTATGAACAATAGCTCTCTTTGTATTTCTCAGCTCATCCCTGTCATGATGTTCTGGTTATCTGGCCAAAAATCTACCTCTTACCTCTTCTCCATACTAGGTTGAAGGATGGGTGGATGAAGATATTTTCCTGGAAAAAAAAATGATGAAAAAAGAAAAGGTAAAAACATGGTGAGGACACGATCTGTCTGTTTTATCTACCTAGAGGGCAAATTGCAACATTCAGAAGCATCTTTCAATGATCCCATTAAATGTTTGAGACATAAAAGGTGAAAATTATTACACAGTAAAAGGTGTTTACTGTGAATGAGTCAGTATCTGCAGCAACTATCCCCTGCCTTATTATATTTCTTCATTATAACTGTAATTTCTACTCACATATGTTTACCCTGCCCTACCCTAATATGTCTCTCTTTTTCTTTTTTGCATTTGCCTTTCTAATCTCTAATAATTTAATAATTCTGCCTCTTCAGTGATACAGTCTTCTATACTGGAGACAGTTTCCCTTGAAAACCTTCGTCTCGCACAACATCCAGGTCTTCCTCTTTTGAATGGAGAGTCAATATGCAGATTTAGTAATTTCCGCCTGCCTTCCTTTGTTCTCTGAAAAGCTGCTTTCAATCTAATGAGTAAAAAAGTGGATTTTGGCCGGGTAAAGTGAAGTGACCAATCCTAGCAAACTGTATATGAATGACAGCACGTGGCATCAGCGGCAGAAAATAATAGTGGGTAGAAAAAATAGTATTTTGCATTTGTCGTGGACATTTTTGAAGAGAGCACCATAAGTTTCTTCATTAGTCAAGTGTACTAAAGGCAAACAGTATCTGTTAGAAATGGATCCAAAGTATGAAAGGAAGAAATGAAATAGTTATTCCTATGTGGAAGAAAATGTCTTTTTAACATTCTAAAACAATCCAGAGTTTAAGGCTAGAAGAGGGGGTGGGAGAATAAGAAGTCCAAGGGGAGAATAGCAGAGAGCAAAGGCAGAAGATGGTATAAATACAAGGAAAGAGTGGAAGTGAGGGAGAAAAAGCAACTGTAGCATGAGGGTGGATGAAAGGAGAAGATAAGAGAAACCAAATTACTAGGGAATTGAGGAAGTGTACTAGTGACCACTGATAATATTCACTTTTGCGTTTGAAGCTTACTACAAAAAGGTTGTATTTAATTACTTTGGACTGATTAAAAGCATGGAAATGTAATTGCTTTGATAACACTCTGTTCCAGGCCAGATGTTTTCATGCTAACATATCAGCTGTTACTTGGTAGGAACTTGCAGTCTCGTTCCTCTGAACATTAAGTTCAGTTATCATCTGCACGTACAGATTAAAGCAGTTTGCAGTAGCTCAACTTCCCCACAGAGGTATTATTTCATCATGTACATATGACCAAAGGCCTGTTTTAATGAGGATTTAGGTCTCATGTACTGACTGAAGAAAACAGCAAAGCTCATTATGACATTATGACATGAGATTAGTTTCATGTACTCTCAGGTTAGAACCCTTTCCTTAAAAAAAGAAAATGTCTCAAAAAAGGTCTGTTTTTTTCCTCACCATGTTATTTATTTACTTATTGGACCAAAGTACATTTTCCTTATTCCTCTTTTTTGTTCTCTTTTATCTTGAGCAAACAAGAATTGGAGAAATAGCAGCATGGATGTTTAGCAGGACTGACTCAATGGAATTTTGTTCATTAAGGTACCAGGCTTTACCATGCTTTACAGTACACAGTGCCACGAGAAAACAAAATGTAATTTTTTCCAAGACAAAAAAAAAGAAGATACTGTATGAAAGTTCTGCGTGAGACTTGAAATTCAGGAATGAATAGGTTTTGGTACAGGAGTCTCAAGGAAAAATGTGGGCACCAGGCCACAAGTTATATATCAAGTTCCAAGACTTTGCGTTTCTATCTCACAAACAAAAGAATACAACTGGATTTGCCTGGGTCAGCTTTTCAAAAAAATCACACACTGCCAACACGTTCCTTAGTTGTTCTAACAAGTTTTAGTTGTTGGTTCTAAACTAATATTAAGTGAGGCTCAAGTGAAGTTAAAGACAGGTTGAAATGCTTTATCGATTCGGTTAGCTTTTCCCTTCCTATTAGTTTTGCAGCTGTCACCATAGCATTTCTAACTCGTTTAGATCAAAGCAGGCACATATGTACCAGTTCCTTAGGTACAGCCTGAACAAGGTCATATGTTTCGAGCTGATTAAAGTGGCTGTGTCAGGATGCTAGACACTGGGTGTTCCCAAAACAACAATGCGGTTTGCCTGCAACTTTATTTATTTATTTTGGTCAGTGAAAAAGCTGTTCTTTGTCTGTCAGGAATGAGGCTAAAAGAGCATTGCAGCACAGCCAGTACAGCTGATCGAGTTTTGTTGTTTTTTTTTTTTTCCTGGTTCTTGAAAGAAAGCAAAAGGAGAAAAAAATAGACTAATTTGAATTGTATCGTGGACAATGGCCTCTAACATAGCCTTTTGCCAACAATACTTGGCTCAAATGGACAAGGCAGCAGCCAGCATTTGGGGATTTTCTTGGGACAGCTTGTGTTAGGGCAGTTTTTTAGCGTTTCTTTTAGAATATGTCAGGTAAACGGAGAATCGTTCCTTAATTCATCTAAGACTTTGTTTTCCTGTAAGGAAAAAACATTATGAATTGTGCATGCCAGTAGGCCAGGTCAAAAGGTAGTTATCTTTGTATTTCTTTCCGTATTTGTTCCATTTTTTCCCTTCTTTGAATCTATTCTGACAGCACCTCTTTTCCTTAGTTCTAAAAGGTTACGCTCATGGCAGCTTAAAGAAACCAGGACCTCTCCGAGATAACAAGTGCTGGAGAACTTAGTGGCTGCATCCCTTACATTGTCACATTATTCCTGCAGTGTATATCTTCTGAGAAAGTGTTAGGTCAGCATTATTCCCTTGGCCTGTTATAATTCACTCCTAAAATGCTTTTCCCTGTGCTGCTCTATGGCATGTGGCATAATTGTATATGTGGCAAAACATTTTTGGACTTAAGTAGAAATTTTTTAGAAAATAATGCCAAAAATTGAAGGGTGGAATGGAGAGGAGGGGAGAAGAGTGGGGAAATCATAACTGGTCTTGGGCAAGATAGCAGTAACTGAAATTCCAGTTATTTATACAGCAGCCTAATCCAGTACTCTGGGACTCAATGCAGGCCATATTCAGCAAAAACAAATATAGAGTGTAAAGATAAATCACATTAGTGCTTGGATGACCATGAGGAAATGGTCATATGTTTGTAACAAACTCCAACTTGTTTGCCCTGTTATGGGGCATGAAAGTTGAAGGGAATAAGGGCATGATCACCCTCCAGCAACCTTTATGCAAGCTCACTGCTGCCTGCAAGTTGACAGCTGACATCCGAATGTATTTTGGGTGCTTAATTATTTTCTCATAAACTTCTTGTTCTAGTGGGCTGAAAATGTTCACTCTGTTTGTTGTCTCATTGGTGTAAATGACTTGGTCTTTTTATTTGACCAGGTTCTCATCTGAGGTCTGAAGGACTGTAGATATTACACCCGAGTAGAATGGGTATTATAATGTATATTTACTTCCAAAGATATTGAAGGACTTGTCTACACTAGAGCACCTCTTCTGAAGCAGTTATGTTGGCAGAGCCTCCAGATGCTATAGCAACCATTCCCTCACACTGTTCTAGCCTCTGCATCTGAGAAACTGAGGCGAAACAAGGCATCCGTAACTATGTCCACAGCAGGGGTTCTGCAAATATCACTGTCTCAGTTGTGCAGTGTTACCTTCCTTCACAACCGTTGCCAAGTCCCTGCTCTTAGAGGCGGCTTGGGGAGCTCTCACTGCCAGTGCTGCCCCAAGGTGCACATTACTCTCTGCTGTGCTGGTGAAATGGTGGATGTGCATGCTGAATCCCACACAGGATTGACTAGGTCACTATCACTGGGCTGCTGAGCTGGCCTCATCCCTTTCACTTTCATTCTTCATCACCTGCCAAACTAAAAGGTATTGTTTTTTTCCCTTTCTCCCAAATAGGTCCCCCCACCTTTGTGTTACTGGGCTCAACTAGAATTTCTCAAATTTTCTGGTGCTTTATCCCTTCCTTATTTGTTTTGATTTGGATCACTGCCCTTCCTACAACTGCCTGCATACCCATCTCCTTGGAAACAGCAGAAGTTGTTTATGGGAAGGCAGTGAGGAAACTAATTGATTTGTAGCAGCTGCTGTGGGTACCTTCCAGGGAAGGATGGCAACTCATGGAAAAGTTAGCTTTCAGTTGTGCTGACTGCTGAAGGGTCAGGTGATGTAGACAAAAGTGTCCTCCTTACGATTCTGTTTCCAGATTGTGTTCCTCTGTTAGCAGCGACAGCAGGAAGTTTGTTGTGTGTGTGCACATGCACATTTTTACGGACCATTTTTGTTAGTCTTTTTCATCACCAGTGTGTAGGAACTGAGAAGCAATGGAAGGGTAAGTGTAGCTCATTTTGTACTCTGTGCCATAATAGGTACTTTGTGAAAAATCATGCTGGTACCCCACACCGTGCCAGGCTGGTTTTACCTGTGACCACCAGGTGGGACCTCTTGCCTATGAAGGCAGCGTGCCCCCAAGAAGCAGCCACCAAGCCCCAAGAGGCAGCTGTCTGGGCTCGCTGCAGGCAGCCAGCACAAAATGGCTGAGGGCCACCCAGGGTGTCTGGAAAAGGCCAGTGGTGCAAGGGTTGCTGCTAGCGTGGACAAGGGGGGCTGTGCTGGTGCTGGGTGGACCACCCTGAAATGCAGGATCTGCCCCAGGGGTGCTAGCATGCAAAAGCAGCAGAGTGTGGGAGGCCCAAAGTGAAGCAAGCCCTGGCAAAGAGATGCTGATATCAGTGTCTCTATGATGACAGCCTGGGGGAGAAGGAAAGTGTTTCCATGTACCTCTTGCATGTCTTGAAGAGGTGGTGTGGATGGATGTGATTTTTTTTTTCTATTTTGTATGTATTCTGAAACAGTACTGAAAGAGCTGTTGGTGAAAAACTGTTCCTTCTTTGAAAACATTCTGTAGGAATGAATTTTCCTGTCATATCTTCTGGTTTTTGTAAGGATTACTTCCTTCTGTTACTAGATTCTTTCCGTCACTTTTGGGGAATCAGCAACTGTTATAGCTATGCATGAGGAGGAAGCCCCTTCTTTGGGGCTCTCACAAAGAAGCAAGTCCTGGGGGGTACACAGCACCACTGCTGTTCTGCCAGAAGAATTTGCCATGTTTTAAACTCTAAAATGAGCCGTACCATAGTTGTTGTATCACTGAACCTTCACACAAGCTGCTTTTCCAGCAACTGAAGCTGTATACAATCTTCATTTTAAAAAAAAATTTAGATTTATCAAGTGAGGTGCTTGGTTTGGTGCCTAGTTTGGTAGGTAGCCATAGTGTGCTTAAAAGGTGCTTCAACTTCCTTCTCTTGGCATTGTGTTTACACTTCCAAGTACTTGCAAGACCTGGTAAGACCCTTCAGAAGTGAATGACTCTTTCTACTTTAAACTGAATTGATAGGACCCTTAGCAAAGGGCAACAGAGTTTGTACTTCAATGAAAACATTTGCACAGCATTGGAATTGGTCTCTGCCATTCATAAGTAGAATTAGTAGATGAGTAGAAGGGCAAAGAATACAAAATAAAAGCTAATTTTTAAAGTCCAAACATATTACGGGTGCCTTTAAAACTAGTTTCTTTTCCACCTTTTCTCTTCAGATGATCTATAGCCTTTCTTTGTATATATAACATATATACCCTATGACCCATGCTTGGTTGTCATAGCACTGCCAATGTAAGCTACAAAATAAGGCTTGAATGACCTGTCATAGAGTACAAATGTGTTGATCTCAAAGGGTCTGCTTTCCTACAGCTTATATTATAGCAAGACACTTCGTGCAAGTTTCCTTGTCCATGTCTTGAGTATCAAGGAAAGCCACTGTTTGACAAAGCATAAAAAGCCTTCAGATGTGCTTCTGATAAAATAAAGAATGTGAAAGGGTAGAACAGAAAGGGAATTAATACATAAGTTTAATAATGGTGAGAATGCTGATAGTAATCATGAGAAGGTCGCATGTTAACTATGCGTTTGTTATTTCAACACTCTATGTCAAAAGCCATGTCTTTATTATGTAATAAAGCCATATTTAAAAAACAACAACAACAAACTGTAACATTATTACACTGTACCGGAACAATAAGAAGGCTGCAAAATGAGACTGTAACACTTGCAATGCTTGCTCTGCAAAGTCCACTGAAGGCATATGCTAACTTCAGTAAAATAGATGCTATAGAAGTGTTTTAATCTTTGGCTTTTAGAAGGTCATTATTAAGTTTGGAAAGCACAGAGGAAAAAAGTTAGAGAATTTTGGCTGTTTGCGGGCAGCTGTGTGTAGTGTTACTAAAGAAATTGTTTTGGAATTGCGTTAACATACACAATACCTCTGGGTATATGTGGCTTTTAAAATTATTATTTTATGCAAGTCATCTAGCTTATTATAAACACAGCCAGGGACTGCTCAGTGATGTGCCTTGAAAACTGTTACATAGTTCACTAAAGGGCTAATGTCATTATATAGCTCCCTTTTTGTAGGTTATGGACTGTGAATCAAAGGGCAGCTTAATAGGAAGCTTTCTTCAGCCTCCAGCTAAAATGATTCCTGCACCCTTTGTTTGTGGAGAACCAATGAAGTTGGCAGCTGCTGGTGACAATGGGCCTTCTATCTGCCATCTATTTATCATACCAAGGTATGCAAAAAAGTGGTCTTTTATAATTGTTCCTTGTGAAATCTCTTGAGCAAAGTCTCCATTTTGTTTTACCCAGTTCAATGACTTGCTGCAATTATCAGTCAGTAAGACAGGATGTATACGCATTCAGAGGGAGTAGTCTCCCTGAAGTTGTACATCTGGAATGGAAACTGCTGCAAGACTTCTGACATCCTTATAAACTTTGGCTTTGAAAACTGTTTAACTTAAAGATCGTCAGACTTCCTCTAAAAGCAAAGGAGAAGACTTCAAACTCAACAGAAGCTGTTCAAGCTTTAAATCCAGAAAAAAAAAAAAGAGATGATAGTACTCTAACTTGAAATTGGCTTTGTGCTGTGCTATTCAACTCTTTCTAGCTTTAAATCACTTATCAGCTTTTTTGTGTAGTATGATATATTGGGAGAACTTGTGAATAAAATAGATTCTTAGGTAAGTTATCAACATATTTGTCTATGTGAAACAAGAATCCACTATGAATACCTTGTGCCTTCATCAGTGATTAATGTATGGAGCTCATGGGACAAATGCTTGGTGGTTTAAGTTGTACAGATAGCTAAGCAAATCACCACAAGTTTACCAAACCTGGATTTATTTAATGTAAAACTTTGCAATATTGCACAGACACAGTCAATCTATATGTCATAATTGTTCTTTATTTTGTGGCTTCCTCATGTGAAGAATACGTGAATTCTTTAATAAACTTCTGTCATATGGAGTTTGGACTATTTGGATCAGGACATTCAGCTCAATATCATGCAGCTAAATGTTTAAATGAAGAAACGTTTGGTATCCAAACAGAAAGATGTAAGAAGTGGCCCCACTCCATCCTTCTGCTCTCTGGGACCCGTTATTAATTTACTTATCTTAATTAAGCTATGTGAAGCTGCTTGGAGTTGTTCTGGATTTAGCAGTATTTGCCAACATTTTGACTGAAAATAACTTAATATCTTTGCTATTCTGTTCTTTATGCTACACCTATGCAGTAAACATGTTTACTTTCTCCTAGGTACATTCTGAATGTGTAATTGTATAATTGGAGAATGTCATTCCTTTTAGAGCTGATCCTAGAAAGAAAAGCTAGGTAGTATTTTTCCATTTGAAGTGTATTATAAAAATAGTATGAGGAACTGTTACAAGAGCTCAGTGTAACACATGCTTTTATTTTCTAGCTGTGGTGTCAGCACTGAGAACTCTTCAAGAAAAGATCCACCGTCTAGAGCTAGAGAGGTCATGTGCTGAGGAGAATCTGCACAGCCTTTCTGTAGCAGCTGCTCAGTATAAGAAGGCCTTAGAGCACGAGTCCTTCAGAAATGACACAGCACATCACAAACTGATGCAACGGAGGAAAGGTATTTCTCTGAGTGATAAGGTGTAGCCACACCAACTCAAAGACTGCATAATCCAGGGAGTGTTTGTTTTGACAAACAGCAAATTAATTTAATGCAACCCCCCCCTGTTTTTTTGTTTGTTTGTTTGTTTGTTTTTTCCATCTGAGCTGTGGAGGGACAGAAGCTGAGAATTGTAGATAAAATTTAGATTTTATTTTTTTTTAATATATTTTTTTAATATATTTTAACCAGGCATTGTATAACTCACAAGGCTGTGTTAAAAATAAACAGATTACAGGTGGTGTGTTTAACTCCTACAATAAGCTAGCATCTGCTTACTTGTATAACACTCCTAACTTGAGAAAAGTGTGTAGAAGCGAATAAACTAGATTCTTCTCATATGAATCAACATAACAGCAGTGCTCACACCTTTGGAATTCATATTAGAGACTGGCTCTGGAAAAGCATCTTGATTCTCATGTCATACACAACATACATTTAATCACATGAGTTGTTCAGACTAACAAAACCCTTCTGGCCTCTTTTGAAGATAGAGAATTCCGCAGAGAGATGACTAACTAGTTAAATATACAATTCCTGTTGCTTTATTGAGTGTCTTTGCTTCTGTTTGCAGATGTAAGTGTGCAGTTAAATGCTGCACAGTCCCGCTGCTCCCTGCTGGAGAAACAGCTGGATTACATGAGGAAAATGGTTGAGAGTGCAGTACTGGAAAATAAAATGATTTTAGAACAACAGGTAAAGCCTTCTAACGTACTAACAAAGTAGTTATATAGTTAAAGATATAAAAATTTATTCCTCATTCTTCCTCAGCTCTGTGTACTGTGACGGATAGCAAACAGAAATAATTTTCTGTCTGGCTAGTTGCTGACGACCATTCAATGCATTGTGTGAAAAGTCTCCCTAGATGTAACTCCAAATGAGTAAAACCATGCTAATACTTGCACATTTGATAGACAAAATGACTGCTGGAAACGTAGGTTTTATTTGCCTGGTATTTTTCATCACTTTGCAATTTAAAGAACATGGCATTTAAATTAGTTAAACACCTTTACTGTAGTATGTGGGTTTTTGGTTTTTTTGTTTTGGTTTGGTTTGGTTTGGTTTTGTGTGTGTGTGTGTGGGTAGGTTTTATTTTTATTTTTTTCTGTCTGAAATAATTTTAGTCAGTTGCCAGTTTTACTCTAGCTTATGTTTTCTGACCCATCTTCAGAAAGAGAAAAATCAGAACCAGATGGAACTGCATGCGAAACTTGAAAAACTTGAAGTGCTAGAAAAAGAGTGTATTAAACTTAGTGCTACTTAGAGAATTGCAGAGGTAAGTAAGCATGGAATTAGTCTGAAAGTCACTCATTTGATATGAGTTATGAGGCACACTGTTAATAGTGCAAACTTTTGCAAAAGTTTTCTCTGTTAGAGCTGAGATCATGAAATACGCCTGAGTGAATGCTTGGCTTCCTTGGCTTCATTTACATAAATTATTTTTGTTTTGTTTTGTTTTTTTTCCAGTCTGGGCCTTAGAAATTCCAGCTGTCCTATATTATCCCAGATTACAATTACAAGCTACTGCAGGTTTCTGAATTCAGTGTGACAAAATGAAGTGTGACTAAGCTTTCTTGCTTTCCAATTCAGGACAAAATCAAACACTTAGAAGAAAAGCTTTGTCAAGAAGAGCATCAGTACAAGCTAATAAAAGGCAATGCTAGCAGCTCACGTAGACTGAAACAATTTTATTTGATCTCATTTTGTTACTGAAGGAAGCTATTCACTCTGTTTAAGATACCTTTTTAATAACATTTAAACTCTACATGTTTTAAATCCTAGAGTATTAACTCCTGGAAAACTCCTAGAGTACTAGCTAGGCTAGTCATAAATTACATGAGGGAAAATCTGATGTATTGTGTTTCTTAATCGGGAAAGATTCTGCTTGGTTTTGTGTTAACGAGTATTCATCAGCCTTAAGGCTGCTATCAGTGATTTAGGCAGAGTATTAATTTTTAGAGAAAATGGAACTGAATCAGGTAATCTCAGTTTAAGGTAACTAGAAGATAGATGGTCATGTGAGAATCCTCATACCTCAAGTAAGGCTGGTCGTTCTCTTTGTATTCCTTTTTGTTAAGATTTGCTGAAATTGAATGTAATGGACTATAGTTGGAATAGTCTTCAGTGGTGATACATTGTTTATTAGGGGAGAGTTTGTATAATTGATCTGTGAAATCACAGTCAGTTTGTTGGGCCATCACCCATTTCAGAGCGGAATATTTGCGAAAGCGAGCAAAATCAGAGAAACAAAGGAACAAAGTAGATTCAGGTATTCTAAAGCTTCATTGAGAGGTAACAGCCATTTTGAAAGAGCTGTCTGTGGTGGCATTCCACCATGCAGAGCTGATGAAGAATTTTGGAAAAGTGCAGCCATCAGTGAAGTTAAAAGCTTAAAGTAATTAATAATTGGAGACAGTTTTATATCTCTTCCAAGTTCAATTGGCTTTCATCAGTCCAGGAACCTTACAGTTACTAGCCCAGATATCTGATCACCTCTAGAATACAACAGAACGGCACAGTTGAAAACCTGCAATTTTGGAAGGGGGTTGTTTCTTAAACTGCTTCTTCTAATGAAGAGCAGAAAGCCAGCTATGAAGACTTTATCTTTTGAGTAGCATTAAGAATAACTCTCCCAGAGGAAATAATCTGACCTTAGCAGTAGTATAAACATTTGCTCAAGAAGGGAGTTTAACACAATGAATTGGGTCTTAAACTACTCTTAGTCCCACCTTGATTCACTGTCGATCAGTTTAGGTCTGTTGGATCTGGGTTTGGAAACACAGGGTGTGGCACAGCTGATTCAGCTTCCTTTTGATGACAGAAAAATCAGAGTAATCTCACTTTAGTGATGAACTTCCAGCATTGTTTAGCCGGATCTGCTGCAGATGCCAAAACAAATTTCTTGTCCTTTTGGATTGGGAATGGCTATTATCCTGTTTCATGGGCCTTTATATCAACTTTGAACTTCAAAGTAATGTGTGGATTGTCCAGCAGGCTTGACCTCTATGTTACACAGATGGATTAAGTTCTTTCAGTCTCCAGGATACAAGATCCCAATGTTCACATACTTTGGATTTTATGATCAAATCCTTCGCAAGCAGCAGGATTGTTTTATTTCAGTTACTGTGTGTCATAGTGGAAAAGTACACCTACTGCATCTGGATGAGAAAATGGAAACTTGTTAGACAGAGCTACGTCTGATGCCATACCATCCCAGTAACCTGTTCAGTTTTTAGGCATAGGTTATGCCTTCCAAGCGGAATAGTTAATAGTGCCCTTAAACGGCTCTCATTCATGTGTGGAACAAAGAATTAATTAGACCGTGTGATTTCAGACTTCTAGTGTTGTATTAAATAGTTGCTTTCTTTATTGCTTATGCACACAGCTCCAGGCAGAATTTGAGATAAACAAAATTTCGATGTCTTCAGATTCATCTGAAAGTGAACTTAAAAAGAGAAGCAGGAAGAAAAGAAGCTCTAAAAAGGTAATAGAAAGGTTTTCATTATCACCGTTTTGCTGATAGGATCTGACTCACACAGAGACTGGAATTTGTGTTTGGAATGGTAATGTAAGAGCCACTTGATTTGTCTGCTGCACTTTATTCAGTTTCCAAAGTGAATAACAGTGCCCAATAGCTCTGTTTTTCTTTATATTTTATTTTTTTGCTTTTCATAACTAAAACTGGGACAGAGCTGGCAGCACCTCACTGGAAAATGTTCACATACTATAATGACAACAACCTTTGTTACAGTTTTCCTGCCCTCCTCTGTGTCCTGCCTTATCTCCTTTTCAGCTTACCTGGCAAAATTAGCTTCCAAAGTAATTTTAAAGTAGGCCATCCTAAGATGGCACATTTTAGGGAGATAGTTGAAATCAAGAGAATTTTGCAACAAATGTTACAGGTCAGTCAAAATTTTGCAACTCTAGTTTTGCTTATGTAAGCAAAGCTCAATTTCTTTTTAATGTCTGACTAATTGCCAACATATCTGCTAAGTGAATCTGGAAGATAATTTACTTATCTCAGCTGTTATTGTTTGAAAATTCTATTCCTTCCATGTACAGTAGGGAAATGTTTTTAAAAAAAAACATGAAGGAATCTGAGCTGAGGCATTTCCCAGCTTCTATATTTGAATTTCTGTTATTCGACAAAACAAAAAAAGAAGATTGCACTGTTGGTTTGGCACACTGAAATCTCTTCTCTTTCTTTTTCTGTCTATTTTATGGCAGAAAAGTCCTATAATGAAGGAAATGCATCTTCCACAATTTCACATCAAGGCAGGTGTGCTACCTTTTGTGGTAGGGAAGGTGAGTGAAACCAAAAATTCTCACTAAATCGGCAGCTACCATTTCAGCCTCTTTGCTGTAATTGTTAAACACATTTGTAGATAACTGACTCATTCTTCTTTAAGTCTGTCAGCTTCAGCCATTCTCTTTGTGCGAATGTACAAAGTGTGTTGCATGTTATGAAGCATCGCAATCCACGTATCTCATCACAAAGACAAATTCAAAATACATGTGGAATTTCAGGACAAACAACTCTTTCAAAATCTGTATCCTCATCATCTACTGCCACCAGAAGACATTCTGACCTTCTGTTGGGAATACAAGATGAGCTGAGCCAAATGAGCTTGTGAGTAGTCATCCTCTGTATTATGAGTAAAAATGACTTCAACAATAGCCCTGCAAAGCTATGGGTGTACTATACTCAAACCTACCAAGTGTATGACTACATGGGAGAATTTCCTGAGCAAGTCTAACTGGTAGCATATTTCTCATTTGAAAACTTCTTTTTGTCCTGATGTTTAACTGATCTTGTAAGTGAGCAAAATACTCTTCAGCTGGGTTTCTTTTCTGTTGCTTATCTGCTACTGAAGTAACAGCTGCAGCAAATAAAAAATCTTCCAGACCTGGGATTTATAGAAATTTGAAATATACTCTGAGATCTATAAAGTATACCAAGAATGTTCTCCTGTACAATGGTTTAAGAGGGTTGTGAAACAAAGGCATACTTTCTTGCCAGAAAATGAGCAGAGTGTGGGAAAAGCTAATTCTCGGAACGGGACTGTATGTATCTTTCTGGCCATACAAATAAATGTGAAAGACAAGTTGTGTTTTTAGGCATCTTTGTATTAACACAAGCTTGTGGAATTGTGGGCTAAAGCTATGCAGCTGGTCTTAGAAGACATGTGAACATGATGAGCTGTGGTTTGAACGGAGGAGGACATGTTGATTAAACCACTTCGGATGTTGACACTGGTTTGAAACATTTGATGTGGCAACATTTAAACTGGCAACCAATCTCTTCTTCAAAAAATAATGGTTGGTTTAATCATAGCAGTTCAAGGACAGGAATATTTTTCTTTGCAGCAACAACCAGTTGCCCCTGTTAAAGTGTCAAAAACCAACAGTTAGAAGTTAGGAAAAAAAATTTTGAGCTTTGGAAAAAGATTACCTATCTAAAAGAGCATGTGCTTTCAATTTGTTTGTTCAGATGTCCAGGTATCAAGCTGGTCTAAAGCATTAATTTTAATTAAGTTGGTTAATTTAATTAAACAACACACTTTGCTGATGATCTTTTTGAGTAGAACATTTCAATTTGAACAGTCTGGCAGGAAAATTAACTTAAATTATTAATTTAAAAAACACTTTTCTGTATTACAATAAGCTTTCAAGTCTGCACTAAATTGGGCAAGAACTTCATAGCTGCTATTGTCCTCTGTTTACTTTCCAAATTCTCATCAGCTACAAATCTGAAATGAGAGTCAGAGCCCCTGGAAAAAGCAAAAGAACCAAAAAACCACCCTCTTTTCTAGAGTGAATATATTCCAGATGAATGTGTATTGTGCAAGGGGTAAATAATGCTAAATTGCTATACTCAAGACAAAACAGCTAGCAATTCATGCAATACACTAAAACTATTGGAGGAAATCCTAGAGGCTATATCATGAATATTTAACTGTGCCATTTTTGTTTTTAACAGTGAACGTCAAGAACTTCTGAAGCAGATCCAGGAGACTCAGGACTCCAAAATTCATGAAGACCTAGAACAGAGGCTGGATTGCCTTGTAAATCAAATGGACAGCAAAGGAGAAGAAATATCCAAGTTGAAAAAACACCAGAATAGCGTAAGAAAAAAAATCTAAACTGTCCAGCTAGTAACACTCTTGTTAAATGACTGCCCCACGCTGCTTTTTGTTGTCATTAACTAGAATGCCACTGGAATGCTTAAGCTAGGATGTTCCAGCATGGGTGATTAAGGTTAGGCTGCTAACTCAATGTTCTTGTACCTGCTATTCCTCCTGTAGATCATAAAATGGTGCTTAGAGCTGGCAGCTAGATATGTACACTAGTGAGAAAGCTTCCTGTCCTGTGGCAGTTCTGCAGTACAGAGCAGAGTTGCTCAGTCTGTCACTTTCACTCCCTCTATTAGGACAGGCTGTTGAGATTCATTACTTTGTGCCCTCTGTCTGGGGAATGAGAAAATAGAAGCTATAATTCCTGTGCAGACAGGCTTGAATGTCTTATATTTTACTTAAATATTGAAGTTTTTATTATGCAAATACTTTACTGACTGCAACTTCTTTCAAAAATCATAGCTAGACAAGCCTTTTAGGTTTTTAACCCTTAACCTATATGCATTCTGTCAGTATTTTCTGTATATACATAAATAACAACTTTCTGTACATGCCCATAGAAAATCACACTTACAAGCTCAGCCTGCTTGTAGCAATTTGCTTTGGAACATAATAAAAAATGCAACCTATAATTCTGTCAGATATTTCTCTGCTCTTTCATCTTATTTTGTAGGATAAATAGGCTCCCATAAGAGCTTTGCTTATACTGGAAACAAAACAGGACTCAGTGTGAGACTTTGTGGAAGGGGAAAATTATATTTAATTTAAATGTGATCAGCTTCGTTCATATTCATTCTGTGATAGATTTTACTCAAACTTTTTATTGTCCCATATACTTACAAAGGCAAGGACGCTTTTGTCAAAGTCTTGTCAGGGTTGCATGTAAGGAAAGTGGACTGTAGAGTCCTTGCTGTCTCTCTTGGCAGTATCTACTGATTTATGGATAAGTATCTAACATTCTTGAGAAACTAGCACTGATGGTGTTATTCCTTGCCTCAGAATCTTGGTAACATTACGAACCTCAGAAAATGGACAACAGCCCCTTTACTTCTTCATTTTGCATATCCTTATGGCTACAGTCTGCCTTCATTTGGGGATGATGGGAAGAGGGATGGCATGTTTGATGTGGCGCAACCCTGTTGTTATCCTTGAGTGTTTGAGAGTGTAGGTCTTTTGCTGGCAAGTTGTCTGTGCTGTGGTACAGCCTTATCAGAGCACATGCCTTACAGTCATTATGTAAGTAGCACATTCCTCATGCTTGTCTGTTTGGTTAGCATCCATCACACCTTGGTTATCAATACAGGCCACTCCTGTAACCCTTGGTATCTATTGGTTTTTGGGCTCTTTTTGTTGTTGTTGTTTTTTTGGCGCTTTCATAGACAGACCTATCTATCTGAATTTCACACCTATCAGTCTTAATATTTCTGGTGCATATTTCTGCATTTAGAACCTGTCATGTTAAAAATACTGTAGTCATCTCTGTGTCTCCCATTTAATAATATATGTCAGAATGCAATTAAATTTAATCTTTCTAGAAATGGATGGATAACCCAAATTGGCGTATGGAGTGTTTTCAGCTTAGAGATATTTTTATGCCAAATGCAAGTCAAGGCTTTATATTTGACATCTAAAAAATATTCTATAGCAATCAACCATATTTATTATGTTTCTTGATTTTTGTTGTGAGGCTTTAAAGTAAGCTGTCAGACATGGTGATTGATAATAAGCTGTATAGATTTTATAGCTTCTCTGTTTTTCTTACATTGGTACAATCTGAAATGGGGAAAGACCATTGTAAATATAAATTGGTAACAGATGATATTTAAGCTCTTTTAAGCAAGCATTTTTAATTCATGGAGTAATGGGGTTCAGCAGCCTTGAGTGTGGATGAGGTCAGTTGTCTATAATGTTTTCTGTGCGGGCAAAGTCAGACAACTGTATGCAACATTAGTAGGTTTTAATGATTTTTAAAAGTCCTTTGGATGTCTTCAGTTTGGAATTTGGTAGAAATTTGGTAAGTTCTAAAGCAGTAGCAAAGTGGGTAATGTTCTAATTAGTTTTTCTTTGTAGGTGCAGAAATTAAAGCGAAAGACTCAGAAACTGAAGAAAGAGGCAGCTCATGTCAAACCAAGCTATGGTAACCGAAAGGAAGCAAAGGAGATTGCAGTGACTGTAAGGGAAAGTATGTCCAAATCTTGTGCTGGGCAGAAAAGAAGCATCTCCCTTCAGCTGCTAAAAAATGTACAGAAGCTTCAGTCAACACTGAAAAGAGATGACATAGTGTGGGAACAATCATTCTAAAATTAAAGTTTTTGAAGTTTTCTGACAGCTAGTAAATTTTGAATTTAACAAAGTAGCTTTTAAAAACAAAATAAATATAGCATTTCTCATTCTAAACTGTCTAATAACTAGTACGTCAGTTTGTTCACCTCTATTAACTTTCATGTAGCATAGCTATAATTCCAATACACTGAATTGTAATGAAATGTTTCAACAGATTAATTAAATGCTTAATTAACTTGTCAAATAAACCCGTATCCTCCTAGGCTTAAAATAACACGCAATCTTTGGTATCCTGCTCTCCCCCATCTCCTGTTCAGAAGATTCTTTGAGCTTGTTTTTCCAGAGTGACATACAACATCCTTGTCTCTAAACTGGAGAGATGTGGATTTGAAAGATGGATCACCCAGCTGATAAGGAATTGGCTGAATGATCATACTCAAGGAGTTGCAATCAACAGTTTTATGTCCAGGTGTAGACCAGTGGCACTCCTCAAGGATCAGCATTGCAACAGGTGCTTTTTAACATCTTTGTTGGCGATGTGGTCAGTGGGTTTGGGTGCACCCTCAGACAGCTTGCTGACAATACCAGGCTGTGTGTTGCAGACAACGCGCTGGAGGAAATGGATGCCATCCAGAGGGACTTTGACAGACTTGAAAGGAGAAGGACTTGGGAGTATTCCTTGACTGGAAACTCAACATGACCTGATAATTTGCTCTTGCAGCACTGGAAGTCAATCTTATCCAGGGCAGCATCAAAAGAAACACAGTTAACAAGTTGAGAGAGGTGATTGTCTCTCTCTGCTCTGTTGCTGTGAGGTCCTAGCTAGAGTACTGTGTTCAGCTCTGGGGTCCCCAACATAATAAGAAGGACATGGAGCTGTTGTAGCAAATCCAGAGCAGGACTATTAGAGTGATCAGGGGGGTGGAGCACTTCTCCTATGAAGACAGGCTGAGAGAATTGGGGTTTTTCAGCCTGGAGAAGAGAATGCTCTGGAGAGATCTCACTGCAACCTTTTTGTACCAAAAGGGAGCCTACAAGAAGGCTGGAGAGGGACAGGGACTCTTTATCAGGGAGTATGGTGTTAGGAAAATGGGTAAGGACTTTCACCTAAAAGAAGTTAGAGTTACATTGTATATAAGGAGGAAATTATTTACACAGAGTGTGGTGAGGCGCTGGAACAGGCTGCCCAGAGAAGCTGAGGATGCCCTGTCCCAGGGAGTGTTCAAGACCAGGCTGGATGATGGGACCCTGGGCAACCTGGTCTAGCAGAGGGTGTCCCTGCCTCTGGCAGGTGGGTTGACTGGATGATCTTTAAGATCTCTTCCAACTTAAACAATTACACAATTCTGGGATTCTATGACTTGCGCTAGCACTTCTGTTCGAAGAAAAGCAGTGTTTTTCCTTTTCACTAAATAACTGAAGATTCAGTCACTGCAGCTGAAAAAATTCCAGAAAAAAGGGAATTGTTTCTTATTTATATATTTCTTCTTTTTTTATGTTATTATTACTCATAAGATTTATCAACAGTGTTAGTTTAGGGAATTCTACGGTTTGGAAGCACAACCAAAGAGCTATGCAGCTTTGCGTGTATAGCCCTCCAGATCAAAAAGCTGACTGCTATGTGATAGCTTCCCATAGTGCATCCTGATGCTTTGACATGTCTGAAGTGGCTTACTAAAAAACTCTGAAGAAGAATAAGCAGACTTAAATAACTTTCCTTGTGTCTGCGAGTAGAAGTTTGCACAGAAAGGGACAATAAGCTAATGTGACCCTGGTAGATATTGCATTAACAGGCTTAGGACTGGTGATAGTGAATGTAGATATGGAGAAGGGAATAGAAGGACGTGAGGAGTGTGGGTAGGGAATGAAATGGTTAGGAGAGACATAAGAGAGAGAGAGAAGGTTGGTTTGCTTGACTTTCCAAGAAGTTATAGCTCTGTAGAATTTCTTTTAGCCTCCAGGATGAGGCAATACTGAAGGGGGTAAAGGGAGAAAAAAGCCTTTACATTTTTCATAAGTGTTCTGGTGCAGATCTCAAGTACAAAGAGAATGCAGTAGGCTTTTCAAGCCCTCCTACAGGTAAGAATGAAAACTGGAGATGCGCTCTGTTGTTAAGGGCTTTGAATAAAGGCTAGTAATGATGTGTTGTCCTCATGGGAAGTCTTCAAATCAGGGTAAGTTTTGCTCTGATCTGTACCTGACCGGAAAAAAGATTGTGACAATCTTTGACAGAAGTGTGTGCAAACTTTTTGTGGCAGGTTTGGGGTAGTGCTGGTGAGGAGTTTATAGACTACAAACGTTTTTATCAGGACCATGGAAGACCATGCTGTGCAGCTAATATGCGGGGATGATTTTTCTCCATTTTACGCACTATTTTTTCTTATGGACTATCTCTGCCTTAGAAAAGAACATTTTGTGCTTAAAAGCACCTAAACACATTCTAAACAGGGTGCTTTCCTGGTATGGATAGCACTGCAACTTGTGGAGACAAGAGAAAAAGGACTATCTCTGCTATTAACATTTTCAGACTATGTGTATCCTGCTGCCACAAGGTAAGCCTATGACATTCCCAGAGGTAGTTAAATAACCTCTGGATCTCTGTTCATGTGAGAGAGCAAGGAAGAAGGGCCATGCCACGTTTTAAGGAACCCAATGCATTATATTTCATTTGGAGGTCCAGCCTGAGATGAAAATCATCAGACATTTGAATGAAAGAGAAAAGTTGTCATTGTTTTGCCTCAGTTGCATAAGAATGGGGAGGAGTGAGATCAAGAAGCACTCGCAGCTTGCATCTGAAGCCATTGCAGCTCCAGTAGCTTTGCGTTGCTATGGGGAGAGCTGGGCCTGCCTGGGCAGGGAGCCCATCGGCCATCAATAAGCTGTGACCTGGCGTTTGTGTTGACTATAGAAACGTGGGGTGAAGGGGCCATTTTGTGCTGGATCTGGAGAAGGAGGCAGGAGCTTTTCCTGCTGTGGAGGGCAGCAGCTGTGGGACGGTCAGCGAGGTATGGGATGGGGCAGTACTGGATGAAAGTACAGTGATGAATAGCCAGGCTTCAAATGCACCTGGCTGCAGACAGAGCTTAGAATCTCTCCTCTGTTCCACTTTCTGGGGAGTGAAGAACCGGGGGGAAGGAGGAAACTGCTAAAGCTGCTCCTGTCAGCAACTGGGCAGGGAAGGGCAGAAGGTCAGCGCATGCTTTTATTTGTTGGCACTTTCGCAGTTTGAAGCAGTTGTTGACCACATGAGGTAAGTCTTCAAAGTAATCCACAGCAATAAGTGGTGATGTAGAAACCACAGTGATGAAGGGAACCTTGTGCATAAGCGCTGGCACAGCCCAGGTCCCAGGAGGATCAGATCAGTGGGATCTGAACGCTTCTCTTCTTACACTCTAAATAAGTGCTGGCTTTGGACTCCATAAACATATATTTGGAGAAAGTTCAGTGGTTAGAGCAGTCTTTTTATAAGAACAGTATGTTTTGGCTTCCTAAGTGCTTGCTGTACTCTTTTACAGATCCTCGGTTTGATTTATATCTTGAGCTTTCTTGTTTGTCTTCTCAGATGAAACTGTATATTCCTTTTCGTTTTATAAATGTTTTGCATCCAGCTATAAAGGGCCGTAGATGAAAACACACAGTAATCCCCCCCAAAAGATGAAGTGGTTTATTAACTCAAAATACTGGCTTTTTTTTTTGCTGAGTTTCACATAACTTGTCACAGCAAGAATTATCACTGACAACAGGTTTTGTTGGTATTTTAATCTAGGGCCGTATTTTGTGGTTAGACAGTACAGAAATTGGACAAACGATAAAGGTCAAACAGTATAATTAAAAATACAGAGCAGCAAATTGTATCCAGTAATAATTCACTTTCCTGCTGCTAATGAAATATGCTAGCGCAAATTAATGGCTTGTTACTTAAGTCTGCTGGAAAGACTTTGTCCCAGTACAAAAGGCATCCAGCCTGAAAATGTGTACGTAACCATCTTCTAACCAGCAAACGAGAGGTTGGACATAGCTATAAATCCAGCATGTTCTGGGAATAGGAGCTGGCAAAAACACTCCTCACAAAATATCAGGGCAGGATCTCGCTGGGATTTGGACGGCTGCTAATGTAACAGAATGCAGATGTTTATGTGGACTGAAAGACGTTCCCAGAATAAGAATATCATACAAACACATGCTGATTTTTACAGCGGAAAAACAAGGATGTGGGGATAATAAAGCATATGCTCATATTTCTGATGAAGCATTTGTTGTTTTGCTCAACGTGCCTGTACTGGAAAGGCAGCCTGTGCAGGGTCTGCAGGTCACTTGGGTTGTGGGTCTGGGCCTGACCAAATGTTAAGACCTCTCCTCTGATTTCCAGGGAACTTGTGTTAACTCTTCAAAATTCATGATGACAGAAGTACTGCATAAGTACAGGGCTGCTGACAGGCTGTGGATCCTATGCGTGACACAGCATGCAAACTTTTGCCCTCCTGTTTTCATGACAGCTTCTCATGCTTTGGCCTAAGTGTGGATCCTCTTTCCAAAACCACTCTCCATCTCGCTTTCCCATGAACTGTAGTCTTGCTAGTCCAAAACTAGGAGATCAGGGTCTCACTGCTCTGTGGCTGAAGAAGTCATGGAATATTATCAAGCCTCATGGCTTACTGAGTCCTTTCCTTTATTACCATACACCTCCTCACTCTTCTTTTTTTTCCACAGACCTAGAGGGTTACTTATGAAACCAAGCAGGCTGTTTGTCCTCACTTCTTGTACTTATAAGTTGTATTTTTCTCATACTCAAGGTATATGTATATATTTTGTAAGTAGACTTTATTTATGTCCAGATTTACTATTTTGCCACAAGTTTTGCTTTATCTGGAGAAGTGGCAGTTTATATTCCCACTGCTCACTCTCTTCAGCCAACACAACCTTATTTCCTTTTTCTGTATCAAAGCCCATTCAGAAGAATCTGAACAAAGTAATTCCCATTAATTTACAGCCATATCTGAATGATCTTCATCTGAACTCTGCTGCCTCCAAAGTGGCTTCTTCCCTCTTGCTTCATTCTTTTTTAATAGCTGTAGGAGTGCCTGCTTTTTATTTTTGTTAGCACCATTTAGTTTAACTGGTATTTTTTTCTTTAGCTCTAGGCTTCCCAGCACTCTGATTTTTTTCTTCCTTTCTTTTTCTGCTCTCATTCTCTGCCTCTGCTCAATAACTTTATGGTTGGCTGCCCACCCTTGCTTACAAGTCCTTCCCCTTCCTTTTATTCTGAGTGCAAGTTTTGGTTAGCTTTTTACCAGTGATTTAAAGATACTCTAGCTTCTCCAGTGTTAAAATCTTTATTTTTCCATTATAATGCAGATTATGATCACTTCTCTAACATTTTCACTACTTACTTAAACAGCCACAGATCCCATTTTGGCTCAGTGACTGTTCAAAAGCATTTGTAAATCATGGCAAACTTTATTTTTTTAATACTATTCTAGTAAAAATCCTTACCTTCATTCCTTAAATTAAGAAAATCTAATGCAAGTAAATTCTCTTTAACTTGTGCTGGCTATTCTTAAATATAAATTCATTACAATACCAGACTATCCCATCGCCTTTACCACAAATTCAGTCTTTCCAAAATATCTTACAACCTGCTGCCAAGGTATGATTACCCTTCTGCCTCTTTTATATGTCCTATGTTACTCAAGCTCTCACGTAGGCAACTGTTGTAGCATACATACAGGTTTCTTCCCATTGATTTTGCCCAACTTCTTGACTGGGTTCAGCAAAATCTTGTACTTTGTTTTCTGTCAACAGTAACACTTCCTTCCTTGCTTTTGCCATCCTGTCCCCTGTTGTTTCTTTGTGTCCTCTTTTATATGAATTTCCTCTTCTCTCACATGTGAAGCCCAAACATCTGAACTGTCCAGTTCCCTCTCAAGGTTTCTTAGTTTGGAGCTCTTGTTATCAGGCCAGTCCAGTGGCAAGAGACAAAATTTACCTTAAGTATTAGGATGCCACCAACTAAGGAGGTACAAGGACCAGTAAGGTGCACCCTACACTTGGGCTTGGCCTTGTGACTGCCTCTTGTGTTTGTTAAATTAGACATCATAAGTGTGACTAAGATCAATAGCTATTTTATTTTCAGCGGGTTTTTGTTTCTTTGGGTTTTTTTGTTTTTGTTGTTGTTGTTGTTTTTTCTCAAGAAAAAGGCAGAAACCATCTGCCCACATCTGCCAAACAGACTCTGCAGACCACTGAAAAACAGATGGTAGAGAGCATTGCTCAGAGGCTGGCTATAAGTGAACTTCCCTCTTCCTCCCCTTTGCTCCCATGAAAGAAAACTCAGATCTTCCTGCAAAGACTTGCTTCTTCCCTTAAAAAGACAACTCCTTATTTTTTTTTCCTTTTGCCTTTCTAATTGATGATGCACTTGACAAGTGAGCAAAATGACTGCAATTCCAGATGTGAAGAGAACACACATATTTCAGAAATTCTCACAACTCAAGTGATTTTGCATTACAAATGAGTGACTTCAGTAAAAATGGATTATTTACAGACAGCGCAGTTGTCAAAAAGTGGCATTTCTTTCAAGTTCTTCACATTCTGGTCAATCTCAAATAATAGTTTTGAGTGAGAGAAATGGGGAGAACAGATTCTGAATGTCAGTTTATTTTGTTCTGGAAAAGAACAGGAAAAAGTTTTAATTCTTTTCTTGTAAAATACTTTATTTGAGACTTAACATTTCATGTTTGATTACCTAAGATTGTCCTTAACAAATTGGATGAAGAAAGGAGGGGATATCATTTGTTATAGTGAAATGAAGGGAGACGGGGTTCTTGAAAAATTATGGCCCGGAATGATTCCCTCCTGTTTTCCTCAGGCTAGCAATCAAAATGGGAAAAAACACTTTCACCCTGTTCTTTTCCAGCCATTAAAAGAAAATTCCTCTCATTAAAGGAAATGCTGAATAATTAGCTCTTTACTGAATACTCTATGTGTTGTTTATATATACATTATATATAGGTATCTATAACATTGGGAATTTATGCTATTTACACGAACAGTTCTCCTGGTCCAGAGTTCGCAGGTGATTTATTCTTGAGAAGGAGCAACATGGATGAAGTATACCACATCTCTTCCACTGAGAAGGTCCAGCAGCTGGAAAGAGAACTAGCAGCACAGCTGGCAGAGCTGAAGGCACAAATAGAAGACAATGGGGTACTTCAGGGAACACCAAACAGGGCATACAGGTACAGTTTCCTGGGGAATGAGGGAGAGAGTGAGATTGCAATGCATTGTCCTCTTCTCAATGCAAATGAATGTCGTGTGTCTAAACATTCATTTTAGAAGCCTGCAGGCCCCCATGAGAGCCAGGAATAGCAGCTTTTTCATTGTGAGTCTGCCCCAGCATTGCAGCTGAAATGGAAGAGAATATGAAAACATAAACTAAATCCCATTTCATGTCATGTATTGCAAACAAAACATTCAATCTCCTTAGCACATCAAGTATTTCCTCCTTATGGTGAAGAGGAAGTAGGTTTAAACATAATGCTGGGATGTCTAAACAGAATGGTTGCAAATAAGACAGCTGCTCTTGCTCTCCTCAGCTATGATGAGATATTAGATGTGACAATGCATCCAGATTTGGCTTCAGGAAATCTGTAGACCACCTAGAGAATATCTGGAGGAGGACAAGGGTCAAGAAAGTTTGACTAAAACACTTAAGACGAAAAGGAAAGCAGCTGGACTTGTGTCTCCACTCGGTTTTCTCTGGATTATAAATCTTCAGACACATGGGAGATTTCTGTAAAGATGAGGGGAATTGATTTTTGTTTCCACATATGAATAAAACAGAAATCATGGGCTAAAATTCAAACATTCCAAATAGAGTATTAATTAAACACTGATGTCTAGGTGAAAAGGTTGTTCCACCCATGGTTATTAAGAACAAAACAGACGAACACCTGTAAGCAATAAATGCACTTTTTCTGTCTGAAAGCAGTGGGAGTGCTGGGTAATCACAAAATCCCCCACAGCCCAACATTCTAAACTCACACACTCTAAACTGTTGCATCACCTCTGTGTTTTTAATTTAGAGGCATTTATTTTTATTCATTTAAACAAAAGTTTTGCAGGGTATAGTTGCTGTAAGTATATAGATGCATGAGATTCAAAACCCAGTTTTCCTCCAGAATTTTTCACAGCTCCTTGTCATGCAGGCATTTTAGGAAGGAAGCTGGCTAAACGATGAAGGATGATTGTCAGGGAACTCTGCTACATAGCTGTGGGCTGTCATACATGCCCAGAGAACTGACAAGCATCCAGATGGATTATTAAGAGGCTCTGACTAATAAATATATAAATAAATATTAAAAATATCTTCTAATTAATCAAACCACACTGCTCGAATGTAAGTTTTTATACTGTTAAACTTTCCTGCTGTTGATTTTGCCATTTGAATTGTGTTGGGCCTGACCAATATTTGCTTTCCACCAGTTTGCCCATAACATCTTGATGAACAATTTTTTTTTCCCCACGCAGTTCTGTTCCAATTCCAAAAGATGCAACTTATTTCAGAAAAGAAAGAGAGAGAATACTGAAGAAAGTCTTACAGGTAGGTAGCTACAGCTCACACTAGCTTAAAAATACCTCTTTGCTCTTAGGATCATAGAACTGTTTGAACTGGAAGGGACCTTTAAAGTCCATATAGTCCAACTGCACTGCAGTGAACAGGGACACTCACAGCTATATCAGTGTGCTCAGAGCCCCATCCAGCCTGGCACCAAATATAGCCAAAGATGGGGCATCTTTGCTCCTCACCAGGCAACCAGTACCAGTGCTTCACCACCCTTATTGTAAAAAACTTCCTTATATCCGACCTAAATCTCCCTTCTTTTTGTCTGAAACCATTTCCCCTTGTCTTATCACAAAAGACTCTGCTAAAGAGTCTGTCCCCTTCCTTCTTTTATAGCCCTTTACTGAGTAATAACTAAAAATTCAAAGTGCAGAAATTGATATGCTTTGTGAAATGGAGAGCAGTCTGAGCCTGTAGCATTTGTTTATGTGATAAAACCCAATAAAAGACTTCTCTTTATTTAACACTATTTCTTTCCAACGGCCTGAAAAGGACGTCTGCTCACCACCCGCTGTTTGCAGGTGGCGGAAGCGAAGCCCCTTGTTATTCAGGCTGATGTCATGCAGAGGGAGTTAGAGAGCTGCTGGAGAAGGGAGTACACGGCAGCAAGCTTGCCGCTGCTGCTGCATCAGGTGGGTTCGTGCTCGCTGAGCGGCTCGGGGAGGGTTCCCCCAGCCTTCCAGGCTGCACTGTGATGTTAAAATAGGAATGGGTGCAGCTCCTGCCTGAAAACAAGCACGAAAGTGTTAGTACTTGCTGTATAAAACGCTTCCTTCTATGATGTGAAAAATGCTGTTCTTCGCTTCTTTGAAGAATGGGTATCTCAGCCAGATCAGATGGGCTGGAGCAATGTTCTAATGTTCTTGTATCCCCCTGATGCTTTTGCTCCATTCTATTCCACCTGTGTTGTGGGTTTCCATTTTAAAAACAGAGACATAGGGCAGAAATTGCCACTCTCTCTCATGCCGGTGATACAAACTGCTTGAGTTTCCTATGATGCTAAACAGATGGGTGTTTGTTTTTTTACTAATGTGTGGTATGTTGGTTATTTTTGATTGTATTCAAGTTTTTTACAGGCAGAATCACTCAGCTAGTCCAGAGTAAATATCTGCACATGCTCAGATGGAAGAGATTTTGTACACACAGCAGTGTTATTGAGCAGCTTTATCCTCTCTACCAGGTAGGATCCCAAACCCAACATCTAACACATTCAGTAGCTGTTCATGAAAAACAGTATTTTTCATCACTAACAAGAGTTAACAGTGGCTTTCTTCTCATCCAAACGAAAAACTACTAACATTAAGGATAATGCATCAAACTTGGAAATCTTTGGATTTTGTTATTTGTTACAGCAGCATCCGTAGCACACATTAATGTAGTTTTGAGCACTGCAGCACTTATCTGGAATATTACTCCCACCCCTCCTTCCACCTGACAGTACATAATACAATTCTATATATATTAGACATTTAACTCTATAACTCAAGGTGCTATGGTTTATTGAACAAATGTAAGCACTTGTAGCCAAGCAGCATCTCAAGTCCATTTCAGGAAGATGGAAGGTGTTTTTATCTCTACTTTTATGTTCTTATTTGTTGTAAAAGCAGACTTTTAAAAAAATTATTATCATTTTTAGTTTAATATCTTCAATATTCCAGAATAAGCAGCTTTTTCTGCAAATAAACTGAGTTCTCTTACACCTGAATATGTTTTTTCCTCTTCAGACATGAATAAAATGTCAAGCAGAATAGTTTACATAACTGTCTTGCCACTATTCTTTAGAGTTGTAATTCACACCCGTTGATTGAATCTTATATTAAATCATCCATTTGTCTGCATTGTGAGTGACTATTTTCTATTGGGTACAGTTGGGTCAGCATTTTCAGTAAATCTTTCACTCTTTAGGTGGTTTGAGCTTTCTGGAGGTTGTAATTGCAGGGGATCATGGCGGTAGAGCTTGGTAATGAAGACAGTAACTTTCCCACATGAGCTTAATGCCAAGAAACAGAGCTGCCTCTTGCTGTTTGGAAATGTATGAGCTGAGGCCAGGAGAGAGAGAAAGTTGATTCTCTGATGCAAGCAAGGAAGGGGCAAATAGCTGTGCGTGTGGTTATTTAGGCCCTGTGCTGTTAACACAACTGTGGTACCTCGTGCCATTATTGATATTTCAGTAAAAGGCAAAATGTTGAGTGGAAGATGGCCAAAGTGCATTTCTAGTTCCTGGCCAGTTCCAGACTGACTCTAATCAGCATAGATGAGCATCTAAATGAGTGGTTCCCTAATGGGAGGTTTTCTTACAATGTCAGCAATATGTGCTCTTAAAAAACTGCTCGGTCTTTTAAAGGAGAAAATGGAGGGAACTGGGCATTTTTATGTGAAAAGTCTTCAGGTAGCACCTTCTCTACTTAAGGAGTGGCCTATTTAAGTGGGTAAGACATGAAAAGATCACTACATGTTCACCATTCACACTGATGTCTGATTATATTCCCAGTTGTCTGCTTATGGTCAGTACTAGATGCTCAGAAATATTCACTATTCAAACTGAATTTCACTTTACTCCTTTGGAAATAAGATTCTTCGGCATTTAGGATTGAAATAAACATTTGAGGCTACTCTCAAACTGAGATTCCTTAAGGAATGATATGACCTTCTAGCTAATAAGAGAAGAAGATGCATGTGTGCAATAATGATAGCGTCTCTTCTATACCTAAACAGAAGCAAGTTAGTCACATCATGGATGAATACAACGATGCAGTTCAGAGGGCTGCAAGGCTTTCAGCTGCAAGGGAGAACTTCCTGACAGGAAAGAAAAATCCAATGAGTTTAGTGACACAGGAAGATCTGATGATCTACACCCAATGGTTAGTGTGCCACCTACACTCTCTGAAGGGCATTCACCGTTTTCTCCAGGTAAGATGAGCATTTTGAGCAGTGAAGTGTAGTTATGCAACATTCAAACCTTAGTAAACTGAGGAAGATAAAACTCAATGCAAAATCTAAGGGTTTGATGGTACTAAGCCAGACTGCATACATTTGTCTTCTGATTCTTTTAGCACATTGATTTTGCTGGAAAGGAAATATGTAAATTCAGCTTTTTCATCACTGTAAGTGAAATAATGAGTTCCTTGGCTGTAGGGTAGAAAGTGCTGGGCTGTGTGGATTTAAGGAGATCTAGAATGAGGAGAAGAAAACTTGCATTTCTTTTCCACGCTTGTTACTGTGGTGATGTTTTGATAGAGCGGAATGTTATGAAAGGGTTGAGTCATCATGATGAATAGTCTGTAGATTTGAGGATTATTTGTTTAAGCATCACCCTTTGAAGACAAATATGAACACATCCTTATTTTATACAGTCGCTTTAATATTTTTATTACATGACTGCAGCAAGTCATCTACAGTGAATGAACTTCTAGATTTATATACAGTTGATAACTGTGATTTGGTTTTTGTCTTTGTTGCGTTTGATTTTATTAATGATTGTATGGCTTCTATCTGACCGAGAATAACAACAAATATGTTTTTAACTCCAGGTTCTCCAGCATTTGCCCATTTCTCACAAACTGAATGTGATTGATGAGAAATGTCCCGATATGATCCAAGACAAATGGGACAAGTTAAGGAGTGCATTTGACAGAAATTCAGATGTTTTTAATACTGATGTGTTTCACTGTTCAAAATTTTTAAGAAACGGTGAGAAACGATCAGCTTTCCTTTAGAAATCCTATAGGTAATGTATTTCTTCATGTATACTCTTCAAGATAGGTCAGCAGTGCAAATCTGGGAAACACTGAATGCTGTCTTTGGGTTGTATGCTTGAGAAATGTAGAGCGTGGCTTCTACAGTCAGCAAGAATCCTGGAAATCTGGTGCCCAGACTCTAAGGGGTACAGTCTTGTATCTGTGGCAGTCCCTGCTCTGGCCTTGATGTACACTGGGCTGCAGAAACAGGCAGTTTATATGAATACTTGTGGGATCGGCTCAATGGAGAACTCAGGATATTGTCCTGATTATGCCAAACCCTGAAACTCACCCTTTTTAAGTTCCTGCAAAAAAAATATTATTCAAAATATTTCAATGGGTGGCTGGTTTCTGGAGAAACTAAAACAGGAAGAGAAATGTTGTTTCAAGACACATAATGAAGTATCTCCAAAGTATCTCGCTGTGGTTAGTTTCAAGCTCCCTTTCCTTTTGGAGGAAGGGAGGGAGTGATACTGCTTGTGTAGTTATCTATGCGAACAGTACCTCAAACAGCATTTGTGTTACAGAGAAAATGCAGCCCCTGGAGGAACAAAGAGGGGCTGTGACTTGCCCTCCCCCTTCCCACTGTCCCCTGTAAACTTCTGCCACAGAATGTGGGCCTGTAGGTCTGCAAGGGCCTAGGAGTGGCACCTGAGGGAGAGCAGTGTTGTAGGGGATGTGATGGAGCATAATGCTAAGGAGAATGTACATAAGGATCAGGGGCCTTCAACACTTAGTTAACTGTCTTACTGAAGTATTATGGGTCTTGCTGGTGCTGCCCCCTTTCACTCCTGGCTATGAGAGAGAGGGACAAGGAAAGGGCAGACCTCCAGTGTATACGGTTCTTCTGCACCATTAATTATGCTGAGGAACAGACAGTTATTGTTATTTAAACAGCAACTCAGAACTGACTTAGCTCGTTTTGATCTTCAGCATCTAGTTATCTAATATTTGAGGTACAGTATCATATTACCATCATAAGCTTCATTCATCTCCTACCTAGATCTGAGCTTCGCAGATGAAACACCACAATGATTAAACAAGACATGAAAAGCAAAGATGAAGTGAAGCAAAGATGGAATAAAAGAGCAGATGGCCCTTTACTGCTGAAACAATGAGATAATAAATTAGATTACTTGTAGTTCCACTAAACCCCAAGAGTTTCAATGAACTTTAGCAAACAGTAGCTTTCCTATTAGTATCTTTGTGCGTATCAGTAGTACTCATCAGTACTGGGTAAAGGAGAATGAATTGGCACTTTTGTGGACTTTCAAAAATATTTGGCAGATAAAATGCTGCCGTTTGTTCTGGTTTGGTGTAAGATGGAAACGAAGGAGCTTGAACAGTGGTCACCTTTCTGTGAAGAAAGATGGTGGCACAGGGCAAATGGTAAGATTCTGCATTAAAAAATCAACAATCAGTCTAACAAACAAACACAGAACAGTGTTAAACATTCTTTTCAAAGAGATGAATAAAGCTCCTTATGAAAAGATGACAAAACTTAGAGGAGCACAGTAGTTTTGGCTGTTCAAGGATAAAGGGATGCTGATATCTTCCAAGGCCTGAGCGAGCCTGAGGCAAGGTTAAGGAGGAGAAAATATTTCAGTTTTTCTAAAAATGGGTGCTATGTTGCAGACAGACTCTTCAACACATATCCTAAGCTACTCAACCATCCCCAGTACACCCTTGTTTCAGAAGTTTGTGATAGCAGCATCGTGCCTGTATCAGGTACTGGAGGGGTGATGACCCAAAATAGTAATGTACTTGAAGTTCTTATGGCACGATCTGGGAGGTGTATGTGTGAGAGAGAATGCTGTATACCCCTGTGCTATTACTCCTTGTTCAAGCAGCAGGATCTGTTAGTTGGTATCCTTTCAAGGCATGCTTTCTTCCAAGGGCTGTGGAGGTACCCTGACCTTCAACAGCTGCTAGATTTTAAGGATCTTGTGGAAGGCCCTTTCCTAAAAGCAAAGCAAAAACCCATACAAGCGTAGATTGTTTTTCATTCTCTCTCCTTCTGCTCATTTCTGCATCTGGATAAAAAAATGAAATGATATCACTGTGTGGGTGCAAAGCAAGAGGCGCTGATATTACTACTTTCAGTCGCATTGCTTGAAATGTTGACATTCTCCAGCTGATTGTGACTATTGCAGAATCTTGCCACAAGGACACTGGATTCACTCTGCCCTGTCACAGCACTGAAACAAAGGAGCTGAAAGCCCAGCTCCAGCTTCTGCTGGCTCATTTTGATATTGACTACAATCTTAAAGATCTCAAGGACCCAGCTGATGAGATGGAGCTCTTTTCTTTGGTAACTGAAACGTGCTTCTTGATATTTACAAACAGAAAGAAAGAAAAATCTTTAAAAGTATGGAAGAATGTTCCATTTATGATAAGTTGATGCTTTGTGTAATGGAAAAAAGAAAAGCTTGTGAGAACTTTTGACCTTGACAGAAGGCGGCAGAGAGGACCAGATTACTCCCATTAGGCCATAGCAAAGAGCAATAGCTTTGCAGTTTATACTTTGTGTTATTGCTTGAGTCTCTACCTTTGCTCTTCCAGCTCAAACTTGTGCATTTTGTGTGCTTTTCTTAAGTTTTTCTGCCCTGTGTTGCGCATCACAGCACTGCAGTACTTCCACTAGAGGTCGGTTGCTGCACATCATCACACTGGCATGCAGTGAGCAGCTCCTCTGTTCAGTGGTTAACAGCAGGAAAAATCTGTTTTTTGTCCATTCCATCAACCAGAAGGCAAAATCTCTAAACCTCTGTGTTTTGTTCAGTGCCCAAAAGAGATGTATAGCTGTGAGACACAAATAATGTTGTTTTTAAATACTTGCCTTTTCTTATAAATTGTGGCCTTTAGTAGTGCTGGTGGTAGAGGCTCAGTTACAGTCTGTAAGTCTGCCATGAACACAGCATTTGAAATAGCATAGAATATCTTCATTGCAGGCCAGCAGTGACTTGTTGATTTTTGAACAGGCTTTTCAAAGAACCTCCTTTTGGCCAATGCTATTCCTAGCAGAGCTGATAACAGTAGATTTGCCATTGACTGAAAGACAGTATGAGTTGTTGAAAATCTGGTCTTCTTTTTAGATGCTCCAGAGTTAACTGCAGGGAGTTTCATTATGTCTGATGGAAAAGGAAAAAGCACAGGACTAAACTGTCTCCTTTGTCATTTGCTGCTTTAGTTATTTATTTCAGCTGATAATATGCAGTATTATTCCTTATAGAATTTAATATCCTGCTTGTGAAGTTTATTACACTATCATCTCCTTTTATGTTTCAGGTTGTCCAAAAATTTAAGAGGATTTTCTGCAAACAGCAGACAATGAGAACATTCCCAGTGTATGGCACAGAGATTTCTCGATCAGAGAACTGGGGCACATCAGATCCAACCAGGGCTTTGAAGAAGAGAGCAAACTGGATCCCTTTTATAAAGGTAACTGTGAGTAACTCTCCTTTTTCAGTTGTCATAGTAAGAAATCCTAATCAATCCAATCAGATGCACCAAGATATATTTCAACAACTAAATTCTATAGCTTTTTTTTTTGACACACAGTGATAACTTTTGAACAATTCAGTTCTGAAGTACCTGTTGTACTTCTGCATATTAGTATAGTGAAGAAAGAGCTCCTACTCACATCTGTTAAAAATAAAAAAGTAGAAGTGAATGTATTGCACTTTCCTTTTTAAATATTGCTTCTCTAAATGAAAAAAGAAGCGTGATAAGGAAAAAAAAAGAGTGATATTCATACATTTTGTGGTTACTTTTCTATCAAACAGATTAAACCTAAAGTAGATCCCTGGCAGCAAAAGCTTTTGATAAAAATGAAACAATGGAAAAAAGTGGATGAGATGCTGAACTTTCATTCAAAATTTGTAGAGGTAATATATATATATATATATTTTATTTCAAGATATTTTAACTTATTTATTCACTTCCAAAGAATCTGGAACATCTATCAGAAGGCTGCCACAGGTTTATGTATCATTTGTATATGCCTGAACTCACTAAAGACTCACTACTAAGGTGCTTGCTGTAGAGAGATTTCTTTCTTTCTTTTTCAGTTCAGTGGTTTCCAAAGGCAACTTGAACACTTGCACGAATATTCAAAAGGTCTGAAGAACACCCAAGTCAGGGTTAAAATCAGCCTTGGAATTTATGTGTCAAAGGGGATAAAGAAATTGCTCAGAACATGTTTTCTTTTTTGTGACCAAGGTTCAGGCCTGTGGTCGAAAGGCAAGGAGAGATACTGTATTTGTCACGCACAAGTCTAAAATCTGATAGGGCACAGAACAAAATGCAGGGTGTGGTGGAACAGTCAGGTGTACTGTGAAAATTTAGAAGATCTGACATCCTCATCTGTTAAACAGGTATAACAGTAGCTCTCCGTCTCACAAAGGATGAGGAGAATTAATGCACCTTAAGATGGTCAATTACTTTTGTAGGACGAGGTCTGTATAAATTTCTTAAGAGCACAGAATTGATCTGGTGATCACACGGCGAGTTTGCTGGCTCTCGTTTCCATAGTGAGCCTGAAGCACCACAAACAGCAAAGACACCTCACAGTTCAGCTTCCACTTTTACATAGGAACTAGAAAAGAAAGCCCTTCTGAAGATATGAAGCAACCATACGACTGCATGCCCTCCTCTTACAGCAGCCACGTTTCTGCCAATTGGAAAGTCCTTGGTGAGGTGGATCTTTTTCCCTGAGTACACAGGTGATGCCAGGTACACCAGAGCAGCATAAGCCATGCTTACAGTCCACGTGAGGCTGTTCTAGCCCGGAAATGTCACCATACTTCTTGTTTTCCTTTTGCTGCATTCTTCAAGGGCTGTGTGGGGACTGTGGGTGACACAGGGTGGAACTGGGAACTGGGTGTTAAAAAAACAACTGAAACAACACGAAAACAGCCAGAAACAGGCAGATCTGGCTCTGTGGGGTTTTGTTACTGTGCTGAAGCCATGGGCTGCATGTGGGGATGGTGTTTTATCTCCTGCCCAGCTGCTCTGTGCTGGATATCCATCACTGTCCTGCATCCTCTTTAGCTACTTGCTTTGTCCACACCTGAAGCTGACACCAGTGGGAGTAAGCCAAATGGCTACTGATAGTGCTCCGTATGTATTAAGTTTCCCTGTATGTATGTATTCCTGTATGTATGTATTAAGGTTCCCATTTGACATTCAGCATTTACTTTCAGGGTTCTCTCATGAAGCATCTAAGGGAGATTTATGGTTTTTATTTTAATATATGTAAATTTTGCAGCTGAAAAACTGCAATCGTCTTTAAAATATGCCAGTTAATCGAATAGTTTCCATTTTGAAGCTATTCTCTTAAGAAATAAAAAGAGTAGGTATTTACTGTAGCCTTTCTTTTTTTTAATCTAGGACTGAAATAATCTTTCTTTCATGACCCTGTTTTCATACCCATTAACCATGCGAGATACTTCACAAAGAAAGCATTCTTTCATATCTTGCCAACGGCATATAATTTCTCTGGAAAACTTGGGCAAAAGCCATCATCACCACTAAAAAAAAAGTAATAAGAGCTTTGCAGCTCACTGAGACAATGAAAAATCATTGTCTTCGTCTTTTCATAGAATCATAGAATCACCAAGTTTGGAAAAGACCTAAAAGATCATCCAGTCCATGTGGCTTGCCCTGAAAATGCTGTGTTTTTAGGTTTGGTCAATAAATATGTGTTTCTCCTTAAGGATGAGGAGTAACAGCAAAGGAGAGAGGAACTACCTAGGAGTCCCACCCCTCTGTAAAACTCAGTTAGAGAAAAAGTGATTCTATATCCTTTATTATCTAGTGCCTTTTTTCCACATGCTAGGACACACAAATCTACCTCTATATTTTTACCTTAAAGAGTGAGCAGCAGACGGTTTTCTGAAATTAGGAGAAGCAGTTCTGCTTGATGCTCACTGAATTGAACTGGTGCTCTGACTTGACCCTGACTTGCTGTCTGGTATGCTGACCTGTTTACCTTGTGAATCTTTTCTCCATATTTGATGTGGTTTGCAACAAGGTATCAGATGTGGAGAGGGTGATGGAGGGTCTCCAGGATCATGCAGCAGCTGTGCTCAAACCACATCCTTTGAGGTCAGGTTCTGCCGCTTGTTCTCATGCCTCGGGACAGCAGAACTACGATCACATCTGGAAGGAAGTCTACGCCTTCACTGAGCGTCACCAGGTACTTGGAAGAGGAAATGATGAGTAATAGTCAATTATCATGTCTAGAAAGCATTTTTGATAGGGGGCTCCTCTAACTGACATCAGAGTCTCCCTTTTTCAAAATTCAGTTTCCTGCTCTTTTTGCTAGACAGGGCCTTTCCATCAGCAACATACATTGTGTCCAACCATGTACAGGGTACCCCTCTACCCTGGAGCTCACTAAGTGGCTGTGCAGCAGTTGCCGGAGGCTGCCCAGCAGCTGAACACCTGTGGATCTGACAGCAGATTTCTGCTTTCTGCAGAGACCTGCTCTCACACCTGCATGGAGGCAAGTTCCTCTTCTCAACAGGGAAGTGGAATTAATGAGCATGGCCTTAAGAAGCTCCAGTTGCTGCAAGAACCGAAGCTTCGAGAGATCTTAAGTTTCAGTGAGAGGAAACAAAAACCCACCAAGTGGCTTGACAGAGTAGTGAAGGAGAAGTAGGACTGACCTACCTCTCTGGTATCTGGGGAATTTGTAGCATTGCATACATGGCATGCTCAAGCTCTGTGACTGGTCTGCTGAACCTGAAAGTATTCTGGAAGAAGACTTCGATCACCTATTTCTTTATCACCCTCCTTATTGAGACGTCATTCACAGCTGCTGCTTTAAGGAACATAAAAGCATTATGTGCAGAACTTCTAAATCTCAGAAGTTCCTGTCTCTGCAGGCAGGTGCTGCAGTTGACTTGCCGTGATGTTGTCAGGCTGCCTGCACCAGTGGGCCTTGTTGGCAAGTTAAGAAAGTGCCGATAAATCTCCTTGTCCTCCTGTTCTTTTATTTCATATTTATTATTATTTTGGAAGAGGACAGGTCTCAGCTGCTGGAGCTGGGTGCAGCCCCAGTGTCATGGAGGTGTCCCTCAGTCTTGCTGAGGGCCAGGCTCAGACAGGGCTGTGAGTGATACAAGAGTAGGGGAAAAACAGCAGAGGTAGAAAGATACCCCTTTGTACTTCTCTCCTGCTGATGAATACGCTCCAAGACTGATCCCAACTCAGTTTAAAAATAAACCCACGTTTTGTTTTTTTTTTGTCAGGAAAAGCTCCCACATGTAAAAACATGCAATTCTTCTTACCTCGGGCTGACTTAAACCCAGGATACAGGAAATATTTGGTTACTTAATGAAAACTTCAGGAAAGAAAGAAAAAAAAGTCACTGCACTGTACATCTCCTGTCAAATGCACTGGTTTCACAACCAGGCTGGGAGAGATCTCTTGCCTTTTGCAAGAGACATGACTGATCTCAGCAGCATTAGGTTAATTAAAAGCCTAATTTTGAAACTTGTCTTTTCACAATGGCACTGCAGTGCTAAAATTAGATCTTCCACAAAAGAAGCATTACTCAGGCCTCGGTGTTTTTAAATAAAAATTTAGCTGTTCCCCAAAAAGGTGACATTGGTCAATTCACTCATTTTCAGACTGAATTTTCTGTAATATTTTACTATGGAAAACTTGCTTAATAATTGTTTAAATAATTATACTAATACTTAATAGAGATGAACAATCAGTGCTGTTGAGTAGCAAAACTATACTTCTATCTGACCTCGCATTATTTTAAATAATAGAGATGGAAGGTCTCAGTTTTACTAAAATTTAAAGAATTAAGTATTCTTTGGAATCAAACAGAATGGGGTAAGAGGGGATAATCTCACTGGGAAGACAGGTAAAAACAGGAAAATCAGTTAACAGATAATGTATCATTGCAAGGGTTACACAAAAGAACTTTGTGTAAGTGTTTTGCTCAAGTGTTTGACAGTTTCTTATGATTTGTTTGGCTGGAAGGAATTTCTGAGGGCTACACACCCAAGTCAACTTGCAAATTTATGTGACAGCCAATCCAGTCCTGAGTTTGTGTGTCCCTTTTATACATGCTGTTGCTGGACTGTGTTACGTTGAACAGGATACATTTTACAAGCACTAATTTGTGAATTAATACGAATAGGATTTTTGATAATCAGAAAAAAAAACAATGCCAGAATCAATATTATAAAACCTTTATCACACTTAGGAGAATTTCAACTGGCTCCATCCAAGTGCAAGTGAAGTAATAAAATAAATTGGGATAGAGGAGTGGTTTAAGAGGTCAATATTTTTTATATATACTTGATTGTTTGCTGAAATTAATTGAATGATGCCTAGAAAATCACTGCCCATAATGTTCCACAATTAATATTGTGTAACCTGCAGTGACTTTATCATCTACACTGCTACCAATGCCAATTTAATTTCACTGGTGTTAGTGGAGTAATTAATGCGAGTAAACCTTGATGGGAGTCAGTAACAAGGCAGATTCAACTATTTTCCTTCTTGCTACTCTTACATTGTTGAGGGTGCTGGAGAGGAGTGAGGTAAAAAACACAGCAAAGACTGTTTTTAGTTTTACAGAATTTTAGCTACAGTTTTTAGTACGTATCTGTTGTGGGAGGTGTTGTGCACATATCACAGTAAAACTCTTCCACAGTCTGTTCTGATGTTTTTTCTTTGTTGCCGCACGACTGTCCCAGCCTCAGCCTGAAATGTGACATTATAATCTAGAGGGACATAAACAGGCTTGAGCAGTGAGCCCAGGCAAACCTCATGGTTTTGTCTATCAGGGACTGTCTACCAGGGACTATAAGAAGAAAGGGTACAGACTCTAACAGGTTCTGTACATTATATAGGTTCTACTGTAATAGTACAAGGGGAAATGGTTTCAAACTACAAGACGAGAGATTTACATTGGATATAAAAAAGATTTTTTATGGTACGAATGGTAAGGCAATGGAACAGGTAGCCCAGAGAGGAGATGGATGTCCTATTCTTGTAGACATCCATGGTCAGGCTCAAGGGGCTCTGAGCAAACTGATCTAGCTGTTCATGTCCCTGTTCATTGCAGGGGAGTTGGACTTGGATTACCTTTTAAAAAGTTCCTTCCAACTCAAGCAGTTCTACATTTCTAACATCTACAGGAACACAGGAATCATTTTCATCCATGAAAAGCAAAAAGAGGGCAGACTAGTTGGTTGGCTTTGTCACTAACCATAGTTTGGTTGAGTTTTAACGAAACAGATTTTCTGATTTTATTTTGGAAGAGTCCTTTGATCTGACTCTTACTGCGGTCTTGTCCTTAACATTAGGATGGTTCTTTCATGCTGCCTGGAAATCAATCAAATATTGTAGACTTATTAATCACAACAATTTCATGTCTGGATGAATCACCGATTTGTTCCTGTATGGCAATTTTGTTTCCTTTTATTTTTCTTTTGTTATACTAAAGCCTATGCATAAAGCTGGCATGTAAGAAACAGGTGCAGACTCCCCAGAGCAGACTCTAACTGTGTGTGTTGTAACTAGGAACTAAATAATGAGGATAATAACAAAGCCATGGCTTGCAGTGAGGAAGATGCAGGAGACAGCAGCTCCAGAAAGCTCCCAGGATCCTACAGAAGGAAGAATGAAAGAGGGTAAAAAAAAAAAAAATTAAGTTAAATAAAAATTGTTTATATATAAATAAATACATATATATTTAATAAAGCCTGAAGAATGATGTTATCAGGCAATGTTTCTGTGACAAAAACAGTGGTGTCATCCTTTTCCATCACTCTGTACTTTAGGTTTCCATGACAGTGAGTCTCATAGGCAGCAGCATACTCTCAGACAATGGGAATAGCAAAATGTTTTACTTTAATATGTTTAGAAATCTCCTTGAGCAGTAAAACCACAATTATGTTTTTTCTGTCTGGAAAAAGGTATGGTTTCATGAGCACCTGGCAGCTCCTGGGTCTGGAAGAAGAACCAGCAATTGCCATCAAGGAAGATGTGGTGACAAGAGGAACCTATCTTTCCTTTCTTCTCCTACGTCACTTGAGGCTCCGAGAGCTAAAGGTAAAACAAAACTCTGTGTTAATCAAAGTCACTTGATTTTCATGATGAGGGGGCTGTCCTTTAACTGAAAACACAACTGCGTGTTTGTTCTGGTTCGTTTCAGAGAGCATGCCTGGGAATCTTGAACTACTTCAGATCTGTGGAGAGAAGCCTTACTATCAGTACTGCAGGCCTCAACCTCAAGGCTGGTCAACTGATTCCCAGTGCAGAAGACACCTCCTGGATCAGTGCAGCCAAAGGAGGCACTGGTGCTTCTGGTGGCTTGCACTCTCAGCCCTACATTCACTACACACCAGCTGACTACAAGGTGATGTACCACCTAGCCCGAAGTCTTTCAAAGCACACGCCTTAACAGGAGATTCTGATGTATTCCTCTGCTCCCATGCACACTGTATTGTGATAAATTGCTGAGTCATTTGGAGGATTTGGTCCAGCTTGTTCCTCAAAGCTATGTGCTGTGCATTCATGGACTTTATTCCTCTATTTACCAATGACCTGTAACAGATCCCTGAGAATCTTCAAGCACGCAGCATTACAGTGCTGGCTAGGTACCCATTAACTTAGGCTAGTGCTGCTGGCTCACTCTAAGCTCATTATACCTGTGGAATTTTCATACAAACTGGAGGTTCCTGGGACATCTAAGGCAAAAGCAATCTATGGAAATGAGTAACTCCTAATGATTTCTGAAACGTATTATTAAGACATAGGTACAGTTAAGGGTTTATTGTTTTGAATTTTGGAAGAGAGTACATGGTTGAAATGATAAAATCGGTACAATTATTTTCACAGACTGAAAAGATTATCTTCCAGTTACATTCAGAAGCTTTACCAAGCTTTCGTTTCCCCAATTTCCTTTGTAAAATAGACTGAAGAGGAAGTCATATCATGCTGACTTTAGTGGTTCAGTGTGATAAAAAGTCTTCTGAGCTGTAGAATTTCCTTTCAGTTCTTCTACCTAACATTTGTACCAAAATTCTTATGTTAAAATCCTGGAGAAGCATTACAGTATATGAATAGGGCTTTAAAAAAGCATTTTGAGTTCACACTTATTTTTCATTTAAAAACTGTTTTGCTGTAGAAATACAGAGCACCAGACACACAGCCTACTTAATGGAGGAATTAGAACTAGAACTAAAAAGGAAGTGGGCTTCCTGCCCACATTTTTTTTCTTACATTAAGGCTTTAAAAAGAGGAAAACAAACCCTAACAACCCCAAAACTTCCTGACTCTGGACATGATAAAAGTCTCTTTAGAAATCAAATGTGTGGGGAGGACATGGAGTTTCTGATGTTTTTAAGGTGTATTTAGATTTATTTCAAATACAGCCACTTTTATCCCTTAGACATCTGTGAAAAAAAAAAAAAAAATCTAATCACTTAAAATTCCTAATTGAAAAGCTACATGAAACTAGAAAATTGTAATTTTCCACTTAAATATTGAATGCCCTGGTTAATAATCTTCATATCCACAAACCAAAAAAGATTGAAAAATCATCCTTTCCAGTGGAGGATTCCATTTTCCTGGAAGCAGGCACTGTGAAAACTTTTCTTTTGATTCTGGAACTTTGCATAATACATCTTTACTTGCAGCCCCCTTTTTCCTGTTGCGAAGTGGGAGAAAGGATTCACGGTGTGAGTATTCACTGATCTGGGAATTAGCTGTGAAATACTTCATGGAGCCCCTAGCAATGAGAAAGACATGCTTATACAGTGACCTCTCTTTCCCGAAGGCTAATTCAGAGATACAGATATAATTGTTTGGACTTTAACTAAAGCCTAAATAAATATTTACTAATCCTAATACAGTTTAAGTGGCAATAAATTTAAAAGCGTGGGCAACAGTATTTCCTTAGTAACAATTTCTAACATGATTTTCTTTTTTAAATTTTCATGTACTGCATTGACCATCTCCCAAGAACTGGAACAATAATAGAGCCAAACTAATTGAGACCTACCTAACACACTCTCTGATGTGTGCTATAAAATCAGGACTAAATGACACTGTTTCATTTTAAATACTCTCACTACCTAATCTATGTCCAAAACTGTGATATGAATCATTTCTGTGTCACTGTGAGGGCTCAGTATAAAATATGTCTGAAAATGAGATTTGGATGCAGTTTTTCACCTTCAGTAGCAGACTGCTTGGCATGGAGGTTGTCAACGACACGGGTTTCAAAGACAGAAGGCCCTGCAAACAATGCATTACATTAAATTAAAACTTTTTTTCTGTCCCATGCTGAGATTTGACTTGGAAGAATATAGATAAAGTATACGTGGGAACATGAGCATTGCTTTGTAACCCAAAGGAGAGTTGCTAAGCTCCAGTAAACTTGCCCAGAGTTAGAGTAGGAAAACAAAAACCTTCTGGCAAACAATATATCACATAAATAACCAGTCACTTGTTTGTTGCTACGGACGTATAGCTGGGTGTTTTTTTTTATGGTCATAAGATATATTTAGATGGCTTGGAAGCCTTTAAATATGACTCTCAAAACAAACACTACAGAGATTGTCTTTTATTTTTGTTGTTCTAAGGTTTGTTTTGTGAGAGCTCTCCTGTTTTACAGTCATGTGCTCTTTCTACAAAGCACAGTTGTCTTTATGCAAGATTTTTAGGAGTGGGCAGTGCAGAAATCACTGAAAAAAACCCTCAGGAGATTAAAAGATGAAATATTTTAATGAATGTTGTCTCTGAGGGTATTTAAAAACACAACTGAAAACCCTTCTACCTGCTACAGTGAAGTCAAACTGGCAACTGGCGTTTGCTCAGTTATTTACCCAAATCAAGATGAAACTGATCCTTCTGTAAACAATTCTGCACCCTGTCACAAGGAGTGGTGAAACAAATAATCTTTTCAGAGGAATAAGGAAAGAACAGAGAGTTCTCACCAAAAAAAAAAGAAAAAAGAAAAAAAAAAAAAGAAATCTTTTTGATGAGGCTGATCCAACATTATGTTCAAATTATGTGTATGTTTTGGAGAGCTGCCTCATAGCCTCATTAACTTTAAGGGAATGAGTAAGTTCTGATCCAACATAGTTCTGTGAAGCTGGCAAACTGTTCTCGGTACATTTGCACTTGAATTCTGAGGTTTCCTATGACTAAAGCAAATACCTTTTCTCTGTCTTTAAACAGAATTTTGACACATCCAGATGAGAGCAAGAAAAGTAGTTTGGGTAGCACTGGGGATTTGGTAAAGGCAAGCGTTAACAAAGCTAATGAAAGGAGGAAGTGCCAATATACTGTGCACTTTATTGGCACTAAAATGAGAACAAAGGTGCACTGCAAACAAGGAAATAGTAAAGACAAACAGTGGATACCTAGGAACTTGTATTTACTTGCTGCCTTCTTATAAGAAGAACCATTTCTAAAGGCTTCTATTGCCATACACATACATTAAATAAACTGTTTATTTACAGTGGGAGATTAATTTCTGTAATTATACACCTGAAAATAGGTATGTATAATTCCCTTTGTGGCACTCCTACTCAAGAAACAGAATATTTTGAAACCCGATGTGTCACTTCTGCTGAATGCAGAATTCCTGCCTGGGGTGTTACCAAGTTAATAGTGACTCATTGCACATGTAGACGATTCTCTTTTTAAAATGCTGAGGTTTTTAGGAAAGTGAGGTCACTGTTCAGCTATTCTGTTGAACAAATGCTGACATTACAACAATCTGGAACATCAGTCAATGGGTGTTCCTTCTAATTAGTGCTGAAGTCTTTGCCTGTGTGAGCATATCTGCAAACCTTGCCAGCATTATTTACCCAAGAAGCCTTTAGAAAATGTGTTGACTTCATATTAAAATGTCAGAATTTAAGACTTCTTTTGCCAAATTTGAGCTAAACTAGAAACCAAAGTGAAACAAGAAAAGGAAGAAATTCTATCCTAGGTCAAGACCTTGCTTTCTCATTTTGAAGCCTCTATGGATCTTTTTGTGGACTTAGATATCCAAAAGAAAAGCTAGCCAGAATAGAAATTTCATAGTTTGTTTTACCTCTTTACAGTACAAAGGAAATCACGGTGTAGGTGTTACTGAATAAATAAATAAATATTTTGACAATATTTTATTGCTCTTTGATAATGACAAAATGCCACATTACCAGGTCTGCTCCACTCCTAGACTTGCTGATTACACCAAATTGCAGTTATTGTAGAGCTGACCGTTTCTATCTCTGTTTCTCTGGATTTTTTTCACTTGTAGGTCCACAGCACTCAGTTCATGGAGTTTGCAGAGGTGGAAAACCACGATGACTTTCACACTCGTGAAGATGGATATATCCACACTCAGGACCAGCGTGGGGCTTACATCATATATGATGTGGCACTGGAGGACCTAAAGGAGCTTGAGAACCAGCTGCTGCTTGTGGCCAGCCAGTACATTGAGAAAGATAAAAGTAAGATATCTACTGATCCAAACCACATGGGATAGTATGGTTTGCTGTTTTCAGGTGGACCAAGCCTATGACTTCTTCAATAGTTGTACTTCTTCAGAACCATGTTCTGTTTGGATGTTTGGAAACTTCGTCTTACTAGTAAGTTAAGTGATGAATGTGGTATAAAGACCTAACTAGGCACGTGAAATTGCTTGTCATATGTTGTTAATGATGTCATGGTTGTACACTCATTTGGGATCACTGACATCAAAGTCATCCTGGAGGGAAAAATAACATAGAAAGGACATTTATTGATGTGCTTAAATAATATAATGAGCAAACACATCTTCAAGGCATAAAGAAAGTCAAAAAAGAAAACATTAATTGTTTCTGAATGTTTTCAGTTAATGTATCTGATGTTTTTTCTACAGAATTAAATGCACCTCTAACCACATTTAAACTTGTCTTGGTTGTAAATAAGAAGCTGCATAATATTTGGTGCTGCATATTTTTTTTTTGTTTATCTTTTATCTTTTTTGTTATAGTTGGAATGAGATGAGGCAGATCGGATTAAAGGTTTCTAAAAGGAGCAGCCATACTTATAGAATAGTGAGGAGGAAGGAGCTAGAAATTGTAGAAAACATGGGAGGAGGCATTAGAAAACAGTATGTAAGTGGCACATACATATATGATATTCAGAGAAATGCAGAAAATATTTCCTGAGTTGCTGGAATAGCTTTCCGTATGGATGGGAAAATATTTGGGGAGTTTTAGCATGCTTCCCTAAAACTGAATATGTGGACATTCTATGTTAAGAAGTGGAGAGACTGTGTAGAGCAATGCAGTGAGCTTCAGGTAGTCCAGGAGGCTTCTAGAGTACGTTGGCATCAACTTTCTGGTTCAGATAATAGACAGACCCACCAGAAGTGAAGCACTGCTGGATCTGTTGCTCACCAACAGGGAAGAGATCATAAAAGAGGTTAAGATCAGAGGCAGACTTTGCTGCAGTGAACATGCCCTGGTTGAGTTCATGATATTGAGGAATGTGGGCCTGAAAAAGAGTGGAATCAGGACACTGAATTTGAGGAGAAGCCGAAAGAGCTGGAATTGTTCAGCCTGGAGGAGGTTCAGGAGGGATCTCATCAAGTGTGTAAATAACTGGTGGGAGAAAAATGAAAGAGAACTTGACTCTTCTCAGCAGTGCCCAATGATTGGACGAGAGGCAGTGTGCACCAATTAAATCACATGAAATTCCATCTGAACACAAGGAAACAGTTTTTTACTGTGAGGGTGGTCAAAAACTGTTACAGGTTGTGAAATCTGTCAAGACATTCAAAACCCAGTTTGGCAGAGTTCTGGGTAACCTGTTCTACCTGATCTTTCTTGGGACAGGGAGCAGGTTCCTTCCAATCTCAGGTAATCTGTGACTCTGACATTACAGGAAACAGAATGGTGGGATAGGGGAAAGATTCAGAAAGTTAGAAGTGCAAGAAATCATAGTTTGGGATAAAGATAGTTTACTAGGTAAAGCAAAACCACATGCACAAGCAAAGTAAAACACAATTCATTTGTTATTTCCCAGAGAGATGTTCAGCTATTTCCAGGAAAGCAGCGCTCATCATGTGTAATGGTTTCTTGGGAAGGCAAATATCATTATTCTGAATGTCCTTCCCTTCCTCCTTTTTTTCCTCAACTTATGTTGTTAAACATGACACCATAACCATATGCTGTACAATATTTCATTGGTCAGTCAGCTTTCCTGACTGTGACTTTTCCCAGCTCCTCGTGAACCTCCAGCCCCTTACTGGCAGGGCAGCATGAAAAGATGAGAAGTCCTTCACTCTACTTAAGCACTGTTTTGCAACGACTAGAACATCAGTGTACTATCAGCATTGTTCTCAACAAAATCCAAAACACACCATATGAGCCTCACTGAAGAGAATTAACTCTATCACAACTAAAACCATGATGACTGATATATCTCTCCATAAAATTTACCTTTGAGTAGGCTGTGTTGCTTTTCTTTGATCTGAGAAAGAAAGTAAGGAGGTAGAGATGATCCCAACATGATTTGATGCTGTGAAAAATTGAGCATCTCTTCTCTTTTGTCCAGGTGTTTCCCTGTGTTTTCCTTGTTTCTTTATGTGGGTCTCTTTGAACTCTGGCCCTTGCCTTTTACTTCAAAGAATATTTATCAAAAGATGATAGATGAGATATGTTAAACTAAATGCCTATTGCACTTGTACTTCACTTCATAGAATACTCTGGGGTCCTCCAAATCTCGTGGGACTTGAAGACTTTTCCTGGACTTGAATTCCCTGGCAAGCAAAAAGCACAGCCCTGTGCTATAAATAAAAATAATTACCACAAGCTCTAGGACTGCAGGCATGTGGAAATCCCTCTGATAATGACAGCTGCTTGTTTTCAACTTTTTTTTTGTTTTCCTTAGGCAATGTATCTTGTGGGAAATCCAGTGGCAGCAATATCCTTGAGTGGGCACATGCCTCTGTGGATCGATTTGCAGTGTTGTTTGACCTTTGGACCTGTGAAACTGCTCTCTTGGAAAAAAAATGCCAGGTACAGATCTTTTTCTTGGTCTGGAAACAGTGACTTGCAATCAGCTCACTTCAGGTTGTTTTAAGGCTCACTTTCAGCAGCATTTCCTGTTGTGAATACATGTGGATGGTGGTAGAGTTTCCAGTTGCACAGGGAATCTGCTGCTGGACTGGGATAAGCCCAGAGGGCTGCAACTACTGGATACTGTAAATTGGGCCCATGTCCTTATTTTGAAATAAGGAAACAGAACTGTTCTTGTCGTGTGCATATGTAACTGCTGTGCCAGGGGTTGGCAGCACATCTGCAAGGCTTCAGTGAGACTACCCATCAGAGTAAGGGGTGATCAGGAAGGACAAGATCACATGCTGAGTGCTGGGGGAAACCAGGTCAAGCCCTGAAGAGCCTGGGTCCTCAGAGAGTCCAAGGTACTGTTTTTTTTCTGTAGTCCCCAAAAGAAGAGGCTCAGTCTGCATCTGTCTGGGCCCAGTGTTTGGATTACCTTTTGTCAGAAGAAAGCAGAGAGGTGTTTTACAGGACATACTATAAAAGATAGTCCTTTCATCAGTACGTGTGATATATAAAACTGTAATGCATTACAAATTTGTTTCTTCCTTTTTCATTAGCCTACTTGAGCCAAAAATGCCATGATTTACTGTGGGATAAATTTTGTATAAAAAACACTAGTTATGTGTATTAAGTGGACTCTAGCTTTGCTGTTTACTCTGGCTGCTGCATATTCTGCACGTATTCCCTTTCCTCTCTGGATCTAGTCATGTGTCTGTATTTTGTTATGCGACATGTATGTATATAGTGTTTCTGCCCAAAGAATGCCTTGAGATTAGACAAGTTCAGAATAGGAGCCCCAGAGGAACTTGGAAATGTTTTTCTGTGTATGGAACTCACCAGGCCCCAGGACAACAAAGAGAATGTCAGGGAGGTAATGTCAGGTAAAGGAGCAGATGAACCGCTTTAGAAGCAGGAGAAAGGGCAGTAATTAAGGTCGCCTTAACATACTTGAAATGTTTTCTTCTCAGTCCTGGGATAACACAGGGCGGCTCTCAGAACAGGAATGCCAGAGGATGTTAGGGAATCTCCTGTGTGCCACTGAAGAGGCTTTAAATAGAAAAGCTTTAAACTAAAACAGTTGTAGGTAGTTTAAGAATCTCTTAGGACCCCTCTCCTGTTTTCATAGAGGTGCCTTGTGTGACAGCTGTGTAATTGCCTAGCCCATAAGTTTCTGCTCTCATCCCAATAGACCTCGCTTTCCAATGTTGCATTGTTACCTCTGCAAATCTACCTTTTATTTTTATCACAGATCTCCTGTATTAAAAAAATTGATTTATTTTTGGGGAAAGATAAGTCCCAGTAGAGAAGAATGAAGCATCTACACCAACAGTGCACTAATTCCCTTTCAACAATGTCAAGGAGCATATCCTGGAACCACTCTCACAATTCAACTCTCTAGGCAGGATTAAAAGTATAAATATGCTTTTTCTGAAGCTTTCTTGTGTTCAGCTCAAACAAAATAGAAATGAATCTCTCTAGTTTCATTCCCAGCTGGGAGAAATTTCTTTCTGAGTTAGGAAACAATAGCTTTTTGTTTGGCAGCTGAGACACCTTGGCTTAGCCAGTACAAAACTTGCCTATGGCGTATTGCTCAAGCACTGTATTAACCTCCTCCAAACAGTTCAGGTCAGACAGGTCTAAACCAAAGAACGTGCCTTCTTCCACTGAAATCTGCATTTTTATCTACCGAGTTATTTCTGATGAGCTTCTACTCATGTGGATGAGTTTCTATTCTGTGTCAGTGCAAAATAACCTACTACAGATCATCTTCCTTCCGATTCTATTTCATATTGATATGATCTAATTGTCCAGAAGCAATAGTAACCCCAGTTCATATTTTCTATCTCATAGTTGCCATTGACAAAAAAGTACTACAGTGACAATTTAGGTGCAACTGTACTTGGCTTTGCTTTTTTCATCCCAGGCTTTGGGGATTTTTGATTAAAATCATTAGTTCAGTAAAGCTCTACAGCTGTTTCTGGCAGAATAGACTGGAGAGGGCATGTGACTTTCTATATCTTTAATTACATATTGAATAAATTTGGAATTCTAAAAAAAAAATATGTAATTAACTGAGATGCTAATTGCTATATGAGATAACAGATAGTCTTGCATGAATCTCCAAGTTTCAGGCTAGGGGAAACTCAGTTTTTCAAAGACAAGACACCTATGTGTGGGCTGGTGAGGAAAAAGAGCATGAATTAGATATGGAAAATGATAGGTGTTTTTTGAGTAGTAAGTAGATTACCTTGCTATTTTACAGGAGGAAGAATGCGTAGAATAAAAATCTTTATGTTTCAGTAGAAAACAAAAGTTAACTATGCAATGTGCAAATAAAATATCTCCTGCAGGCAGGTTATTCTATGCTTTGTTCCTGATCCTTCTGATGAAGCCTCTTGTGATATCCTGTGCCAAAAACCAGATGACATGGCAGGTCACAGTAGGTTTCATACAGGTGGCAGCATCCACGTTCAGAAATGTTTTGCCAAAATAAAATGAATATTTGGATGAATAAACAATTGTAAATGTGCTTCTGAATACCTCCCCAGCTTCTAGACGTTTACTTAGAGGCCTACCAACACGCTTTGGACCCAGAGGAAAGATTTGCTTTTGCCCAGGCGATAACTGACATCATGCATAAACAGCCACGGTTTGATCTTGAGCTCGAATATTTTGTGAACATCTACAAAGATGAATGCACCTGCTTACAACTTCACCTCCAGCTGCTGAGGGACATAGTAAACCAACAAGTATGTTGAATTTAGAGTATATCCATCTTGGGCAAGCAGGAGGTGAAATCCTGAATGGGAAACTTTGATTGTAACCTGCATTGGTTTACGGTGCCAAGTTGAGTTACTACTAGTTTGACAGCATAGTCTATGGTTGCTTTGTGACTTGAAGTAAAAAAATTATAAAGTTGAAAGCAATGATTTCATCAACATCAGAAAGAGAACACTGGAAACATTACAGAGCTTCATGTATCACATTAAAGTCACATTTGCTATCGGCTGAAATAGCTGGAATCAGTAGTTGAGAGATGTGGAAGCAGGAGAAAATTATAATCCATAGATCTGTAATGCAGTAGATAAGGAAGGAGTCTTATTTAGAGTCCCTTCTCTAATCTTACAAAGAACTTACAAACAAAGTTTGCACTTTGAAGTCTAAAATGCAGCATTCTTCAGATAGCTGCAATTTCTTGTCCTGATAACTAAAGTACAGCATTTTAAACCCTCAGATTTTAATTCTCATTTAAATCATTTAATTCTCATTTAAAATCTAAAAGTTTCCTCTGTATCTTGACACAAGGTACTTCGCTTCTTTGAGTTTCATGGGTTGTAGGTTGTAGGTTCATAGGAGTTTAATATCATAGGTTGCAAGTTCAGAAGTTGAATAAGCTGTCTTTGTAACATGTCTTTTCATCTACAAACTGAAGTTTTTATTTCAGTGCAAGAGACCACTCTTACACTATTGTTGCCACAAAATGCTGCCATATTGGTAGCTTTTAGAACTGAAGGTTGCCAGCATCACTGGTGCTCTAAATTTGTTCTGAAAAAATACAAAATATTTCAAAATAATTTTAGAAGGAATAATTCAGCTCAAGTGGGTTTTTATTCAAAAAACTTGAAATTATGATTTTTAACATATACAATAGAATAATAAAACAATAAATCTATTATGTAAAAGTTTTTATAGCTTGTGTTTAAATAAAGAGCAGAAATCAGGATGCCTGATTTCAACCTGTGTTAGGATTTTCTTGGCTAATATCACTTGTGTTTATTGCTGACTTTTAGATAGATGTCCAGAGGGAATACGTCCCCAAGATTTGGCGGAAAGGTCAGAAAGGTGGCATCGATGAGTTTGGACTTCCTTATAATGTGATCACTAAGCAACTTGTCTCTCTTAACACTAGCTGGTGAGTTAGTTCACAGCTTTGTTTTTCTGGAGAGTAACTCTTTCTGGTCTAGTTTCTGTGACTGATGATTAAAATTTGAGGTAGGACACCTGAAAAGTAAGACTACTTGAAAAAACAACAGTCACAAAATGAGTTAGGCAGTAGAGAAATGTTTCGTGTTATTTAGTCTTGTGATATTTAGAATTCCATTGGATGTACCAGAAAAACATTCAAGGAAGAAAAGTGATACCTCCCTCTTCACCTTTGCTCTTCCCTGCTTTGACATTGGGTTTCCTTAATTCCTCTTGCACCACACTGAGAAATTAATATTCCTGTGGATACAGTAACTATGAAATTGCATACTTAACTTTAACCTTGCTTTGGACTTACTATGCTGGTATTCAAACACGGCTTATCAATTTGCACTGCCCTTTTTGCCACTATCTGTTACCTATTCTAGCCTGTGTCCAGTTGGATAGGTAGGTACTGTATTTTCACACAAGAGCCACCTATTACCCATAGCAGAGACCTGTGCCATATTTTCCCTCCTGTGGCTATGCAGCGTTGTGGATTATATGATTTAGCATATATAGGGATTTAGCAGCTGATACATACCCAGAAGCCAAGAGCCCCTCGCTTCTGGTCCCTTCTGGTTTACTTCCTCTGTCTGAAGCCCTTTGCCTCTATTCCTCCTATTGCATGCACAATTTGATTGTATTGGTTACCCAAGAGCTTATTTTGAAGTGCAGATGCTTTTAATGGGTGGGCATACAGACATGAAAATGTGGCTAATAAAGCAGGTCAGCTAGCAAAAGATAATTTAGAATGTTTTGTTTTCATTAGCAATTGAGCCTACTTAGATGTGTTCCAACATAATTATGTTTATTAAGACTTCAGCTCTATTTTTAGATTTAAAGATTGATTTCTGATGTAAATCTAAAGCCACTACAATTTATTCTTGCCAATTAAGCAATTGCAAAGTTTCCTTATTTGAAAGCTGTTTTTGTTGTTGTTGTTGTTGTTATTTTTAAGTCCTACTTCGAAGAAAATTTATTTGCTGGAGTTTCACCCTTCTCTTGGTCTGGTGTGCTCAATCCCCAAAGCTCTGGAGTTTATCTACCAGGAGTTCTACAGCATCTGTAGACCCAAAACAGCCAGTAGAGCAATTAAGCTAGAAAAACAAGTGCTTCAGCTGGCATTTGATGAGTGGCTGACTATGGAAAAAAGAGAATCTTTCTACAGCTCTCAGATTCAAAAAGATGTAAGTTCCACTTTTGCTTCTATTAGAAATAACTGTTTACAGCCATCCCAGCCGAGTTTGATTGTACTTGATGGTTAGTATTAGGTATGTGATTCTTAATATCAGGCCAGTTATTTTTTCAAGCTTGGTGAAGATCCATTCCATCCATCTTTAAAATAAAATATATCTGTATTTCTGTGAATGAACAAAGGAAGGTAGAACTCCTGATCTCACACTAGTACAAAATAAGAGCAGTAGGCTTAAGGAGAGGCAAAGTACAGACATTTTAAAGCAGTATGAGATCACAGTAAGTCTCCAGGTTTTGCATTTGTGTATATACAGTCATTAAATGTCAGTAACAAAAAAGGCTGGATATTAAAGCAAATATTGTTATAGGTGGAGCCGGTTATTGCTATAATGTGCATCATTTCCTGGTCTAAGACTCTTAACCTGGCTTGTTATAATTTTGATAAATACTGATTGTTGTGAATGAAATTACTGATACTAGATGTCTTCATCATGTTGTTTTGTTTTGTTTTGTATTATTATTATTTTTTGCCAGCTTAGTTAATGCTGACAGCAAGAAATGGAAAATAAATGATTTTATCTCTTTTGTTTACAAGTTCATAATACAGTTAGGTTCTTGAACACATCACTAAAGTTTGGAAGGGCTCATTATGTAGCGATATGCTACACTTTAATTCCTGAATTAAATTCTAAGCACTGAAAGTGGGCACGAATAGCTACTTGCTCTCACTGTTGCTTACATTACCTGCATTAGAGACAATGGTGGACTAGAAAATAGAGACCAGCACAAGGTAAAAGGGCATAGACATTTCAAATACTTCCTCGCCATGCCATGGAGCAAATCCCAAGAATTACTTATCCAGCAACTTTTTGATGCCAATAAAACACACTGGCTTTGTCCCAGTCCCCTTGCACATTGCAGATGACAGAGATCTATGTCTTAAAGTCACCAGTCTGCTACTGCCAAGGGGGAAAGACAAACTTCTTTTCCATTCCTTTTCTCCAAGACAAGCTGTGGATGAGAAAAACACACATAAGAAGGCAGTGTTTAGAAAGCACTAAGATTGTTAAAGTCAAGCATGTTTTAGGAAATTTACTTTTGCCAGTGTGAATTTAGTTTGGTTTCCATTTGCATAGTCACAATGACTGAGTCTCTACATCATCATATTGGAGGTTTTTTGTTTGTTTGTTTGTTTTGGTTTGGTTTTTTTTTTTGTATGGCTCATTATCACAAAATCAACATTTCTGACCTTCCCAAACTGCTCCATTTGTGACCTTAGACCTCATTTTTTCATGTTTTTCCAACTCTTCACAAAAGAAAGTTTTACAAGATCCAAAATTTATTCCCCATCTGACTTCCCAAACATCTTTCAGCTTCAGAAACTGGAGCATAGGAAGTTCTGCATGACTGTGCTCAAGAACTTCTTTATGGTGAGGGTGACAGAGCACTGGAACAACCCAGGGGGGTTCTGAAGTCTCATTCTCTGGAGATATTCAAGACCTGCCTGAACGCCTACCTGTGTGACCTGGTGTAGGGAACCTGCTTTGGTATGGGGGTTGGACTCAATGATCTCTGGAGGTCCCTTCCAACCCCTACCATTCTGTGATTCTGTGATTCATAATAAACAAGTTACCTAGCGGTAAGGTACAGATGCTGCCAGGCTGGCAACATGTACTTGGGAAGCTGAGAGAAGTTTCTCTTACCCCAAGCCATGATCAGCTATACAGAAGAGGTTGCCCAGAGAGGTGGTAGAAGCCCTGATATTCAAGATCAGGCTGGATGGGTCTCTGAGCAACCTGATCTAGCTGTAGGTGTCATTCATTGTAGTGAAGTTGGACCAGGTGGCCTTTAAAAGTCCCTTCCAATCAAATGATTCAAAGTCAAAGTATTCTATGAGATAAAGAGCTGTTATGTTCATAAACACACCATTTGATAGACTCACTCAAGTGGTCTGTTCCCACATTTCACCAGCATCACCATCACCAAGTTCTCGTTAAAGTCTAGCACAGATTTGCCTTGATGCAATCTAAACATATTTGCTCTTCTCTTGTTCTCTTTGGAAGTGGGGAACATGCTCTTTGTAGCAACTCTGGGAGGAAGCTCGTAGGTTTCTGTGTCCCACCCATCGAGATTCACAGTTACAAAAGCAGGTTGGGGAAGAGCAACAAAAAAATGTTGCACAACTTCTGACACTTGAGTTTGGGTTGTTGTCTTTTCAAAATGCTTTTTTTTTTTTTTTTTTTTTTTTTTTTTCAGTGTAGCCCTGAAGATTTAGTAAATGGCAGGTGTTGGGATCTAGAAGTAAAGTTTCTAAATTCAGTGACTGTACCTTTCGAGCAAGTGCCAAAACTCCAGTATATTTTCAGAGGTTAGGCTGGAACCAGTCCTCACCTTGTGTGTGTTGCAGGTCAGAAGCAATTCCAATCATGATTTACTCCAGGAAAGGGAGAATAGACCCCTAAAGTATTCAAAGGCCTTTCATGTCTGTGTATGAATGGCACCTGCATTAACCTTTTTTTCACTTACCTTCCAGTTATTTGCAGAGACGCTCATAGAGGACCCTGTGCTGGTGCAAGAGATTGCTTTGTCACTATTAGAGGTGGGAGCAGATGAAGAAAGAAAAGAAGGCAAGGAAAGGCAGCTCTTTATCCTGAATTCATTCTCCATGCTCCTGGAACTGATCACACTCCGGCATCGGTTGATTGAAGTGGCAACAGAGAGCGCACGGTTAGCCAGGTTGGTGGTGGTTTAGCTATGAAGATGTGAGAAAGGTGTTTTGTAGGGGAAAAGTAAATACTTCTAAATTGGTCAGTTAGTACACTTGGAAAAAGTCAGAGAGAGAGCACTCGCATTTGTGTTGTGGGAGATATTTTTATCTAATATGTGGAAAAATGCTCTGTCTGTGGTTTGCAAGATGTTTATTGGTTTCAAAGAGAGAAAGTTCAAAGCTTAACAGAACAGGCCCTTTGCCCAGTGAAAACTGGAGTTCTGTGATTCTATGAAATTTTGTCAAAAGATGGAGGAGCAGAAGGAATTTGCTGGTTCAATGAACACGAAGATACAGGTGATTGTCTTAATCACCTTCTCATGAACAGTATTACAATATAACAAAAATCACATAGGAAGTGCATAGAAACTTTGTTCACTACTGGAAATAGGATTGTCTTGGATGTACTGATCCTTGCAGAGACAGTAAAACATTCTACACAAAGGAAATCAGTGTCATGCATTTAGGAAATTATCATATAAGCTGGAGAAAATGACAGTTTATACAGGGAGACAAAGATAAGGACTGAGCTAAAGGGAAGACCTATCCTCTGTAGGGAAGTGCTGACCTGCTGTCTTGGATGCAAGTTATTATTGAAGTTCTCCTTGCTCAGCTCCATACTATCTCACATTTTTATTAATGAATTAAGTAGAAAGTATAAGAACATGTTATTAAAATCAGGACATTAGAGTGCTAGAAGATAAAACTGATAGAGATAATATATGAAATCTCTTACAGGAAGAACTCGTAGTTCTAAGGTATGAAGTAGGAGGAAGGAGATAAACATCACTGACACAGAGCTTAAGGCTATGCATAATAATAGGAAACTCTCCTGTGAACTTCTTTGGAAACAACAGAGGAGGAGGATGAACTGGGTGTATAGCTGGCAATTGAACGGCTAGATATTGCAAATGTGATGGAGGAGGAAGTCACGATATCTTACTGTGAATCAGGCAATGAGTTTTGTTTTCCATAGAGATCAGAACTGATGCCTTTTATGTGATTCTGGTGAGGCCTCACCTGGATTATTAAGTATAGTTTTGAGATTTATGTTCGGGAAAGATAAATGTAGAATGGAATGGAAGCAGAAATGATCTAATAGGATGATGAGGGGAAATAGAAAATGCATTTTACAGAAGTAAATGAAATATCTTGGCTTGTTTGTCCTAGCAAAATGAAGTCTGAGAGAAGATATGATTGTTCTCTATAAATACATTGGGAAGATAAGCACTGGGAATGGAGAGCAGCTATTTAAGGTCAACTTTGGCAGCAGAACAAATGGATCTAATCACTGTGAATAAATTTAAACTAAAAATTAAAAGGAGATTTCTAAGAATTAGACAGCAAAGTTCTGGAACATAAAGAATGGAGGGCAGAAAATGAACATCGTTTTTAAATGTAGTTTAATTCATGTATGAAAGGATTTGTGGGACATGATTTCATGCAATTGCAAAGTTGTGTCTTTTGGACAGACAACACTTCAGTCATATTTTCCCCTTATCTCAACTCTTTCTCCAGCTTTCCTCTGTAAAATATAGACTCCAAATAAAAAATGAAAAAAAAGTCAGAAGCACTTATTTTCAGCAGCTAAAAACCTGGATGTATCATAACATCATAGAATCATATCATAGAATGGGTTGGGTTGGGAGGGACCTCAAGGATCATCAAGGTCTGATCCCTTGCCATGATTAGATTGGCCAGGGCCTTAAACACCTCCAGGGACAGAGCATCCACAACCTGTCCTGGCAACGTGTCCCCCTTGTCCTGTTACTATCTACCCATGCAAAAAGTTTATTCCCCTCCTATTTATAATCTCCCTTTAAAGACTGGAAAATCAGAATGAGGTCTCCCCAGGGCCTTCTCCACACTGAACGAGCCCTGCTACCTCATCCTGTCATCACAGGAGTGGTGCTCCAGCCTTCTGATCATCATTGGGGTCCTCCTTTGGGCCCTCTACAAAAGCTCCACATCTTTCCTCTGTTGGGGGCCCCAGATCTGGACACAGTACTCCAAGTACTCTACTAGGGCAGAGTAGAGAGGGACAATCACCTCACTCACCCTGCTGGCCACTCCTCTTCTAATGCAGCCCAGGATACCATTGGCCTTCTGGGCTTGCAAGCTCATACACTGCTGGCTCATGTTGTATTTTTCATCTACCAGGACACCCAAGTCCTTCTCAGCAGGGCTACTCTGAAGGAGTTCTCCTGGTTTGTAGATGTATCTGGGATCACCCTGACACAAATGCAAAACCTCACACTTTGCTTTGCTGAACCTCATTAGGTTCACATGGGCCCACCTTTTGAGTTTATTGAGGTCCCTCTGGATGGCATCCCCTCCTTCTGTTGCATGAACTGCACCACTCTTCTTGGTGTCATCATTAATGTGAACCATGACTATGCAAACTTAGTTTAATAGAAAACCTATTTTTCTGTTCATAACTCTTTTCCATTAAAATAAGTTTTTGAACAGCTTTAATTTGATAACTAGAACTTTCTTGGACAAACTAATGATCAGCTTAATTTTCTTCAATGCAAGTAATTCCATGAAGCATGAGGGTCTCACTTTTTGTCTATTTGTGTTTCTTGTTTGAACTATCAGCTTTCCAGTAAAACACAGATTCTAATTAAGCTTATTACTCTGGTTTGGTTATCTCAGTGTTCCAATACTCATACATGCTCACACATATATTTTCTGGTAATTAATAAGGAGTAAGGTAACTGTGCAACTTTTCATTTAGCTGAAAAATCAATATTAAATCACCTTTTTTTCTTGAAGCCTGTTGGAATATTTCAAAAGCCCTGAATCTGTGCCAGATTTCACTGGTGCTCACCAACTGATTTAGAAGCTATCTAGAGGAGATAGATGAGCTGATGGATTGGTTCTGTGGTTGCATTTGTTTTGTGAAGAAAGCTAAGATGACCTACGCACCTGAGGTGGCATACTTTTAGAAATCCCTGAAAGGCAGCAGGAAATTGTCATTTCTTCTGGCAAAGGGTGGTAATTCAGTAGAAAGTTATGTCAAAAAGTAAGATTTCACAATGCATATGCAAGGTCATTAAGCATAACACTATCTTCATTTAATAGAAGATGATTAAGTCAGCCTAAATATCAGTATAAACATTCATAGTTTATTTAGGGTGACATTTTGAAGGGCTATTTTTACACCCTCACATGATATTGTGAAGTTCACTGTTCATTATAATATCAACTATTAAGGACTCAGATTCAGACTGAAGCATCAGAAAGGCTGGTAATCTTTTTCCCTGCTGTGCAGAACAACATGAAATGAGTGCACATACATTTATAGATTCCTCTGTCTCGTACTATAGATTCAGCCAAACTTTAGGGAGATTTGCAAGAATTACTCCCATTACTTGCCTATCTGTTCATTCCTGAAGCTCCTTTCTGTCTATAAATACACATGTGAGTTTTACAAACTATTACTGATAGCCCTTGTTGCTTCTCTTTGTTCCTCAGTTTTTCAGTCTTCACCTTCTATTATTTGGTGAAAAAGAAAAAGGACATCCTTTGGTACCACTAAACAATGCAAATTTAGTCTGAATTTTGCTTCTTTCTTTATTTATTTTTAAATACATTCAGCTTTTTGATATCTTCCCTTTTTCTCTATTTTTTTTCCCTTTGCATAGTACTAGTAAGCTTATCTGTGTGTTGCTGTTTGTGCTGTAAAGGCTATCCTTGTGCTTGTATTTTGTTACCTGTGAGATCAGCATCTGTAGTCATTACAGAGGTTTTTTTTTCAACCTTAGAGCTTATTTGTATAATTATTGATTGATGTGCATGGTGTCTTTCATATCCTATTTTGTCTTCTGCCCTTTTTTTTCTGTAACTTTGCAGGCAGAGACTTTTACCTATTTTTAAAAAACTGGGAGCTGTGACTTCTGGGTCCTTTTTGTGTCTTTATCACGTTCTCACACTGTAACTTCTCTGTGACCTGTTTTTTTGATTGATAAAACACCTGCCTGTAGATGTAAGCAGGAAGCAAGGGATAATCTTATTCCTTTGCAGCCTGTTTCAAGAAGAAAGTTTCTCCTTATTCCATCTTCTTATATAATATGAAAAGAAGGATCACAGATCAGATCAGTGTTTTGGTGGTTTTGCATCTGGAGGAAGAGACTGATAGATCCCTAGGGAGGGAGCATAGACTGTGTCCAACTTCAGGCACCTGGGGCTTTAAAGGCCTCCTGAACTACTAATTGCATTTGGACAATGTGTTTACTGCCTGCTGGTTGATTGCCCTGGTCATTTGTTGTACTGCAGAGATACTGTTGGGGTTGTGTCATTCTGAGGTCTTCTAGAATAAAGCTTTTTTAAGTGACAAAATTGCTATTTTCATAGTAATAACATGTCTGAGTTCTGCTTGTCTATTGAAACTTCTCTTGAGATCTGCCCTCCTAGTTTCTAGCCTAAAGCAGTATTCTTCACCTCTGTCAATCCCTTCTAAACAGAACATTTAACATCTTTCCCTTGATTTTTCTATGTGTCGTAGACTCTTGACTTACTGTCCTTCATTTGTAAGTATAAGTTCATATATGTAAGTCCATAGTTCAATCTACGCTGATTAAACTGTCAACACTAAACAAACATCAGCTCTCAGGATGGAACAGTTGTTTGCTGTAACACTTGAGATGCCAAAAACATTTAAGGTTGAATGCAGATTTCTTCTTCTACAACTTCTGGATGCAGATTTCTAAGCTAGCATTACTTAAGCAGAGAGAAAAATTGTTTTTGAAATGCATCCATGTTTTTATGTTTTTGTGGTTTTTTTGTTTGTTTGTTTTTTCCTTTCTAGCTTATATAAGGCTTTTGCAATGGAAGCAGGTTTTGGGGAGTGCCATTTGTATCTGAGGCCAATGCACTTTGAATCTGCTCTTCACAAGGAGAAAGCAGACCATCTGCCACCGACATTTATTACCTCTCTCCTGGAAGATGACAGCTGTGTTGACAGGTAGACTGAACTTCTTTGTGTTTCAGAGGACGTAGTCTTTTTTAGATCAGATGTGATCAAGTCTTCAAGTAGATTAGGCTCAAATATAAAGACTTCAGTGCATAAAATATACAAAATTATTCAGGTAGGAAATGTAAAATGCTACTTGGTTTGTTTTCTTTTTCTGGGATCAAATATTTCTAATTTGAAACCACTGAGCAGTGAAAACAAGGAGGCACAGAATCTGCATGTAACTGTGGCAATTTTCAAACTCAAATGAGTTCTCTTTAAAGCAAAGGATGCACAATAGGGAATCTTTACTCTTTAAAGAGTTCATATGTATATTTGTATACACAATTACATGTATGTACACGTGCACATTTGTATCTGCACATACACACTTTGTTTATTTGTGAGTGTCTTAGATCAAGCTTTAAGATGAAGAAAGGAAACAACTTGTGAACTTCCACACTAAATTTAGGAAGGCAAAAGGACTCTCTATCTGCATGGGTACCACTTGCAGCCATGTGGTATTACTTGCTTCCTGTTCACTTGTGTACGTGCTTATCTGCTGCAGAAATCTGTCTGTTTCAAGTTAGTTTAGCAATTGCAGGCAACCTGGAATCAAATTTCAGCTGTGAATTGCACTGTGGGTGGTGGTGGGCGTCAGAGTACAGGAGGTAGGACAGCATAAAAAAGAGTGAGGAACCAATGCAAGATGAACAAGATTCCATCACAATAAACAAGCAGATTTTTCACTGGTTTAGACCAAGCTCATCTAGGAGAAGCTGAAGAATCCTTGTAAATTCAACAACAAAACATCATGTATTATAGTCTTTTGCTTACAAAACTACTTCCAAAAAGTAAAGCAACATTCTAAGATCACAAATTCAGGAACTAGAGTGACAGATTTCCTTATGTGATAGAAATGTAAAGGGTAAATAAACAAAAAGTATTTCTGAACTAATCACTATTTTCCTCTCACTCTCAGTTTGTCTTCTTTCTGTGTCATACTTTTTGTTTATAAAAAATCTTACTTCTATTGCAGATATATTCCAAGCAGTTTACCATTAAGCATTCAAGAGATCGACAGTCACATTGGAAAATTTAGTTTCAGGACAAGAGATGGTGTTATGAAGGTGAATAATTTAATTTGCTGGATAAAAATGTGTGTTATGTTGTCATTTATTCATTGGATAGGTAAGGGCCTCAGTCATGTGTCTGCTAGATGCTATAAACTTCTCTACACTTGGTCTTTGAATGAAAATACTGTTTTGTAATTAATTTCATAGTGATTTTAGTGTGGCTTAATTCTGGAACCCGAGCTGAGGTTAAACTCTTTAAGTCAACAAAATTTTGTCTGAGGAAATATATTAAATGAAGCAGGATGCATGTGTGTGGCTGTGTGCACACCAAGTAGCAACACTAGATGTAGAGAGTTCTCTAAAGGAAGAAAATGACTTTAGTCTTCAACGCCATCTTGCATAATTAGTCCTTTCCTCTATTTTATGAGTGTGTAAAACCAGTATTGCTCAGTGCCAGGCCATGGGGCTTTCTTTTTCTGCCCAGCGAGGTGGTGGAATCACCATCCCTGTAGGGAAGAAACATCTAAATGTGGCACTGAGGGACATGGTTAGTGGGCATGGTGGCAATGGGTTGGCTGCTGGACTAGATCTATTCCAACTGTAATAATTCTTGTAAAAATTCTGTGTTTCTTTAAAACACTCCTCAGAGTTTTCTTTCCATTAACTCACCCATTACCTGCACTCTAGGGCATGTTGCTACAAATTTACCAAGGAAAATCAGATCTGGTTTATTTAATATCTACTCCTTTCCCAGCCTGTTTGCATTTGGTTGCATGCTCTGGTAATATCATGATTTGCAGAGCAGATCTGAGAATATATCCTACTAAATACAAATGATTTAACCGTTTTCTCAGTCTCTGCATTTAGTCGTGTTTCAGTGATAACAACATATGCAAATATAATAGAATGCTCTCCATTTCCCCCGTTTTACTAAATTAAGCAGAAGTAATACAAGACAAAGTGATACCTGTAAAGCAGCTTTCCTTCAAAACTCTAGAGGGAACGCCAAATAAATACTTAATGCATAAAGTGAAAGTATTTTCTGTTTTCACCCTCCTTAGCTCTTGTGTCCATCTGGAATAAAGAACATGCAACTTATCCTTGCCTGCCAGGTCATTCAGAAAAATGCTCTTTTGGCAGCTGTTCAGCAAGCCTCCTTTTGTTATCTTCATTTTACCCATTCCCTGGACATAAAGGTTAGTAACACCCTCCTCCTCAAATTGCACTGTTAACAGTTTTTGTCAGACTTAGCCCAAAGAAGGCACCTGTTAATCCTGTTTATAATCAATTGCATGGTAATCCTGTGCGACACTTGGAGCAGCATCGCCAATGACTGAAGGAACTGCTGTGATTGTCTATTAGCATATGACATAAAAATAAATGGTATCACATTGGTGACTTTATTTAAAGTCTATTAGTTGGGTAAGTGATGAAGCATAGCTAAAAATATACCTCAAGGTAGGTCTGAAAGAGATTGGAGATGAATTGGATTCAAAATGCACTGATTAAATCTCATAACCTGTAATATGCAGAAAGGCTAGCAATCACAGTTTGACCTTGAAATATGTACTTTTCTGGGATGGTGATACTATCATCTCCTGCTGTTTTCATTTTTCCTGTCCTCTGAAAATAGAAATATGGTCAACACTCTTTCAAATGGGAAATATTTATGCCAGCCTGATGTCATAATGTTGGTTTAAAAGAAATCTGTTGGGTCACCATCCATTACTCTTCCTCATCTTACCTTAAACGTCATCCTACGTTTCTTATGTGAGGCTCAGATTCTGCCCTTGCTTTATACATGACGTAGAGCTCTATGGTGCATTTTTTTTAATGCAGGCATTTCTCTTCCAGTGATAGCTATTACAGTGATGGGCTAAGCAACCTTGTACATAGTTCTGAACCTCTAAGGCAAACAGAGATTCTTTAGGTCTTCTCTTGCCTTTTCTGTACTTACATTGGTGTCTCTTTCCATGCTCCTTAGGACACACTCCCTCAGTCCTGTCTTGTCTTACATCCGTATGGTCCCTTGTCACCTGGCAGTATCTTCAGCCCTTTCCTGTATATCAGAAGTGCCTACATTTGCTGTAAAGCTGAGCAAGAAGTTTTTGGCAGGTTCATAGCTGTGTACATGCTGACTGCCAGAAATCCAATGGGAGCTGAGCATGCCTAGTAAAATGGCTAGTAATCAAACTCTCATTGCCTTTTCCACGGGGAAGGATGGTTCATCTCTAACTGGATGTTGACTTTGCAAAACTGGAAGGAACTTTACACCATTCAGACTTCCTCTATCAAATGTATTTAAAATTAGGCAGAGAGTTCAAAAGTTGTTAGAGATATGTTGAACAGTCTAAGGGTACAAAGCTAAAACATTTCCCATGTGACTTGCTTCTTAGTAGGTTTAAAAATGACAGATGTACTTTATCTTGGCTCCCAGTTGTCTCATTTTGGCTCACTCAGAGCAGGGCCAGGAGAAAAGGAAAAGATGTATAATGCTATTGTTACTTGCAAGCTCCTGAGCACAGACTGCCATTCCTAGAGAAATGCATAGTGTATAGTTCCATTGTATTTTCTTTCCTCACAAGTGAAAGTGCTGCTAAGGTCAAAACTCACCCCAGAGATTTTAAGCTTCTTGGAACAAACTTGTTTCATGGCTGCATAGTTTGTATCTGCTTCTAACACAAAGGAGGACGGTGATTCGTCACTATGCAGCAGAGATCCATCATTCCAAACAAGCTGGGGTCTTGACAGCTGCCCAGAAAACTGGTCAGTATGATGCTGGCAAAGCTGTCTCCGTGTTGCTGAGCAGGAACCCTTTACACAACAGACTGATCTTGTGGAAATCTGGGTAGCACCCAGGATACATCCCTGGCACAGCTGGCTGTGCAGCCTCCCAGGGCTTTTTTGGACCAGCTTGTTGGACTGAAGAGGCCATGGTCTTGTTGGTCCCTGGTTTCCATTCCCTCTCAAGTGTGAGATTTTCTGGTTAATTTCTCATCAGATCTTGTGGCACTGAAATCCTCTGTGGAACTGAGCAGCTCCAACCTTGGTTTCTTTCCCAAATCAATCCTTGATTCTTTTGTCAGAAATGACACTGCCCATGTCTGTCCATTTCTTTCTAAGGCACACTGTATATTTCCTGTGCACAGTGAAGCAGGACAAATCATTCTTTGGGTAAGAAGTCAATTTTCTAGTAGAACAGAGCAGAGGTGTTCTTGATCAGACCCATCTGCAGGCTGGCACTACTGTGAGTCAGGGTAATAGTTAGGAGAAGGAACACAATAAACTCTCAACATATGGCTTTTTTGTGTTTTTCTTTCTTCTGGTTTTCTTCTACTCAAAAGATGATAATTTTATGTTGGCTTGCAGAGGAAGTGTGTTTTTTTTAGCTTCTTTGCAACTCATAGGGAAAACCAGAGAAATCTGGACCATGTTGTGCCACTTTTGAAATCAGACTTTAATAACTTAGAAAACTAACACTTGTTCCTTCTTGAAAATTAGAATTGTGGTTCTGTTTTTTGTTTTGTTTTGTTTTGTTTTCATAAATATGCAGAGTTTTCTTTATGACAGGATCTATTGGTAATGCTCAAGGGGAAGCAAAATCATTTCCCCTACAAGCAGTGTGGGTATTGACCTATTTGTACATGTTTGAAAAAGCAAATATTTGGGAGTATTCATATTTTATTTGTAGCTGATAGGATGTCAAGAATGTTGTCTGATTTATAAATAGAGCACTGCCTGTGACTGTGCTGCCTCTACAGCTTCATTATGCCCGTGTTCCATGAGAAATGTTTCTTTTCTGTGACTTTCAGTGATCCCAGTGAGTTATTATACCATAAAGTTAGGGTAAATGAGAGCATGCAGAATTGCAAATCTACCTTGAAGAGCTGCCATTCTTTATGAGAGCAAGCACAAAATTGATATTCTTGATATTTTAGGAAGGAAATGTAAGTCTAATGAGTCAGAGCAGTTCAGCAAGTGGAAGAAATTCTGTATCTGGGAGCCAAGCAGAGGATCAACTTCTGCCAGCAACCACGCCAGCCACACCATTTTCTCCTGGGCGTTCTTCATATTTACACCAAGCCTTTCACAGGTATTTGTTACAGACTGGCCAAGCCCTATCACCAGTAGGGGTTGGTCTGGTGTATGTGCTAATCCAGAGCACATCCTGCTTTACATTCCACTGGGCCTTGGCAGTAACAAAATATAATGATGTGCCTTCAATCACAAACACACAGTCCTAGGCACCCCAATTCTTGGTGTGGACCAGTATGAACATTATGATCTCTTAACCATTCCCTATCAATGGGACTCAAGCTTAACATCAGACCCTGTGGAGATAACCTATTATTTAAAGGAGGAAATCCAAACATCTTGTGGTGTTTTCTAAACATCAGTGTCCTTACACTTGATGACATTGCAAAATCATGAGAAATATTAATTAGGCCAGAATACAGCCATTCAATACTGTGCCACTTCTCCTGTAGAGCAGAGCCTAGTCTCCATGTTCATGTGCCCACATACTCACCCCCAGGACTCATCTTGTCTCTGGTAGCTGATCCAGAAAATCTAGTGCATTTGTATCTGTTATGTATAATGAGCTAGTAAAATGAATAATTCAAGTGGCAGTTGGGAGCTAACCTTTTGAGAAGGGATTCTTCTCAGCTTTCATGCTCTTTTCCCTGTGTCAGGCCTCCAGAAGCTTTTCTTTCCATTCAGCTGGAGAAACTAGGGCCCCGAGATATGATGCTGAACACTTTCATCCTTAAGAAAGAAATGCTGGGCAGCAGGATGCAAAACCCTGTAAGTACCTCAAGGGGCTTAGCCTTTTTCAGAGAGAATGTTGATTCCTGGTGCATAGGCAAAGCAGTACCTTTGAGATCGCACTATACTTACTCTGAGTTTACTTTAATGAGGAAGATATTCTGTTAAGGCACCCTTCTGAGCACGGAGCACCCCACTGTGATCACCTGCCTCGTAACACAGCTGCCTGCGCAGTCTAGGAAAAGATGCTGAGTGCCCAGGGTTCCATTTGTTTCTCTGTGAAGGGGTTTTGTTGGTCAGCAACTACCTTGCAAGTGGCTAAGTAAACGTGGGCTGTTTGAGCACTGATGAGCAGTTCTTGATGGCAGGTGGGGAGGAGGAGGCTACAAAGCTGGGACATGGTTAGGGTGTGCAGGTCAGGCTCAGGGCTGCAGCCCATAGGGAGTAGCTTTGAGGTGTGCTACATGGAAGTGGAGGAGAGAGCCCAGCAGTTCTATTGTAGAGGTGGAAATGGCAAATTTTCACAGAATCATAGAATCATTAAGGTTGGAAAAAACCTCTAAGATTATCTAGTCCAGTGCCCATCTCCATCATGCCTACCAACCATGTCCCTGAGTTCCACATCTACATGTTTCTTGAACATGCTCAGGGATGGGGACTCCACCATCTCCCTGGGCACCCTGTGCCACTGCCTCACCACCCTTTCTGAGAGAAATTTTCATATATTTAAGAAATGTTTTATTTTCACCTCAGGGGTTGGCAGATCTCAACTTAGGGAAGGTTGAAGGTACTCAATAAAACCTCCTGCTATGCTGTTCCCTCATGCTCTCCCATGGTTATGGCTGTGGGGCTCGTGACAGAGAGGTACATGAAAAGCAACAGCAATCTGAAGTCACATGGCTAACTAAAGGCTGTGGTCACTAACAGGATTTGCTCACAGACTCTTTCCAAACTAAGTAAGAGGTAAATTGACTATAATAAGGAGGCAAATTCTGGGTTATACTGGGTGCAGAATAGTTCTCAACTTTTATGCACAAAGCACCCAGTGGTAATTCTAACTAGAGACAGACACTACATGAGGAAGGCTTCCTACCGTAACTATTTCTAGCAGCTTTTTAAAAATAATTATTCTATTTTAGAAGAAATAGAGTCATAGAAAATTGTATAAATACCATGATAGGCATAGATATGGCCGTTTGGGCTCCTTATCCAGTTTCTAGATAAAGGTAAAAACATGGATTTTGAATTAAGCTGCTGGTACATTACAGATCAGCTGTGGTCATTAAGAATTTAATAGGTAGTAAAAAGCAAACTCCTTCTGCACAGACCTTTGAAAGTCAAAGGAATTTATTTAGTTCGACGTAGTCATACCCTCCTTGCCAACTCAGTAGGCAAGATGCATGTGTGAGGAAATAACTGCTAGCTGCAAACTCTTTTGGGAAATGTTGCACAAATTTTGAACAAAATTGGGTAAACCAGACTTGAATAAAGTATTTCTGGATTTATTTACAAGACTGCCTTCAGTGTTGGCTTTATCTGTCATACTGGTTGAAATATTTCTCAACATTTAGCCTCCTTACAGTTTTGGAATTATAATGCTAAGATATTTGTAATGTTGTAATGTAACAAGTAGTTTAGGCTTTGTTAGATTCCCAGCCTAAGTCCTACTTGAAAATATTGTCTCATTATAGGATGAAGTTCTACAACTGAAGAGAGACGTAATTGTTGAATATTGTCTTAAGTAAGTATATCTGATATAGAGAATTACTGTATGTCTAGCATATAATCAATTTATATCTGGTAATCATTTATATCTGCAATCACATCATATTTTAAACATAACTCTTGCTCTGGGGCTTTCTGTTTCATGTGCATAATATGAACTTATGAACTTTCTTTTCAGAATATTATGAATATGCCTGTAGGCCATTCTGCAAAATAAGGAAAATTAAAACACTTAGAGTGGTTTAGTGATGGTGTTACAGATAGTACAAGATGTGTTGCTGGATGAGGAGGAAATATGCCACATAGTTTCTTTACAAAGGGAAAGGCTGTTTACAGGGTAGCTAATCAAGTGCAGAAAGGCCATGAAACATTGTCAAAATTAGTGAAAATTATCCACAGTGGATAAGAGAATTAAATAGTGGTGATGTACCATCCTGTGATTTTCATCTGCTTTGTAAAACAACTTGGAAGAAACTTGAGTTTCAGATAGAGTTTTCCAAGGAGCCCTGGAACAAGCTGCAAGTAGGGTGGCTGTTTCAGTATGTCTGGCAAATAAAGTAGACTCTTGGATTTGTAAGACATGTCTACTGCACTGTAAAATTGTACAATATGGGAAAGGGAAATTCTGCAGATCACTCTTTGGTTTCACAAATGAGGACCAAATTGGACAGGCTACCTTCTACCCTGGTACAACTTATCCAAGATGTAGGTAAGGCTGAACAGATCAGTCTAGAGGTAGTGTTCAGCCAGGGCTGGACTTTCAGTGCCGCTGAGTGATTGCGAAATCTGACTCAGAGTCACAATGTCTAATTGCAGTTCTGCAATTAACTCATCACATTGCTTTTCTCCTTCCAGGTTCGGCTTCCTTGTTATGTAAGCAACAATAGCTACCGCAAAGCAGTTGGCGTATTAATTCGTGGATGCTTCTAGAACATTGTAAAGACACCTGTCTGATGACAAGCCAAAATTTTATTTGGGTCCTAAATACTATTTTGGGGATTTTTATCCCTCTAGTTGTCTCACTATGGAAGAAACATAGCCTGTAATTTTTACCATAGAAGATGCAAAAGATGTCCTTACAGAAAGATATTAGGTTCAACAAAGACAGAACTTTAGCAGAGGTTTGTTAGAGTTAGGGTACTATGGTTAGGCTGTGGTTGGACTTGATGATCTTTGAGGTCTTTTCCAACCTGGGTAATCCTATGATTCTATGGTTCTATGATACTTATCTGGGAAGGTGGTGCCCTGCACAACGCTATATACTATAATCATATATTACACCTTTTTAGGATGAATCAACGTGTGTCCCAGCACACCCTGCGAGGTCAGCTCATTGCATTCTACAGCAGCCTAAGAAGCCTCTTAGATGATTTCCCTGTTGTCAGAGACAAATACTTCATAATTGGACTCTCCCAAGGAAAAAAAGAGCAAGTGTTAAAGGAAAACTTTGCAGCTGATCCCAGGTTTGTGTCATCTTTGAAAATGTGTTCCTGGGGGCCAGGGCCCTCAATCAGCACGTATTACTTAGCAAATGTGAACAAATACATGTTTGTATGGGGAATGATAGCCTAAGGGTGCCCTGAGCAGTGTGTTCTGCCAGACTGCAAGCTGTTTAGATGGACAGAGAATGTCCACAGTCTCCTGCAAAAGCTGGCGTACAAAGGAGGAAAATCAGAGATTCTCAGAGATGTTTTAGCGTCTAGTCCCAAAACTGTATTTAATGGGAAACAAGTAGATGATTGCATTTTCAGGATGAAAATCCTCTGCTTCAATGATTAAGTATATGTATTGAAATTATTGTCCTATCCTTTAATTCTTTTCAATATTTAAGTTTGAAAACTGTTAGTAAGTCAGTAGCAGGCATGTGACTTGTCAGAAATTAGGGAGAGGAAGAGCACGCTGGAGACAAGGGTGTGACCCTAAATCATCTGCTACTTTCAGAAGAGACGTTTGTTTGGCCACAGTACAAGGATCTCCTTCCTCAAAACTTAGGCAAGCCTTTTTGCTGACTGTGTGTCAGTCTCTGAGATGACCAAGTTAGCACCAGCCAGCAGATAATTTGGGATGTGAAAGTAGTGTCTCAGTACACTGGTTTTACTCTTATTCATCTTTTCCCCAGCAATTGAGAGGTTCAGTAGCAAGCACAGAAAAGAATATTCGTTAATGTTCAATCAAGAGCTTTAGTTCTGATAACAAAGCTTGAGAATGTGGTTACAAGCCAAACAAGTCATAAAGTATGGTTCAACCCGCTATTTCACCAGAAAACTTTTAACATCTCCCTGTTGTTTAACTCCATCTCAGTTGTAGGTTTTTGGATATATACCAGCCTTAGGTATATAGGTTTCTAGTTGCTGGGGAGTAGCCCCGCCAACATTCCTGAGATGTGGGTCTTTTGTTTCTATTATCTGCCTGCTTTCATTACATGTTGTCTAAGGCACTGCATTTTGCACTCCTACCTCAGCTGTCATGGTACCAAGACATGACAGTAATCCTAGAAGCAAACTATTTTACTAGACATATGCTCCAAGCTCAGGCTACCCCCACACCCAGTGCATTCAGGCAGTCCAGGGTGACGGTTCATGGTCACACTTCTCTGAACTCATCTGGGGGTTAGAACCAGGTGAGGTTGCTTTTCACAGCAGCTCTTTTGTTTGCTAACCTAGTTTATTAGCAAGGACTAAATCAAACATGGCTTATTTGCTCAGAGGAGCTGAGTTTGGCTGCAGAACCTATAGATCTATAGCCTTTATCCTTAATGGCTAAGGATACCTACAGCTCCTTCTGTTTCTGTGCTACCTGCTACACCTGGCGTATCTAGCAAAGAGGCTATGGTGCATTTCAGGTCTATCTGTCCTGCAACAGAGAAGGACTGGAGGAACATCGGCTCTGGTGGGATATCCAACATCATGTACTCTTAGAAGAGAGAGGCTTGTACTTCTTGGTCCTTTAATTTTTCATCAGCAAGCAAATGATTCAATGCACTGGAATACTTTACAAGGCTATACTACTACAGTTCTTTAAAAAGTGCAATAGCAGCATCTTAACTTGTAACACAAGGGAAATACAAACCCTTACTTACTGAAGGCAGTTTAAGTGGAAGTGCTTGAAAGCAGCTGGTGTGGAGATGGCTACAACATGACCCTGGCAGCTGCTCAGCCTCAGTTCTGTCCTGGGAAGCTCAGGGCATTTGTGCTAGAAAGTCATCTTAGAAAGCTGCAAGTAGCTGTAGGAAAGGCTTTAATTAAAAGTGCATCCTGCCCTCTCAACCCTTCTGTGCTTTTTTCATTGCTGCCTTATCAGTTACTACCGGTTGATGTTTCATTTTCTGTTGCTGTTTAACAAGAGCTAAGAAGCCTCGTGTAGACAGCAACTGTCAATTAGTTATAATGAAACAGAAATTTAGCTTCCATCTTGCCTGCATTTAGAAGGTTATAGCAGGACGTTAATTCAATTGCTTTCTTATCTTCTAAGCAGTCTTAGTGCTGCCTGTATTTGTGGTTGCTGGCCACTTGGAGCAGGTCGTGTGTTCTCCATCCCTCCGGGTGAGAAGGAGCAGAAGATGGGAGGGAGCAATGTGGATGTGGTGTAGGGGAAGGTTGTTCAGTGCAGTGGTGAAGGCAGACTGATGTGGAATGAAGAAGCGGGGGAAAAAAAGAAAAAATGTAATGGATCTGTGTGACCAAATATAGCATATCTTGGGTTTATTTTTTAGGCTTTATCTGGGATTATGTCGTATTCTCCTGGTAGATGTTTTGGGTTGGAAGGGACCCTGAAGGTCATGTAGTTCCAAGCCTATAGCTGCCTATAGCACCTCCCTCTAGATCAGGTTGCTCACAGCCCCATCCATCCTGGCCTTGAATGCTTCCAGGGAAGGGGCATCTATAACCTCACTGAGCAACCTGTTCAAGTGTCCTCACAGTAAGAAATTTCTTCCTAATATCTAGTCTAGTGTTGCTGGGGTTGGCAGCACCTGGGTTCACATCAGTGCTGTGTGTTGTCCTTATTTTCTTCCTGGAGAAACAGGGTGCCTGGGTCACACACCACTGGGCTCCATTACAATCATGGCTGCAGAGAAGCCTCTGTAAATAGCAGTGTGGTGGAGCAGCATGGCAGTGGTGACAGACTCCAGCCCTTGTCCCCTTGAGTCTGTGAAGACAGAACACATCTGGGCAGCATGTGTGCTTCTGCATCCATGTTTGCTTTCTCTCCTGATGTCATTTGCAGGCTGTGATGTCAGGAGGAGGAAACAGGTATACAGTGTGAGTACTGCTCTCACTCCAAAAAGCAGTTTCCTTAGGTTCAGTTTGTGCTTATCATTCTTCTGCAAAAATTAATGAGAGGCAGCTGGTCAAACAAACCCTGCCCAAATATAATTTCCGTGCTTACAACACAGGGTATTTAACCTTTTGTTATTCTGTGCCACCTAAACCAAAGGTCTGTTTTTTTTGCATTCAGCTTTGTTTTTCACAGACAAAAGAAAAAAAATGGAATATATATATATATTTATATATATATTTTTTTCATATATATATGTATCAGGATTTAAAACCCTGTAAAACTCCCTTCAGAACAAGCTGAGCTCAATTTCCAGTCTGAATTTATGTCTCATTTCAGAATGTACTGGCTGCATATTGTACCTCATGTACAAGAAATGACACCTTGTATATATTCCTATAATAAATATATTTGAATATCTTCTGGGGGGGGAGGAGGGGGAAGACTGTCTGCCTACTAGTAACTGCACATTATTTTTTTAAAAGAATTATCTAGATGTTTAATGTACACCTGATGCTTTGCCTTATCTGTCTCCCATTCTGCACAGCAGAAATGTATTCCTGGTTAAGAGGCTCTGTGTGCCCTACACAGAAGAGGTCACATCCCAGCATTATAAATTAGATGTGTTGGTCACTATTTGGGGACTAACTTCCTTTTGACGTGGTGGGAGGGGGCATGGCTCTGATAAATCAATGCTTTTTAATTTTGAAGAGGACAAAATAGGGGAAGCGAGGCAAAACAACTCCACTCTGCTTCTTTGCTTCTTGCATTAAGGATCAAGGGGTCAATCCTTCAGAACCTTTGCCTGCTTCCCATGGATGCTGAATGAAGCTCACATCCCCTAGGATTAATGAGGTTTGGGGCTACTTGGTGCCTTGGATGGGGTAGCTTGGTCTTTGGAGGAGCCAACATTGGGCTCTCATCTGAGTTGATGTCCCTTCCAGAGCATACTGTGGAGAACCTCTGCATGCTTGATGCTTGATCTTTTCTTGTCAATTTGCAGTAATCAGAACTGTTTTGATACCACTGCGACCACTGGAGTAGGTAGCTGAGCTCAACTCAAAAGGGCTGCTGTAGAATTTCTCAACTGAGCTGCTTTAGAACTTAGTTGAAAACTAGAACCAAAGAAAATCTCTGTTGAATTCAGCAGGGTTTTTTTTAGATCCAACCTTTAGCTTGTATTTTACACATTAAATGTAAATAATCTAAAACAAACCTCCAAAACTTAGAGGCAAATCCTATATCCAAGTAACAGCTTCCTCAAACTTAAAAAATATGTATTTCTGGGTAGTGTCAAGCAGAAATGGAGCTTCAGAATGCTAAATATCTCTTCCTTCTTGCAATCACTCAGATCCTTTCATCCTCGGCCACGCTATTTACTGTCCCCAGATGGATGCACCTTCCTTAATTTGTGGTTCATCCCTCACCCTACAGAAGTGCTGATTATGTTCAAGAAGCTTCCAGAGCAGGTCAGTATCTGCTAATGCTAAAAGAGATCTTGTTCTCAGTGGTGGACCATTCACATTTTTTACATGTGCATTTCAGTACTTGTCATTGGAGGTGGAGAAGTATAAGTTGATGATTTTGATCTGGGATGATCTAGGATGTGCCAGGGATGAAGAGAGCTGGTGAGGAGTGCCTGCAAGGAAGGAGAAAGTTTTTGTCCTCTTGGTTTTAGAGGGAACCTCACTGCTCACTGCAGCTCTCTTAGGAGAGGAAGCAGAGGGAGGTGCTAAGCTCTGCTCTCTGGTACCAGTGGCAAGATGGAAAGGGCACAAAGGTGTGCCAGAAAAGGGTCAGACTGAGCATTAGGAAACATTTTTTTACCATGAGAGTGGTCAAACACTGGAACAAGTGGCCTAGAGAGATGGGTGATGCCCTGTGCCTTAAGAGACATTTGGAGTTGTAACTTTTGATTAGCCCTGTAGTGGTCAGGCAGTTGGACTGAATGGTCTTTATGGGTCCCTTCCAGCTGAGCTATTCTAATGCTTGTACCCTCACACGTAGAAGTGACAGATCATGACGTTTATGTGCTTTTACTTTTCTCTACCTCCTTCTCTCAGTCTGAGGTAACAGGACAGCGAGAAGGAGGTCCATGGGCTTACCATGACCATGCAGGAGCTGCAGGGGAGACTCCAATGAGGGGAAGAAAACTGTATGCATTTTCCTCATGCTAGCTTTTCTGCCTCCAGCAAAAGGAAGCTGTTTGGAGAGAGATAAACAGTCTATTGTGATACACCAGAATAGCAGTTTCTAAACCAGAGGCTGTGATACCAGATGGTACACTGACAGATGTGAACACTACCCTGAGCCTAAATTAAACCCTGTGCTTGACACTGGTCTTTGGGGCTGAGAGGCCATGCAGATCTTTCAGCTCGAATTAGGGCTGCAGTCACAAACCTCTGCCTTGGGGACCATCCTGAGTGGTCTCACTTTATGACAGCTAATGTGGCCAGGGGACAAATGTGTCTGAGTAGCAACATCCATTAGTGTTCGCATTCCTTCCTCAGTGGGAAAGTAAATGGGATGTTAAAATTAATTCTTCATCAAAGATCCTGTAGTCTGGATCTGGATGTATCCATCACTACTCTAAGTGATACAGCTGGCAGCGAAATCACACTTGCTCAAAAGTATTTCCTACTTTAACGTATTTTTTTGAAGGCCAATCATCTGAATGGGTTTTTTCTTTGCGTATGTGTCTTGGTTGCAGGCTGCTCTCAAAGCTCTCCGCCTAAGCCTGCAAATTGTTGGTGCATTTCATGATGTCGTTGCCTATCTCCTGGCTTTTGCTCAGTTAGGAAATTCACCAAGCTCTTTTTGTGCCTTAAACCCAGAGCCTCTGACTCCAGACTGGGGAGGGACTGGAAGGATTGGTAAGTAACAGGTACTGCTTGTTCAAGGTAGATTTCTCCAAATCTGCAGAATGAGGGTGAAATGCTGCGGATGAGAAAGGGACAAAGGAAGTGTGAGATTGACATTAACAGAAGGCTTTAGACAAAATTCCCTTTTATTTTTTCCCCTTCCTGCTCCATTTTCCTGATGGAGGAGTGTCATTTTTTAAAGTCTGTGCACAGATCTGTTGCAATCTTACAGAAAAGCATTGTACCTACCAGGTTTGTGACTTCTGCTCCATAAGGGAACAGAAAATGTGGTCCAAAAATTGCTCTTCCGCCTCTTGCAATTTTCTGTTAAGCCATCTGGTCAGCTTGTGGGGATTTTGTCTTAACCAGCAGATTAAAAATAAAAGAAAAAAAGCTGGCTTTGGTTCCATTAGTAAATCTGTCACTCGATTCTCTTCCAAAGGCTAAAAACAGATGCGGTGCATGTCATCCTGCACAAACATCATTTTGTGCAGGAACAGTACCAGATCACCTAATAATAGTTCATGTTAAATGATAGTGCAGGACCGGGATGTGCCTAGCCTCCCGTTACTGGCTGGGTAGATAGCTGTAATGTCTGACTGCTCCCTGGGTGCCTCTGCTACCACAGGATACCCTTTCTGGGCACACCTTTAGAGCAGTTGCTCATCCCAAGCTAAGATGTTTTCACAGTGAGTGGGATAAAGCCCTCCTTGTACCTGCCAGTATTCCTCTGCTTAATGTTGCAGGAGTGCAACTAAACTTGATGTCTGATAAATAGGCAACTGAAGTTACAGGAGAGAATGCTGTCCCAGGAGATGAAGTGCTCTCAGCATTTGCTGTTTTCAGCCCCTGGGTTATTCCTTCAATGCAGTGAGAGGGAGTTTCGCAACATGACACGTTATGTTCAGTTCTTGCTCTGTGTGTGTATGTGTGATGCAAGGCTGGGCTGCTGCCATACCACTAGGAATGCTTACATTTATATGCCTGCAGATTTGCCATTGCTCAAACACAACTCGGGGGTAAAACTTGCACCTACACAGCTTCCCTTCTGTCCCAGCATTTTTTTGAAGCTGAAAAAGTAATCATGACAATTTGGTAAAGGCACAAAATTATTCAAGAATTGAGAAACATATGTCAGTGCCCTGCTTTGTCTTTTAACGCCTCCACATTCTTATTTATTTATTTATTATTTATTTATTTTGTGGGTAAGATTTCTTTTTTATCGGCTCTGAATACATTCTGTAATTTCTTTTTGGAAGGGAAGAAAGGACTCAGTGAATCATAAACACTTGTTATATAGCTTTTATTTTAATACCGTGCTTGTGAATGATTTTGAAGTGGGCTTATTTTCTCTAACAAAAAAGCACTGCCAGTTCTGTGGTGTTTGTTCATTGCACCATCAAGTGAGTATTAGTAACTTCATTTGTGTATGGCTGAGAAAGCTCATGTAAATTAGCATGCTTAACGAGCTTTCAAATAATACAGAAGGCTGAGTGCAGCAAGCAATGAGAAAATACATTAACCAAATGTAGGAGAAATATTATATGCAAGGTACTTGAATTTCAGACATATTTAATGTGTGCCTTGCTTTTAAAACAGAAAATATACGCAGTGATGGAGTCCTTAGAACTATGCTGCCTCTACTACTAGATTTTTGTAGAGACAATTTAACTGTGTTGCTCCTGGCCAAAATATCTTTTTTGTTGCTGTTGTTCAGGAATATTCTCCCTCTTTACCAGATCAGAACATTTAACTTACTTAATTGATGGCAGCTTCTGTATCCTGACAGAAAGAACATTGGGTTTCTGTAGCAGCTGCTTGGATGTTAAATCATTTTAGTGGTGGATGTGCTTTGGGAGGCAGTCCAGCACCATGCTCATGTTTTGTGCGTACGGCAAGTGAGAATGGGTGCTCCAGTGGGAATAGTGACTTAGAGAGACCCAGTCCTTTGCAAAGTTTGTTAAGCTTAAAGAGAATCCAAAACTTCAGCACCTCAATAGAAAAACATTCAGCAGCTTACAGGATTGATCTATAGTAACATTTTACTGAGAGTAGTTGGTGAAGCTGTCATTACATTCCTTACCCAGTAACAACTAATTTGGGTCTTTGGAGTATGTAAAACGCCATCTTAGGATCTGATTCTGCTCCCATTGATACATTTAATCTTGATATAATAACCAACAGGATGAAATATACCACTGGCCTTGTTGGCATTTTACAATAATTGACTTTTTAATGGGTAAAGATAATAAAAGAACAGTTTGAGATAACTTTTAATTCCTATGCCTTTTCCTCCATGGCCTTAGTATGTCTTCATATTTCTCCACCCACCATAATCTCTATTTTAAACCCTGTCTTTATAGTGCTAGGGAGGATGTTAGTCCATTCATCTTCTGCCTGCGGGAAAAAAGCAGGAAGTCATGGGGTGCAAAATGTCTGGATGGAAAAAGCATTTACAGGACTGTGATATTTTTATGTGCCTTTCCTGACACCTTACCTGATAAATCTACTGCTCTTGGACTGCAGGGACCGAACTTCAAGAGATACAGAGAATGATTGACAGCCTCCAGAATCCCCAGGATCCCAGCACAGTAGCCCAGCTACTAGCTGCTCACAGAGACATAACGTTTCTACAGTTTGATGCTGCAATCAGACATCGACTACGGTAGGAATTACAGCTTGCTGGGAATAGATATGGCACTTTTTAATTATTATTATTAGAAATGTTTTTTTGTTGTTGTTGTTTACAGGGAAAAAAAAAGAAATGTAGGAAAGATTAATTTAAGTTTTGTCCCTGCTATCTACTCCAAGTATGGGTAGGAACATACTTCCTGGCATTCACCAAAATTAGTGAGAATATATGCTTCACTGAGGGATCTCAACACACTGTCCAAGTACAGCTGTCCTACTAGCTGGTCATTATAGCACCTTTATCTTGTGACTCATAGTTTACTAAATTAGGGGTGTTGGTAGCTACAGCCAGGTGAGGGAGTCCACCAGAAGGGAAACAGCTCTGAGACTTGGTCCTGGATAACATGCATGACCTAGTTCAAGTTGCTACAGTTGAAGAGCTGTTCTCTAAGAGCATGTTTGCAAGAAGTATCCTTGAAGAAACAGTGAAAGCAGAATAAATATCACAGCTGAAATCAGCTTCAAGAGGGGAAACTAAAAATAAATAAATAAAAAATCAACAAAAAAACAAGAAAAAATCCCTGCTTGATGAAGAACTAAAGTATAAGCTGGGGGAGTTAAATCCTTACAGATGGCATGGAGACTCTGGAGACATACAGGAGGCACTCAAGAAATGTGCACCACATGTAAAGAAAGACTTAAGAAAGAGTAGGAGGATGCTGGCATTGCTAAACAGCAAGATTAAACAGATCATTAAAGCAAGAAGGAAGTATCCTTAAAGAAACCAAAGTTTCATTCCAAAGAAGAAATTAAAGTGACTGTGAAGTGTGATGGGCTAGATGTAAAATGATTCACGGCAGTCCAGCAATGATTTTTAGGAATGATCTTTCTGGAGGCAGTAAGACAAATAATAACTCTTGTTTCAAACACACCACTGCTGAAGCCTGTCTAGGTCACCCTCAATGGCATCCCATCCATTAGGCATGTCAACCACACCCCACAGCTTGGTGCCATCAGCAAACTTGCTGAGGGTGAACTTGGCCCCACGGTTGATGTCAGCACTGACTCCTGACATCACTCATCACTGATCTCCACCCAGACAATGACCATTGTCCACTACTCTCTGGACTTGATCCTGCAGCCAGTTGTTCATCCGCTGAACACTCCACCCATCAAATCCATATCTTTCCAATTTGGAAAGAAAGATGTTGTGGGGTACTGTGTCAAAGGCCCTACTGAAGTCTAGACAGATGACATCACTGGCTTTTCCCTTGTTCATTCATGTAGTTACACCTGTATAGAAAACATAGAAAACTAGGTTGGTCAAGCAAGATTTACTTTTAGTGTAGCCATGCTGGAGCTCTACTATCACCTCCCTGCCTTCCACATGCCTTAGCAAAGTTTCTAGATGGATCTGCTCCATGATCTTTCCTGACACAGAGGTGAGACTGACAGGTCAGTAGTTCCTGGGATCAGTTCCTTTTTATCCTTCTAAAAAAATTTATGTGATGTTGCCTTTTTCCCAGTCACCATGGACTTTACCTGACTGCCATGAGTTTTCAAATGTCCCCGAGAGTGACTTGGTGACTACATCAGCCAATTCAATCAGGACTGTGGGATGAATCTCACCAGGGCCCATAGACTTGTGGATGTAATTGTGGATGGGCTTTGAGGATACTGGTATATGGCAAGCTGGACATGAGCCAACGGTGTATCCTCACAGTGCAGAAAGCCAACTGTATCCTGGGCTGCATCAAAAGAAGCATGGCCAGCAGGTTGAGGGGTGATCCTGCCCCTTTGCTCTGGTCAGGTGAGAGCTCACCTGGAGTACTGTGTTCAGATGTGGACTCCTCAGTATAGGAGAGACATAGACATGTTGGAGCACATCCAGAGCAGGGCCACTCAAATGATCCAAGGGATGGATAACCAGTCCTACTAGGACAGACTGAGAGAGCTGAGGCTGTTCAACCTGGAGAAGAGAAGGCTCTGGGGAGACCTGATAGTGGCCTTTCAGTATTTAGAGAGGAGCTGTAATAAAGAAGGGGACAGACTCTTTATCAGGGTCTGTGATTATGTGACAAGGAGAAATGGTTTCAAATTAAAGGGACATTTAGATTGGACATATGGAATAAGTATTTCCTACAGTAAGAGTGGTGAGGCACTGGAACAAGTTGCCCAGGTATGTGAAGGATGTCCCATCCCTGGAGACATTCACAGTTGGTCTGAACAGAGCACTGAGCAACCTGATCTGTCTGTAGGTGTCCCTGTTCACTGCAGGGGAGTTGGACTAGTTGGCCTTAAAAAGTCCCTTCCAACTCAAAATATTCTGTGGTTAAAAAAAATATGAACACTATGGTGTGCAGGCAGAGGTGTCATCAAGACAAGACTGAAGCTGAGGGGATTACTCTGTGTACATGACACCGAGATATCCAGTATGCCCAGGGCGAGGGCTAACTGGAGAAGGATCTTACAAAACTAAGTGACTGCAAAAATAGAATAGATGGAGCTCAGATTAAGCATAAAATGATGCACCTGGGGGGAAAAATGCAATCCCAAAATGTAAAATGACAGTCTCTGACTTGACCATTACCACACAGTGATGAAATCTCAGAGTTGTGATAGTTCTGTCAGAATTTCAGTGCAATAGCAACAAGAAAGAAAGAGAGAGAAAGAAAGAGAGAGAAAGAAAGAGAGAGAGAGAAAGAAAGAGAGAGAGAGAGAGAAAGAGAGGGAAGGAGGGGGGGAGGGAGGGAGGGAGGGAGGAAGGAAGGAAGGAAGGAAGGAAGGAAGGAAGGAAGGAAGGAAGGAAGGAAGGAAGGAAGGAAGGAAGGAAGGAAGGAAGGAAGGAAGGAAGGAAGGAAGGAAGGAAGGAAGGAAGGAAGGAAGGAAGGAAGGAAGGAAGGAAGGAAGGAAGGAAGGAAGGAAGGAAGGAAGGAAGGAAGGAAGGAAGGAAGGAAGGTGTGAGTCAAATGGTCTTGCAGATAGCTTGTAATTTGACTGTGGGAGTACTTGCTACAGGACACAATGGTAAAAGCTCATAGACTGCACGGGCTCAGGGAGAAATCTACCAATGGCTATTAAACATTCAGAAATCACATCTGGCTGAGAAAATGTGTGATCTACAGTATTTTGAAGAATATTAGTGGGAAATGCAGCATATGTTGGCTTTGATTTTTGCATCCTTCTCATGAACTCACTTTGGGAGACAGAATTCTGGGCTGGAGGACTGTAGCTCTCACCCATTATGACCTCCCTTGTGCTACCCAGTGGAATTGCCCAATAGCTGTATGTATTTACAGACTAAATGATTTTCTGGACTCTCACAAGCAGATAAAACACTCTTGTGCTTTTGTTTCTGTTTGTTTTGTTGTTTTTTTTTTCCTGATTAAAATACTGTAAGGACAATTGGTGAGGGAAAACTTTCCTCACATGAGGAACTGTGCTTTAAAAGGAAGTACAAAAAGTACAAAGAAATGCAGTCTGTCCTGTTCTTCGTTTTTATTACACAGGATGATAGGTGCTGGAAGGAATCTCTGGGGATCATCTCGTCCAACCTGCTGCTAAAACAGATTCCCGACAGCAGGTTGTTCATATTATATGTGCAATTAGTTTCCATTTCCCTCACACCAGGGCATGCAGTGTGGCAATACATCACACTTAATCTCATAGGAACATCTTTGCTAGGTTTAATTCCAGAAGCTGTTATTTGTCCTTGTGACTCCTTTGTTAGTCTCCAGCTGATAAGAACTGTGTGGTATTTTTAAAAGCGCTCGTGTGTGTGGAAAAAAAAAAAAAATAGAAGAACAGATCTTTTCCTTAGAGTCACCACTCAAAGGAGCATGTGCAGTTACAGGAGTTGGAGTCATTTGCTTCTCCTATTGCAAGAACCAATCCATCGTGAGCTCTTCGTTTTAAAGGCATGTGAAATAAAACACTGGAAAACTGAGTGTGACAGAGGGGCTGTGATGAAATGCCAGAGTTGTAGCTAAGCTTGGTTGAAGCACTCTGCTGGTTTGGCAGCTCCTGCTGCTTAGCCAGGCTGTGCTGTGTCTACATGGCCCAGCACTTGCTGCGCGAGACTGGGTCTTATGGGAAATCAGTTTAGGGTTGTTGCTAAACTCATCTCTGGACCCTGGGTAGCCTGTAATTCAGGTTCCAAAGCTTCATAGGCACTTCTGGAAATTTAAGTGTTAGTGACTGTCCCACTTTGTAGAGGAAATTTTCTCAGTATAAGGAATAGCTAATAGAGCTCCTGCATCTTTCAGCTACCTGACTTTAACTGTATGTTTTGCTGTAAATGCCTCCAGTCAGATGTGCTTTCACACATACATCACTAAGTATCGTGTCTATTTGTTTTAATTGTAACATCTGCAGTGATCACCATCACTCAGTATTATGTCAGGTTCTAATGAGGAGAAGGGAGGGAATTCTGTTGAGGAACATTTTGAGATTTTTTTAAACAATCTGAGCTCTTCATAATACAAAAATGTTGATTCTTTCACAGGGAGACATTTTTGTCCTCCGGGAATGTTTCAGCCTACCAGAGTATTACAGACAGGATATACCATGCACTGCCTCCCCTGAGTAACTCCGTGATTCCAAGTGTGTTTGCTGCACAGCTGAGGCTCCCACAGATACTGGATGTTCAGAGCTGCAGAGTGAGTAAAGCATACATGCACAGATGCTGTTCCTCTGTGCTGAGCTCCCTGGAGAACAGAGTACTATGCAGTTCTTGCTAGGGTGCTCACTCTTCCTGACCCCAATCCAAAGAACCTAGCAGTTAATTAAAACAATTTCCATGATCAAGGTTTACTAACTTGATTTGCCATTTGGGGTTCTAGAAAGCATTCTACAAATGTGAATGATAAAAAGTTAAGTTGGAATGTAATCACACTGGTGTCACCAAAATGCAATTATTCTGGCAATATAATATGACACTGGCAAAAAAGCTGGTGTAATGCTAAGGGAAGTAAAGGTGAGTCTTGCTGGTGATATTAGCCTGTTCCAAGGTAAAAGGCAGTTGTAGATCATATTGTTAACTTCATGTTTCCTCATCTCATATGGGACTCTCGTAAGTAATTAAATGTTGTTCTTTTTTATGAACAATCCTCTCTTCTCTTTTAGACACTCATGGAGCTTCCTTGGAGGACCTTCTTAATGGATGGAGGATTATTTCCAGTCACTATCAGCAACACAATTAATTTAAATTACAACATGCAGGTACTGTGAGACAGCAGCCTTGTGCTTATGTCCAAAGACTCAAAGACAAGATGAATCTACAATGCAAGAGGAAAACAAACAAATACCATCTCATTTCCCATCTTCACTTCTTAAGAATAGGACTGAACCAGAAACATCTCTCCCTGTTCTATCCAAAAGCCCATTATACCATTTACATTATTTGATCTTAATTCAAGTAGAGCAGAGCATTTTATGTTGACAGTGAACCTCTAATTGTCATGTTCCTGCTATGCTAAAACTAAAGAATCAAATAATTTTATGCATATGTGTTTTAGGACCACAGTGCTAAAAGCTTTAACTTCATTTGGGCTTATAACACACACAGAAAAATGATCCATGATCACAATAGCTCAGATTTGCCACTGTTGGGCTTTGAGCAATAAACCTTTACAGTCTCTCTCTTCCTTTCTAGTTATGCCTGTGCAGCCTGAGTGATGCAGACCGGAGAGTTGCTCATGGGGAGCTATCTGCCATGCAGTTTCTAATGGAGGATGTTCTGCAGAGCCACAATGACTCCGCTGTGGAAGATCATGCTGATTGTCAAGCCTCCTTAGCTAACAGTAAGCAGGTACCTCCAGCAATTCAGTTTGTATGACATCATGCACCTTCTGTCTCGTCATCCCTTTAAGTTTCACAAGCAAATCTCTGTGAACTTAAGAGACTCAGAACTGAGGTATGCTATAATTTTACCTAGTCCTGGCCAAGTTTGGTAAGAGGCCAAAGAACAGCATTGTCTCCTATGAACCCTGGCTGTTTGTGAGAGAAGTGCTGGTGGGACATGCTCCTTGAGGACCTGATGCTGCCATCAGAATTCTGGAGAAAGCCGTGACTTCTCCGCACAGCCCACAGAAAGTCCAACTCTTTCTTTAGGAAGAGCTGCTCTTTGCCAAGCAGACAGGAGCAGCCTGGCCAATGTCTAAAAAAGAAGAGCTAGTTAGGGTATGGTGCACATGTTTGTGAAGGATGGCAGCTGGGGGCACCTGCCGGAACCTGAACAAAGGTTTTTTTTTTGAGGAGTGCGGAAAGATTCAAACTGCTTTGTGATGGAAGCAGATATGTTGATTGGTCATGTGATAGAACATGTGAAGAGGACAAATTTAGTTATTTAAAGGTTTGCTTCCTGAATTGCTGAGCTAAGAATTTTATTTCTGTAGTCATACTTTTAGTTGGAGATGATGCAGTGTTGCAGTTGAAGATATTCACTTGAAGAAAACAGCAGTAAGCAAAGGATTTAACTTCTGTGCAATTTTATTCCCATCTCTGCTGTATGGGAGTACTCTCTGCAATCAAAACTATCTCTGTTTTTTTCATACACTGTGCTCTGAAGGGCACTGGTGTACAGACTAGCTGCAAGTTTTGTATATGGAAGAGTTTGTCACTTATCTCATTCCACTTTACATGCATGAGATGCTATTAAGCAAAGAAAGGCACGTGAAAACCGTACCATTGCTTTCTGAGGCAAAAGATTTCCCTGTAACTTTCAGCAGAACTCAGCAGAGATGACTGACCCAAGCGCTAACTGGTTGCAGAGCATCAAAAAGACGTGCAAACTTCTGCTGAGGCATCACGATCCAGTTACATCATGTAACCTGCTAAGGTCTTTTCTGGTGTTATGGAAACAACTGGAAATATTAAAGGCAGAATGGGGCCGGCTCAAGCTGAGAACTGAAGATATCGATACAGTTCCTCTCTACAAAGAGTTCTGTGAGCAATATGGGTAAGTTACCATGGATGCAGGAGTATTCACCCATTTTCCTCCTGTCACTCTCTTTCACTAGCGTTTTAGCAGAATTCTTCCAACATCCCCCCCCAACTTGGCTCTGCTCAGAGTAGTCAAGGATAGAAAACTGGATGATTTCCATGAGGGGCCCTTCTGGGAGTAGAAAATGGAACAGTGCTTTTTAAAAAGCTTTGTCCCAGGAAACCACACAAAAGAAAGTGAAAGTATCAGATGACACAGGAAGGGTGAAATCTGTGCTGATGCTAAAAAACAGCTGCCATGCAGGGGAGCATGGAGAAAGAAATGAATGGAGGAGTTTCTGTGCTGCAGTGGCAGCTCTTTCCTAGCAGGTGATCTCCCTGCTGTGAGAATGGGACTACTTTAAAGCACGTGCTGCACCCCAGAATCCCACTGTGCTTTCCTTTCCTTGCAGGGATGAGAACTTCTACTTCCCTTTCTCTCAGTGCTGTGCTAACCTTTGTGTGTCCTGCCATCAAGGGTTTAAAAGGCAGTGTGATTAAAGCAATAAAATCTAACGAGGTATATATGCCTTGCTAATGGCTCCTGTACTTCTCAGAGCAAAGGGCGAATCAGCACTGGCACTCAGCACTCTGAAGCACTTAGCAAGCCCATGAGTGGGAATGAAGGGCTGCAGGCAGAGGAGGTGGGGGGAGTTTTTTGGTCTGCTTCCCTGACAGTGATAGCCACATGCTTACTGGTGACCAGATCTCCCTGCTTTATTTGTTTGAACCTCTCTTTCTTCCCCTCACTTTTCTTTTAGTATTATTATTAACCTGGAGAGCTTACTGAACTATGTAATGTCAGCTTCAACGAAGAGATTATCTTGCCCTTCTTGGATGCTGGGTGGGACTAATGCATATGTTGTGTGGGTTAGGAAAAAGGGCGATGGGAGTAAAAGCAAAGCTAAGGTCCAAAGATTGTGCACTAAACACAGTCATTTTGAGAAAAAGTATGTGAGAAATACCCATGTCTTGGTGTTTCTAGTACAGAAATTCTGCGCCCGGCCATGAAAGCCATGGCCAGGAAAATGGGTATTGAGGACTTCAGAGAGCCTGTCACAGTCACTCAGCATATAATTCCTCCAAGAGGAGTATCAGAAATTGAAATGAAAGTGTATCAGGTAAGGGGAGAATTAATAACCGGTGCACTACAGTCCAGTGGGTACCGTGGAGGGTATTATGGGATGTCTGGAAGATGTGGATTTCTAGGTATGGTCCACAGCAGCACCTTCTCTTGGTGGAGGGAAGTGTGAGTCCTGGGACAGTCCACAGCAACAGGAGAACCTGCCTCAGTCCAAAGCATGTGTAGCACAGAGCTAGGCACATAGTCACCCCAAAATGATATTAACCTCGTTACTATGCCTGAAATTACTGTATTTTGGGAAAGAATAGAAAAAGTAGATTTGCTTTGGCTTAATCTGGCTTTTGGTAGTTGGAAAGAAGATTTATAAAGAGGTCTAGTGTGAGCTAAGTATTAAACTATTTCAGGTTGGATATTAGGAAAAATCTCTTCTCAGAAAGTGGTGAGGCACTGAAACAGACTGCCCAGGGAGGTCACCATTCCTGGTGGTGTTTAAGGCATGTAGACATGACACTGAGGGTCATGATCAGTAGGCACGGTGGGGATGGGTTGGCAGTTGAACTAGATGATTGTAGTGGTCTTTTCCAACCTTAAGTATTCTGTATGCTATGAAACCTGATTCCAGCTTCAAAAGCTTCTGGAAAGCCTGGAAATCCACATGATCCACGATGTGCAGAAGAAGATTAAGCAGGAGATGACTCTTGTGATATCTGAAAGAGCCAGACAAGAGAACAACCTCCCTACTGGTAAGAAGAATTAAAACACCCTTGCTGGGAAACATGGGGACCACAGACTCAGAGTAGAAAAGCAGCCCCGGTGCATACTGAAGCAAAATTTTCATGTATGTGGATAGGAGAGAGGCTTTGGTCTCAGCTCCTTGCATCCCCACGCAGAGGCCAGTGACCAACTCAGCCATGGGGACTGTGTCATTGATGGAAAATGGTGTCAGATTTAGATTCCCTAAACAGAAGATTTCACTTCCTGATTATAGCATGGATGTTCCACCATAACTATTACAAAGACAGTATTGCAAAAAACAAAAACAAAAACAAAAAAACCCAAAAACCCTGAACACTAATTATTCTGGGGTTTGCAGGCATTTTGAAACAGGCTGAGAAGACATTAAAGACATTACTTTTCCCTTTCTCTTTAGTAGAGCTGATATTTTAGGTGTAGCAGTGCAATTTGAATGTCAGACTTTTAGCGTGTCACAAGTTTGCTTTGTACTATTACATCACGGGTATTTATGGGCAAGTGTAGTAAAACAAAGTGGAAATAAAAGGGACAATTATGTGCAGCTACTGGTTGAGGTTGCAGGCAGCTATAGTTACCGTTCAGAAATATTCAGTTTCACACAAAAGCCACGTTCTTTTCTCAATATTTACAGAAAACTCCTATGCAGAGCTGTGGGCCAGGTCATTATTGACAGAACTGGTCCATAATGAATTAACATTTTGGCTTTGATACCAGAACGAATTTGATAGTGTTTCTCATCACAGCCTCTGCAATCTGTTTGCAATGACATTTTCTTCTTGTTGCAAACATTTTAGCAAAGCTGGGAAAACCTAAGCTGTACAGTGTACCCAGCATTAAATCCCAGGGACTGCTGAAGGATCGATATTTTGTGACAGTGATACCCAATGATGTGCTGTTTTATTGTCTTTTTTTACTTTCCTCCCTTTATTCCTGCAGAGCTCTGGAAACACCAAGTAATGCAAGAAAATTTCTCTGTTGTACGACCACAGATAGTTGAAACATTTGTTCAAAGGCTGATGGAAAACTATGAGGGATCAGATACAGAGGTACATACTCTGCATTTACTAAGTAACAATTAAATTGTGTTTAGAGCTTTGTTTATTAAAGCTCTTGTCAAATCAGTGACCTAAAAGGGAAATACATTTCTTAAGCTTTTGATTATTCTGATTATGTTGTTTTGTAATAGCAGTGTTGGCAGCGAGCTCGTGTACTGCCCTGTTGCCTTGTGACAGCTTTATTTCAGATCTCGGGACTGTAATAATGTGAGGATGAGTTAGGGCTGGAGGTTGATGTGCAACTGCAGTGCAGGACTGCAGGGTTTTATGCAAGGATTCAGCAGAGGAAAAGCTTCTTCCCTTGTCAGTGCTAAGTCACGGCTCTCAGTGTGATGTTGGGAAGCAGTTTTAGGGTTTTCTGCAGTGAAATGTAAAGGAAATATTTATGACAACATGACCATTACTGGTTAAAAATCACAATGCATGGGGTTTTTTTGAGAGAAGAGTTGATGGGCACTTGCGCTGGTAAATTCATTTTCCTACTGAAAATTCTCTTTTGGCTTCAGATGGAAATTAAATAGATGATACAGTTGCAGGTAGAACTAGTAAAAAACTTGGCCCATTTGTTTTCTAATAAATCAGTGAAGCTGTAGATTGGGTAAAAACATCTACATTGAATAATTATATTTTGTGCTTCATTTTGATATCACAGAAGCATTTGACTTACAATAAGTGACCATGTTTCATTTTGACATATGCTGTATATAAAAGCTTGTGATTCAGGCAACCTGTAAGATTTCCTGTATTGTTTTCCTAGGTTACTTTTAAAAAAAGCCATTTACAACAGTGTCTTACCGTGCTGGGCTGTGACGTCATGGCCAGAGAACGCAGCAACTTTGAGACCTACTCCATGTTTTATGAAAATATCCTTCAGCATCTGCACCATCTGCTTTACCAAAAAGAGCAAGTATGCTCAGAGTACTGATTCTACTCTTTTCAGAACTGGAGAAGGAGGTTTCTCTGGGTGGGAAGTAGTTACTAAGTAAAAATGGAAGTCAAGCTGTCAGGCTGGGAATTTGTTGAAGCAGAGCTGCACTGTTGTATAGACACTATATAGTGTTGTATAGTCACTGTGTCTCTCTGTTCATCATTTCAGGAGCTGCACGCTATGGAAGATGGTGGCAATCGAAATGATACGTCCCTGACACAGGTAGGTGATTATGGTCTGTTGATAGCTAGTACTTGGTGATCCCATTTGGGACAGAGTATCATTGTGTGAAGACATAGTGACAGTCTTTGAGAAGAAAGGTAATAGGGCCCTGGAACCACTGTTTCTGTGTTCAGTGCCAGAAGTCTTGCCAGAAAGACCTGTGAAATAAAGATGACCTAAAGGCAAAGATAGCAGTAGCCTGCTGTTCTCCTCTTTATATCCAAGAGGGATGATACGCTGGTAGGCTTTAAGCTAAAACTTCCACTGATGAGCCTCTCTTCTTACACAAGGCATTTTCCTGGTGCAATTCAATCATATGAAGTGAGTGAGATAGAAATAGAAGTGTGTCAGGCATGTAGGCTATGCTGCAGTGTAGGTGGTAGGCTGCAACAGAGTTCCATATACAACTGCTCTCAAGTTGACTTTGCAGCTTAAGCTGTAGATTTTCAGTATATAATATCCTCCCCTTTGCCAGCCCACCACCACCAAATCCCTTTCTCATCTGCCCCTTCCTTTGAGGACAAGACCACCCTGAGCACCCTGAGCAGCTCCTACTGTTTCCATACTCTGCCTTAACCTCAGAAGAGATGTCCTGCTCCCAGTTCCAGTTGCTTTCTCACATGCCCACAGCAATTAAGGGGCTACTGCAAAAAAGGACACACTCAGATACTCGGTAGAGGTGACAGAAATCAAGAGAAAGGCTGAGCCATAATCAGTCATGATGGAATGGTAGACTGTTTCAGAGCTAAAAATAATTCTAGGGAACAAACAGGAACCATGTGGGCTTCTGAAAACTTTGTTTCATTTCATTTTTTACCCCTGTGAACTCAGGAGTTGACCAACTTTTCATTGATTTTACAAAAAAAAACACACCAAAAACCCAACAAATTGACACACTGAAAACAAGAAAACCAGTGCTGCTCTGTACAAAGATTACCAGAATTTTTCAGCAGGGTCAGGATTCATGTATTTTCTTCAATGCTCGTTTTCAGACATCTCTAGGTTATGCGTGCTGTAAGCCCAAAAGAAACTTACACAGAACATTTCAGCGAGAATGTGAAGTTATTAGCACTCATTACTTAGATCTGGCATGCAGATGTGCCAGGCAGCTTTAAAAGCAGACAGTGCCTTTGTCTGTAGCTACAGTGCTTAGTTGTTGTCTTAATAATGTAACACACTAAGAATGTTCTTAGCTTTCTTCCACTGTGCTCATTTGATTGTAAACGCAGGTCCGTGGTATGGGAATGAACAAATATTGATATCTAGCTATGACCCAGCCATGTGAAATTTAAATTGTCATTTAAAACTATTTCACTTCTCCCGTGTACCTTCCTAATTGTTTTCACCTGAGTGCCCTTTCTGAGAGTATGTTAATTGTCAAATATTAGCAAATGGAACACATAATTGTTTTTATCACATATTAAATGGTCTGTATGTACAAGCTTATCTGCAGAAGGCACATTTACTTCGATAAGTGCATTACCTCACAGCTTACCAAATGAAGCCCGGTCACAGTTCTCCTGGCTTTCCCTCTGAAGGCAAGGGATATTAGCTACAGCAGGTCAGGCTCACCTGCAGAGCAGAGGTGTGTACAGGAGCTACTCCCAAAATCAGACTCAATATCATCCTGCTCCCTACTCAAGCTCTCTATTCTCTTTTCCTGCTCCTCTCTCCTGCACTCACATTTCTTCCTGTCTGTACTTACACCTGCTACTAAAAACATCTTTCTTTCCTGACTACCACAAAAGGACTTATTAACATTATGTATGAAACTGTGTGTATGAATGACATTTGCTCCCTTGAAATGTTGGTCCTGAACAGTCACAATTCTTCCTACTGTTTCTGGGAAGAAGAAATTCTTCTAAACCAACAGAGATGTACATAATAGATTATTCCATAGCATCAATGGGTCTCAGTCACCCACTGGGTTATAGGTTATCACCTAGCCACTCAGGAAGATATCATCACTCTGATACTTAATTCTGTACCACAGACCACATTCAGAGCTCTGAATCGTTTACTCCTAGGCGATGGCATTTGTTCATTTCTAGCTTTGCTCATTCACTTTCTCTGCTGTGATAGATTGCAGGGCTGAGTCATGAGATGATTATGGAAATAACTGCTCTCAGAGCCCAGCTCACTCACTTGGAGGATGAAAATGCTGGTCTCAAAGAGAAGATTAGAAAAGAAGTACGGGATGAATATGAATCATTAGTGCGGAACCTGTTTGGGACGTGTGTCCATCTAAAAGTAGGTACAGTATTAAGAGGGGTATGCAACCAATCTTTTTTTGCACTGCTGACAATTTGCCAACATGTGTAGCACTCAAAAGAATAAATTGCTGTGATGTGCTGGGTGGGTGAGCGGATGAATCATTTATCTCCTGCTGTATACCTCAGAAGCACCTTGTAAAAATGTCTGCTAAGAAAAATTTTGTACCTATTCCAAGATCGGAGGAATAGTCTCGATGGAACAGGTACCACATTAGAGAGAGTGATGGAAGCTCTTTTTAGTTACCGTGGAAAGAACTTTTTGGATATAATACTTCAGACTGTAATGTTCTACATTATTTTTCTTGAAAACTTTATGTCCAGTGTGTAATAATATTGCTCACTGTAACGATGCCTTTGTTTATCAAGTAGTCCACAAGTAGTTCAAGTTTCTTTCCAGCAATATCGTATGTCTTTACTTAGAAAAATAATGATGCCCTATTCTTGCCTGTAGAAACTGCCAGGTTGTAACAGCATATTATCGAGCACCTGCCTGTATCAGGATCCCCAGAGTTTTGATTCATGGCCCAGAAGCTCATCAGTGTCTGTGGTCAGGACGCTGGTGACTTGAGGAATACTGAGGGTTAGTCCATTTCCCACCAGAATGTCTATTTTATCACCACAGTGCAACTGCTTCCATTGAATGCATACCTCCCAGGCTTGCCAATAAGGTGACTAACGATACAGTTCAAACTCCACTCCTTGCAGTGTCTGGATGTAAAAAGAGTATTGCTCTGTCTTTCGGATACATTGACTCTAGGAAAATAATTACCAAGAAAGACCATCTGGTTGTAGCTGAGAGACTTCTGAAATCTTCTGAATATTGCTTTCCCATATGTGCACATTTAGTCTCTAATGGGTTCTGTTTATAATTGCAGGAAAAGTTGGATGTCTATCGACTTAACATTGAACAACGAGTGCTTGAAATCATCAGTGAAGTGAGAAGGGAAGGAGTTGACAATATGACTGATCTGAAGAAAAAGTTTGGCTCCCCTGAAACCAATGATGGCTTGGAAGAACAGTTGTCTAAAGTAAGGAAACAAATATGCCTGTCAGTAAATGAATATAAGGATAGTATCTTGACTGAACTTGTTCAGGCTGGCTTAAGATACTACATTCTCTCTTGGACATCAGTTAGGTGGAGAGCATGGAGGTGGCTCATTACTAGACTCTTTTGATGGCTACTGATTTGTTGGGATGTTATGAATCAGTCGTCTTTGACTGTGTGTTGTACTGCAGATACAGAAAATTTAGGCTACATCCAAGAATTTGATCCTGAGTATCTGCATGAATTTGAATTGAGTTTGGTTTTAAACATAGGAACTCTGCTCTGAATGTCGTTAAGTGAAACTAACACCATACTTTCTATATAGGTGAACACCAGAGGTTGAACTTAGATCTGAGCAAATATAAATGTGAACTTGTATTCAATCATGTGTCAGGCTGTTTTTGTCATGTGTTGTCATTGTCTCTGTTTTGAATGGGGAAAAGACAAAAGGAAGTTAGAGTGAGCCAGATAAATGTGTTGATAGATCTGAGTGCTGTGCAAGCTGTTCACATAAAAAGTGGGAACAAAATCCTTTTTTCCATGAAGGGTTACTTAAAATCAAATATATATTCAAATTTGTTTTGAGAAAGTGTCTCTGAAACTGATATTCTGGGAGATACAAACTAAAGCCTGGAAAGTAATTTCCTGGATACAATTTCCAAATCAATCCCCTTTAGAGTCAAACATATCTCTTCTCGGCAAAGTTCAATTTGTACTGAAACTTGGGTAGTCAGTCAGTGAATACAAATTAGATCAAATGGATCATAGCTAAATACTTCTGTCTAAAGTGAATATGCCTGCAGATCTCTTTAAGCAGAGAAAGTTGTAAAGAGGATATAAATGTAATACCAACATAGCAAGAAGAGCTTTCAACCTCCTTCTGAGCCTAGAAGTCACCCTGCAGCCTTCTCAGACACAGACTTCTTCCAATTTCACTAGTTTCTCATTTACTTCTGAGCATCTGAAGGCATATTCGCTTTAGACAGAAGTATAGGTATAATCTGAGGCTGCAATGACTATGAAATGATTTCAGGATCAGGAGGAAGACTGTAAAATTATGCTGGAGAACAAAGACTCGGAACTTCAAAAGTGCTGACTGGCACATTTTTGGGGGATTGCTAAGCAGAACTGCTGGGAAACTGCCACGAGGGGAAAAGGTGCCCGGGAAAGCTGGTTGATTTTTAAAAGAAAACTTTAAAGATTTCATGATCAACTGCCCCATTACGCAGGTAGACCAGGGAGATTAACAGAAACTTGGCCTTACTTGACTTAGCAAGGAGAATTTCCTTAAAGGACTAAAATGCAAAAAGAGATATGGCAAGTAGTGAAGGAGTAAACAGGCAACAAAGGCAAAATATCAGAGATCAGGCCCATAGTGATGAAATTAGGAAGGCCAAAGGTCAGCTGCAGCTAAGACTAATATGAGGCACACGGGGTAATAAGGTGAGTGGACACTAGATGGTAGAGCTTCAGTGCAAAGACAGCTTGAAAAATGTGAGGGCTGGATTTACAAAAGCCTTGCAAGACAAGATACAAAAGAGATGCACAGCCTTGGTACAGGTACATTGAGAGTGGCCAAAAGACAGCTGGCTGTTGTTATTCTACCCAGCACTGACGAGGGGGCACCTGGCACACAGCCCTTTGGAGGAGCCCAGCAGTAGGAGAGGGATGTTTGAGAAACTGATCAGTGGCACGTTGTGGAGCACATTGCCTCCAAGGAGAAGTTAAGTGAGCTGGCCTGGTTTGGTCAGGTGGTGATCTTGAAGCAGCTACAGGAAACCACAAACGTGTTAAAGCCAAACTCCTGGCAGTGGCAGATGGTAAACAAGAGGCTGCAGCCACTGGCTGTGATGAGGGAGGTTCATGGCAGACAGCAGGAAATCTTCTTCATTAGGAGGCTGGTGCAGCAGTACGGGTAGCCTGTGAGAGCTCCACCTCTGCAGTTCTTCAGGATGTGGTTAGACAAGAACATAGTGGATGTGGCTTAATGTTGTCAACAGTCCTGCTTTCAGCAGTACGTTCAACCAGGTGTCCTGGGGCCTGGGCCTCCAGAGGTCCTTCGCAACCCTTGCTTCTATGGTTTTTGTGTCGTGAAGTCTGTTATTTTAGACAAAGGAAACAAAGCCCAATGACTATACTTCTCGTGAATCCGCCAATTTTGTTCTTAATAAGTAGACTGTAGTTAGGGTGAACCAGGCTACCACTACTGCATGAACCAGAAACTCCATCTGGCTTAATTACAGTGTTTATCATCATTAACAGTGCTTCATTTCTGAAGGACATACCTGCTTGTTATTTTTGATTATGTTTCTTCCATTTGTTCCTCAGTTTCTGTGCAATGTTCACATTTCCTGTTCCCCTGGAGACACGGTAATAGAAGTTTATTGCCAAAGACTGCATTGTTTCAAACAGCAAAGTTTGAACACTTGAGAATTAAAATGAAATACAAATAGTCGCATGCTTTCACAATTGTATTTACTTCAAAACCACATGCACTTATTGGAGTATGTGATCTTTGTGGGTGTCTGCACTTACTGATGTCTCCTTTAGCAGGAGCAGCTGCAACTCTTGCGGGATGAAAATATCAGCCTAAGCAAGCTGGTGTGCAAGCTGAGGGCTCTGAACTGCTGGAAGCACACCACTCAGAAAGCACAGCTCTCTGCAAAGCTGAGATACGCTGAGAAGGTTATACTTCCTATCATTGCATCTGTTTTTCATGCTGAATTGTCTACTAAGTTAGTAATCAGATTGGTCAGACATTATTATTCGGTGAGCTTATATGCTCTGATGGTAACTGAAGATTTTAGGTATAAATGCTTATTTCTTTTTTCCCCTCTAAGTTGTGGATGTGAGGGTAGTCTTTAGCTATGAAGATCATGAAACAAATCTGCCTTCTTCAAGACAGATTCTAGGAAGGGTGAGCAACCTACAGTATTCCTAATTCTGCTGTTGACTCAGAAGAGTAACTATGGCACTTTATCAAAATAAGCTATTTCATAACCGATGAAATCATGTCAAAAAAGAAGACAAGCAGGCACGAAGTGAAAACGAATGAGGCCAAATGCTTGGGAGATTGCTGAGGGTTTTTTGTTTGGTTTGTTGGTTGTTTTTTGTTTGTTTGTTTTCCCCCCCTGAAATTGGTATCTGCTTAAACAAAGCAGAGCACAGCATAAGCTTTATAAATTCAATTACAGAAATATGAGATGAAGCACAAAAATGACAGAATTAAACTAAAGTGAAGATGAATGGAGAGAAGAGTGCTGCGCTGCTTTAAATGAGGCTGATTAGAATGGAACAAACAGGTTATTGATTGCCGAGTTGGTTAATTAGCCACATGTGTCAAGTAAAGGAAGGGCAGAGAGGATCATATTTGCTAACTTATAAAGAGTGAAAGCAAAGTGGCTTTTCTATGCTTGTTAATTTTAAAGCCAAATAAAGCTGGATGTGCATGTGTTCAGTTCAGCTACATCACAGTGATGCTGAATTGTTAGAATGATTTATTAATTGATATTAAGTGTAAATCAGTCGAAGGTGGATTGAATTACTGCAAGCTTGTAGATTTAAATAAGAGCTATTTGAAAGAAAAGTCTGAAGCTAAGAAAAATAAATGGAAATGTTTGTCTTTTTAAAATGATAAAGTAGCTCGTCTCACCAAGACAGAGATTTCTTCTGTTTGATCCTGCAGCGATCCTGCAGATCCAAGAACTTGTATTCTGCTCTAAGTGCAGAGGCTGCTGAACCTGGCTCTTGCCAGGGCAGGAAAGCAGAGAGGGCAGGCCATTAAATCTGATGTAACATCATGTATACACATACACATTTGTGTTTGTGCTTAAAACAAACAAAAAGACCCTGCCCAGAAGGAAAACAAGCTACATCACACACATTTTTCCTGTACAGACAATGAAGGAATAAACAGATTATTAAATGGACAGGTCTTTTAGATGTGCAAGGAAGATGAAAGTTTGCTCAGTTTCTTTATACAAGTTTCTGAGTTTCTATGCTGAGTTTCTTTATACACAAGAGCTTGAATTGTTGATTTGTGAATACAAGTAAAGACATGCAGTAGTGCTGTGTGAAAGATTATTATTAAAAATCAGCCCTTGATAGAAGAAAATGTGAACAATTTAATACTACTTTGGTAAAAATCTCTTAAAGATTACTCTGTAAGAAATCTACCACGATGTAGAAGAGAAAATCACTGCTCTTGTAACTGTTCCGGTCATGTACTTTCTGCTTACAGGAAGCTCTTCAAAACAAAAAAGAGCATCTTAATGCAAAGATGATGGCAGAACAAGAGGTGACTTCATTGCAGGGTCAGCTCATATCTGCAAGGAAAGCTCTTGAAAAATCTCAAGCAGAAAATGACAAGCTAAAGAAACAGCTGCATAAGCAGGTATCTGAATTAAATGGGTCCTCATTCATCAGCATAGCAAACTGAATTCTCCTCTCCACCTCGCTTGCTTTAATGAGGATTTTGCCTACTGTTATTTTAGGAGAGAAACGGATTCAAAACCAAATATGTAATATGATTACTGAAGCTAAATACAGATTTTATAGCACGGAAATAGTATGTCCATTTAAGCCTTTCCACCATTGCATGTAGAACTAGGGAAAAACTGTAGCATTTTGAAAAGTGCAAATCCCACACCAAAATGAGAGCTGCAGGCACTATATGTACATGTGTTGTCAATAATGCTGGATATGTGTTTTAGCAGAGGAAAAAGACACTTAGTATTTTATTCCTCAACAAGAAAGCAAAAGTTACAAGTCTTAAGGTTATTAGTCTTCCAACCCATCATTAGATTTCAAGGAGACGTTCAGCGATGTTGCCATTAAAAATCATTCCATGTTTTTTTGTCATCTGAATAGGTTCATAGATATATCACTGCTACCACAAGCTCTTTTACTTCTACAGGCAGCTACACGTGGGGAAAAGTTCATTTCTCACAGACAAACTGAAAAGCACACCCCTCACGTGCAACCTGATTAATGCCAGGCAAGACAACTATGGAAAATAAGCCCTGTCAAACCAACCTCACCTCATTTTCCTGATAAGATTATGAGCTAGATATATAAGCATAATGCAAGAGACATAATAGATATTTGGAATAATCTTATAACAGTTGGGCTAGCAGTGTACACCTTCTGTACTTTAAATTTTAATATCTTATGTAGTATCAATAAAAATGCTGACTGGATTAACAGCTAGGTTTTTTGACATCTAGAAAGTGTTATTTTCATTAAACGAAAATGGCTTCTGATGGATTTCTAGTGGAGTTGGTGGCAGAACTGTCAGTATTTGAGATTTCAGTCAGTGGTGTGGAAATAAATATAAAATTATGGATTATAAAGTTTGCCAGTGACATCTTTCACGTTAGTGAATTTGATGCTTCACATTTAGCGGATAATGATGTAGGCAAAGCAGTTGTACAGAATCCTACAGGGAGCTTGGTAACTTGAATATTCCTACAAGAAGAATTGTAGTGTGTAACTAGATGAAGAATGAGCTGGAAAGCAAGATTTCTACAGAGCAGGATGTCTGCATCCCTGGAAAGGGCAGGCAAATGAATGACCATGTGGTGCGGCAGTGGAAAAGATGGATGCTGCAATCTTTTAATTTATAAAAAGCAGAATAGCACAGATAGATTAAAAGCAGGTATCTACATACAGCACTTTCCAATACTGCCTCTGGTTGCAGGGTGCACTATAAAAAGATGAGAAAAGATTGAGAAGGTGAGGAAAAGGATTACAAAAAAACAATTCTTGAGAGCTGTTGAAAACAGTCTAGCAAAGGAATTTATATATTGTGCCTGTCTAAAAGGAGAATGACTTGATTTATATTCTACAGACACTTTTGTAGGGAGAGAGTAGCTGATGCTTAAGGGTGCTTAGAGAAAGGTGTAAATGAGAGGCAGTGCCTCGAAGTTGAGGTCAGAGAAACTGAAAATTGGAAATGAGAAATAATGTTTTAAAAATATGATTAATCATAGAAATGATAATATGTCTGAACACTTTCAAGTTAAGGTCTTCCTGGAAAAGACTGCTTTGCCAAACCAACTCATTCGTTCTGGTAGAAGGGTAATTAAAGTAAATGCTGGGGCATGTGATAATAAAATGTCAAATCTGATGCTCAGTTCTGAGCTTATTGACCTATGAACCTTCAGACTTAGTTCAGCTTAGAGATCTCCGGTGAAAAAAGTTTGGGGTCTGAATGCTTTGAGCTCTGACTTTGTATCCAGGTTTTTCACTGGCGTGGGGTTGGATTTGAATGGTAAATTGGTTTTGTGAACTGACAAGCTGCCAGTTCACTTCTGAATGATCCACTGCATCTACCACCTTTTTAACAGACGCTTTTGTTGTTGGTTTCAGATTTACTTCTATTTCAGCTTCTGCTTCTTTCTCTTCTTCTTAATTTTCTTTCCTTGGTACAGATAGTGATGAAGGTGTTTACAAACCACAGACTTTATTCCACAACCCTTGGCTGTATGACAAGGCTTGAATTAATAGCTGGGGTTTGTCATACAATTGCATTCTGTTGTGATACAGCCTAAAACACAGCCACAGTTACTGGCTTTCTCTGCATGCAGTATATAAACAGCAATGTTCAAAAAAGATGTGCTCATTTCACCTTCCCAACCCCCTTCCTGTGTTTACGCTTTGCTTTTAAAGACAAGTCTCACATGCAGACCAGAGGCTGATTGCAGAAAGCAAATTACAGCAAACTGAGGAAATTGGAACCAACTGCCTTCTTGTTTACTTGCAATTGAACAAGTTCTAAACACGAACATTGTTTTGAGGCTTTTCTCTCTCACAAGCAATGCTGTAATTACACTGTTCTCTCTCCCACTTACTTACCCTTGCAATCCCTGTTCCTGCAAAACAGATTTTGTTTTGGGTTTTGGTCTGATTCTACTCTTTTGGTAGGATCTAACAGTAACTCAGATTTGATGACAACATTTCATTCTCTTCAACACCAAGCCATGTGGGATGGGGTCTCTTCTTATTCAGTTCAATTGGGGATGACATTTAAGAGCTGGTCACACCATTAAGAAATCTAAAAGATATGTGTGAGAATTGGGGGAAGAAATCCAAGTCTGAAACTTTCACCATCTCATGTTGTAGAAACAAATGCTGTTGGAAATGGAACATCAGAAAACACAAGAAGCCAGGAGAAGACAAATTCTCAGAGTGGTGAAAGCTCAAAACACGGAGAAGGTGCTTGAAGAGATGGAAGAGAAAGACCAGAAGCTGAAATGCCTGGTGAAGAAAGCTGAAAAGCCTTGCATACTTCAACAAAAAAGGGCCAAAACAGCTATGCAGCAGGTAAATTGTAACTACGCATTCCAAGAACAGAAACTAACATTTCTGGAGCAATGTCTCTAGTTCCAACACTGTCTGAGTGCATCTGAGCATATCCCATCAAGTTCGTGACTTTCTCAGCACTTCAGAGCAGCCCTCCCACTGCTCTGGACCTGGATCCTACAGTAGGAGCCTTGGCACTGAACTACCAAGTGAACATGTGGGGAAAAGGGCAGCTTTAACTCTGTCTGGCCCCAGAAATGGCACAAGTCTTAAATTAGATAAACTCATAGCATGGTACCAGACTGATACATCCTGAATTTAGTATAACTGAGTATCGAGGTCCACTTCCAGAGCATCCCCCTGTAAAAAGAACTATAGGGATAGCACAGCTGGCAGAGCAATCCTTTTGCTGTGAAAAATGCAGTGTTTCTTTTGTAGTGTAGTCTGCAAAACAAAAGTTTGGAAACCACTTGATTAGGCTTTAACTAGAGGAATCAATCTCCTCATTGACAACACTGCAGCCACTGAAGTGTGCTAGCCCTGGTGTTCTTGATTTAGAGAGGAAAAACTGTAATGTGCCTGAATGCCTCACCTGCAAGCCAAGCAAGTGCATTCTGTCTTCAGTCTCCTGAGGCATCAAGGTGAAAGCATTGACTGCTCATCCTGCAGAAAGAGTCAGGGTGACAAATGCTGTTCTGCTGGGAATAATTCCTCGTGCTGCTGGCACGTTCTCTGAGCAAACTCATACGGTAGTAAGACTTCTGCCAAAGCAGTGGCTGTGGACATGAGGCCACAGATTTGTTTTCTGTCTGTGATGGGACTCTGAACTGTTTTGCTGTGTTTACAAAAGAACCCTTGAAGAACACAGAGATGCCAACAGCTGGATTAGCTTCAAGGAGAGCAGAAGGCACAACAGCAATGCAGCAGGGAGGGTTTTATTGCTGCACAGCAGCCCCAGCTCCTACATGATCATTAGCACCAACAAGCTCTATATTTAAATTTGGTTATCAAACCATGCAGTCTGTGGGAGAGATGAGCAAACAGCCGCTTACTTTTTTTTCACACACCTCTGCCCTGGAATTGGAGGGAGGGCTACACACAGAGAACAGCAAGAGAAGTCCTCTGTATTGTTTTTACTTTCCTCCTGTGATGCCTTCCTATTAAACAATAACCAGAATGGCAATTTGCCCTGTTTCTGTTGTGTTATGCATTCAGGGGGATCACAGATACACTTAGCAAAACTGTAATTATGGAAGCAGTGGCCTCTGATTCACAAGAGCTCACAGGGCATCAACATTCTTTCCTTTAAATCTAGGCTCCTGCTTTGAGCCAGTGTTGTTAGACGATGAATTTTTGCTGCTGCCATTAATCCTTTTACCACCTTTTAGATAAGAAGCCAGTTAACCCAAGAGTTCAGCTTAAACCTGGAGGCCTTCCATGACATTGATGAACTGCCATGTCAAGTTTGTGACTTGGAAGCTGCAGTTTCCCAGAGGAATGTGACTGCAGGTAAAGATAGATTGTATGTTGCAACCTGCTTTCTCGGGACAATAAGTCTTATGGGCTATGTGCCACCTTCCTAGATCCTTCCTTAACCTTTGAACCAATTGGCAACTTCAACCAAGTATGAAAGAAAAGCCTTACACCGTAACAAATGCATATAAGTGGAAGAGAAAAGCCTAAACTAATCTTGAGGAAAAGCCAGGACTCAAAAGCCACGTGCCTTTTTTCTCTCAAGCAGCACAAGAAAACCTGAGTCCCACATTAATAGCTTTAAACCACAGCTCATGCCATCTTTTGCACTGTAAGAATATCATGGGAAATCCGAGGGGGGCTACATTCAGGGGAGGAGGCAGTTAAGAAACCAAGGATCTCAAGTGGTAGGATATTGGCTTTATTAGCATCTCTGCTCTTCTAACAGCTTGCTTAAAAATCATGAGGGACTGCCAAACTGGTAATTCAAGGAGATGCACGACTATGATTCTAGGTACCTTTAGAGGAGCTCAAAATAGCAGTGAGAACTTTCCAGATCTTTACTGACTTAATCTGGAACTTAAAGCTTTACCCGATATTGTTCTTCTTTGCTGTTTCTTCTTTGTTTTTGTTTACAGTGCTTACATAATTCAAGTCTCTTAGAACAGAGATAAAGGATTTTTATTCCTACTGGCCTGAAACAGCTGCTTTTCTCCATGGTATCAAAATCCTACTGGCCCTTCAGTCTGACAAACTCATGCAGATGGGCAATCCCTAAATTGCACACCAAAATAAATAGGAAAAACAACAAGCTTTCAAGGTTAATTTCTATGCCATGAAGAATATGAAGTACCACAGATTTAGTTATTGTTTCCTTCTGCGGGGAGGGAAGATGTTAGTTTTTCCTGCCTGAGGAATGCTCCTTATCACACTGCTGAAGGCACCATATGAACCAGTTCTGCAGAAATAAAGCACGGGGAGGAATCGCTAATTAATGCACACATACATGTATGTGGTTTCTATGTAAAAATCTGTCTTTTGTATTAATCCAAGTAATGCAATGCTATTCCTTTGCTATTAATCTGAGTAACCTTCTTTGGTCCTACAGTGTTTGCAATAGCTATTTTTGATTGAAAAGGCTAAGGTTTTTTGTTTTGTTTTTTGAAAGGGGGCATTTTTTGTTTCTGTTTTTTATAGTGGCTGACGGGATAGCATTAAGTGGCTGCACCTCTGCTTCTGAGAAGCCTAAAAGGATAAAGATTCGAATTTGCCAGGGAATATACTAACTAACTCTTCCACTCCTGCATCTTTTCATCCTAGCTTTGAACAGTACCACAAAAGCCAGAGATGCAAGGAGAGTAGATGCACATGATGAAGCAGCAAGAATTTTCTGCTTCACTAACCTGTCTCCTGCTGGGGGTATAAGTGCTGATACTCTCATTACTATGAAAGAGAAGGGATTGGGCTGAGCTGACACACAAAAACACTGCAAATAGTTTTTGTTCTGCCTTGTGTGAATACCATATACAAACCACTTTTTCCAGGCTAAGAAAGCATGCCATTGTTAGAACTAGCCTGAGTGTTTTTCATTTTGCAAGACGTTAGAAACAACAGCCTTGGAATTTATTCAATTCAAATTCCACTTGAACCATGTTGTCAAAAACACTCCAGGTTCTGCAGCTCAGATCCGGAATAACAAGACTGCAGCATTCACTCAGCTTGAGGATTACAAGCAAGAGCCTTTGGATCCTGACCCAAGAAGCAGCAGTGTAAAAAGAAGAAACACTCAAAGACCGAAGACAGTAAGCATCACTGATGTTGGTGGTTAACAGTCTGATACAGTTGCAAAACAAGTAACTCATTTGCTACTTTGCAAACTGTGGCTTGTATATAGACCCAGGCAGGTTTCACCCATCCCTTCACAGAACTACCTTCAAAGACCAGGCAACCACTGTGTATGGCTAGCAAAAAGGAAAACAATTCCACTTGATTTTTTGTACTGTGGAAAAATGAAGGGATTTGGGGGTGGCAGCATTTAGCTGCCAGGAACTCCCCCCAGCCTGCAGTACCATGCAGTGGTTGGTGACTCTTCCTGTGTTGCTTTTGCTTTCAGGTACCTAGCAGACGGAAACAGAGTGCCGCAGACAGGCTGCTGCCACACCTCAATGAAAAATCTCTTCCTACTGCCTTCATGCAGCTACAGGAACACAGACGGGTCTGGAAGTAAACTTAGTAAACTAAGATTACTTAGTAAACTTGTTTACTACTGTTATTAGTAAACAATATCATGGAATGGGCAGCCACCAGACCAGGCTGCCCAAGGCCATATCCAGCCAGGCCTTGAATGCCTCCAGGGATGGAGCATCCACAACCTCCCTGGGCAACCTGTTCCAGTGCATCACCACCCTCTGTGTGAAAAAATTCCTCCTAATATCTAACCTAAACTTCCCCTGTCTATGTTTAAAACCATTCCCCCTTGTCCCATCACTATCCACCCTTGTAAATAGCTGTTCCCCCGCCTGTTTATATGCTCCCTTCAAGTACTGGAAGGCCACAGTGAGGTCTCCCCAGAGCTGTCTCTTCTCCAAACTAAACAAGCCCAGTTCCCTCAACCTTTCCTTACAGGAGAGGTGCTCCAGCCATCTGATCATCTTGGCGGCCCTCCTCTGGACCTGCTCTAAGAGCTCCACGTCCTTCCTTCCTGTACTGGGGGCCCCAGGCAAGGACGCAGTACTGCAGATGGGGCCTCACAAGTGCTGAGTAGAGGGGGACAATCACTTCCCTCTCCCTGCTGGCCACCCCTTTGTTAATGCAGCCCAGAACACAGCTGGCATCCTGGGCTGCAAGCACACACTGCTGGCTCATGTCCAGCTTCTCATCCACCAGGATCCCCAAGTCCTTCTCCACAGGGCTGCTCTCAAGATCTTCCCCCAGTCTGTAAAAAGCCTGAGGTTGCCCTGACCCAAGTGCAGCACCCTGCACTTGACCTGTTATTGAACCTTATTAGGTTTTCATGGGCTTACTTCTCCAGCCTGTCCAGGTCCTTCTGGATGGCTTCCCTTCCTGCCAGCATACTGACTGCACCACTCAGCTTTGGTGTTATCTGCAAACTTGCTGAGGGTGCACTCAATGCTGTATATTTAGGTGCAGTATCAATACCAACTGTAGGCAGTTAATCCACTGATCTGCTTCAGGTACCGAGTGGTCCTTCTGAGCAAGAGCAGCATTACACGTTCTACCTTCACAGCCAGTGCAGCTTGGAGAGGATGAAAAGGCTTCTTTTTATTGCATTAACCTTGGAAGGTGGCAGTGCAAAGCACAGCTAAGTTCTCAGAGCAAAAGTGTTGATGTTAGGCGTTTTGTATTATTTTTTTTTAACTGCTTGCCTGTTGCAACCCTTTAAAACACCACATCCTGTCTGCTGACTGCTTTTACTCCCAGAGGTTGATGCCTTATAGTGAATCTTTAATGTTTAAAAATGAATCATCAGAAACGTCAGCATCTCTGCCTCCCCTAGAATCTTCTCCCTCTTCCCCCTAGAAAGGGGAAGAACAGCTCCTTGCATAGTGCCATACTGCATAGCTTATGCCTCATTATCTGCAATTCTCTTGCATGTCAAAAATGCTTGCTTTTATAAACCAGCCAATAAAGGAGTCAAGAGCTGTTTGTTTTTCAGAGATGCAACAAACTGTACTGCAATTTTTGATGATGAGCTACTATTCAAACCTATGTGCCTTTCAGCATCCAGAAGCTGGATGCTTGTGGATGTAACTGTACATGTTATTACTCATTTCTAAATAACCAAGGCCTAGAATGAGAATTCTGACAAGCCTTAACAGCACTGCATTGATTTCAACACCAATGGAAATCTAACTTTTGTTAGAAACCTTGCAGTACTACATAGAGTATTCTTTGAATAAAGCTTTCATCCTCCAACAATACTGAAGAGAGCCTTTTTATTTCATTCAAGCTTGCCACCACAGTGCTGCATCAGAACAAGTCACAGAGCAATCAGAATACTGTGGAAGCAGTTACAAATAATACGTGTGCTTTCTAAGGCATGCCTTAAATGAATAAAAAGGGGACTGACAACTACCTACAGTCAGACATTGCTAAAGAAGCTATCAAGTGTGATTGTAGCCCATCCCAAGAACCAGAAGCCAATTTAGAAGTAGAATGCTGTCCCCAGTAGGAAGCACTTACCATTGTAGTGGTAATAAGGAAAGGGATGTCTCAGGATAACCGCAGCATCTTGATAAAATACTTCTTTTGGAACTCAACAGAACAACATTCTGGGACCAAACAGGTGATTCAAAGATGCATTTTGAATGAATGCTCTACCTAGAGAAGAGCTCCCTCCAAGAAAAGCAGCAAGAAGGGTGGTGCTATAGGGATAAATAATCCCACATAAGCTTTCATTGATGCACTGCAGCAAAAATGCAATACAGTCCCTGACTGCACGATATAATGGATGATTCTCTGGAAGGCAAAATCATTTAAAACCCATTGAGGAACTCTGGGTTTCCTCCATTTCCACACAGCTTTTCCAGAAGCACAAGTACTTCAGCTTTGGAAGACTTCTCACTAAAGACCGAATTATGCCAGTACTATCCTTGTGACACATTCACGACTCACAAACCACCAAAGTCATGGTGTGAAACTACTGAGGTTAGCCCACTCAGAGCTGTTCAGTTTTAGTCAGCGTGTGACTACATAATTGCACGCTCTCAGTTCTCTTTTTCAAGCATATTGACAATTATTTCCTAGCAAACACTCATCTTTGTGTAGGTAATCAGGAGAGAAAGTCCGGAGTAATGCCTTTTGTTTTATGAAAACTAGAGATCTTAAACAAATACCACGATGAAGAGGATTATTATTAACACCTTGCCTGGTGCCACGCAACACAGGCCAACAAGTATTATAGCTATGAGAAAGTAGAGCATTAGGCATTAGACTTGCAGGTTGCCACAAGTGAAACAAATAATAATCACATGGCCGTGCTTTGGCTTTAAGGCAAGGAAATTGTTAGCCTACCATAGAAAACATGACCTAAAATGAAAACAGTTTGTGAAGACTGTTCTAAATCTGAACTTACATTTTGCACAGCCCAAGTGCTAACATAAAACTATTTCAAAGAGATAGATTAACTTGTCAAACTTTTCACTCCCCTGCTTTCCTCAGTGCTCAGCTGCCATAAGAAAACAGCTCTTATCTCCAGAAACTTGGCAGACGGTCACGCTCACATGAAAGAAAGTTTACAGGTAAAATTCCATTCAACAGATTTTATTTATCAATTTGGTTTTGTGATTACAACTGTTTCAGTTTTCTTCCACTGAAGACAAAACAAACTTTTACAGCAACGCTTGCAAAGAACATTCATAAGATAACAGCTTGCTACTTGCACAATTGGCTTCAAGAAAAAGCCAGGTAACTTGAAGAGTCACTACAGTTCAGTGCCTAAAACTGATTCAGGGGCAAATACAACTACAGATCTATGAGCTACCTTCCACTTCAAAACACAAGGCCGAGAAAAAAACTGCAAGTTCTTACTTCAGGTTATTTGCTATTACACAGCACAGATTAGCTGATATTGCAGTTTCGCAAAGGAGCAATTCGTTTTTATAGTGAGACAGCCAAGCACATGGTGACAATGTATAATCCAGCCTTCCCTCCCCCAGACAACTGAACGAGAAAAGCCAAAGCCGCAACTCTGTCAACTGTGGATTACACCTTGTTGGCAAGGCCAATGAGCAACCAACGTGCAGTGCAGGCCTTCCAGTACACGACTGAATTGATGCAGTACAAGCTTGAGTTTTTGAGACTGGTATCTGTACGCATCAAAAACCCTGGGTTTCCTAAAGTATTGGAAAGTAGCAATTGCTGGCACCAAGAAAACTTTAGTAACTAAGGCAAGGTATTCATCCTACCCTTTTAAATAAAATTTGAGGCATAAAGATTAAGCATTTTTAAGGCACTTGAAAAATTATTTTAGTTCGCTTTACCAACGTATTTTACAACTTAAATCAGGATCAGCATAGCTCACAAATAAGCATTTTAGCAACATTTTACAGAGCAATGCTTTTGTAGCGAAGCCCTCCATGCTGTGAAGTGTTCTGTAGCATTTTTCCGCATGTTTTCCCAAAAGATAGCCCTTGGAGGCCAAATATATATATATATGTATATGTACTAGGAATACAGTTTGCTTTGCTGAGCTGAGAATTGTCACACCGTAGGAGAGTATTTTGCTCACTTCAAAGCACAGAATACAAGCTCATGGATATCTTTTTAAACACATCATAAAATAGTTCTGGGATAGGGAAAGGGCAGATTAAATGATTTCACAATAAGGCCAAGGTTATACCATCTAACCCACACACGTTGTTGCTGGAAGCTGGCTGCTCACTTCTGTTTCAAAGAACCTGAGCTGATTGTCTTAGTTTTGTTTAGCAAACCACAAGCTCATGAACTCGAAAATACAGTACTTGAGAATCGATTCTGTACTTTTATGGTAATTTGAGTTTTCTATACAGCACAATAACGTCATTCAAACTAGAAGAACACCAAAATGCAATTATGCACTTTAGTAACTTGCAAACAATTTGTTTAATATCTAAGCTACACCACCTAGACAGTTACCTGCATCAATGTTATCCTTTTGTTGCACTGCTGCCAAATTCTAGTCAGATCAGAGCTAGTGAGACAGTATTACAGGTCACCCTAAAACTGATGATCAAGGTGTCATCAGTAGCTACTATCATGTGCTATACCCACTGCTTCATTTTACCTGTACTTCAGTTTTTCCTTTGGGCTTATTCTTGAAGGTGTTTGCGTAATCTACTTTGGCAATGACATACCTTTGCTTACTCTCGGATCACAAGGGTGATCCAGCCAAGTTTAAAAAAAAATAAAATAGCATTTGGCTGAATAGATTTCCTTAACCAGTTCACTGCAAAGTCATACAAAACTGACAGCAGGAATGAGGCTGGGGAAAAGAAACAAGGACAAAGGAAAGCAATCCTGACTCAAATCAAATCAGTAGATCCTCTGATTACTCCGAATAGCTCCTGCAGCAAGCAGACATACACAAAGGTTAAAATGAATTGAAGTTTTAACAAGTAAGCTTAAGAAAAGTCAGGATTTCCCTAAACACCATTTCAAGTATAAATGCAAATTGTTGCCTTTTCAAACAGGGAGTGAACAGTACTTTGAACTCTATCACTTAGTTTTATTGTTGGCCTTTGCATGTCAGAACAAAAAAGGTAAACAACTTAAAGCTAGCTTGTAGCTGAACATTAATGTACCATGCTCCCTCGCTCTCAAAAACAGTCAATAAGGGCCAGTTATTCAGTGTAAAGATTCTGAAACCGGAATGCTCAATCACACATACTCAAGTTTCTGCTCTCCTATATAAAGCTAGTACCTAAATATCTTTGTGATAGGTGGGACACTTTTGCAGCCTACTAATTCTCAGTCATTTAAGGCACTAATTTTCATTTCCTCTTTACATGAATTATCCCATACATGTCCTCTCCACCTTCAGCATTAGTTGGAAAGGGCACAGGACTTCACTTTGGAATGCAGTACTTTATCGAGCCATCTTTTTGTCTTGTGTTTAAAAAAAAAAAAGTATATGTTTTCTTTTTGACTCCACTAAGACATTTTCTACTTCTACAATTTCACCCTCCTAGCAGCACACTGTATGAGTTACAAGCTAGTAAAAAGGGCATTTCGCTCCCTGAAGTCAGTCACCAATAATTCACTTCTTGACAAAACTGAAGGGATGCTTTGGGATACTTTATCAAATGTTGATTAAATTAGCCTTCACGATAAGTCATGAGATTATCTACTCAAGACAGCGTTGCCACTGAATAAGAATCTCTGGATGTTTACATTTGGCATATCAAAAGAAGTCCCACAGCAGCAGCCACTAAAGAAAAGACAGCCATTAGAACCCATGCAGAATATTGCAAGTAAACCTGCTGGAGAGATTCACATTACCTCTTGCCAAGTATAATGTTGCAAAAATATTCTTTCCAAGTCTTCTTTTAGAGATATAAAGGGTATTACGAACTGCTGTCTTCCATGAGCAACAGAAAATATTTTGGTTCGGTGAACTACAGGTATTGAGCTACTAGTCCATTATAAAGTGACAGGTCCTAAAGTGTGTGATAGTTTCGGTCTTTCGACCTGCAGAATTTGTACAGAAAGAAAATAACAGCTTGCAGACCCAGAACAAGGACAATTCCACCTATGAAACTGGCAGCATCAAACGTAGACTTGCGCGAAGAAGGTGCAGGAGTCACAGTAGCATTTGTACCTGCCGAACAACATATAGCAGTTAGAGTTCACGAGGCTTACAGTTTAAGCAATGAGGCTTCCTTGTATTTAAGATTCCTCAGACAAAACATCCAAACATCATAAATAAAAGTAAAGGTATGGCTAAATGAAGCTGCTGGCAAGTGATACTGTCATTTAATTAAGTAATGTGTGCAAAAAGACTAGCTGTTATTGCCAAACTGCTTTGGCCCTCAGTACTGACCAAGTCTTCCTCCTTTCCATATAAGTATAATATTGTATATGGTCAGTGAAAATGTATTTTCCAGACTTTCCTGCTTGTTCCAATTTTTTGCCTAAATTCACATCATCTTCCATCTATTGCAAGTGTAACTCCTGGAGTAAAGAAACCAACTGAAGTCACAACACATGAATCTAGAAGCAACAGCCATCTGCTTTTAAAGGGCTTCACCTCATTACAGCTTCTCATGAAACAACATATTCAGGGCAGATGCTGGAATGGAATACTACAAATTACTTGTTCCCATCACTGGATGTCTTTATTTTTTAAAGGTATTCTATTATTACACAGCAAGATAAAAGAAGATCTTCCAAATTAAGTCCTGCAGCTGAATTTACAAGCAACTTCCTGTCATGCTGTCACAAAGCGGGCAGTTTATACAGTTTGACCAACGTGTTTCTGACATTAAATTCTGACATCAACTAGCCTTGCTGCATATCTTGCTACATCGCTTCAACAAAATTAAATTAGGCACAAAGCTAAGCGTCTTTAAAGACAACACTTCTTAATTAACATAAACGTCTATGTGGTTTGTGCTTCAAGTATGCTCATATTAGCCATTACCTGGAACAGTGGTTGTTTTGGCAGCTGAAGTAATGGGAGTCGTAGATACAGGAGCAAGCGTAGTGGTATTGGTGATGTTTGGAGCTGTTTGAGAGAAAACTTAAATTCAGACATTGTGCACATACCGTAAGCTTCAAGAGCAAAGTTTGCAAATCAGTAAGTTCTTACATGAACGATTTGTCTTGTTTTGCTTCAGTGAGAGTAAGCTTTGTTATCAGACTGTACCACACACAATTTAGATGTTCAGCTGCATGGCTTTAAGACAGCTTTCTGCAGGAAGGATCACAGCCTAACTATATGATTATTATCCAAATATTTCAAGGTTCTTCACATATCAGTGTTTTTTCGCTTAAAAAACCACCTTTTTTTAAAAAAAACAATAGATGTTGGTATGTGAGTGAGAAACAAGACAGCTACATCAAGGCAAAGGGCTCTCAATAACTAGCCTTTAGAAACAGTATTTATTGTACTTCAATACTTCAATGTAGTACCTCTATCCTGGAGATAAATACAGGATACTGAACACTTCTCCCCAAAAATTCATTACCAACCAATGGCATCGCTGGAATATGTAAACACTCACCTGTAGCTAGACTGTCTCCTAACAGTTCTTTGTTTACCAAAGCAGAACTATGGGTGTCTGACCTTTCCCACCCCACAAGATTAGTATTACTAACAACTAATGAGTATTCCACTATGTGCCTGGGATAAGTGCCAGCATTTGTTCTTTTGCTCGAAGCTAAATGTCACCTCACTGTATGCTGACACTGTATGCTGTAAGCTGTTGTGAGCGTCCTCAAGCACCAACTCTCAGCTACTTTAAGCAGTAGATGCTTCCAAAGATAAGATTTTGAAAACTTCACTGTTAAGTCAGTAGCACGTGGGAGAACAAACGTTTCTGGATTGAGTAACAAAAAGCCAATCTGTAAAAACCTCGTTCTTAGTGGAAATGACTAATGTAACTCAATTACCACTGAGAAAACAGTGGAAGGAGACACTTCCAACTGTTACAGTTTATACAGTTCACTTCCTCCAGGCCTTGGATTCATTTATGTGTTTCATACCTCAGATGCTAAGCAGCCACACTACCACAGTGATCTGCAGGAAAAATAAATCCCTTGTTCTCTTTTTCACTCACTAAGTCCTAGTTTACCACCATTCTACAAAGGGCAACAGAAGCAATCTTAGCAATGCATAGTGCATCATCGCTGGCATTAAATTTTCAAGCTCACTCCGCTGTTCACTAAACAATCCCACATACTCATCGCCTCCCTGGGTCACATTTCTTTATATTACCTGTGGTAGGATGGGCTGTGGTAACAGGACCAGATGTGGTATTGGAAGACGCTGTAGTAGCATTGGAAGGTGATGCTGTAGTAGTATTAGAAGGCAGCGTAGTAGTATTAGAAAAAGGAACAGATGTAGGAGCTGTAAAAGAATAAAAAGTGGCATTAAAAACATTAATGACTGCTTTTAACTGGAGAATTGTAACAGGCTAAGCTCTAGGGACTCATATAGCAGTGAATGCTAATGCAGTTCTAGTCTGAAACTACAAACACCACACTAATAGCACAAGTTGCTTGAAATGAATAGATGAAAAAAATCTGTTGCAGGCAGTTCAGTGTTCAACCTCATGGTGCCAAGTTGTGCAGAACATCCCTGTAGACTACATCAACTAAGATTCCTCAAAGCAAACCAAAAGGGAGAACAGCCCTAATGCAAGAGCAGTGCATAGGTTTTATGCACTAGCCAAGTAGGTAATCAGTACTGCTTCCCCACCTCATTGGAGGTGCGAGTGAATCTGACCTATCAAGGCCAAGAAATCAGAATGGTTAGACAGCTGAATCCAGAGGCAGGGGTGGTGACCTCTCCTCAAGAATCTGAAGGCTTAACTAAAGCTGTCTGTTCTGAGGGCTGCTGCTGGTATAGGCGTACAAATCCTAGTAAAGAACTTTCTACAATTTGCTGCATTATCCCACCTAATCCCACATGGACAGCTCATCTAACCTGCTGCTTAATAACACTGTGAACACTCATGACTCAGCAAACTTCCTGCCAGAATACCATTATGTCCAGAAGCCTTTAGAATTCATTAATTTTATTTTTTTTCAGCATCTTAAAGCAATTCTGCGCAGCAGGAAACCAGAGCAGCCTGATTCTACAGAGACACTTTGGATATACCAGAATCAGCACTCCCTTTGGTGCTACTTACATCAAGCCAGCTTAACCCTGCCTTCATGTTTTTCCATTCCAAGCTCCAAAAATGTAGTACTGAACCATGACACTGTCTCATTATTAAAAAAAAATAAAATAAAATAATCTCATGTCTCCCCATTAACAACAGATAACGCTAATTTAACTCCTCTGTTAAAACAGAATACTTGGCAGTCATAGCTGGGGAGTGCAGATCGGTGAGCAAAGATGTCATCTTACTTTCCCCAGCCATCCATGTCACAGCCAACTGATTTTAGCTGACTTACAGAGAAGGACTGTCACTGGTTGGTCCCAGTCCATCGCTCCCCCAGCCTGACTGGGCTGCATGAGCAGAGGCCAGCAGGAGAAGCTGGGCAGGAGACAGGTACTGGACAAAGTTACGTGACGCTACTATCACAGTACTATCACCCTGCCCACATACAGCCCAGTGATCCCATGGCAACACTGCTCACTGCCAGCTCCCATGCACAAAACTAGGCCAGATGTAACATGATACAGTCTGTACCATACAAGCCACACTACTCAGGGTACACCGGTTTTCTGCCACCTTTGGATAATGAAGACCTGATGAGGTATATACATGTTCCTCTGATACCAGGCAGGATTCTCTGCTAAGGGTTACAATTAAATTTCCTTGAACATGCAGAAACTGAATGCAGTATCCCAGTAGCCTCGCTACAAGGTTTGATATGAACAGATGGTAGAAATGCTACTCTCAGGTATACAACAAAACATTTTAATAACATGCTATTTCTGGAAAGCACTGAAAAAACTGCTACTTTGGAATTTTCCACTGGTTAAGGAGCAGTTGTTATAGTTTTAGAAATAACACAGAAGTTCAAGCCCAGCAGCATTACTTCTGACTGGCCACTACCACCAGAAGCAGCATGAAAGCTTCATTTCCATTGGTGTGAGCCAGCCTCTTCCAGCAGCACTCTTGAACTAATCCAGACAAGAGCACTGCAATTTTTTTTCATCTTAAAACCAGAAAACTCTATTTTAAAATCTATTTCTTGTCAGCTTTCAGAAAGATCGGGCAGCTTCCGCAAAAGCAAAGTTCTATATTTAATCTAAATCAATTCATACCCCACAAATCTGCTTCGCACAGAAAGCACAAATTAATGAAAAGCACAAAACACACAAGGAACTAAACACGTGCCCAGCATGAAGGTTCTGTAACTCAGACCCTGCATTTCAGCACTGCACGAAGCTCTGAAGTTAACAAAGCAGGTTGGCTATTTTTTATCCTCCTATTTACTACATCTCAGATGAAAAACTGATTCAACGTGTGAAACGTCTTTTATTTAAAATGAAGCTCACTCTCTTAAAGAAACTGAGAAGCTCCTTACTTAACATCTTTCAAGTACTTCTAAATAGGTACGGCTACACCTAATAGGAAACTTCAGCTTAAGAAACCAAGGCAGTTAGGCAAACAAACTTGTCTACTCAAGTATGTCAAGCTTCTTGAAGCAACAGCAGTTCTGAATGAACAGTAAAATTGTGTATTGTAGTATCACATCATGGATTTAAGCTGGAAGCAAAGGGCTTATTTACATACTTGTACAATCATATGTAAATCATGGAAGGCATTAAGCTCAACAAATTAAGGAGGTGCAAATGAGACTTGTTATACTTCAGATATTTAGCTTCCATATCGCTTAAATACTTACGTAAGCATTGTTTTTCAGGTGTACAGTCCTTATATACTCCAGAACTTGCTTCTGTTCCATTTACACACATGTGTGAATCTGCAAGAACAAGAGTATTTAAATCAGTAGAATTTAGGGAAAAAAAAAATCATTTAGAGCTTGTTCTTAAGCACTAATAAATCGTTCTCAGGATATACCAAACACCATCTTCTAGCCAGGATAACATTAAAACCACTTCCATGTACACAACCTCCCTATTACATTAATGATTAAAAATTACAGAGGCTAATATATTCTTTCACTACAGCTACTCCATCACATTTAAGCAACACACTTCCTTGGTTAAACACTGTTTTTCTCTAACAGAATCGCTTGTACTTCTCCTTCAAGGCCTATAGAATTAATCAGTTTTTCCACTATTTGTGGCAGTAAGTTAAACATTTCCTATCAGCAGAAATGGCATAAATCCTTACTGTCTTAGGAATTCTACATGCAGTGAAAAATTTAGCTCTACAATAGATCCTTGACATTAAGACATTAGTTTTTATTGGCTGCCTGTGCACCTTTCTCCCTTGATTCAGATTTTATCCTTTCCTCGTAGAAGTTATTTCACACAGCTGAGAAATCTGTGTGTGTGTCTCCTGGTCAGACAACATAGGTAGGATTTCTAAGAGCATCTTCCTGTAAAAATACCTCTACTGGGCAAGCAACATCCAGAATTCTTTCCAACAGTTCTGAACCAGCTTGGCTTTCATATACTATCTATCTACAAGATTATTATTACAGCCAAGCCATTCTCTACTCAAATCATTTTGTCTATATCCACCTCATTTAAAAAGTACAAATGATTCTCCTTAGAGAAGCTGTGGTCCTCATGTGACTCTGTCAACAGCAGCTTTGTCAACTCAACAAGAGAGTACCAGAGGTCACCTACATGTACTTATACCCACCTTCCCTATAATAAGGAAAAGAAAGCTCTGAATGAGGCCAGTTAATGCTTTACATTTTGGAGGCACTACCACACTCCTTTCAGTGGGATGCAATTCATAGTTTTAGGAACACTACTTAAGACTAATCTCGTTTAATGGATTCCCTTTCAATTCCAGAGTAGTGGCTGTGATCAGGTCTATGGCATGCCCAAAGAGGTTGTGGATGCCCCATCCCTGGAGGCATTCAAGACCAGTCTGGATGTGGCTCTGGGCAGCCTGGTCTAGTGGTTGGTGACCCTGCCTGAAGCAGGGGTGTAGAAACTAGATCTTTGAGGTCCTTTTTCAACCCAGGCCATTCCATGATTCTATGATTCATTCTATGGTTCTACGATAACCTCAAAAGGGACTGCAGCACCAGGACGCACCTGCCCCTTAGAATCCCCTCCCGGCTCCTTCAGAGCAAGCACAAGCAGGAGGTAGTTTGCTCGACTAACATTCTGAACCATCTAGAAAACATTAGCTCATCAACAGCACAGACTTGAATCAGAAACCCAACAAACCTAAGACTATTCTGAACATTTTCAGGTGTCTCCATATAAGAACTTCACACCTGCTCAGCAACAGATGCAAGTTACGAGTTAATGCTCCGTTAGGCTGTCGAACAGAACAATCTATTCACAGTAGTGAACATGAACATAAATGCATGAGATCTAGTTGGGTTAAAGGATCTGCTCTGCACAGTTCTCCTTACCGTTACATTTGATCCACCCGCAGCCTGTTTCTTGTGTGCCGTTACCAATACACGAACTACACGTAGTAATATTTCCACAGATGTCTGGGGGGGAAAAAAAAAGACCAAGAAAAACAAACAAAAAACAGATATGCTGATTAGGACAAAACAATCCTTGTAAGAAGAATGAACTCAGCCATGGAAATAGTTCCTAGAGGCGTAAATTCTCACCTATAGACCTCCCGGTTTAAGGCACAGTCTTTCACATAGAGCCAACCACTCCTAAAGGTTACAGTTTCTATCTTGTCAAAAGCATTTCTATTTCCCTCACAGTGCTACTGATAGCCCCAAACCAGACCTCACATATACATCAAGATAATGCCTCAAGTAACCTAACAACAGGGAATCTGGACAAACAACAGAAACATACGACTCTAATGAAATTACCAAGGCCCACTACATTTATACTGCAGAAACTTAATAAAACCTCGGATGAGGAGCTTAGTTCCTTTTGATTGCGTTTCTCCGTTAAGTAATACAGCTGGCCAGTAAAAAAAAACAACAACCAAGCAGCAGAAGGGAAATAAAGACGAGAGCTTAAAGGACGTCATACACAAATGCATAGAAAGGAAGGCAGAAGTCAGACTATCCCTGCTTTGATCACAGCAGAAGCCAGCCGCCCAACCAGTCCAGCTGTGTTTTCATGTCAATCTCAGCCCAACGCTGTAGCCTTAAAACCACAATGTCAACAAGTCCAGTATCTGGATCAAATCAACTCTGCCCTCAATCTCCAATTTCAAGACATTAGCTTTGAATAAGACTTAGTCACGGCCATCATACTCAGAAAAGAAAAAAAGCAACCCCAAAACCACTGCAGTCTCCTACTGGTTGAATATAATACTACCCGCTCTGTGAACTGATGGGTGACCCTTTGCTTTTCTCCATCCTGCTCCCCAGCAAAGGGAATCTGGCTAATCACAGCTCTTTGGCAATCAAGATAACAACCTGAAATGCACCAGCTCTCTAACTTCAGTATTCGGGCAATTGGAATTGTGCTTGGATACCTCTGCCCTTGTTGGATATGGCAGGATCAGGCTAGAAACAGGTCCAAAAGACCTTTATCAACTCCTACCAAAGAGGTATGGCAATAGCCTTGCCCCGTTCTCCTTAAAAAGACAGCACTTGAACCACTTCAACAGCAGCACGACTATTCCTTAACCACACATTTCAGAACGAATTCAATTCACGTATAGTTTTGGGCGGCGGGCAGTGAGGCAGCCCCCATCCTGACAGAGCTGGGCTCCTGGGAAGCCCTCACGGGTAGGCAGCTGATGTAGCACAGCCGGCTGGTACCGCGTGCGCTCGGGCTTTCAGTTTCCCTTCCAAAGCAGACTCACACGGGGGAGAAACGTATTTTCTAAACTAAGGGACCGAGAGTGCGCTTTTTCCTTTTATTCTTTAATTAGAGGTGACAAGATCGCACTGCCAACTGAGTTATTCACTCTGTAAGGGAAAAGCGAACTCCCAAGCTCGGGAGCAGGCGAGGCGACCCCTCGCAGTCCACACCGCCCTCTCCCGCCGCACGGCGGGGACCGCCACCTCCGGCTGCCCGGCGGCCCTCGCTGAGCGCACGGAGCGCGGCCCCGGTGACGTCAGCCCCGCCCGCAGCCCCGGCCAGCGCCGAGTTCCCGGAGAGGAGCCGCCGCCGTGACTCAGCCGCAAGCCCCGCTAACGGGCCGCCCCGCCGAGCTCTCCGCGCACCGAGCTGCCGCCCGCGGAAGCGGCTCCGGGTCGTCCCGCCCCGCGCAACGGGCGGCACGGCAGGGGACGGCAGGGAAGGAGGGGCTGTCCCGTCGGCGGCCGCCCGAGGCGTATTGGGGTGGGAGGTGGGGGGGGGGGGGGAGCGCGAGGAGAAGGCTTGGGGCACTCACCCACGGCTGCCGCGTCGCTGAGCGGCCAACTGCTCCCAACCGCCAGCCCGCACAGCGCTGAAACGAGGCAAAAAGCGGCCAGCGGCAGCGCGGCTCTCCGGCCCATGGCGGCGGCACGGCGAGGAACGGCAACTCCCGCCCGTCGGCGCTTCCCCTCTCCCGGATCCGCTCCCTCCGAGCGCCGCCGCGTCACGTGGGCGGCACCCCAGCGAGCCGGCCCCGCCCCCTGCCGGGAGGTGACACAGCCCCATCCCGGACCGCATGCCCAGCCCCCCCCCCTGCTCGGCGGCAGCGTTTCCCGCGCGTCACGTGCCGCCCGAGCGCCTCCCCGCCCCCTGCGATGGCCACGCCCCCCCCGGGTCGCTGAGCGGCGGACGCTGATTGGCTGGAGGGGCCTCCCCTGCTCCCTCCCACAGGCGCGGGGCTGGCGGGGCTTCACTCCTTTCTTTTTTCCTCCCCCTTTTGCTTTTTTTTCCCCCCCTTCTTAAAGCGAGTTGTATCAACGTATGGCGTCTGCAAATAAAACTGCAAGTCTGCCTCAACATCTTGTGCAATGCTAACACAGGGGAGCCCAGCCAGAGCTCCAAAGCACGTTTCAGCGTGGTACCATCAGGGTGAAAGGAGAGATGAATGAGACACATTATATCGGGAAAATTCTGTTTCTTTTAAGCATGAGCTGAGTTGCACAATAACAAGGAAGAAGCTGCCAACTAAACTTATTAACTTAATCTTCCACTCTCCTTTCTTGCCAGGTGGTGTGAACACTGCCAAAAAACCATAACAACATCAGAATCTTAAGATGAGCTGCTTGTCGTGAGCTCTGGAAGGCTCTGGAAGACTACTGATAGGTCATGATTTGGGTGGAGATGTTTCACTTCGAGCTGTTAGGCAATGTGTGGGATGGCTCGTGCATCACCTCCCTGCAAATGAGTCTTCCAGGGAAAGGCTGCGACGAAAGCAGAGAAAATGAGTGTAAGCAGTTCCCTCTCAGAAGCTGTGGTGTGATGAATTGGGGTGTCCAAATGTGAAGTCCTTAGTACAGGGTAGATGCGGACCTGCTGGAATACATCCAGAGGGTGGATATCATAGAATCACAAGGTTGGAAAGGACCCACAAGATCACCTAGTCCAACCATCCTCTCATTACTGTTGCTACCACAGGCCACTAAACCAGATCTTGTAGCTCCTCATCCAGACACCTCTTGAACGCTGACAGGGATGGCAACTCCATCACTTCCCCGGGCAGCCATTCCAGTGCCTGATCACTGAAAGAAAAAGTTCTTTCTTATGTCTAGTCTCAACCTCATCTGATACAACTTGTGGCCATTTCCTCGGGTACTGTTTGTTGCCTGGGAGAAGAGGCCAAACCTCTCCTCATCACAACCTCCCTTCAGGAAGTTGTAGAGTGCAACATCTCAGAAGATTGCTGTCAGAGCAAGAATTACAGCTACAGCTTGTCTCCAGAAGCGAGTGAAAATATGTCTGTCCTGTAATCCTGGGGCTGGTTGGAGTCCAAGTGAGTGATAAATGTGGTTTGTCTGTTTTTTCTTACAGTCAGCATCTTGGGACTTTGTTGAGGAATACAGTCAGCAGGATCACAGCAGTTGGGGTTGTTGTTGTTGGATTTGAAATACAAGACTCATCACTGTATTCATTTCTCATTGCACTGTTATATACTTAGTGGTTAGTAAGGCATTTACCTCTGCTTTGAATGTCAGGATGCAACCACTGCGTTACTGGAAATATATGTAAAGTACTTGGCAAAAATGGGTAAAACTTAAGGGTCTGCAGATGTCCGTTTTAGGGAACCACATGTGAAATGTAGTAAATGCCCAGAAATCTCAGCAGATCACCCTGCATCAGTAGCACTGAGCACAATGTAATGACGGGGCTTCTGAAGAGGTGCCAGGGGGAGTATCCCGCAGTTTGGTGTGGTGGCAATGAATGGAAGTAAAAATAGCAGATTAACTGAAAGGAAAACATATTTAGTTCAATTTGCAAACATTTGTGTTCATTTCCAAAGTGTCATTTCATCTGTGTGGCAAGTGTACACGAAGCGTAAAGACGTGGTTGATGTTTTAATGAGGAAAATACACCACCCAAAGTGTGTTTGGGTATTTCATACCATTACATATGGGTGCAAGAAGAGGAGTGAAAGGCAATTGGGAGAGGTGAGATGGGGCAGAAGGATAAAACCCTTCTCCTGTGCTGGATAGGCTCTCAAATAATATGAGGCATCCCATCAGAAACGCGGGTTACAGAAGAAAATGTGGTACAAAACATCTTTTTGGCTTGAGGCTAATATTATGAACAAGATTATTCCTTTATTGTTTTACTGTTCATCACCCAGACCTCCTCAAGCGTATCCAACTTGCATCAACTGGAGAAGCAGGGCTTAAGGACACACTCTTTCTTTTAAGTGACTCTTCAATACTGGATGAAGGATTTCACCACAGTTTTGCTGGTAGAGCATCCTGTCCTGACTGATACAAACAATGTAATTGTTGCTGACCTGCACAATCATTATGCCTAAAATTCAAAATGTGTCCTGGTTGTGCTCTCCTCCTTTTGTTATAATGTTTTCCACGTGGTATAACTCCAACCACTTGTCTCCCCACCCGCTATATTGTACGTCCAGCCATTGTACTTTTTGTCAGATCGGTGTTCTTTGGCACAGGATCAGCTTTCTGATGCCTGATGTGAGCAGGCCTTTGCTACCCTGTGGGATCCTGAACACTGCCCTTCTCCAGAGTACAAGTTGCTGTGCCCTGCTTGCTGCTCAGGTCAGGTCCTTTGGACTTGAAGCACACACTGTGCTCTGGCTCATCTCTTCTGGAGACACTGGGGACACAGTGGTGCAGCTGTACTGCAGAGCAGACCTTATACAAGTGAGCCAGATAGCAGCAGGGAACTTTTCCTGCCCCCTCTGGACACAGCCTACTGAATGTAGTACAGTGAGGGGTCTGCTTCCTTGCTGTAGACAGGTCTCCGTGAAGAAGCCAAGTAAACAGAAACACAACAAATGACTCGTCTTCAAATAAGAAGTTGAGTAATCTTCCTTTTAGAATTTTCTTCTATAACTTGCAGAACTAAAATGACTTTTCTTTCACCTTCAGATTTGTGCACATGATTTGAAGTCCTTGCAAGAAGTAGGAGCTGCTAGTCTGCGTCTCAATACTCAGTTCTGAAGCCATACCCTGCCACAGCATTTTCTCCACTGCTCATGAAAAGTAATCTGTCAGGAAATATGTTGTTTTCTATTGTTTCTATTTTCACCTTTGGCACAGAACTTTGAAGTGAAAATAATTATTCTCCAGGCAGTTTAATTGATTTGAAATTTTCCTGTAGTTAACTTAGCTCCTCTGCAGTTGTTTATGTATGGCTTTCAGAATTCTTTAGAGAATAAAAGAAGAAAATGTGTTGACAGCTCCTTAGCCATCTGCAGACATAACAGTATATTTTAGGTTTTTGTTTCTCACAGTAACTGAAGTAAAACCTGAACCCCCTTGCTAAAGCTAAGATGTTCATTATACTCCCTCAAAGCATGTGGGATCACTGTAGATCTGTGGACTCTTCAAGCACGAAGTTAACCAAGTTGCTAAGCGATTTATTACATTCATCTCCATTTAGCAAAGAAGCTTCAGAATGCTGCTTTTCCTGAAATCTTGTCTTAAGCTCAGACAAAACTGGGTCTCTCCTCGTACTTTGCTAATTCCACCTCTCCCAACTTGAACTGGCCCTGTTTGGCAGATTTGAGCAGCTCACGCAAAGAGCTCAGTGCTGGAGCAAAGGTCGCTCCCCCAGCACAGTCTCTTTGTGGTGATGGAAATACAGGTGAGAGATCAGTAAGCTGACTGTGTCCGCACAGCCCTGACACAGCTCTCAGCGTCGCTGCTCTTTCCTATGAGCTTCCTGTGCATTTCCTTGTGGCCTCTCTCCAGGCTGCATTTTCATTTTCTTCTTTTAGTGCTTCTCTGCCATTCCCTGCTTTGCACAGGTCGTCAGAGACATCTTGCTAGTATGAGATCATCAACACCAGCAATCAGTTGTGTATTACTTTCGTCCACAGGTAGCCTTAACATTTCTTTCCGTGCAGTGACTTTATAAACCAGATTTTACTCTGGTTTAGTGACAATAATGACTTTAATCAAAAATAATTACTTGAAACTTACACCCGTTTCAGCATTTCTCATTTTTGCCTGAAGTAGCTCAACCCGATTTCAAGGGTGTTTCTTTTAGCACATAGCAGTCACTGCAGGGTCAAATGTCTGGCATTCAGAGATACCTTAGTCCTGCAAACAGTTTTTTTTTCTACCTTCCTCTGATATATCTGAGTTACAGCATGTAGGCTACACTTAGAGCTGTGCTGGGCAGTGGTGTCCTGAGCTGCACTCTGTGTTGTGTGGAGGTTGGTGGTGGAGGCAGAATTAAGCTAAGAATTGGTTGGCTTTATCCCTCTGGGTGTGTTCCAGCAGTACCGTGTCTGCCTGTCACTATATAATCATACTAAGCTATTATCCAGAAACTGATGACTGGCAAAAGTCTTTTTCAATACTTTATGTTCACTTTTTTTTTTTTCTCTATACTCATATAAAAGTGCTTTTAACAGCCTATGAACTCTTTTTAAACTAAGTCAAAATAACAATTCCAACACATTCACATTTGCAAGAAGTGTTTATTTTATCTTACACGAAAGCTGTCGAGGTCTGTAGAAAGCTGAGCAGAAATCAGTGCTCTCCCTTGCTGCAAACCAGTTGGTGATCATGGCCGGAAGGTCCCGCAGTTTGTAACTTTGCAGGCCACAGTGGGCCTTTCATTATGTGTTGGTACGGTTTCCAGTTGCTGGAGAACTTCCGTGCCCTCAATCAGTTGCCTGAAGTAGGGAGAAATAGCAGCTTTGATTCACCTTTGCTGCCTGAGCAGTATCCCCTGGCCCTGAAGCCAACTCTGCAGCCACCATAACAAAACCCGGGAAGTTCTGCTCTTTGTTTTTCAAAATGGGGTAATAAACACCATTGGTTCTTGATTAAATAGTTGCTATTTAGCTTCCTAGGGGATATGAAAATACTGACTTATAGCAGTTACATTTATTTAAAGGAACAAGCCTTGTACCCATCTATGAATGGCCATTAATTTTGAGGAGAAAGAAGTAAAACATTGAGTTATCAGAAATGATGGTTATTGGAAGTGTTTCCCTGAGAAATGCCTTTCATTTCCTCCCTTTGCAGTGCCAACCTGAGTCCTGAAAACAGTCTAATGTTTTGCAACCTTTACAGCTTTCAAGATCTTTTGAAAGAGCCTTAAGATAATGAAAAGCACAAGTGATCTGAACTTTTCCTTTGTTTTGGAAGTGAGATGGCTACAGGAGAAAACGCTTTCCAGTTTTTCTATGTTACTTAAGAGCTTGTCCTATGGAGATCAGCTATGTAACAAAGATCAGTTGTGCTCAAGGATCCTTCACCTTCCAGATTACACAGCTGGTGGCAAGGCAAGAACTGAAGGTAAACACCACGGGTTGGAAATCTATCCAGCCAGCCACCACACTTGGCTTGTTCTCTGTAGCTTAGGCAGTCATGCTTTTCGTGTCCTTCCAAAATGCTGTCTGTAACAGTGACATAAAAGCAGCACTGCAGATTTCTCTCTCTGAAGCAAACTGCACTGAGCAATGATCATCCTCATTACATTTATGAAAAGCTGAAAATCCCAACAAAGCCAGCCCTGCATTAATTTACTGAGACAAACACTCACAAAAACAATTTGTCTTGGCCACTGAGGGCTGAGCAGAAACTAGAGGCTTTGCTCCATGCCCATTAGGACACACCTCCATCTGACACCAAGCTATACAGGCACCTCTTTCCAGCCTTTGTCTTTGAGAGATCCCAGCAGCTCTCTTAGCTTTGCCATTGGATTTTCCAGCTTGATCAAGACATGCCAAGGCAAAGAAATGGACAAAAGGGTGTCAGTACGTACATCAAATATGACTTATCCATATTCTCCCTGGCCAGAGCCATCCATGTTGCAGTTGCCATAGGAATCACATGGACCTCCATGTCTTGCAGAGCTAGGGTGACCTATGTGCTGCAGCAGATGCAAGCTTGTGCATACGTACCCAAAGGCAACACATTTTTTGTCCAGGTAGGGAACTGGCTGAAGGGTGATGTAGAACTGGGAGCCGTTGCTGTGGCAGCCCTTGTTAGCCATCCCAAGGACTCCTCTTCCCTTGTGAGGGATGGCAAAGTTTTCATCTGGGAAAAGAGTTCAGGGATAAAAAGGCAGAATCTGTACTGCTTCCTCTGTTCCTCTTTGCTTCCAGCTCCCATAACCTCCCATGTCTTTCTTTTCGCCCTTTTCCTTTTTCCACAAAGGTCCCTTATCAAGTCTCATGTGAGTAAAGTCTGGCATGAATCAGTGTCCTTCCTTGAAAAGTTTTCCCACTAATATTCAGTCAAGCAAGCAAAGAAGCCAATTAAAATATTTAGATTTTAATATTCTCTCTCCCCTTTTTTTTTGATTATTTTTACTCTTTTTGAGTGCCATTCTCCAAAGCTGATTCATAAAAATGGTAATTAAATGTTATCTGAATAGTTACTCCCCGAACGCTGACTCGTGGTTTGCAAAATATCTTCAGCAGTCTAAATTTGGATTCGAATGCTTTGTGCTATGCTCCTGTCCAAGTGATTCTCTGTAATTACCTCAGTACTTTGAGCTCCTCACAGTAAAATGTAGCTGCGGCCCATTAATTTCAGCAGGCATTGCAGTGAATGGAGGCGTGCCAGCCACTCAGTTTTGCAGAAAAGTTTCACCATCTGACAGAGGCATCTGTCACTGTTTGCAGATATCGGAGATATTTGTCCTCTGCCCTCTGTGTAAACAGTTTGGCAGGAAGAACTCGGAAAGCAATCCAAGCCTTAAAATAGACAGCCATACCCAAGTGAACACCTTGCTAGGGGATGAAAAGCAACGTGTGGCTTTTAAAGGAAAAGAAGAAGGAGCAGAGCACTGAGTAGTGGAGCTCAAACCCTCCTGACTACTCAATTCCAGCCTGCTTTGGCTTGGTCCCATGGCCTCGAGGTGAAAACGGGCTCTCCACTGCTTTTGAAAATAAAGTTTTCAGCTACGCTTGGCACTTCTGATCTCACTGCTGGCTGCTGCCCAGCCTGCTCAAATGTAACATTGGTAGTGACATTGTCAGTCAGAAAGCTTTTACATAAGAGAACATAAGTCAGTCTCAGAAGTGCTTTAGCTGACTTAAAATGTCTTTATGGGTAGCAATTAATCCAAACAGAATATCCCAAATGTCTATGTCAATTACATGGGTTATTTTTCTTAAATATTGCATGTAATAATGTTCTTTTCTCTTTGTATGTAACTACTTTCTATCAGCAGGGGGGAACATTTATTGTTAAATTTGCTCACGCCTGTCATTTCCCGACTTTCACAACATTATAGGCATTCTACATTCAGTTGGATTCAGAAGTAACTCACATCTGGAGCTGCAGAACTGATAGTGGCAATGCCTGTGGTGTGCCCAAGCCTTAAAAGCTGCCAGAGATCCAGGAAATCTGGAGTTAAAGCCAGCTCACTTCCATTACTTTAAACACATTTAAGCAAAAGGTTTCAGCTGCCCAGAGTTCTGCAGCTGTCCCATTTCTGTGTGAGTGCTTGCAGTTTGATGCAGGCAGGCGGGTAACCCTCTGTCCTGATTTTGGCAGGGAAAAGGGCTGGTGGAGTTGAGCATCCAGCACAGGGGCCAAGACTGCAAGTCAGTTCTTAAGCCAAAATCTCACTGAAAATCAAACTATTTCCTCAAGGGAAACAAAGGGAAACCCCCGGATTATTCTGTACGATCATATAAGAAGCTTGATTTTTGTTGAAATTCGACATTTATGCAGCGAGGTAATTTAGAGAACGTACCTTCAAATGTGGGACCATAAATTGACTCTCCTCCATCTCCTTTCCCAGTTATGTCTGTTGGGTAGACAGGGAGTAATGATCAGAGGTCAGGTGGATCACAGGCATGGCTCGAGGTTGTCTGAGTGGCTCCAGCAGAGCTTGGAGACATGGGTTGCCCATCTTCCAGGGAAACCAAAATTACTCTTTTAATACCAACATTTTAACAGACTTTTTGGAAGAACTTTTCATGAACCACTGCATCAGCCAAGGTAGGGGCAGGCTGGGAGAGGGGCATCGATTGCACTGAGTGGGGTTAGAGCAAGGAAGGGGGAAAATGCAGCTATGATGTTATGGCAGATTAATACTGCTATCTTGCCTGGGAAAAAATGATTTGGTGAAAGAGAAATGAAAGAAGATTTCTGATGGGCAAGGCAATAATTTTAGGTTGCTTTGTGGACTATATAGATAGCTGCTTAGATATTCCTGGACTTTTAAAGTTCATCATCAAAGTATAAACTAAACATGGATTTGAGCAGTCCCACTTGGAGCAAGCGTGGCAAACATGGGTAAGAAATACAGCTAGGTAAGACAGGTGATTGACCAAAGGGGAGTGAGTAATGAAGGCAATCTCTTCTGATACAGCTCTGTGTCTTTTCCTCCCTCAGGGTGTCAGACAGCCTGTGTTATGAGGTCTTCACAGTGCCTTTCCCCTCAGTACACAGTGCCTGACTCCAGGCACGGCTCTGCTGTTCAGGCAGCTCCCAGCATATCTGGCACGGCTTTCAGATTTGACCAAATAAGAGATGAGCTATAGTTTGGTTATGTCTTCTTGGACTATAACCCATGCTGTGACCCAGATATAATCATTTGGAAATGCACCTCCTCCTTGGATCCACACAGGTTTTACAAGCCGATGAAAACAGGAATTTTTGTAAGTGAGCTCTTGACCGCTTCTTGGAGACATCACTCCTCCTTCACACAGAGCACGGAAATTCTCACAGGTTTTGGGGCATACATCAGAAAAGAGCTGTAAAATGAGCATGAGAGGAAAAATGTGAAACTCACAACTCGCATCAGCTGTCCAGATTTCAGCCTCGCTTCCTTTAGGTAGTGAAAACCCAATGTTTGGTATCTTTATCCTTGCTTTTGCTGTTCTACTCAGCCACTTACCTCAAACAGAAGTGTCCCAATGGGCTTCTCATCAATGGCTATGTCCAAATACACAAACACGTGCTGTTTGAGCCAGAAAAACAAATCCAGTGAGATGAAGGCCAACTTTCAGTGCAGTCCTTGCTTTCTAATGCAAGTCGGTGCCAGCAGCTCAGTGTGAGCCATCTCAGCACATCTATGGGATGGTCAGTACAGAACTGTATTCCTATTGCTTTGTTTAAGCAAACAAAAAGGCAAAGGATGTTCCACTCTTCTGGGCAGAAATAATCCTAGCAGTGTCAGGGCCAGCTTCACCTTGTACTTGTTTGTGTGCCTGTTGTGACCTGTATGATACAGGCAGGATAAATGAATTAGCAAGAATAGCCATCACCCCACCAAAAGGGGCAGCTGCTCTTTGCCCTTAATTCTCAAATCCACGTGGAAGCAGTGCAGTATCTGCTGTGTTTCATCTGAGTAGTGTGTTTTATCTGGAGTGCAATGTCTAGTTTTGGGCTCTCCAGTTGAATAAGGCTGGGAACTACTAGAGAGAGTCCAGTGGATGGCCACAAAGATGATAAGGGATCTGGAGCATCTCCTTTATGAAGACAAGCTGAGAGACATGGGACTGTTCAGCCTGAAGAAGACTGAAGGAGGATCTTATCAATGCTTGTAAATATCTAAAGGGCGGGAATCAAACGGATGGGTCTGGGCTCTTTTTAGTGATAGACAGTGACAGGACAAGGGGCAGCAGGCACCAACTGGAGCACAGAACTTTCCATATGAATGTGAGGAAAAACTTCTTTACTCTGAGAGTGACAGAGCAACAGAGCAGGTTGCCCAGAGAGGCTGTGGAGTCTCCTTCTCTGGAGATGTTCAAGACTCACCTGGATGCTTTCCTGGGTAACTACTGTAGGGAACCTGCTTTTAGCAGGCAGTTGTACTCAGTGATCTCCACAGGTACATTCCAGCCCGTACAATTCTGAGATTCTGTGATAATACATTCAGTTGATTGCACACCTTGCCCTCTTCTTATAAAACAACATTACTTGCCTTCCTGCTCTTCATGTGTTTGGTGTAGAAATCCTCAGTGATTGCTTGGTAAAGGGCCTCAGGCTTAAAATCACGGTAACCCCATTTGCAATGAGCCCACTCGAGCAGGTCCTTCTCATCACCCAGCAGCCATCCATTAATGAAGCACATCACGTGGGAGGCAAATCCCCACACCTCGCCTCTCAGCTCCTGCATGGCAGAGGGAGAGCACAGAGCCTCAAGGGATTATTTTCACATTCAGTAAAGATGCAATTGGTAATGCTGTACAACAGGCAGGGTGGCCTGTGGTATTTTTGTGCTTCTCCTACTTTTAAAGTCATAAATCTTGCCAACACAGAGGGTCTGCAGCAGGGGTTTGGGTGAAGTGTGCTGGAAGGGAAAGAGGCATTGTTATGGCAGCTGGGCAACTGGGGCAAGGAGTAAAGCAAGGAGTGGCTAAGATCTCTTGGTTTGTTTGGCCCAGAGCAGAAAAGGCTGAGGGGAGGCCAAATGGTGGCCTGCAGCTCCTCACAGCATGTGGAGGGGCACTGCTGAGCAATTAGAATCACCAAGGTTGGAAAAAACCTCCAAGATCATCCAGTCCAACCACTCACCTACCGACAATATTTCCCCACTCAAAAACTGTCCCTTAGTACAACATCTAAATGCTTCTTGAACACCTCCAGGGATGGTGACTCTACCACCACCCTGGGCAGCCCATTCCAGCACCTGACCACTCTTTTGGAGAAGAAATTTTTCCTAATATCCATTCTGAACTTCCCCTGGCTCAACTTGAGGCCATTCCCTCTTGTCCTATCACTACTTATGTGGGAGAAGAGGCCATCTCCCACCCCACCACATCCTCCTTTCAGGGAGCTGTAGAAAGCAATAAAGTCTTCCCCTGAGCCTCATCACCACCAGACTACACAATTCCAGTTCCCTCAGCTGCTCCGCATAAGACCTGTGCTCCAGACCCCCCACCAGCTTCATTGCCCTTCTCTGGACACGATCCAGGGTCTCAGTACTTTTCTTGTAATGAGGGACCCAAAACTGAGCACAGTACATAAAGTGAAGCCTGACCAGAGCTGAGTACAGAGGGACAGTCCGTTTCCTGCTCCTGCTGGCAATGCTGTTTCTGATGCAAGCCAGGATGCCATTGACCTTCTTGGCTGCTGGGCACGCTGCTGGCTCATGTTCAGCCAAGCACTGACCAACACCCCCAGCTCCACTCTGTCCTCACAGTCTTCCAGCCACTCTGCCCCAAGCCTGTAGTGTCAATCAGGGTTGTTTTGGCCAAAGTGCAGAATCCAGCACTTGGTCTTTTTGAACTTCATCCCACTGGCCTGAGCCCAGTGATCCAGCCTGTCTAGGTTCTGAAGGGCCTTCAGGCAGATTGACACTTCCTCCCAACTTGATGAAATCTGCAAACTTACTGAGGGTGCAGTCAATCCCCTCCAGCCCAGGGCTGCCAGCTTCTTCAGGAGAATACTGTGGGAGACAGTGTCAAAGACTTTACTGAAGTCTAGGTAGACCACATCAACAGCTTTTCCCTCATCCACCACGAGGGTTACTCAATCATAGAAGGAGCGTCTGGATACGGAGCTAGGAGACATGGTTTAGTGATTTTCTGTAGGTATGGTAAAGGGAGAACGGTTGGACTAGATGATCTTGTAGGTCCTATCCAACCTTGTGACTCTATGATTCTATGAGATCAGGTTGGTCAAGCAAGATCTGCCTCTTGTGAACTCATGCTGGCTGGGCCTGATACTTGAGTTGTCTCACACATACTGTGTGATCTTGCTCAAGATGATCTGCTCCATAACCTTCCCTGGTGCTAAAGTGAGACTGACAGGCCTATAGTTCCCTGGATCCTCCTTATGACCCTTCTTGTAGGTGGGAGTCACACTGGCAAGCCTCCAACCCTCTGGGACCTCTCCAAGGATGCTGACAGATGGTAGAAAGCAGCTTGGCAATCACCTCCACCAGCTCCCTCAGCAAGGGAGGTGGATCCAGCCCCATGAACTTGTGACAGACCAGGTGGAGTAGTAAGTCTCTAACTGTTACCACCTGAATCATGATGGGGTTATTCTCCCCCGCTATCCTAGACTTCCAGGTCAAGGGGTAGAGTATCCTGAGGATAACTGGTCTGATTTTTAATGACAGATCTAAAGAAGGCATTGAGAACCTCAACCTTTTCCTTATCCTCAGCAGTCACATTCCCTGTCGCATCCAGTAGAAAATGGAGATTTTCTCTCCTTAGCCCTCCTCTTATGTTAATACATTTGTAAAAAAAGGTTTTTGTTCTTTTTCTACAGTGGCTAGGTTGAATTTAAGCTGAGATTTTACCTTTCTAACTTTCTCCTTGCATATCCTAACAATTTCTTTGTACTCTCTCCAAGTTGCGTGTCCCTTCTTCCACAGGAAGAAGGTGACAGGGACAGGACCCAAGAAAAAGGCATGCAGCTGTGCTAGGGAAGGGTCGTGCTGGGTGTTAGGAAGAGTTTCTTCATGAGAAGGTGATCAGGCAGAGAACAGGCTGCCAGGCTACCCAGGCTGGTCACAATGCTGAGCTTGATGCAGTTGAACAATCTCCTGCACAACATGCTCAGACATAGAGGGAGTCCTGTGTGGAGCCAGGAGTTGGATTTGATGATCCCTATGGGGTCTCTTCCAACTCAGGATATTCTATTACTCATGAGCCAAATTCCACTTAATCATAGACATGCAGCTATCTAATAGTTTTGTTACCTTTTTTTTCCTCTGTAAATATTCATTCCATGCAAATTCTAACAAAGGACGTACTATAGGATCTGTGAACTTGCTTGGAAACTTCAGCTTCAGTGCCTAGATATACCAAATGTGGAAAAAGAAATTGCTTACAAGCAGTATAATAGTCCCACCCATACATTCATCCTATCCATGCTTGCACTTCTCTAATCAATTACAACCTGAGCCAAAGCCAAAGTAAGTCCAATGGTTGCATCACACCTGTCCTCCACTGGCATAATTCCTGGCACCTGCAGAAGCACAAACTGCTCTGAACACCTGCTCACAAATGTGGTGGGAGATTTTGTAAGAACGTCTGCTTCACAATTACGAATTACACTCTTATCCCCTGCCACGTGAGATAGATGCAAGTAGCAAGACATTCAAAGATCTCTGAGTGTCATCAGCTGCATTTCTGCAGGCATTTCAATAGCTGCAGTCCTGTAGGTGACTGAGCCCAGACTTCATTGTGCATGGCTCTACTGTTTGTTGTATGGGACTGCCCAGCTACACCCGGCTCCATGGAGCATCTCTGGGGCTCCCAGGCCCTCCCACCCCATTTCCATTCATTCCAGTGCTCCCCACTGCTCCCAGTTACCTCTGCTGTGCACTTGGCTACATGGAAAGCTGGGTCTCGGAGCAGCCCTGTCACCTCCACCACCACTGGCAGCCATTCACCATCCATGGCAACTCTTTGTCAACAGGGCTCAGCACCATGGCAACGCAGCAAGGGCGGGGAGGAAAGAAGGGGGGAAAGGGGAAGGGGCAGCAGAGCCTGTGTACAGCACATGTACATCCTGTAGAACTCTACAGAAAGTTAGGGAATGCCCAATTTCTCTTCCTACCGAGGAGGAAGAAAAAGTGGATGACATGCAACATGTGCTGCAGAACAAGAAGCTGGAACCCAGATCTTGTTACTGATCCCCTGAGTGCTCCAGCAGTTAAACGATTGCCCTGGGATAAGGATCCTGATCCTGGCAGTGGCTGACAGCAGGTGCCCAGCAAAAGGTGCAGAGGTGAGCAAACACAGCACCGGTGCTTCCCCATTGCCCTCCCAGCCCGCGGCCAGCTGCTGCTTTGGGGTTTTGCAGTACCTCAGCGCTTAGTTTCCCCTCTGTGGATCTTTTCAGTGTGCATTCATTTATTTTTTTGTCCAAATGGGAAAGTCCCACATCAGAGAGATTTACAGCTTAGTGCCACCCTTGATAAAGAAGCATCTTCCCCAAGGAAGCTCCCGGCAGCACGCTGCAGCAGCATGCCAGGTCACGGTCCCTGTGCTGAACGCAGCACAGTACATTGACAAAGCAGTTCTGGAGGGGTCGTGGCTACCACAGCAAAGTTTTCTGCTGCCCTCGCAGGTCTGGTTGCTTTCTGCTAAATCATCCATCCCACACAAATGCAGTTTGTGGCATGGCCATGGGCTCAGCTGGGGTTGCTGCTCCTTCACCTGTGCTGGGTCACGTGTTGCAGAGGAAGCTACTGGCTTTTTCATGTTTCCAATAGGAAAAAAAACAATATCACTTTTGACACATTAGAATCCCATATAGAGACAGAGCTTTAATTTGCACTCACGCATGGGGTGACAGAGAACAAGCTGCTGTATGACTCTAACTAAACACAGCACGTGGGAGGATTCAGCTACAGCTGCTTGTTTGATTCCATGAGGAAAGAGAGAGTCAAGGGAAAGGAATAAGAAAAGGGGGCCCTTTTCTTCCTCCTGCCTCAAGCCAGTGTGATGGCTCCAAATCTTCTGCAGCCTGTGACAAGCTGAGCCTAATTTTAGTAGAATGATCATATGGCTTGTGCTCCAGCCAAACGTCTGTAGTAGCCCTATATAAAGCCCAAAGTGAAGCAACATACCCAGAGTCAAATATAAAATAAGGCACACTTCAGAAAGTATTCTCTTTGGTCTCCATTATTCTCTATATACTGAAGTTTGTTTGGGCTTTTAAAATGCCTCTTTCCTCCTTGCTGCATTACAAAACATAAAAACAAAGTGATCAACTGCTTTTGTTTTGAAACAAAAAATTGATGCCGTTATTTCCTAAGTGTGCTTAAATTTACACTCACTGTTCCTGAAATTTAATTCTGTACATAGGTAAGACTGATTCCTATCCCTTTTTCTTAATACATATATAATATATATAATTATATTAATGTATATATATATTAATGTATATGTTAATATGTATTTGATATATGTGTATATATATATGATACCGTTTTGGAAACTTAGTACTTTAATGGCTGTGAATGGCTTGTGGGAGCTAAGAGCTCATGGGGCAGTTGCTCACACAACTCTGCCTGAGAGTGGGGATTACAGTGAGGGAGAGCGTGGCAGGTGCAAGCAGTATACAGTACACTGAAAAGATGATCCTTTCACAGACCGTGCAGCTGACACTCTTGGAAACATGGAGATCTTTGAAATGTGCACACGTGCCCTGACACAGAAGCCCAAGCTTTTCTTCCTGGTTCTGAGGGCTCACTCTTCCCAGATGCTTTTACCAGCTGTGCCTGCTACCACTGCAGCTCCTTTCAGCCTAAGACAGCATCGAGGAGAGGCTGAGAGAGGCAGATGGGATTTGTTCACAACATTGAGTGAGAACTGCCACATAGAATCATGGAATCCCTGGAGTTGGAAGGGATCTTTAAAGATCATCCATTCCAGCTCCCCTGCAATGAACAGGGACATGCACAGCTAAGTCAGACTGCCCAGGGCCTGATCCAGCCTCACCTTGAATGTTCCCAGGGATTGGGCATCAACCACATCTCTGGACAACCTGTTCCAGTGCCTCACCACCCTCACTGTAAAAGACTTCTTCCTTAAATCCAACTTAAATCTATCCTCTTTGAGCTTGAAGCCATTTCCCCTTGTCCAAACACCACAGGCCCTGCTAAAGAGTCTGTCCCCTTCTTTCCTGCATCTTCCCTTTAGATACTGAAAGGCCATTATCAGGTTACCTCGCAGCCTTCACTTCTCCAGGCTGAAATGAAGATGCATTGGCAGGAGAGCTGGACCCAGTAGCAATGGGGCAGCCCAATGACTGCAGCAGCACCCAGCTAGAAGCTGGGGAAAGACTAACACTTGTTGAATACACAAATGCAAAAGAGCTTCACAGCAAATAGGTGGAGAGGAAATGCTGCACAGCTCCTCCGCTGGAGCCGCTGAACCACAACAGGGCGTGCTGTGAAGGAAGGCCACCATTACTGCTCCGTACTAGCTGCTGTCAGGTAAATACTGTGTGGAGGAAATGCAGCTGTTACCAGGCAGCAGTCAAAGCAAACAACATGTTGACCTTCAAGAATGGGGAGCACCCAGCTGTTTGAAGGGCAGAGCCATGTGAATACTGTGGGAGCAGTGCCCTCTAGGAACACAGAGAAGGAACTTTTTCTCAGAGGGTGGTCAGGCACTGGAATGGCTGCCCAGGGAGGTGGTGGAGTCTCCATCCCTGGCAGTGTTCAAGAGCCGTTTGGATAAGGAGCTACGAGATATGATTTAGTGGTTTGTTGTAGCTACGGTAATGGGAGGACAGTTGGACTAGGTGATCTTGTGGGTCCTTCCCAGCCTTGTGATTCTATGATTCTAAGTATAGCATCACTAGTTCCCTCACCACTCTTGAAGAGGACGTCCAAAAGGAGGAGAACTGGAAAGCAATAGCTTTACTGGAGGAAGCAAGCCAGTCTCTTTCCCAAACAACTGGCAGGATTGATGCCAGGCTCAACATCCACAGCTTCAACCTGCACATAAACAGTTTACAAGAGCTCACCATGAGGTAGTCATCAGCTCTTGCACTGCTGTAAAACCCCTCCCTGGTAATCGCTCTGAGCACCAAAGAGAGCATAAAACAAGCACAAAAACAAAACAAAAAAACCCCGCAAAACCAACCAGCAAAGATGAAGCTTTTCCTAATTTGCTTTCGCAGCTCATATGAATGTTCTCGTATTCATCTGTCAAAAACAGAAGGCACACAGAGACAGCATCTCAGCTCCTGGATGCAGAACTGCTCACCCTTTTGAACTTTATATTGCTGAGGTCGAGTGTTATTTACAGCTCCAGCATGAATATAATTAGGAAGGAGAGTAAGCATGCACACAATAGCCAGGCACACACTTCAGCACAGTGTGTCTGCTCTACCCCACGGGAATTTGTCTAAACCTTCACTTGGGGAATCTGCCAAAATCTTCAGCAAAAAAGAAAAGGCGTATTTTCACAAACTTGCGTTTGGAAGAATAGTAAAATCACTTTAGAGGTCACATGCGCTGAGTAACTCACAAATGTTGTGAGCATCAGCACGCAACTCTGTTAATTGCTCACAAAAATGGATCTTTCAGTAGTTACCTATTTTCCTGCATTTATGTCCAAAATTCTAACCTCATTTTAATATGGTAAGCAATGAGATGGATTTGCTAAGGAGATTATCTTGTGCGGGGAAATGAGAAGCTGTTTATTGGCTAAGGACTAAAGACATTGAAAGAGAGCTGCCCCAAAGCACAGTCTTAAGGGCATCCAATTTTTCCTAAACAGTTCCTAGTGACATTATTGACAGCTGGACTGAAAAGCAAAGCTGCAAGTTGGTTTTAGAACTCAAAGCAATTTTTTAGGCTTCAGTTGTAGCCTTAAAAATGCTCACAAAGGACAGAGATTTATTTGCAGCATTAGCAGAAACGCATTCACTACAAACGAAGGAAATGGTGTCAGAAAGCAGCGTTTGTGGTATGAGAAGCCACATGAGCGTGTAATTTCTCAAGTGCAAGCTAAAATGTGTGCTGACAGCTTAAGCAATACGAAGTGAAAGATTAGCTGCTGCTGCGCTATTCAGAGGCTCATTCCTACACTGCTTGCTGAGCAATTTGGTAGAAAAAAATTCCAAACTGTTTTAATTGTAGAGAAAAAAAGCAGCTGGCAGTCCCTGTGTGACTGCTCCTGCAAACTTATGACAAGACAGTATTCGTGGTTACACGTTACAGTAGTTCAGATTACCTGCACCGTAGGTAAAAATCAAAGTTGTTAGTATGAAACCACCAGAATATTCATCTCAAATGCTGCTTCTCTTTAGCGATAGAAAACATACACTTTGCATTTCTCTGTTCTAAAAGAGGGAAAAAAACGTGAAAGCCCTAACTAGAGTTCTGCTGTGATATGCACTGACAACTGGACTGAGAGCAGCAGGACACCAAGGTGATTAAAAAGCTGCAGCTGACACAGCTGGGTTTTTTCAGCCCTTAGGAGAATGCCATGGGAGGACCTTACTGCTGCCTTCAGCTGCCTAAGTGGAGAGCATGGAGAAGACAGAGACAGATGCTGCTTAGAGGTGTAGCAGCAGGACAAGAGGCAGCAGACACAAAGCAGAACATGGGGAATTCCAGTTAAACATATCAAACATTGTTTTTTTCCACCATGACTATGGTCTGGCGCTGGAACTGGTGGCCTAGAAAGGTTGTGCATCCTCGGAAATGTTTAAAACTGAGCAGGATGATGGACTAGGTAGACTCTAGAAGTCCCTTCCACCCTAACTTGTTCTGTCATTTATAAACCAGGCAGCACGAGTGGCTCTGGTCAGTCATATGGGATAATACAATCATCTAGGCTTGGGTTGAAAGGGATCTTAAAGACCATTACAGCTCCAGCCCTGTGCCATGGGCTGGTTATCAACCCTAAGCTCAGCTACCCAGGGCCCCATCTAACCTGGCCTTGAGCACCTCCAGGGATGGGGCACCCACAGCCTCTCTGGGAAGCCTGTGCCAGTGCCTCACCACCCTCTGAGTAAAGAATTTCCTCCTAATATCTAACCTAAGTCTCCCCTCTGTTAATTCACAACCATTTCCTCTTGTTCTATCAGACCACACAAAATGTCAATTTCCCTCCTGCTTAGAAGCACCCTTCAAGTACATAAGGCCGCAGTGAGATCTCCCAGAGCCCTCTCCTCTCCAGACTGAACAAGCTCAGATCCCTCACATGCCAAGCACACGATAAAATTTGTTTTGCTTTTACCTGGTAATGCCCTCATTTTTAGGTTTTTCATTTGTAAAAGCAACATCAATGTAAATCACAACATTCTGAAACCAAAGTGGGAACTGAGAACGCTGCTTTAAGAAGCAGTGGCATCTTTACCCGGATTTTACATTAGTACACTAAGTGAGATGTTCTCAATAGCTGAACTTGGATGCAAAGCAAAACCTCTGATATGGCATTTTATTAAGTTGTCAAATCTTTTTTTTTTTGTCAGCAGTCAGTCATTAAAAACAATCTGTACACATCTAATATAGCCAACAAAAATAGCCGTACAATTTTAACACGATATGCCCCATTCACATAGCTCATTACGTTCTGAAGTTATTCTATTCATTATTTTTAATGGGGACATGAACAATTGAACAATTGTGTGCCCCGGTGGCACAGTGGAATAAGGTGCCGGTTGCAACACCGGAGGCCCGGGGTTCGAATCCGCCCTGTGGTGCAAGTGGTAGAAATGCTGCTCTGCTACACAAAAAGGCTCGAATCCCAGGAGTTGGACTCGATGATCTCTAAGGTCCCTTCCAACTCGCATGATACTGTGATACTGTAATTACCAGCTTTAAAACATATTAAAAGTAACATTACATTGCTCTCAAAAGTACAAAAAAATAACACTTTAAATAGAAACTGGCTCCTAAGCTTAGGCTGAGGCCTGTCAGGAAGAGAATTCCATACTTCAACAGACAGCACCTTCCACATCAAGAGCTCTTCAAAGTGCTTGGCAGGGAGTGTGAACATTACCCCACCTAACAGATAGGAAACTAAGGCACAGAGGTCAACTGCCTTGCTCAGTGTCACACAGCAAGTGAGTGGTGGAATTAACAGAATGTGGGCTGTTCAGTTGTCCAGAATAACCACTGCACCGTCACCATTCAAGTGCAACGGCTGAAGCATTTCTGAGGAGCAAAACTCTGAGAGAGTACTGTAAATGGAAAGGACAACTCAGAACCAAAGGCTTAAATAATTTCAACCCAAACCAAGTTTGGTATTCAATGCAGCGGTAGAATTGCTGCTTGCAACACTGGAGGCCCGGGTTCGAATCCCCCCTGTGGCGCAAGGGGTAGAAGTGCCGCTTCGCTACACAGAAGACTTGAATCCCGGGAGTTGGACTCGATGATCTCTAAGGTCCCTTCCAACTCGCATGATACTGTGATATATCATTATATATAATATATTCAAAATGCACTTAAGGGGATGGTCACAGAAAGTTATACATTAACTTGCAAAGAGAAAGTTCGTTAGATGTTAAGACATAAGGCGTTATCTTTGCAAGAAGTACTTGTTATCATAAGCTTGACAGTAATTCCGGTACTGTTGACTCCATCAAAGAAGTGGTAGTTTCTGATCAGCAGACATCTTAGTACTGTTCTTCAGCTAGCAAGGTACACTTCTCTGGAACGTCACATGGAAATGCAAATAAGGGATCGTGTAGCTGCTCAGGAGCCATGAGTTTGTGTGAGGCACATGGAAAAAAAAGTTGTAATTGCTAGTGAGGTATGGACTTGGAGAAATACCAACTGATAACAATAAAAAAAGTCTAAAATAAATAAGGACAAGAAAATGGATAGCCATCCACCAAAAATCACCAAGGCATCTTCAGATAAGATTATGCTGCAGAAAAGAAAGTGTGAGGTGTGTAATCACTGCTTGGATAAAAAGCATGCTAAAGCCCAGCCCTCCAGTGACAAATAAGCATTTTAAAAAGGCTGTGCTTGAATAGGATGCTGTACAGTCAACAAATGTGCAGTTGGAAAGAGTGCTGTAGTGAGATGGCAAAGGAACAAATAGAGAAGGAATGCTCACCTGTATCCAAAGATTCAGGCTCATGACGAAAAGCTCCACGAAGGAGGGATCTCCAGAAGAGATCCTTCCCTAGCAGCAGTCAGCCCTTAAATGGGGTCTAGGAGGAGTGGAACCTGGTTCCACCCCTTCTAGTCACACAGGTGAATTGCCTTCACCTGTGCTCCCAAGGCTGACCCGTCCTTGCCTCAGGTGATCAATCAGTGGTTCAGGCTGTGACTCAACAGTTCCCATACAGATACTCATGAGCTGACTTACTTACTGACACAGACTCCTGGCAGGATTCAGAAATATGTACGTTTTAATTCTATTCCTCACTATTTCAATGAGAAGGAACTGTATCTTGGCTAGAGTGAGACGCTGCCTTGATTCCTGAGCCAGCTGCATGTGCTAATCTGGATGGGAAGATCCTGCTAAATGGATTTCTTCATTTTGCCCCTGATGAGCATGGAGATGTTCTAGTGCTTCCTTGGAAAGAGTGATGACGTGCATTTGTTCAGGCTGAGCAGTCTCTATTTGGTTTGCCATCACATTGATGTTTTGGATTTGTTCCACTTGCTCCTGCTGAGTTGAAAGCAACAGGTTTTGCAACTGCTGTGGTGGCTGAGCAAGCAGTGTGAGGTTAGCTGCCTGCCCTGTTGCTATATTTGGGGCACTTTCTGCAGTAACAATACTAATGCCTTGATTATGGCTAGGCATGAAGTTTATATTATGCACTGCGTCTGCAACCAGCAGTTGAATCTCCTGCCCTCCAGAGGTAGCAAGCTGATACTGCTGCAGCTGAAGAATATTCCTCACTTCCTCCGAATTAGTGTTGGTGCTTGGAGCAGTGCTGGCTTTTTCAAACTTCTCCTTGCTGTGAATTTTCAAGTGAGACTTCAGGTTGTCCAGACGAGCAAACTGTAAACTACATTCTGGGCAAGAAAAAGGCTTTTTGCCTGTGTGTAAGATACAGTGTCTTCTCTTAGCACTGGAATCAGAGAAAGATTTTCCACATATCCCACAGGAATACGGCTTTTCTCCCCTACAAAAGAACGTATTTGATATCATGAAAATATTTGCTTTGAAGTGCTGCTTTATGCAGTTTAATACAGAATTCAGGTTTAATACAGAATTTCAGAAGAAACTGAAATGATTATTTTCGTTTGCTGCACCATAAACACATAAGAATAGTCACATCAAATAATATTCTGTTTGACTTCCTAACTATTTCTGTTCAAAATCGTGAACTGCACAATGCTTTCATTTGCTAAAGAAAGAGCACAACTTCCCTCCTGTCCTAATAACAGCGGTACAAACTGAGCTACTGGATCTTGACAAGGATGCACCTTATTTGCACAATCGTAAGCACTACTGTAAAATGTTTATTAACAGCACTAGCTTTAAAACTTCAGGAAATCTCTAACTCCTAAATTGCAGCCTGTCTCAAAGGGACAAGAAATTATACTGGAAATATTTTCTTTTACATAAGGCTCACAGCAGTTTTCCAATGATTTCACATTGGACAGACTTTTATGTTATACAGCTTTTACCCATGCCAACGTGCTAAGTAATAAAAACATGACAGACGACAGGAAAACAGGAAAGTGCTCCAATAATCTTGTTACATCATGGCTGTTATTTTGCTGTTAAATACTTAGCAGTGAAAAAGTTTTGCATAAATAATACAGCAGTAAGCACATCATTGTTAAACAGACACAATGCACGAAAGAAGTACCTTCAACATCTTAGCACACGAGTGTTGAATAGCATAACACTTTCCACTGCTAGATTAAACAAAAGTGTCAGTCTTTAATCATCCACCCAAAATGCAAACAAGACTTGAACACCCTGTGACTGAACAAGCACTAGATACAGGTATCAGAATAGAAACCATATTTTTAAACAATATAATGAAAATTAGACACTGTTTACCTGTGAATTCTAATGTGAGTCTGAAGAGAACTTTTAGCTGTGAATGACTTGCCACAAATTTCACAAGTGAAAGGCTTCTCACCTATCAGAAAGAAACATGGCATCAGTTCTCATTTAGTACTTAAAAACATTTGAAAGGTTCTTTTCCAGAGGGCGGCAGCATGGCCCCAAGCTGCTGGAGTTCAAGGAGCATTTGGACAATGCTCTCAGACTTAAGGTTGGAATATCGGTCTGTCCTGTGTGCAGCCCAGAGTTGGACTCGATGAAACTTGCAAGTTCCTTCCAGCTCAGGATGTTCCACAATTCTATGACATTTCACTGTACAAAGTTATTAAGCTTCATGCTTCTGCCAATGGTCAGTATGGATATCTGAAACTGAACTCGTTATTTAAAAGGGTATAAAATGGTAAAGGCACGTCTCTGATACTTCTCCTCTTTGAAGATAGACAACCGGGTGATCCAAGCCCTCAGGGCAACAAAAAATGCCTGCAGATGGTCCACACGGAACACAGAATCTTGCCAAATGCTGCCCCTGAACTAGCAGACAGCACCAGACTCAGGTGGAGCAGCATGCCCATCACTAAGCCCATACTTCCAAACCTGAAGCAAATCTATTATCTTAACAAGTCATTTGACCTGTAAGACTTCATCCTGGACCTGCAATGCCCTGGGAACAAGTTCCACATCCCATCCCTTGGCACTGGGGTTGGAATTAGACCACCCTTTAAAGGTTTCTTCCAACCCAAGTCATGCCATTGTTCTAACACAGCTGGAGAAAAGTTGACTTACATTGGATTGAATACATTGTTTTTGTTGTTTTGACTGCATTTGGAATTCTCGTGTCTAACTGAGTAGAAGTAGAGTGACCAAATGAAATAACAAAAAGCTTAAAAGAAAACAGATATTAACAAGCAAAACCAAAGCTATTTCACACCACAAGTTTTCTTTGTTGCATGCAGCATCTTTAAAAGACTAATTAGGAGAATCTGGATCACTACCATGGTAACCCATGCAACCAAAGTGCAGTGCAACCCAGAATGGGGCAATATCCTGTTTCCAATGAAGATTCATGTTTTTAGAACTCTGATGCTTACCAGGTTTCCTATGAAAAGAGGAGTAACTTCCTTAAATTGCCTGTGTTCTTATGATATGCAGTGCTACAAAACCGCAGCCAAAGCAGCTGTATCAATATTAACACCTGACCTCCAGGTTCCTTAGGTTTTTACTCCTTGCTTTTGGGATGGAACATGTTAATTGATATTTCTGCATTGAAAATATCGGCATCTGGCTTGTCTTTTCTGGAAGCAGTATCGACTGCAAATCAGTTTCTGCTAGAATTCAGTGAGATAATGTCATTTTGCAACACACCTTCCTACCATGACGACCCTCCTCATTTCCCACCACCAAGCTCACATCCCAATACATTTATTGAGCTTCACCAGCATTGCATATTATTACACCAGCATGAACTGTGCTGTCCTCAAGAGAAAATGCAGTATTTCTAAGTACTGCAAATATGCACTGGAAAGCCTGAAAACACAAAATATGCCTAAGAACACAAGTTCTGACCTTGTCACAATTTGGTGCTGTATATACTCTGCAAGTAATATAAGTAAGAAAAACTCAGTTTGGGGAAGAAACTATTGCCACGTTTTACAGCTATTTTAAAAGAAAAGAAAAAGAAAAGTCATTTATACACATGCTCTTCAAAGAGAAGTATTTTAAGAATCCCAGTCATTCAAGTACCACCTTGCTTTCTAAGTCTTCGAACATTCTTTGATGTCACTTGTGTTTATTCATCCCTCCTAGCCAATCTGTGGGCAGCATCAGGCTTACTGCAGCATAATAAAACAGTAAGCTGAAATGATTATTTTTATGGTCAGCAGCATTTCCATAATCATCCAACCCCACAGACAGGAGTGGGGGAACATACACTCTTTCAGGATGTGTGCTTTCTGTTACTACATAGATTATGTCTAGCCTATCCAATGCTGTATGTGGCTACCCAGATATACCAAAATCCCAGTTCAGGATTTTATCACAGGATAACTAATTGGCATCTTCTGCAGCAGGTTTTCTAAGGGGAAAAAAGAAAAGACCTTCCTGTAACAGGTACCACTTCTGTGCTGTTGTTGCAACACAAGCTGTGTTGCGCTTATTGTGAGCTCCCGATATCTCCTAATTTGAAACAGGCACCATAATGCACTAGCACAGCCAAAGCTCTACCCAGAGAAATAAGCATCCCTTGCCTTATATATGGTTTTGTCTGTGTTATTGTAAGTGGAAAAAAAAGAACACAAAAGCGACACAATAACAGACATTATTACCTGTATGTGTTCTTAGATGTTTCTTTAACTGAGCTGCATCCATGAATTTGCGATGACACTGGTTACATTCCGGCAATGAACGGCCTTGTCGCAATAATAAAAAATGTGTCAGTACATAAGTGATCCCTTTTATCTCTTCAGTGATCTTTGTTAAAGCACTTTCCTGTAAAATAACCACTCTGGTATAATACGGAGATAAAACAAAAGGTGATTCACTGCCTTGTCTCTGTCTTGTCGCACCAACCAGCAGAATGACACACCCCTGTTTCTCTATTTGTTCTTAGCATTGTAAAAGAAGGAACAGAGAACTATTTCGCCCCCAAACATACTTTCTCTCTCAGCACATACGCAACATGGGCTGCAAGGCTAAAACGTTTTATCATAGAATCACAGAATCACCAAGGTTGGAAAAGACCCACAGGATCATCCAGTCCAACCATCCATCCATCAGCAATAGCTCTAACTGAACCACGTCCCCCAACACAATGTCCAAAATACAGCACAACTTTTAAGCATCAGAAGGGTCTTCCTCAACTAACTACCCCTTTAGACACTCCATTTATTGTTCATCGCTCTGTCTTTTTCATCCTATTCATTGTTACAATGAGGTATCATGGTAACAAAGCCTATACGCATCACTGAAGAAGAATATTCAGTTATCTTTACAAGGACAAATCAGCACAGACTGTCAGCCACCTCTTAAACTGAAGCTCGTTATACCTGTGTGTACTCGATAATGGCTCTTGAGCTGTCTCTTCTGGCTGAAGTATTTCCCACACTGATCACATGTAAAAGCCTTTTGCCCTGCGAAGAAAATCGCTTATTGAAATGCAAGCCACATCTAATTTAAGCATAAGAAGGAAAAAGAAAAGAAAATCAGCACACATGAGAAAGGGCAGAAATGCTTCTTTTCCTACAAAGGCACATTCTTGCAGGGAGAAGGGATTACCTTTGCTTTGCAATATTTACCTGTATGTAGGCTCATGTGTTCCAGAAGAGAATGCTTTGTTGTCAGAGCCTTATTGCAGACAGTGCACGTGTATGGCCGCTCTCCAGTGTGCATCCGCTCATGGACCTGAAGAGAGTGCTTCTGGGAAAAGCCTTTGCCGCATTCACTGCACTTGTAAGGGCGCTCTCCTACAACCAGATTTGTCAGTGTAAATGCAAGCAGATTTGTCAGTGTAAATGCATTACTTCTCACCAGGTATTCTAAGCTGATAGTGAGACTCACTGCAATCTAGTGTCTACATAAAGTGACTTTTAAACAGTGCTAAGGGAAATGAAAAGAAAGAGAAAAGCTTTGTGTGGCAATAAAAGTCCTTTAAATATCACCATATTGCTCAAAGCTTGAACAGAGAAATGATTACCTGAACAGCAATCAAGGTAAGATGTAAAGGCTATGAGGTCTGCTGATAAGAATAAAACAAGCAGACAATCCCAGAAACACACCAAAACAACTTGGATCTGTGTGCTTTTTTGGACAGCTCTTGCTACAGGCCACAGCCCACACTTATACAAGCGGCCTGCATTGTGCAATGGCACTAAATCCTATATTGAAAGACTCAATCTCTCACCGCTTACCCGTATGACTTCTCTGATGAATAGCTAAAAAGTGGTTATATTTAAATACTTTGCCACAGTCTTTACAGCGAGCTTCAGCACCTGTACGTTTCCTTTTTCCATCCGTTCCCTTTGCCAGTCCTTTTTCATCCTCTTCACCGAGAATTTTATAATCTTTTAGTCTGATTGACCTCCTCAGCCGACGTTTGCTGTAACGGCTCTGAGCGCACTGCATTCCTTCTGACCTGGGATCACAGTTCTCATCTTTCTCAGCTGACAGACCAGCAGCAGCTTCTGATCCACCAGCAGGTTCTGTTTCTTCTGCATCTTTCCTTGCTAAATCCTGTTCGCTGACAACTATTCCTTCTTCTGCCGTGTCTTTTTTCATAAAATTCTGCTTATTTTGCATGGAGTTATTCTCCCTCAGCTGCACATCTTCAACAGAGTTTGCTCCTGGCTTTTCCTCTTGGACAATATTGATCTTCCTCGGTCGCCCTCGTTTTCGCTTGGGCAGCTCTTCACTTTTCTTGTCGCCTGCACTAAGTGCTACAGTGGTGCTACTGTTGGAAGGGATTGGCAGCAGGTCCCCAGGGTTGCGACCAGCCTGGTATTCACTGTAGGCCCTCAGCAAGTCGTTCACCTTCAGGAGCTGTGCAGTAGCTAGAATCTGTTCAGTGCTTTTCTCAGTGGCATGGACACAACCCGTGTAAATAAATTCCAGCAGTGCTCCAAAGGCGTCAGCAACCATTCCTTCCAGCACGTAAATTGACTGCCCTATTTCACCCTCATCTACAAACATCATTGAAAAGTATTCACTGCTGGCAGCGAGCAAAGCTTTATGGGCTCTGAATTGCACATTCTCCACTATTAGAGTAATGTCACAAAGAAAATCTTTCTTCCTTTGTTCTTCAAAGTTAGCTAGGATGGTATGTTGGTGAGTTTTGGAGTGGAAGATGACCAGTTTCTCAGAAGGGTCGGGAGGCATTTCTGCCATTGTTGCCACATATATGCAAAGAGGCACCTGCAAGGACAGAATAAGTTAAACAAATCTTAGAAGTCGGCGTTATGAGACATCAAATATCATTTCGTTCATTAGTCAAGAGAGTTCCATAATTTCTGAAGCAATTCTGAAGCTTCTGAACTGTTTGTAGGAAGTCGGCTCTAATGCTGGCAGAGAATTTTCTTCTACAGGAGTGTCTTAAAAGCCTAAGAAATGGCCACAGGTAGCTTCTCCCTCCATCAGAGTTACAGCCAGCTGTTTAATCCGTTTAGCTCTAATGTACTGTAAACCGTATAGCCAGCCTTTCTGAAAACTCCTCCTTCACAACTAAAACAAAAAGACCTCTTTGTTCGCAGCTCCTAAGCAGAAGCAAACAAAAAGTCAACCACAGCCACATTGCCGCAGATGCTCCATTTTGCCCTGAAATCCTGTGATTGTGGATAAAGCAGCATTGGTCTGGCACAAGTTCGTGCCCTCCTGAAAGCTGACCTTTCAGAATGCTCACCTTCTAAGCATCACCCTACAGATGTTGGCAATAAACGCATGAGAAGTTGGGGTTTTTTTTGTTGCTTTTGTGTTTTAAGATCTCTGTCTAAAACAGGGCTGAGTGTGCCAACTATTAACTGTTAACCTATCTTCAATAAATAATGAAGATTCAGCAATTTCAGAAGAACCCACCAAATGAAAACACTACGGAAGACCCATGCTAGAACTGGGCATTTCCATAGGGTAAGCTGAGCCAAAAGTGAAACTGCTTACCTATCTGCCACTTGAAATGATAGGCTGCGTACTTTAAACAGAAATACACCTATGAACACCGGTAAGTACTCAGTGAGGGCAGCAGCTCTGAGCAAGAATGCTGTACAAAGCAACACACAGTAAGCACAAATAACACCTAAGGGTGAGCAGGGCTGGCTGACAAGCGTGTTTAGCTCCAGCCACCAAACAGCTCACACCGGAGATGAGGCACAACACAGGGCACAGCTGGAAGGGACCCACGAAGCCCACCCACCCCAACCTGACCATAAATCACAGCGTGTCACTGCTGGCACTGTGCGAGCGCCTCCTGAGCACAGAGGGGCACAGGCACCGACCACCCCTCCAGGCAGCCTGGTCCGGTGACTGACCACCCTCGTGGTAAATAACCCTTCCCTAACCTTTACACCCCCTACCGTCGGGCGGTACCTACGCGGTGGGTTGCGATCACAAGAGCGCTGCTCTCACTCACGCTGACCCAGCACACACTCAGGGGTCAGGACGCGCACGGGGCGGCAGCCGAACGGCCAGCAGCGCCGCGCCCGACGCACGCCTCCCGGCACCAGCAACGCCCGCAGACCCCGTGCGGAGCGCGGGGCACGAAGGGGACCAGGCCTGCGGCCCACGCCGCGGAAGAGGAGTCGCCCCACGGTCGCCGCCACACCCGCCTCCCGCCCGGCCCCACGCCAGACCTGGGCCCGGCCGCTCGTCCCGAGTGCTCGGGGCCGCTGAGAGGCCGCCGGGGCCGGGCCAGCACTCACCGCTCCGCCGCCGCCGGCGCCGCCGCACTTCCGGCGCCGTGACGTTAGACGGCGGCAGCGCCCGCCCCGATCGCACCGTCTGGGGGCGTGGGGCGGCGTGGAGACAGTTATTGCTGCGCGCACGGAGGGAGAACGTTTTATTTTCGGGTTTAAGTCTAACTGCTGTAAACATAACAGTTGTCCCCTAACAGCCCCGCTCCGCCGGTTACTAAAGTCAACGGAACTAGACAAAGCTGGGGCTGTTGTCTTTCAGGGACAGGAAGGTTTGCAGCTTGAGGTCAAAGCCGAGCGGTCGGTGCTGGGGTTCCATGTAGTCGCGCGGCATCGCCCTCCCCAGGTAGGGGATGAGCTCGCAGTGCTCGGTGAGCCGCTCCAGCCGCCTCCGGTACACCTGCCTCCTGTGCGCCGGGCTGCGGGCGTTGTACGCTGCGGGAACAGAGAGCGCTGCGTGAGGCTGGGGGCTGCGGCACGGCATGGACAGCACCGAGCTGGCTCTTCATTTAAGCCTCGTTTGCGGCGAGGACAGTAATTCTAATTTCATTTCTTCCCGCTGCCCTGAGCCGTATTTTGGGGTACATCAGTGCTGAGTGCCGCCCTTCAGAGTGTTGTTGCAGAGGCAAAGGAGAGTCAGGGGCTTAGGACAGACAAAACCTAACCAGTTGTTCTTAGGAGATGGTATTTTATATCTCGTAACAAAGACTGAGCAGCATGAAGAGCTATGGAACACTTCAGCCCGCTTCAGCTTTAAAATGTACACAGCCGCACTCTACAGGTGTTAAGTCTGAAGGGTGCAAAGGCACTACTGTAGGGATGTGCAGTGTCTTACTCCTTTTCCAGGAGTAAACCTCTCTTTGTTTATGATTGATGGTCTGTGCTTTCACTTCTCAGGTAGCAAAGACAATACAGTATTATTGGGAAAGCTGCAGGAGCAACAAGGCTGTTTCTTATTCCCTATTTAAATGTGAAATCAGAGGGTGCCGTAATGTGTCTTACTTCAGTTAGAAATGGCATCTAAAGCATTTTCAAGGGGCCGTGGCATGAAGCACTTGGATCAATCGGGAACAACATGAGTCCTCTGTGAGTCCTCAGTAAGTAATGCTATATTTGCAAAGGAGGTTTTTCAGTGTACCAGAACACAGCATCTTAAAAGTCTGAAGCAGTTCTGCACAGTCTTAGAAGAGGAAAACCTGTTTTCTTGGATTCCTGTGGTCAAAGTGTAAGTACCTGAGAAGAGCTTTGTTGCACTTGCATAACCTTTTCACTTCATCATCTGATTTAATGATACAACATGTAAGCAAAGCATTCCAAGCATGGACATAATTATGTTAGGAGAGCTGGGCTAACAGTAGATAAAAGGGATAAAGTAGATAAAAACTTTGTAGATAAAGAAAACTATGGTGTAAAAACATGCTTTTCTGGTTCAAAGACTGTACATTCATACAGGGGCTTGTATCGTGCCAATGCTGCTCAGTGGTCTTCCTTAACAAAGCTACACAAGCAAAAGCCTGTGATGGTCCAAGAAAACTGTGAAGGGCTCCTGAAGCTGCGTGGGGAAACACTGAATGTGAAGAACTGCAGAGAGATAATAAAGATTGCAACTATCTGGAAGGATTCTGGATTCAGATCTCATTATTTATGAGCCTATCCATCTATCCGCCTATCCTATTAACCGTATTTTTCTCCCTGGTCTCTACACGTTCCCAAGAAACTTGGCAATGTGTACTTAAATCGGTATATAATGGTATTTTCCCAAATTGGGCATTAAGTAAACAATAGAAATTAATTATCAATATTGAATCAGATGATTTACTGCAGTTATTTAATTTACTGATTCTATGGCATTTTATACACTACCTTTTAGATGGCAGGCCACAAAAAGTAGAGCAGTTCTTCTTACACTTAGGAATGGGAACTTTGGCTTTAAGCATCCTACTTCATTCAGAGCTTTTATTAGAGAAGTTGCAACTCCCTAAAGAAAGAAGAGTTTTGGAAGACCATTATGAACATTTAAAACAAAAACATGCCAAAATCCAGATCCTGTTGTCAAGCAAATCGAAGTATGACATCTAAGATGACATCTAATGATAAAGCAAACAAACCAACCAAAAAGCCCCAGATAGGTTAGATATTAGGAGGAAGTTTTTCACACAGAGGGTGGTGACGCACTGGAACAGGTTGCCCAAGGAAGCTGTGGATGCCCCATCCCTGGAGGCATTCAAGGCCAGGCTGGATGTGGCTCTGGGCAGCCTGGTCTGGTGGTTGGCAGCCCTGCATATGGCGGTGGGTTTGAAACTAGATGAGTATTGTGGTACTTTTCAACCCAGCTCACTCTATGATTCTATGATTCTATGAACTGACCTGCTCAAGGTATCCAGCCATGGGAAGTGCAGTGAGTAATATTGGCTCCCTTACTGGGGGGAGCTTTTGTGGAAGCTTCAGATTCCAATACTTCTCTGGCAACCTAGCCAGATAAAAAGTAAGCACTTCAAAGATGTGAAACTTGTGACATGATTAAAGTTTAAAGCACAGTTAGTATATTCACCTCATAAACTTCAGAAGTTTTTCTTCGCTTTCAAAAACATACAGCTTATCTTGGTACTTTGCAGCATACTCAGTGTTGCCAGGCACCAAAGCTTCATACCTGAAGAGATAGGAAGAATGTCTATTAATTCAGAAGAAATGTAAAGCATTACTTGTGTGCTCTAAACTCATTAGACTCTGGGAGCCTTCTGGTAATTCAGCAATTACAAGCACTACAAAACAGTAGTGGTCAGATTGTCCATGCTTCCTTCACACTACTGGTAGCCACAAGGATAAAAATCTGAGTGAGTCCCTGCCTTAACACCTGCTTATAAATGGACTGTGAACCACTCTAGATAAAATGCCAACCATGGTTATTCAGAAGATTAAGACTGGACAGAACAGAATTGATTGTTAACAGTTGTACCTCAATGAGAAATTGCTGCATACTGAGGAAATAAGTGTGACTTTATGGTGAAGTTTAATGGATCTCTTATGAAATTGCATCCATATAAGCATTTTAGGATTTGTTTGAACCTTTGATGGCTTATGATTGAGATAATTCAAACTACATCCAAGCAGACATGTCACCGTAAAAGATCAGCCCTCCTTTCATTTACAGATGTACAGGAATTGATGGTCTTTAAAATCCTTCAGATCTAGCTCAGTCTCATTACTAAAAATACTCTAGAACAAAGGCAAGGGATGTTTTTCAGCCTCAGACTAAAGACTAATGCAGAATCTTATAACAGCTAAAGCAGCAATGTTATTAGTGCTCACCACTGCAAGAAAACTAATGGAGAAGAGAAGCAAAAGCTTTGGAAAAAGCTGGTCAGTTGTGCTGCTTATGTCCTATTTTCACCCTATAGCTAGTGCCATTCCTTTCCAGGTTGCATGCTTGGCTTTCCATCCTGTGAAAGCTAAAAGCAAATGGAAGACAGAGACGGTGGTGCTTGTCTATATTTTATTTTGAAGTGGCATTAGGACAGGAGTGGAATGCAGACTCATATTCAATGAAGTTTTCTAAGGTCTCACAGCTTTGACATTTTGTACTTGAGATTTACTTTCTGTGCAAGCTTGTCCAGATTCAGTCTGAAAACAGTAGTCATGTGATTTTCAATAGGTTATTTTATATAGCTTTCCAAAGCCACAGATAGAATATAGAGGACTGTGATTGCTTTTCCTGTCCAAACCCTGAATGCTTTTCAGCAGGACTTTCCAAGTATTTCCTCATTAACATGATGACATGGGACACATAGTCTGTAGTTTATGCTATGAAAATAGTGATGATGTACCTCTGTTTTCCATCTAGGTAAGTGACTGGACAGTATCCCTGCATTTCAGCACTTTTAGGGAATAAGGCCTTCACTTCTGCTGCTGTCAGTTTTTGAGGTAGCTTATCTTGAGGTGGAAGAGGGCGAGGTGCCAGTGGTGGCACATAAATCTCTGGTCTGCTCAAGAATTTCTGTAGAAGAAATTAAATGTTTTCATCATGAAAGAAGCACTATAGGATTGTCAGCCACAGAATCACAGGATTGCAGAGGTTGGAAGGGACCTGTAGAAATGGAGTCCAATCCCCCTGCTAAAGCAGGTTCTTCACAGTAGATCAAACTCCAGAAGACTGGTTCATCCAATTTCATTATTTCTTCTACAGCACCTCTCCTAGTGTGCTGGTACTGCTGCTACTCTTGGGTAACTCATTTGTTTTCCAGAGCACTCTCAGTTGAAGTCACTATCCACCCACCACTGTCACTATGCATCATTATCATTAGTTGCTTCCCACCCCCAGCCCACTACCAAACAGATAGAGAAAAGTAAAAATGGTTGGTTTAGAATTAATCTTCCATCTATGTCTATTTGCAAGAGGTGCACAGGTTTGAACAGACTCTGCTACGTTTCATATGACATTTGATAGCAAAGTATACAAATCAAAAGTGAGAATACTAATACAACTACTCAATATTGAATTATACTTTGTTTGTTCCCCCACTGAATCAAAGAATCAAAGAAACAATGCGTCCCCTCTCTATAATTGTGTCCACACAACCTTTTTGACACTTACATCCAGTTCTTCCTGTGAAGCCATTTTGTAATAGTGCGCTCGAAACTCTGCAGCAAACTGTAGTGATGATGTTACAGAGCAGTCAACCAGCTCACCCTTGTCTGCAAGGCTGACAGGACAGTACTGTTGAAACTCTCCCAGCCGATACTGCAGCTCTTCAGGGGTGATGCATAAATCAGCAATGCTGGCTGCTTTTCCTGTTAACAAAAATAATTAATGATATCATAGAAACATAGAATGGTGTGGGTTGAAAAGGACTACAGTGATCATCCTGTTTCAACCCCCCTGCTGTGAGCAGGGTTGACAGCCACTGGACCAGGCTGCCCAGAGCCACATCCAGCCTGGCCTTGAATGCCCCCAAGGATGGGGCATCCACAACCTCCTTGGGCAACCTGTTCCAGTGTGTCACCAACTTCTGTGTGAAAAACTTTCTCCTAATATCTAACCTAAACCTTCCGTCTCAGTTTAAAACCATTCCCCCTTGTCCTATCATTATCCACCCATGTAAAACAGCCATTTCCCCTCCTGTTTATATGCTCCTTTCAAGTACTGGAAGGCCACAATGAGGTCTCCCCAGAGCTTTCTCTTCTCCAAGCTAAACAAGCCCAGTTCTCTCAACTTTTCTTCACAGGAGAGGTGTTCCAGCCCTCCGATCATCTTAATCATTCATTGTATTAACAAAAGACAGAAATGTAAAGCATTTCTATGTAAAAATATCACAGTTTAAATGTTACAGTTTATCACATGACAATATGTAATAACAGAAATAAAATAAACCAAAATAGCAATTTTTATTGATCATTATTAAAACGAAGTTCCAACTAATTTTAGCAGTTAACTGTAATAAAACATTTCTAGAATTTACTTAAGAAATAGAATAGTCGTGCATCATATGACATACAGTGCATGCTTAGCACTAGTGTTATTTATAATTTGTTTTACTCTTTTATGTCCCAGAGGAACATTTTAGCTATTATATTTCTTTACATTGTTGAAAAAGAGTATAAGGCTTGAGGAAAGCCTCCTGTTTATTTGCCCATGTCTTGCAGATGCTACAATCTGTCTGGACAAAATATATTCAAACTCTTGAACAAAATGGCACATAAAACCCAGGCTATCTAGAACTCTTGACTCTTCACTGATACTTGTAAGAGTGCAGCCACTGAAATGTTAAAGACCAAAAGAAGGCTACAAGATAAGGAAGGTAAGACAAGTTCGCCAGTTAGAGGAATCCTTGTTAAACAGTACAGACATATTTGAAGGACATATTTAACCTTGACCTAAATGACACACAGAAGTTCAAGCGGGAGCCATGCCATTTTAGACTAAAATGGTTTTCAACCCTCAGTACAGAAGTTAACTCAAATGGCACTAGCTAACATATTTCCATTCCTTTCCCATTCCTCTCGTGGCATATCAATAAATCTGCTAGTCATAATTCCTCATAATTCCCCTTGTATATGTTGGGGTCCCCTTTGTGATTTTCTGTTATCACTCAAAAGTCGAGAAATTTACTGTAGGCTGCAAGACTTCTCTTAGCTGTGTTACGTTCCCTAGTTCTTTGGAAGATGGCTGCATGCTGAGTTGAAGTTGTTTTTTCTTTGCTGTCATCAAGAGACCTCTCAAGCTCTCCCCAGAGGATATCAAGGAATTTGAGGCATGTCTGTGCCCAAGAAGTAGCTTCATCCAAAGCAAGCTTAAGTTGAATTTAAACACCATCACTACATTACAACTTCTTAAACATATATTATTCAGAGCAACTTTTTCTTTACCTTCTCTTATTCTTTCCAGGTATATCTGGATTTCTTGAACGATCACTTGAACTTCCTGCAGAACTTTGTCCCATATCCACCACTTGCTCTGGGATGCATCAATCACACACCAGTTCTGACGCTCCTTCTTATAATACGTTCTAATTGCGTCAATATGTTGCCTATAGTAGGAATTTTTAATTGCTAGAATCTGTGAGCTGTCATGTACAGGGTAGGAAGGTCTGAAGGGAACAAACAAACAAATAATAGCACTGACATAGTAGGAGTCTGAAGATCAGATCATTTCATTGAAATTTGTGTGTAAATGTAAGAGTTCATTTTAAGGTTTTTGGGTGTTTGGGTTGCTTTTTTTTGAGATTTTGCTTCTTTGAAATTATACATCATATTTGAGAAATACAACTTCCATATTAAGAATATTAATAGTTTCATACATAAAGTAATAAGCTGCTGAACAGGAAGTTACATTCAGAAACAAATATTTTGCTGTTTTTGTCCCAGATACATTTTGTAAAGGTTTTTGAATCTGTCAGAACACTTCAGCTGACACACACTATCAGTACACCATAAAAGGCTACCCTACAAAATCTTACCAGACTCTTCAAATGAATATCAGTTGTTCATTGCAAAACAGGCGGAGTTTTAAATTACATTGTTGCTTGAAATCAAGAAGTAACCATCATCCTCAGATATATCTTGAAAACTATATCTGTCATATTTTCATATGTATATACACACGTAAATAATCCACGTGACCTTTAAAAATCTTACTCAAGACCAGAAGAGAAATTTTCACTCGAACACAGAAGCATTTACTGTGCTGGTTCCTATTTAAAAGATTGTAAAAAACAGATGGAAACTTCTATTTTGATAGATTTCATTTTCCTGTCAGTTGTACTTTCGGTATGTATTTAAGCCTATAAGATGTAATCGGTTTGATATTTAGAATTAAAATGTTGAGGTAAATATTTCCAAAGAGATAGCATTAATTTAATTTTTGGCAGTGCAAACTGTCTTCAAGCTTTTAGTAAACAATTACGTATCATACTGATTACTTGATAAAACAAAAGAGACAAAATGAAAGGGAAAAGCAATAATGCTCTGAGCTATTTGGAACTTCTTAGAAACACTTCCTCTAATGAGAACCAGGTCCTTCTACAATTCAATTTTAAAGTGAATGTTCTGTTCTTTTTAATTATCGGTTGGTTTATAAACTACTTACCGCTCTTCCTCAAAAACAACAAATAGTTATTTAAGCAAAGATTTCAGTGACTGATTCATGTACATTAGTAAAATATACATTATTTCCACCTTTTTTTACAAGAAAACAAAAAATAATAGAGTTTATTAGGTGAAACATCAATTTCTCTTATGATGGTAATAACTGAATTGATGAATAACGCACTTCAGCAGCAGCAGTAAACTAGTAGTAATTCTGATAACAGCTTCAATAAAATCAATTAAAATAAGCAGTGGGTGCGTGCCCCTGCACATCTACATCTTCAGTCATGTGCTCTGGCGATCTATCTAGAAAATGCCACAGGTTCCTTTGGCAACTTATGTCTCCACTTCTGGTCTATGGAAATTAAAGCATTAGACCGTGCAAGGCCTGGGGCCCTTGTCTTCTCATATGTGAAGTATAACCTCTCAGCACCAAGGCACGTTCACAGAGAGAGGTGACAAAAATATGTGAATAAATGCATCAGAGAGCATTATTACCTATTTGTGCTTTCTTTATCCAGCAGAGCTCTTCTGAACACCTCCTTTGCATCCATTTCTAACTCAAAGATTTTCACAGGAATGATTCTAGCTACTTCCAAGAGGTTTACTTGTTTTTTTGTTACAGGATATCCATCAATAACAACTCTGCATACAAACAGAAACAGAAATACAGCTTTTCTAATAAGTCAGTTACTAATTAATCATTAAAAATGGCGCAGTTCCAAATTCCAACATATCCATCATTCAGAAGCATAACTTCAACTATTTGAAATGTCTACATGGATTGGGGGAAGAAAATTTAAAGTGAAAAATAAATTGATTTACAGTGAAAAGAATAAATTGATTTGATTTCCCCCAAAGAAAAAGCCCAGAGAAGACTCTTACCCAGTGGTAGCACACACATGATCCAGCAGAGCCACATCTAGGGCGTGGGTGGCCAGTTCATCAGGTACGGTCAGCCCTCTGTGAAGATGCCAGTTTAACTGAAGCCCCAGCTCACTCTCTGGCTGATTGTTTAACACGAACCGTATGGCATCTCCCATACTCAGCCTCCGTAGCCCATATGCACTTTCAAATTTCTTGGCAACTGCAAAATATTTTGATTTCAACAAACAGCTTTTACACAGGCAACATCACAACCCAGCAGCCTGTTAAAGTATGCCTTAGAAGCCAAGTGCTCATTCCAAGGGTCATTTCCAATACGAAACCTTGGTAAGCAGGAACATAGCTCTGTGGTCTAAGCTTTATTTTCTTCTCCTCTAGTTAAAGGCAGAGACCTGGGGATTGAAGAAATCATGGAGAGAGAAGGAGAGAAGAAAGAAGGAAAATGTTTTTAAATCTAGAAGTTAGGACACAGACTGGTAAATGTGGAGTTTTGGGTTCTGGTCCAAGATCCTAGAAATACTCTTTTCATCGTATTGATTGAAAGAAATAAGAACCAACTAGAAATTTACTAGAAATAGTAAGTTTTTAAGTAACACAAGTCTAGATTTTCTAAGCACCAGTCAATGTCAATAACAACTTCATAAGAAGCTGGGATAAAATTAAGATGGGAAATGCATAAGCACCTGGCTGCAAAATGATACAGTAGAAAGTGTAACTATAGGATTCTATGTCTGGTATGAAGAGCAGGAAGACCTACAATATTAAAGGTTCATGAGTTTTTTAATAGTAGCCATGGCAGACATAGCCTCAATCATAATCTTTTGCTTTGTAGAGAATACTGGCTCCTACCTGTAGTCTTCCCAGATTTTGGAGGTCCCACGATTGCAATCTTAACTGACACAGGTGGTTTAGGCTTTGGCTGACAAATATATTTGATGGGATCGTTCATAAATATTTCTCTGTTTTTTTTACTTGAAAAAAAATAAACATATTGACGATGAATTACAGGAAAGAGGGTGTTTTCATAGTTTTGTGCTGGCTTGATTATTTCTCCTTCCTTTACCTGCAGAACATACAAAATGTGAAGCAGGTGATTAGATTTGGCATAGCCTCCACAGCCTCCGTCCTACAAAAGTAGCTTTACAGGCAAGTAAAGAACTACCAACTGCACTCTGTATTGTATTCTGAAATAGAGACAGGTGTAATATTTTGTACAGGTCTGTGGAATTTCTATATGCAGTTCTTGTACAAAAAGGTGAACTGAACACCAAGGGGAGAAAGAATATTCACTGTTTCCAGCAGGTGGTACCGTAACACTTTCTGTCCATCAGAAAAGTAATCACAGAGGTATAACAACATGTTTTGTTTTGTTTCAGTTTTCAAAGAATTTATGACACATCTATTAAGGATATATATATATACATATATATATAATATCTCTGTAAATTAAAAGAGTCACTGAAACTATCTGCCTGACAGTAGAAGATACACTGAGAATATTTTATGAATAAAATGGAAAATAATACCAATACTTACTCTGTGATGAGATGTAAAACTAATGAACGCTTTTGCTAAAATACACATGCTGCTGATGGAATCTTTTCAAACACATCAGACAACCATTCGGAAGCCTACAGAGCTGATGGCTAATCAAGATGCAAGAGAAGCAGCAATGGCAGAACTGGTCATTGCAGAAATACTAAATGAATTTCTTGCACCACTTCTATGGAAGAATTTAGTCGTGTATTTTGTTATAGCCCTTCTTGGAGGAACTGCCTTACAGTGTCAAAAGTTGTTTTAGAACAAACTAGAGACATCTGTAGAAAAAAAGATTGCAAAAATCAGATAGCATTCACACTACAGTTCAAAGGGGATGAATTCATCCTCCAGGATGAATCCCAGCATCCACAGTTTAGCAAATCTAAGGTTGTATTGTATAACTTGAAATATATTAAGGAAAAAATCAGTAGGCATGGCCAATACATAAGAAGTAAGGAGATGCCAACTCAGCTTCTTCTGCAGAAGGAAATCATACCTCACAAATCTATTAGTATTCTTTGAAGAGTTAATAAACTTACAGATAAGATGATCTTGTTATAGTAGGTGTCTGTTTACTGCATGGCATTACCTTGACAGACCTTCTCTAATTCTTAGGTTCCTGTCCTCACAGGAAGTCATTTCTGAGTGCTTGCCTTCAATTTATAAGAATGCCTGGAGTCCAACCTACTGTATATTTGCTCACACTCCTCTCTCAGCTCATCATTTTTCTCTGCCTGTCTAATTGGTTGCATAACTACTTTCCCTCTTCCATTTAATCTAAATGTAGTCATATATTCTACCTGCCCTTCTTCGGAAAACCCTCTAGTCCTTAATCAATTTAATAATTTCATTCATACATCCTACAATTCCCTCAAATAATCTTGCTTTTCTTTCCTTAATTGATAGCATGTACATTTCTTACTGTCAGCACACTTCTCTGATTTCATCTAATGGCTTCCTAGGACTTCCTTCTTTCTTCCGACTTAACCATTGCTTTTTAGTTGGTAAAACAAACAAACAACATCACACAGCACAAATGAATAAATTGGAGAAATGGAATAACAAAAATGCAGTTATTTTAACAGGATGAATGTCGAGGTCTAGCACAGAGGAATCAATAAGGATTTCACTTGATATAGATAGAAACTATTACTTTCTGACCTCAACTTTCCAGATCTCTGGTAAAACATGAGATTAGATTTACTGCTCTTCAAAATTCATATGTATTGATAACTATTACTGCTGATGAATTAAAAATATTTAACATTTAATACATTAATACATATGGTGTTTTACTTCTTCTGCTACTTACAGGGTTGATGGCCATCTACATAGCCTAACAGTAAGTATTACCAAGGCTTGATGTATTTTCTGTATATTCAGTAGTGTAGTTTTGATTCAGTAATGTTCAAGGCTGCTCCAAAAGTAATGCCTCCATAATGTGGACATTGGTGGTGCTACAGTAGTAGAGGATGAACATTCCTGTCAGTATTGCATTATGTGTTGTTGCTGTGTGTCAAATGGCAGCAGAGGGGCAGTCTGACACAATGACGTCTGACATGGAAGTGAGGATGAAGCAAAGGTGTGTCACTGAATTCCTCAATGTGGAAAAAAAAATTGCACCCACTGACATTCTTTGATGCTTTCTGAATGTTGATGAAGACTGAACAGTGGATGTGAGAACAGTGAGGTAGAGTGGTGCATTGCAGCAGTTGCAACAGTGACAGTGTGTCACTTCTGCTGGTGCAGATTTTTACAAGCATAGGATACAGGCTTTTCTTCATCACTTGCAAAAATGCATAGCTAATGGTGGTGACTCTGTTGAAAATAGTGTTTTGTATCTGAGAATTTGCTCTATTAAACAGTGTTGTTGTGCTCTTTGTATCTGTTGTAGTTTCCATGGAGATAAATAGGAGGCATTGGATCAAATTGGATCAACCTACACTGCTTTGATTGAGTATTATTGGTATTATTTGATATTGACTCATGTTTTTTTAATATTATATCTATTTTATGAAAGCAGTATTTTCATAACTGTTATTCGAGGTAATTACCTTGATTGGATCCCACTGACCAAAAGAACTTGGAAATTTATATGAGAAAACCAGCATCATCTGTGCAAGAGGCAAACTTATTGGGTAACATTTTTCAAAAATGCTCCTACGATTTTCCACTAAAGGATTCAGCTTGCAATAAATCTGGTAGCGCACTATGCGAAGCTTCCGACTTCCATTGATCTCTGCTTGTGGTATTAAGAATTTTTCAAGTTCTTCCTGATTAATGAAAAAAAAAAAAAAACAACAAAATATCAGAATGATAAACATGTCTAGATTTTCAATGCGATTTTCTGTGAACTGTTAAGAATATCTCGAGCAAATTCGTAGTCACTGTAAATCAGCGATACTTGATTTGAGATGAAAATTGATCTTCCTCCCCACTGAAGTTTTAAATTAGTCAGATTGTATTAAGTATCACCGTGTTTTAAAAGAAATTGAACATCTAATAAATCACATTGAGGAATCCACTACGATAAGTGAAAATTCTAAGTAAATTTTATATAAAATAATCAAATATCATTATTCCCTTCTCAAAGCAATTTAAGATGGCATATTTAGCAACTGTTTAAAACATTGCTGCTCTCTGGTGACTTATTATTTTCCAGCTTCTTCAACTAAAATATAAAAACATGAATATGAGTGTTACAGCGTTTTCATGTCGTCATTTATTCTTCCATTAAAGAGGAAGATCGTACCATATCAAAGAGGACCATAAATTAAAGAACTGGTTAACCATTAGTCTTGGAAAATGAACCAGAATTATTGAGTTACATAAACTTACTCATAAACACATTAAAAATTCTTAGAATTAAAACAAAAAAAGAATAGTGGGGAAAATGTTGAGTAAACTGTAACTAAGGAATATTACATAATAGTATGTAGTCCCAGCATGTAATTCTCTTATTAGAATTTTGCCTTTAAAAGTATATTTGAAATCTTGTTCATATATGTGTGAGTTTCAGGTTTGACTACCTGCATCAATTCACCTATAATTCTTACAATTTTTATACTTTTTAAATCATGTATCTTCTCAATACAGTTTTGAGATGCCGGCAGCAATGTTGTTTACACTATGAAGTCTGACAACTAAAATAAAAATGAAGACTTCCTGTATCATAACCATATGTTATAATATTGTTTTAAAATCACAGAATCACAGAATCATAGGGGTTGGAAGGGACATCCAGATATCACTGAGTCCAAACTCTTGCCAAAGCAAAGGGAACCCCCTACACCAGGTCGCACATAGAGCTTCATAAAATACATAGTGAAATAGGTACCTGTACACCTTCTATGCCTTCTCTTTCTGAATCAAACCTTCCTATAATCTCATTTTGCATGCGCTCAACAGCATCAGCTTCCTGTTCTTCTTCACGCTCTTCTTCTTCTTCTTCAAAAAACTCCTCTTCAAGTATAGCTTCAATGTCTTCATTTGCAGTCTCATCTTCCTCCTCACTGTTTTCATCATTTTCCCCTTCTGCTAAATCCTGTTAATGTAAAATTTATGTCTTCTATGCAGATGCTTTGACGGAACATGTACTACTCCAGTTTGTTGTTGTTGTTTTTAATTATTACAACTCATTAACTCAAGAAATTATTGAACCATTCCACAACATTTTAGGAGCATTCTCTATAGCAAAAATCTAGTAAATGCTGAAATCGTTTTTCAAAAGAAATTACAGAGGTGTTGCATTGTGCTATTGTGCCTTTGTAATTGAGTTTGTGCAGAAATTCTGGTACGACCTTTTTGGTATTAACAGAGGACTTAAAGCAAATGTCTAATTGCAATTAGTAGGGCTACTCTTACACTTACGAATTAGGTAAATTAAACACTTTAATAAGTATTTTGCTGACTTCAGCACGTACTGGGAATTGGTTTTAGTAGAATGAGTCAACAGTTTCTAAAACAATTTCAACAACTTTCCAAATTCTTTTGGAAAGCAGTGGTTTCCAGCAGTCTACCACACAACTACTATTCCACATTGCTCTGAAAATTGTGAGTAAAAGCTGAAGAAATTTCTATGACACGAGCGCAAACACTTCTACTTAGAATTGTTTTTGTACACTTGTTTTCTTACCTCCTCCTCCTTCCTTTTTTTTTGTTCTGCTAGAAGTTCTGCCCTTCTTTTAGCGATCTTCTCATTCTGTTAGTGAAAAAAGATGCAAGAAGACTACTATAATTGCTGATAAAAACTCTACTGTGAGAACTGGTGACGTGAACTGGAATCAATATTGCTATTTTCACCTTATAGCTCTGTTTCCAGTTGTTTCTAATATTAAAAACTGCTGCTTTTGTGGACCGAGCATGCCTCTAGGTGAACATGTATCTAAATTTTAATAAAACTAATTTGGCAATTTCTGAGGATGAAATTAGGGGAAAATAAGACTGTGGTTCTATTTGCACTGAAAATAATATCATCTTTTTTGTTGGTAAGCCACAGAGTTCCTAAATGTATAGGTGGCACACAGGCCACATAGTAACAACACAACACAACAGCTGGGATGCAAAAGCAGTAATGTGCTGTATTTGACTTTTCTGGCCATACAACCTCACTCCCCATAGTTGCCTTTTGCCCAGGTCTTCCCAGGTGCATGGCTTACTATCACCCTGCCAGATGTCTGGCAGCATAGCTCACTTACTTGGCCTGCTGGATAACTACATGCATTCATACATAACCTGCGCTGGGCTGTGTTAATGTGGGAGGAGAGGAGAAAAGGAGCCCTGAGTACTTGTTGTTTCCTGTGGTAAATCTGGTGTGGGGCTGTGTCTCCTTGGTCCCTTATCTATTTTTCTGTGAGTTTTAGGAGTGAAAACCCACCCTTATTTTTGCTTTCAGATCTTTTAGTTTCTTCTTATTTTCTGCTTTTTTTTTCTGTCTTTCTTTCCATTTTTTTAGACGTGGAGGTAAAAGACGCTCAAGAATGTCACTTTCATCTATGCGAATATAAACAGCAATATCAGGACAGAGCCCTCGTTCTGACAAATACTCTGCTTCGTCTGGGGTACGAGGGAAACCGTCTAGTATAAATCCTGTGGACCTAATTGGAAAAAAACAAATCCAAAAAATCATTATTTCATATCATATTTAAAGTGAAAATGAAAATGCACAGAATTAAAAAAATGTTATTTTAAACTTCCTTATAAAATACATAATAGCAACTTAAAAAACATCAGTTTCATGTGCTGTATCTTCACAGTGTACAAACAATCCTTCACTACATTTCTTTTAACTTATAGTTTATTTATTTTGAGGTTTTGCTGTGCACAGACAAGAAGATATTTAAAAATAAATTTAAAAATAAATAAAGGAAATACACTGTGCCTTCAATGTTCTTTGTGTGACCCAAGAAACTATAGGTACAAAACCCTTAGCCAGTGCTCTCAAAGAAAGATGCCTCAAGTATTATCTGAATAATGTCTGTCACAGCACTTTTGTCATTGTGGACACAAAGGATGATATAGTTCCTCAGATTCATTAAAGAAAGACGGAATGTACTTAGTATGTAGTTAGATGTACTTAGTAATGTACTTAGAATGTAGTTACCGGAAAGGCTCTTTCCTCCACCAGTCAGGAACAATGTTGTCAAGTATTTCTGGAGGTAATGGCTGAGCATCCATTAGACTTGCTTTGATAGCTTCTTCCTCATCAGTTAACTCCACTTCCTTTATATAAAGCAAGTCCACAACAAATGAAAAACAACGGAAGTAACAAAAGAGAAAAAGCAAAAAGAGTTACCGCACAAATTCTTTATATATATCTTTATATATATATAAAACTAAATAAGGTATTGATTACTGTCTTCCTTTGATTTAATACAGCAGAACAAAATAAATTCATCTGCTACATTTAACCATAGTACGCTATACATAAAGTAAATGCAACCTTCTGGATGATGTCCACGTGCTGATTGGAGGTGTTTTGCTTTTCTTTTTTCCCTAGAATTTGGGCATTTTTTCCATCAAGCTGAAAGGGACAACCTTGGTGCTGGCAGTGCTGGGAGTTTGCCATCCCACAGCATCTGCCGCTAACTGGTATTAATTGGTTCATTCTTTACAAACAGTAGATGTAAAAGTGGGCCTCAGAAACTCAGAAAACACACGATAGTTTCTTTAATTTCACAGGGAAACTAAATTAAAATAGTAGTACAAAGACTACAAAAATTGTAACAGCATTATTTAACAATTTAGCTTTATAAAGCAGCGGTCCCGCTGGCTATGTTTAAATGACTCTCTAGGAGCAGTCTCCTAGGTGACAATGAGTACAGTATACTTTGAAGCCTCCTCACCTTTAATTTCCATTACTGCCTAAATGGCTGCCTCACAAACAGCCTGAGGGCTGCCTGCAGATAGCACAGAGAGGTGCTGCTCTAAAAGCTGCTCCCAAAGGGGTGACTGTTGGGTGTAGTACCTAACTGTGACTGTGAATTAGCATTTCCATTCTCAGCTGAGGTACAAAATAAATCTGAGGTCACTACCAAGTAATCTTACATCAAGTAATGAAGCAAGTAGTATCAAGACTATCTAGTCATTTTACCTTGTAGAAGAAGCTGTGATAAATCTGTTTCTCCATAACAACACTGAACTGCCTAACTATTCAAGGGAGAAGTGCTGTCTTATCTCCTAACTTATTGTCTGCTTCACCTTCTAACTCATGCACAGATTCAGCTTCAACAACATGCAAATAAAAGATTGTACAAATAGCTATCCGTCTGGGAGTGTTGCCATGAAGGGTGTATTTTTATTAGTACTTTAGCTTGCAACAATAGGGTACTTTTCAAACAAACATCCAAGCATCCCCAGGCTTTATTTCAGAGCAGAGAGAGGTCTTAAAGTGCATCAACTATATTCCTTTCATACAAAACTAAATTTGACAGTGTTTTCTAAAGGGATTTCCTAAAATTACCATTTTTCCAATGAGTAACAGCCATTCAATCCACAGGACTGGATTAGACCTAGTCTAACATCTTGTCCTTCCTCCACTGATATATATATAATGGAATCATTTCATCACACACACTGAATGTTTCCATTTATTAATAGTATGCATTTTCTTGATAAAATTCATTGTTCATTTTTGAAAATCTCATCATCTGATCACATAATAAAATACCCATCCTGTGGGATTCTGAATGTCTGTGTAGATATAACAAGAATGCATTTTAACTAACTGTGCAGATTTGTTTCTTAAACAAGTGAGGAATGTTTCAGAAAAGAAAATAAACAACATCAAAAAACGCATTTAAATGAATATGTGGATGATCTCTATAACAGGAATTAGAAGGCACAGTGGCAGAAATTTTGTAGAACAAAATCAATGTTGTGTTGTATTAGGCGAAATGGGGGAAGATGGGACAAGGGAAAGGTGGCTTCAAGTAGTGCTTCTAAAGTGTTGTCTGGTCTGAAACTGGTCTTTAAGAAGACTAGATATTTACTACTACAAGAGTTTTTTAATGCTAGTGGCCATCAAACATACAATTAACTTGCCAAAAAGTGAAAGTGAAATTAAATGATTTTGGGGAACACTAGAAAATGGGATAATGTTGGTAATCATACTCAGAGAAATGTTTATGGAGGGGATAATCTTGGATGTTGTTCTCTAGGGTTTTATCCTACTCATGGAATGATGAACAGCTTTCTATAGTGAACTTCTTCTCACTAGTGACATGTGACAGGACAAGGGGAAATGGCCTCAAGTTGCACCAGGGCAAGTTTAGGTTGGATATTAGGAAGAACTTCTTTACAGAAAGGGTAGTTAAGTACTGGAATAGGCTCCCCAGGGAGGTGGTTGAATCGCCATCCCTGGATGTGTTTAAGAGCCGTTTGGATGTGGTACTCAGGGATATGATTTAGTGGAGGGTTTTTAGAGTTAGGGTACTATGGTTAGGCTGCAGTTGGACTTGATGATCTTCAAGATCTTTTCCAACCTGGGTAATTCTATGATTCTGTAATTACATCAGTTGTTTTTTGCCCACGCCATCACATAAAGCACTTTGCAACATATCTGAGAAAGAAAAATACTCACATAGAAGAAGGTTGCTTACCAGCAGATATAAAGCTGATGAGGAGAAAAATATGAACAGAAGTACATCAGTGTAAAACACTGTCTGGATGCCAAAAAATAAATAAATACTGCTGACTGAGAACCAGCCATAAACATTAGTGTCGGGAACACTTGCCATATTTTTGGCTGTGATGAGCAAGTTATAAACTGACCTGCCAAAAGCAACTCCACACATTACCTGTATTATTCTGACCCTTTAAAATTCCTTTATCCCATTTAGCAATTGTCCTGACTATGTTGGGAAGAAAGTAAAAAAAGAAATAAAAATGAACAAATGGAAAAAAAAAATAAACAAGACTACACATAATTTACTAAAAAGTTTTGGAGAATTTTTGTGGCATTCTTAAGAAAGTGAGAAAGTGTTGTCAATATTTGTAACAGAACTTTGTCAGGTAAACAGCTTAACAGAAATGATTTTTATCTCACAAGAATTTTATAGGTAATTGCTAGTCAGTTCAGAAAATGATTATGCTGTCTACAGACACATTCAGATTATTACCTGTTTGCTTTCTTCATCTTCAGTTTTAGTCGTGGTCTGAGGTAAGTCTTGCAGTTCTTGTAACTGAATTTCAACATCGTCTTCTTCAGGTTCTTCATCAAAATCAAGCCCAATTTTCTCTTTAGTTTTGGGTAAGAGCAGTTCTTGCAGATATTCTTTAAATTGAATATGGAAAATGCCAAATTTGTCTGCTAGCCATCGTGCACAAGCAGTTTTACCAGCTCCACATACCCCCAGCAAACACACCCTTAAGGGAGGAGCCTATAGGGAAAAAAAGAAATGGAGTATTTTATAGCAACTGGGACTTCATTGTGCATTTCCTATGGATTTTCAGTCCCAAAATATAGTTATAAAAATTGTCTGAAAAACAATCAGATCGTTTTGTGTTTTACTTTTTACAGCTCTTCTACTACAATTCCAAACAGACCTCCTCTCTGAAATAGCCAACAAGTACACCATGGCAGATGATATCAGTAGGTAAAAATGAAATCCCATTAGATAATTCCAGAAAATATGCACTTATTTTACTTTTCCTCTACCTATTAAACAAACAAACAAACAAACAAAAAACTTTAAAATAGTACATGTTGTAATATCTGTGACATGTTAATCACAACGTATGATTACTGTGTGCACTTATTATCATATTCTCTTTTCTACTTCATCTGCATCATTAATTCAATGTGTTAATTTGAATGTACACTGTAAAGTCACTGAGAAAGCAGCAGCGCTTCATTTTTGTTCAGGTACTTGTGCGATACACAAGTCATTGCATAGAAAAAAAAATGCAAAAGTGATAAACAATTGTAGATGGATATGGAACATAGTGATTTTAATTTGTTATATGATTCAGTGTTCAAGATTCTCACTTGTATCGGTTCATTGTGAGCCACGTACTCCTCAGGGTTCTTCAGAAATTTCTCTGTGTACTCCGGGTTTGCAAAATAATAAATCTTTTCTTGATATTTCGCTGCATGTTCGGGCAGTCCTGGATAAAGGACATAATCCTCTTTCAGACTGACGGGACAGAAGTGTTTCGTGTCTCCCAAGTGTCTTTTCTTTTCCTTTGCTTTTTCTTCATCCTGAAAAGATTGTGAACATTTTCAAAAATTGTTTGAATGAAGCATTTTACATAGATCAAGTAGATCAAGTAGATTAGACCAATATTGGATTTGTCAACAGAGCACTGAATGAGAACTGTATTCTCGAGATAAATATGAGGCTATAAAAACAGGCCCTTTTTTAGATTCTGTCAGAAAACTGTCCACTGTAGTGAGATAATTCTTGAGAAAAGAATGGCCATTCTAAGTTCCAAATGATAACATCACTGTCAGTGGTTGAATACTAAAATTAGGTTAGGAGTATCTATGATAAAATCTGTTCCTGTTGTGTTCTTGAAACTTACTGTTTCTTGCTTCTAAATGTGAAGAAGAAAGTAGACTTTTCAGAAAGGGCAGTGAAAGCTGCTAGTATGGAATCGATTTGTCCATTAAAATTAAGTTCTAAAAAGCTATTTGTACAGTATATAGATATTTTGCACTGTTAAATATGGGGACGGACATCTTTAAATGAAGGATGAAAATAAGGGTGAATCTAGAACTTTAATTCATTAAAAGTAGTGTTTTATTAAAATTAGTTAGCTCAGTAGCTGAGATGAAGCTGAAGATTGAACACGAGGACTTTTGCGTTGCCTCTTCCAAAGTTTACATGAAGGCTCACAGAATCACTGTTGGTTGACAGTAATTAAAGATCCTGTTTGTTTCTTTTAATAAAACCCCTCTTAGCCACACGACAAATCATTCATTCTCTCTGCTCTATGGGGCATTTATGCTTCTTGTTGGAATAAAATCTATCAGCCAGAACAAAGGAATACAATGAAACTCTTCTTGAAGCATGTGATTTATTCACAAAGAAGGCTGAAAATGGATCATACAAAACTAGATGCAAAAACTGATAAATCTGGGATACAGACCAAACTGAAATTGAGTTAAAATCAACTGAGTTAAAGTAGTTAAAGACAGCATTCTTACTTCTTCATTTTCCTCTTCCTCAGCTTCATTATCTTCTACAGCTTCTGCCTCAGCAGCTAGGTCTTCTGCTTCCTCATCTAGGTCTTCATTTGATAATTCCCAAGCACGATATTTAAAAGGTTCTGAAAAGGTTATTTTTTTTTTTTTCCTGTTTCATATTTTTCATTGGGCTACATCAAAATATATTCTCTTCATCCATAAAAGTAAGCATGTACATGGCAGTAAATCATCCCATTTCTATATTCCGTTTCTCTTACTCAAAGAACAAATGTTCTTCCCAGATGTATGAAATAAATGCATGAGGGCTACTCCAAAATGAACGCCTCCTGTTACATTATGTTGGCCCAGAACATCAGAGGTGGATGGTGGTGGTGCTACAGTAATAGAGAATGAACTGTCCTATCAGTATTCCATTATGAGGTGTTGCTGTGCAGCAGATGGCAGCAAATGGGTAGTCTGACACAGCGACATCTGACATGGAAGTGAGGATGAAACAAAGTTGTGTCACTGAATTCCTCCATGTGGAAAAGAACTGTGCCCACTGACATTCTTTGGTGATTGCTGAATGTTGATGGAGACAGAACAGTGGATGTGAACACAGTGGGGCAGTGGATAGCAACAGTGACGTGAAAGATAAGCCATATTTCTGATGGCCATGAACAGCTAGTGCAGATTTTACAAGGGTGGCATGCAGGTTTCTTCATCTCTGGCAAAACTGCATAACTAATGGTGGTGATTGTATTGAAAATAGTGTTTTGTAGATGAGAACTTTCTCCATCAAATAGTGTTATTGTGCTCTTTGTATCTGTTGTAGTTTCTATGAAAATAAATAGGAGGCATTACTATTAGAGTGACCTACACTTATTAATATATTGATTCTTCCGAAAAAATAAATTGCTAATTGATTTACTTTTTGATTGAAGTAAACTGGTTACTGGGCTCTCCGAGTACAAAAGTACTATGCAAACACATGGGGATAGTGGCACTAATGTTTGCAACAATTTCCTTCATATTATTTATTGAGGAAAATCATGTCAATTTTTTTTTGTTTTTATTTTAAAGTTAGCATAACAGCATAGATGTTTTAGTTTACGAAACACTTTTTTTGGATTCTATGAACTATTGGAAAAGTGTGTTATTACTACTATTTATCCAGTACTCAAAATTGTTAAGAGATTTGAGCTCATTGGTAAAGAAGGTTTACTTGCCAAAAAAATATTAAGACTGTAAAAATTCAGTCTTGAAACATAACATATGTAGGTGGGTAGATTATTACCACACTGAAAGTCTCATTGACTTCAACAAGTATTACACATTAGCAAACCTTTACTTTTTGTCCAGTTCTCATACACTTATCCTAGCACATCAAAACAGGGCAAGTAACTAGCCAAACTGATGTCAGAATTATAAGAAAGCAATTATGTACATATTTGTACAGCTGTATATATACATTTCAAATATATATATTTCCAAGTCTTTGAATGCCTTAAAGGCTGCAGTTGTGCTTCTCAGGTCACCAATAGAGTGCAGAATGTCCTTCGCTTCATGTGAGTAATCTTCCTGTAAGTAAGTATAACCTCTCCCCTAGTATATTCATCATGCAAGATCTTCAAATCCCTCTTTGAATGTTAAATATAAATCACAGAAACAGTACTACTTACCTTCCATAACCAGGATAATTTGACTAAGCAGACTTTCTGGAGTTTGCTCAGCAATCTCTAAAGCAGCAACCTGAATTAGAGATGACTGCCTGATTTCTGACTCCATTGTTTGCCAGTCATTCATGAAGAGGTCAATCTTCTCTTTAATTTCTTCCATTTCTGGCATATCTAGCAAATCATTCTCTTCAAACTCAGGCAGCATGATTTCTGAAAATCAAATCATGTACAGAAGTCAATGCCCCTTTAAAATGTGTTGCATGTAAGAAAGTATCATCATGCTTTAAGATGACTTTTATTTTCCACAAATATGGAAGTATAATTCTTGTCTGATTATTTTTTTCCCTTCTTCTGATTATAAACTATTGTATTAATAGTTTAAGAAGACACTTTGAAAATGTCAGATTCATTAAGTTGAAACGGTATATACTGATGCTTCTCCAAGAAAATAAGTAAGGTTCTGTTACTTAACTAAATTTTCATATCATTATTTAAATCAGCAGACAAGTAAATATAATGTTTTCTACTACAAAGCAAAATAATGAATATACATTAATTTGATATATAATGTAATTAATTTAAAAATATGACTTAATAATGAACAATTTTTGTCAAACTATCTGTATGGTCAGAGTTCATATGGAAACATGCTAATATAGGGAGAAATAAAGAGAGCAAAAGTTGCATACGCTGCAAAGAAAATGTTCTAAACTGGTTCAGGTTCTGTTACCAAATCTGTAGTGGAGTGCTCAGGTTGCAAGTTGGGTATCTCTTCTTCAAGTGGAGTATGCCCTGTTTATTTGAATAGGAATATAATACAGATTGCTAGGTGGTGTGTTTTTTTTTCCATCTGGCACAAGATCTCTATATGCACATGCTAACAAATCAAGCATTAATTTACTCAAAGACATCCAGATACATAAAGATCAACACAGTGAAATTGCTGAGAAAAGAGAAGATTTTGAGGAGAAAGGAAAAAGAAAGTGCTAAATAGTAGTTAATTTTTGTGTAAATATCAAGGATGTGTGGGAGGTAGCAAAGACTGAAATCCTACATTGATAAATCCCAAACAAGGCAGTATAGGAGTTCTTAAGTTACAAACAGTGCTTCTAGCCATAAGTGAGATGATGGGTAAACTGAAATTATGATCCAGTATTTAAATAATGTTCTGTAATGGAAATGTCTTGATTGCTAGATACCTAAAGTTTAATCTCTGCAGATACACTGAACACCTTTTTGCCCATAATGTGAGACAGAAACTGTGGGTGTTAAACAGCTTGGTATTTTGATGTCTTTGTTTAGAGAACTGGAAAACTTCTGATATCACAACTAAGTCTGCAACAGAACTGAAGGAGGGAATTAATTTCTTCTGTCTTTCAAGCCTTATCTGTGTGATTTAAGCACATCACAGATGTAAGTATATATGGAATAATATTAAGAAGCATCAACAACATAATGCAAAAAGTGTAAACTATTTCTCCAGAGGCTCAAAGTCATCCATAGGTATACAAGGAAAAAGACTGTGAATGTAAATTCCATCTGCCCAGACAGTGCACTCATAGGAGAAGGAGTATAACAGTTATATCATAGTAACATGGAATTGCTTAGGTTGGAAGCAAAGTTATGGCCCACCCAGTTCCAACTCCTACCATGGGCAGGGCTGCCACCTCCCAGCTCAGTTGAATGGGGATTCAACCTGGCCTGGAGTGCTTCCAAGGATGGAGAGTACATAAATAAATGAATAAATAAATAAAAACAAAAGCCACAAAAATATACCCGGGCTTCCCTCTGTGTATACTTGGACTGTGAAACTCTCACAAAAATTTGGACTTTAATGTTTGCACACAATAACTTCTTTAGTGAGTAACAGATAGAAAAGACATTGTATTACATATATTGTGCAGAGGAGCCTAAATGACATTATCACCTCCCTGTCCTTGCTAAATCATGAGCCGTCTCCAGCAGCAGCAGTGTGTTGTTGCTTCTGTTCCTGTTCACCGTCCTCCTACATTTCAGCCCTGATTTTCTTTTTTCTCCTATCATTTTTCTTTTGCATTCAGTTTAACAAGGCTGACACCATTCTCTCTAACTCACAGACAGAAGATCAATTGAGAGCAATGATGGAAACAGCTTGATAAGTTTGCTGGGACTTAAAGTATATACCATGTTTGTCTCTCATCAGAACTGAGGCTGCAAGAAAGATTTTCTGTTTTCCTATAATTTTCTAGTTCTTTCCTCCCAGAACTGAGTGTCTCTCAGTCTTCTCTTGTGAACTGTTGAATCCACAAATTCCACATTTAATTTTCCAGAATACAGCCTGGTCAAAGAATGTGTGGTTAAGCTACCTATGAAGCTATTATTTTAAAGGAAATGTCACTGCTGTCCCCATACCCCCAGCTGCCATTCACCTGAATGGGGCAGTGCCATAGCCCCACCATTGTGGCCATATTAAATACTGCTTGCAGCTCCTGACATGCTGTCTCCAATGTGAATGGCAAAACCTTATTGCAGTTGAGCCATTTCTAAATAATAAGTTAACAAATAAGCATTTAGGCAAGTATTTATTTATTTGTTTATTTTGTGGATGGCAAAGAATAATTAATGTGATTCATCTCATTTTACAGCTTTGAACAGTACGTAGATATTAGCCTAGCATCTCAGTGGCCAACCCTCACTCCATCTGAATGATTATTAGACCAAAGGTGCAAGTGGGTATATCTTCAAGCAGAAACACTTTGCAGATGTCACATAGTCTGATGTGCAATTAGAAATGAATTATTTTCTTCTTGAAAATGCATATGAACATTTGCTTTTTACCAAGCTAATGTCCATAACATCACGTTAGCTCTTCCCTGCATTGACATTGCTTTCTGCTTCTGTGGTTCTAAATAGAAACATAAAACTACCTCCCTTTTTATGTTCATTAAAACACAAGTTGTGCAAATGCCACAGTTAATTATGTTTCAGGCTGCAGTGATGTATTCCAAATGAGGTAGAGATATAGCCAGGTGACATCTGTATAAATTTGAGCAGCACTAATGTGTTATGTAATGATGATTCCATTAGGGACACAGATATCAAGAAATAAGTAAAGGATACATAATTAGGTTACCCTAACTGCTTCTTGCACATGTTATCCCTGGCACATTCACACTGTAGAAATCACATGTGCTGCCTTGTGAACTGTGGACCTCAAAGCAGTAATGTATAGAAGATGGTAACGTGTGTTTTCTCTGGATCTAGCATTCAATAGAGCATCTTTTAGAGTTCTGCCCTTTGAAAACCTTACAGTTCTGAGTGGGTAATGAAAATTTGAAAATATACAGGCAGAATAATGGATTTAAATGAATATGCTGCATCATCTGAGGCAGCGTATTGAACACAGTAACAAACTCTCTCAATAGAGATCTTTCCACATGACCTTAATTTCATGAACACTCACAATTCATGCTGAATTTGGTTCTCTACTTGATACACATAATTCAATCATATTACCTCTGCCTGAGAGTTTTCTTGGTTAAGGAAATTTATCCAGCTTTGAATGTCACATACTCAAGGAATTAACAGATTGCACAGATCCAAATAAAACGAAGAAACATTTACAATCCCAGGGAAGGGGACAATCCCAGATTGAATCTTATTAGGATGAAATCCTATCCCTGCCCTCCCTGACATTTGGTTTAGTTTGTTTTTTTTTTTTCAAAGCAGGTCTTAGGGACCAACGAGACTGAAAATACCTGAAAATACTTTCAAGTAAGGCAACCATGCCTTTGCTATCAGATATGAGTTATAATATTCTACTTGCAAAAGTGATCTACAGTGAGATTTTTAAAGAAACAAAAAGCATGGCCAATAAAAACATCTCAAAAAGAGTGTAATGGTCTAAAAATAACTGCATCTAAAAATCCAAACACGTTTCCTGCAGGGTAGGTGTCAGTCTATCTAACTGTGCTGTTCTTAGTCAATTTCTTTTCCTTGAGGTGATGCGAGACAATCCTCCACACCCCTAAATCTGGAGCTTTCACAGAACATATCCATTCTGCAGTCTCCCACAATCTTTTGCTCCCTGCCTTCTTTGCTCTTACTGAGTGTAGTTTCCATAGAGACAAATGATCCTCCAAGGCACTCTCTGCCCACACATTCTCCAAGTAAGTTGGTGGGGAAGGGGAGGCATTAATGTATTTTTTTTCCTCCAGTGTTCAGCTGGTATTAAATATGACTTGTTCTGCCCTCAGTCCATATTCAACAACAGAAAAAGATGAGTTCCCATCTCAGACCACTCTCAAACCCTGTCAAAGCTGAGACAGAAGCCAGAGTGTCTTCTTCACTAAGGATTTAGCTATCAAAATAAACAGAAAGGCATAATGTAGGATAATGCTGACACTTTCCTTCCTTGGAACTGACATGTATTTTGTTATGAATGTGTTTTCATTTGTCTTTTTCAAAGAGACCCTATAATTTGCTTAATACAGACTTTTCATTTCTTATAAATATATGCTACCAGATAATTTTTATCCTATTATAGAAAAAGTAGGCAGCCTTACATTGCATGTATTAAATTATGGTGCTTGGAAAAAGCAGTTTTGTCTACGTATTAAGCCCATTTTTTCTAATGCATAATGATTGTGGTGACACAAAAAGCATAAAAAATGTGTATATTTAACATCTTGCTATTTAAAGAGAAATGTTTTAAGCTGAATTTCTTTCTTGGACTTCAATATATTCTAAAAATTCTAATAGATAAAATTTATCATGTTTATTTTAAATACTAAGTGGGCTGTCCTCCTTGAAGATGAGTTGCCCTCAAAGTGTTCTTGGGAGAAGTCAGTTGCAGCAGAATTTTACCTCTTGCAAAAAGCAGAAAACATGACTCCATGTGAAAACTAGAACGCTGAAAGCAGGACAGTGCTAATGTAACAATCATTAGGAGAAATACAGGACTTATTTCTATTATTTCCATCAATAATGGTTCATTTCAACCATCCCCATTTTTCCAGGATTCCTTGCAGCAGGGAATGGATTACTCATTCTTTATTTATGTGGGTATTTGTTAAATATTGTTAAAAATGTATTTGCTGGGATTTGTTAAAATCAAACACAGCTTTTGTGAATACTGTAGTTTGTTTCCTTCCTGGTATTTTCTTCATTCTCTCGGTTTCCCTTTGGTTTTCTATTGGTCATACTTCACAACAGTGACTTTCTAAACTTTTTCTTGCTCTGATTTCCCTCTGCTTTCACTTCATACTGTAAAAGTGCCCATGGACTTCTGAAAACAGGAGGCTGTGGTAGCCTGGAAGTTTAGCAATCCTTATGTTGTTATTTCTGCAGTTCCCTGTACAAGTGTTTGTTTATTTATTTACTTACTTATACTGCACACAGTAGTGGAAATAGTGTGTTTGTGGTGGTTTTCAAAATGGATAACACTGTGTACATAATATTACTTTAATTGCATTTATAACCGTTAAAGCAACTTGAACTTGACCATCCCATAATAAACTTCCATAAAAGAAAGAGGTAAGGAATTACATTCACAGCCCACTATCAAATACAGTAAAAACTTGCAGAAAAGGAAAGCATGCAATTCATGATGCTAGCAAGTAAGAGAAATTAGATGCGCTATAAGACCAACCTGTGGTTTCTGATTCTTCTTTGTAATCTGCAGAATCACTGGACTGTTTCTGAGATGCTTGTTCAGTTTCAGATGAAAGCTGCTTACCACCATCCTCAGGCTCTGTGGGGACGAATAAAATCTTTAGTAACTTTAACAAAACCATTGATGGCTAATGGAGGCACTACAGAAATAAAGATAGTTTTAGATCACATTTGATTTCTCTTACATTTGACCACCAGCAAAAAAGGCATTAGTGCCTTTGATGTTTAGGTGTTGCAGACTGACTGAAACATTTTACAACCTGATCTATGTAAAGATAGACCACCTATCAGATGTTACAAGACTGTAAAGCAAAGAAGTGTTATATATAATGCAGGAAGGAGGGTATATAATGAAGGAGGGCTTGTGCCCTGAAAGCTGGTGCCATTTTTCTGATTGTGTGAGTTGGCCAATAAGGAATATTCCATTTTTCTACAAGCCTTTCTTTGGCTTATGCCCTTAGTATCATACTATGGTATATCTAAACATGTTAACAACTACTCCAAAGTCAAATCCTATTAGACATGCATCTTAAGATCTGAAATTATAGTATTTCTTCTCACATTCATCTCTTTTTTGGCAAATTGAATTCCCAATTTATGCGCTATCAGGAAACTTCCTATATCCCATAAACAAGCACCTTCTTACATGACTAGCAGATAAAACCCCATGGCCTTTAGCTTGCATCAAATCAAGACAATGTTTTGCTTGTTGTTTATTTCCTTTAGATATCCACAGGGATGCTGACAGACTAAATGAGCTTCACTGCTCCGTATTAACAAAATCAAGAATCCATAATGCACACAAGAAGGAAAATGACATGCAGAAAAGTATAAGCAAAATGGAAGATACCTTAAGGCTCACATCATGTAAACCCTCACGTACAAAAATAACTTAATTAAAGATAATCCTTGAAACATCATTGGAAATAGTTTGGGCAGAGAAGTTGAGCAAGCCTGATTTTCACAGTGTCTGAGTATTTTAGAGATTTTATTAACAAGATTGGTGCTGTACAGGAAAGGCAGATGGACAAATGTTGTACAAAGTACTTGGAATCCAATTGAAAACATTTCTCATGACCTTTCTGCTTGAAAATCTGGAATTTCTCTGCCTAAGGTGCTGTTATTATGCTGATTAGACTAATTATTGTGTCCAGCTTATGAAGGAGACCAGAAGGTGGCTTTGAAGACAATGGAATATTTCTCAAAGACTGAACAAACAATTCCTGTGAAGTCAGTATCACTACAGCTTGCTTTGAAGTTGGTGGTACAAGTGTACTGCTATTTCAGTATCTGCAGATTAATAAATTATCCTTGCTCAATCTCTATTCTCACTGAAAAGTTTTAGTTCAGAGGTAGAAAAAAATTAAATCAGGATGCAAGCCAGCCAAGATAAACAAAGCAAATGTATTTACAGACTGTATAATGAGGCATACGTCAACTCTTTGGTAAATGTGTTAATTAAAACTGAATCCAAAAAGCATTTCTAAATCCTAAAATGTTATAGATATACAGCACAGGCTTCATCACATTTATTTTCATTGTTTTTGAAAATGACTTACTAAATATAATATCACAAAAGGATTAAAAAGCAAAAACAAACAAACAAACAAAAAAAACCCTAAAGAGATGGACACTGATTTAATCCTCCACCATCTGTAATGTGAGAAAAGAGATGGATCAGTATTACAGAATCACAGAAGGGCCAAGGTTAGGAGGGACATCTAGGTCTGCCTGTCCCAACCCCTGTTCAAACAGGGACACTCAGAGCAGAATGCCCGGGCAGTCTTTGAAGATGTTCTCAGCACAGAAATTCTTCCTGATGGTCAGAGGGCACCTCCAGTGCTGAAGTCTGTGCCCCTTGCCTCTTGTCCTGGCACTAGGTACCACTAAAAAGAGCCTGGCTCTGTCCTCATTGCACCCCACCTTCAGGTATTCACAACCCCCCCATCTCCTCCAGGTCTCATACTCTGAACATGGGTTTGTTCTATCTGTGACTGAGGCATAGGCATACATTTGCTCCTCTTGAATCTGTGAGAATGAGGAGATAATTTCCAGCAGGAAAGCAAGGTTGATGGGTAAAATACAGAAAATAAAGTCTTAAGACATGACAACTGTTTGCTTTAATGATCAGGATCAGTTGTGTGGAGTATTTTATTGCTGAAACGTAGGAAAGATATACACAAATTTTATCTCCAGAAGGTTGGAATGAACCCAGTGTCCCTCTACCTCTACTGAAGCTGTATAATTCTTTTACAATGCCCAAAATATATTCTTATGAAGTTAAATAGCTGTCTTATGGTACATACTCACACAATGCTGCTGAAAAGTATGTAAACAATATAAAAACTGAAAGTAATTTAAGCTTGGAATAATGAAATGTGAAAAAGGGACAAAGGTTTTCAGCTAGGAGCTCGATTTACTGAATATTTTATCTGTGTGTGTGTGTGTGTGTGTGTGTGCTTCACAGGCACTTTCAGTGTTGAACTCATTTAAATATATTTCATAAATTTACCCGGTCCTATGTACTTTTAATCTCATTAAGAGACAGGTAAGTACCTTGCTCATTACTTTTTCCTCTTAAACACTGATAGTACTATAAATCTGAATATGTTCAGTCCTGAAGCAAATCCCAGTTAATTCAACATCCCACTGAGGTTACAAGGATTGGAGTTACTAAAATGCACACTTAAATGACATCCAAAGAGCACAACCGCAGCTGCAGAGTAGGTTTTTTTTTGAATTCTCATTTTTACACCATAATTGCCATAAAAAAAAACAACTATGTAGAATTCATTTATATTTATAGAAAGACATCTCACATGGGAGAAAAGCTGCAGTCAATGTGCTGATGGCACTACATGTGAAATAAAAGATGTTAGGCTAAGAGAAACAGGACTGAAGTGTTTTGGTGAGTCAGTGTTTGATTACTGAAATCAAATGTAGGCGTATGAAAACATGATTTTTCTCTGGACGAGGACTTAGCACGTGTTGATAGCACAAGAGTATTACGTTATTACTTCTACCATTAGTTATTTTTGTTCTGCTGTGCACAGCTCTGAATAAGTTTTATATTAAAACTTAATTCTTTTAATTTCAGATCCAGGTCTTTGGTGATGATTTAGTCTACCCAGGGACATCATAGCAGAGAAAGAAAATCCTCTTAAATCTCAAGTCTCATTCTTAATGTGGAAACAGACCCTTGTGCATGGTATTTCATCTTGACAGCAAATCCAAATCTGACAACAACATTCTTCTAAAGAAGTTGGAAGTGATTAAAGAAGGCAAAAAAGGAAAGTTCAACCTTGCAACCTTTTCTTGTTTTATTACTGAGGTCAAAATGTGTTGAAACTAAGTGGAATTAACTCTAAATGTTAACCTGACTATTGTCATAGGGGCAGAAATCCACCTTGTTTGTGACAGTTGACCTGCCTCCAAAATCTCACTCCTCACACAGTACTTATTCTTGACCAGGACAATTATATTCTCATTATTAGAAACAAAGCATAACATAATTCTAGTATAAAGAAGGAACTTTATTAACATTATTATTATTAGGAACTTCATGTAACTCAGATTTCTTTCAAAGTAGTTAGGTTACGTTATGGAAAGCTAATCTCCATAAGCACAAATGAATGAAGGAATGATAAGAGGCTGGGGAAACCTGATTATCTAATCAGAACAAACATAACTCAGCTTCCCTCAGGGTCATTGAAAGAGGATGATGAAGGCATTGTCTGAGCATAAGACCCAATAGACACAATTCAAACAGAGAGGCTCTTCCTGGCTAAGGGAGGGAGACTATAAGCAGGATGGGGACCAACATTTAAAACAGTCTGACAGTGCCAGGACAAGGGGAAAATGGCTTTAAACTAAATGAGAGTAGGTTTAGGTTAGATGTTAGGAAGCAATTCTTTATTCAGAGGACAGCAAGGTGTTGTGAGCCTGGGAGGTGCTCAAGGCCATGTTGGACAGGGCCCTGGGCAGCCTGAGCCAGGGGTGATAACCCTGACCAAGGCAGGAGGGTGGGACTGAATGATCTTTAAGGTTCCCTCCAACCTAAGCCATTCTATGATACTGTGATTACTCCCTACAGGGGAGTGAGATTCATTAGGAAATGCTAAGAATAACAGTTTGAGATTCTGAGAGACTTATAACATTACATGAGTTATTTCAGAAAGGGAATTAAAATGGATTGGGGAAAAACAAGCATGGACAAGAGAGCCAAGGGGATGAAAAGGAGATTGAGGGTACATACTCTGACTCATTACTAGCTGGACATGGGGACATGGAGCTGTAGCAGCCTCACCTATAGTGAGTTACTGAATTCAGCAACTTGTGATGTTTGTTGCTACCAGATACAGCAACTCCTAACAGATGTTAACACCCACTACTGAAGAAATTTATATTCCACTTTAACTGCTTCAGGCTGAGCTTTCCGAAGGCTAGCACATTTCGTCATTTTCTGATTAGCTGTTTTGCCAAATTCTAGCAATGTTTTCTAATACAGACTTTTGAAGTATTAGTCTAATACAGAGTTTGAAGTATGAAGATAATTGATAGCCCACTTAAAATAAGTTACTAGACAGGAGATAGAGAGTTCTTTCATATTTACTGGAAGATGCAACTGTGCTGATTGATTTAATTTACATCTTTATTCTGCAGCATCCATTAAGAATACCACATAAATTGAGTGCCCAAATCAGCGAAGCGTCTACAGATAGCAGTATGAAATCATTTTTCTAGCTGCTGAATATAAAATAAAAATCAAACCTGTAAGATCTGCATAAATACCAATTTGCTCAATCATTTGAAACACATATAAAGTCAAATGATAAATGCTTCCACCTTTCTCCTCAGCATCCTCTTGAGGTTGTTCTTCTCCCTCTGATGTCAGCATTTCCTGCATTTCTCTTCTATAAGTGAAAGATTATTACTCTTAAGACTTACATAAACACCACTGAAGCAAAATAAAAATCAAATCTAAAGATTTAAAATGTTATTGTAACATCGTAACAAAACGGCTGATGAAAATGAATTTAGCAAAACAATCTTCTGCCATGTAGGTATTAATCTAATAAGATATCTCTCAAAGTTAACCCATACTTGATTATTACACATCCGCCAGGACCAGGCTTAATGTATTTTTTTAGTGCACTTGTGTCGATTGATAAATGCACTGATACTTCCAATACAAAGTAAAGCCAGAATTTTCTTGTAGTCATTTTAAATGTTCCAGCATTGAGTATTTTACCTTTCCTCTTCTTCTTCTTCTTCTCCCTTTTCTAATGCTTCTTTTGCCAGTCTTTTCAAAATCTTAGCATTAATTTCATCTTTATTTGCTAAGTATGTTCTGCGTAGTATACAGCCTCCTGCAATGCAATTATACAACAATAATTAGTTTTATGCAGCTGTACAAGCCTGAAATTCTTTGAGCTATAAAAATGATAAACAACTCTATGACTTCTTTTTAATGCCTGGAAAAGGTATACACACCACCGAAATGTTATAATTCTGTTTCATAGGGTTTTAGAGCTTCGTTCTCAATTTCAAGCACCTAATAAAATGAATCTGGGATACAGCATAGTTATGATTAAGATTGTGAGGTAATAGAGCATTGAGAGGATTTATTTTATACTTCCATGTATCATTCATTACTCTGGCATTTATTTTGTTTGGATGTGTACAAAAGAAACGATGAAGAAACAAATGAAAAACATTCAAATAAAGATACAGAAATTATGCATACATATACCACTAAGGCTGGTTGACAGTAAGGAAGAATGTGCTGTTCATTCTAGGAGCTCTATTGACTTCTCTACTTTGGGAAATAGATTTATGATTTATGGCTACATGGCTGAAATTCATTTCAATCAGTTCAGCTATGCTAATCTAGGTTACCTCAGGGAGCAGTTTACAAAGTAGTGACTCAAAATGCTGCAGAAAATGTTAACTCTGGTACTACATTATTATTTAGGGACAGAAAGAAGTAAGAATTAAATAAGGAGTTTAATAACAGATAAGTTACCCCAAGGGCAGACAAGTGTGCCATGCAGGAAAAAAAAAGAACACACACTTTGAAAGCCCTAGAGAGGTCTTCATATGAAAACCTCTGCAGTGGACCACAAGTCTGCCCTTTCCAAAGGAAAACAGAAGGGCAATGACCTGTATCAATATGGTTCCCAAGATGAGTTGTTTACGCCCAAACTCTCTGATATAAAGACTATTAGTCAATCTTTTCTGATTAATAATTAATCTTTTTTGTTAATAATTCTGAAAGCATCTACCCCACCTCAGTCCTTTCCCCACAGAAAAGGCTAAAACTGTACTCCTGCTGTTTGCAGTTTAGTATTAACTAATCATATATGATATTAACATTACACCATATTGTTCCGCTTATTACTGTAAATATCACTCCGTTAACTTTAGCTTACTACATGCCAGCTACATAAATTAAGATGCTTTTTGTCATTGAAAGGGCAGTTTTTACTACTGAAAAACATTCTGATAATGGATTGGGTTGAGCAAGTAATGATTATATAAATTGTCATGGGGCAATAAAACTTGCTGTGTGATATAAATCAATTAATCTATTAAGACATGATTTGGCAAGCAAAACTTATAGTAATACATGAATCTGTTTAGTTTTTCATACATGGTAGCAACCTTCCTTCTTGCTTGAAACCTTAAAAGCAAAATCTCTTCATCTCAGTTCATGGATATTAAGCTATGGATCAAGCTGGGTAGAAAGTTCCTCAGTCTTTTTTGTCATCAGAATGGGGAACAAGATACGCCTGCATACAAGTACTCCCCTCTTTTCTCTTAAGCAGAGAAAGTTTACAACCCATAATCTGCTTTTACAAACAGGTCAATGATTTCACAGGCAGAAAAAAGTCAAATTACAATCTGGTGGCCAGACAAACACAAAATAAAAGTCTGCAAGGGAAAGTCCATGAGAGTCCAGTGCTACATACTAGTAGTACTGACTGTGAAGAGGAGACTATAAACAGATTTGTAAAAGAAAAGAGATAAGGTTAAGTTTCATAAGTATTCATTTACTAACCATTAGTTTCTGTATCCTTAAGACAGACAACAGTGTCAGGCAGAAGTCCTCTTTCTGACAAAGCTGACCAGTGACCTTCTGACAAAGGAAAGTTATCCACTACCCATCCTCCTTTTTCTGGAGCACCAGGAAACCTGTCTTTATTCTTCTTCGTAAGCTGTTATAAAATGTCAGGTTCAGTAACATAAAAAGACTAATATAGAGTGTGAGCTCTTTAAAAAGGCTGTACAATACACATAACTACCTAAATGTTATCACTCCTTATTGTAATATCATGTTAAAAAAAAAAAAAAAAAAAAAAAAAAAAAAGGCATTTACGGCTGTACATGTGAATTAAATAAAAACATTTTAAACAAAGACAGATGGGTGTATTAATCATTTTCTAGGGCTACCTATAAACAGTTTAGGTTTTAGTTTCAAGACATACAAACCAGTGCACGAGTCTATACCTAGGATAAACCTGCGAACGCAATTATTTTCACACACTTTGTCTGATGTTGAGATCTTTAACAGTGACTAAATACGTAAGAATGGGGTAAGTTTACTGTGATACTACTCTGAGAAAATTCTCCCAGTCTATGACAGTTTGTAGCCTGGGGACTTCGGAAGATATAAGCTAATACATACATACTATTTTTATATTAGCCTTAATAGATTTGACTTTCATGCTCTTGCTCAGTCTCTAATTAACTCAACATAAGCTTTCAGACTATGTCGTATAAACCAGACTGATCTTACAAACTATAAAATTAATATTAATAATATTAGTATTAATATTATATAATATTAATAATGTCTAAAATGATACAGACTCCTCTTAGAAAGAAAGCGCTTTTCTGTAGAGTACTTGTAGTTTTACCTCTGCAATAGCTCTCTCCAGTATTTCTGCATATGTTTCAGGTGACAGCATAACTTCAGATTCTGATGACCCTTCCACAGCTTCTTCCACCACCTCTTCATCTTCTGGGTGGTGATCAGTTAACTCTGACATTTTTAACAAAACAGATTTTTTTTAAGCACTTCACAATTTTCATATTTCTCCTCTGATCAGAATTGACTACTTGGCAATGAAATGCAACCACAGCAGAAGAACAGTGTAGCAGTCATTGTAAGCAATACTACAGAATAGTACTGTGAAAGAATCAGATAGTATCTGTGAATGCATTGCCTGAGTATTATTATTCACTTAGTTGTTTTTCTGTGTGTGTTTGACTTTACACCTATTCCCTTATCTATCAAAGAGTTTGCAATGATCTTATGCTATAGAAAGACAGAATGTAAATAAAAACACCAAACTTACTATCAGAACACTCACTTAGCTCCTACAGAAGTTACTGTTTGTTTGTTTGCTTGTTTTACCTGTGCACTAATACATTATTATCAAGTGAACTAATCTAGATATATTTTAATTACAAAATTTACTATTTCTTTTTAGGTTTCTCAAAATAAGCAAGCAGGAAAAAAAAAAATTTAGAATAGTCCTACAAGTGTAAGTGAGTGTCATGGTTTTGCAATGTTGTAATTTTGCTATCAGTATTCCACATCATAACATCATGTTAAGCACAGATAATTTTGACGAATCTGCTGCTCACAGAAAGAAGACTACATGTCCCAGGGAGCACCACGGTCAGTCATATGACCAGGACTATATAATCTCACTTCAGTGCTGGACTCGCTCTCTTGGATCCTGCCAGCCAGGGGGAGAGCCGTGTGGGAGCGTTCCAGCCGTTTCGCCTAGAGTTACAGTAGGCCTCTCGGTTTCGGGACTCACTCTCTCTTATTTTACTCGATTCGTTAGCTTTAATTCCAATTATATTGTATTATATTGTGTTATTCTGTATTCCGATATAGTATTTAGTAAAATAGTGTGCCTCCTTAGATCGCTGCCGCTGTATTTATTTCCTTTTCTCTGTTTTCTTTTCCTTCTGGGCCAGCGGCCTGCGGGCCGACTGCCCCCCTGTCTTGGGTGCAGGTAGATTTTAGGCTAACCCACGACAGTGAGGAGAACAAGATTATATTTCACTTTTTAATTGGCAAGACGCTGTGACAGCATGGAATAGCATGCTTAGAATAGCTAAGATTTAATTTTTACCTTCTGGGATGACAGCAGATTCTTCTGTACTACTCCCCTCTTCAAAGTGTACTTCTTTTCTCATTTTCTCAGTTTCTTCAGAATTATCTGCTTCTTCGGCACTAAGTTCTTCTTCCAAGCCTCCTATAATTACAAAACCATAATAGAGTCATGGAAAACTAGAGAAGTAGGAAATTCTTTTACACAAATACTTCACCACTAAATCCATGTGAAATGGATTCATGCCTACCCTTCAGAGAAAAGAGATCAAAAAGATGATGAGAGCCAGACAAGATTTAAAAATACACAAGTCCTGAACACTTTTTCAAGTTCAACAGATTTCATACCCCCCCTTGCTGATCCCCAGAAGGGAATGGTGTGGTTCAGTTTGAGCTAGATGTCATCTGAGCACAGTATTAAATTAAAATATTTTTTTTAAGAGATATTAAAATATAGTGTTGTTTTCGTTGTTTTAAAATATTTCCCATATTCATCAAGCTACAGATATGTAGGCAGCTTAAGAAGTCTAGATATGACCAGAGACAGAGAATCTTGTGTCCAATCTGAGACAACATTTTTGGAAGGCTCCCTCGAGGTGTAAAATCTTTAGTTCAGGAGTTCATAGAAGCTGCATTCTTGAAGAAAATTTCAGTTTTGCAAATATTAGCTTTTCAGAAAGTTGTTCTAATGGAAAGTTTCTGACCAGCATCAGTCAGAATCAATTTGTTCTTTCAAAAATTGCTTGGAAAACTTATAACACTCACAGTCATCTACTTTAGAATATTTATAAATAATACCAAAAATATTGAATTCTACTCAGCTTCCCTGCACTTCATGTTCCTTTGGTTCTTATTTCACACACAGTAAACACAACAATTTCTATAATACTTTATAAGTAATCTAGAGCACTTCCTAGTGACAGCAATTATTTCTGTTAAATTACCTATACCAAAGAGAGCTTAAATGACCACAGAACATCTTACTCACCTGGTTCTTCCGATTGCTTTTCAGATTCCAATCTATCTTTCACTGCTGCTGTAGCCTTTTCTATTTCATCCCTTCGCATTCGTTCAGCCTCTTTTTCTCTTAATTCTTCCACATGAGATTGAATGAGTTCAGCCATATCAAGAACCTAGGGGAATTATTTGAAGAAATATGAATAGTACAGAAGACACATACGAGACTGGACCCAACAGCTGTACAGTGACATGAATTTGGAAAAGCTCTGTAAATTTTAGAAAATTTACATATAATTTAAGTGGGTTTTTTAATGTGTGCATAAAATAGTTTCTAATTTGTGATTACGTTTAATTAGTTTATACATGTCTATATATTCAGAATACTCTTTTGCTCAGATAAACTGACAAACATTTGTGTGACACTGAGGAGAAAAATAGGTACTTTATGTAAATGAATTTCACTATATTATCATTTGTATAATATGTATACTTGCAGTAATATTGTTAATGTTTGCAGTATGTATGCTAATGACACAACAAAAATAAGAATGTATTTAACAGACTCCTAAATCTTAGCTGATAATTGTGTTACATAAGACATTTACAAACCCACCTTTCCTTTGTATTTGTTTGCAATTAGGTTACAAATAGTCGTTCTCCCTGACATTGGAGGACCAAATACTAGAACTTTACAAGGAGGCATTGGCATTGGTGGTAACAAGTAAGGGCGCGGATTCAACATAAACATTTTCAGTGCCTCTGGGGATGACAGCACGTACATTTTACCTAGAAAACTTTAAGCAGAAGAGAACAGATTTAGACAGCTGTCTTACAGAACAGAAATATAATTGTTAAATTCCACTAACCTGACAGCCAACTCTGGGATTCCCATTACAATATCACCGTTTTTGAGAGCCACAGGACATACTTGTCCCCACCTGCTTCTACGCCATCGGTATCTGGGTGCTATTAGCTTGAATGATGACAGAACACGGAGAATCTCATCCTGTTTATTAAAACGGAAATAAATGCATATGCAATTTTTGTACAAAGTGACATGTGCCTTGTTCTGTGCAATATTTTATTGGAGAGCAGGCAAATCTGAACAGAAAATCAAATCATGCTTTAAAAAATGTTTTAAAAAATACATGCATATATCAGAATCGTAATGCAATGTTAAGGATAAACTATTCAGGTTTTAAATTTCAGTTAATCAACAAGTACTTAAAATAGTTCCTGTAGGGTTCAGTAATTATTTCCAGAAGTTTAAAAAGATTAAGAGGTACAAATAAGCCATTTATTGATGGAGACAGAAAATAGCCAAGCTTTCTTCTAAAAGGGATGAAGAAAGGACCAAGATCAGGGAATAGCAAGGCCAAAATATTCCTTTTAAGTATGCGGAAACATTGTGTGATAAGTTTAAATGTAAATAAAATAAAGAAGGCAATTAGTGAGTGAATTCTGAAGTTTATGTTTACTCTAATTTACCCAGACAAGAGCTGGCTACGAAGACCTGCTGAAGGACCTTCAGAATCTATGCAGCTGGGCATTAAAATAATATTTTTACATAGAAAATAACGAGCTCTTACTGAATAGATCTTGAAGTTACAATACACACTTCAATAAAAATATATGATCAATGCCCAACTGCAAACAGAAAAACAAACTGAATGTTTGGAAAAAAAGAGAATAACATGTTTAGGTACATTTTTTACTGCATAAATCCTGTTCTCCTCTTTATTCCCATGTGCATTCTATTACCAAAATACCAAAAAGTGTGCAACAGAGCTGGCGATGTTTCAGAAGAAAGTGATACGATCAATAACATAGAATGTATTTAATCTGAAAGAGATAAAATTGACTATTTTCTTCTAACGGATTATTCTTTCTTCACTGCTCAGACAAATATTTTCTCCAAAAATTAATTAAAATCACCCAGCTTATCTTTATTAATTGCAGGTCTTTATTCAAATTTTTAGGTGGATTTCAGATCCACAATTATCTTAAATTCGCATTTCTAGAAAATGAAGCTACAAAACATGCAAATATGCCCTTATTGTATGGCAAAACAAACTGGTTGCAATGAAAGAAAGACGTTACAGTGTAAGTTCATTGAAGAAAAAAAATAAATACTATGATTATTATTGCAGTCAATCACATTTCGGAAAAATCACACTTACATTTTCCACTCCCTCCAACATTTCTTCTTGCGGACTCTGAAGCCTAATTATAGGAGCTCCATTTCGAACACCCATTGACTGAAGTCGAATTACCACTGACTGAAAAGAAATGACTGACTCAGTACCAATGCATGGAATGGAATGGAATAGTTCCATAATAGTTTTTGCCTTGTTCATAGGTAAAATCGTTGGAAAGCATTAAGCAGCTTCATTGCATTTAGTATGAACCTTTGGTTGTGATGTTCACAAATCATACCGGATGAAATTTCATATACTGGCTGTGCAAATTGATGTGAGTGTTTTTTTTCCCTGTATGATCCATAGGATCCATAGGAGTCAAGCATAAATTTAAATACAAAATGTTACTCAATTCATTTCAAACAGGAGAGCAGAACAAACATGAACAGCTCACCTTCTACATTGTCAAAGACAATATCTCCCTTCCTTTTCAACTCTATATTTTAGATTCATACTTAAAGCAAGTCTTACAGCTGAGGCAGGGGATAAGATTATTTATCATCAGATTTTATCACTGTAATTTTTAATAGGGAGAATAAGTTGCTGAGTTAAAAGCTAAGAATCTCAGTATAAAGACTCAGAAGAACTGTCAAAGTGAAAATAATGAAGTCCTCTGTTACACTGTAAAACACTATCAAAGATCATAAAAATTCTGTCATTATTTCAGGTATCAGCACGTTAAGCCAGTTCTGTAAATATATCATACCAAAAATGTTTTAATTTCACATGCTTGTATTTATTCTCAACACTAATGCAATCTATAAAGCACTGAAAAGGGAAGGATACGCTGTAAAGGGGTTTGTGGTCTACCTGGAAATATTGCCCTGTACCATACATGTAAGCCTGGGGCTCTGCAAATTATATAGTTGTTTTACAGAGCAATAGAAGTACACATTTCAAAGGCGATGCTTTATAATAATAATTAGGTGAGTTTTATACTGAACTTAAAAATATGTTACCATCTTAAGAAAGCAAACAATCCACAGAACTGAGAAATTAATTTCTAGTGGAAGTTGATTAAGTTGGTACATAGCTTACTTACAGCAAGAAGTTCATCTGGTTCCCGATTTCCATCCAGTTCAATAAGATACTGTGAATCCTGTTCAGCCATTAAAACCTGTTTAAGAACAAAGACACATTCATCAGTTGAGTATAGTTAACCAGATAATGACATTGAAGCTCATTTTGTTCCTGTAAATATCAAAGCTTGGACTACTGGGGATTTCAGTATACTCAAGATTCTTTGAACTGATGTCTTAAAATATCTCAAGATTCCAGAGTAAAATTAAGAATCAGATATGAAAATCTTGTCCCATTGATTTCGGTATATGTTTCAGAACTTGGGGAAATGTTGTAGTGTGCCTTGTGCTCATCGCCATTAAATGTCTCAAATAAAGCAAACAAACAATCAAACAAAAACTCAAAATATTGTATGATATTTTAAACAAAGAATTATCATGATGTTTTGTTTCTTTTTCTTACTTCTAAAGAACGAAGCATTATATCTTTATACAAGCCAACTCTTTCCTCCATATTTTCAAGCATATCTTCAGGTCTTTGCACTAACTGATGAATCATTTCTGACATCTTAAGTGAATCTTGCTCAATCTGGGGAAGCAAAAGTTAAATACTTCAGTGTAAAGAAAAGAAATAATGTACTAAACTAAATTTTTGTCTACAGCCAGAAGTAAATATAATAATTCTCTGGAGTACCCCAACAAGAGCCCAGTTATTACTGGCAGTGATCCTACTCCTGATGCAGTACCTGAAAACTGAGAGTTGTGTGACTGGAACTTGCACAGGTAAGTCTGTGTCCAGAATTAGAATCCAACCCAAATTTAAAATGAATTACTTTATGAAAATACACAAATTGTATTTGGAGTAGTCTAACACCAAATCCAGAAAACAAGTTTATATCCCACATACACTAGTAAAACAAATAAAATTTATGACTCTTGTATTTTCTCAGACAAAAATACAAGGCAATGTAAAGTCATCATTCTGATCCAGCCTTTTAACTTTGGGAAAGAAACACTTCAGCTACTTCTAAGTTCAGGGCTGACTCTAGGTTGAGCTATACATTAATCAGCACTTGCTGTCATTTATACCTATCATTTTAACATTACCCCACATAGCTTAAAGAAGAACAGAAACTGAATTAAGATTAGAACTCAGCAAAATTAGTTCATAATCTAGTATGGTGATATTTTAGAATGTTGGAATTTGTTCTGCTTTATCCACAGTACATTTTAATACTTTACTCTCTTTAGAAATTAGCATCACTTACCTCTTCTTCCATCTCTTCAGCTTCAGCTTCAGCTTCTTCATTCTCCTCTTCAAGCTGATCACTACTTTTCTTTTGTTTTTCTATAAGACTGGGATCCCACTGCTTCCTCTGATATATTTGCCCTGAATCAGGGCGTTGCCTTTGTCCTGATACTCTTTGGCATAAGTCATAGTCTGAACACTAGCAAGGAATATGTAAAAGGAAATGTATTTAGTGTACTGCTATAATCATATTATGCTTCCTAAACCTGCAGAATATGGGGAACAGGAAACTCTTTGGCAAATACTTGGATTCATAAACTTCTTCTTTAACAAATTCTAGACAAATAAACACATTTACCAACAGCAAAATTACTTGGGGCAAAAATAAAATATTTAATAAGTTATCCCCTTCAGCATTTTACATTTTGTATCAGCAATGTAGCTACTAATTGAGTGCATTTTGCCATATTTAGTTATTTGCAGCTGTAGTTCAGGAATGAATCTTTTGCAGACAGGCTTCTGATTGCTCTTGCAGTCAATGCTAAAGAGGTTTTGACTTGAGCAAGATTAAATCAATTTTAGTAGGTACCTCTGACCTTGTAGATCTTAACTGTTACCAAAAACATAGTGATATTGTCTCAGTGGTTAAGGATTTTCAGCAGTTTGAAGCTCTGGAAGAATAAGCATGGGTTTTTCTGCAAAAATCCCTGCAGAGTATATTAGTTTAACATTAAACACAGATCTTGTGGTTTAACCTGGCAGGCAGGTAAGCATCACACATTTCTTTGATCACTCCTTCCCCCCTTCCCAAGTGAAATCAGGGAGAGATTTGGAAATAAAATAGAACTCATGTTTTCATAAAAACTATTTGCTATTAACACTACATTGGCAGAAACCAGGACAATGGGTAAATCTGGATGTAGCCTTAAAATTGATATCTTAAATTGATATATACTGCGGAACTATAGGAGGAATATGATAAATAATTTTTCTTCCCTTCTGAATTACTAAAATTTATCCTTCAAACATGAGTGAAAAAATCTGAGATAACAAGAAAACGTTGCAGTCAATGAGCTCAAAAGGTGACAGAAAGGGAAAGTCAATTTCTATAGAGGAAGACGGAGCTTCTGAGATCACATTGCTAGCAAAAGTCATAGTACACACACTACCTAAGGTATTCCTTGAAATGCAGCAATACTTCAGGATATTTCTATATTTACACTCTAAGAGACATATGGCTGACACTGACTGCCATATGACATAGCACATTGTGAAACAGGGAAGAAGAATTTGGTCAGATATGATTCTTTTTTTGTAGGTTTTCTGTCACTTTTCTGGCAAAGTGGTAGAGTTGGCCCATGCATGAAGTCTTAGCATCTGACAAACCATGCAAATACAGCAACAAGAATCAACATTTTAGCATACAATACCAGATGCTCACTATTCAATGATGTCTCAGAAGCCCATTCAACACATTTGGAGTATAAGGAGGAAAGAATCTAGTTCATAATGAAACACTACAGGAAGGGTGTGTTCATGACTGTACGTACTTGTACAATAGGAATGCAAGGACTATAGATTTGACTGAGTTGTAGGACATACTCATTATTTTACATGGTTAGTGCTTATAACAGAACCAACTAGTGGAATTTTAGTCCACTATAAAAGAGACTAATTCATTACCTCTCAATAAATGCTATATTCAAAAGCATAGGAAAAAATACTATCTTCTGACTTATGCAATATGTAAGTCTTCTAATAATTAGGCAAATGACTAGCAAGTTATTGAAAGTGACATTACCTTAATGTTAATCAGGAAATCTGGTTTTAATTTCAGATTTCTTATTTTCTCCATTTGCTGTGAAACAGTCATATATTCCTCTGAGAGAGAAGGAAATCCACTGAGAACATAACCTGCAGAGTACATATTAACAAATCTTTTAGAAAGTTATTACAAATATACAAGTAGTTATAGTTATCTCCTTCAGAAGTAACATCTACATAGTGGCACAAGTTTAAACCACATACACAACACTGTTAAAAAAAATATGCACCTATGTCTCCTCCAAATTAAATAGATACATTAATGTATTGGTTTCAACATAACATAGGACTCAGAAAGCCTTTTAACTCAGTTGTGAAATATAAGAAATATGTAGACATTAAGGATCGTATTCAGACAATCTACTTCACATACCTAACTCACATTGTAGTGATTAAAGGGAAATAAGCTTTTAGGGACCATTTTTTGCCACTAAAAGTCATTGTGAAAGACACTGCAAAAATAGCCACAATAGCCTTTAAAAGCTGTTGCTTGCATTGGAAATAAAAGACCTTAGAATGAGAACAAAATAACAACAGCCAAACCAGGCTTGATTGGCCAGCATTACTAACTTCTGTTTAGGCCTGACAGAGCAGCCTCCGTATTGAGTGCTGCAAGTAACCTGCGTTTCTGTATGACAGAGCAGGCTTCAACTAGCAGTGACCCACACCTCCAGTGTGCATGTGAGAACTTCTGGGGAGCTCTCTCAATGGTTTGCAGATTAGATTGGAGGAAATGGCACACCTGAGGCAGGAGCACCCATGTTTCCAACAGAATGCACTCTCAGAAAAAGGAACATGTGCTTCTAATACCCACCCAACTCTGAGAGAAGGAGGTCTTGAGGGTTCTGGTGGATGGAAAGCTGAATATGAGCCAGCAGTGTGTGCTCGCAGCCCAGAAGGCCACTTGTGTTCTGGGTGGCACCACAAGAGGGGTTGCCTGCAGGTTGGGGGAGGTGATTGTTCCCTCTCCTTTGCCCTTACAAGGCCCCATCTGTAGTACTGTGTCTAGGTGTGGGGCAGCCACCACAGAAAGGATGTGGAGCTGCCCAGAGATGGTCAAAGGGCTGGAGCCTTTCATATCAATACTGCATTGTGTTTTGTTGCTGTATGGCGGATGGCAGCAAAGTCTGACAGAATGGAATCTGACATGGAAATGCAGATAAAACAAAGGTAGGTTATTGAATTCCTCCATTTGGAAGAATTGCCACCTAATTACATTCATCAGTGCTTTCTGAATGTTCATGGAGACCAAACAGTGGATGTGAGCACAGTGAGGCAGTGGGTGGTGCATTTCAGCAGTGATGAAAGCAACAGTGGGTCATCTCTGCTGGTGCAGATTTTTATGTGTGTGACATGCAGGCTTTTGTTCATCCAGAGAAAACACATACGTAATGGTGGTGCTTATGCTGAAAAATAGTGCCTTGTAGCTGAGAATATTCTCTATCAAATAGAGTATCAAATAGGGCTCTTTGTATCTGTTGTAGTTTCCATGGAAATAAATAGAAGGCATTATTTTTAAAGCAACCTATATTAAGATAATAGCTGCCAAATAAAGAGTAATTAGAGCTGGAAATTACTTAACAAAAATTGGTTCTGGAGATGAGATCTAGTTAGTAGAAAAAATAGCGAGGACATAGGCTGTTCTACTACATCCCCATTTTGGGGATCTGTAATATAACAATTGGCTTGACTACAGGAACCAAACCTTTACTGACCTCATGTTTACAGTCTGTAGGATCTCTGCGGTCTTCTGTTATACACACATCATAGATATTTATCATCAGACTGACTCAGAGAAGAAAATTCACATTACACAAACTTCTCTTCAGGCTTTTATTAAAGTCCTGACCTTACAGAATAATAGCATTTTTGCTGCTCCTGCTTCATTCAAATGTCTCATTCCTCTTTGCCTAATTTTTTTCTACTTCTTCCCTGTTTATCTGTCTTTTGCCTAATGTTCCTAAAGCCTGGCTTCACCAGGTAAGACTGCTTCTTTTGTAGAATGTTGAGTCTTGGTCCAGAGAAGGAACAAAAACTTTAAAAGCTTACTGAAACTTGCTGGCTTTCAGAGCAGTAGAAATTTGACATTTTCTTGGCAGTAGACCTGACTCTTTTCTATAATGGTCATTTCAAATTAAAGTCTGTACTAGAAAAATATACTACTTTCTCATAACCTAGTCTCAGTGAGAAAATGGAAATAGAATAAACAGTTATGTAGACTTTACAACCTCACACTTCAAACAACCTTATCCTTTTTTTCTGTATCTTAAATGTTTAAAATATTTTGCTGGTATTTATTTATTTATTGTTACAGGAGTATTCAAGCCAAAATTCTGTATTTTAAATCCCACAACTTTGTATTCAGCTAACACTTTCCAATGAGAGTCATTGCAACACTTAACATTCATCTTCTCAGAATGAACTTAACATTGGATTGGAGTGATGCATGGAGTGATGCATTCTGAACTCCCATTTTGGTAAAATAAACCTTAAATACACTCCCTGAGTTGTTCCACAAGCAAAGGTGCACAACAAAGGGGCTACAGTCTAACATACACATATTTGAGCAGTAATAGGTGCAAAGTTTGACAAAACTGTGGTTCCTTAGAAGTTTAGACTGTAAATAGACTTACCAAAATGTGCAACTTCTGGTGATTCAATCTTTTTCAGAATCATTTCTGTAACAAGTTCTTCAGAAATACTTTGACCTTTGTAAAGCAATTCTTGACACTAAGGTAAAATGCAAAACATAGCCTTAGGCAATGCATATTTGCCAAGAATGTGACAAAATTTACTGTCAGATTACACTTCTTACCTTAAGGCCATATTCTGTTTCTTCATGAATATTTGTTTGAATTACTTCCAAAGCTGAAGAAGCACATCAGATAGATTAAAGTTAATACAATTCATAACATTTATTTTATATGTATATATAAAATACAAATTTATTTTACATGTATATTTTATACACAGATATGTCAGTGCAGGCCCACATACATATATATCTACAGACATACAAACACACATAGATGCAATTGCTTAAGTCATCTCCCTCTGCACCCTTGGGTTGATTATGACAATGGTCAAACATTTGAAAGTGCTGCCCAGCGAGATGGTAGAGTCTCACTCCTTGGGGACCTTTCACACTTGAATGGACATATCCTTGAGCAGTCTTCTCTAGCTGATAATCTAGTGATACCCTGTGAACTCTAAAGTTACCCTCTGAGCTAAATTATGATCCTGCATGTCGAATATTTTTTTATGTGCAAAATGAGAAAAAGCTAGCAAATGTTGAAGGAACATGTGTTTATGTACACGTGTGGATGCATCACAGTAAAAAAGCATAGTGAGCAAAAAAAGCTGAGACCGTCCGAATCTACTACAAATAAGTAAATAATGGACATAAAAATGCAGTTAGTGAGATTTACAGTGATGATTACTAAGAACTTTAAAATGACAAAGACTATATTACCACGGTAGATTGCCTAAGATTTTTTTGAGGAAGCTTGGTAGATGTTTGTTAGTACTGGTTTAAGTACATTTGAGCAATGTGGATTGGCTTCATTCATAAATTCATTTTGAATTTATCTATTTATTGAATCTCACCTATGTTTCAGACCAGGCATTAACCAATCCCATTAGTTAAAAATTTACTTAGGTTAAAAATCACTTTCAACAAACATATTTTTTTTCATATTATTATCCAAAGCCTTCAACATAAGACAAAGATACTTCATTTGATAAGTAACCCTATATTTTCACAGAAACATGAAATGTCACAACGTCCACTAGAGGGCTTTTATTAGAGCAGTGAAAAATACTGAGGGTACATTTTAAAGAACATATGAAATGAAAATGAAATGAAAATGGATATCAAAATATTTAATTCATAATATCAAGGTTAACCTATCATATCAGATTTTTATGTAATTAGACTTATAATTTTGTGGTTGTCAACCCATTCTCCATCATATTTGAAAAGTCATGGCTTTCAGGTGAAGACCCTGGTGACTGGGAAAAGGGAGACACTGCTCCCAACTTTTTAAGAAAGGGAGAAAAGAAGACCTGGGGACCCACAAGCTGGTGAGCATCATGTCTGTGCATGGAAAGATCATGGGGCAGATCCACCTGGAAGACATGCTAAGGCACACGTGAGGTGATCCAAGATAATTTGATGAGACTGGAGAACCTCTCCTACAAAGACAGGCTGAGGGAGCTTAAATTGTTCAGTCTGGAGAAGAAAAGGCTGTGGGAAGACCTCATTGCAGCCTTCCAGTACTTGAAGGGAGATTATAAATAGTAGGGAGACTGACTTTTTACATGGTCTAAGAGTGACAGGACAAGGGGGAAATAACTTTAAATTGAAAGAGGGAAGATTTCTGTTAGACATTACCATCCTTTACTCAGAAGTGGTAAGGAACTGGCACAGCTGCCCAGAAAAGCTGTGGCTGCTCCATCCCTGAAGGCATTCAAGGCCAAGTTGAATGAGACCCTGGGCAGCTGAGCTGGGGGGTGGCAATCCTGTCCACATCAGTGGGGTGGAACCAGATAGGCTTTAAGGACCCTTCCAAACTTGTATCTTGTATTCTAATGCATAATGAGAGAGCTTAGCTATGACTTCTGAAACAAGCCATTGAGCTGTTTTTCATATTAGAAACTTGAAAGTACCAGCTACATTCCTTCCATGATTTCTTACACTGCTATAAAACCATGCTTCTGTTTCTTGGAGTTCATCCCTCCTCTCTCCTTCCTCCTTTACTCCCTCAGCCTCCCACCCTCTCCCCCCCACCTTGTATTAGGCACAGAACAAATACAGAAGGGAAAGAGATCCTTCTATTTTTTCATGGTCTGTATCAGAAAATCTCTGTGTTCCCTGGACTTCAATCACTTCCCTCCACATTAACTAAAAGAATCACACAAATCACTTTACAGGATTGAGAATGTAATTTGGTTATTATGTTACACATATCTCCTTCTAAAACCAAGAGATAATTAATTTAATACAATGTTCCAAACATAGTGTATGTTTACCTTCTATTAAAATGCATTTCCACATTTGTGCTAGTTTGCTAGCTAATGTTTTCTTTCCAGAACCCTTAAAAAGAAAAATATTATAAAAACAGTTAAAACCAGCCATCAGGACTAGGACTTCTGACATATGCTATAGAAAAACATAAACATTCATTTTAATACCATTTATTTCACACTTTCTAGCACTGCGAATTCACTGTTACTGCCCATCGCAGCTGAGTAGCTAAAAAGTAATGGTACTAACTTTATTAGTGAGTAATTCTGTTTAAAGCTCAGCTATGATTTGCCCATAAGTTCCTATGAGAAGCTGTAACACTGAAATTTATTATTTTCAGTCTCAAAGCAAATTATGATGAAAATCTCTTCAGTTATTTCTAAGAGACATACAGATAATATTTTGACTAAAACAATGAATACATCAAAACTGTCCCAGTTGCTCAACAAACCTGTTTTAGATACAGACAAAATCCTTATTTTATCCTTTAAATTAATTCAGAGGGACCAACGTAACCAAGAATAATGAGTTCTTTATGAGTATGTCTACCTCAATAGGATTTTGCAAATCTCACAAGATTCCACCACTAGGAATACGCCCTTTTGTCCAAGGCATTCATGAAGACTTCTTTTTTTGACAGTCTACATGCCCGAGATAAATATTGTGATCGAAAAATACTAAAAGAAAATAAGGACAAATAAACTACTCTCTCAATTAGCATTATACCAATAAACACAGCCCAGTCATAGCTCACATCTTTCAGGTGTGATGGTGTAATGAGAATATATGCATTTGGTTTAGCTTCAATGGTACTAAGAATCACCTTAAATAAGTTAGGAGCACACATCAGCCATATAAATAAAAGGTAGCATCATAAAAATAGAATGTTTAAAACTCTGACCTCTTGGCCAGGATTCTTCGTTTCCAACCCTTTGTTAAAATCTCTAAATCTGTCTAGTATTAATATCAATCATTTGCTGAATGCAATGATTTCAAAAGAGAATCTCTCCTATCCATTTTTTGCATCGTCTTTCAATGAGCATTTTATGTTTTCAGTCTCTAAAAATCTGAAGATACTTTTTCCATAGAAAGTTAGAAGACCGAGGTTTGTTTAAACCAGACAAGCCAGACCACTGTAGTTTTCAGCAGATCTGAATGCATTCTTTAAAGTCTCATGCTGACTGAGGTTTGCTTTTCAGCTATAACCTTGTGCTCTCACACTGTGATGCTTGCATCTCATCCAATGGCAGAAGAACACCTTGGCTTCTTGCTCATTTCGGTCATATGTAAAGATTTGCAGCTGAGCATTATGCTGGAACCAAGGCATATAAATAATATAGAACTGCACACACTGAGGACTGGGAGCCTTTCAGCCTGGTGAAAGAAGTCTTTGAAGAAAGGAAATGTATCTGCATCTCAGCTGTATAGACGTTTCCCATGATATAATCTTCCACTGTCTTTTGATGATCTGTGCTGGCAAAGTGCACAATGTAGGATGGGTACATGTTACTATCTGGTGTGGCCCAGACAGAGGGATTTGAGGGTGTGCTTTGGTGGGTCAATTGGCACTGAAGGGTAGGTTGGTTGTAGGTGGATATTGCTTCTCTGCAAATTTCTATATGGTCATTTCAAACTGTGTTATGGTACCTAATGAAATCACATACAGAGCTGCTTGAGAACATGGTGTTCACACTGGAAATTGAGTGCTCCGGGGGTACTTTGGAGACAATGACACTGAAAAACAGCTTACAGAGCACCAGTGGTATGCTTGAGTGCCTACCAGGTTCAGTTCAGACATAAGGCAAACTTGCACCTGTTTAGAGCCTACTTCAGCACACTAAAGTGCTAATGTAAAACCACCCCCCAAATACTCTGCACTTGAGAGGAAGAAATCTGAGAACTTTATAATTGAAATGTAACATTATTCTTTTCTAAATCAAAGAGATCACAAATTATTTTTAAAGGAGAGAAGTCTTGAATTATAATCCTAATGCGGCACAGCTCATCAGGATACCAAGATGGACTTCAGTTTACCCTCACTTGCAAAGCATATAACTATGTTAGAGGTCATAAAAATATTTAATATCTCACTGCATGTCTGTAAGTCAGTATATTAATCTGAAGGTTCTTTCGTGACTACTTATGTCTTTGTCATAGAATCATAGAACGGCCTGGGTTGAAAAGGACTACAGTGATCATCCAGTTTCAACCCCCTGCTGTATGCAGGGTCACCAACCACCAGACCAGGCTGCCCAGAGCCACATCCAGTCTGGCCTTGAATGCCTCCAGGGATGGGGCATCCACAACCTCCTTGGGCAACCTGTTCCAGTTGTCACCACCCTCTGTGTGAAAAACTTCCTCCTAATATCTAACCTAAACCTGCCAAGTTTACTGAAAATTAGAATAGTAAAATAATAAAGACAATCCAGTTGCCATTAGGAAAACATCTAATACTTCGGATATATTCCAAATAGGTGCCTTTTCATTACAGGAATACCACTTCCTCACACACTCGAATAGTCATTCAGGCCTCATTAGATGTGTCAGAATCTTTACCTCAATCTGCAGTATTTGCTAAGTAGAGATGATGAAATAGTAGCCCCCTGCTTTACTGCAGTGTCCCTACACTAATGCTTTCGAAAGGAAAACTGCTAGCAGTGCACCTAAGGAAAACAGTTAACTTCTATCAGACATCTTACAGGCTTTCCAAGGACTATCATGCACGTGGGCTTGGACAACAGAAAGAACTTTTCAGCTTCATCCTCATTGAAGATATCTGTGAAGGGCTGAGGCTGTTTTTCTTCTTGGGAAGCCATAAGTTACCTGAGATTGGAAGGAAAAAAAAGCTTGTTATAAAATATAGCTCACATATGCATAAAATGGCAGATACTTAAAAATAATAACGTGATAAAGCAAACTGCTTAGTAACAAACGGTGCTATAAGAAGGCAAAGCATTCAGTCGATATACACAGGGTGTAGAAGCGCTAGGAGCTGCTTCTGTATGGGAACCACCCCCACCTTCAGCTGCTGCCATACGGATGTTGACAACAACTCCTTTCTTCCTGCCTCTCCAACTGCCTGTAGCCTAAAGCAGTTCCGACACTCACCACCCAAGCAGCCGCACCACGGCTCTCTCCTCCCCAGCAGTCCTGGGGCAACCAGCTTACAACGGCCGCATCACGTGTGCGCGTCCTCGTCACCCGGCAACAAGAGAGCCCCGCCCCCTCCTCATAGCCCCGCCCCCTCCTCATAGCCCCGCCCCCTCCTCATAGCCCCGCCCCCTGTTCCCATCCTCCCCGCCAACGCGGAGTAAAGAGTGGCGAGGGTCTCTTCCCGGAGCTGTCCTTGGTGCTGAACCGCCCGCCCGCGGGGCCACAGGCTCCGTGCCTCCTTCCCGGCGCGACGCCCACCCGCCCCGAGGAGTCATCCCGCTCTGCCCCTGACCACGGCCGGCCGTCGGGCGGTAGCGCAGGCGCTGTCTCACCCTCCGGCGGGCGCCTGCGCGGCGCTGCTCTGGCTCTTCCGCCTTCTGCCAGTGCCGCCGGTTGGGCCGTGCCCCTGTCTTCGGCCTTGCAGTGTCTCTTTCCCGTGCAGTACTCCCGTTGCTGCCGACTGCCTGCCCGCCGGGCGGCCCCCCTCCCCTCTGCCCCCCCGCCGGGACACGGGATCGGGGCGAGGTCCCAGCGCTGCGGGGCCGCCATGCCGGCGGCGGCCGCCGCCCCCCTGATCAGCTCAGTGCAGAAGCTGGTGCTGTACGAGACCAGGGCTGTAAGTAGCTCGGTGTGAGCACCCCGAGGGAGCGCCGCTTTGCCGCTGGGCCTGGAGCTCCCGACCCAATGTCTGTGCTTTTGTTTGTCAATACGGTGGTTTTACGCCAGAGATAGTTCTGGGTGGAGTTAGGCACGTGTCCTTAAATGCAGTGTTAGCTGTGTTACCTGTAGTGGTAACAGAACAGTGTTTTTTATGCTGGAGGTGGTGTAGCCTCATGAAAATATATCAGAATGGCACATGTAGGCCCAAAGGAAGCCCAGTGCCATGGAGAACAGGAATTACAAGCCTTGCTGGGAGACGGGTTTGTGCTGCTTTGCTGTTTCCCCACTGAACAGCCCAGGGAAGATTGAAGCGTGCAGACATATTGGTGCCAGTTAAAAGGGGGAGTTGAGGCTGCTCTTGCTGCAGTGTTTCTTTTTCTTCAAAGCCTGAAGGAATTTTGGTGACTGATTTAATGCATCTTTCTCATTGCTGCTGGAAAATATTGTGTTTCATATGGGTGAAAGGCAAAGGGAAATACAATTCCTGGATTACTGAACTTCATTATTTTTGAAGCACAGCTCTTACTGCTTTTCAGAGAGCTAAGTTCCGGCTTTTTTGTCACTGACATGCATGTGTAGCTGGCTTAATTTGTGCTGTGCCTTAAGGCTTGGTCTGAGAGACACCCTACTGCTTATGGAGGCTGTATTGTTCTGCACGGTTCTGTCAGCTACAGTACTGTAGACCTTTAGGAGGGATCACACTAGTTTAGGAACCCTATTCTTTCATGTTTGATGGGAGGGAGATGTCAGTGTCTGCCTGAGTGGGCAGGCTTTGGTCTGCCCATGCTTTGCTGTGTGCAGTAAGGGGAGAAGCAGCAGTCCTGAGTGCTGGGGGAGGCTTTGATCAGCTGTGAGAGGCAGCGGTGTGTGTGTGGATCAGCATTTGCATTGGAAATGTTTCAGCTGTGTAGTGGTGTCTCAAAACTGTTCCCTCAGTCACTGCTTGTGATGTAGATGGAGTATTTCCCCTACACGTGATTATATACTCTTATTTAAAAAACAAAAAAATGTGCTGTACTAGTACAAACTGCAGTGCTTTCAATCCTGAAGTCCTGATTCTAGTACTCTTTTGAATAGGCCAAATGCTATACAAATCATTTGGGAATAATTGTTTGAAAACAATTGACATGCAGACTCATGTAGGTTGGAAGGCTCTGGTGATCCTCTTGTCCAGTTGCTGCTCAAAGCACTCTCAGCTAGAGCATGTTGCTCGGTACTGAGTTAGAACTATCTCCATGTATGAAGATTCTGTAGAGAACATGGGCTAGAGCTTGAATAGCCTCATGATTAAAGTAAATAAGCAAATCCTTACACTGAGTTACAATCCTGCATGATTCAACTTACATCCATTGCAACTTGTCTCTTCACCCCTGTGAAGTCTGGCCCTGTGTTACCTATGCCTTCTCACTGGATCATTTTAGAGAGCAAAACTGAACAAAACCAACTCTTCAGGTCTCTTCCTGTGTGCTCCATCTCCATGATCATGTCTGTAGCTGTCTGCTGGACTCACTCCAGTGCACTGATGCCTTTCTTGTTCTGAGGCACTCAAAACAGAACTTGTGACTTGGAAGAATCACAGCGAATCTTAGAGGAAAAATTGCTGTTACAGATGATTCAGTGTCATGTTGGGCTGCTGACAAAACTTCCCACTTCTTCTCCCCGGGGTTACTCTGGCCCATGCAGCCTCCTTTGCATCAAATCTAATAATCATGAAATTCCCTGTTGTGACAGTTAGTCACTGATATGACAGAAATATCACCCAGACATAAAATTCAATAGCTTTCTCCTGGTTCAGGTTGCTCTTCTGCTTTTCCCTAAGGCCGTACACATGCAAGATATCACAGTATCACACAGTATCACAGTATCGTGCGAGTTGGAAGGGACCTTAGAGATTATTGAGTCCAACTCCCAGGATTCGAGCCCTCTGTGTAGCAGAGCAGCATTTCTGAAATAGGAGTGTGGGGACCAAACTTTCTATCAGATACAAGATATATGAAACTATACCCCCAGATTCCTAATGGGGACCTTGAAAGGATGGCTCAGGCTGTGAGCAGTAGGAGAAACACTGATGGTACATGTCATTCCTGTAAAAGGTCTTTGTTGGGAATGGTGAAGAGACAAAATTGGTAAGAAAGTAGAAATAGTTCAGAAAATCTTTTTGTTTTTCTTCTTTTCTGGGGGGCAAAAAGAATACAGTAGAATTAATGGACTCAAACAGGAAAGAATCCTAGAGGCGTGAAAAACTGAATTCACAGTGCCAATTGAAATGACAATGAGCAAAATTCTGTGTTTTCCATTAACACTTATATTTATGGTACTTGCTGAGAATGACCTTTTGAACATGTGCTTTGGTTCAATAAATACCATGGAGATTTAAATTGTATCTCCTCCTTATCCAGGGAAGTTGAAGGTTTGTTTAGAAATAGTTAAGAAAATGTACTGAAACTGTTGTATTCAGATCGATGTCAGTAATCTTTCATTGTTTTCATGTATTTACTGTTGAAATGCACACCAGAGGGCAGTAAAGATGCTTCAGCAATGTGAAACATAGGTATTTTCTTATCCAGGAGTAGACTGATCTTGTGTATATCCCGCAGATGAAGCCCACCTGAAAGCTGTAGGCCAGTTCATTGGAAATATTTATTCCCATGAGTTAGTCTGATGTTGAGTAAACCAATTTGTGCCGTCTCTGTAAAGTCACATCACTTACCTATTTTCAGAATATTATGAGGCTTAATTAACACTACTTTATTCTAATCAGGTTCTTCTGCAGCCTTCATGTTCATAGTATCCAAATGACTCCCACGAGTTTATTAAGGAATGTGACTTGCATAATCACTTGTAGATTTTTCTGCCTTTCACTCCCCGGGATAACTCTGTGACTATTTATTTATTTATTTATTTATTTGTCTTACAAATAATTGGAAAGATTTTATTTGAACAAAACAAGGTTAAAGGATGTGGATATCTTAAGCTGAGGTTGAATGGGAGAAACTTTCTTGTAGAAAATGATAGGACAGAAAAAGCTACTTATTTCTATAGATGGTTATTTAGTATGTTGGAAAAACGTTAGAAGTAATGAATAATTTCCCTGACAACCATTAGCTATCATAATTTTCTATCTAGAAGTTGCTATGAAATTGTATCTCTCCAGTGAATACATCAGTGAATGAGGTGCTCCTCTCAGTTGGGCTCTGTCCCATTCTCTCTATAATGGTATTCCAGGACTGGCAATGACACAGCTGAAAATAGGACAGAGTTGGGGCAAGAGAGGGAATTTTGTGAAACTCAGGAAAATATTGTTTCCATCTTAAAAATCTTGCTGTACTACCAGCTATACGGGCAATAAAATAGAAATTGAATATACTGGTGTGTGTGAGGACTGGGACCATATGTAAGCAGATACTTGGTGGAATAACAGTGATGAAAATATCACAAGTTTGGAAGGATATATAAGTATGCATATAAAAAAATATGCTCTTCAGGAGAGAAAAAATAAAGCTCAAATGTGGTAGCACAACGCTTCTTGTTAAAGTCTTGTTAAAGGTCTGCCAAGCTTGTTTTGATGACAGATGATTTATTTCTTTTGTCCTGTGTTGTCCTGGGGTATCGTCATGTAGTCACTAGATCAATAGGATAGTAGCACTCTTACAGAACTAGTTGTACTGTGAATCAACTATTCTGTATAGCATTATGATAAGTGATTTGTGGTTAAATGGTCATGAATTGATGTATTTAAATACAGTGGAAGGATAAAGAAAAGTAGGTATGAAAAGAACGGAAAGAGAAGTGAGCCTGTGTGGAGAGAGAATAAAAATCATTTAGCTAACCAGTGGAATGACTATAAATATTTTCAACAAGTTGTTCAAGTCAGAGATGCTGAGACTGGATGTTAAATGGAATATTTAAGCCACACCAAAGACCTCTGCATAATTTTCTGTAGGAAAGTAGTTGAAAACTGAGGTAGATAACATAAAGAGTAGTCTAGACTATCAAAGATGCTAGCAGATTAACCTGATTGTTTTGCATAACTTCATCTAAAAATTAGATGGCCTGACGTATTTAAATCAAATATGCTCTACTGAGGTGCAGCACTGCAAGGAAAGTCCGTAGCTTCCCTAGTGGAAGGGAGGTTATTAGAGAAGTTAATTGTGGATTCAATAAGGAATTGTCCCATGGGGGTGATTTGTTGGTTTGTTTTTTTGTGGTTTTTTTTTTTTTTGTTGTTGTTTTTTTTTTTTCAAGTAATTGCTTTAGGACCAATATGTTTTAGCAATTACAGTAATGATCGTGGCCTCAAATGAGGGTGAGCTCTGAAATATTGCCAATAATTAGGGTAGTCAGAGCACAAGATTGCATGAAATAATGATAATCCTCAGGAGTATATAAAAGAAATAATTTTGAATAGAATAGTATACTAAGAAACTTAATGCACCTCAGACAGATTGTACACCATATAAGTTTTGTGGGAGTTTATTAATTCAGAAGCAAGGAAGGGGGAAGATCTGGATAATTTATCTGAAGAAAAATTGGAAGGCTTAGCTGCTTAAGCACAACTGTGAAAAAGGCAGATGTGATCTTTTGTATTATGGTCCTTAATGAAAAATACTAATATACCTATCTAAAGAGTCCTCGTATGGTATGTTGTGTAAGTTTTCTATTCTTCCACATTAAGAAATAATAATTCGAACTAGAGTGGGTTAGGAGGAGCAAAGGATCAAGGATATTTGTTGTTTATTATAATAAAGGATCATAATTATGTTTCTAAAAGCATTTCATCAGAACAGATGTTTAAAAAAAGGAAGTTTCATTTGGCTAAGAAAAATGTACAGGTGGATAATTAATAAACTTAAAATGAAAACTAGAAGGGAGAATCTTACGAAACTCAGTGCAAGCAGCAAGAGTAAAGTCTGAACTGGGACAAAAAGCTTTGATTGCACTGGCTTGGAAGGCTGTGGTTTAAAACTTCCCATCTTGAAAATGTTTGTTTTTAAGAACTTCAACAGCTTGAGGGAAGCATATATCGTGTCAACTGAGTTTTTGCTATTTTCAGGTATATCTTTAAACTTCTTATCATCTCTTTTGTTCTCTGTGTCATTCCACCAGTCTGTACAAGGTCAAAGATACTCCTGTAATAGCTGTGGGATCTATAGAAAGGTGGAATATAGTGCAGTTTTTGCTGTGTCTTATATCTAGGTATAACTACTTTTCTTTCTTTTGTATAGTTGAGCCCGTATTTTTGTTACCCTTATTCAATACCTGGTTTATACCATGAAGATTGATTTTCTGATTGGTAGTCAAGTTCAGTATGTATTTAAACTACCACAAAGAGGAAGAGGCTAAGATTTTCTTGCATAATTTCATGCCTGCTCTGAAGGGGAGGTGGATGTTTGGCAGCAGGAGATGGCTACCATTGTGCTGCTTAGTTAAGCGGAAATGTAAGCAGAGAGATCCAGTGGTGTGCTTATCCAACATCAGTTTTCATATGAAGATCACTCATCTGGCAACCCAGCGTGTTTTTTTCAGCTGCTGGTTTGATCCATAAATATCTTCCTATATCGATTGCAGGTGTTCAGGTGCTGGCAGGGGCCTGTGGGGCTCCTTTATGTGATGAAGTCAAGGCAGCCAGTTCCGGTGGCCTCTCTGCAGTGAAGTGCTGTGATGGTGACACCTCAGGGAGAACACACGTAAGAAAGGGTAGAAACACGAGGTAGACAGCGGGGAGGACCCTGGCGAAGCAGATCTCCACATTGCATCCTGTGGAGGACCCTGTGCTTGGGCAGGAGGACATTTTCTAAAGAACGGAGAGGACCTACTCTGGTTTTTCTAACTGATGAGTGAAATAGAAGTTCTTTATGGTGCTAACATTTCTTAATGGCAAGTAGCCTATACATACAAGCAAGTCGTATTTTAAAACTAGGAGTTCAAAGTAATTTTGTTATTCGGGGAAAAATATAAAGAGAATGTTTGATTTCAGAACTCTCATCTTGCTTTTTAAACAACAATTTGCAGCAAAAGAGTCTCTTATGTGTTTAGGCTCCTCTTAGAAGAAGCTATTTTTATTGGTTTGGCCGAATCTAAAGATTGATAAAAGAGGACATAAAGATTTTTAGTTAGATTTCTTTGGTTAAAACTTAGTCCCAGGTGAAGGTGACTAATGATTGTTCCCATCTCGTGGTTGCTTAGTGATAAATGTGAGATGAAGCTTCTGTCCAGATCTCATAGGCAAGCATCTGCATGGTACACTTGTGAACAAATTTCAGTAAAAGCCAAGACAGACTAAGCCTGGAAATGGTGTGGTTCATCTTCGGTGATGGTTGAATGGCAATTGCTCCACAGAGCAATATGAGGAGGGCTGCACTGTCTCTCCTTGTGTACTGTTCTGTTGAGAAAGTTCTTTGTCAAGGCTGTTCATTTATCTAAATACAGCGGGTTTACTTTAGAGTGCAATTGTTTGAAACGTTTTGACAATGCTCCCATTTATTTGGTTCAACTGAGTAATAAACAGAATAAAAATAGAAACTCCCAGAAAGGTTTCTGCAGTTTATCTGTGAATTCTCATTTCTCTTGCAGTAATTATGACTTATCAAAATAGCGGTGAGCAGTACAACTCACTTGAGTTTTGATTAACTTTTTGACTATTTTACAACAACCTTAGAAATTAATATGTGATGATCCGTACTCAGTGTTGTGTTCAGTTAGCATTTTTCTTTGCTCTTTCCTAGTATTTGTGTTATAGCAAATTCAATTGCAGCACATGTCACCAATAGGGTTTTATTTTTTGCTCCATATCATCCAGAAATATCTGGTTTTGTTTATTTTTTAATTGTTAGTCTTTAAATTATATATATATATATATATATGTTTATATATATATAAAGTTTCAGATCTTAACATTGAATATGAGCTGATATATCATGTGAATGTTTTTGAGGCAACTCTGGGGTTATTGATTATTAGCACTCCCCAGTACTTTCCAAGTTAGAAGTCTAATCTGGGGTTCCTAGTTTTGAATACTAGTCCAGATTCAAAAATTCTTGCAGTTTTTCTTCTTTATTATTTCCATGAGAATATCCTGTAACGTGCAGTGTCTAATATTCTCACTTGCTAAATGGAGATTTCCCAGTGCCCGGCTTTCTAAGAAGGTGATGTCTGCAAGTCTGCTGATCCACGTTTTGATTCTGCTCTCAACTGTCTTTCCTTAACACATTATACAAACTTGCTTTCTAATTTGAAACAACCCCTGTAAATCAGTCCTTATAAGACTTCAAAGAGTGCTTTTAAAGTATCATTTGTTATAGCAGAAGCTGCAGTAGTCTGCAGATATCATTACTTCTCATCTAATCCATCCCTCTTCTACCACTGAACTTTGAGTTGGCCCTACGGCTGAGCACAGCTCACAGGCAGCCACCAAGCTGATGTGAGTGGTGCATTTCTCATAACATTCCCTGGTGTTTTTTCCTTCTATTAAGATGGAAATGGAAAAGTATCCAACCAAACTTCCTTGGTAGTAGCATTTGAAGCTCTGTCTATCTGTCTTCCAGGGTGTCATGTGCCATGTTTCAGCTTTAAATATGGTCTTTGATTCCAGTTCCCATTTGGACAAACTAAAGCTGTGCTGTCATATTTTAATTCAGAATGATGCGTCAGTTAGCACAGGTGTCACTTGCAGGAGCAATTATGCTTATTTAATGAGCAGGACACAAGGAGACATCACTGACCTGTACTGCTGTATAAAATTGCTTGGCCTCAGTTGATTCTTTTCTGCAAATAGAAAAGTAGCATTTATTCTTCAAGTACGGATTGATTCATAATCTGTGGGTTGCAAATAAATATATTTCCTCTGCCCATTTAGTTGCTGCTGCATAAAGAAGTAAAATGTGTAACAGTGTGGTCTAAGCAAGAGGCTGGCTCAGTGGCTTGGTGTTTATTATGGGTGGGTGACGCAGCAGGACAACCCCATCCGCCACCTTTGTGCCACTCAGCCTTATGTGGTGGGTGTCTGACCAGCTGCCTGTCCTTGTGATTCCCTACACAGAAAATGCAGATGTAGGTATGAATGGATCTGCAGGGAATGGTTTCCTGTGCCAAGGGCATCAGTGAGGGTGGGCTGGAATAAGGTGTGTCTAGTGGGCCTTCTTAACTGTCACTTAGAAGTAACTAATTGCTCCTCTCTTAGCTGAAAGCCATCCCCTCTTGTCCTATCACTATCAGACAGTGTAAAATGTCTCCCTCCCGTTTTTAATCTCCCTTTTTTGTACTGGAAGGCTGCAATGAGTTCTCCCCAGAACCTTCTCTTCTTTCACCCGAAAAACTCCAGCTCCCTCAGCCTTCCTTTGTAGGAAAGCTCTTTAAGTATTTTTTCTTAATAAATAATTTGTGTGAATTATGAAATTGTTTGTTGTGTGAATGTTGTTATTGATTTTTCTCTCCCACACCTTTGAATCCATGTGACTATTGAAGTTTAGAGCTGGCTGCATAGATTCACATGGACTTGCCATGCTTTCCTCCTAGACTGGGCATTATTTATGAGTTACATCTTGCTGTGTGGTAGCACCATACTGGTTAAATGGATTAGTGAAATGAGAGGAGCCTATAGCAAATCAGTTCTGCAGTCTGTGTTTACTGTTAATTCTTTTAAGTCTAGACGGTCACTTGTTTCCATTAAATGAGACATACTATCCATTCATCTGCAGTCTTTCTTTGCTATTTTAAATGAAAAATGTTGGTTTTAAAGTAGTTTTAATCAACACTGTAGATCAAAACAAATGCTTGCGTTGTGAAAGAGCATTGGTAAGAATTATACCAGTGGAAATATATATTTAAAAAAAGGCAGGTAACTGCTGCACTACTGAAGTACTTGAAACTTTTCTTTCTTCAAAAGGAACTTCAGAAGGCCTGTTAAGTGCAGGACAACAGATATGTAACGTACATTAAAAGTTTTGAAAGAGATTACTGCATTAATATCCTTCATTAGCAGTATGACAAAGTGAAAGTAAATAATGCATTTTTTCCAGTTAACAAAGCAGTGCATTAGACCTCTTTCTTACAAGTTTTTGTCTCTTTCTTTGCAATTTAATTATTTATATGAAGCTGCTCTCCTCTAATGTATATACTGTACTCTATACTGTACGAAAGCATGTTTGTGTCAGCTAGGGACTGTGGATTTGAATCTCAGGACATTTAGTGTTGCTTGTTTCAAACTGACAACATGCCTGATGTGTTAGTCTTGAAGTACATGCAAATAGTTAAATCAGCATTGGTCAAAGCTTTTGTATTATGCATACACAAGGAACCTATGGAAATTTCTTCATTTTCAGTTGAATAACAACTTTGGGAAAATGGTAGTATTACTTTGTGTAATTTGATTAATTTTTTTTAGTGTGAAATCTGTTTTTGAGTCTGCTGGTACATTATTCATTCTTCATTATTCTGTACCACACATCAAAACTGACTCTTTCAATCTCTTCATTACTTAAATTGTCTATTTAGTGAGGTGGCCTCATCCGGTGTGAAGGGCCAGATTACACGCAAACTGGAATGAAAAGCTGTATAACTAGAGATGATTTATCTGGGGAATTGCAGTTGATTTCAAAGTAGGCATTTTCTTTCAATAAAGTCTGATGATCCTAATCATAAACAGACCACCACACAGCTTTTGGTTCATGTTCTTATTTGCAGTCAGAACCAAACCTTTTATTGAAAGTTTCTTTGTTTGAAATTTTTCAGCAGAAGAATGTCTATGAAATATAGGGCTTCTATTATTTGTGCTGTCCCCCCATCCCCCATTTATCTTCTAATATTTCTTTCTTTTCCAATTTTCCTTTTGTCAGAATGCTGTTGAATTGTCTTTCCTTCACCCATTTTTTTCAGCATTTTCTCATCAGATTTCCTGTCAGTTTAACTTCTTTTATCCTTCAGTTTGTAAGAGTGTTTGAGCTCCAGTCTCAGCGGAGAAGGACACTGACTCATCCTAGCTGGCTTGTTCCTGTTATTCTTTGTATAACAGTGTCATTGAGAGACACTGGTTAAACTTCCATTGAGCTGCACGTTTTTGCAGCCTACTGGAAAAGGCAAACTTGTTTAAGAGTTCACGCATCTGTCTATAAAATTCTGCTGAATTCCACATAGTGAGCAGGAAGACAGTTAATGGCTGGTGCAAATGGTAGTTGGACAGTGCCTTGCATAAGATTCATCTTTTCCTCTCTAAGCAAGTTTTCACTTTTCTTCAGGTTGTAACTTTTGTTTCTTCCCTGTATACTGGAGCGAATGAGGTCTTTTAAGCCATAAAGTTTGGTTGTGTACAAATGTACTTACCCAAAATATTGACATCTAGAACATTAATAGCCCATATTAAATACTGCTGTTTTGATGATCCATTGATATGGATCAAACCTGGAAGCTATATAAATTGCATTGTTGATGTGTTATGTTATAATGGGGTTTGGTTGCTTTATACTGCACAATATTCTATTTTTTTTTTTTTAATTATTTTTTTAATATCTAGAGGTATTTTCTGGTTGGAAGTAATCCTGCAGAAACCAAGTACCGTGTTTTGAAAATAGATCGCACTGAACCAAAGGATTTAGTTATAATTGACGATAAGGTGAGTGCTTCTCCATTTATTTTTTTTCCCAGTTACTCCAAATATTGCCATATATTAGATGCTACGTGTATTTAAATAGTGTGTATTTAATCTGTTTCAACAAATGTATGGCACAGAATCACGGACTCATAGGAAGCTGAGGCTGGGAGGGACCTGTGAAGGTTGTGTTGTCCAACCATTGTGCTCAGAGCAGTAACAACTAGATCAGATTGCAAAGCCCAGTTGTTTCTGGATAGGGATAAAGACTTCACAACATCTCTGGGTAACCTGTTCCAGTGTTTGACCATCGTCGCAGTAAAACAAGCTTTTTCCTATGTTCAAATGGAATTTACCTCTATTTCAATTTGTGTCTTTTCCCCATTGTCCCTTTGCTGGATACCACAGAGTCTGGCTGAGTTCTCTTTACTATTTTCTGTTAGGTATTTTGATAGAGATTAGAAAGATCTCCTCTGAACTCTATTCTGCAGACCCTGTTCTCTCAGGCTCATATGTTGGACAATATTAGTATGATAATGACTATATTGTATGATATAGTGACTATATTAGTATGATAATGACTATATGGGGAGTAGTCATAAGATCTCCAAAAAGCACATTCACTTTAATCAGAATTTCTCAAGATCTTCAGTTTTTGATGTGTATAATGATTTTGTTATGTTTGGTTATGCTGTTTTAAGTGCTAACTACATTTAATTTCTATTAAGCCAGATTTTTCTGCGTTTTCGATATAACATATCTGAAGCAAAAAAACAAAGCAAAACAAAACAAAAACAACAAAACAGCAGCAACAAGAACCTTAAGAATAAGACTTGGGTTCTTTTCCAAGAGGGTTATGGTTTAAAATCTAAACCTTTCAGAATTAGAGGTGTCTGAATTCCTACATGACTGTGAATATTACTGTCACTGTGAAAGGCGAGTTTTGTGCATACCATTTTGTAGTACTTGCAGGTAGGAGCGAAACAGGAGATATGGGGCAAAAATATGGCTTATGAATTCTACCTATCTTTGATGTAATGTGACATTTAGTTGCCAAAGCAGTAACTTGAGTAACTTTTTATTTCAAAGCATGTATATACACAACAAGAGGTGAGGGAGCTTCTTGGCCGCTTAGACTTGGGGAACAGAACAAAGATTGGGCAAAAGGGCTCTTCTGGGTTATCCCGAGCTGTCTCTGCTTTTGGTATAGTAGGTAAGTGTTTTGTTTGTTGTATTCTTCTAGAGGTGAGGCTTACTGTGTCACACTGTATGTGCTTCTGCATTTCCTTGTTTTACCTTTTTTTTTTAACTGAAGATTTATACAAACAACAAGGACAATGGACCCCTGAATTCTAGAACTCCAGAATTCCAAAAAACAATGCTTCATATGTATATATATATGAAAACAGCATCCAGATTTATTTGGTTGTTTTTCTTTGTCAGGCTTTGTTCAGAAAGATGACTTATTTTTATGTTAACTTTTTGCAGTGAAATATTTAAATATTTCTTTTTAACTGACAAGCATGTTGCTGAGTTTTGAAATGTCGATCATCTGTCCATAATCTTAGAAAATTGCTTCAAGGATTGAATAGCTTTTAACATCATCTGAAAGTCAATACTTTCCTCCCTGTTGTCAGATATTGAGTTCAATATTTGGACGAATGATTTATTCAAAGTAAGCAGTAATGTGAGCTCTAACAGCCCCCCAAAATACATTGTGCCTGATTATACACTTGAATATCCAAATCCAAAATAGCAGAAAATGTGGAGACTGGAATTACTTTAAAAGATATCCCTGAATTTTACTTAACAACCAAATGAAAACAAAATACTGTTACTATTTCTAAAATGACAGATTATGAAAACTTTCTTCTGTATTTTTGAGGGAACGTAACCATTCATGTGTTTCTCCCCCCTGGTTAAGGTTAGAGGGGCAGTGTTTGTTTTTTGTAGAATCAGAAAAGATAATTTTTCTCTGCTGTCTGATTACTTCGTTAACCAGAGACTGTTCAAGTACGTATGTTGGAGAGCTGATACAGTGTTTAAAATAGAGCACACTTTTAGGCTAAGTGAACCAGGCAAAAACAAAATGACTTGGTTCCCAGTTGGATGTCAGGATAAAATTTGGTGAGATTGAAAGGATAAGGATGATTTCACTACCTGGAGGATACAAGAGAACTCTGACTTCTGTTTAGCAAGGGAAAGTCAATAGCCTAGCTGCTTCCAGTGGAAGACTTTGTTACTTAGTGTCAGTAGGGTTTCCTTATCTCGTGGAGGTGAGACAAGAGATAATAAGGCAGAACAAAAGAATTGCTGTTCATTCTATCACACTGAAGCCTCCAACATGGACAAGGAAGAACATGACTATGCTTGCTTGTCCTTTTTAAAGTTATAATGCAAAATAAATTGAATATAAATGCAAGCAAGGATTACTTTTCCACGTTCATATATTTGTTGGCAGTAAAGCAGTTACTGAGTTTCAGACTCTTTCTTTGAGACAGCACCTCAAAGCAGCAACCTTCCAAGAGCTAATTGATACAGTTTATTAGTTAGCTAAACTTAGTATCATTGTATCACTGCCTGTATTGTATTTATACTAGAAACAAATTTTGATTGAGAAATGATTATGTATTTCTCTTTCTGATTTTAATTTATACATTTTAATGTATTGTATTTCATGTTTTGTTACACATTTTCAAGATGATATATAAGAGCCATCTAAAAAAGAAACTCAATAAAAAAGTATGACAGTAGTGTGATAGAATGAGTCTGGAGTGTTCAGAAGCCCCCCCCACCCCCCCCTTCTTTTTAAATTGTAATCAATAAAATGGAAGATGGCATTTTCTAGACATCATCAGGGTGAATCATGTTTCCTGAGAAAGGAGATAGCAAGAAAGGATTGCCCTTAATGCTCTGAGAGGATCATTTTGGGGAGATTCTGGAAGGAATTTAATTCCCTGCTGTTCAGGAGAGAGAGAGAAAACGAAGTTGTCATACCCTCAAATCCTTTTCTTGTTTTCTGCTCCTCCCTAGTAGAGGATAAATAAACCTGAAAAGAAAATTGGAGACTGGACTTACCCCTGGCCCTGGAAAATGTGTATTTTGGGCTTTGCTTCATTTCTAACAATGCGAGTCCTGTAAAGAGCAAATGCAAGTGCCTTAAGCAGTCAGAAACTCATTCAGAATAATCTGTGTCTTACCCTGCTAACTAATCTTGAATGTATGCACAATGAGGTGGGGAAAAAAGCAAAAAGAAAAACAAAAAAACCCAACCCCATCAGCATATAGCTAGAAGTCTGTGTACTGTATTTCCTAACACTTATGTAGGAGTGAATTGTAAGAGTCTACCGATCTTTTTTATTATTTACATGTACATACTTATAAATTTGAGAAGAAAAAAAAACAAAACCGAAAACAATTTGAAATCTTCAACAGTTCTGATGTTTTTCTAACTACGGTCAAACCAATGCAAGCATCCAACTAAAGGCATCTTAATGCTTTTTCAACAGGTTTTGTCAGGTTTTTAGAAGGCTACTATATTGTGTTGATAACAAAAAGAAGAAAAATGGCGGATATTGGAGGTCATGCAGTGTACAAAATAGAAGATACAAACATGATATACATTCCAAATGACTCTGTAAGAGTCACTCATCCTGATGAAGCTAGGTAAGTAGTGGTGGCACATGACAGGTACCTTTTGAATATTTTTACAAGCAGTGAGGAACTGCAACTAGATGTTTTGGTCATGGATTTCCTTCTGTTCTGTCATTCAAATCATTTTATTTTAGTTGATAAATCAGTGCAAAAGAATGGAGCGAGCATGGGCTACAATTTCTGCGGCCTCTAGTCTGGAGGGGAATTACCACTGTTAGTCTCGGAGCATTGTGATCTACGAAGGTGGTGTGATTCTAGCTAGTATTGTTTTGTATTATTTGAGTATACTGTCCTGGTTTTAGTCACTCAGTCATGTTAATGTCACTCAAAGAGATCTTTGCCTTTCAAGAAGTACTGAGTAGACTATTTATCTTTCTGTACTGTCAGAGTCTTGAATATAGGTGAATATAGGTGTCATAAAGGGTGATAAGTTTACCTGGAGATATGTTTAGCTTTGTTTTCCAATCTGTGATTTCTTTCTGAAGAAATAAGTTTGGGCCTGATTTTGATTTACATCAGGGTGGGATAACTTGGCTTTTATGAAGTAACAGTCAAGTGGTATCAATAAACTACTTTTTTGTCTCTACCATCTGTGAATAACCTAGGAGTTGTGATAGACTATGATAAACTGATGGCTGAATAAATGAAGCTGATGCTAACTATTGAAAAGGTTTCCACATTAAGATATGATTGATATGACCTCAGCCTTCCCTCTTAAAATGTAAAGGAATGTATTCTGTAATCAATTTCAGTACCTACCGTGTTAGCCTTTTTGTCTTTCATAGGTAGTGTTACAGTTTCTTCTGAGCACTTGTAAGTTGATGGGTGAAGCAGATATTTGTTTATTGGAGTTGGAGAATAGCTATGGAAATCAGTAGCTGTTATATAGTGGTGTTTGAATTTGCTTTTGTAAGTCCTATTTTGGCCCATGTTTATAGAAAATAGAACTACAGCTGTATCTGAAGCTGCCTAAAGAACATTGTACATGTACACAGACACTGTTTGAAAAAGACTACAAATTTAATCCACTGTTGACATTCTGTCAGAATTACTTGGCAATTAAGACAATTGCAATAAGATAGCTAAAGAACTTGAATTGAAAACCAAGAATTGATATTTCTATCCAGTTTACTTGCTGAGGTCCTGAATGATTATTAGTCTATCTGGTTAGTAATAGTTTTCCCTATAACTTGCATTATTTTCTAGGTATTTAAGAATCTTTCAAAATGTGGACCTTTCCAGCAACTTCTATTTTAGGTAAGTATTGGTTATTTACTGATTGTATTGTTCTGCTTGATTTTGATAATCAACATTTTTAGGTTGTTATTTACAGAGTAAGACAGATGTGATCACACTGTCTATTTTCTGTCTTTTGAACCTATTTTCTACTTCAACAGAATAGATAGGAATCAAGCCTCTACTGATGCTGGATAACTGTAGAAATATTAGTGACAGGGTTAGAGGGTCAATAGTGAAATTTAGTATTTCACCAACAGAAAAGCTGCAATGTGTGCTCATGGTCAGTCTGTGCATGAGCACCATGTGGAGATCTATGAATATGGAACGGAATCTGTAGAATAGAGAGAATTGTAGAGCTGACAAGTTGTAGAATACCATTGGAGTTGTGGCATCACTGTTTTCTTGCAGTTGTAAGTATAAGTACATTGAAATGAAATAGATATGGTTCTGCAGCTCAGACAACAACATGATTTCTTTTTGCCCAATTCTGCTTACCATAAAATTAAGTAAATAATGTTCACCTTGAAAGTAGTGTATTTCTGGTCATTTGCTTGTCCTGTCTGTTTTTGATCACATTTCCCAGAAATAGAGCTTTGCTTTGGTTCCAGAGAAAAGATACAAATAGATCCCTCATCTAAGATGTACCCAGTGCAGAGTATGCCGTTCATAGGGCTTTCTTGACATTACTGATTCACTTGCCTACTCTTTCATAGCTGCCAAACCAAAGACAAGTTCCTGTGTCTAGTCACAGCTACTATCATACACGAGATTTTTGGCACAGTAGAATAATTAGGGAAAGATGGTACTCAACCTGGCAGTAGTTAGACATTATCTTAAAACGTCCTCTTAAAAGCATCAAAGTATTTAACATGTAGAACATCTTCTTGGAGAGTAAAGACTTTGTGTCATGACTGTATCAGTGCAAAGAGACCTACCCAAGTTTCCTGTCTGTTTCATGGCTTTGCATGGGAAGGCTTTTTTTTCCCCCACAGCATTAAAACTGTTGTTTTCTTCTCTGTGAGCCCTAGAATTTAACATCCCCATTTTTTAATCAGTTTGGAGATTATCAGAACGTGTTTCTGCCTAGAGGACATAGGAGAGGTTTCATGTAAAACTATCTGATAAACACATCTATTAGTTTGATTTAAATTGTTCATGGAAATACAGTGAGTGTTTGAGTTAGATGTTATTAGCAGCAGCCATATTTGCATAATTTGTTATGTATCGTTAATGAGTATCTAGAACTTACTAGAAAGCAAATAATCACTGATGGTGCCTTAGGCTAAAATGGAAATCTCTCTGTATTTTTCTCTGTGGGGAAAAGAACCCTAATGGCATATAAAATATAAAGTATGCCATTATAAAGTAACTAGTATAGTGTTGTCAGTATAAAAGGCATGAGATGCAGAATTTGTTACTGTTATGGAATTGATTTAAAAGACAAAACATAACAAAAAAAGACCCCAAACTTTTGCTTATTCTTCAGCCTCCACTCTTAGGATGTATTCATAGCATAGTCGTAACAAAGTTTGTTGAGGACAAAGTTTTTGTGGACCAATTTTTTACTTATTTATTTATGTTTCTATAGCAGTAGGTAGAGGGTGGTATTTAAGTTAATAAATCTTATGTTGTTTGTAACATATTTGGATATTTCTAGTGGAATAGCTAATTTTGATCTTTTGGGCTGCTTCATGGGACACAGAAAAGAAAGATTTCAGATATGCTTTCTTTTGGAAGGCATGTTGCGTTTTCAAATATAACAAGAACATACAGTTTATTGTAGCACGAGCAGTTTCTGTGTTCATGAAGTTCCTTTTGGAAACCATCTCTACCATTTGGCAATATAGAATCAGAGTCTGTGTGTTTTGTTTAAATATACATATATATATTTATATTAAATGGAGAATACAGTTTTGTGTTAAATAAAACTATAGATGGAAAGTAAGGATTTAAAAAAAACAAACAAACAACTATTCTTCTACAGCTATTAATAAATGTTAACTATCTATCAGTTACAGCTATGATCTATCTCACTCTCTTCAGTATAATCTTACTATCTTGAGAATGCCACTTGAGACATTAAAAACTGAAACAACTCAGACCAGACAAGAAAGTTTTGATATATTTGAAGATGAAGGACTTTCAACACAGCGTGGAAGTGGTAAGCAAATATTTTTAGCTAAGAAAATATTGTTGGGAATGATTACGTTTAGAATATATTCCACTCTTCACTTTCTAGAAACATTCACCTCTTCTATACTGATCAGTGCTCTCATAAATTGTGAATTAATGAAAGATTATATACAGCACCAAGTAGGCATTTGAACAATACAATTTCTAGAGGTGATTAATAGCTATTTTGGTAATTTATATTGCAACTCATGCAGATGATTGAACATGTTGACATTTTCCAGCAATTGATTATTGAACTGACTTGTAGGACTCAATAGGAATGAATTGCAAACATAATAGGAATCAATAACTGTTTAAGTACTAATAAACCTTTTTTTTTTTTTCTTCATTTTGGAAAACATTGATGACGGACGAATTGTATGAAATGAGTGTCAACTCGATGTCTTAAGCACTGTCAGGAAGCCCAGTAAAAATCGATTTCATTTGAAAACTGCAGCCTTTACTTTGGATCTGAGATACGCCTAATACTCATAAGATGACTAGTCATAAATGAATTTTTTTTTCTCTCTTATGCTTTGCAATTCCCCTCTGTAAAAACAAAAACAGCCCACAAAAAATCTGTTCCCCTAAAGTCTCAGTACTGAATTTCATTCAGTTGATGTTTCTAGGATTTATTGTCCAGTGATTCATAGCGATTATCTGAAAGCACTGTCAATAAATAGTGGTAATGCACCATTTTTTTCCTTGTTTAAACATATATTATCCTATTTTTTGAAATGTGTAAGGACTCAGGTTCCAAATACATCAGAAATTGAATTTTAATACATAATAGTAGCTGCATTTCTTGATGTTGGTGTATATTAAGAAATACACAGACTAACTTTCGTTGGAAAAGGGAAAGAAATACTTCAGTTTGGTTTTTTTTGTGGGGGGCTGTGGTTACGCACGGTCTTTCAGAACTCACATAGAGTTGAGAATCACATGAAATCCTATCAGAAAATTCTGCCAAGTCCATTAAAAGAAGCTACAGGGGCTGGCAGCTGAAATAAAATTGTAACTCTCAATAAATGCAGAGCTTCAGCTTGTGTTTGAAGTTACCTGCATTTGCCAAACTCCAAGGACATGAGTAGACATTATGATGAGTTGAAACCAAGGGAAAATCAAAATAAAGATGCAATGAACTTACGTTTTAGAACAGTTCTATGTGTTTGAGTTTGCTTCTTGATTGCTAATGCATTTTCATTGTAACAACTCCCTAGGTGTTTTTGGAATTTGCAGCAAACCTTATGAAAAGTATGTGTGGAATGGGAAGCTTCTGGAGGCAGTAAAAAATACTGTGCATCGTGATTGGCTGCTGTATATCATTCATGGATTCTGTGGACAATCAAGTATCCTTTTGCTCATAAAACAAATGGCAGTTATCATTTTAAATACCTGAACTGAATTGCTGACAAAGAAATGTTCTCCTAATAATCTCCTTTAAAATATTTTTTTAATAGCTGAGATTTGCATAAATTCTTGTCATTGTTGTTGATGCTGTGTCTGTTGATGCTTATGATAGACTTTTATGCTTACTGTGGAATTATTTTGAATGGGTCTATGTACATAGTAGTAATAGGAGAAAAAGCTCAAATTAATATCTCATTCCAAATATCAGCTTGTTAACAAAATATTTGGGGAAGGAAATACAGTTATGAAGCAAAGGTTAGAGTTGCCTTTGCAAAATTTTGGTTAACTTTTTTCATTCTTGTCAAGCTTTGGTCATTGGCTTGGTCCTCAGACAGAAAGGTATGTCTGTCCTTGTATACCATGTTTTCATCTGTGGTCTTACTTAAAGTGGTAGGTGTGGGTGGACCCAACTACCATAATTATGCCTGCAGGCGCTTTGTGAGTGACAATAATCTTCACTATGAGTATTTGATGAGGAGATGACTTCTTCCCTCTTTTTTGGGTATCTCTTATGATAAGGAAGTAGCACAAAGTGGTACAGTCATGCTAGACAATTTGTCTCTAACTTTTTAACTAAAAAACTAAAAGCTCTAAAAAAAAGCCACCGCTACCTCTGTAGCTGTTTGGCTTTTAGTTCTTGCCTCTAAGTAGTTGCAAATTTATCTAATTTTCAAGGCAAATAATCAGGAGGTGGCTAATACACCTGATCTGAATATAGGAGTTCCCAAACTTGGATCCCTGTGTTCACAAAAGCAGTCTTGTAGCTACTTCACCTCTATCATCACTTCATACAATAGAAATACTCCTGTATGTTGGGAAGAGACATTGATGCATAATCATGTAGATTCTCTTTTCAAAGTGCTTCAGAAATGATTGTTAAAAAGTGACCTCTTCCAATGGCAGAAGAATTCATCTCTGCTAGGGAGGTCTTAGTAAAACAGGTGCTTCATATGCTGTTCTTGTGTTTGTTTTTCTTTAGAGTTTATATTTGCTTACATGAACTAAGTGAACAAGAAGTTGTGTATGATATGTAACCCTTAACTTCTCTTTCAAGAACTGTTAATTTATGGTCGCCCGATATATGTCACTCTGATAGCCAGAAGATCAAGCAAATTTGCTGGAACACGTTTTCTGAAACGAGGAGCCAACTGTGAGGTAAATCAAACATGATTTCAGTTTGGTGCGGTATATTGGTAATTTTCCCTGGCCTGCTAATAATATGGAAAGCTTGAAACTGACTGACCAGTGAACTGAAATGTTGAGAGGGTTGTGGCTTTCATAGTAATTTAAAATATTAGATAATGTTATCAGAACTATAAATATTTAAGTCAGCTAATAAAGCTGTTCTTAAAACAAAATAACAAGTCTTATTGGAAGCTCTTTCTTGCACTTAAGATGTTATTTACATAGATAATGTTATTTTTTAGAGGAAAAAAAGATCTGATAAATCACATTTAGGTACAAATAAGAATTTAGCATTCGGTAGTCTTGTCAGTATCATGATTTGATGTCTGGTTTTATTGTCCTCTGTACCTATCAGTTCTCAATGATGCACACAGTTTCGAAATGCCATTTCTTCCATGGTATGTGTATTTCTGCTTGTTGTAGGGAGATGTTGCTAACGAAGTGGAAACTGAACAAATACTTTATGATGCTTCAGTTATGTCATTTTCTGCGGGGAGCTATTCTTCCTATGTTCAGGTTCGAGGTTCTGTCCCTCTGTACTGGTCTCAAGATATTTCAACTATGATGCCTAAGCCACCCATTACACGTACGTATTGATTATTCTCTGTGCTAGATTATGACTAGCACAACACCCAAGAGAGTAAGTGAAAACTGAAGGTGTGAAAATGAGTAAACTGCTGATGTATTTGCTCTTTTGGAGTCTATGATTTAAGGTAAAACAGTGATCTTTGTGATAAACACGGTATATAAACATTCAACCATATGAACAGCCGCATTTGCAGGTATCAAGTAGAAAAAAAAAATCCTTGCCTTAAACTTAAAAGTCAGAAATGCCATACAAAAAACTTATGGTTGAAGATGTCAGCTTTCTTTGTGCTTATTCATTTGTGTGCAGCTAGCTACGTTTATCTTAAAGGGTTCTGGATATAATTTCTACCTGTTGGAAAGGATGGAAAGCATTTGGACTAAATTTAATGGGGCCAGAATAACTGATCTTTGTTACCATCTCATGACATTTTTGATTAAGACATTGCTTTTCTTGAGAAAGGAGGATTTTTTTTTTTTTTAAACAGCTTTTGCATGAATAAAGAAGAGTTATGTAATCATATCACCATAAAGAACTAGAAATTATTTTTTGTAGAGTACTTATAGGGGAAAATAATCCTGAATATATGCATTTGTTGCAGTGGACCAAGCAGATCCTTTTGCACATGTTGCTGCTCTTCACTTTGACCAAATGCTTCAGAGGTTCGGCTCTCCCATTATTATTTTGAATCTTGTAAAGGTACGCTCTTTTGTATATTTTCTACAGGTTTTCAAACCTCTGTAGAATCTCTGTGTACTTCTGTTTGTGCTCTGAACTAATGTTAGCTTGTAAGTGGCATATTTTCTTCATAAATGTAATGCTATGCAGGAGAACACATAACTTTATAACTGCTTACACTATAGTCTTTCAGAAATATTGTTTCCCATTTTTATGGTTTTCTTATAACTTCTTTCATAACTTGTTTTCAGGTTCTTGCTATTCCTCCTTGAATGGAGTGAGTCAAAATAACTTTTCCACTAAATTTTCCTAAAACTTCCTATAAAACTGTGATTCTATGAGAAGTAACGTTTGTAGACTTCTTGACACAAATGTCTGAGTTCTTTGAAATATTATGGTAAAGACATATCCCTCTTTCTTTTGCTCAATCAGATAGAGGTATGCACTCATGATCAGGAGAGAAAGTTGAGGCATCTTGTGCTGGTTAATAGACAGTGCCAGAGGCAGCGGGAGCGAGCATATGGAAAGCTATTCTATTGCTGCATTAATTCGTAGAATCACAGAGTACCCTGAGTTGGAATGGACCCATAGGGCTCATGAAGTCCAACCCCTGACTCCATGTAGGACCATCCAAAATTCAAACTTTGTCTGAGACCATTGACCAAATGCAGTGTTTCTGTAATTTGCATTGACCAAATGCATCTGTTTCTCTCCCTCTTTGTAGTTTGTCAGTATTAAAATGCTAAAATTAAAACTCTTTTATTATTTTATGAAATAGAAATTTTTAGGAAATAAATTGAATAACTTTTTTGAACTCAGGTACCAGAAATGCACAATAGTGCACATAGAATCATAGAATCATAGAATTATCCAGGTTGGAAAAGACCTTGAAGATCATCAAGTCCAACCGCAGCCTAACCAGTACCCCATCTCTAAGAAAAAAAAAAACAAACAAACAAACAAACAAAAAAAAAACAAACAAAAAAAAAAAACAAAAAAAACAACCTCTGCTAAATCATATCCCTGAGTACCACATCCAAACGGCTCTTAAACACATCCAGGGATGGCGATTCAACCACCTCCCTGGGGAGCCCATTCCAGTACCTAACCACCCTTTCTGTAAAGAAGTTCTTCCTAATATCCAACCTAAACTTGCCCTGGCGCAACTTGAGGCCATTTCCCCTCGTCCTGTCACTTGTCACTAGTGAGAAGAGACCTGCCCCACTCTCACTGTAAGAACCTTTCAGGTACTGGAAGACGGCAATAAGGTCTCCCCTCAGTCTCCTCTTCCTCAGGCTAAACAGCCCCAGCTTCCTTAGCCTCTCCTCATAGGGCTGATTCTCCAAGCCCTTCACGAGCCTCGTTGCCCTTCTCTGGACCTGCTCCAGTACCTCCATATCTTTCTTGTGCTGAGGTGCCCAAAACTGGACACAGTACTCGAGGTGAGGCCTCACCAATGCCGAGTACAGGGGCAGGATGACTTCCTTAGTCCTGCTCAGCACACCATTCTTGATACAAGCCAGGATGCCGTTGGCCTTCTTGGCCACCCGGGCACACTGTCGGCTCATGTTCAGCCGTGCATCAATCAGTACCCCCAGGTCCATTTCCTCCACACAGTCCTCCAGCCACTCCGCCCCAAGCCTATAGCGCTGCCTGGGGTTGTTGTGGCCGAAGTGCAGGACTCGGCATTTGGCCTTGTTAAACCTCATTCCATTGGCTTCAGCCCAGCTCTCCAGCCTGTCCAGATCCCTCTGTAGGGCCTCGCTACCCCCAGGCAGATCCACACTCCCAGCCAATTTAGTGTCATCTGCGAACTTACTGAGAGCGCACTCAATGCCCCCATCGAGGTCATCAATAAAGATGTTGAAGAGGACAGGCCCCAGCACCGACCCCTGGGGAACACCACTTGTGACCGGTCGCCAGCTGGATTTAACTCCATTTACCACCACTCTCTGAGCCCGGCCCTCCAGCCAGCTCCTTACGCAGCCGAGAGTGTACCCATCCAAGCCACGGGCTGCCAGCTTCTGCAGGAGAATAGCATGGGAGACAGTGTCGAAGGCTTTACTGAAGTCCAGGTAGACCACATCAACAGCCTTTCCCTCATCCAGCAGATGGGTCGCTAGATCATAGAAGGAGATCAGGTTGGTCAAACAGGACCTGCCCTTCATGAACCCATGCTGGCTAGGCCTGATCCCCTGGTCATCCCGCACATGCCGCGTGATCTCCCTCAAGACTATCTGTTCCATAACCTTCCCTGGAACCGAGGTCAGGCTAACAGGCCTGTAGTTCCCTGGATCCTCCTTACAACCCTTCTTGTAAATGGGAGTCATGTCAGCAAGCCTCCAGTCTTCTGGGACCTCACCAGTCAACAAGGAGAGCTGGTAGATGATGGAAAGCGGCTCGGCTACCACCTCTGCCAGTTCCCTCAGCACTCTCGGGTGGATCTCATCCGGCCCCATGGACTTGTGGCAGTCCAGCTGGAATAGTAAGTCTCTGACCGTTTCTTCCAGAATCACAGGGGGGCTAGCGTGCTCCCCAGCCGAGACTACCAGGTCAGAGAGAGGAGTACCCTGAGGATAACTGGTCTGACCTTTAAAGACAGACGTAAAGAAGGCATTCAGAACCTCCGCCTTTTCCTTATCCTCAGTGGTCACATTCCCAGCCTCATCCAGTAAAGAGTGGATATTCTCCTTTGTCCTCCTCTTACTGTTAATGTACTTATAAAAGAGTTTGTTATTCCTTTTCACCCCGGCGGCCAGGTTAAATTCGAGCTGGGCTTTTGCCTTTCTGATTTCACTCCTACATATCCTAACGACTTCCTTGAATTCATTCTCAGTTGCCCGTCCCTCCTTCCACAGGCGGTAGATTTTCTTTTTCTCTTGGAGCCTCAAGAACAGCTCCCTCTTCATCCACCCCGGTCTTCTTCCCCGCCGGCTCATTTTGCAGCTCAGGGGGACCGCCTGCTCCTGCGCCCTTAGGACTTCCTTCTTGAAGAGCAACCAGCTCTCTTGGACCCCTTTGTTTGCTAAGACTGAATGCCAGGGGACTCCCCCTACTAGTCTCTTGAACAAATCAAAGTCCGCCCTCCGGAAGTCCAAGGTAGCAGTTCTATTATTCCCTCTCCAAACTCCACTATGAATCAAGAAATGTATCATTTCATGGTCACTCTGCCCAAGGCAGCCCCCAACCTCCACATCTCCTACCAGACCATCCCTGTTCGTGAACAGCAGGTCTAGTGGGGCAGTTCCTCTCGTGGGCTCTCTTACCAGCTGCATCAGGAAGGCATCCTCTATGCACTCCAAAAACCTCCTAGATTGTTTCCTCTGTGCTGTGCTGTACTCCCAGCATATGTCGGGGAAGTTGAAGTCCCCCATGAGGACAAGGGCTGATGACCGTGCAGCTCGTGCCAGCTGCTCATAGAACACCTCATCTGTCTCTTCAACCTGGTTTGGCGGTCTATAACAGACGCCCACCAGGATATCTGCCTTGTCAGCCCTTCCTCTGATCTTAACCCATAGGGATTCAACCACATTGTCCCCAATCTCAAGCTCTTCAGCATGAAAGCATTCCCTAACATAGAGAGCCACACCGCCACCCCTCCTTCCTTGCCTGTCCCTCCTGAAGAGTTTGTAGCCATCCATTGCAGCACTCCAGTCATGGGAGCAGTCCCACCATGTTTCTGTTATGGCAACTAGGTCATAGTTTGCCTGCCGCACAATGGCTTCCAACTCTTCTTGCTTGTTGCCCATGCTGCGTGCATTAGTGTAGACGCATCTCAGCTGAGCCCCTCGCCTCTCTCCTAATCCCAATACCACTTTCCCAGGCCGATCTCTGGCAGGCCTGGCTTTATCCCCTTCCCCCTTCCTATCTAGTTTAAAGCCCTCTCTACAAGTCCTGCCAGCTCCTGGGCAAGTATCCGTTTGTTCTTTCAGAGACAAGCAATTCCCATCAGCCGACCTCAGGCCAGGTGCCGAGTAGACCGCTCCGTGATCAAAGAATCCAAAATTTTTGCGTTTGCACCAGCCTCTTAGCCATGTATTTACAAGGTGGCTTTTCCTGCTTATCTCTGTGTTAGTCCCTGCCACCAAGGGAATACTGGCAAACACTACTTGTATGCCCACTACTTGTATGCATCCACCTCTAGTTCTGGTTTTAGTACAATTCTACCATATTGTTGCTGATGTGTAGTAATGCTGTGATTCTTAATTAAAACAGGTTAAATATTTTGCTTAATAAAATATTGCTAATGTAAATCTAATATTACTCTGATGTTGCTCTTCAAATTCAAATGCTCGTTTTCTGATTACTTATTTTTTTTTTGCATTTATACATTTTTTTAACATAATTATTTTTGTTTGTCTTGTTTCCGCTTCACTAATGCTGAACAAATACTGAAGTCTAGGCTAAAGAGTGTATGTTAGAGAATATCAGTCTATAATACTCACACACACACACACACACACACACACACCTGTATATGTATCTGTACAGGTTACAGGTGGTTGTTGATGATAGTACTGACATTCTCTATCTTTTGTTTTTGCTAAAGGAACGTGAAAAAAGAAAGCATGAAAGGATTCTTAGTGAAGAACTTGTTGCTGCTGTGATGTATCTGAACCAATTTTTGCCCCCAGAGCATGCAATTATTTATATTCCTTGGGATATGGCCAAATACACAAAAAGGTAGGAAAGCTCATTCTTTGTATCACAGAATTGTAGAATGGCTCATGTTGGAGGAGACCTTATGCTTGACCAGGTTTCACACTCCATTTTTCATTCTAAAATGGCATTGTGCACAGATAGGTCTATATTCAATTTGTTTTGTGATTAATTAGCAAATCTCAAAATAAGACTTGATTTCCATTCAGAAGATATGCTAGATAGAAGTTCTTGGGTTCGGTATAAATCAATGCCAAGGAGGCTTACTGTCTATCCTATAAGGGGAATGATAGTAGATAGTTAAAAGATCCCTCCTCTAGCTTTAAGCTTGATGTTTATTTATATAGATATTATATTATTATATTGATACCGTAGTACCCATACAAAAAAATAACTGTGGGCTTTGAAGATAAATTCTTAATGCAAATGGGATGTAATACATATATCCACCTAAAGAACTAAGTATTTGCATTTCAAGCTTCATCTAATGGATGGATGCCCTGGTCAGAACAAGCAATGCAGAAGACTGCACACTGAAACAAATGTTACTGAGTGACAATACTTTTCAAATAAAATGGGGGCATAAAATTTAATGAAACCATTTATCAATTTCTGTCATATTTTTATTTTGTGAATCACAGAAATTTCAGCAGGGAGGAGTTTTACGTGTTTTATTCCATTTGTGTTATGTAAAATGTTTTATTAATACGTGAACAAAATTGCTCAACGGCTTCTTTCTAAGTCTATAAGCTATAGGAAAAGCGTAGGTGTAGTTGCTGTGAGATAAATAAAGCTGTGATGTGTCTTCTATTAAATTATTTCTGTTATTAAAAGACTTCCTAACAGTGAAAATTTTTGATTGCTAGTATATCTTTCCTATGTAATCCTTTTTTTCTCCCCAGCAAACTTTGCAATGTCCTTGATAGACTGAATGTGATTGCAGAAAGTGTAGTAAAGAAAACTGGATTTTTTGTAAATCGACCTGATTCCTACTGCAGTGTCTTGCGGCCAGATGAAAAGTATGTATAATTTTACAGATGACTGATGAGTAACGCCTATTGGTTGGAGATCTGCCTGGAATTTCTGCTACTGCTCATTTCTTATTTTAAAGTTTCTGTTAACGTAAGCTCATTGTTATTGAGTTATAGCTAAAAGGATTGCAGTCAGAGGCACGTACTATGAAATGCTAATACACTGAAAAAAATGAGTCTGTTTTATAATGTTGCTGTTCTCCTACTTATAATGAATTCCTACATCAAACCATAATTTGTAACTTGTAATCTGTGCTGTCTGTATTTATATATATATAATAATATAATATATAACATATTATATACATGATATATATATATATGTACATATATATATATATAATTTTATTATTATTATTATTGTTAACCAAAGGAATCCTAAATTTGGGGGTAAGTTTTCACAAAGAGAACACTTGGAATTTGGCAAGAGGTTTCTTTTAAGGCATATGAAAAAGATGCTTACGATGGAAGTGTTAGGTAGTCTGGTGTTTTCCAATTGGTGCTTAGTAATAGTAATTCATACATACAAAACTGAGGAGTTATGCTTATTTTTTTGTTCCTAAATTATAGGAACAGTATGTGTTTTGACTGATGTAGTAGATATAGTGGTTCGGTCAGCAGAATCCTCTTAAGCCCTTGAAAATTAAGAAATAATGTAATTTCCAAGTTATAAGTTCAACAAGTTGTTTTGGGTTTTTTTTTGTTTTTTTTTCCAAATCTTTATCATAGGGATCTAATTCATCAGTACTGAAACAGGTTCTTATTTTACATAAAGTGTGTTTTTGCCTTTGTGGCCTACCTTAATTTGGAAACAATCTGAAGTAGAACTCTGAGGCTCTTTTAGAGCTTCTCTGCCATGCATTACAGCAAACATAGCAACTGCAAAATAATGTGAGTGATCCATAGTGCTGTGATTTGTAGAATTAATCTAATGAGTCTTGAAAGTAGTATATGTAAGCTTGCCAAACCATTTCTCCAATCTGGCTGGTTCTATGCTCCTAGCTTGAAAATATTCAGTTGTTCAGAGATTACTTGCATCAAGAGTAACCGTTTCCCTACCTTAAAATGTCACTGATTTCAAATTCATGTTCTTTGCCTCTTGGGTACAGATATGGTCTGTACAGAATAACAAGAACTGGGTGATAAATAGCATGTATGCCTGGAATCAGTGTGAAGGGAAGAATTAAATCAACCAGTTGTGCTACAGTGTGACTTTTGCCTCTGCCTTCTAGTCATTGCAGTCACTGGCATTGTACCATTTTTTATTTTTAATCTGAGGACATCATGGAGCAAGTCTTGTATGGCTTGTCCTCTGTCTTCTAAGGAGGAAATGTTCTATATAGCTTAGAAAACGTCTTACTTTAAGGCTAGGTTTTGTTTTCAGCAGTGCAGTTTAAGTACAACATCTTGCTAATGCACGGAGCTTTCACTGCCTTCTGCTGCTCAGTGATATCAGTTTTGCCTTGCAGCAGGATTTAATTGCCGCTGTTTTTCACTGAGCAGATCCATATGTGGTATGGCCTGTTCATTTTAAAAGTTATTTGAAAGTTGTTCTATTTTGTTTCTCTTTTAGATGGAATGAACTGGGAGGCTGTGTTGTTTCCACTGGTCGGTTGCAGGTAGGAAGATGATAGACTTTATTAATTCAGAGATGTGGGGATTTAAATCTTCATTCCCAAAGCATCAGTGAAACACTTGGCGTAGATACTTAATGATTGATTCACAGCTTACTCTCTTTAAGTAATATTTGTAGTAGAATAAACAGCATTATTGCAGTCCATGCAAGAAACCTAAAAGGGAAATAGTGCTTGAAGATCTTGGATAGTTCCAGAAACCTTTGTGCTGTTGGAGTTGTATTTTTGCTGAATGTAGTCTGAGAAATGTTTGGATTTTAAACTAGTTTCCATTACTTACGTAACCTATATTAGCAGCCATGGAGCAAAAGTTAAAACAGAAACTTTTTAACAATCTGTGTAATACAATATTAGGAGGGGTGAGGAATAAGCACTCCTAAGCCTTATTTCATTCAGACACATAAAAATTAGTGATTACAGTTTCTCCACTGCTGAATATTCTGTACATCATTGCGATTTCTACCACTGAAGTAAAGTACAACTAGAAATACTTCTTTTTTTTTCTTTAAAATCAGAAAAGTGCAATGTGGTAAATTCTAGAGTAACAGATTTATACCTTAATATATACTCTGAACACTGGGCATTTCTTGAGAAACATTAATGACTTTTGACTTGGTATTCATGATTTTGAAGTTCTATTAAGTTGGAAAGGATGTGACCATTCCTTTATTAACTGAACTCTAGGATGTGTTCTGTTCTAAAACAAAGAAGCATTTAAGTCCTATGTGTATTTCTCAGTGTTAGTCTTGCAGGTTTACCTATGTTAGGGATATAATTTCTTTTGTCTGTCTTTAAGCTGAAATGTTTGAAGTAGTCACTGTAAGTGTTCTATGTAAGCATTTCCATCATGGTTCACCTCATCTTGGGATAGACAATTTGTGAGTCACACTCAAAAGGTACTTCTTCATTAAGACTATAACTAGCACAGATGTAGCTGCATTTGAGCAGAAGAATCCCCTATGCTTCTATATGGGAGCGTCTAGCAGCTGTTAATGTTATGACTTTGTGTGCATTATGAAATTGAAGAGTGGAGGTGCAAGCACGAGATATGGAAAGCTTAAATATCAGCACCATTGTAGTAGAACCACAGCAAGCTGACAGTGTTTTGTGCAATAGTTACAGCAAAACTGATAATAAGACCTTCACTGATATAACATGTTCTTTCTAAGACAAGTCCTTCGGATTCTTCGTGTGTTGTAAGACTTGTTCAGTTTATGTAATGATAGAAGGAAGAGTATTTTGAAAGGAGACCTTACAGCAGTAACGTACATTGCTAGACCTAAGAAGTCTTTGCTTGAAGTTTTATGAACTGACATAAAATCCAGTATGTGAGATTTGACAAGTAGTTGGACAGAAGGAAAAAATAGTAATAACGAATATGGTAACTTGTTAATTAAAAATAATAATAATAATATCTCTTATTTGAATTGCTTTACCAGACTGGAGTTCTCCGAACCAATTGTGTGGACTGTTTAGATCGCACTAACACAGCCCAGTTTATGGTGGGAAAATGTGCTTTGGCATACCAACTTTATTCACTGGGACTGATCGATAAGCCCAATTTACAGTTTGATACAGATGCTGTACGGTAAGATATGTTAATTAAGTGTGTTGTGGGTTTTTTTGTTGTTGTTGTTTGTTTGATCTTATGTAAAGAGTCTTGGGTGAAGTATTACTTGTATAATGGAAAAGTGCATTTCTTTTTCTATTGGCATGATTTTGTAGTAATTCAGCTAAGTCTAAAAATTCATACTTTAGATATTTTGAGAAAATCAAGTCACAGTGAAAGTTCTCAATTCTGGAAAAGAATGTTAGTTTGGCTTCTTATAAAATAACTGCTTGGCTTCACTCTCTTTATAAAACTAAACATGGACTGAAGAGTTTCCCTCTTAAATAAATGTAACATAAAAATAGCACTTCTTTCATTTCCTTGATGCAAAGTGTAAATCAAGAATATAAACTGAAATAGGTATGTGCTTTTATGCATTGATGTTTTTGTAGAAGTGCATCTTACTTGGATATTTCCTACATTTCTGTTGATAAATTTTATGCTTTTTGCTTTATTGAAGAGTGGAGTTTTCAGCAAAGCTGTTGTCTCCAATTGGGTAGCAATGATACTTTTTGAGCATACTCAGAGTATTGAAAAATAAATTAAAAAATCAGCATCTAATTGAAATGCTCTGGGAGTGGGAGGGAACTAAGCTACATGAGAAACTGATGTAACAATCCATGAAGTGATGCGTTTTAATTCCTTATACTGTAGTCATGGGATCATAGAATGACCTGGGTTGAAAAGGACCACAGTGATTATCCAGTTTCAACTCCCTGCTGTGTTCAGGGTCACCAACCACCAGACCAGGCTGCCCAGAGCTGCATCCAGCCTGACCTTGAATGCCTTCAGGGATGGGGCATCCACAGCCTCCTTGGTCAACCTGTTCCAGTGTATCACTGCCCTCTGTGTGAAAAACTTCCTCCTGATGCTGAGCCTAAATCTTCCCTGTCTTAGTTTAAAACCATTCCCCCTTGTCCTGTCACTATTCACCCTCATGACACATCCACAGTCGTGGCAGTGAAACTTATGGCTTCGTTGCTGTCATTGCCTAATGGTTTGTTAGGTTTGGAATGTGGAGAATTAACTTGTGTTTCAAAAGATCAAGTCTTGGGTGATACATTTCTCTCAGTCTCTTCCTTTCACCTTACTCAAGATGTACCTTCATCTTTTGTCCTTAATCATCAGTTAGCTTCCAGCACTTGTTTGGTACCAGGAACAGGTTAGTGCCACAGCATGGTGGCTCACTGTGCAAGTGGTGGCTCACTGTGCAAGTGGTGGCTGTTGGCTGCTGTCTGATGGCTGGGGTGTTTTCACAGGCCAGGTGGCTTCCACATTGTGCTCACAACACTTGTCCTCTGTGTCCTAGCTGTTGGTTGCTGCATCTTTACCTCTGGGAAGCAACTGCTGCTGCAATTACCAGTTGATGTGCAACCCCCAAGGGACTTGGCAGTTGGATCTGTTGGGTTCTAACCAGAGGGGATCAGGAGGTGGACAGATCTCTTATACCCACTCTGTATGTTGTTCTCTACAGCAACTACTTACTTCATCAGCTCAGGCATTCCTTAGGCTTTATTACCCTTTCCACCGCTATTTTGGGATCCAAAATTTCATCTGTTGCTTCCTATTCCAATTGTCTCATGTTTTCTGTCTAACTTCTCTCCTACTTGCTCCCTCTCCTCTATCCAACCACCAAAATTTCCATCTCTTACTATAATTAGTAAGATTTTAATAGGTGATTCCTCTTATTTTCCTGATATCATGTTTTTCATTATCTGTCTGAAATGTAGCTACTAGTTATTACATATCTCATAGTATCACCTATGTATACCCCTCTGAAACATATCATATGTGAAGTCTTTTTTTCTGAATTACTGTGTTCAGAAATACTACAAAATTGCATTCATAATCCAATAAATTTTGAAGAGAAATGTGTGCTATGATGCATCTCCATTGTGCAGTCTTTCACTTTGATGTACTGCATTATTTTTCCCATAACAAGTATCTGCTTGCTGAATACTCTCCCTCTTCATTTACACTCTTCTGACTGACCATAGAGACTAATATTAAGCACACTGTCATCCTGAATCAAGCTAGTGTGTCTAGAAAACTGTTACCTATTGTTTTCATTGCAGTTTTGAGTGTCCACCATACTAATTCTGATTTTTTCATATGGTGTCACAGTCTGCAATCCTGAATCTCTGTTGAGCTTTATTTCTGAAGTTAGCATCTTATTTGGGTTAGTCTGAAGGATGAAAAAAAGCCCATGTATCTTGAACAGTCTAATTATATCTAATAGGATTTTTCTTCTTAATGATTTAATTGAGTGGGACCATTTCTGTAAGCATTTCTTTTTCTTTACAATCCCTTTAATGTAGTTGTTGTCCCATCTAAGAGGTTTCCTAGACCATTTGTACATTTGCTGCTTATTTGATTGTATATACTTAACTACCTTTCTCCCCACAGAAGACTAGTCTTTGTCTATTTGCAGGCTTAATAGTTTGAGGCTACGGAAGGTTAATTTAATTCTACAAGTTATTTCCAAGTCAAGTGGATCAACATCCTCAATGAATTTCAGGTTGTCAGCTTCCTGTGAACCTTTATTGCAAGGTCATTGCAACTCAGTTCTTAAGTCTCCCGTGGCTGACTGGGAAATTTCTGAGAGGTGTCGTCCTTTCTCCTGCCAGTTGTTGCCTTGAACACGTGGGGATTTTTAGCTTTTAGTTGACCAGGGTTTTCTGCCTTTCTCCTTGTTTGGAAAGAAACTAATATACCAAAACCAAAGAAACAAGCAGGCAGTTCTTACGCATGAGATCGTGAGCTGTGAACAGCTGTTGGAGGGCATGTGTTTGTGATTATTTTGTTTGTTTGTTTGTTTGTTTTTTGTTTTGTTAGGTAGATCTTTTTTGTACTTGGCCTTGGACAGAAGATTTGCTGGACAGTTGTTTTGCTTTTTGGAAATTGTTTTGCTGCTTAAATAAGTATTCTTCATCCAGAAGAATATCTTGAGGAAGACTTCAGTCAGATGGTTCTTAGGTTGTTTGTGCAGTGTTACTCCTTTATTGGGAACTTTCTTAAGGGTATGCTTTTGTTGGTATGTTGTTTGTTTGTATTTCCCCTGCCCTCTCCTCCACTCCAGAATGGCTTCTTCGTTTTCAGGTATAATGGTAAGTCACGTGCATATGCCTGAGTTACTGTGTCTGCATATTGACATGAAATAAGTTTCTACAAGTTAAGGAGTAGAGTGGTGGTGGAGGCTGTGTGTTTTTTCTTTTTGACTACAGTTTCAACCTCTAGCTACATGTCATACTTGTTGTCTTGCTCAGGTGGGGCCTTAGTGCTGGCTTCTGAGAATCTGTTATCATAGACTGGGTGCCACCTCCTTAGGATAACCTTGTTTTCTGGCCTTACTTTCTGAGATGATTTGTTTTGGTTATGCTAGGACTGCTTTCTGATGGTTGTTTTTTTTTTGTTACTTGGACAGCTCTCAATTTGAAGTCTTGGTTCTTGAGAACAGCGTTGCTTTTAGGCAGGTCTTGTTCATCTTAGCAGCTGACTCTTTCTACCCTCTTACCACACACTTTTTCAGCTCCAGCACATTGTAACTGACTACCCTTCACATTTCTCACAGTCACGTTCTTTCTTTTTATACCTTTGAGCCATTATAGTTAGGTAGATTTTGGAAAGTTACATGGACTTAATTCTCATTGAACTTAATAGAAAGCAAAGCCTTGAGATAGTGGCACATTCTGTCCCATTTAGCATATTTAAAATGCCTTAGTTTATGATGCTGTGCTGTTTGTTTACTCTCTGTGGTCTAATGTGATATGTTAATCTCCTTTCTGACTCTACAGAAGTGCATTTTCTGTGGAGTGAATGCATTCTGATGTGTTATGAATTGGTGAAAGTCTTAGAATACTTATCTAATCCGCTTATTAAAACTGAATATAGTTCTCACATACATATCTGAATAAAGACATAGCTTTGAAATTCAGTGTTAACTAGTTATTAATAACATGTTTTAATGAAATACTTCTTTTATAAACTGGAAGAAATACTTAGGAGAAGAAAATGTATTGCTTGTCATGCAGTGAAGCAATTGTATGTATGAAGGAATCTAAAATGTTCTGGTGTGCTTTGACTTCTAAATGCAATTCTGAATGTTATTCTTCTTTCTTTCTGAAAAGCTCTTTTCAGCAGGTTGACAAATGTCATGTTTTTCTTTCTCTTCAGATTGTTTGAAGAATTATACGAAGATCATGGAGATACGCTTTCTCTGCAATATGGCGGTTCTCAGCTTGTCCACAGGGTAAAAACCTATAGGAAGATAGCGCCATGGACTCAGCATTCCAAAGATATTATGCAAACACTCTCCAGATATTACAGTAATGCTTTCTCAGGTACATTTCAATGCTTTCTTTTGAACTACAATTTAGAAAACATCTTGTTATACTTCAATAATCGCTACTGTGATCTTACAGCAGAGATTCTCCATACTATAATTTGAAAATAATTCAGTAAAATCAGGTGGCATCAAATAGATACTCTGATTTGATGGGGCGTTTATGGCGTATCCCATACAAATGCATGTTATATCATGCAGCCTTATTTGGTAATGTTATTTAACAGATATGAGAACTCTTGCAAATGTACACAGGTAGCACTGAATCTGCCACTGCAGTTATACTGGCAGCTCATTAGAGAAGCAGGTAACTGTTACAGAGTTGTTAAGGTCTTGGAGAGAGCGGCTTCAACAGAGAAAAGGAAACTAACAAATGTAAGTTCTAAGCACAAATAGAAAGCTTCAGATTGAGTATTTCTTAAAACTGACTGTGATGTTTTGTTTTGCATGTGATGTTTCTGGGGATTTCAAACAAAAAGCAGTCTATCATGTAAATAATTGCTTTACATTGGTAGAAACTACTACCTCTTGAATCCATGATAAAAATAAATTTAAGAGAAAACATGCCCCACCAAGTAGATAAACTATTTTTGAGATAAATAGGTTGTAAAACACTTGTTTACTCTTTTTATTCTTCATGTTATCTCAAAAAGCAGAGGTTTCTGAGATTTAGAAGAAGATTCTGATTTGCTATTCTGCTCTCATTATCTGTCCTTTAAAATAAAAACAAAACTTTGAGGGCTATCCTGTTTGTGAGCCTGCACTTCTTTTGTTTCTGATGTAAGAAACTTCTTTATAATGCTTACTAATGTTATTTTTGAGTAGTAGCAGATGCAGAAAATGTCAGTGGTTGACTTGAAGCCATACAGTGTATCAGATTCAGCACAAGGTCACACATGGCCTGCTAACAGTGTCTCCTAGAGAAACCACGTAGCCATGCTTGCTTTGTTTGTCATAAAAAAAAACAAAACACCATGATAATTTACACTTTTTAAGAACATGGATTCCTCTGTTGACCCCAAGGCTCTTAGGATAATCACTGCTAATTAAGTTGAACAGATGAGAAAAAGTGAAATGTGATGGTTAAGAGATTTGCCTGGAGATACTAATGCATTAGATAAAGCCTGGGCTTCCAAGAACAATAACCAAATGTAGTTTAAACCTAGGTCTTGATGTGTGGCTTAGCTTTCCTATAGATTTCTTTTTGTACCTGTGAATTTGCAATATGTTGCATATGTAATAGAAAGTGAAGAGTTGAAAATGTTCTTAAGATCAGGTTAGTGACTCAATCATAGAAAATCAAGTTTTCCTCCTCAAAATATGGGGCAATTGATTTTTATGGTAACTTGAAAGCATACTATGAATTTGGGCAAAAAATCTGTCTTTTTTTTTGCATGCGTGTTTTTAAAATTAGCATTTGAAAAAAGTATAGGGTGCCGTTTAGTTTGGGTGTTCAGCTGTTGGAATTACCTTGGCTGTGAACAAGTAAGTTATACCAGAAATAAGAATGTTATCCAGCTGAGAACTAGATGTTCTTTCATGACCATCTCAGGCAGGCATTCAGATTTGTTGTATTCTGCTATTTGTCTTTCACTTGCGATAGGAAAAAAAATAGAAAGTAGAAAAACATTAGCTTTATGCCTCTTAGAAAATAATGTGACATTGTGCTCTTCAGTGCTGGATTTGCAACATGCATAATAAGCTTCTGGAATCTAGAATAATCTGTTTATCCACAGACAGGGCTGGACATAGTAAACTACCTTTTAGTGTTGTATGAAAATAAACTTAATTACTATACCCTTTTAGTCATGGGATCTTATAGTCCCAATTATGTTGAATCTCTCATGATTTAGTAATTTGTCATGTAGTGCAGTTACAAACTCAGATTGAGAGCAGTAGATTATTTTTGGCTAATTCAATTAAATGGCCCCTTCAGTTCCTGTTTTCTCAAATGGTCTTACAATGTGCTAGTATACACGTACATTGCAGTACCTTTTGAAAAATCGGTTCAGTCTTTCTACTTGTACATAATTATAACAGTCAGTGCTAACAATGAAGTGAGAAAACCTGTTTGCTCTTTTGTCTGTGTTCCGCTGCGTATTGACACGTTCTTATATATTTATTTTTGAAATGAGAGATTTTCCATCAAGATAAGAAAATTGATCTGAAAAGTTCAATATCCTCTTTTCTCTAGACAGTGTTTCAAAGACAAAAGCTCTCATTATATTTGTTCAAAATTAAATCATGAAATTGTTCAAACCTTAAAGTAAGACGGTGGGGAGTGGAAGGATTATCTCCTTTCCAGTTAACTATCTGCTTCCCGAGTCATATTCACAAATGTAACTGTGTTTGCCTGAGGACTTACGTACAGGACATTTTTAATGGTATATTTTATTACCTACTTTGAAATTGAGTTGAGAAGTGAAACAGTGGAGAGACATTTTCTGATAAATGTCCTGTATTTCTACTGAGTTTAAAACACAACAGTACAGCTGAAACAATAAAAGCAAAAGAGAGTTTGTATCATTTGTCTGTGTAACATTTAACAGAAGTCATTTCTTTGCTAAAGAAGAAAGGTAAGAATGCTTTAATGAACTGTTGCCATAGAACATTTCAGATAATTAATTGGTTAATTCAGTTGGTATGGGTTTAAATTCAGGCTGTTTTTCACAGAAGAAATTTCGTTTTGTTTTATTTCATTTTAGCATCTGTCATATAAGTAGTGACACAGTTTTTAATTGAATTATCCTGTTTCGCTCTGATTTAGTTAACAATTTCAGAATACCTCCTGTTCCTGGCTGGTGAAACAATGGTAAATGAACAAAGGATGTTTGTCTCTGCCTTTTAGCATTTACCAGTTTTAACCTATTTGTTCTTGTTAATTTATTTTGCATTTTGGGTTCCTCTTATTTTTATGCACAATATAGGCTGCTTTCCTTGATTTTGTTTAGCACTGCACTCTGTAGAGAAAAGTAAGATGAGGTGAGATGAAGGCAAGAATTTTGCTCACCCATTACCATCATAGGCAAAACACACTCAGCCTTGGGAAGATTAATTCAATTTACTACTAATTTGTAACAACAGTTTGCAGTGAGAACTAAAAGCGAACTAAAAACGTCTTTTCCCTATCTGCTTTCTTCTACCTGCTCCCCCAAACAGCACAGGGGAACAGGGGTTGTGCATAATGCGTTATACCTGCTGCTCCTCCTCTGCCCCTGCTCCATGTGGGGTCCCTTCCGCCACACACCATCCTTCCCTAACTGATTCTGCATGGGTTTCCCACAGGCTGCAGCTCTTCAAGCACTGCTCTAACATGGCTCCCTACTCCACAGGGCCCTCCTGCCCCACCATATGTTCTTCTCCACAGGTTGCAGCTCTGGCTTAGGACCTGCTGCTGCTACCAAAACCTTGCTATGTAAATCTCATACTCATAGTTAAGCTGTGACACGTCTTTTCAGAAATAATTTGTCCTGAAAAACATAAGTACTGATGTATGCTTTGAGTATCAGTGTGCAGAAGACTTAGCATTTGTAAATTGATCTTCTTAAGAAAGTAGAGAAGGTGATACAGCCTCAGGATTTTTGCTTTCTTTCCCTTTATGTGACTGCTTTATTGTCACAGGTTACCCTAAAATGTGGAATACTGATAACAAAATTACAACATTGCAAAACCATGACATTTATGCAGAAGATATCACATCCAAATATTGATCTCCATATGTACATGCTCGTGTCAAGTTCCTTACTCTTCTGTAATCTCGTCACCAGATTTCTATATGGACTTCTACATGGAACTTCTGGTCATGTGTCTAATTCCCTGTAAAAACATCATTGTGTGGAGGGAGGAGATGGTGTGATTTTAGGAGAAAGGATGTACTAACTGAAACTTTGGTGGACCAGGAACCAACTTCATCCTTGCTGTCATCCCACTGCTTTGTGCATTCTGCCTGTTGTTTTATCTGCTTCTTGGTATACTGAAATTTCACAGTTTATCCATTTGATGTAGTGTGTTGCATAAGGGGCACTGACCCCTCCTAATATTGTTTCTGTAACATGGGAAGAGCTGATGGAGTAATGCCATCAGAGTGCTTCTAGTCTTGAACTATTCTGTGTCTGATAAATAGTGAAGTGTTAACAAGAATGGAGATGAGCTTTCCACTCACTGCTTCATCAGAGCTTAAGTAGAGCTCAGTTCTCCACATATTCCTTCACATCTGTGTATATTTTGCATGAGCTATCCTCTGCTACTACACATCTGCCTGCAAAGCTATCTTCATCACAGTTTGCCATCCATGAGCCCTCATCTGACTCAAGCTTTTCCACATATCTGTTATAATTCATTCTATCTGCAGTTCAACAGCAAGAAAAACTTCAAAGGTGTAGGCAAGCAACATTTTTTTTTTTTTGTCATGCTTCATCTGCAGTGGTACCTAACTGCTGGATTTTAACACTTGCCTTCTGCAGTTTGATGAAGCTTAGAATATGGGGAGAGAAACCCATATTTTGATAATTTCAGTCTACAAGGAAAAAAGTTCAAACTTTAAAAGGATATTAATGGCGTTGAATCATTTTACTATGTTTTGGTTCAAAAAACCCAAAGAATTCATAATTTGTATGTACTGATGAAAAATTGTGCATTTGTATTGGTTACTGTTTGATTTAATGAACTTGCCTTTCATAGAATTGTGGAATCTTCTGACTTGGAAAGGACTTTCATAGGCCATGTAGTCTAACTCCCGTACAATGAACAGGGACACCTACAGCCTGATCAGAGCCCTGTCCAGCCTGACTTTGAATGTCTTCAAAGATTGGGCTTCCACCACATCTCTAGACAACCTGATCCTTCTGTAACTGAACTTTTGGTATCCAGTAGATTCATCAGAATAGGCCACATGCCCTGACACATTCAAAAATACATTCACATCCTTTGTGCATACACATGTATAAACAAGGGGGAGGCTGAGACTTACTTCTGCCAAGGCAGAGCTTTTGTCTCTTCTTTGTTAGAAAAGCCAAGGAAAGAGGTGGAACCAGCTACACGTGCACTGCAGTATGGCAGAAAGCGGGGTCCAAATGAAGTCTTGTTAGATTTAAAGCCCAGAGGTCTCTGTAGGAGTCTTAGGAACGACTTGCTTGTTGTGTGAGGAGAAAATCTAACAAGTAAGCAGATGCCTCAATGGGCTTGAGCACTGCAAGTCATTAACTGTATGTCTTATCTAACAGATGCAGACAGGCAAGAATCTATCAATCTGTTCCTTGGAGTATTCAAGCCTATGGAAGGAAAGCCTCATCTCTGGGAACTTCCAACTGATTTTTATTTGCATCACAAGAACACTCTCAGTCTGTCACAGACCAGGCGAAGGTATTTTGATGTTCTGTTACATGCTGCTAACCAAATAATTTAATCAGCTTGTTGAAACTATCCATTTATATTTTTATTTTTCCAAATAACTACTGAAATTTAAGCTTTTGCAAGCACTTAAAAGAAAACAACAACAAAAGAAAATAACCTTCATCAAGAGATTACAGAAAGCGTCAGATGTGTCGCTGCTTTGAAGGATTTGCTTTAGCCTATTATTTTCTTGCACTGAAGGAAAAGTCTCATTTAATACAAAATCATCCTGCAGTGTGAAATACTTCCCAGTTTTATGGAGGTACAGCTATCTGTGTTCTATTAAACTGTGTATAGGTGTCTTTTCGAAGGCTAGATTTATTAAGTCAGTATGGTATTTGGTGTTTTTATCAGTACAAACTTTATATTCTCATGCAGTGCCTTGGACTGCAGTTATGTTTACCAGGAAGCCCGTTATTTGTTACTTTCCTTTCAGCCATGCCTGGCCTATTTTAATGATTTATTTATTTATTTATTTATTTATTTTCATTTGCATCCTGTTGTAGTTGTGCAGTAGTATACAGAAATAATAGAGCAAAAGCACAAAACTTATAGATTAACTTTTAGAGCATTGCTTTGGAACATGAAATGGTTTCAGCAAGGACTGTAAATACTGTGTCTAAAAAGGTTTTTCCTTTTTAAGACTAAGGACAGTACTAGACTTGTTACTACATTATCTGTTTTATGAATTTCGTTGCTTTATATTTCTGTTCGTTCTGTGAGTTCCATATCACAAATGGTAGGTGTGAATATCTGCATTTGGATTTTTGTCCAGAGAAAAGTCCAACTCTGTCCTGGTTGGCTGCTTATTCCATTAATACACATGGCAGCCAGCATGTGATACGACTGTTTCTATGTTTCAATCCTTCTGCTGATGATAGCTCATATTAGCAATGCAACTGGGTGCTAGTTTAGATATGAGAAACACATAACAGGTTCTGAGCATTATTGTATGTCAATGAATTAATCTGAACCAAGTATAATAAGCAGATAATGAGGGGGGAAAAATGTGTTTGTTTTTATTAAATTATATTACAAGGCCTTCAGATAACTTCTTCCTGTCTGTGTAATGGAGTCTTTGGGTGGAGCAGCTAAGGAAATAATGAAATCTCATAATGAAAACAAGGATATAGAAAGAGAATAAAGATGTTTCCTGTCATTGAAAGCTTATTGGATAGTCTCCACTTTTCCTATATTGCATTTACCCTTGTATCAGATAGAAAAGATTTCATGAGTTTCACATGTTACTTTTATATTATTTGTGATTCACATGACAGGACAGTGAAGATGGAAAGTGAGGCTCTCTTTAGTCATATTACTTGTCATTTGTGCAAGCAGCAAGACCAGATAGGTCTGCAGGAAAGGAAAACTTGCCTGTGTGGCCTGATGTAGACCTTCATCAAGTAATGGGACTTTCATACATTACTCAGTCTTTTCAATTCAGGACATTCACAGTTGCTAGAACTGGAATGTGTTGCCCTGCCTGTTCAGTGCAGTTTGCAGAGTCCCACTAACAAGTCAATCTCTGGGCACCACAGTACACATGTTGTTTCTGCTCCAGATAGCTACATTGTTAGCAGGTGGAGATAACTGCTATATACTCTAATTAAAGCCCTTATATACACAACAATGTGAATATGCATGCATTTGAAATAAAATTGGTGGAGATAAGTAAATATATTTTAAGCCCAAATAATGGAGTAATAGTAACTGTTGGAGTAGCATAGAGAAAATTTTGAAGTGTATTTGAGGAAAATGAAAACATGTAAATATGAATGAAGGTTTTACAGTGCTTTATTTTATGAATGCTACTTTCACTTCCTTTGGTGGTTTGGTTTTGTTAATTCTTGTTGTTGTTTTGTGTGTTGTGGGTGGGTTTTTTTTTTTTCAGAAATATCAGATAAGCTTGCAGGCCCACTTTTTTGCTATTAATTAGAACAACATGCAGTTCTTATACTTGGGACAGCTATCACATTAAAATGCATTTCTACGGGTAGAAGTCCGTTGCTTTGAGAATCTTCTAGTTTTATTTATTATGATAAATGGCTTTCGTTTCTCTTTTCATAAGTTTTAGGATCTAAATAACAACTAGTGATTGGGTCGAGTATGGAGTCTGTCTTGCTCAGGTTAAAACAAAAAATGTGCTTACCACATTGCTTTGTGTTTTGTTCTTTTGTTGTTGTTGTTTCTTTTCTCCTCCAGATACCTTTTGTGTGTTCTAGGAGCTTGATTTTTCAATACTATAGGTAGGGCACTTGAAATATATTTAGATCAGTTCTGGGTTGGACTTCATGTGGTTATATTTCATGCCCTTGGTGCAAAGTCATAGCGTAGGAGTCTATTGAGAGCATCCATCTGAGGATAATTATTTACTTCCTCTCACATTTGATTTATAAGGAATTGTTTACCAGCATGACTCTGTATGGCTGGGTAGCTGCTATGTGCAAATGTTTAGATTGGATGCAAGATCAAATCTATATCAATTGCGTGTCTTCATTTCCCATACAGCTATACTTACTGGTGGACGACAGGTGTGCTAAAGCATTTACCTCTTCCTTTTGATGAAGGTAGGAACTGTATTTGCTTCTTGCCTTAAGAGTATCTTAAGGAAGTTTTAGTCAGTAATTCTTTGTAACTCTTTTTAAATACTATGTATTCTTTCCTCAACAATGGGATTAACAATGGGATGCAGGATGCAAGAGATATCTAATTCTACAGTTGAATAATTAAGTAATATGTGTCTAAAACCTGACCTCCGTATGTTTATGTCAGGAGAAACCTCATTCCTGTTTTTTTCCTTTCTTATTAAAACATATTTATAGTCTATGATGGTGATAATATTTCTGTTGCAGATAAGGATTAGCTACTATGTCTTATTTCTCCGAGTTACTTTGAGGCTATTTTATGAGGAACTGTCTTCAACAAGAGACGTCGATTTATGGTGATTGATAACATGTATTTATTAAAGATGTGCTCTGCATCTCTTTTATATCACATTTTCTTGTCCTAGATGGACTGTGGCTGCAGAAAAATGTTGAGTAGAGTGGCTAAGAAATTGGGCAACTGCAGAGCAGTCATGGTTTGTAAAAGAAGATTATTTTTTCCTTTCCCCAGTGACATGTGCTGAAAACAGACGCAAATTAACAGTGAAGAAATTCCACAAGTATGAAGAGGAAATTGATATCCATAATGAGTTTTTTCGGCCATACGAATTGAGCAGCTTTGATGAGACCTTCTGCTTAGCAATGACCAATTCTACACGGTATATTTGGGTTGTTTTGGGACTATAAAAGCTTAACTGGAAGTTGATCTGTTGTGAATGAAATGTGTATTTATTTGCTTAAACCTAGATAACATGCTAGAGTTTTTCTTTTTTAAGCCTCAAGTTTAGCAAAATTCTGGAAGTTAAATCATGCTAAAACAAAAAAGTAGTGCTCAACAATGCTCGAAACTTCTGTCAGGGTAGCACTTAATTAATTTTAAATTATTTCCTGCAGCATCTAATGTTTAGGCATGTGAAGGCTGAGAAATGGGCTTTTCTTTGAGGATTCAGTGGGTCATGGAAGGCACCTCCAAAGCAATTGCTTTGTAATTGTTCTGCTTGAATTTTACAACTGCTTTTTTCAGTTCATGTGATTCTTAGAGCTGGCCTGATAATTTTTGTTGGCAGCAATCAGGCAGATATTCTAAGCATAATCTTAATCACGCTTTAGCTAATGACTTCCAGACAGATTATGTTTCACGTAGCTTTTTGACCCAATTTGAGTGTTGGCAGCGTTTTGAAAACAACGTATGTGAGTCATAGGGCTTCTTCAGTACGGGATTATGCTATTGCTCTAGCCTCTTTGGCAAGTGGCATAATTTGCAGCTGTTTCAGAAAGCTAAATGATGCCATTGAGAATCTTTGAAATTTTGTGGGGTTTTACATTTATGTAACTTGTAATGGTGAATTTTTTTTTTCATGCCTGATTTTTAATTCAAAGGTAGATTCAAAGGGATGGCTGTTCTAGAAAATGTTTTGGTTTTGTTTTGAACTTTTCTTACTGTGAGATTTTATTTCCTCTTTTGCCAGGGATTTTATGCCTAAGAATGTGGGGATTGATCCAAGTCCATTTACTGTTCGTAAACCCGATGAAACTGGAAAATCAGTGCTGGGGTAAGTTCGAAATGACAATTCTTTTTCTGATTTAATAATAGTGAAATTGTAATGAAATGATTGAACACCTTGTGCAGTGTATTTTCTGCTAAATAGCAAATTAAAAAAAAAAATAAATAATAATCATTGGTGGAGTACTGTGGAAATGTACCTAATCATACCTAATTTTAGTTTTGTACTTAATGTACTTAATGCTGGGAATTCTTTATTCAGGCTTGCTTAATCTTTTCTATTTAAGTGAGACCTGTAAGGTAGTTTTCTCTAGAATGAAGATACAGAAGCTGTTCAAGCTTGATCATCTCTTGGTACCATTATTGTCTATTATTGAATAAATTTTATATAAATAGAATATTAAATATAGAATATCCCAAGTTGGAAGAGAACCACAGGGATAATGAAGTCCAGCCACTGGCTCCTCTTAAAAGTCAAACTGGATGTCTGAGAGACTTGTCAAACATCACGTGTTTTGTTGTATTATTAAAAAAGTTAAGATGCTTCTGTAAGTTATCATTCATTTTCATTTAATCTGGCTTGTTAAAAGATACAGATACTATCTTCAAACAGCAGTAACTGCCAATTTCCTCTTAGTGTTTGATTAAAAATGTGAAAGTGCTACAGAAAAATACTTATTAAAACATGTATATAAAATATACAAATTGATATAAACCAATTCCAAAACAGTTACTGAGACAAATGAATGTCTCCTGTAGCTGCTTTTGAATCCTGAATTTGCTTTGTTATTCTATGTATTCTATTGTTTTGTTTGATTTGCAATATCACATAAGGGCTATGAGGATTATCCCCGAGCCACTTCATTCTCCCTTAGATACTTCATATTAAGGAAACCTTTTATCAGTAATGATTAAACCTGTGCCGTCACAATACAGTAAGTTCTTCTGAAAACTTAACGTTCTGTTACAAGCTATAAAATTTGACTGTGATAAATAACATCTGTCATGCTTTGACCCTGAGGGACTCACTGTTAATAAACATTGAGTGGTCTGGGTTTATCACTAGGAGAGCTTGATTTAATTCTAGTAATGTTTCCTGGAAATAAACAGAAAGACTGTTTTATAGTTATTCAATTCATTTCTCCAATGAACTCTGAAAGTGTGGGTGCTTTTGAAGTCAAGCTTCATTCTTCTCTTTTGGATTAATATTGGTATTTTGCACTAAATTACCTCCAGATACACCATGACAGTCTTAATCTTTGATATCTTTCTCAAGCTTTTTCTTGAACTCTCTGCTGTGACTTTGAGGGATTGTTGTAGGATAGTCAGCTGGGTCAGAGTCATGTTCCAAGACTCCCTGGGTATTTCTCATAAGGTTTGCCACGCATTGGCTAGCATACTGGAGTAAAATGTGGCTTAAGACTTACACCTTGCCTTAGAGATGCCTATTATGTGAGAGAGTGAATTTATTACTAAATGCAAGAATGCACCACTTTTTAAAGAGGATGTGAAAGCAAAAAAAAGAAAAAACAAAACAAACAAAAAAAAAAAGGAAAACAACCTTTAGAGGCCTTTTCACGATTTTAAGAACTGTATAACATAGTGATATGATTGCTTTTCTTAAGTACCAAACAACTATACTTGTAAAATGGTACTTCTGACATCAGTAGATTCACAGCATTTATCAGTGGAATTCTCTGTTTTTCCAGGCATGTGGGACATGTGCCTAACTGTCCTGATCAGGCTGTGGTATCAGAATTACATTTGTTTTATAATAGGTCAGAGTTTTGTAGTACCATGTCCTCCTGTTTGATTCCTCCATTGTACTAGAAGCCTTTGTATAGAGATGATGCCACTGGTTCTTGACTAGAAAAAGGGAAATGATTTACCCATAGCTAGATATCTTTTTCAATAAAAGCTTATCCAGACTACTGAATAAACCAAATCCATTATGATCCTCCTCTGGCTCTTTTTTTCATTCAAAGCATAAGGAAGTACCATTTATCTCCATCTCAGTATCTAGGAGTTAAAGTTGCAAATTAGATCTCGGCCTTCTTTTGTGTGTGTGTTGGCAGTCAGATGGGGATATCACTCTTATTAGTGTTCGGCTACTTGCTTCATTCTGCTTTTTCATGATCTTCACCTCATTTAGAAAAGCAGGGAAGATAACCTCCTTAAGCTTCTCTGATGACAATACAGTATTTGTAACTTTCTGTACTTTTTTCTTTAAGCAGATACCAGTTACTGCTGAGTCAGAAATTAAACTTACCTGTGTGGGTTTTTTTTTTTTCCCTCTGAGATGTTTATTCCAGCTGTAAGAATCCTCATGCATTAATGTACTTAGGATGGAACAAGGGGTGATCTCAGATCAGTAACTTTCATGAGGCCTCTTGTTTACACGTGTAGTTAAAACTTAGGAAGTTTAGCTAATTCACTACAGAGGCAAATCACTGTATGAGTCTGCAAATGTACAGCTCTATGACAGTCACAGAAAGCTCCAGTGGAACTCGAGTGACCTCCATGCCTTTGATGCTGAGAACACTAGAGCTGTAACCTGAACTACCATTTGCATTTTCGCCCACCTGCATGTTATCATCAAAGCCTCTTATCACATTTAGCTTTAGAGTCCATGGTGGATGGAAAACATCTGCACTACGCTGCACTTATAGGGGAGGAGCTAGAATATATTTATTGATATAGTATGGAGGCAGTATAGTGATTTAACAAAGCTTAACAAGTCTTGTGAAGGGCTTGGAGAATATACCCTATGAGGAGCGACTGAAGGAACTGGGGCTGTTTAATCTGGAGAAAAGGAGGCTGATGGGAGACCTTGTTGCTCTCTTCAAATACCTGAAAGGTGGTTACAGTGAGAGAGGGGTTAGTCTCTCCTCACTGGTGACAGACCAGGGGAAATGGCCTCAGGTTTTGCCAGAAGAGCTTTAGGTTGGATATCAGGAAAAAACTTCTTTACAGAAAGTGTTGTTAATCTCTGGAATGGGCTCCCCAGGGAGGTGGTTGAGTCACCATCCCTGCATGTATTTAAAAACCATTTGGATGTGGTGCTTAGGGACGTGATTTAGTGGAGGGTTGTTAGAGTTAGGGTAGTATGGGTAAATTGCAGTTGGACTTGATGATCTTTAAAGTCATTTCCAACCTGAGCAATTCTTTGCTTCTATGAACGTAACGAGATTCGAGATGACTGGATACACTTGATTATTTACTGCATAAAATGTAGGGTTAAACATATGCATGCAAGAGGCTCTCCTCTTGAGTCACAAGGTTCAGAGTGAACTCCCTTGCTTTCTGAACTCCTTGAACCACACAAGGAAGTAGCCTAGATGCAACTGAATCCACTCCTAGTCCCAGACTTGATCAGTGGTTTATGTCTACAGGATTGTGTGGGTGCAGTCAATTGAAGATATAATGTTAGCAAAGCTAACAAAGCTTACAGTCAATCTAAGATGTGATCTTAGCAAGGCTAACAAAATCTAAAACAATTAGTCACTTACCAAGGATATCTATTGGCAGGACGTCTTGTTGTCATGGTGTAAGTGCTCTCTGTGCAGTAACCTCAAGAGGCATCCCTGCCCAAGGGGAGATGATATGCAGCCAGCTGCCATGCAGGAGAGCTCAAAGGGGGCTTTTGGGCTCCTCCCTATTTATGGGAGTAAGATGATTGCCTTGTAGTCATAGGTCGCCTTTTAGGTACAGGCTCAATTGGTCCTCAGCTGTTGGTTTCTGAGGTGAAAGGGCATGCACACGATCAGTAGGAAAAGATGTAGAGGATGTAAGGTTGATGCAGTTTCTGATGGGCAAAGTAATGCTCACCTTTCAGAGCTTTAACACAGTTAGACCCTGTGTTAGACTGCTTAAATATAGATGCTGCATCTTGACAGATTCTAACAAAAAAGTCTCTTTTTATTGACTAGGATTTTTATCTTGAGAAAAGCACTCTCCATAAGGAAATGCCGAGGGAGAACTGAATTGAGGGTTACCTATGGAGAAGGAAGGGGATAAAAAAAAAATAAGGTTCTGATGAAGATTTGAGGCTGGAGTACTTGGTGAAGTACATCCCTTTTAGTCAGCAAGTGAAATGATTTTCCAAAACAAAACCAAAAATGTCTCAATTTTTATGTATACATTTTAACATGACAGCAGGGGAGAAGGATTTAAGTAAAGAGATGGAGAATTGGCAGAGAAAAGCTGGCATAATCCTTTGAGCACTCTTCAAATGCTCAAGAATAAGAAGAGATTGAAGAAAATTAAATCAATTAAGGGATTCAAAAGATGAGCAGCAAGTTGCTCTGCAGGGTAGAAATTCTCTTTTCCTCTAGTAAGCCAGTAACCAAAATTAGGAATTTTAAGTACTTACTATTAATGTCCTCTTAATTTCATAAATACCCTCTATCTTTTATAGGAACAAAAGCAATCGAGAGGAAGCTGTACTGCAGCGCAAAACTGCTGCTAGTGCTCCTCCACCCCCAAGTGAGGAGGCAGTGTCAAGTAGTTCTGAAGATGATTCTGGGACAGACAAAGAAGATGAAGGTGCTGTTTCTCAGCGTTCTACTCCGGTAAAGGTGACTGATGCAGGAGATAACACCAAGATCACTGAGGTAAGAAATATTGTGGTATGCAAGAAAACATGAATTTACAATTCACATTTTTTAATATTTTATAAGCAGTAAGAAGTATAGAACAAACAGAAGTGAGGCACAGAGAAATTAAATGATCTCCAGTAGATATTAGCAAAACTTGTGATACAAACTTTGCTCTTCTTAACTGTCATGTAAGCATCTTCATCTACACTACTCATTTCATGCAGCTTAAAGAGGAAAATAGCATTTATAAAGAATGGAAAACGATGTTGGACACTTAGAGTACTTGAAAGGGGCTCGGGTCAGGTGTAGTCTGTACAAAATGTATCTATAGTAGTATTACATGGTAGTATAACTTTCATGTGTTCAAAGTGGTAGTGTACTTCTGATTATTTCCCCTTGCCATGCTTTGACTCATATCACAGCATGGATCTGAAGGCCTGAGCTCTGCCTTCAGTCTGTCCAAATCACATCCTGATTTATCTGCAGAATTTTAAATTGTTCCTTTGTTTAATGTCCTGAATTAGGGAAAAAATAAAAATAAATAATGAAACATTTACAATAAAATAACTATGAAGTTGTGTGGTATGAGTTTTGGAGATTCTGTGTCAATAGGCCAATTGAAGTGCATTTATTTCTGTGTAAATACAATGTTACCTGAAAACTTTCCATTATGTCAGAAAAACAGAGTACCTGTTTTCCAGTAATTCACGTTGTTTATAGATGATTGCTTTAACAGAAATCCAACCCTATTTTCTTCATGATTCTTACCACTGAACAGCTGAATAAGATACTTCAGATTTTCCATCTGTAAATTGAATGCACTTTAATGCTGATACCTAAGATACGTCTTCAAGAATTTAAGATGCTTTACATGAATGATACATTTAAATACCAATTAAAAGGTAGCATTGGCTTTTAATGGCTTACAGTTGGAGGAATTGTTCTGATTTTTGTTAATGCACGTGAAGACATATTTTCTATTTTTATTGCAACTTTTCATGCATCAGATTTTACTTATAACTTACATTGCTGATTTTTCTTTTTGCTTATTAAAATAGCAGTGCTGAAAAGGATTACCTATTCAGTTAAGCTCTGTTTAGTTCTCCTATTTTGAACTAAAAGAAAGTTATCTATTTTTGTAGTTGACACACTCGCAATTGCATGTGCCTTATCAGTAGCCCCCTGAGCTTACCACTGACAATAGAGAGGTATTCATGGGCATTGACTCTGAGTGACAAGGTAACTTGTAAAATAAAAATAGTTTTCTGTTTTATTGAGGACTATAATTATTTCAGAATCGACAAAAGGAAATATGAAAGCAAGTGTGGGAGCAAGATCTGAACTAATATAGTTCATTCTATATTGAATTTCCACATAATACATATGTCTTTATGTGCTCTATTAATTTAAATTCTTGATATCTTGGTTGTTTTTTTTTTTTCTGACAGGAGATTTTTCAAGAGTGTTTTAGCTTTTTATTGAACAAGTGTCTTGGAGAATACTTTTTAGGAAGTGATTTTTATTTAATACAGCTTGCACAAGCTAATGTTACTGTATATATGACAAACTTGTTTGGTTTTTCCTGCACTTTGAATTTTCATATTTGGAAATAACTTTCTTTCTTGAAAGCAGAATTGTGTTTAGAAGTTGCTACGGTGTCCTCAGTCTCAACCTTTGCTCTTACATTTCAGAATGTAGTTCAGTCCACCAGAGACATATATGGAGTTAATCTTTCAGATGTTCCTTCTGAGGATGATATCACAATCTATGCTAGGTGAGATACATTTCCATTTGTAATAATTAAAAGGTGATTTGAGGTGATTAAAGAAATTTCGTCAGAAGTGCTTCTTTTGATTAAACATATTTATGTCTTTTATTTTAGACACATGGGCTGCCCAGGGAGGTGGTGGAGTTGTTCAAGGAACGTTCAGATGTTGTGTTGAGGGACATGGTTTAGTGAAAACTGCTGATGATGGGTGGAAGGTTGGACTGGATGATCTCATAGGTCTTTTCCAACCTTGGTGATTCTGTGATTCTGTGGTTTGGTTATATCCAAATACTTTTGTTTTTTAAAATCAAACTATTTTCAGATGTCTGTTTCAACTCTGAATTCAGTGGAAGTAATGCCACTGTCTTCAAATGCAACATGAACTTAAATGAAAGGTACTTCAATACAAGTATCTGTTACTTAATACATTACTAGCAATATTCCTGGTGTAGGCTTTCAGCAGTAAAATAGCCAAAGGAAGTAGGTAACTCACTGTAGGGGCATGAGTATTCAGGTGACAGAAGGTCTTTCTACTATGGGTTTCAAGGAGAGGATAGCAATCAGTTTGGCTGTTGCCGTTTTGTAAGTTGCATGTAATGGCATCATACAGATACATGTGATGTGGGTGTATGTATTTAATTATAAATGCATATATGTAGCATGAAGTGTAGTAATAATGTGCTCTTCATTTTGAACTGCATCATGCTGCCACTTGCTCTTAATAAATGATTTTGTGATCTTGGACCATGCTTACAGAAGATGAGAGTAAGGTAGAGCATATTGCAGGACAGAATACAGCTCTTCAGGCGGTCCCATTCACTTCCTGCACTTTGTTTTAAACTGCTCCAATGTGAGGCAGCATGCTGCACAGCATGTGCAGGCTCTTCTCAGGAGCTGCTGGCTTACTGTGAGCAGTTGCAGATGGGAGCTGTGCAAGTATCAAGATATCACCTCCCATCTCCAACTAAATTCTAGCAGCTACAGAAACTTCTGCTTTTATTTCAAGGGTAATTTGGACTTTTGTCCTATATTTGGTAGTTGTGGCTGTGCCTGCAGGTGTCTTGAATGGCCAACTCCCACAGAGCAACAAGTAAATTACTAGTGTGCTTCTCCAGTGAAATACAATGACTCTGTAATATCAGGAGCTCTGGCTCTGAATTTTTGTAACCTCGTGTAGAACACAGGCTATGTGATGGTTATTCTAAAAACAGGCCTTTTATCTATTGTTCTCATATTTACTCCTCAATTTTGCAAAATAACCGTGAAGCCAAACAGAACCTGGTTCGTATCTTTTTCTCCTGAGACACAAATGAGTTTGAAACTTCTGAAATTTTATTAACCAAAAGTGAGCTAGAATGATTTCAGTTACAGATGAACTACAACAGCAAATGCTGTTGCCAAGAGAGCAGTTGCTTATGCAAGATGCCGGGAGTGCCAATTGATTATATTAGCTTAATAAACTCGTGTTTCGTACACCTGATCAGACTAGGGCATTAATGGGATTTGAAATATGTTCAAGGAAACCACATAACATACCGTGTTCTTCTGAGGTGAAAGGGAATACCTGTGAAGCATGCAATGAAGTGAGCTTCTATGCATTTGTTTTTGTTTTCTAACGTGTAACAGCAGTGACTATCATATATTTGAAGCTTTTTTATTTCTTTTTGTGAGGGCAGTTCTGTTTTAATTTGATCTTTTCTGATTTGATGTTCATTAATCCCGACAATTATTCTCTTTAGGAATAGTTGCTTCACTTGCACTCTTTTGTGCCTTGAAATGCCTTTTATAGCTATTTCTTATGTAGTGTGTAATTTGAAAGTAGTACACATGAAATGGGTTGAGGAGGATGTTTCTCATTATCTCCAGTGGAGTTTTTAACTTCACCTGTGTCTCTGACTTCTTTATTTTAACTACTGGAAGATGGATGCCTGCTTCACAGAATCACGGTATCGCATAATGACAGGGATTGGAAGGGACTTTGAAAGATCATCTAGTCCAACACCCCTGCCAGATCAGGAACACCTAGATCAGGTCACACAGGGATGTGCCCAGGTGGGTTCTGAATGTCTCCAGAGAAGAAGAGCCCACACCCTCTCTGGGCAGCCCATTCCAGTGTTCTGTTACCCTTGCTGTGAAGAAAATTTTTCTCATATTTATGTGAAACCTGCCATGTTCCAGCTTGCACCCATTGCCCCTTGCTCTGTCATTTGGATGCCACTGAGAAGAGCCTGCTCCATCCTCCTGACACTCGCCATTAGATATGTATAAACATTAACGAGGTTCCTCTTGTGCCCCATGGAATATTACATGACAGCAATGAATAGGCAAACCTTTTTCAAGCTAGACGAAGCTGCAGAATTCTCACATACACCCACTTTGTAGTTTTAAAAATCCTTTTTGTTTACTCCAGAAGTGGGTTATGATCACTACTTAAAGACTCATTGTTTGTGCCATTTGGGGAGCTATTGCTTTTACATTTGATTTATTTTCCTATCAACTGTTTCTCGCAGATTTGTTCAGCTGGGACAGAGTCAACACAAGCAAGATAAGAGCAGCCAGCAATTTAGTTCCAAACATCAGTTGGATAGGGTTATAAATTTGTAAGTATTCTTCTTTTTTCCCTTAGCCTACTTGTTTTTACTTTTTCCATCAGACCTATAAAAGTTTATCCGGTAAAATTTATGTTAGACTGTTAGAGAGTCAAACTTCTGTTGAGGATTCAGTGCGTATTGTAAAGAATCAGGTCCTGACTTCTCCCTTGTGACATAAAATCTTACCAGTCATGATTTGCAGTTATCTCTATGCAAAATGCTGAAGTTACAGGGTGTAAAAGACAATTCCTTATTGCTGTAATTGCTTTTGAAAGAGATAGATTAAAAGAAGTTGATTGACTTACGTACGCTTCATAAAAAAACTGAGAACTCCAGTCTTTAGACTGCAGTCATCTGAGTTTATTTGTTCTGACAAAGCTATGAATGCCATATATTTGTTTTAACGTACATTTATGGAGTCTTGAGAGGTCAAATGGGATATTTTTGCATTTCTCTGATGGATGACCCAATGTTGGAGAGGGTGGGGCAAACGAGGAGTGGATTTCTGCTTTGTTTCATGCCTGTATGTGTGTCACTGAAATCAGCAGACATGTGCTATCTTAAATCAGCATATCGTGCATTCTAAGTAAAGAACGTGTTGAGTTTGCATTTTCTTCAGAAGCATCTTCATGGATTTTTTGGTTGTCTGCTTTTTGTTATACAATGGTTCCATGCATTAGAGCTGGTGAGGCATATTTTTTAGTAGTTTATTTGTTACAACAGGTAAATTTCATGTTTATACCTTGCTACAAAAAGGTAGGTAGGTAGGTTGAAAAGGAAAATCAAACTCCAAATGCTTCTTACCAATAAAACACTTCTTGAGTAATTTAATCCCAAGAGACTTGTGTGGAGGTCACACTCAACAAAATAAGACAATTGAGGTAGGATGGTAGGAGGATCACTTTTTAGGATTATCTGCCATATGGAATAAATCCCGTGTTTTCTTTATTCTTTTAATTTTCCATTAATGTGAATTAAAGTTAAAATAGATGCATCCATTTAATTTATATCAAAATAAGGAATGTAGCTGTGATTATGGATTACTACATAGAGTATGGATCACTATCACTGCACAAGAACATCTTCTAATAAGAATATGGATCTTTTTGTAATGATAAAAACAACGGATTGTGATATTATCCAAATATCATACCATCTTGATATTTATATGATCAGCTCCTGACTTCACAGTTGATACCTCCTGATATGATAGGCTGATCAAAGTTTTCCTATGGTAGTTTTTATTTGCTTCTGTTTTGATGTATGTGATTTTCTGCCTGTCAACACAGTTGCTCCATAAAACTACAGGCCACTACTGCAATCCATTGATTTAGACACCTTCGCTTTGTTTCCTGTACTGAATAAGTGGGGAAACTCTCAACATGGCACTCATCCAGTCAGAGATAAAGAACTGGGAGTGTCTAAAAGGGGCTGAGGGAGCAGGATAAGACAACAGATTTAAAACTTTATCAGGTAACATCGTCTAACACCGGTTTATAGTCATTTGATAATATATACATTTAAAATATGACACCATTGTGCATGGTTTATCATAAATAAGCTTACACTTTGTAGATGAATGCATCTGTAGTTTCATAATGAAATACAGTTTGCCAGCTTACTACTTTAATGTAAAACTGTTTTTAAAGTGAAAGGACAACTCTGAGTGTTTTGAAAGGAAATGCTTATTAAAAAATCATTTTATAATATGAAGAATATTTTTGCTGCTTGTAGAGGTGATCCTTTTTGTGTAGTTGCAAAGCCTCCCAGCATGCTTGTGACAGCTGTAGGAGATAATCATCCCTTTCTTGCCCCCTTAACTTAGAGTAAATTATTCCCCATGCTATGCTGCTGTAAAATGAACACATTAAAGAGAATCTGTGCATATAATTGTGGTGGCATTTGGGCAGGTTCAGACAATTGCTTTTTAACTTTCCCTAGAGTAATTTCCATGTGTTTCTGAGTCGCGTTAAGTGTAAAAGTCAGAGCACACAAAGCTGTCACTCCTCCTCTGGAAATCATAGAGATCATCTTTCTCTGCCAGTTCTACATTTTAACAGCTTTAAAAACTTTGTGGTGACAGAATCTTCTTTCAACTTAGGTCATAAATGGAGCCGTTCTTTCGAAGCATGTTGTTCAGTTTTGGAGAAAGGAAGGAAGCTTTCTCTCTGTGTGCTAACATTTGAATTGGTGCTCTGAACCAGAAATTTCTTCAGAGAATACTAAGATTAGAGTATTGTGAACGTGTATTAAAACATATAACCTAAAAATAGAATGAACCTCATCTGGATTAGAAGCAAAAATGGACACTTGAGCAAGGACCACGGTGATTCTTTGAGAACACTGTAGTACCATTCCTCTGAAGAGAGAGAGGGTTTTTTGAGTACTGTGGTATAATTACTTCTGGCTGACATGATGTACCTGTACCTGGTTTCCTACTGCTCTTTGCAGGCTGATATAAATAACTCTGTTGAAAAACATACCTTCAATCATTTTCCAAATGATTTTACATTTACCTAAGAGTGCAAGACATCTGATTTCCTCCTGAATGGGGAATGGGATGTTTTGATTCACTGTAGCTCTTCTGGAGAAGACTGTGGAATTGCTTTAATGCTCTTGTAGTAAAGACTAGCTGGTTGCATACATTGGGATACAAGGTGTCTTCAGTGCCTGCGTGCACTGTGGGCCTTGCAAAATAGCAATAATACTTGCATCAACCTTAATGAATCCAGATATATTCACTGCCCTATTCTGATGCTGATGAAGCTCAAGCAGGAGGAAAATTCAGTGATATCTGCAGGATGGTCTAAAGCTGTGTTCTCCTTAAGCTTTTGAAAATGGACCATCTTCAAACCTATATAGTCCATGTTTTCTAAATTCTCTTAATGTTAGATTTGTAATTTTATTTTAAATCAAGACTGCTTAGATTCTGCTTATCACACTTGTATTGATCAGACATGACTGATATTGAGTAGCAACTAATATATGCAAGTTAGATCTTAACTTTGCTCATGGGGCTTTTTTACTGCTTTTTTGTTTTGTTTTTTCTACTTTTTTTTTTACTGCTTTTTTTAAATTGTGGTTTTTGTTTTTTGGTTTTACTCTTTTTCATGGGCTTTTTTACTTCTTGTTTCCAGATAAAGGAAATGAGGAAAATTTCAATGAGCAATGAAACATCCTGCATTTTCCATTTCTTTTAGCCTACTGACTGTTTTACTTGAGTCTTTTTTACCCGTTAATATAATTTTAAAAACTTTAAAATGCAGCAGAACACATAATTATCATTCAGTGTTTTACAGCCCTAGTTATTTTTGGAAACAAATTCTTCCATTTAGAGAAATTCTCTTGTTCATTCAGTACTTCCTTATGTACTTGTTAGTATAAGGTCTATTTCTTGGAAGATTAGATAGAAAAAGTTGTGCTATATTTGTTAAGCAGACATGCCATTATCACTTCCTTATAATTGCACAAAAGAAACAGTTGTCATTAAGCTTGTTCATCATTCTGCGTATTCAAATCCTAAGAGTTCTTGGAGGGAGTGGGGTCCTTATTGTTGAAAGGCCGAAGTAAATGAATACATTATCTGTAGAAGGTTTAGTAGATTGATTTTTTTACATTAAACCTATGCTCAGTATCCTAAATGGTTTCTCGGCAGTGCTGTGGAAACAAAGGCAAATCAAAATGCATTCATAATTAGTCAACAAGTGACTTCGAAAATTACTACTTGTCGTGGCTTCTTAACCAAGCTGGTAATTTGATCAGGCAGTGCTTTTTTTGCATTCTCTACTTCAAATTAGCACCCTAATTTGTTGTTTCATGTCAGAAAGAATAAAGTTTCATGAATTTCGGTAAAAACATTTATTCACAAGCCAAAGAATTCTTATGAATATTTATAAAAACATAGGTTAACAAACTTTACATTTTTATTTGTTTACACTATACTTAAATCTCAAGGACATCTTATCTAGTTGCTGTTAAGTTTGGGTTTTGTTTCCCAGGGACCTTGCGAAAATAGTTTAAAGTCCATGTGATTCAGGTCCTCATGTATGTTGGAAGAATAATCTTCTCTTTCATCTGTTCTGTCAACACTGAGCTCTGAGCTTTTCAGAATAGAAAGTCTAGATTAGATTAGCCTAGCATTTTTGGTAGACTTGTCATCTGAGATGCTGAATGTTATATTGCCAATAAAACCATCAGCATTTATCTGATTTAATCATCATTTTCCATTTGTTTATGCATGTCTGCTTAAATTGAAAAACAAAAAAACACAATTTAAATGTTCACGCTTGATGTAAGTTCTCCCTTTCCAAAACTAAACACAGTATTCCCTTTTGTTGCCCCCACCCCTCTGTGTGTGTTCTTTGGGTAGTTGCTTTGTTTTGTCCTTTGACAAGGGGGAATGGTTTTAAACATAGACAGGGAAGGTTTAGGTTAGAAATTAAGAGAATTTTTTCACACAGAGGGTGGTGACACACTGGAACAGGTTGCCAAGGGAGGTTGTGGATGCCCCATCCCTGAAGGCATTCAAGGCCAGGCTGGATGTGGCTCTGGGCAGCCTGGTCTAGTGGTTGGCAGCCCTGCATATGGGAAGGGGGTTGAAACTACATGATCATTATGGTCCTTCTCAACCCAGGCCATTCTGTGATTTTATAATTCTATGATTAAATGAGAGGATTGTACAACCATTCTGTAAACATTTACAGTTTAATATGCGTCTATTAATCAAAACTGGCATACATGAACCTACAGTTCTTTCAGGATATTTTTAACATGTTGAAGCAAGTAGGTGGAAAATTGAAATTTAGTAACTGAATGGTCAAAATGACATTTTCTTTGTCCCAGTTTCTTCAAGTCTTAGGAAATGACTTGACTCACTAGTGCTTCAGAAATGTCATGTCTTTAGAAACAAATCAATAAATAGAGAAGGCATCAAATTAGTGTAGTACGTTTTGGTTTGGTTTTTGCTGTTTACTTCCTAGTGGACTGTACAGGCCAGCTACATTTGATTAAATGACATCTTTTCAATGTTAGATGGTGACATTGTTAAGTTTGTACAGTTTGTTAGCTTCAAATGCTGTTTGCTAGAATTCCAGCTTAAATGCTCTAAACTAGATTAATAAGTATCTGCAGAAGCTGTAGATTCTTCGAAAACAAAAAAAAAAAAAATCTACTTTACAAACATCTAGATATAAATTCAGATGGACTAGAATGTGATACCAATTCTGGAAACACCTATTTTAGTGTTTATAATCAACTAGCAGTGTATGATAGCAATGTTGAGGATAAACTCAATGTTGGGGGAAAAAATATTAGAAGTTAAAGTTGAAACTCTACAGTATTGCTTATACAACTACCATTAAGAAAATAAAACAAAATGCTGATCTGGTGAGAGGGTATTAGTGAGTCATGAGCTCCTCAGAATACTTTCATCTCTTTTGAAACAAGAGTTTTTGTTGTTTAAGAGAAGCATGAAAGAAGCAAGCATTTTGTGAATTCTATCTTAATCATATGGGCAGGTAACTCACTTACATTTTTAATATTAATTTACATTCTGTTGTAGTACCACAGAATTAAGAAGCCTCAACAGGAATTACAGTAATTTTAAATAAGGAAGAACAAAAATACAGTCAGTGGACTAAGACTTTTTGCAATTTCTATATGTCTTTAATTCTAGAAGGACCAAATCTGATGCAATATAGCAAATTTTGTCTACAACTTGATGAATATAACTTGATTTTAGGTATGCATCCAGGCTCTGTGGATGACCAGTGACTTTATATTACCATAGCACAGACATGAGCAATATGCATTGGCTGTGTTTTTCAGAAATGACTGGCTGCAGTACCAGGAATTTGTGATGTTTTTGTCCTTCTTTACCTTTTATAAGGTGAGCACTTATTCTCTCTCTACAAGGAGTAAAGTTCTAAGTCTAGAAACAAAGTTTAGATTGTTTTCTCAGCTGTAGTAATCATAGATAAACAGAACTAAATTTCGGTGTTCAAAATTGGGTCACAATCTTATCTGCTTAGGAATTCATGTGATTCGCCCTTGAAGAGATACTTGTTGAAATTCCTCCCATAAGAGGCTTTTCTTCACAGAATTTACATTTTTATCACTATTTGACATATATTGTTTCAGAAGTTAGTGATCAAAAGAACAATTCTAATACTGGTTATAGCAGCAAGTGTACTACTCTGCAATTTAAAAGCCCTTATCAAATTTTTAATTAAATTGATCGCTATTTAGTAATTACATTATGAAAAAGAGGCAATTACATTTTCATTTTAAAACGCTGCAGTTACCTTTCTGAGGGCACTATAATGTTGCTAAGAGACTCCTCAAAAACAAAGTAATATTTTATATGGAAAACACGAAGCAAAGCAGGAAATTTTGCTGCACGCTTAACTATTGGGATGCTGGAACAACTGGTAAAAAGTACGGTTGTGGTATAGGTGATGTTTGCAGTGCCAAACTAAGCAAGAACTAAACTAAACTGGCATTGGCCAGCTCAAATGCTTCTCCACTCTTTTGAAGATCCCAAAGAAATGTGCATCATCATGTGTTACTGTTGAATGTCTTTAAAATGAGTGAGCTGGTCTGGCTTACTTTCAGCACTGCCCCTTTGGCACCCAGCAAGAGTGTCATAAAGAGCAAGGAGTTGTCAGTGTCCACCCTTAAATTACAAAGGGAGCAAGAAAGCTGTGGTTATAGACCTAGTCTTGGAAGCAAGGAAGATTATGGCAGAAGTCCCTTAAATTAATGGGAAAAGGATTGAGGGGGTGGTGATATTTAAGATATTAACAGGTGGATTCAGGGAGGTATAAAGCACTAACGGTTTTCAGAAGACTGCTTAAAAGTTGGGAACCACTATGCTAAACAAAGGTAGCATGGGAAGAGACAAATTGTATCCTAAGGCATTTTACAGTCTGTCTGATAAGATTTATTGTTAAATCTAATCTAAATTGATCATTAAAAGTTTAGAAAAGAGATGCCTTCAGGTGACAACCATTCCCTTAACTGTTAAAGTATAACATAAGTCAAAAGGTTGCTAAATTAGCTGGTCATAACTGAAATAGCTGTGTTTCCATGATTGGCTTCAGTAGAAATTTGAGGGCCAGATCACCGATCAGAGCTGTGCTTTGGATTTGAAATTGTGTTACATAAATTTTGCATATGTTAATGTTCGTAAATGAAGAGTGCAGTATCCTCTAAGGCAACTTTCACTGAATAACAGTAAGAATTGGGGAACGCTTGGACTTCAGTTAGATGTGACATCTTTAGGGTACTGTAGTTGTGACTACCTAAACAGTTAATCCATGCCATTCAGCCAAGTTCCAAGGAAGAACACAAATGTATCTATTCTAACTTTGCGCTACACTTGTTGAAATCTCAATAATATCAGAAAGTATTGTGGTTTAGACATATAAACTTCTTGTGAATTCAGTCTGTATCTTCAGTTCCCAAATAGTCAGAAAAACCTTTTATTTGCATTATTATATTAATTCTATGCAATTTTAGTTTACTTTATATATATTTTTATATATATAATTTTGTTAGGTAAGTTGTTGCATTTTGTAGTCAGGAAGTATAAGTTATTTGATTAGTTTGGGAAGATGATCACGAGGGCTTGAAAGGGAATTTCTGTTGTTGTCCCATCTTGTTTAAAATCAGAAGTTTTGATACTTTTTCTTCTGACTTTGTCCTTTGAGCCTATGTATCAAATAAGTGGAAAAATTTATGCTTTAGTTCTTAAAAAAAATAATGAAGTTATACCGTGCTATTTTAAGTAATTCTAGATGTAATAGATGACCTATAACTTTTCCTTTCTTAGAAACTGAAAACAGTAGAATTTTTTTTCTTTTTTTAGTACAGAAGAAAAATATTTCCGTACAGACTTATTTTTTGCAAGAAATCTAATCATCCAACACTTCAGCTCATACAGTCTGTGTGATGGAGGCTTGAAAGATGAAGTCAAATCTTTGTTTTAATATATTTTTTGTCTGACATTTGTCTGTTTTGACCAAGTTTTAATTCAGAGGTAGCCTTGTTATTTGTCATCTTTGGAAATCAACTGGTTGCTGTTATACTGTGAATATCAGGTAGTTTTGAATGTCTGATATTCTATTAGCGGGTATACTTAAATTTTTCTTCACATTTCTCTCCCAGTTGATTGAGAATCAGTGGGTCTTTTTCCATATTGACCTTGAAAGCATTACTTCATGCTCATAGTGCAGCTAGAAGAACATTACTGTATTTCGTATATAGAAGGTCTCTGCCTTCATTTGAGTTTTACAATTCTTTGTAGGCTCAGTTCCCTGTATTTTCCCTTTTAAAGAGGACCTTACCCACTCAGAAGTAACTTATTTCTTGAGGAGCACCTAGATAGTCAATCATAGTTTCTGTGAAACTTAGCAATGTTAATTATGTATGAATCTTCATTGCACTTGGCTTGATTGATGCTCACTTTTGAAAATAATCAACTTTGATAGAAAGTTGCTGCTGTAATTTCTTAGCTGAGAAGTTTTGAGTCCAAAAAAATGCATCCGTATACTGATATGGTATTTAAAATAGCATTCTCTTTTTCAGATGCTGGTTGTTATTCCAGTATGCTTTTAAGTAATGTAAGGTAGTTAGAAAATTTGCCTTCAGTGGCTAACATACCAGGCGGCAAATGAAAAAGCTAGTTTAAAGAAAATCTGTGCTGTTAAAGACAGTTTTGTTCATTGCGTTATCAAAGAGGATGTAGTAGGCTTTGGAACTCTTCATAAATGACAAGATGATGAGGTTGATCAGAAAATAGCTAACGTATGAGGAGAGAGAAAATACATTTGGTTGTATAATAGTGATGCGGAGGAGACAAATAGAGGATGACTGTTCACCATTTCTTCCAGTTTAAGAACTACAAGTAACCGAGGCGTGTAATCACAAATCAAAGGAATGTCACATCAGACACAACCCAGTAGTAGAACTTTTCCCCAAAGGATTCTGTGTATCTCAGACAGATGGTAGAAAAATCAGTGAACATCTCGGAAACTGCTTTCCATGAAACAGTAGTCCGGTTTCAAATTTTATCTCATAGTTCCTACATTCTGGTTGCCATGACTGATAAGTATACCAGAGATGGGATTATTCAGTACCTGTTTTGTTTTCATAAGATATTCTCAAGCATTGATACTAGTTGCTTCATGAAACAGGATACTAGGAGTCAAGAAATTTTGCTCTGACATCAAAGAAAAGGATTGATATATAAAAGTGTTCAGTGTATGTGGTGATAAGAAAGTGTATCTGCAGTGTTTAAATCTTTGTTGCAGTGAATGCTTGGGCAGCTTTGTTTACGGAGAGTTTTATAAAGCAGTAGTTTGCTAATGCCTATCTAAAGAGTTAAATTAGCTTTTCCAGGTGAAATAAAAACTATCAATATATGAGAGCTGATGACTCGGAGAACTCTTCAAAACATGTATGCCATTTTTTTTAATAACTAAAAAATGATTTCTCTCTCCTGCTTAGGAATTATAGGTTCACTGCATCCACAGTACTAGATAACTCATAGTTCTGTCAGATAGTTTTTCTTTGGAGTTCATTTCAAATTTCTTATAAATAACAGTAAGGAAAAGTTAACACAGTTTACCTTCAGGTGTTAACATTAGTCACTGAATGTTCTGTTGTGGAATCCAAGATGTTCTACTATCAAGCAGGTGAAAGTCAGGGAGTGTTTAACAAATAAATTATTGAAATGTTGCTGGGAAATGCACGTAGTATGCTTAATCATAGAATCATAGGGGTTGGAAGGGACCTCCAGTGATCATCGAGTCCAACTCCCTGCCAAAGCAGATTCCCTACCCCAGGTCGCACAGGTCGGCATCCAGACAGGTCTTGAATATCCGCAGAGAAGGAGACTCCACAACTCCCCCTGGGCAGCCTGTTCCAGTGCTCCATCACCCTTACTGTAAAGAAGTTCTTGTGCACATTTGTGCGGAACTTCCTGTGCTCCAGTTTCTGGCCGTTTCCCCTTGTCCTGTCTCCACACACTGCTGAAAGAGTCTGGCCTTGCCACTTTGCCCCCCACACCTCAGATATTTATAGACCTGGATCAGGTCCCCTCTCAGTCTTCTTTTCTCAAGGCTAAACAGACCCAGTTCACTTAACCTTTCTTCATAGGGAAGATGCATCAGGCCCTTCACCATCTTTGTGGCCCTCCGCTGGATTCTTTTCAAGGGGTCCCTGTCTTTTTTGTACTGGGGAGCCCAGAACTGGACACAGTACTGCAGATGTGGCCGCACCAGGTCAGAGTAGAGGGGGAGGATCACCTCCCTTGACCTGCTGGCCACGCTCTTTTTAATGCACCCCAGTATGCCATTGGCCTTTTTGGCCACCAGGGCACACTGCTGGCTCATGGCCAACCTGTCGTCCACCAGGACAGCCAGGTTCCTCTCAGCAGAGCTCCTCTCCAGCAGGTCTTCCCCCAGCCTGTATTGGTGCATGCAATTATTCCTCCCTAGGTGCAAGACTCTACACTTGCTTTTGTATATACACTTTGCTTATGAATATTACTTTCATAATAGCTACATGCTTTAGAAGTGGAAATTGTTAAACATATACGTTGTGTTTATTAATTTATTATATATTGTGTGTAAATAGTTTTATTGCTACTTTGTTGTTGATTTTGGAGAATGTATGGCTACTGAAAACTTCGGCTTGGAACCATCAAATATTTTAAATTTGAAAGGATGCCAGAGGCTATGTGGTCAGATCCCATGCCCAAAGAAGGACCAAATTAAGTTGCTTAGGACCACATGCACTTGAGTTTTTAGTGTCCTTATGGAGTTGGGGACTCCAGTCTCTCTGAGCAACTTGTTCAATGTTTGACAACCCTCACAATGGAAGAAAGTTCCCTTAAATGTGATCAGAACATCCCACATTGCTATTTTGTTGCCCTTTTTGAAATCTGCCCTTTCATCACTTACTCCAAGAAGAGGCTACTTCCGTGCAGTCTATAACCTTTCATTAGGCAGTTGGAGAAAGCCGAACTGAGTAAACCTGGAACACACAGCCTCTCATCCTGCATGAAGTGCTCCAGCTCCATAATCATTTTGATGGCCTTTACTGAACTCATCCAAGTATTTCAGCGTCTGCCTTGTACTGCAGAGCCCTAAGCTGGGCACAGTGCTCCAGACATGATCATATGAGTCCAGAGTACAGGGGGACACGATCAGTTCTTGCTGCCTGTGCAGTTTTCCAGAGTTGTAGAGAGAAGACCAGCTTCTGAGTCTGACTTTACAACAGTGCCTAGAAAAGTTCTGGTGTACTCATGTTCTTGGAAACTTTCAGACTGCATGTATTTCTCATAAGATGAGTAGGTGTAAATATTAGGATTCAAAGAGAACGTGTACTGTATGAAGCTATTTAAAAGATAAGTTCAGGAGATACCAGCTGTGCCAGCATACAGAGTGCTGTTGCCGACAGTCATCTGTTTCCTTACAGATAGATGGACATTTCTTATCTGATAAATCCTTTCTGCTTGTTGGTTTAGAAAGTAATCTCTTGCTTGTTATAATTGTTACTGAGTGGGTAGTTCAATGAAGTTTTCCCATTATCTGCTGTGATGTATGGCATGGATCAGCTCGGGTGCCTACTAATGATAGCAGATCTGAGGAAGGATGGAAAAAATGAGGACAGACTGAGGGAAGTACAGAAAGTATCCTGTACAGTTATTAGTGACACCTTACCTAATTACCCTACTTGGAAATCAGGTCTTAGTAGTGGTAACAATCTAGGTAAATGGATTATTGACTGCCAAGTTACCTTTCCTTTGACTCTCATGCATAGATTTCAAGAGAAATAAATACTTTAACTATGCAATTTTGTTTTACTTAGAGTTCCAAATATTCTGTGTGTTTTCTTCCAGAATACCGATCTCCTCCTTTTCTCAAGATAATATTTATGAAGTCCAGCCTCCAAGAGCTGATAGGAAATCAATAGAGATTTTTCATGCACACATTCAGGCTGGAAAAGGAAACATGCAGCCCTTGGGAAAAGATGACTTCTTCATGTACAGAGAGTACATTCGAAACAGATACCTCTAAATACAAGCTGGATTCTCACATTGAGTCTGCAGTAGTGACTGCTCATGAAAATAATTTTAGAAAGGAGCTCTAGTTTTGTTATTTTGCAATAATAAAGTTATTTTCTTAGATTTATTATCTTACAATTCTGTTCACTGGTTTGCTGTTACACATTTATAGGATTGTGCTTTATATGAAAAAAAGCGATTTAATACTTGTTCTTCAGCTGAAAGAGAAATGTCCATCTTAAGAGATTAAGTGGACAATCAGAGTACTTGCAGTTGTTGGAAAGTATGTAGTGATTTATGGCAAAGAAATATTGCATCTTCAGGGTTATGTCTTAATTTCTTACATCCTTATGTTTGCTAGTGAAGTTGAAATGATTTGTACATATGAATCAGAAGAGAATACTTTTCTTCCTTTCTTCTATTACAGGAAACAACTCAACCAAGAGTTTTCTGGTATTTCTTGAGATTTTTAACAAAATGGGTACTTGTACTTTGCTGCTTTCTTAAACAAAAGAAAAAACTCTGTCGAAATAAAATTTTGCCTGGAGACTAAGCCTAATTTGTGTCAAAACTAACCTTTCCAATGCTCGTGGCTACAGAATCCGTGCTACAGAGATGGTGAGAACAGCTTGTGAAGAATTATCATGGGCTTCTAGTAGGACTTTGAGGTGAGCCTCTCAGTGACTACATCACAAATGAGGGAGCACTGCTTGGACTTTGGTGGGAGGTCCAAGACCTCCCTGTCACTTTACTGTATGACAGGTGTCACCCCTTTGCACCATATTTTTTCCCCATATTTGTGCTTCTGTAAGGTGCTTTCAGGTTCAAACCTACAACCTCCCCAGGAAATCAGTAAGCGGTGTATAGAGCCTGGATCAGCTGGGATGATCATACACAGCGGGTGGGTTTAGGCGGCATCATGCCCAGCATTAGGTAAGAATGAAGAGAAGCAGGTATCTGAAGTAGGCTGTTTGTTTTGGCCTTGTGATCAAAGTGTTTCTCAAATATGAAAAATAAAATTTAGAAACCCTGTGATCTGTAATTAGAAGCTAAGATTTCCAACCGTGCTTTCTAGCCTTTTGCCTTGAAGAATACTGACAGCAACAGCAGCGTCCTTGACAGATGATGTTATTCCACGTGCTTTTACAATCTGTATTTTGGGATTTTCTGGAATAGTTCCGAATAACTTATCTTGGGAATGTCAGCCAACTGCATGTACTAGATGTAGAGAACACGTTTGTGTTCATAGTTAATTGCTTGCAGGCCGCTGCCTCAGATTTTTGGCTGCATGCTGCAAGCATATTTCACATATGTTTGCATATCTCCTGCAGTTAGTAGCACTTCCGTCAGTAATTAAGCAAAAGAAGAGACAGAGTGGATAAAGGGAAAAGACTTAAGTTTCTTGTGTAGCCTGTGTGTTTCACTGTATGGTCAGTGGGAGAATGTGGTACCTGAGGCTACCAAAAAATGATTGTGTCTGTTTCTATTCACTCTTCTTAATTGATTAGTATTGCCCACACAAATCCAGTTGTACCAAAGATTCCAAAGATGCTGCCTGTAAGTCTGCCTGCTTTATTCTGTTCTTGTGATAATAAGATTCAGTGCTCAGCCACGTTAACAGTTCTCAAGAGATGCATCTGTTTCCCTTTCAGAAACTGAGGATAGCATGTGTAAAATTAGTATAAAAACAAAAGGAATGGGCTGTATTGGCTGTGAAAAGTAATGTGGTCTCTTTTGACTTTATTTAATAACAATCTAATTTCATATTATGGTATATGGACAGGTACCACATTTCTCAGAGAAATATTTTATTTTTCACCCAAAAAGTTGCTTGCCTCAGTGTTTCTGAAGGGTACGTTGAGATAAAATACCAAAATGTACACATGGAGTTAATGGCTTTGGTTTCTTTTCTTGCACTGCTGAAACACAATCTTTGTAGTGTGCACACAGCTGCAGCTACCGGAGGGGAGGAGGTGAAGGCACTGCATTTAACTGCTGAGATAACATTTATGGTTGCTCTTTGTTTCGGTGTGGAGGTTTTGACATTTTTGCACAGGATCCTGGGAGGCTGTTTTGGCTATGCAGGCACCAACCAGACAAGTGCTAGAAGAAACTCCAGTTCATGTGACCTGTCAAGCCATCTGTTTTGGTGCTCCTTGCAGTCAGGTGAAGCAGCAGCTTCCCTCAGAAGATGATTTGTGCTCCATGAGAGCTTCACCCTGCCAGCGCTCCCCAGATGCCAACACATACAGGTATGACCCACTGAAGATGAAACAGTGCAGCTTCAACAGCTGCGTGAGTGTTGCATTATGTATAGAGTTCCATTTGCTGCCATAGCTTGAATCCAAGTGATCACCTGGTGACTGATAAGGAAAAGATAAAAGATGTGTGGGTCCCAGATGCCTCCCTCTCTCTTGTATGTGTTTAAAAAAACTAATTGAAGTTACCGCTTTTGGTGGTGATGTAAAAAGTAACGTGGAAAGTAGCACAATATGTTATAAAGTGAGGTCATAAATTAAAATTGCAGCCCTTGCAAGTATTAGTCTTCAGCTGTTACATGTTGGAGTTCTTGAGTCTGAGTGTTACAAAGAAATCTCTTGCAGCTGCTAATCAACCTACTAGAATCAGGCATAAGGGTGCTGAGAAAAGGTGTTGGATGCAAGCTTTGGAATTGCTGTATTTTTGGAGGAGAAATGCATGCTTGCTGCCATATCTGTCCGAGCTTTGTATATAACATTTAAATTCTTTTATTTTAAATGTATCCATCTGTGAAGGATAGGGATGGGGGGGTAAGATTCAGACAGATGTAATTTGGGTGTTAGGTTCAAGGAAAATAATGAGCCCTCTGGGACAGCCCATACACATTTTCCCTTTCAAGGAATAGCTGTGCTGCATGTGCCTAAAGCCCAGTGTGGTTTTTAGGTGCTGCAATCTCAGTACAGGTCATGTCAATGGTCTTCATCCCCGTGCAGCACACATCATTTATGAGATGGTGTGTGCAATGCAGCCTTCACATCCCCTCAAAAACCCTTGGCCTACAGAGAGTGCTTCTTTTTTTGTATTCTTTATCAATTTAGGTACTCCTTTATCATAAGGATATAAGGTCCTTTTTCACTCTGTTTTCGATTTTTGTCTAATTTTTGGTTAATTGTACTTTCCTTCCTCATTTTTATTTTTATTTTTTAATTTATTAGGTTTTTTTTGTTTTGTTTTGTTTTGTGTTTTTTTTTTTTTTAATGACCAATGGTTCAGAATCCTTTTGCTTACCCAGAACTGGGCTGCAAGCCCCAGTTTTCCCATAATACTCTTCTCTTTCTTTTACACTCTGAAGTAAAACTCTCCAAATTCTGTTCTTTCATTGAAAAAAATACTTAAAAGCCATGCTGTTTTCTGCAGCACTCCATCTCCCTTCTCTGCCATCACCCGCCCTGCCTGCCTTCCTGCCTCCTGCAGTGGTGACAGACGTGCCTCCTCTCTTTTGGGATCTCTGTGCCTCAATAACATATTTGCGAGGAGTGCTCTGCTCCGGTACAAGATGTGAGTAGTTCTTAAGCAAACTGTAGGCATTGCTTAAATCTTTCCCTGCAGAGAAAGCCAAGAGCTGTTCTGATAGAGAAAGAGCATTTCAAGCAGTCCCTCCTGATCCCCTCTGGTCCTGCCATACCATGTCCTTCACCACCCTGCTTCTACATTTAGTATATGTGCATCACCATGCTCTGAAAATCCGCTCTTGCTGCAGACCTGGGAGGTCTGTGACAACAGGCATGCATGGTGGTTAGCCTGTTTCATACAGCTGCTGACAAACCTGGGAGCAATTAGCCTTGTGAATACTCACTGTGAGCATTCCTGATCAGAGCAGCATTCCTAATTATTGCAGGCACTCTCCACACAAAGCTGCCAATGAGATGGTAAATCTAGAGCTTAAATAAATAAATCTGTGACCCCACTTTCACTCTGGGGTGTTTATTTGCCTGTTACTAACACGTTCAAAACTTGTGTCTATGAGTCACCGTTTGCATATTTAATGTCAGGATATTCTGCTTCAATAACTGTAAACTCTTTGAGAGCAGAGTTCCTAAATGGCACTGAAACAGACAATGAAGCCAATAGAAAATAGTGTGACCATGCAAAATCTGAAGGGCTCTGTCCCCCTCATTGATACATGGTGGAACACCAGGCCACAGCAGCTGCTGTGGTCAGTATCTCATACTGTGAACCCCAGCTGCAGCAGCAACTACTGAGCAATTGCTGAAGTACCTAGAAAAAAATGTGCCTGCCTTGCAATATTTTCTGCAAGACTGAAAACAAATTGCAATGAAACATCATCAACCTTGAGCATCAGCAGTATGGAAAGCAGGGAAGCTCAGATCAGCACTTTGCAGCCTCTGGACAGAAGTTGTGGGTTTCTGGCAGCAGACCTGCTTCATTCTGTCACCTTTTCACCCGTCTGCAAATGGATGGTGCCCAACGTGTGCTTTTCCTGTGATTTCCAACCCTAGTGACCTGAGGTAGTAATTTATGGTAGTAGAAACATAACCTGGTGTTATTCTGATTGATAGCATGGTAAAGAGGGAAAGAGAGCAGTATATACACTTCTTTTGTACAGTCAGTATCTCTAATACCTTGCCTTGCTTGTTTGACTACTCAGATATCCAGAGTTGATGTCAGCAAATTCAGTCTTTATCAGTTTGTTTAGTTCTCCCAATACTCCCCTGGAAATAGAACACAGATGAGAATGAAGGGAAAGAAAAAGAGGGAAGAAAAAAGGGTAAGATTTATACTCTCAGTTGAGCTTAAATCCACCTCATTGCATACAAACATTCTCCACAGCCCAGAAATCCTATGACGACTTCTCTCGTAGCAACAACAGATGTTCTATATCACTCTCTTCCCAGTTTTTACCTGTTCACATAACTGGATAGCAGACTGCAGACGCTCACAAGTTCTAGTTGCAAAGCATAGTGCTGGACTTAAGGCTCATTTGAGGTCAGTCAGCTTTTCTTTTCAAGAGCTCAGAAGTGTGCTTTCTGGGACCAAGAACTCCTCACCTCCTCAGGGAAACCTCTTATAACAGAGGCAGCTTTTTAAGGAGTTGGTCCTGTCGTGTGGGAGGTAATCCTTTTTCCTCTAAATCCCCATAATCTTTCTGCATGGTCTAGGTGAACTTCTGCATGCTTTTCCTTTTGCCCTTCCTTCTCGCCCCAAGCAGGCTTTACACCAGAGCATGTATCTCAGTGACACAAGAGGAGAAGGAAAAAGGGAATATAAGGAACAGCTTGAGTTGTCTGGTTTAAACCTCGGTGAGGGATATTTGAGCAAACACGAGGCTGCACAAGGAAGAGCAGCAAGGACAACTGCAATTTAGTTGCTAGGAGCTGCAGAAAGGCGTTGAGGGACAAGCTGTACATGAGCTCGGACACATGCACATCGTTTGCTTTCACGTTGTCAGGCAAGTGGGCAGGTTGGCGTTACAAAGCCTGGAGCAAGCTGTGCTTCCGACTCCTGCTGGGCATGCAAGCATGGTCCAACATGCACAGGGACATGTGGGGCAAGCAGGAGGCTGGGTTGCAGCACGTGTGAGGTGAGCAGAGAGCCTGCAGTTGAGACATGCCCAACAGCCACATGAATGCTGGCAGGAGTCACGGCAGTGTTGGGAGGATACACGTGCTGAGCCTGATTTGAATTTCCAAAGGTCATATTTGTCATTCTCCATGTACTGGCATTCTCATTAATGAGCTTCTTCAGCTGATCTATACGATGTCCTCAGAGCAGGCTGTGGTACCTACAGTGGCAGAAGGCTACCAAGTCTCAGATACAGGCAGGAACATCTCTGTACCAGCACCTTCCCAAAATAAGGACATTTTAGGGCCACCCTGCATTGCCAGGAGTACATGAGAACTGTGATCTGTTACCAACCAGTGCAACTGGGTTGCTTGATGGCAGCAGAGCTTGCCGGTGACCAGTGACTTGAACCAAAATGTCTCTGTTGCTGCTGGGCAGCAGTCATTTCACTACCCATACCAGCAGCCTTGACCAGGGACCAGTTTTCCCTAGTTACCCTGGGACTCACAGAGCTTAGTACATCTCCTCTGCCTGCTGCCTGCATGTTGTCCTTCTGCTGCCTTGGCTTGGATTTCTGATGAAGGCTATGCTATGAAATGACTTTTCCAGTAACATTTATGCCATTAGAGGACCTGCAGACCCATCCACTTCCCACTCCAGAAATGTTTTACCCTTGAAGACAGGGTTTGAGTAGTGTGTTAGTTTTCTCTGCAGTCTGCTGAGAAGACCCACTCACTCATGCATGGGAATGTTACTCTGCCACCAGCATTTGAAGGTGCACAAGGCCTAAAGACTGGGCTAGCTACAGCTTTGGTCAGAAAGAAGTGGTCACAACTGGGGAACTTCTCAACCATGTAAATGCTGTGGGACCCCTCCTGTACCTTGCGTATCCTACTTTCAGATGTTCAATACTGTACATATCCAACAGATCACAGAATCTCTTGGTTTATTTTAGTTGTTACTGCACACTTGCTTCATTCTCCCATTTTATTACATGTTATATATACATCATTCTGTGGAGAGCACAAACACCTTATTGGTTCAGTTGTTTCTAGATGGGCTCTTTACTTCTCTTGTAACTTTTAACTTATGGGTGTCCTTTTCACCTGCTTTCGTTCTACATATTGTCTCCATTGCTGATTCTGTAAATCCTTCTCCATACCTCCAATATGATGGCTCCAGGCCACCATTCCTGTTATGAGGGTTCGCAGAATTGCCCTTCACCTTCTCAGCTCTGTAGCTGTAGATTTGAAGCTGAGCAGTTTAGTCAAGGATGTATTTCTTTCTTCCTGTAGGCATTAGTTTGCTTACTTGTTTCTGCATGGCAGATTTGAGTTGACTTGAAATCAGGCGCCTAAATTTATTTCCTCGTGTATTTCTCTTCTGTTAAGTCTCTTCTTTTCCTCAGCAGAGGCCCAGTGATTTTGCTTTTAACGTTGTCTGGCAGAAATGGAAGCTGCAGGTAATAAAGGCAGTTAAGACTCTTTCCTCTCTTCAAAGGTTGTGAATGACTCAAATTGCAGCATGACCTGAAATCCCTTTTAGGGACAATTCACTGCATCACTGTAAGAGAAATGGCTATTCAGAAAAGGCCCAAGAAGACACAAATGCAAAACAGTTCTTATCTTCCCGTAACTTCACCAAAGACCCGTCTCTGGGAAATGTCTGCTTTTTCATACTGCCACGTGAAATTACCAACAGATGTTTATTCTCCAGGTGATCCACCAGGAGGTGGGTACCCTTGTCTGGCACTGCAGAAGGTAAGAAATGTTCTCTAGTGCACTTCTTGCTCTTAAACGTATGATCATACTTTAGGCTAAGCATTGCCATGTCTCTGGATGAGTCTATTTCAAGGCACAGCCAGTGGACAGGTTTTTTCAGCCCAACAGCAGCTTGTGTTGGCTTGTGGATGTTAACAGCTGGAGACAGAAGGCATTTTCAAAGAACATAGCTTTTTCCTCCATCATCGGAAGTGATGCCTCACTCCTGAAGGTGGTCAAGGCCAGGCTGGATAGGGCTTTGGACAACCTGGTCCAGTGAGACATGTTCCTGCCCACAGCAGGGGGCTGGTATTGAATAGTTCTTTAAAGTGCCTTCCAGCCCAAACAATTCCATGATTCTGTGATCTCATGAAATCCCCTACAGTTTAATGTTTTTTATCTTCTGATGGATGGTAGTTTTCCAATAAAAAATAAAAACATCATCAAAGCATCATCAGTTCTACAAAGTATAGAGTATGTGTACAGTATGAATTATTTCAAAGAAACCATTCAGCTTGAGCTAATTATTTGATCAATCCATAAATTATAAACAAACAAACAAACCATGAACCCTTACTATCCTCAGTGTAAGTGTGTTTTTCATAAGTTCAGTATGTTTTTCAGCTTCTATGTATGGAGCAATTGCAGGCACCCCTGTAAAGAAATTAAGAGGATTTGGACATATCGTCCCCTCACTGCAAGAAAGACATTGAGGCCCTGGAATGTGTTCAAAGAAGGGCAACAAAGTTGGTGAGGAGTCTGGAGAACAGGCCAAATGAGGAGTGGCTGAAGGAGCTGGGAATGTTCAGCTTGGAGAAGAGGAGGCTCAGGGGAGACCTTATAGCTCTCTGTAACTTCCTGAAGGGAGGTTGTAGTGAGCTGAGGGTTGGCCTCTTCTCTCATGTAACTGGTGATAGGACTAGAGAGAATGGCTTCAAGCTGTGCCGGGGGGATTTAGGCTGTATGTTGGGAAACACTACTTCTCTGAAAGAGTGATCAGGCTGCCCAGAGTGGTGGTGGAATCACCAACCCTGGAGGAACGTTTGGACGTTGTGTTGAGGGACATGGTTTAGTGAGAACTATTGGTGACTGGTGGATGGTTGGACTGGATGATCTTGTAGGTCTTTTCCAACCTTGGTGATTCTGTGATTCTGTGATACTGAATACGTTTCTCTATTTCTTAGTTCCTTTCTTTTTGCTGGTAAAAACAGGTTTGCCACTGCTCTTCCTCTATGTGCTGTGGCTTAAGAACGTGCTTCCATTTGGCTCAGGGTCATTTTGAATATTGGCCTGTTTGTAACTCAAAACATGTGCAGAAGGGAAAATAAGCAGGGAGTCTTCCATTTTCATCCATGAAAAGAATTGATCCGAGCTTTTGTATCCTTTTCCTTTGCCACCTTAATGGTGTGGTAGAACATACTCATGATGCTACTCTGTAGCACCTGTTCTTTGAATCTCAGCTTCAGGACCACCACCATCTTCCTTGCTGGCTGCTTGCTTATGTGTGCTTGCTTACCTTGTGCTCACAGTTTTCCCTCCCTCCCTCCCTCCCTCCCTCCCTCCCTCCTTCTTCCTCTCACTTACAGTAGCTTATTCCTGTTGCCATACCATTCTCCACAGACTGTTTCAGATCTATTCTTCAGTAACCTAAAGGGCTTTTTGGAGATTTGCTACTCACTTTTATGTGCTTAAAAGCTGTTGCTTGCAGCTCAGTCCTAACAGAACATCCTTTATGTGAAGTGACACCAACATGAAGGGCTGCCTCTTCACTGCAAAGACTGCCATGGAGCTTCAGCTTTGAAAAAAGGATAGCAGAGGGAAAGTATGAGAGTACATCTGTCTCTGGTTCATAGATAATTTTTAAGGACACCAGTCTCTAAGACCAAGTCTTTACCACATTGAACACTGTGGGAATATTGCTTTGAGTTCAGTGAGAATCACATGAAGCCCTAAAATGTTAGCATGAAAAGCTTGTAAAACATCAGTAGAATTATGCAATACAGTGTGTGTGCTCTTTTCCTCATGCTGTCCAGCAGCACTGCTTTGAACAGCAGCAAGGTTATTGTTTAACCAGGGGCATCATTGTAGCAACACCAGAAATCTCATGAACTATTGTTGTCTCTTGTCTGCTGCAAAAGCTTTGATATTTCAAATAACCAAAAGAATATATTGTGAATCCTGTCTTCCATTTACTTATTGCTGCAGAAAACACAACCAACAACAGCAATTTCCCTAAGAAATATCTTTGTAAAAGAACTCTTTCCTGGCCAGAACCCAGACTGTCTGGTAATTCCTTTCTGTTTCTGGACTGCTGTTGTCCACCTGGTTCCCACCTCAACATCTGAAAATAATGGCTTTGCAATGACCACCTTTGGGCAGAGCAAGGTAGCCAGACAACAAAGCTGTCATTTCTAGGCATTAGCACAGAGCATGAAGAAAAACAGGGTAGGAAACAGAAGGAAGCAAAAGCCATTGCCCAGAGCCTGAGTGTTGTGCCTGCAGTTCACATGGGATTAAACGGATCCTGTATTGTTGCTTACAGACTGATGCAATGAGTAATCTCTTAGACTTTCTGCTAATATTTTATTTTTGTACCAATGGAGAGCATGGATACTCAGTGTCAATGCTACTGAGGTGGAATTCCTGCCAAACACAGCACGGTCCAGTGATGGCTCTGGGCTAGAGCTTCAGGATCTTCTCTCTGGTTCCCAGTTCTGATGCTGGCTTTTTTACAGGCATGGATAAAATCACTTTGCATCAGTTTCCACGTCTGTAAATAGTGGTTCAGCTTATAGAAAAGAATTCTATCTAAGTGCTTACATCTTGTTACAGAGAGACTGTAAGTGACCTAGAAAACTGATAAAGTCTCTTGGTATCAAATAGGATTATGATCTGTGCACACTTACAAAGCAGCTATCTGCAAGCTGTCATTCATGCTGAAGGCTGTTATACAGCATCAAACCCGAATGCTGATCAGAATAAGCAGTGTGTCATTGTGAAATAAATAGCATTTTACCATGATTCTGGCCACATGGAAAGTCTAGCTCAATGGCCACTGTACTAAGACTTTGTGTGTGGGAAGGGATCAATGCATATATGTACTGGCTGACATGTTCTGCATGCCATGGGGCACTGTTTGGGGACTTGCAAGGGCCAGGAGCTATGTGGTATACAGGGAACCAGGCACAGGCCACGTCCCAACTGCTGTTTCTCTTGCAGATTCCTTAACAGTTGTTCTGTGCTTCTGCTCATATTCTCTCCCAGCTGCCTATGCAATCTTGGCGTGCTGTTTAGGTGGCCTGTGACCAGAACTGAGTGAATGGAGTTGGGGATTCCAGGACTCCACCTCTGCTGCTTCAAACCCCACAACAACCCACAGTGCTGCAAGTCATAGCCTTCTGCTCCAACTACTCACAAGAGAGTGTCACTGAAGTTTCATTGATATCCTCTGGTTCTGGTGGGAATGGGATGTGACTTTTCTCCCTAGTCTCCTCTTGCTGTGGCTTTCTCTCATCTGCCTGATGTTAATAATCCATATTTCACCCTTTTATCCCAACTAACTCCTCTCTGCTATTCTTTACCTCCCCATCAAGTGATGCCTCAGTTCCCCAAGAAAAGGAGTTAAGCTTCGATAAAGCTGAAAACAAATGGAAACAATCCTTAGTGACGTAGTGGGAGGGAGGTTCAGCTGCCGGTGATACAACCAGCCCCTTCTGCTCTCCTCAAAGGGTGGGCTGGAGGACAAGGCAAATATTGGATGCACTGACAAGCCGGGGCTGCCACAGTGTGCAGGGCACAGAGAACAGTAGGGTGGTCTCTGGCTCGGTTTCAGCTGGTTGGAACAGAGCACACAGCTACAGAAATAGGCAGTGTTGCTGTTGACTTGTGCATTTAGATTGATGGGGAATCCAGGATAGATCTCCAAGAGAAATTTCTCTTTTCTTCCCCATCTGACCTGTAACTGTAATACTAAAGGGACAGAATAGTTATTTGAGTTCAAAGAGTCGAGGCTCGGTCATATCAGTCATGAAATAACTTTCTGCTTAGGCAATAAAGAACTGTATTTTCTCTCAAAGCAGTGAGTTCTATAAACCATACATTGATCTGAGACAAAAATTGTTAACTTTAGAAACTGAGGGAGTATATTTCTCTGAAATTGAGTTAGTTCTATTATTACTGAAGGCCAGCCTGCTTAGATAAATCAACTTCTAGTGACTTAGAAATCGCAGTGAAGATAGTGTCTGGTCAATAGTTTAACACTTCGTTTCAGGGAATAGAGGCATTGTTGACCTAGCCAGAACCAGACAGAGGCCATTGTGGAAAATGTCAGCAAAACCCAATATGAAGTAGCCCAGGTTAAGGATGAATCATCAAGAACTAATGACAGAAATGACATTTTCTTTTTAAGAGTACTCAATAGAAAAGCAAGGACCTACGTTTGGTTTACTTTTTAAGTGGTTTGACTTACCTTTCACTTACTTTGAGCTGAAAACGAGCCTGACTTAGAGTGTTTGTCCTCTGACAGCTTATCCATCATCCATCATATGCGGTGCGCACAGGCAAAACCATTACCAGAGCATTCAATCCATCACAGGCCTTTGCATTTTGTCCTGAAATTTATCCCAGAAATTGTGTGCACTTATGAAACACTTCCAGGTATGTGACTGCATTTCCAGCTTTGAATCTTGGTGGCAACAGAGGTGGAGGGACCACCACTATCTTTCCCTGATGATTTTTAGAACCCTCTTTTTGTTTGCTTCATCTTTGCTAAAATTTGCTGTTTGGGCTGAAATTTGTCATGGTGGAGCAGAAAAAAAATGTAGAGGATTTTTTTTTTTTCTTCCCTGCGTATTGTTGCCTACTACAGTAAAGGCATAGTTGACCCTTCAGTATAATTATAACTCAAACTAGGTAAAACATGATTTTTCTGTATCCCACCTGGGACAGAAGACAGATGACTTGTCACTCAGTAGAACGACTTTAGTTGACTTGGGCAATTCTTGCAGCATTGCTGGGTAGTCAAAAAAAGAGCATTTTAAGATCTCGCACTCGTCCTTCAGCTTTGATTAGGATCCTGAGGGCTTACTGTCATGCTGCCTCCTCCGGGTTGTCTGTCAGTGGCAATACTGAAATACTCATGAATCAGCTGTGCTGAGGCATCTCCCTCTTCCCACTGGCACCAAGTCCCAGAAGTGACAGAGCTCAGCTGTGTTCTTCAGCTTCATTTTTTTTCTAAATGAAAGAGAAGGAGAGAGAATGAGACCACACCAACCAACAGGCAATGGGAACACCTCAGATTGTGACTTCTCTGGTCATTACACCCCTTAGGCCATACTTACATCCTAGAAATTACATTGATTTCAGTGGATTTGGCAGCATATGTTTAGCAGACAACTACAAATCAGTGCATAGCCTCATGGGTTACCCGTAGGGTAGGTAAAGAGTTATGCTATTAACTGATGGAAAGTAACTTGAAGGTGGCTGTTAAGAAGTCCACAACCTGCCCAAACCCCAGAAATCACAGAATCACAAATCATAGGGCTTGGAAGGAACCCCTGGAGATCATCTAAGGGCCCCTCTGGGGGCTTCAAAGTGCTTTTGGTAAGTGTCTTCCTGTATGGACCTGAGAGAATATGTGTTTTGGGTGGGCTGTGCTTAACCACATTTAATTCCCATATTTGTAATCTGCTGCTTACTCTGAGCAGAGGTGAAATGGAACAAAGAACCAGATGGCAAAGCATTATTTTCCTAAAGTAATATGCTTTATGTCACAGTTACAGGAGCACTGCAGCCCTACTGTCAGTACCTATTGGTGCTGCTGTGTCTCTGTTTAAATAAACATTATAAGTATTGGGATTTAGGTCTTGGGCTCTGTGATCCAATGAGGGGTATTTTATGGTTTATAACTTGATTTTTATTATCTACTCCAACTCCCATGCTAGACCCTAGAGTAGGTTTCAAATATTTACAGAGAATGAGACTCCACAGCCTCTCTGGGCAGCTCAGTCACCATCACAGTAAAGAACATCTTCCTCACATTCATAGGGAGCTTTCTGTGTTCCAGTTCATGCCCACTGTCCCTTGTCCTGTCGCTGGGCACAGCTGAAAAGAGATAAGATCCCCCTCAGCCTTCTCTTCTCCAGGCTGAACACTCCCATGTCTCAGCCTTTACTCACAAGAGAGATGCTCCAAGACCTCAATAATCTTTATGGCCTTTCACTGGACTCCTTCTGAGAGATCTCAGTACTGACACAGTACTCCAGAAGCCTCATCCAGGCAGAGTAGGGGGTGGGGAAGATCACTTCCCTTGACCTGCAGGCCATGCTCTTTTTAATGCATTCCAGGATCCCATTGGCCTTTTCAGCCACAAGGGCACACAGCTGGCTCATGGCCAACCAGTTATCCACCAGGACACCCAGGTCCTTCTCCTCAGAGCTCCATTCCAGCAGGTCAGCCCGCCCATAACCTGTACTGATGCATGTGGTCCTTTCTCTGGATGCCAAGCCTGATGTGTGTGCATCACTTTCTCTGTGCTCCACCTCAAACCCTGTGGAGAGGGAAGAAGACAATTTGAGTATCTGGTCATCAGAACAAGTGCTCAGGCACCTACCCTCTGCATTTGGCTTGTGTGGGTCTCTCTGCATACAGCACATGTGTTTCTAGAGACAACAGCCAGAGAGAAAAGAACCCTACCACTATCAGACCTCAGTGGTGTTCAACACAATGTGCAATTTACATTAATTGCTTGAAGTGATAGAAGCACAAAAAAACCTCACCAGCTGCTTTTGACTAGTCTTTTTTATTATTATTATTTCACCTACACCAGCGCAAGAGACTGGCCCACAATAGCCTAATTTCTCTGAACTAGATGAGTGTGTTTTTAAAGTCCATGTTCTTTGGGCTTGGACTTGCACTGAAAGCAATGAGTAGGTGCCAGGCATCCCTGCAGTGGGGCAGAACTTTCCAGAGGTCTGCCCAGTATAGTGTCAGAGCAGGCTGTGACTGATGAGCCTGCAGCAATCTAAGGGAGGGGAGCAGAACACCAGATCAGCATTTAATAAGTTCATTCAGCATCTTTTGAACACTGCTACATTACTGCGACGTGGGTGATTTTTTTTCTATTTTTCTGCAGACCTGGAAATAACCTTTAAGTGCTTATATTCAGCCATATCGGATCTTCATGTTCCAGCATTAAGTCTTTGAAAGGGATATTTAATATGAAATGAATATTTGCTAAGCCATCATGTCCAAAAGTAAATTTTTGGAAATGGACATGACCTGCAAACAGCTTTTTAACACTCAGCAGTTTTGCCTCTACCCCTTATGGTATCTCTTATTAATCAGAGTGAGGACCAGAGTGCATTTCTGAGCACTGAGGCACTCAGATATTGCTATTCCTTCCCAGCACAGCAATCACTTTAAAAAAATCATTTTGACTCTTCCGTTCAGTGTCCCATCTATCTCTGACCTTGCAAAGACCAACAAAACTTGTGGAACGATAAAATCACACATAGTGTTTTAATGGTTACAGCTCAAGCTCCCTTTTGAATGCTGCATGTGCTAACAACAAAGTACTCCAAAATAAATGAAAGTCTATTTTGTTGCATTTTGGTGCTAAAAATAAATGACCATGTAATTAAAGGCATTGCAGGTAGCATTCAATTATTGTTATGCATAATTAAAATGCATTCTCAAATTCTTCAGTTTGGATTTTTGGTGACTCATCCAGTGCTTTTCTCTCTGTGTCTGGATATTTTTGGAGCATGGATACATTCCAAGTATTAAATCTCGATTTAGAGAGGATAAAAGAGATAACAGCACATAGGGGAAGTGACCAAACTAAAGCCAAATTTGTATCAGCTGCTTTGGTGAAAATGATCCCTTCTTTTCTGCCTTATCATCCTGTGCTCTGGCTGGGGCAAGCTGAAAAGAGGTTCACCTGGGTTGTGGGCACTGCTGTAAGAGGAAACAAACGGAGTCTAGCACCTCTGGAAATCTTTTAGGAAGAAAACTCCAAAGCCAGCATCCCCCCCTTGGCCATCTCCACTCTTTTGGTATAACACCGAACCAGAACTACCCCTGGCACAGTTTGAGGCCATTCCCCCTCACCTTACCACTGTTAGCAGAGAGAAGGGTCTGACCACCACCTCACCACAACATCCTTTCAGGGAGCTGTAGAAATTCAGGTAGTTGTATCCACAACTATCTGCCAGGCAGCAGTCCTTGCATTTAGAGAGGGACCTAAGGGGAAAAGCACACATCCCCATGGGGAGCAAAAGGCTTCATCTTTCCCAGCTGCTTTCCCATTACCCTCATCCCCATGTTCAGCAGCTGCCTTTTCCTCTCACATCACTTAGCAACTCACTTCCAGGATTTTTCTAAAGGTTTCCTGTGCTGCAAAAGACAGGAAAAAGAGGGAATTTGAGTGGTTAGAGTTGGAGGCATGTAATGGGTAGCATAGCTCATGAGAGCATTGCTGGGACCGCCACTGATGATTGTCAGACATGTAATGGAAGTGTGTCCTAATGAGCAGAAGTTGGATTGGTTGCAATCCTTACTAAATACAGGGGGAAAAAAATGTTTTAATGACTACAACTAATCAAGAAAATATTGTTTTAATCTAGCAGTGCCACACAAAAGGAATTCCCTGTGGCTGATTTTGGGGCATATCAATGTGACCATGAGGTGTGAGGGGTGCTCATGCACTCATAGCAGTGTTGGTATGCTGGAGTGCTGCTGGCGTGCAAGATAAAACTCACTGAGCATCGTCTTGCCACATTTAAAATGTCAAAACAGTGTCATTTTTCAGTGGCTACTACAAAGACAATAAAGTTGTTTTTTCCATATCTTAACTCCCACTGGGAATTCACAACAAGATGTAAACAATAAGCTAAGCCTGAATCTGAAGTTTCCAAACAATTTGTTCAGAGAATGATTTCTGAGTAAGTGATGCTACCCTTAGCATCGCTGAATGGATCCTTGTGAGGTATTTCATGTTGAGTATTAGAGTTTTAACATGCAGATGGATGATAGGCTCTAACTGAAGCTCATTTGGCTAATGTGTAATGCAGGCTGGAACTGCTAGAAAGGCAGTAAACAAGAAGTGGTTTGGGTGTTACAGAAACCCCTTACTCATGGTTGAGGGGTCATTTGATGAGACAAGGACTGTCCAAGAGACACTGGCAGTGAGATGAAGCAGACAAAACACTGACAAGTGCAAGGGAACCTGAGTGGGGCTTTACCACTTACCTGACACACTGGGGTTGGGAGATGGGGGATTCCTTTTGACAATTTTCTGCTCCCCGCTGCAATGCTGCCAAAGTGATAGGCCTTGATATTGTGGTGAATTTGTTCTGATTTGTCAGCTTCTGAGTTTGCATCTATAAAGCGAAAAACCAGAGTCTTGCAGTCATGATGAAATTCATGTATACTATCAAGATCTCACAGTATATTGTCAAGTTCACTTCTTGAAAAGTTGGATGACTTCTTTTACCTTCATGTGAGTGTGTATATATACATATGTGTGTAAATAGGGCCTAAAATCATTAAGTTAACTCATGTTGCTATGGGAATGCACCTTTACACAACAAGTGTATGCAACAGATGTAGACTGTAACACTTCCCCAGGAGCACATTACCGAGCACGTGTTTTCTTTTTCAAAGCAGCCAGTGGAAAAAACTGACTTGGAATCAGCATGCAGACTAACCAGCACTTATACCTGAGACATGAAGCCACCACCTGGCACTCAGGTTTGCACCTCAAGGAGGTAAGGGCTGAGCAAAATGGGCAGTGAGAGCACGACACAAAGACACATCTCAAAGTCTGTCTGAGTGGGGGAGAAAAAAACCCAGCTCCAAACCCGCGAAGGATCAGAAGCTTGCAGGTTTGTCAGTTGCCCCATAGAGATGCTGCTGACACTCTGGAAACAGTTTGCACTGATATTTTTCTGGTCTCTGCTCCCAAACCCATGCCCCCAAGGATGGGTGGAAAAAGGGCAACAAACTGCCCTCTCTCTCTCCCCCCTCTCCTACTGGTGGGAGCCCTTTTGGAAGTAACATCACCCGAAGAGTCTGATCATGAAGACTTAGGCACTTGTTACTTGCAGACAGCTAGGTAATCAGCAAGCAAGCAGTGATTCATTCACAAACCCAATAAAAGGCAGTAAAGTCCCTGATGTCAGCTACCCTCTGGTAGCAGCAGGGGACTGACAAAGGGAGGTGTTCCCAGCACATGAACCTACAATCAGATAGAAAGCTATGCTTCTACCACAAGGGACCATGGATGACCACCATTATATCATCTCAGAGGACACAACTAGCACTTCAATAATGATTCATGAGTAGTAACAAAAAATTAAGTCAGATGTGCAGCAGGGAAATATAACTCCTTAAGACTGAGCTCTGGAGAAAGAAAAGCTGCCTGCTGAAAGCAGCTGAAGCATTGAAGAATGAAGTCTGAAGACAACTGCCTTGATACAGAAATGAAGCTACCTGAGCATTCTGTCGCATCGGTGTCATTGCAGCTCGTGGAAAAGGTATGAAGTGACTCAGAATCATAGGATGGCTTAGGTTGGCAGGGATCTCTGGGTCCATTTATCCAATCCCTGCCCAAGCAGGGACACTCAGAGCAGGGTGCCTAGACCCACACCCAGGTGGTTCTTTAAGAAACTCAAGAGCTGGAAAGACCCTCCACACCAATGCACTCATCTAATTTAGTCCTACTCCATGCTGCTTAAAGCCTAGCTTATCACACAACTTTAAAATGAATGTTAATTTGTATTTTAACATACAATCTGTTCCCCATAACATAGATATAAATGAGGCTGTGACAACTCCCCACTTCTCTGAGTTGCATCTTCCATAAACAAAGCTACCTCCTCTAGGTTGAGCTTCTTCAGCTTGCTCTCAAATGGCTCACTTGGCCTTTAATTGTAATTGAAATTCATTTTATCAGCTTGTAATCTTTCCATCAGATGATCCCACTCCTTCTAGAATAGTAAATCTGTAATGAGCAGAAAAACAAACTACCAATATTCATGCTGCCTCTGAACTTTACCAGTTGTGGGTTCATTGTTTGGTTTTTATTGCTTATTTTTCTGGCTTGCTGATATTACATGACTCAAATAATAATTAAAAAAAATAATAATTATTATTAGGAGACATCAATGCCAGCAAAAGCCATTGACTCTCCCCTCCTTACCCCTGCACTCCTTGTTGCCATCTGACAGCAAGTCTGTTTATCAGCCCTCCACTGCTTGCCCAGTTAACACCATATTACACAAATATTTGAACATCATGTCATGCAGTTTAAAGTCAAATGCTTTGGAGAAATGTGTTTTTCTACACAGGGATTCTTATCAATCTCATCACCTTTCATAAAAAACAGAAAACTGAATGTTTTCTGTAATGTGATTTACCTTCTGAGAAACCATACTACAACAGGCAGGTTTTCAGCATGTCACACTCAGAGGAGAGAGCTAACTTTTCATCTTCATAGAATCATTGAATGGCTTAGGTTGGAGGAAACCTTAAAGATCATTTGGTTCAACCCCTCCTGTCCCCAGCCACGGACAAGGCCACCAGCCACCAGTACTGGCTGCACAGGATTCCATCCTATCTGACCATAGATTTATGGAATCTTCCTTTAACCAAGATGCTTCTCCCTAGCAAAAAATGTATTGTGCGTGGTTTGGGTTTGTTTTTTTGAATTTTGGTTTTTTTTTACAATGTCTGTAGAGCTGAATCCTCAAGGGCAACCACAAAGTGAATTTGAATTATATCCAGGTGGCATCAGCATTTTCACCATTAAGTTTATATTCCCAGTCACTACCTTAGCCTTTAGAAAACTGACCATAAAATGGCCAGCCCTAAATATATATCTGCCTGGTTGGTATTGCATTCTGTTTGCACAACATAAATGTCAACAGAGCCTGACCAGGGATACCTAGGCAACAGCTAATTTTTAGGTCAGTGATTAACTCTTCTTTGTCACAATGTAATTTACCATCAAATTATCTCTTGCTGAATATAGCACTTTCTGGATTAAAAAAAAAAAAAAAAAAAAAAAAAAAGAAAAAAGACCTGTTATTTTTAGATACTCAGAGTCATTTTTTGACACTGGATGAGAGTGAAGCTTGCTGTATTTTTGCCTGGTTGCTGCAGGGATCTTGGCAATGGGAACAGTGCCATGGAGACTCTGCCACTTTTGCAGAGGTTCGGTTCCCAAGAAGTTGTACCAGAGAAGCAGCTCAGCTGCCTCCTGCCATGCTGCTATCTTTGTGACAATAGCAGGAAGCAATTGATTTGTAATTTCTATGGCACATATTCACACTTCCTTGATTAGATAAAAACTAGATGCTACCAATTATCACATACATGAACAGCTCATAGAGCAATGACATTCACCTTGCATTGTACATCTTCACTGCTGCTTCAGAAAACTTTGCTGCTTTCTGATCTCCAAGCTGTCATTTTTGTTAATTACACAAAACATACTTTCATTTTCAAGCTCTCTATATTCCAGCATGGTGTTTCAAATATGTTTTCCCAACCTATTTAGAGACTTTTGGATAAACCAGTGAAAACTGACCTCTAATAGAATATGGGTAAATGTCATTCTAGTGATCATCACAGGAATTAGGCTCCTTTACTGGAATACAGGAATTGCTTAATAGCAATCATCCTTCTTAGACAAGCACTAATTTATGATCAATATCACTAGGAGGGTGGGTTGTTTTCAGATGAGACAAGGATACTGCTGCATATAAGGCAAAATGGATATGGAGTTCTGTCGCTGTGTTTATTGAGCCAAGCTGAGAGCACTCTCACTTAAAAGGCGATGGTGATAGGAAGGCAAAGGATTTTGCTGCATGCCAGAACCTGAGCATTGCTTTACCTGTGGATTTTTCACAGCTGTTCCTTCTGCCTTGAGAAATGCAGTTGCCCACATCCCTCAGCTCCGCCCTGTAACACCATGACTCCAACCCTACCACTTTCACATCTAAATTGCTTCTATATTAAAACTGATACCACTGGGAAAAAAAAAAATGTTTATATAAGTAAAAGAATAACACACTAAATCAACATTTTCTGAGAATTTACAATTCCATTTACTACTTCAAGTGAAGAATCATCAGTTTGTTTCTTGCTGGCAGGAACCCAAGCTGCTGAGCAATCGCGGACTTGTTTTGAAGTTACTTTAATTCATTCTCTTGGAAGAAATGTCTTTGCTAAGTGTTGTCAAGCAGGCATGTCAAGAAAAAATGAAACTAGATCTCATTAAAGAAATACAAACCTTTATCACATTTAGAACACTCATAATAGACAGAGGATGAAACATCATAAGAATCATAGGTACTGTTGGCTTAAATATGAGTCATTAATATCTTTAGGCAATGTCTAATTTGCCATATAATATATTTGGCTGTGCTGCATGGATCTGTGCCCATGATGCCTATTTACCAAACCAAGCACCCTGAACACTATTCCCGCTGGAAAGCAGGATGCTTTTTCTATACTTCACCATCGGGTCTCACCACTGCCAATGCAGTCTTTCTTCCTTCTGCAGTTTCATATCCATCTTCCTACCACAATCAGATCCTACATTTTCTGTGGTACCTTTTCAGTACAAAACTCTCTTGAATGTTCATGGGTCCTGTAAACTTTATTGAGACACAACCTTCCAGCCAGCATAAGACTTTCATCCCTAGCATGTGTTAGTAAAAGTTGCACGTAAGGTGAAAATAATACGAAGATGGCAATAACACAAGAAGGATCGTGATAAATAACTAAAAGGTTATATATAGGAAAAACTCACCAGTATAGAAACCTTCAGTCTGGCAGAAAAACACTGAGGCAATCTCCACAGAAGAGTGATCTCAAAGAGACACTGCCTTAATGGTGGTCAGCCCTTAAATAAAGTTTAGAAGAGGTGGAGTCAAGCTCCACCCCTTCTGGGAGCACAGCTGAATTACCCTCACCTGTGATCCCACAGCTGACCCGACACTTGCCTCAGCTGATTAATCAGAGGTTCAGGCTGTGATTACCAGTTTCCCATACAGTTGTGTTTCTATGCTCATGTACAGCACCACCACAAAAGCAGAACAGTTCTACAGGCATGCTAGCAGACTGACTTTCCTAGACCTTACCTGGGTAAAGGCCAAAGAAGACAAACAGCTGAAGTCTGGTCTAAAAGGACTGATGGTACAGTGCATTCTCAGCAAGAAGCACAGTCAAAACCACATGAGAAACATAATCTGTGGAAGAGAAAAAGAAAGAGAATTATGCAGGATCAAATTTAAATTATACAAGTCACCTGAATCTCTCTGCAGCTTATTTTGTCAGTAGCTTTTGAATTGCAAAGTGTTTGCAGGTGGATGTCTGCCTAAATCTGACCAGTCAGATAGGAGTAATGTTAATGAGATCATCAGGAGTACCAGGTGATATGGCTGAGTTTGCCAAGTTGGGAAACTGATAAACTTGTAGATGTGCCTTAATGCGTTCCTAAGTGTTTAAAACATCTTTTCACACCAGCTGTATAGAAAGCTCTAAAATGTCAGCACTGCTTAGTTTGCCATCTGTGTTATTCCCTGCTCTCTCTTTCCTTCTTCCCTCTTTTATTTTAAGGTTTCTTTATGTTGCCAGTGGAAAAATGACTCCTAAATATTTTCAGCATGTTATTGGAAAGATAAATTTTTGAAGGGCTTTTTTTGTTCCAACTCATGCTATGTAAAGCACATTTAGTAATACTTAACATTTGGTCAGCCTACTTATTAATCATTAAAAGAATATCAGCTATCAAAATAATCCATAGTTAACTGAAATTAAGTAATCACATATTGAAATTACACTGCAATATTGCTCAGCTTTAAGAACAGATGGAAGAATTCAAGCAAAGATTTTTAGGCCATTTATTTCAGCAACTTTTTAATTCTGTTAAATTTTCAGAAAATTTCTAAGATAAATCTACGTTCTGTATAGCTGGGGACTGTCAAAACATAGCTTCTCTCTCCACTTCTCTTGATGCTGACATATTAAATGAATGCAACTGCAGGAAAACTGGGCAGAGAACCTCATCTATACCCCACATGTACTCACCCTTCTTTTGTCTATGGGATAGCCTTAAGGAGTAAGGAAGTATTTTGTTTCTGTACTTAGTCTATAGGCAGTTATTCTGAATGACTGTCCACTGCAACTTCATATTATTAAGTTTTCAGTAATGAAATGCACTTGGATCAAAACCTGGATATGTTATGACAGCTTCACCTACTTTTTGAATCCCCTTCTTACTACAAACAATTAAAATTAAGACTACAGCAGAGGCTCACCTTTTGATGAGTGATCTTGGAATGACTGATGGAAGAAGCTACACTAGAAAGATAAAAGATATTTGGCAATGGGTCTGGAAACATAGTTCCTGGAGAAATATAACCATTTATTAAAGTAGGAGTTGGTCGACATTCATCCCAAATGACACAAGGCACAGTGAAGAACTTGGCTGGGAAAGACACAGAGCGGTGCTCACAAAGCACAGTGCATAAGAACATGACATAGGCTGTATAAATATCCTCCTCTTGAAAAGGTTAAAATCCAGAGAGATACATGGAGCTAAAGAGTCTGATGAACTCAGAATATCCTCAGCCTCCTCTTCTCTGAGCCAAACAAACCAAGAGACCTCAGCCTCTCTTCACACATTCTACTTTCCAGACCCTTCCCCATCTTCATAGACCTCCTTTGTACTTTCACACTTTTATAACATATGGTCTACTGCAGAAAGTATCTGTCACACATCTGTTTCCCAGAAGTAATAGTTTGTTCAAAGGTCTAACGAATCACCTACAACCAAGAAGTTCACACCACATTTCATTACTGAAAAGTAGATGAATTGTGTGTTTCTCTCTTCATTTTATAAATGCCACAAAATGCTACAGATTTTGCTGTTTTGTCTTGGAACTTGCCTGTTTCATATTTGCAAACCTATTTATTTTCTAAGTTTGAATGGTATGTTTTAAAATCCACATTGAAATTTGTTTGGAGGAATTTATTCTGTTGTAGTCATTTTAATTCATCAATAAGCCATTTCTGCTTGGGGACTAGACTGAAGGATTTCCTCTGAGCAATTCCAAATTTGTACTCTGCCTCAGATGTTACTTTGCTTCCTGTCACTCTGCTCTGTAGCGTCCAGTGTTCTCAGTCTTAGTTTCAATCCAAGCTGATGTTGATCTTGTCCTCTATAAGGCAAAAGGAATAAGGTAACACCGTATTTTCTGTACTATAGTGGGTGTATATGGTTAAGTGCTTTAGCCATGTAGATGTGTAAATCTGTATTAAACCTTTTGGCAGCCAGATTGCTGCAGTTATAAATGATATTGTAACACTTGCTTAGGCATGGTAGAATGTGTGGGACATCTATGCAGGAGGAAGGGCTGTTTGCACACGTTATATTAAAGGAAATTCCAATTACACAAAAGGAGAAATAGTATTTATAATGAGGGTGAAGCCCTGGAACAGGTTGCCTGGAGAGGCTGCCCAATTTTCCTCAAAGATATTCGGACTTGACCAAATGAAAGATAGCACAGACCAGACCCTTCTAAACTAAATTATCTGAGACTCTGTGTTTGAGAAATCCTTGGAAGCAATGCCTTGGTGTGTCTGCGGAAATACAAAGTGTCCACAGGTTGTCTGGATAATAGTATTTATCCATCAGAATGCAGATCAGTATTGGATGTAATGGAAACTGACATTCTAATTCCCTTGAAAAGTGTTTGCCTTTAATGTGGCAAGGCCTGTGTGCCTCGTCTGTTTGGACTGTCAAAGACCGTAAGCACATCTTCTCCTAATGAATTTTTCAGAATCGTGTCTAAATGGTTTGCATGGTGTTCCAATAACCAAGATGTAATTGTATTTCCACATTCTTCTGGCTAATAGGTATAGAACATGTTCTTCTAGACCTGGGTACCTTTTGGCTTGTTCCTTTAATAACAAAAAAAGTCATTATGTCACAGACGTGAGCTGTCCACTGTGGGTGTTTGCTATTGGCTGTGGTAGTGCATGGCATGGAATAGTTACTCCTGGTTTCGTCTATCGAGATACTTCAGATAAGGTACCTTGGAAAGCAGTACAGGTGCTTGTGCCAGTAAACAGACTGCTAACTCCGGGGTAGAGGTGCTTGTGTGCAGCAATTTAGAGTACTATTCTTAAACATTTATGTTCAGCAGCACACAAAGTTCACAGCCAGGTTTGGAGCCAGTCAAGTGCTGCAGAGAAGTAAAACTCACTGTATTCTTCCTGTGAACACACTGCAGCTAGTTTTCAAAGCAGAGAACCGTCCTGACAAAGAAGTAGGAACCGTCCTGACAAAGAAGTAGAGGGAAATGAAAGAGAGGAGGAGCACTGTACTTCCTCAACAAGCAAGCCGCAACAGCAAGCGTTCATTCCTGTGCTCCCAGAGCCCCAGTCCACCTCTGTGCAGAACCTTTTAGAGTGCGGGGCTGAGAGCACTCATACACAAGAGCTGCGAAAAACGGGGTGCAAGGCAAACGCGAGGGAACACCGGGACGACGTCACTGCTGCCTAAGGAAGGGGTTGCTCAACAGCATCTGTACATTCATGAGAGGGCAGAGCCGGAGGGGAGCTGTGATTAAACGCGTCTCTTTTTCACTGGGACGGTGAAGAACCTCTGACCCAGGGCTGCACGCTGAAGCCCTCACCGCCTCTTCCCCACATACATTCCACGGCGGTACCGCGCGGATCCGACCCGCTGCCTTCCCCGTTTAGGGCCCGCCACCCCCGACGGCGGTCCCGCGCACCCCGCCCCGCCTCCCGCCGAGTCTCCCCCGCCCCCGGCAGCGGTTTCCCCCGCCCCTTCAGGAGCCGGCGGCGGGCCGGTGGCGAGCGCCCTGCCCCCGGCGGCGGGCCGTCATTTACGTCAGCCCCGCTCTGCCCGGCCCGCCCCGTCGGCCGCCCGCTCCCGCCAAAGCCGCCGCCGAAGCCGCATCGAGCGGGAGCGCGGGGATCGGCGGTGGCCGGGACGGCGGGGAAACTTCGGGCGGCGCAGCAGCTCACGGGCGGAGCTGCCCGGCACCGCGGGCTGCGGCGTTCAGCACCGCGGACAGAACGCTTCAGCACCACGGACAGAGGTGATCGGCACCACGGACAGGGCGGCGGCCCCGCCCGGCATGCGCGCCCCGCGCCCCGCCGCGCCTCCGCTCACAGCTACTGCCCTGCACCGGCGGCCCCGGCGGCGATGGAGCCAACGACGGCCCTGAACGAGAGCTCGGCCGCGGTCCCCTGGCTGCCCGCCCGCGCCGGCAACGCCTCGCTGGAGCTGGCGTCGCGACCCCCCGCGCCCACCGCCATCAACCCCTGGGACGTGATGCTGTGTGTGTCTGGCACCGCCATCGCCTGCGAGAACGCCATCGTGGTGGCCATCATCTGCTACTCGCCCACCCTGCGTACCCCCATGTTTGTGCTCATCGGAAGCCTGGCCACTGCCGACCTGCTGGCCGGGCTCGGTCTCATCCTCAACTTTGTTTTTCAGTATGTGATCCGTTCTGAGACGGTCAGCCTCCTCACCGTGGGATTCCTCGTTGCCTCCTTTGCCGCCTCTGTGAGTAGCCTGCTAGCCATCACGGTCGACCGTTACCTCTCCCTCTACAATGCTCTCACCTACTACTCAGAGAGGACGGTGCTGTGCATCCACACTATGCTGGTGTGCACCTGGGGGGTCTCCCTCTGCTTGGGGCTGCTACCAGTCCTGGGCTGGAACTGCCTCCATGACCGCGCTGCATGCAGCGTTGTCAGACCCTTGACCAAGAGCAATGTGACTCTGCTGTCTGCCTCTTTCTTTCTCATTTTTATCATCATGCTCCATCTCTACATTGAAATCTGTAAAATAGTTTGCAGACATGCCCATCAGATAGCTCTCCAGCAACATTTTCTGACTGCATCACACTATGTTGCTACCAAAAAGGGAGTGTCTACTCTTGCTATAATTCTCGGGACTTTTGGAGCAAGCTGGCTACCTTTTGCCATCTACTGTGTGGTTGGGGATCCCGACTACCCTTCTGTGTACACTTACGCCACACTTCTACCTGCTACCTACAACTCTATGATCAATCCTATTATTTATGCCTACAGAAACCAAGAAATTCAGAGGTCCATGTGGGTTCTCTTCTGTGGCTGCTTTCAGTCTAAAGTGTCCTTTCGCTCCCGGTCCCCTAGCGATGTCTGAGTGACTTTTCTTTTTGTAGTACTGCACCAAGTGACAATCCACTTAGTGAATTATTACAGTGCCTGTTATAAACTTCAAACTCTGTTGTGAAGTCATTGAAAACATGCTTAAATATTAGCACTTTATACATGTTTGTATCTTTGAAAGTGTTCAGGGTATAAACTTTTCAGTTCTGTGAAAAAAAAAAATGTGGTTGTACATAAATTTGCACATCACATTTGTAAAGTGAAGATGTTCTGATACTGCTTAATTATAGCACCTTATTTCTAGCTGCTGATCTGCCAAAACAGTGTTGCCTTTCTGAAGGGCAGAGAGAAAGAAAGTTGGTTTTTGTGTTATATTTGTACCTATGTATGTGCTGGGGGGAGGGAATGTATGTGTGAACGTGTGCAATACCTTGCTGCATAATATTGATAAATTATAACATTTTGTACACAAATAAAAACGTTTAAGATTAAAAAAAATAATAAAAATTAAAAGTGTGTTCATATGATTTTAGATATAAGCGAGATGGAAAATTTTCCAGGTAAGCAAAGTTCCTTTGTTTACTTTTGAAAATTTACAATGTAGTTCCACTTAAAGACATCATCATTTACTATGGAGATGAAATATTGTAACAAGAAAGGAACCTTTCTGCTTGCGTGTTTGTTTGCTCTCTTCTTCTCTCTGGTAAAGAGGGAGAAAAGAAGAGAACAAGCTCACTTTTACTCTCTACTGAAAAAGTAACAAAGGACTCAGGTAAGTAGGCTACTAATCACAATTATTCTCCAGGCTTCCTGTAGCTTTCTTTTTCAATTTATAAGCTAGCCATTTATGACAAGGTCTTATTCAAAAGTTATTAAACTACGGGGGGAAATCAAACTCAAAGCTGTGCTCTTTTTACAGTCTAACATTCCAGGGTAAAAAAAAAAAAGGAGAAAAAAGAAAAAAAGTCTCCTTTCCTAAAAGCCTGTATAACACCATAGTAAATTGTCTTTCCTTATCATCTGCAGTTCTGTGGGTAATAGGAATGTCCCTCCCCCTCCTTTTATTTATTTATTTATTTAGACTGTGCACTATAGAAAAAATCATTTAAGTGCATCTTTGCTGTCTCCCTGTCTCAGAGCAGTACACAGTTTTCAGATAATCCCATAGCTAGCGGCTTCAAAGAGCCCATCAGAGGTCAATACTGTTTAGAGTTTGGAAAACATTTCTTCACTCAGGTTCAAATTCAAATTCACAGGCAACAGATTTGCTTGAAGCAACAAGATGTGCAGCGTATTTCAAAAGCGATATTATTTCTTATTTATTTATAGTTACATTTCCCATTATGGCTATGTGATATCTTTTCACTCTCATTTCAATTTGTATTTAAGATTAATGTAATGTGCATAGTACTATATAAAGAGTTTGGACCAGTGGGTTTCCCAGTTTCTGAGTGGCAACGCATCAAGCACCTCCCTGTTGGAGCAGCCAGCACAACAGAAAGGCTGTGAATGAGTAATACTGTACTTCTGTGAAGTGAAATACCTGTGAAAACAGGTATTATGACACAAGTAAAATTTAGCAGAGAATACAAAGATATTTCATTTTCAGGGTGATCTGGTTGGAAAACTATATTCCAGACTCAGGTATCCCCATTGCTTTTACCAGTTCAAATAATCACGAATGCGACGTTGTAACTGATGAATGCATTTAGGCACATTCAGCCATCGGGAGAGACATGGACTTGTTAAAACAAGAGGAGGGCCAAAAGAAGTTCAAAGGGATGAAACACCGCCCATATGAGGACAGGCTGAGAGTGCTGGGGCTGTTCAGCCTGGAGAATAGAAGGCTCTGGAGAGACCTGGTAGCTGCCCTTCAGTATCTAAAAGGGAGGGAGACCTGGCAGCTGTCCTTCAGTATCTAAAAGGGGGGGCTATAAGAAAGAAGCGGATAGAATTTAGCAGAATCTGTTGTGGTAGGACAAGGGAAAATATTTCAAACAAACAACCAAACAACAACAACAACAAAGGTGATTTAGGTTGGATATAAGAAAATAAGAATTTTATGAGAAGTGCATCAAAGCACTGGAACAGACTGCCCAGAGAGGTGGTGGATGCCCCATCCTCGGAGACACTCATGGTCAGGCTGGATGGGGCTCTGAGCACCCTGATCAAGCTGTAGGTGTTCCTGTTCATTGCAGTGCAATTGGGCAAGGTGGCCTTTAAAGGTCTCCTCCAACTCAAACGATAATTCAATTCTCTGACTCTGCAATTGTTCATCAGGATACCCTTGCAGTGCTGTTACAGATGTGATGTAAAACAGATCTTATGACAGGTCCAAATGTTGATCGGACAAATAATTATAAAGTTGTTAATGAGAAACAATATTTTCCCCCTCTTTCCAGCTGTCAAAAGCAACAAAATCCCAGAACTTTTCATCTCATAGATCTGAACCACTGAATGAAGCAAAGCAAAGATTGCCTCTAGCCCTGCAGCCAAGTGTCACAAAACATGTCTGAATGTTTTTCCTTCTGCAAAATTGGGGTAACTGTGACTAAGCTGTGAACTGGAAGCATCCACTGGCATGTGCAATGCACTACATTGGCAAATTGACCAAAGTTGACGGTGGAGAATGCTTGTCTTCATCCTTGCCCCTCTCTAGCATGGACTTGGCCCAAGACATTCTACAATCGATGTTAACTGTTGAGAGATAAAACCAACAAGTGCTTGGGAATAGTGAAATATGATAAAATTTTCTGGTAAAACTGGAAAACTTACCATCTGCTAGACTTTAGTTTCATATGTATTTGTCACAAAAGAAAAAGCTATCCAAGGAAACTTCTCATGTCTGCTTCTGAGCACTAAAGGAGATAAAATCTGCTGGAGAAAAGCACTGATGCCCACCTCCCTCCATTGACCTTGCCAGGAACTTACTTTTACCACAAATCCATTAAGCAGCTACAACTCACGTAAAAATTAATTATAGAAATCTTAGATTTCTGCTTCGGGAATAAACAACTTAATCCAAGACTTGAAAACTTATGTGATCTTCCACTGCTTCACACAACATACACTGGCTTTAATTTGATTTTAAATACATGACCATGCTTTTATTTGAGCACTCCTCCCAATGATTTATTCTACCTACAAAATAAAGTTGAATCATTCCTGTTAAAAACACAACAAGTTCAATGTATTTTCCTGAGAATTCTTTCCCTCTACTAGGAAGAAAATTTGTTTTCTGCAAGGTTATCCATTCATTTTAATGGGACAATACAAATGTTCTTCTTTTCTTCATACTCCCTTCAGAAAGGTTTTGCTGTCTCATAATTTCTAAGAAAGGCTAATGTGAAAGGGGGGAGAGGGCATTTTGTTGGCTTTTGGTTATCCTTGAGAGTGGTATTGACATCAACACTGTTGTAGTAAAAACAGCTTTTCATTTCCAAAGGCAGTGCTAATCTGTAGGGGTAACTGAGCAGAATAGGAATAAGTAGACTACACAATCTCCGTCTCCCTGTGAAACATCTCACTTTAGAATAAGAGGAGCAGCAGACCCTGGCAGTACCCACAATTCCTGATAGGACAAGCCTCAGAATTTTGTGTAGCATGACACCTGTATTTTCATTGCTAAGTTTTCTGTTGAAAACAGCAACAATAAATGAAACAACAGACATTTATCTGAGAAAATGGTATTATGTTTGCGTTATCTGCATCCATAGACCCTCATGTTGTCAGAACAATGACACTCTAATTTGCTCATGAAATGAGTCTTGGAAGACAAAAATGAGAATTCCTGGAACCACCATGCCGCCAGTCCACTGCAAGACACATCCCCTTAATCCTCACACAGACCTAACATGGAATTGGCTGCCCTTCTGCTGTCACTGCCTGTAATGCTGCTGAGGACAATCACGTACTGTGTGTCTGATCTTGTATTTCCACAAGTCAATGGGCAATTTTATCTACACAAGGGCTGCACAATTGCGGCAGTAATTGCTGTTACCAACAGTGAGCACAGATCTTTCCTTGTACTTGTGGGCCTATGTGCTTACTGTTATTCATGTTCTCAACTCAATGGTATTATCTTCCAGGGGAGAAAATGTATGCTGAATTAGGTACAAGGACCAGACTCAACATTTGGTAATGATATATGATGTGCAGTCTTAGCTGGAAAAGGAATTGAAATTTCCAACTTCGATACCCTTAAAAACTCCTCCTTTGTTTTATTCTGATGTAGGTAACATAAACATTAGTCAAAAAGTTACAAGCCTGCCCTCACTAAAACTGCGTTTCTATCTATTGCAAATGAGCCAAGATTATCATAGAATAATGGCAGTATTATAATGACAGCATCTTACTGAAAATCATACAATTTTGAGACAGGAAGTCCTCAACCTCAGCTCCAATTTTCATTAAAAACCAATACTTTATTATTAAACTTGAAAATAATGCAAGACTAGCAATGCCTCTTAAGACCAGATTCTTGCAATTTTAACATATGTGAAGTGTCTCTCTCTGTGCTCAGCTCCATAATTTTGGTGGGAGTAATTACAGAGAGCAGCACAGCTTTAGTGAGCAGGAGCTGGTCTGGAGCTGGTCTGAAAGCAGCACATAGCACTTGGTTTCCTGTAGGGTTTTTGCTGCAATCAGTGGTATAACACCACTGCAAATGGAATGAGAACGACTCTGCAGGTTGCTGCGTATGAATCACGGTATATTAAAAAAAAGCAGCAGGATTCAAAATCACAGGTCAAACAAAATCCCTTTTTTAGCTAACCAAACAAAATGACAAAACATTTTGAAACCTGAAAACAGAATATGTGCTTATTTTTATGAATGTAATGAACCACAGGTACTAAATAACACACAGCGAGGTAACAGAAGCTCTCATCTCCATTCTGCTGCAGTAATTTTTAAAGGATTTTTTTTTTTTTTAATGAGCTACAAATAATTTCTGATAGTGCAGCTGCTTCTAAGCTCTTCAGCCATCTTTCTTGACATTCACTTTAAAGGGAAAAGACAAAAAGAAGAACCACCACATTTTCTCCTTCCTGCTGCTTCATGGCAGGGATGTGCACACAGGAGGGAAAGCGGCAGCTGAGCAGCTGTGTTTCAGCTCTGCCAGGATGCTGGGAACATCTGGATCTCACTGCTGGGTGTAAATATCTTCACTGTGGGGCCGATGCTGTGAGGAACATGGGGCTGTGAGGTGTCTCTGCACTGCAGGGTCCTCACTGGGATGGCATGATTAGGCATTTCCCTAGTGCTGCTGTTCAATCCGGCAGGTGGCTCAGCACCACACAGTCGTGTGTTATCAACGTTGTTTTTCCCCTAGAACCAAAAAAAAAATACCATAGTACCAGCCACTCAGAAGAAAACAATTCCATCCCAGCTGAAACTGAGACATCTGAGAGCTGTTAGGGCAAGGACAACTGGAAACATGGGAGTCAGCCCTTGGATTCATGTCAGCTATTCCGTAGTGCCTTACAAAGCTCCCCTGAGTGGCAAACCAGCTCACATTCCAGTGCCCTCCTTGTGTTTAACCTCCTTCCTCTGAACATACATGGAAAACACTCCCCAGGGGAAGCTGCATTTACTGAGGGCAGTAACCCTGCATCAGAATTACCAAGCTGCTACCAATAGTGCCTGGGGAGCTGTAAGCACTGAGCCAGCAGTGACACTCACTGTGTCTGCCTGCCCATGTCAACAGCTCTGCTGCAAAAAAGCACAGAAAGAGGAGGGAGCCATGGCCACAGTGTGGTCTGTGTGTGATGAGTCCACACCAAAGGCTGCTGGCAAAGGTTTTGTTTGCTTTTTTCCCATGCAGATTAACAACTCTTTTATTCTTTCTACTTTGATGTCGTCATAATACAAGTGGTGGGAGAAAGAAAGAAATGGAAAAGAACATGCTTGTGTCTGCATTAGGTGAGGAGAGCAGTAGCTCAAGGTACCCCATTCTCCAACATGGACACATCAGCTAGATGTGGTGCTCCCTTCCAGCAATGTACTGGTGCTGCGTGAGGGAAGCCAAAAGCATTTCTTCATTGCAGAATCATGCTATGGTTGTCTTAGACACCTTGTGTGGACAGCCATAACTGTAGACAGATTTCTTTAGCTGCTCAGCTTACTATAGAGCCTTGTAAAGGAATAACACATAGTCAAGATCCACAATTCACCCTGCTTTTGAGTGCAGTTAATTTATTATTCACAAGGCCAGGCTTGGTAATCACCTGTGGGACATTACCAACAGCACAATGTACCCATTCTACTCCTCCTACCTCTCTGTGCCCCAGGGCACAAAGTGTGGGGCAAAACAGCGCTGTACCTACCACAATCCATGGTCTTTTCACATCTTCTTTAGGAACAGATGTTTTCCTTTTGTTTTTGAACAGAGGAAAAGCAGACTCTGTGTTTCTATGATACATATTTAGGCCCCAGGCAGGAGCATTCCACATTCAATCACGGTGCATGATTGATTATAGATGATTATAGAAAAGACCCAAACCATTAAAATAAAGAAAAAATAATTCTAATGTCCCAATACTACAAAAAAACAAGAGATGTTGTTGGCGTCTTGGTTACATCCTATTTATATCTGTTGGTTTTTCCATGTCTTTTCTTGTGCTTTCTGCCATCCACACCAACAGACTGTTCCCGTACTGCTTGATGTGATCTGAGCTATAGTTCTCATCCACATTTCCAGAAAGCTGCATTTTGTCATGGATATTTCTGCTACTGGAGCACTTCCTGGAGGTGCTTTTCCCTTCAGATGTGTTATCCAGTATGAGGTTCCTTTTGATCTCACTCACAGCTGTGCAATTGTTCATCATCTGGCTGATGGTCATGTCAGGAAAATACCTGGGAAAACATCTGCCAATATTTGCATGCACTTCGCTTCACAGCTTTTGCCTGCTGTCAGTGCACGTAAGTATTAGATGTGTTGAGTGGAAACGGTGAATTTCAGTGAGTGTTACGGGAACATTTTCTGAGTTGAGCTCTATCTCTTGATAGTGGTATCTCTTGATAGTTGTGTTTATTCATAAACATGTAAATAGGAGCTACGGTTATGTAATCAAGAAAAAGGAACAGTGCCGTGTGAGTTGAGTTCCTGATTCTGAACACATCTGCATGTTTGCTTTTACTCAGAAGGGAAAGAGGGTTATTAATTTCCCTTGTTTATTATGTAAAATCTGCAGGATGGCAGCCCCAAGGGCCAGATTTTGAAATATGAATCTGTGCATAAAAGTGAGAATTAGATACTTAGGATCAGAATTAGAATAAGAATGTTAGCATCTGTGTTCTTAAATGTGGCCTCCTCAGAAATCTTTCTTATTGGCCACAAGTATCAAGGCGATGGCTTGCTTCATGCTTTTATCCTCAAAGCACTTAGAGCCAGGCACCAGCCTGCAGGCTGCCCCTCCCATGGGGGTGAGGGTTGCTGGTAGCAGCCTGGGCCCAATCAGAAGGTAAAGTGGCTCCAGGGGAAGAAAGGAAAAATCATAACTGAGGGAATATTTTCCTGTTCTTTTCCTGTCACTCACTCTCTACCCCCAGGCTGTTTTAATACAGAGTTTGTTCCTGGGGAGGGGTGTATCCAAGTGGCCTGTTTGTCACTTGGTTGCTTCACTTTGTTGGTGCTTTGAAAGACTGAGGTTCTTCAGGGCAAGTTTGGAAAAAATGCTTGAAACTTCTGTCATTCTTGAGATATGGGATATTCTGTATGGATCTATATTCTCATCCTCACTGACAAGCTAATGGCATGCAGATTAATAATTACGTTTAAAACTGAGGCAGAAGGAGAGGTTCTGGAAGTGTTCTCCAAAATGAAGATTGTTTGAATAAAGGTTGAATCTTCTACAAAATGTAATTAGAACTATGACACGCTTTGAATGATTGATTTTTTCTAATCATCACCTTCAGTGACACGTTATCCTTTGCGTCACGGTGAGATGTGATTTTATACCTGCAGGCAGATATAATTTGTCACTTCTAGTTGGTGTTGCTTTTTATGGAAAGAAGTACATCTAGGTAATATTGAGGTGTTGTCAAAAGAGGTTTCTTCTGTTGGAAACTGAAGACAAGTGTAACAGTAAATCCACAGACCTCTCTCCTTTTCAATAGCAGCCTCTGAATTTTGACATCATGCTAATTCTTCTTAGTCTGTAGGACGTTAGATTTTCCTAAAGTATTTATGATTTCTCAAAACAGTGGACTATTTTGTATTAAATGTACTTGCGCAGTGGAAATAAGGAAAATAGGAGACAAATAACTTCAGGTTTCAACCTTTCTGTATACTCGGTGTTCTATAAATGGCCCACAGAAAATAATAAAGTTGATTGAATTACGCTGCCAAAATAAACACATCAGAAAGACTTTTTGCAGGGAGAATTTGGGAACTAAATGTGATCAGTGTGCCAAGCACAAGCCCAAGAGTTTGAGCAGCCTCTGAGCTCGACGTGGCTCCTTTCCCCGTGTCCTGATCTGCTCCTTACAGTCAAAGACAGTATTCTAGGAGAAAGGTCTGTGTAGAGCAACTCATTGCATGAGGTCTCACTCACAGAATCACAGAATCACAGAGTTGTAGGGGTTGGAAGGGACCTCTAGAGATCATCGAGTCCAACCCCCCTGCCAAAGCAGGCTCCCTACACCACGTCACACAGGTAGGCGACCAGGCGGGTCTTGAATATCTCCAGAGAAGGAGACTCCACCACCTCCCTGGGCAGCCTGTTCCAGTGCTCCGTCACCCTCACTGTAAAGAAATTCTTGCGCACATTCATGCAGAACTTCCTTTGCTGAAGTTTCAGCCCATTTCCCCTAGTCCTGTCCCCATGCACTACTGAAAAGAAACCAACCTCGCCACTATGGCTCCCACACTTCAGGTATTTATAAACCTGGATCAAGTCCCCTCTCAGCCTTCTTTTCTCAAGGCTAAACAGACCCAGTTCCCTAAGTCTCTCCTCACAGGGGAGATGCTCCAGGCCCTTCACCATCTTTGTAAAGAGATGCTTAAAGAGAGGGTTGTAAGAGTAATTGGATGCTGCCTGTTTGTGAACTAGAACAGCTAATTGCATATTTTCATCTGAAATCGAACTGGAAAAATTAGCCAACTTGGCTGCAGTTGCCATGCTGCCAAGCAGCACCAGTTCTGTGGGCTGCCTCAGCTGCAAGATGTGTTTGTAGGAAATAAAGGCCCAGCAGCTCTGCAAAGCATGGGCACCCTCTCACCTTATTTAGGTGAATGCCCAGCTGCTCACTTGTGTGCTGAGACTCACCCTTACACTGGCAGCTATTGTGCCACCCAGAAAGTCTCAATTTTTCTTCTTTCATGGGGCATTTTTAGAAATTAGGAAATGCTCTGGCTCTGCCTTCATAGTTGTTACAACTGGAACCTTTTACCAAACTGTAGGATGCCTGACGTATTGGTAAAACTTCCTAATAATGCACTTCCATCCTGCTGTTTTTGGACTAAAATGACCACTTGCTGCTTTACCAGAGCGTGTCTAATATCTGGTGTCAACGAAGCTCATTCATCACGCAGGAAGCAGAGGTGTCCTTACGCCAAACCAGACACTTACCCTGCTTCTCTCAGTGGGGTTTTGCTTCTGAGGAGTTGAGAGGATGTCACCCCAGAGAGAACTAGTCCCCTTAACACTTCTAATTCTACTTCCCCTTTTGCTGCACCTGGGATAACTGTAAGAGGGTTGTGTGAGTTCATCTGGTAAAGAGGCAAACAATGATGGAGTTCATCGTAACTGTAGCTTTCCTCATCTCCTGCTGCTTCTTAGAAGAGTCCGTAAGCTACTGGTGACTTTTGTTGTCAGTCTGGAAAGCCCGTAGAAAGGAAAAGACACAACGGCAGGGATCTTTTGTAGGAATTCCAGAGTGTTATGTCCCTGAAGACTTGGGTTTTGCACTTTAGGCGGAAACACAGATGGGTACCTCAGATGGATGCAGACTTATTCTGCCAGTGCTTATCCAGGGTACTTCTCCACATTCACTCTTGTGTAAAGGTGAATCACCCTCAGACAATCTCCCTTTGTTGTCTGCAATTTTCTGTTTTTCTTAATCAGAAACAGAGACCGAGATATCCACGCTTACCTCCATGACTGTCTTGCCCACAGGCAAAATAAACATATTTTTAAATGATCCAAGCCAGCTTTTACATCATCCCGCCTCCACTCCTTTCTCAAATACCCTACGACACTCAGACATTATGTCCTGGCATCACCTCTGTTTGTTTCTACACAGGAGAAAATTTGCTGCTCTTGCTTCCTCAGATTACTCCCATGCAGCCTTGCCTTAATATTTATATATCTGTAGCCCTCCTTAAAGCCATCACAACAATTTCTTGGATGCTCCAGCTCTTTGGGCATCAATAAGCAGCAGGGCCACGGTCAACCTGACCCAACCCCTGCCTCACCCCATCAAGCTGCATGTCTCCAGAGTGAGAGATATCTCATTCATCACAGAAATGTCCTTTCTTCCACAAGCTCCTTTGTGCTGTAACCCTGTGGTTGCCATCTCTGACTTTTGAAAATGTTGCTTTATAGAGCCATTCCCAGCAGCCTTCCACAGCAAGTCACCAAAGTCTCCTGGGATCAACACTGGGAGCTCGAGGGAAGCAAAACATTGAATAAATTCTTGAGATCTCTTTCAGTGCTGCTTTTCTGGGTCACTGTTGCAGTCATTAACATACTTTACTGTTGTTCTGTATTTGCTCTGTGCAAATACAGAAATGGGCAGTTGCTTAGATATTACAGTTCTTTGCTTCTGTAGGAACTTTGTGATTAGCTGTATGTCAGGTGCTGATTCTTTTCCAGCTCATACAGCACCTACACTCCAGAACAAAGCACATACACATGCAGAATTGCCTGTGAATAAATACAGTGAGGACTTTTTTCCCCAAAGCATTTCCTTCAGTGTGTCAGCATCCTCCTAATCAAACACTGAACTCTGAGTCTGTGTGTGTATACACAAGTATCCTTTCAAATCAAGTTTCCTTTTGTTGGCCTACCTTGCATGCCCTAGGGTGCAGTGCAACCAATCATCCATCGCAGCAGGAGGGGCTCTGCCACATTTCCTATTAACGATTGCACCCAGATGAACTCCAGGCTGTCGCAGAGAAACTGAAGTCGCCTGAGGACAGCGGTGTCTGCAGCACTGCTGCTTGGGCTTGAGGGCTTGCTGGGAGATGCTGTGCAAAAAGTATGGCATGAACAGACTTTCTCTTTTAGCTAAAGCTGAGTTTGGAAATTGGTAGCAAACAGGAAAAAATGTCTGAAGTGATTTCATAGAAACAAAGAATCATAGAATAAGGGTCATAGAGTCATAGAATCACAGAACAGCTTGGTTTGGAGGAGACCTCAAAGCCCACCCAGCCCCAGCCACTGCTGTGGACAGGGCTGTCCCCCACCAGCTCAGCTTCCCAGCGCCCATTGAACCTGGCCTTGAGCACCTCCAGGGATGTGGCACCCACAGCTTCTCTGGGCAGCTGTGGCAGCACCTGACATGCCCTCAGCAAAGCATTTCCTCCCAACATCTAACCTAAATCTCCCTCAACTTCCACGGAGGTGCTCTTTATTCTGAGTTATCTATGACCAGTGGGAGGGTGACTGCTGCTGGGCTGAGCACTTCCTACCCACACAGTGTAAGCGGTCACTTGCTGGGCAGGGACCAGTACTGGCAAAACTATAAGGAAGTGGAAGGCAATCTCCTGTAGAAGCTCAGGTCTGGCCACTGTACGTGCTCTATTCCAACCAGCATCACACTGTAGAGCCTGCAAATTGAATCAGGAATGATGTGGATAAACAAATGGGGTCAAATTCTAGTCCATGTTATTAGGGCACTCCCATTAACTTTAATCAACTGTAATTGTAATGTAATGGTGTCTGGCAGCAGAATTAAGGTGGGTGTGCATGTGTGTATGTGCACAAGTCAGCATCTGTAACCTCAGAAGACTGGGTTTGTGGCTCTGAGAGAGGTCGGGGTATGAGGGATTTTAAGAGATCATGTGAGTCTCTTTCTGCTCAGGTCATTCGTGAAACCTATGAGACCCAACAAAGAATAATGCCGCTTCTCTGAGAGACTGCAGAAATGCTTTGCTATGAGAAAACTGGAGGGAAAGAGAGAAGATCGATCCCCTAAACTGGCAAACAACTCAACTTGCTTCTACAGGTGGTACATACAGAGCCAATAAGCAAATCAATATGTAATAATGCAGCAGGTAACAAGCTGATGAGTGAGAAGCTGAGAATGTTCATATGGGATGGATCACATCAGGCAAAATCAATAGTTGCTTTTGTCAAAGCTATAAGCTTGGTGAAGACAAGTAGGCATTTATCTAAATTACAGCAACTTTGGACAAAGAGACTTGCAGAAAATCTGCAGGGAGGCAGTTTGTACAGAAGTTCATGCGACTGAGTTCAAATTAGACAAACAAAACCCAACTATTCTGTTCTCTGGGGCCTCTGAGGGGAACTGTACAGGATGTATTTTAGTAAGTACGATAAACCAGAAGCTGTCTAATACCTACGGAGCTGTGCAAGACAAGGAACTGCAAGACTTCCTTTACGTTATACTGCTGCACTAGTTAGTGCTTGGATTTCTTTAGCCTTACAGGCTTGCACTGCCTTGTATAACCTTGTGTTTGCTAGAGTTCATAGAGGTTCAGGCACTGAGGATAAGATATTCAGGTTCTTACAGGAGGAGCTGATCACCCCACGCAGCAACTGCATTCATTCACTATCCTAAATATCCGTAGAGTGCAAGGCTGTGTGTGGTAGCAGAACAATCTCACTGAGAGGAGTGTAACTTGGATTTGCCTCTCCAAGTACATGTGAGCTCCATCCTATGGACAAAACGTGCAAAGCAACGCAAGAGCTGAAAGGAGAAAGGAAAGGTGGAAAGATAGAAGGCTCCTTTGGCAGCAGAAAGGTGTGAATTTGTTCATAGAGTTTCCTGTCCCTGGGGCAGACAGGCAGGGCATGGCAGTGAGGGCCCACAAAGAGGCTGTGGGAACACAGAGATGTCTCTACTTGGTGGGACTTTTCCTTGAGGAGTAGGGGAAGGAGATTCTCACAGCATTTTCTTGCTGTATTGCTAAGAATAGTCTTGTTAGGAGGGCATGTGGCACAGTAATGTACAACATCAGTGTCCTAATCCATGGCCAGATGACCAAAAAGAAAAAAAAGAAGCAATCTATGAGGTGGGCAACAGGTATTGAATTTAATGGGAACAAGAGATTCCTCCAGGCCATGGCATGGGGCCACACAGACGTTGCCAGTAAGGAGGGAACATGGCTGCAGTGCCCGGCATGGAGCCCACACCCAGCCCCAACTGTGGCCTGACCTGCCCTTACTTGGCCTGTAGGCAGCAGGGTGGGCAAAAGCCCATCAAGCGGTACTATGAGAGACCTTGTGAAGTGAGGGATTTGTTTGGATACCTGCACTGATGGTGTCCAAACCATTGTAAGGACTAATGCCCCTGTGAGCCCACAGACTAGCGGCTCCTCCAGGCTGAGGCTCAGTGAGGTCTCAGCACGGCTCCGGCCATCTGCCTGCTGCTTCCTGGTGGGGGGGGGAAGCAACCACAGAGGTTTTGCTCCCCTCCTGCCCCACTTGCACCTCAGAAGACAGACTCAGAGCTACAGACAGAGCCCACGGCTCCCTGCTGTGCTCCTCTGTGTGTGCCCAAAGGACTCTCAGTCCAAGCAGGTCCTTCGCACAACTGAAATACTGAAGTTGTTGGAGCTGTATAGGGATAGTACTGACCCGCGAGGAATGACACCTGTAACACCCTGCGTTTCTCATGCAGCTTTCCCACTAGAGCTCCTGCAGAACCACCACCGCCACGTAGGGCAGCAGCCTGATGTGAACACAGCAATCCGCACCTCTGGAAGCACCCGGTGCACTCCGGACTCTGCCTGCGCATCAGCAGCGCGGATGCTCGCAAACCTCCCAGCATTCACGATTTTCTTCAGACGGGATATTTGGAAATACAGGGAAATCCCACAGGAAAACACCGCAGCAAAGAGGTGAGATGCTCGGCACGGCCTCAGTCTCTCCGCTTGCAGGGTGCTGCTGCCCTCTCCCGGCCCGGCCCGGAGTGCGCTGCAGCGGGGTCAGCCTTGCCCGACAGGCGGCAGACGCACTGGAGGCTGCAGGGCTGCTGAGGGGTGCTGCAGGAAACATAAAGATGGGTGGAGATGATTCAGGTAGGCTTGAGTGGTTGAGAAACCACACGGTCCTCTCTCTGTCAAAGGTAGTTAACAGTTTACACGCCGTCTTTTGAAAGGGATCCGCATGAACCCAAGTGCAAAATGCAGCACCTTGGTGGGGGCAATCCCAGATGCAAGTGAAGATTAGGAAGTCACTTAAGAGTAGCCCTGAGGATGAGGACTTGGGGGTTGTGATGTGTGAGAAGCTGGACATGAGCCTGCAGTGTGAGCTTGCAGCCCAGAAGGCCAACAGCATCCTGAGCTGCATTAACAAACGGGTGGCCAGCAGTGAGGGAGAGGTTGATTGTCCCCCCCTCTACTCTGCCCTTGTGAGGCCACATCCAGCAAAAGAAAGATGCAGAGCTGTTGGGGCATGTCCAGAGGAGGACCACAGTGATGGTCAAAGGGCTGAAACACCTCTCCTATGAGGAAAGGTTGAGGGAGTTGTGCTTAACTTGGAGTCTTTCTTCCCTCCCAGCACACACGTGAGCTCTTCTGAGGTGTTTTTGTTCCAAGAGCCTTTATATCTTATGCCAACTTCATTAGCTGGGTTTATGTGGTCACTAAACTGCTTGATACAGTATTATGCTCACAGCAGGAAATCATTTACTATTCTGGTGAAAATGTTTCCTACCTTTGTCAGCACAGAGAATTACGTTATCGGGGAAATAATAACCAGCTGAAGTGGTTTTTTGATTCATGGTAATGACTGATAATATGCAGATTACTTTGTGGCTTTAATTTTTCAGTCTCCCACTGTTTGCTTGCTAAACCTCTGAGAAACAGCAACAACAACAATTTAAAACAACAAGGAGAGCACACATCATCCCATTGGAAAGTGAATGACGAGAGCAATTCGTGGGCTGCATCCTGGGAAGGTTGGCCAAGCATAGCCAGGACATTGGATGGCTGTTTGTGAGCACCCAGTGCAGCCTCAGCTGCAGCCCTCACCTGTGCTCACAGATGGTATTACTGGGGCTGCAGTGGTGGCTGGCCCCAATAAATGAGCACAAGCAAGGATGGGAAGAACCCCTTCAGTTTTACCTACCAATCATGTTTTAAAATACCAGAATAACAGAACAGGTTGGGCTGGAAGGGCCTTAAAAGTCAAACTGTTCCAACCTCCTGCCATGGGCAGGGTTGCCAAAACATAAAGGGACATTCAGCCCAAGAGTCAGAGTTAAGCTGTGTGAGCATGCAAACGCCCCGGCCCTATGCTATTCTTGTTGAGGGCAGGGGGCTGGGCAGCTTGCTGAGTTATTTGGGGCTGGTTGGGAAATGCAGAGCTGACGTAGCTCTGAGTGAGGCTTGGCAGAAGCAATATGGGGAGCCCAAAGGAACCAGGTGTTGGTGTTGTCAATTTGTGATGAAGGAAATGGCTCTCAAAGGAGCAAAAGTCGCTAAAACAGCAAGCTAACAAACAAGAAAAACAGTGAATAGGGGGAATTTTGGAGGGTTTTTGTTAGTTTTTGTTTCATTCTTTTAAACAATACTTCCATAGAGCTGTGTTAAAACCATTGGGTCTCAGCAGTAACAAAGTCTGTCTACTGAGCACATGCAAGTGATTTGACAAAAAAGACCATGCTGTCCTTCTGCTTCACCTGCCAGTGCAATGAGGGTGTGGACCATGGCAAAAGTACCCCAGATGGTAATGCATTAAAGCAGCAAGACTCTCATACAAAGACATGGCGAAGGGCTGGAGGAGTTGACAGACACAGATGGCACAGCCAGGTCTGAGCAATGGGCCGAGCTGCTGGGCAGCCCTGCAGCAGCTCCTCCTGCCTTGCTGAGGAAGACCTCGTGCTTTCCACGAGTCCTCAACACCATGGCAGCACCCTGTGCTCACCGAGCTGGCAAACTGAGCTGGTCCCAGTATGGCAAGGAGCACCAGTTGCAATGCAGCTGGGGCCACAGGTACTTGCTGGTATGCCCACCATCTCACAGCACATGCCAAAGCTCAGCCCTGTGACAGCGTCAGCAACCCTGAGTGCCGGGCATAGCACCCTCTGCCGCATCCACAAAGGGATGGCTTTGCCAGCAACAGTTCAAAGAGTTTAAATCTGCCTCCTGCTTGTCTGGTTCCAATGTAACAGGAGATTACATAATCCCCTCATGGCACTCCATATTTAAAGGCTGCTGTTCACAATGTAATGCTAAAAAAAGAATCAGAATGTGTCTCCTTGTCATTTTGGTTTCTTCAGTACTTACTTGTTCTCATCCGTTCACCTGTTTATTTTCAGCGTGTCCACGATGACCACTCCACTGTTATTTTACCTTCTGATATAACCCCTAAATGATCCCCATTCTGTAACTCCGCAGCCTTCTGTTCCATTTCTGCCCCCCCGGTATCTTACACTGCTTCTTTCTGTGCTTTTATTTTGTTCTTTGCTTTCCCTCTTTGCTTTTTTTTTTTTTCTTCTCCAAGAGAGATAATTTTTACCAATCGCAGCTTACGGAAAGAAAGGTGTGAAGTTTGACAAAGGTTTCTCTTCACTTGCATTGAGCAGCACTGCTGAGACATTTCCATGGCAGACCTCGAGCCCCTGATTTTAACTAAGTGCTGTAAATGTACAGCGGTAAACAACAGAACCTGTAAACAGTTCGATACGGGTGACTTGATTTTGCAGCTTCCAAGACAAAGTGATCAATAACCTATTACGCAGCTAATTGCTGGCACAAGCAGCCCCCAAAGCAGCATTCCACCAAATGAGAAGGGCAGACAGAACCTACAGTAAGAGGGCCACAAATCACGGCAACTGCAGAGGCCTCGCTTTGAATACATCCGTACATGCAAATATCCAGATCCAACAATCAGCTCTCAGTCCTCGTGGATCATTGCTATCGCTGTCTGGAGACTAGTTGCTATGGCAGAAAGCTGTAGCGATGGCAGAAGGCCAAGAATCCTGTCTTTGAAATCCTGCCTGAATTTAACTCCTGACTTTTCTCTGACAAGGTTCATTACTTTGTGACTCCGTCGGATGAAATGAGTGCTTTGTCTGCCCTGGGAACCAGTCGGGAAGTGGTACTATTAATCACCTGGACAGTGAAACAGGTCAATAGCAACCATTTATCAATCAGGACCTTTAATATATTTAAGCCAAGTATGTGATAACTGCAGTTCTGTACGGTTTCTCTTTTCCCCACACTAGCCCCTCTGCTTGCTTGAGGCTATGCAACACACCCAGCTCACAGAGACCAGATGCAGCCAGCACACCTACGGGGCAGATGTGACAGCATACTGAGACCAACAGCTTTGAGCAGTTCCAGACAAGGCAGCAAGATGATGCTCAGCTCAAGTGACAGTACAGGCTGCATCTAGAATATCCAAAAGGAAAACCGCAAACGTAACAAAGGCATTATTATTGCAACGGAAAAATCCTTCAATTAGATAAAATTCCAGCATAACCTCTGATGGTGACAGTGAAGCTGGAAGAGCTGCTGCATTCCTACTTGTCTGCACTTCTGGAGGTTTGCTCAGTCCCACACGCAGGCTGATAGCCACATCCCTCTGCAAACCACTCTCCATCCTACAGAACACTGAATCATAGAGTGGTTTGGGTTGGAAGGGACCTTTAAGATCATGTAGTTCCAACCCCCTGTTACAGGCAAGGACACATCCCTCCAGACCAGGTTGCTCAGAGCCCCATCCAGCCTGGCCTTGAATGCTTCCTGAGAGGGGGCAGCCACAACCTCACTGGGCAACCAGTTGCAGTGTCACAGTAAAGAATCTCTTCCTGATATCTAATCTTAAATCCATTCTCTTCACATCTCATGCCTCACCTTCAGAAATCTTGTCCAAGCTTCAAATGTTGTTTTCCCACTATTCAGTAATTCCATTTCCCAGGAGTAAGCAAGGTAGAGCACTCTTGCAGCCTCTCATGCTTCCATTAACAAAAGAGTTTTGACTTTATGCTCACACTCAAAGAAGTTATTCCAGAGAATGGAAACACACAATCCCTGTAACTATTCAACATGTACAATGCTCTTAGTACTTAAAAAATCACTTTGCAGTATCACCCATATTCTTAGCCATCTTTCACTGATGGTGACTTTGACTGCTGTATCTCCAACTTCTCGAGATACAATAATGGTAAAGCTTTAAAAAACAAACAAACAAAAACCAACCACTTAAACCACGTAGGGCACAAGCTCCACTTTTCCTTTTTTTAAACTAATGGATGACATTAAGTTTTCACCTTTTATCATTTAATGATAAGAGTAGATACACTGGGGTTTTTTTTGTTTAACCTAAGTCCTTCAGTCAAGTGTAGAATACTTACTGCACCTTCGAAGGCCACAGATTGCAATCTGTGATATCCAGGTATGCCTCAGTTGCAGCAATAAAAAGCAGGCTTTGCTGAGGGAGCAACAACCAGGAACATTTAAAATGAACCATTTATTAAATCAAACTGTTATTTTAACAGTTACATAAGTTACACAGCATGTTTAAGTCAGAAGATTTCACAAGGAAAAAAATTAAACTCGTATTATGCAGGCAAAAATAGTACCACACAATATGTACCTGGGAGGGAAGAAGGGAAAGGGAATCTCTAAACATTCAAATAAGGCCATAATTATTTTAAAACAACAATAAAACAATAATAAAACCCCAAAAGATCCATTTTCCTTTCAGTGTGTTCAGTGCTGCTAACTATACGTACTTCTATTGTACAGATGTAACTGAGGCAGTGATATCTCAATAGCTAGGTTTAATGTTTTTAAAACAGTACAGAAGGGGAATAAGGCTCATTAGTACATACAGCTGCCCTCGGAATGTCAATCTCAGTTGCCTTCATTAACTTAAAATTCACAAAGTGCACAGTTAAGATATGCCAAAAAATTGAAACTGCTACTCTACCAACAGCTGCCCATGCTTAATACTTAGTGGTCTATTGGAACAAAGTATGTTCTTCCAAAGAAAGAGATGTGTAAGAAAAGCCACTGTAAAACATTTAGTTTCAAAAGATGCACTAGGAATTGTTCGTAAACCGAAAAGTAGAAAAACATGGATTAATCATGTAAAGAAAAGAATACAAAAAACACTAGAAATGACCATCAAACTTTCAAAGAACAAGCACCACAATGGACATTAGCATTCGATTTTGTAGCGTACAGCAATGTATTAATTTTACTCTAACCAATCCACTTCATCAAATTCTGAATCATCTTCTGAATCACTGTACTCCACAGCAATGCGACGAGAAAGTATGGTAGCAACATCATTCTCAATGCGCTCATGTTTAGCTTCTTGTTCGCGCTGCTCTTCAACTTTACGCAGCTGAATACCTGAAGAACATCAAATCACAGAAGTGTTACCATCCTGCTTTAACATCATACAGATATTTAGCTCACGAATCACTGAATGCTTTGCCAGCAAAGCAAAGATGCTGTCCTCCTCAGGTACTCTGCCAGCTTTTAGAGAGGGGAATGTCAGAATTACTGCTGCAGATAGGACCACCAGTCCTACTAGAACATTCTGCTTTTGATTTCCTATTAGAGATGCATCCATATTTTTTAGCACCATTCTAAGTGATTAAGCCATTCTACTATTCACATTTCCGCTATTTGGGTATCCTACCAAGATACAATTTCTTGTAACTCAGTTTTGATCGTTTGATTGCCTGTTTTAGCATAAAATATTACTTAAGCGTCAAACACAAAGCTGAAATAACATATACTGATAACGTAAGAAAGCTCAATGCTGGTAACATAATGAGAAACAAGATAGAGATTGTGTATTTGGGGATTTGTATTCATGACACTGTAGACTGACCTAAATCCTGTACTTAATAGTCCCCCCCTCCATTGTCAGGTGATAGCATACCTGCTTGGGTGGAATTTAAGCTATGGTAATTGGGCCTCTTTCTTATGCAAGATTCGGTCAAAAGCTTTTTCAGGGATCAGCTAAACTCTATCAGCAGGCCAACCTTAGTTTTTTTGCAGATGTCCCCTACTACTGTTGTATTCAAAAACTGTTGGTACAGACACTACTCTACTCAAATGTTATCAATTCATGTGCATATAGATGCTTTAAAAATTACCTCAGATTAGTGTTACAGACTCTCTACAGACATTACAGTACAATACAGATTCTGTACTGTGTTGTAAAGGCACAGGAAAAGCAAAGAATGTAGTACAAGGAACATTTGAGAAAGATTCACTATTCAAAGATACCACACAGTCCAACAGCAGCACTCAGAGCACAGCAGGGATTTGTCAGTTTGTAGATACAACTCCTTCCCCTGGATGACCAGGAAACACTGCCCTGAGTCTATGCCATTCACTTGCACTTTGTCAGCTGGGGATGTGCAACTGTTCTGTTCAACACCACTGTTGCAGACACGTTCAGACTATGATCTAAACACCTTTAGGTCTTTAGCAGTGATTTCTGAATGCCATTTAGATCTTACGGTAATACACTGATAATATGATCAAAACGTTCATTGAACTGTTCTGCTTTTATCTAGAAATCTGTGAAAATAAATGTTTTTGTCTTCTACGCAATCTGCAGGCTATGAGAAATAGGCAGACAGAAATGAAGAGATAATCTCCAAAGACCGTGGATAAACTCATGTACACTTCTTCCAATCTAACTTTAACAGAGAACCAGTTTTGCCATCCAAACTAAAAATCTGATAAGAGCAATTACAAACAGGAAAAAAAGATAATCTGTCTCTTTGGCAGCCTCCACACTGAGAGAACAGAAGACAGAAACACTGCTAAGATGCATTTCTCTAAACAAAATTCTTCTATGTTAAATATTCCACCTTTCAAAGCCAATGAAGATTCATTAAGTTTCTGAGATCATTCTTTTTGTTCCATACCTTTTCGTATTGCTTCCAGCAGCACACTTCTAGCATCACTGATTACAGGAAGAGTTGAAGGATGGCGTTTGGGTTCAGGAGCAGGAATCACTTGGGATGGTGGAGATGGAGGCATGAGAGGAGCATGAGGGCCGGGGACAATGGTCGTGGGAGGAGGGTGAAGAACAGGAGTGGGGTGAGAAAGGGCTGCAACTGTGACAGGAGAAGAGGGCCGAATGCCAGGAGGTGGCAAGGGAGGAGGTGGGGGTGGTGGAGGAAGTCCCTGTACTTCACCTTGAGGAGGAACTGGGTGGACCGGTACCGCTTCACACACTTGTGCAGCTCTAGTGACAGGCGGGGAGGGCTGTGCCAGGGGAGGGGCAATTGGAGGTGGAGCTGGATGTAGAACCCCAGGAGCTATCTGGAGAGGAGCTGGTGGAGGTGGCACGGCTGGGGCCTGCAGAGCAGCAGTGGGAGGTGGGGGGGGAGGTGGGACTGGGGGAGGTGGTGTGGAGGTCATTGCAGCTCGTAGTGATGAGGTGGACAAAGCAGACGGAAGAGGTGGTGGTGGTGGGGGAGGAGGAGTGGGGCTCACAAACACTGGTGGTCTGCCTGTCGCTGGTGATTGAGGACGGTTTTCTACCAATCCAGTAGTAGAACTGAAATAACATGACAAAGTTATTAGAGTTGCACAGTGAAAAAAACAGTAATAGATTAATTTCTACAACTTAAGAATACTGAGCATTGGCCATTAAAGAGTGTTACGTACTATGATGATTTCAAGGTAACTTGTGTTAATACATGTAATTCTCAGAATGCAATATGCATCAGTCTTTCAACAGACCTTTGCTCACATCCAACTACTAATCAAATTTATACAAACCTGCATCTTCATCAGATGTTTCCTATGGCAAGTATTATTCTTCTCCTCTCAACTCACAGTAAATCAAAGTTATTTATCTGAAGTTAGTTAACTAAACGGAACTAGTGGTTGATTAACTGCTTTAACCAACAGAACCTAAACCAAACCAATTAACCCAAACCCCCAAGTACACTAAAAGCAATGAGTAAAAGTGAAATACGTATTTAAGGTCTGAGGACAGAGTGAGTGAGGCTTATATTAAAGGTCATCAGTTTTAGCTAGCATATAAATATACACCTCTTTATATATTCGTCATAGTGCAGCAAATATGTGAATCAAATACAAATAGGAACAGTGAAATTACTTTCCTGAAAGACCACCAGAGGATTTCTTTCAGCTGCTGCAGTGAAATTAATTTTAAAAGTGTTGCATTTCCACATATATTCTCCTGGGCAATAAAAAGATGTTCTTCTTGAGAGATTAACATCTCACAGATGAAACACCTTAACAGTTCTTTATTCCAAACTGTACATAGCTGACCCTAAACCAGAATTTTTGATATCAAAGTGCCAGAGGTGTGGAAATATTTTAAGTATGTATCCAGTTCTGGAAAGGCGGAGAAATGAAAATAAAAATAATAGAGGGAAAAAAGTCACTGTAATTAGTACATGGAATGAATGTGTATTTCTGTCAGCTAACCTTCCTACCACTGTACACTCTTCCTTTTGTGCATAATGAAACACAGCTCAGTAGTACAAATGTCAGATTTCCAGATTTTCAAAACTCCAAGGCTAAACATTGAGATTCCAACATCATTCAAAGAAACATTTTCCAAACAGTTATCCTCAGAAGCTTATGCAGGTAAAATATCAATGGCTAGGTGCCGTCTGTTCCCAAAACCACACACTGTGGGACTTCGGTTTTAACTTTTCTCTCCAACTCCTGCATGGCCCTGTGGCTGTGGAGATGTCAGTTTAATGGACTGACACAGAATGTGTGCACTGCCTGGGCTGCAGGGAAGTGATGCTAATAACTGTTAGTGGGGTAGTAGAAAAATTTCCCAACAGGACTGTGCATGACTTGACTGCTCTTTGCCTACCTAACACAAGGAGGCACAGGTTTCACATCTCCTGCACTGTGCATTGGAGGTGGTGGTGGTGGTTCGTGTGGTCGGACCAACACTCGCTCTTCAGCTCTGTTCAGAAGTTCAGACATCTGGCTATAGGGTAACGCAGAAAGAGAATATGATCCATCCATATGGTCCACATATGCTTGAGATCTGCAAGAAAACAGTGAAAAACAATCCTTTATTAAATCTAAGTATTATTGCTCTCTGCTACTGTTTTATATTTCGGTTTTGTTTCTAAATTCCAAGATCTTCTCTTCACTAATGTTGCATATTATATACTCAATGACTTTTTAATAACCTATCCAACTTCCCATGCCACTGCTTCTAGCAACTCAAAGGCTTAGTGCTTTTGACAGGTGTATCAGACGATTTCTACATTATATGTCTGATCTTAGTGCTCACGAATCACGTTACTTTGATTTAGGTAAGCATACCGGTACAACCAAGAATACTCATTTAACAGTATGTTATGCAACAGGCATTGTATTTGCAATAGTCTCAGCTCCTCAAACCCGACAAATGAGCAAACACATTCTTTTATAACATTCTTTCATAACATCCATCAAGTGGTAGAATTTACAACTGAATAATTTAGTTGCTCTTGTCAGAAGATCTTCATTCCAGTATTTTAATCCGTATTCCAGCATTCTCCATGCTGGAGAACGCACTACTTTAGAACTAGGATCTTGTAGCTATATAATAGATACAAATAAAGTACCCAAAAGAAGATCTACTATTGAGTAGTAACATCAAATACAGCTACATGCAAATAAAGACAGCTTAAGATAATTCAACTAGCACATTTGGACAGCCTTTAAGGACCCAACCAGCTAGAAAATTTTAATTAACCACTCAACAAAAATATATATAACTGTCAAAACGTCTCAATGAAATAAAGATGAAATGCATTTGCAGAACACTGTCCAATGCTTACAGCAATATTTCACCTTTACGTGTACTGCTAACAGTGTAATATCCAAGCCTATTAAATAATTAGAGGGCAAAACTCCTACTCTGTCATTCAAAAGCACTCCGTTCTTCTGTATCTGAACAACATCTTCTGCACATGCAGCGTTCTCAAGCACTACTGCATTATTCATAATTTCACTACTGTTATTGAGATAATCAAGGTCTTGGTGAGGGTCCTGGATATAAAAGGAGACCCGCAACAAGTGTGTCTAATATGGAATCCCGTACAACAAAAGAAAAGGACAGCAGGAAAGCAGATGTTTCTGCTAACTACTTAACAGACTGACTTACAGAGATAAGATACTACAAAGTTGTTCCCATAAAAACACTCTACCATCGCTTAAGTAGTACCCTACTGACTAAAGTGAAATCATTTTTCCTTTATGAATTCAAAGGGCTAGCTTTTCTATAAGTAGTTTTTCCACTTCTCAGATACAGAGTACTATCTCCAACAGATGCTGTAGTTATCCATTGCTACTATTAAGTTTATTCGAAAGCCCTACTAAGTTAAAATACTTGGCCAGTGAAAGATGGGGGGCATTTATTAATTGGTTTATAGGGCAACATACAACCAACCACATAAAAAAAAGAAAATAAAAAAACCAGAGAAAAACAGCCCAAAGCAAACCAAATCACACCAAAACCACACCTCCAAAACTGGTGACATTACTTGCCAACCCTTTTTCTTATCATAATTCTCTCAGCTGACAAAATAAAATTGGTTTTGCACAAGCATCACGAGAGGAAACAGGAGGAAAATCATGTAAAACACTGCATTTAGCCACCTGCAAATTTGTGCTGTGAAATGAAAATCCAACAGGTTGGATTTTGTAATAGACTGTAACCAGAAACATCAATCAAATCTTGGATTTGCTCGTGAGTAAAGAGAAGCTCAGCGATCTCATTCGAGTTCCAAATGGACATTTGTTCACATCACACCCACCATATAATCTTGGCAGTCTCTGCTGTAAGTAAAATCAAGAGACTGGAATAATAGGGATTTTGTAGGTCAAGACTCGAATGTACCGACTATACTTCCTTTAACTCACAGATGACTTCAATAATGAGATAATAGTAAATCATGTACAGATACACTGACTGAGAATTTTAAAACTGACTTTTGATAGGACTAAATCAATAATTTTCAGTGTATTTCAAGAAAAGCGGTAGCATCTCATCACCTACCACTCCTCGAGCATATTTGCTGCATAGTACACGTATCTATACTTAATAAAGGATAGAAAAAAAAGAAACCTGGATTCAAAATGTGAGGCTGGGCCATTAGCAACTTCAATGTGCTTATGTAAGAGGTTAGCATCATCTTCTGCGAGCTCTGGACCTTGGGCGAGCTTCTGCCACTCCCTCCGTCTGTCATGAGGTGCCCTTGGCACTTTTTCTGGTTCATGAGGGCGATCTAGATTTTTCTGCTGTAGGAGAGTTGCGCAAACAAAATTGACAACTAAGACAGTATTTTTCAACTAGGTGCATTTATACATCATGCATAAAACAATGAAAAACAATCCCAATTTAAGAGCAAGAAGAAATAACAAAAAAAATTAAGTTTCGGTCAACACAAATATATAAACCAAAAAGCACTGTAAAAGGCAGAAGCTTCATTCTAATGCATAAGTTACTCATATGACACAGAAAAATAATTGCCTAGGAAGATTTTTATACTGCCTGAAATGAAATTCTGAATCAGTTCTACTTACTGCTTTTATGTAAGAAATATACAGAATCATGAAGAAACAACAACAAAAAAAAGTAGCACTATTTTTTCAAAACTGTTTATTTAATTTTAAGAAATATACACAAACTGCTCAATCCCTACTAATTTCATCCCTGTTTAGAGTACAAATACGCATAAGGATTTCATTTAGGTTGTGTTGCTGGTTTTTTGTTTTGGGTTTTTTTGTGGGGGTTTTGTACTATAAAAAGAAGTGGTCTAGAGAAATTATTTCTTTTTTCCTCTTTATTGAGTCACTGCTAGAAGACTTATAGGTTCTGGCAAATCTGCTTTTAGTTACTTTAAGGCAGAATGAAAGCTGTAGGCCCATTCATATTACTATTATATATTTGTTAAATCAATGGAATTTGAATGAACACAAGTAGTTTCAGTTGAATGAAGATGACCATAACTATTTCTCTAAAGTTTGGACTGTTATTAATACCATAATCAAAATACACCATATATGCAAGTAAACCATTTCCAGGAAGAAAAAGAAAAAAACAAAACAACCATCTCCACAAAGCTAATGATGTACGTACTTTCTGCTTCCTCTTTTCTTTTCTTTTGTCCTCGGTGTCCTGTATCATTTTTTCCTTCCACAGGTCAAAGAAGTATGAAGGATTGGTATAAAACTTCAAACCTTCTTTTCCATCATCCCTGAAATACAATCACCCAGACAGGATATAATTTTTATTTTGATAACAAATATTAAGGCAAAAAATAAAGGCATGTTTAGGAATATGTACTATCTCATGCCTGGAAACATTTTGCCACAGATGAACATTTAGAAGTCAAAAACTGATCTCCTATGACATCACTCTTTATCATCTTTCCTTATATTAAGGCCCAGATTTTGACTTTAACACAAGTTGTAGATAAAATTAGTATCCTTAATAAGAGAATTCCCAGTCCAACAATCCAAAAGTAAATCTGAGTGGCTAGTGTTGCAATTATAGATCCAAACTGACTTGGATGGAGCAAAGAATATGTATCTCCATTGAAGACATTTCTTTACATAGAATTCAACCACTTGTTCTCATCCAAGAGCAGCTTAATACACACAGATATCAAAATTACTTTTTCTTCTCATTGTTAGATTAGAATAAAATTTGAGTAAACTAGAATAAGGTTTTAACGCTTTAAAAGTCTTCTGCTGTCTGTACTCCTCAAGCAGCTCCCCTGTTTTCCAGTGTGGCTCTTACAGAGCTACTCAACACGAGCATGATGACTGAACATAGAATCTCTACTATGCATAGCAAGCTAGAAATTAGTTTTGATTATTTTTATTTCAACTAACCTGTAAGGGGTGAGGATGTTAAGAGGAGGAGGCTGTTCGCAAATGTCATAAGTTTCTTGCAAAGGAATAGGCAGAGTTTTGCGGTCAAACAGCTGCTGATCTTGAGTTGTGGAACTACGGAAAGCTTTCCTCATGGTAATGTCCTGCAATGACACTGAAAGGGGATATGGCCATGTAAAAAGAGAGGAAAAAGCTGAATATAGTTTATTTGGTTTAATCTGGAATTGCTTAATGCTAGTTCGAACATCAGTATTAAGTATTACTACTAATATTGTACACCCAGTACAAATGCGTGTTCAGCAAATACAAATAGATCTAGTACTAATATCACAGCAAGATGTCAGACTACATGAAAAACATGTTCTAGTTTATCACTCTTAATTTAGTTCTGCAGGAAATTTCTGCTTACCCTGACATACCATCAGAACCCTCTCTCTCATCTTTCTCTCTGAGGTAATAATTCTGCAGCTTGAAAGGACCTAATAACATTTACCAACTCCATTTCACAATCCTTCTGGGTGCTAAAAACTGCCTTTATCTTAAGAATAGATTTTACCTTTATCTGTCATTAGGATTTCCCTCCCTTGCATGTAGGTAGCAGTTCCTAAGAAGGCCTACTGAGATGCCAAACTGGCAGATCACATAAGCTCACTGTACTGATATCAGGGAGTCCTAATGAGCGGTGATACTGTATTCTAACACATCAAAGCAGTCAAGTGTTGGCTTTTATCAGACTGAATAGTTGAGATAAGGCTACTCTGTTTAATTCAGGTGAGTCACTTGGAGTTTTTAAACACTTATCAATTATCATTATGCAAGATTCAAATAAAAACTAACACCAGGTGAATTCAATAGATTAAACAGTGATTTGACTTACTGTTGTTAAAGCTTCTACATCTTTTTCTATTTCATAATCATTAAAATTTAGATTAAAAATAATGGGAAAGTGACTGTGATCGACGAAACTCACACCGTCCATTTCTGGAACAGTGTACCTTCCCAGTCCATGTTACCCTTCTTTCCTGATTGTCAGTTACTGGTGTCTCTCAAAATGGATTTTGCAGCCTGTGTCAAACTTTCATTAAATTTTATACATGCACACACACATCTATGCTGACTGTAGTGCCCGTTTACTCAAGATGAGAGTATCCCTATCTCACTGCTTTAGAGAAAATCACGAGGGCCTTCAGTAATTGTTTTTCTAAGATCACACTGGTTTAAGCTGAAAGCTGCTTTTACTCTTCTTTCCTTTAACACATAGAAGTGCATGTGCATATACACAGATGCGGTTCTACATTATGATCAAAAAGGGGCAAGACTTTTTTTCCAGCAGGTTTAGAATTCCTGACATGTTCTTTCTTCTTACCTAAGCATTATTGGCAACATTCTTTCTTAGGCTAAAGGTTTTATTTGATTTTCAGTTTGCTGTTAGAGGTTCACTGCAATTAGCAAGGTTGTATGTGCTGAAACTGCTTGCTTCTCTTTATCCTTAGATTCTATTTAATTACTGTATCTTTTATCGTTTTAATACCTTTAATTAGCTGCCCAGAAGCCTTCTTACATGTATGAAAGAAATATCGTAATGTATGGATGTCAGCAAGGAGGCTCTGTTTCTTCAGGTATTTTTATACTCATAAATAACAATATATATTTTGTACCTGTCACAAAATACACGTTGTTATTTGCTGCCAAAAGTTCATATTTAAAATAGAAGACTGGGGTTTGCCTAATCTAGAATGTCATTCTTAGATTCTTTTATACTTCAGCTGCTTTTCCTTTAGGTTGCTGGTCTTACAAATTTCACCAAATGTATGTGTTTGGAGTTGCATGACAATACCACAAGTCTTTGTCCATCTTTTCTTGAGACTACGCCAGTAAAAAAAAATATATATATATATTAATTGTTACATTTCTCTTAGAACCTGCATATATTCTGAAAGCAATAAAAAAATAACATATTGCAATAAAGACATTTATGCGTTTTAACATTAAAATGCACACAAGGTATGCAGCATCATATTCCTGCGATATATATTACTCTATAAACTCTTTATTCACATTCCTTACTTAATCCCAAGGGAGCAAATACAGTTGGTCAAGTTCATAATCTTCATTTTGTTGTTTTAATTTCCAATGTTCGTAAACTCATACAAGGGAACATTATACCTGAGGATAATCAATCCCTACCTAGTGTATGCAGATTACTTGCTCTCTAAAACCAGGCTAAATAGCAAAGGTCTTCAGAGAAAACTGCATTTCAAATAGCCAAAAGCATTCCCTGCACTGGTATTCAATGAAAGGTATTCCATGCCATCATTCAACACAATTAAATGTATTATTACATTATGAAGGAAATACAACAACACACAACACAAAATACTGAGAATTATGGCACTGATCTAACTAGCATACAGAAAAAGTGATAGGCTAAATCACATGTTGCAAACACAGTATATAGCCCCAGGCTGTGTACAGTTTGGCTTACAAAGCCATCCATGTAGCTTGCCAGCTGGCTAAGAAACAGCAGCAACATGCATGTGGCTTCCCACTGGGGTGAGAAAAGCACAGAAACATCGCTGGTCATACGGCCACTTAGCTTTGGTCGAGTGGCAAATTAGCACAGCAAGAGAGCAAACAAATTGCATATAAGAATTCAGGTGAGGAAAGATATGACACCAAAGAGAGAACTAAAAGTGATTTGGGCATTTAACTTGATGCCAATAAATTTAAACCTCTACTTGCCTAACATCTAATTAGCACCATAGTCTTTGTTTGGCCCGTGGTCTTAAATTCTGTATATCTACATTTCTCAAAAGTCAATGTGTTACATCACTTGTGTTTACTGCCATGTACAAAAAAACTCCAAACAAACAAAACAACAAACAACCCCAGCATCTAGCCGTCCTTAAAAGTTGAGATGCTTGTATTTAAGTCAAATGCTTACCAGGTTTCTCTCTGACTAGACACCGCAGATGTAATACTTGTTAAACAGAGAGACTGCTTCTCCAGAACAAATCCTGCCCACTTTTGGGTTTACCCCTAAGATGAGTAAAGTATTCTCTCTCATATTCTTAAGAACAGCAACAGATTAAGTCACCTTTGGATAGGAGTTTATGTAGCGTAACTACTACAAATAAATAAAGGGAAGACATAAATGCTACAGAAATCATTTTAAGAGGACTCGGAGGTTGCTTTAAATGCAGCACACAACACTAGGAAGCCCAGGGCCGCACGTGAGAGAACACAATCACCCAGCTGCATCAAGCAGTGAATCTGCTGGTGGGTCTCAACAAAACCCCTACATTATTTAACAAATGACATTCTGTCCAGACGCATCTTTATATAAAAAAAAAAAAAAAAAAAAAAAAGAAAAAAACACCCTAAAAACAAAACAAAAAAAAAAACCACCAAATTATGCAAAATCATGGCTTTGACACTGAGTTATTGAGCTTTGGACACACTAATTTAAAACTGATTTACTTACAAAATAACACACAAAATGAATTGAGGGCTAGGAGAACTGGAAGAGAAAGAAACAGAAGAAAAAAGAAAGCAGCTGGAACTCAGCCATCAGAGGGACACGTGCTCAAATGCAACATACAGTTGCATAGTTCCAGGGAAAGGAAGCAACTATGCAATGTAATTTAACAGTCTTTTTCTTTACTTGACTTTCGTCAAAATTATGAATTAATTCACAGTAGTTATGTTAACACATTACATGAGTGTAACATCTCGGATAAATTTCATGTGTTCCTTGTATATAAATATAATAGAGTTTAGAACAATTCACCAAATTCCTCCTCAGCAGGCTGGAGATCCTAAGCGAGCTGCCTCTTTATATGGGATTTACTGCATGCTTTGCTCTGGGTCTCACAGTGGGCTGACTATGCTGATCTGGAAGTTAACCTAGTCTCCAATTTCCATAAGTATACAGACCATACTCATTTCACTGCTTTTCTGTGACAGGGTTGTGTGCAAAGAGTCAGCTTCTCCAGGACACAATCCTAACCTTAATTTCATTCGATTTTATTCTTCAACAGAGATATTAAAATTACTGAAAACATGAGAAAACACACAGACTAATCAAAACATGTAGAGCTTTTTTTCCTTCTTTAACTCCATCAGAAACACCTGCCAAGTATCTGCACCTTTTTCAGTGCATCTGACTGGGGCTGGGCTTGTTCATGCTGCTTAGCTTTAAATGAATCTTTTTATTTTCCCCTTGTGTAATAGCACTGGGCCCAAAGGAACCCATTACATCTTCTATTACTGCCTGCTGGCAAAGAACTATCAAATGAGACTCATTTTATAAGTATAGCCCATTTCACACATGCTGTTATCTGAACAGAAATACTGAAATTTGCTTAATTCTTGCACAGAGAGTAAGGAAAATGCAAGATAAATTCAAGTGCCTTCCCCAATCTTTAAGCACTACCATTCTCTAGCACATTTTAGCACAGACCAGGGCTAACACAAGATCATTTGTGATAAACTTGTAAATTTCAAGCACAAAAGAGGATACCAAAAGTGAAAAGGTTTCCCAATCCCTGTTTTTTGAGAAAATACACTGTTTTCTACTCATCATATTTAACCTCGTCTGGTTACTCATCCAGGACAGACATTTGTGAATAAGGAGCACTGGGTATGGCTCAAAGACTTCTTAGGTTAATAAAAAGAGTCATTTAATAGCTCCCGACACTGAGGATTGCATGTGTTCTTCTGATGCATGAGCTGTCACAGCTCTTTTATAAGAGACAAATCCAGGGTATCAGATTCAAGTCACACTTAGTCACTCTGGCCTGGATCAAGTAGACTTATCTGTAGCTCTGTTTTCTTTAATTGCAACGTCTGTCCCTTTTCTTACAAACATGCTTTAATAAATATATCCCACAATACATGCAGCTCTTTGAAAAGTTATAATCTAGTGCATCTGGGATATACTGTCTTTAAAAATACTTCTGTCGATTCTCTAGCATCAAATAGGTTTGAATATTTAGCAATGAAACCTACAACCAAACTTGTCAAAGGCCACTTACTGGAAAGTACAAATTTCCATCTTGTTATCCCGTGACATCCTTAAGACGTTTTAACTGTATAGTCTCCAAATTTTCCAGGAATGCAAATTGCTGCCATACCAGACCAGTCATATCAACACAAATGCCACTCTGATTATAACAGTAACTATGTTGTCCAGGGTAAACGTGGAAGTGACATTAGCAATCTGGTGCGTTATAGCCATTAAAGGATTACAATTGCTGACAATCTATTACTGTACACAAAAAGGATTTTTGCCATTATCCAATCATAGTAAATATGGCATTTTATTGGAAAAAGAAGTGTGTATGATTTATGCTCAGCTGTCAAGAGACTTGGAAAATCCCATTTATGTAAGAATTCCCCTAGGCAAGCCATAGTTCTGTGGAAAATCTGCTACTAGCTGTTAACAGCTGTATTTTGAAACCTGCTCTAAAATAAATGTCACACAAAGTACAGAGCCTATATTTCCTTAATTTGATTTTTGTTAATAGTGAAATTTCAACATAAGGACAGAGCCAAAGACCACGTTACTGCTCTGACACTTCATTTTTCCTGAATGACACACCACTATCATACCTAGACATTCAGAACTGAAACAGCTTTCTACACTTTAGAATTGGATACCACATTCCATCAGAAGTTATTTTTCATAACCAGATGCTGCTCTATTTTCCACATTTCAAACATGTATTCTAGAATACCCTACTAACTGGGGTTACAGGATTTTTCATTATTTTCCCATGTAACCAAGAGATATCTAGGAAGGCAAAAACCCTATCTGGACAAACAGTTACATACTAAGGCAATCATTAAGAAGGTTAAAAATATAAAATGAAGGCATACTTCCAGGATTTCCAATCATGTTCCAAAGCACTACTATTAATATGAATCACAATAGTACTAAAGTGACACGTTTTCAAATGAACCTCACTGTCATATTTTGCTCTGTGTTCTTATAAATGTAATTTAAACTATTATTATTTCTATTTCATGTATCGGCGATGTTTGAGTGACAAAATAAGAAGCCCTCAATACAGGTCTTAACTTACATTCCTCTTCCTTTGGATCAAGTTGTGTAACGCTGACAGACAGGCGATCTACACGTTCTTGTAAGGAGTTGACTCTGAATGAGAAACTGTGCGCTTCATTGAAAAGTTCGCCAAATATATCTTCAGCATATTTACCTAAAACAGAAAAGAAAAAGAAGATAAGCAGGCATACTCCCACAAGACAAGCTTGCCTTTAGAAAGATATCTGATAACTACAGAATAAGTACATTTAAGGTGCATGATTATCAGTTCCAACAGTCTGTACTTACTGAGTTCAGAATGCTTCAAAAATGTAAATAAAAGTTAAATAGTAGAAATTACTAAAAATAATTATAAAAATTAGAAAATAATTTATTTATCATAAATGAAATTATTTAATACATTATACGACCGACATTCAGCTGGTTTAAATTGACTGAACCAAGGAGCCAGACCAACTAGTTTCTTGAAATTGCATAAAAAAATGATTTACATCTTTTAAAGCTGCTTCTGTATGAGCATCAACTGAACTTTCCAGGTGAAATCAATCACATTTCTAAAGCACAGCTCTCACTCCTGTGGTTCAGAAGACCTTTCAAAAATGAAAGATCAGATGTATTCTTCTAAGTTTGTTAGAAACAACCTAATAAAAAATGCACATTAAAATAATACATTATATTTTGAAAGGTCAAAATTCTAGTACCTGACTAATTTACACTGAAGTAGAATAAGAATTTCTTTTGTTCAGTTCGATGGACATCACATGTTTAGTCCAGCAGATAAGGAGATTCAGGTCTGAGAAAAGGCTCAGTAACGTTTTAAAATAAAAATGAAGACACAATGACTTTAAAAGGAAAAGTTAAATTGCCACAGGTGGTTTGTCAACTATTTAAGGATACCAAATGGATGGCACGTGGTCAGCATAAGGCTAGTGCATATCATTTATTAATGCTTAGGTAACAGGAAAAAAATAACAAAAAGCGCACCTATAAATACAACAGATCATAAGAGGTGAATTTATAAGAAACGTATGAAAACTAGCCCAAGGAGCAACTATCAAGCCACTAGTAAATATTCCTTCAAATACATGAAGAGTAAGAAAGCCTGAAAAGGAATCTGTAGAGTCAACCGATAACAAAGATGCAAAAAGAACACTCAGAGAAGATAAGATCACTGCAAAGAAGCTGAATTAACACCTTCTACTAACATGGAAAGGAACTAGAGAGATCCTCATGCCAAAACTCTTCTTTGTGGGAGACCTTTCAAAGCAACTGAAGTGACTACATACAAATTAACAAAACAAAGAATAAAGAATCAGTAACAACTTGTAAATCTCCATAGCACGCACTGGAAAGGTGGCAAGCACAATATTAAGTCTCAAAGTTTTTGTTATGGAGTATCTTAAGAACTTCAGGCCTGTAAACCTGACATTCAGACAAATTAGTACAAATTATTATAAGGAGCTGAATTGTAGCCACCTGGATGACTTGTTAGAGAAGAGTCAACACAGCTTTTCTAAAGGGAACCCTCAGCAGGTTTACAAGCCCGAGGATGGAGTGCAATGACCTAGACTATTGCCAGAACATAAAAAGTAATAACCACAGCAAGGATAAGTCATTCCTGAAAAATGTACAGAACAGATGGTGGGAGTAAACAACTGGTCTTCACAGCTAAGAAAGGGGAAGTTTCATTGTCTTCCATATTGGGATCTATGCTGTTTTAGGTATTCACAAATGTCCTGAATCAGGAGAGATTAAAGCTTTCCGACAATACTAACTTATCATAGTATCATCATAGTATCATAGTATTGTGCGAGTTGGAAGGGACCTTAGAGATCATCGAGTCCAACTCCCGGGATTCGAGCCCTCTGTGTAGCAGAGCGGCACTTCTACCCCCTGCTCCACAGGGGGGGATTCGAACCCGGGCCCCCTGGTGTTGCAAACGGGAATTCTACCGCTGCGCCACCGGAGGCACACACTTTTATGGAAAAGAAACACAGCAATCACCAGCAAATGCATAGAAACCCCAGCTAGTTGAAGAGGCTCCCAAACTGGAAGCAGTTGGAGGCTGAGAGAATAGTAGAAAATTGAGAACGTGACCCCTGAGGATAAGAAAAAGGCTGAAGTTCTCAATGCTTTCTTTACATCTGCCTTTTAAAGTCAGACCAGTTATCCTTGAGGTACTCTACCCTCTCACCAGGAAGTTCGGGATGGGAAGCAGAATAAACCATCCACATAAAAAAGGTGGAAAAAATTAAGAGACCTACTACTCTTCCTGGACTGTCACAAGTCTGAGGAGTTGCATGCAATCCACCTAAGAGTGCTGAGGGAACTGGCAGAGATGATTGCCAATCTGCTTTCCACCATCTATCGGCACTCCTGGTCAGCCAGAGAGGTTGCAGAGGATTAGAGGCCAGCCAGTGTGACTCGCACCTACAAGAAGGGTCATAAGAAGGATCTAGGGAACTACAGGTCTGTCAGCCTGATCTCTGTGCCAGGAAAGGTTACAGAGCAGATCACCCTGAGTGATATCACATAGCATGTGTGGGACAACTGGGGGGACCAGGCCCAGACAGAATGGGTTCATGAAAGTCAAGTCCTGTTTTATCAATCTGATCTTCTATGATTGAATGACCTACCTGAAGGATGCCAGAAAAGCTGTTGACATAGTCTGCTTAGACTTCGGCAAAGCCTTTGACACTACCTTCAACAGTATTCTTCTGGAGAAGCCGGCAGCCCATGGCTTGGGCAGGTATACGCTTTGCTGGGTACAGGACTGGATTGAGTGCTGGGCCCATAGGGTGATGATGAATGGAGTTAAATACAGCTGGTGACTGGTCAGGAGTGGTACCCCCCAGGAGTTGGTACTGGGGCCTGTCTGGTTCAGTATTTTGTTGATGACCTGGATGAAGGCACTGAGTGCACCCTCAGTAGTTTTGCAGATGACACCAAGTTGGGAAGAAGTGCCAATCTGCCAGGGGGTAGGAAGGTCCTTCAGAGGGATCTGGACTGGCTGGATCACTGAGCTGAGGCCAGCAGGATGAAGTTCAAGACCAAGTGCCACGTCCTGCACTTTGGCCACAATAATCCCAAGCAATGCCACAGGCTTTGGGCAGTGTGGCTGGAAGACCATGCAGAAGAAATGCACCTGAAGGTAGAGGTCAACACTTGCCTAAACATGAGCCAGCAGCATGCCCAGGTAGCCAATAAGGCCAATGGCATCCTGGCTTGTATCAGAAATGGTGTTGCCAGCAGGAGTAGGGAAGTGATCATCTCTCTGTACTCAGCACTGGAGAGGCCACGCTGAGAGTAATACATTGGGTTTTGGACCCATCACTTCAAGGAAGACACTGAGGCCCTGGAACAAGTTCAGAGAAGGACAACAAAGTGGTGAGAGACCTGGAGAATGACTTACGAAGAGCAGCTGAACAAACTAGGACTGTTTAGTCTCGAGAAGAGGAGGCTAAGGGACACCTTATAGCCCAAGGTCCCCATCTCCTCTGTCAAGGATATAAAGATTGGATGCTAGGAAAAATTTCTTCTCCAAAGGAGTGGTCAGGCACTGGAAGATGCCACATGAGAGGTGGTTGAGTCACCATCCCTGGGGGTGTTCAAGAAACATTTAGATGTTATACTGAGGGATATGATTTAGTGGGGAAATACTGGTGGTAGGTGGTTGGTTGGACTGGATGATCTTGAAAGTTTTTTCCAACCTTGGTGATTCTATGAAAAAAGCATCACACATTCTTATTTTCTTATAATTCTTGAGGCATCTGTTACTAGCCACAGTAAGAAACAGACCACAGGCACAGCCATTCTGGGAACCATATTTCTTTAAGTACTAAATCACAGTAAGAGAGATGGAAAGTTAATAACAAAGTCTGTTTAGCTAGCAACTCACTGAATACAAGACATAATATATGTCCTGAAACTCTGAAAAACTTACGTTCTTTAACCTGTATCTAAAGCAAGAGAAATGAGCAAGATTACTAAATTTTTAATATAAATTTACTATAAGCAGATTTAATGTATTCCTGATAATATATTCAGATATACCTAATTATTCAATTTAATTAGACAACTCATATAATATTCAGATACATACAAATTAAAATCAAGTATTAAATTTTATGTATGAAATAAAAAATAAATTGCAAGCTCTAAAATTGACTTCCTTTTTACACATGTGTTTTAGGGCTAGTTTGTTTTATGTGTATCATTTCATCAGGCTTACAATTCCTCTCTCTCATTAATGAGCTCCAATTCTAAATCACGTCTCAAAATCTTTTTATTATGTTGCACACAGTTATAAACATATTGCACAGAATAATTGCTTATGCTTACGAACATTAATCCTCAGATGGGAAATACATTAAAAGCAACCCATCATATTTGAAGTGGTATACAACTATAATGTCTCTACCTACATTCCTGTGGCCACTTTATTCTTTTTTTTTTCAAGCTTGAAACATATGGAACTAAATGCTTTAAGCAAAATAATGTTTGCTTCTAGAGAAATGTTTAACTTCAAGAATACTACGTATGAATCAATGTATACAACACTTATAATACAGTATTTCTTTTACTGTTCTTTCTCATGTATTCCATTTGAATGTATCAATTTCAAACGGTTTACAGAAGATATGATTACAAGTGATAATAATGACAAATCATGACAAAAACCTACAAAAAAAACACTGTTTCAAACCCAACAGCAGGATATCCAGTATTTAACAACAACCAAAAAAGCTGCTCAAATTCCACTTAACTTATAGATAATGGATTAGAATAGTGAGGAATTAAAACTCATTCCATTTCATAAAATTAGTACTACCAAAGTACTGTTAACACAGCAGAACACTTACATCATTACGGAACTGTTCGCTCAAAAGCACTAGTCAGGTTTCATGCAGTACAATAAAGAGAATGACAGACGACTATGACAATTAAAATAATAATGCCTTGGGGTCTTGGTCACAGCTGGATACATAATACCAGATTTTTTTTTTAAAAAAAAAAAGTGATTTGTTTGCCTATTAAATGACAACAGATTTCTGTAAATAAATGATTCCAGCATCTGTGAAAAGCTTATTTTTATTGTATTTGTAAAACTTAACTGATCAGAAGTATACTTAAATTTGTGATTTGGTAAGGTAAGTCACATCACCACAAATGCTACTTACTGTTGTTCTCAGTCTATCACTTTGCCATACATTAACACAGCACAGTCAAATAAGAGGATCTTTAAAGATTAATTAATCTTTAATTTGGGAATGTATTAAAACACCTTAATTTTTTTGCAACTTCTCTTTGAACAAACAGCTCTGTTCCTGATAAGCTGCAGTGAGAATGTGACACTAGAATGCAGCTCAGGTGTCGATATCCATTTTTGTGACAGACAAATAAAATGCCACTTCCAGGACACATAGTCTTTCTGTTCTCCGAGAAGGTATACAAGTTTTGATCACCTTTTTTGGACAGTTCTTTTCCTGACATTTAGAACAGATCTACAAGCTGAAAATAGCATTCTAGCTAGTAGCAACTAGCTGAAATAGAATAAAAAAAACAGTACTGCCTTCCTCATTCTTTTATATTAAACCAACCAAAACATGCATCATCAACTCCTATTCATCATTATGGCAGCAAGTATACAATGGATTATAAAATCTGAAAAGGCTATGGATCAATTTTACAGTTCTCATCTTTCACCATTTTTCTCCTAGCTTTTCCCGATAATTGCTTAAACCTTTGTCCAGAACTGGCTTCCCTGCACAAACGAATATTCTCCACAAAGACAATACAGTAACAAGAAAGGATAATGAGGCATAAGAAACACTGGTTTTGTCTGGTTCTTAAGACTGGGGGATGTATCAGATGAACTGAAATCAACTAGAGTCTCCACATAATGTTTTGAAACATATTCCAAGTTAATTAAAGACCTCTATTTGCTTGAATTAACTTAAGTAATAGATGGTGTTATGCAAATTTCTGTGGATCCACTTAAGTATGCTGTTGGATCAGGGTATAAATTAGCAGTCTCACTCAAAATTCCAGTCCTTAAATTCACCTGAATTAGTGTATTCTTTATGGTGCACATTAGTAAACCTTATGGAAAGGGTGTTTTAATTAATCATTTTACAACACCAGATCAGTTACCATCAGATGGAGTTACAGGCTCTTAGAAAAAAGAGAGACTTGAATCCTTACACAGGGGTTGTGGAAGAAGCCAATTCTTTTCTTTAGAAATGCAAAAGGATAGTATAGATGTCCCAGACCCTTCAACTGCACCTTCAGCTGAAACAGAATCCCTCAGATTGGTTATGATGCAAGCTGCCTAAAGGAACCACGGTCCAAGTTTTAGGTAGTTATCTGAATAAATAAATTGAGCGCTTAAGTGCTCAATACCATAACACGACACCATATTTGGAAATACAAGAAGATTACTAGGAAACCCCAGGCCAGCGTGAGATTAAATCAAGTTGGACAATGAAAACTGAAGCAAATGTTCATTGCTGACAAAAGCATTGATCTTAATTAACTTAGACTTCACTACTCTGGCAAACTTCCGCAGATCTGCACAGAGAAAGAAAATTAACACATACACAAACCAAATCTAATCCAACCTAAATATCATCAGAACCGAGTTATAAATATCATCATATTTGATATATTAAATATACTATTAAATGCAATATATAATGAGGTGTTATATTGTTAACTTCAATATTATTGAAATGTTAAGTATGCTAATATATTGAAATATAAAAGCATTTACTGCAGTTTAAAAACATAGGTTTACTTGTTTGATTTTTGAAAAGGATGTAGAAATTCATAAAATATCAGAAAGAATAAGCTTAAAATCCAGTCTGTTACTCACTAATGTGCCATCATTCACAATAAGCAAAGTTTTTGTCTAGTGAGTTTTGTAAAAAGAGAAGCATAGAACAAAAATGGAAGTAAAAACCCGTGTCCTACTTCTCTATCTGTTCCCAGTATTTCACACTATGCAGAATTATATCGCTAGATACTGAACAGTTCCTTCTTACACAATTTAGTACAGAAAATAGTCTTTCAGGATAATTAATTACTACATAAGCCATAGAATTTATAATCAGGTTCCCTTTATATAGCAGAAGAAGAAAGTTGCTCTCTCTATTAATGTACTTTTTCTTTCTCCATTAATTCTGACATATAATGTAATATATTCATTGGCTGTTAATTCAGCTTCAGATCTTCACTCCATTAATTCCCTTTAATTAAATGTTTCAGCAAAAAGCAAGGAGTATCAGAGTTTTCTTGGCTTGCCTCTCATCAGGATCATTTCAATCTCAGCTCAGTGTCACAGAATCATAGAATGGTTTGAGTCGGAAGGGACCTCAAAGATCCTCTCGATCCAGCCCCCCACCACAGGCAGGGTTGCCAACCACTAAATCAGGCACTAGGGCCAGGGCCTCATCCAATCTGGCCTTGGAGACAGCATGTGAGTTAAGAAACTGAACTGTCTTTCTAGCTTGGAGATTAGATGGTTAGTAGCTCCTTGAAAATTTCAGTGGCTGTGGATGAGCAAGGTCTGGAAAACCACATAACTACATATAGTTTACCTGTGCTAATTAGGAATCTATCGTTATGAAGATGTAAGAGCAGTCCACAAGGACTGACTGAAAGGACTGTAGTGGGAAAATCTGATTATGAAGAGACAAGCTGGTTCCTGCAGCTAGCAAATCTGAACCAGGCATTATCAGACAACTTAACCTTAGGCAAAGACCAACTTTGGAGCAGGTCAGAGTCTGAACAGAGAAAGAAATGGGGGAGAAATAGCATGTTCAAATTAAGCATTTTACCCTATGAAACTTATTTATAAGGGGCGAGGAAAAGTAATAACTAATTAGGACAACATGGTAAAACTGGGGAACAATAAAAAGAAAGGAAAAGGGGAAAGTCTACTGAAGTTCAACTTTAATTGAAAACTCTTTTCACTAATGTAAAGTGCACTCCAGCTTAGCAAATAGTGTTAAGCAGCATCCTCTTTCGTTATAAACATGTACAAGATGAAAAGGTAACTGATAGCTTGCTATGACTGAATAGAAGCTCTGGTCTGGATGTATGCAATATCAATATTTGTAATGCAAACATACATAACATACTCAAAACAAGAAATGCTTCACTCCCCAGATGGGAGTGTCAGACTGGGAACACACTATCAGCTACATTTCTTATGTGGTACAGACATTTTGTCTGCAGAGAGCAGCTGAATAAAAGGAACAAGACTGGCTGAAAGTTGCAAATGGAACAAGAAAGTTACACGCACACGAGAACTATTTATCCATCTTCTAACAATGGCACAGCTGCACAGTGATATCAGTTATGCTTCATGCATGATAGATGCTATAGGCTGACATACACCAACATACATCACCACAGGCAGTACTGGAGTACTAACACATCGGCAACGCTGCTGAAAAAAAATAGGTAAGCGCTAATCTAAAGCAGATATGATCAGAAAGCAAGAAATACGGGAAGGAATAGATAGGAAACAGACAGCTACTGCTGCTGTCCAGAGAGTTTCTGTTGCCACAGCACTAAGAAAGGCTGTCAGAAGACAGATCTTTTTATGAAGTTAGAGAAAGCTGGGAACAGACAGGAGAAAAAAATTACTTGCTGCCAATTTTGACTATAGGATCAAGGCAGACCGATGTGTTTTCATGCTCCAGGGAGAAAGGCAGGGCTTATCGCTCACAGTAGATACAATTATTTATGTTCTTTCATTTCTACTTTTTTTTTTTTAAGGCCAAAATTTTTCTCAACTTGAACAATTAAAAGCAATACATCAAATACATCAATACATCAATACAATTAAAAGCAATACAAATGACGAAAGGATTAAGAATTTGTATAGAGATGCACAGCAGCTGGCACATACTGATGTAAAGTTCTTTTCATTTTATATTAAAACAAACTAACAAAACACCCACTGAACTGCAGTCATTTTACAGGTACTGTTTCTGCAGGCACGCTCTACTTGCAAACAGCACCCAAAACTATGGAATAGTTGAGGGCTGGAAGGGACCTTTGGATGTCAGCTGGTCCCACACTCTCCTCAAAGTAGAATTATATAATCCTTAGAGTTGGAATGGACCTCTGAAGGCCATCTGCTATGAATGAAGGCACCACAGCTACATCAGGTTGCCCAGACCTGATCCAGCCCCACCTGCTAAGTTTCTGGGGATGGGGCATCAACCACATTTCTAGGCAGTCTGTTCCAGTGCCTCAACACTCTCACCGTAAAACATTTTTCCTTTTATCCAACCTAAATCTACCCTCTTTGAGCTTGAAGCCATTTCCCCTTGTTCTGTCAACACAGACCCTTCTAAAGAGCCTGTCCCCTTCTTTCTTGTAGTTCCCCTTTAGATACCAAAAGGCTGCTATCAGGTCACCTTGCAGTTTCTTCTCCAGGCTGAACAGCCTCAGCCTGCTCTTGTAGGAGAGGCATTCAGTTCCATAGATCATTTGGATACACTTCAACTGGTCTATGTGTCTCCTGTACTGAGAACTCCGCATCTGGATGCAGTACTCCAAAGCAAGGCCTCACCAGCACTAAGTAGAAAAGTAGGTCTAATGAGATCCAATTGCTGGATTAATCCAGTTGAGTTATTGCGAACAGCTCTAGGAATGGAGATTAAACTGCATAAATGGCAAAATTCTACACTTGGCTTTTCTAAATACTGTTTTTCTGTATCATATGAAGCACTGAAACCTCTGATTTCATCACAGTGCTATTTGTCCAAATCATATCAGAAGAAAGGTTAAGAATGCTTGGTTCTGAGAGTCTAACAGCAGGAGATTAATCCTGTTTGAGGGTCAGTAACAGAAAAATCTTAGAGGCAGAAATGAAAACCTGCCAATCAGATTAAAGAACATTCATTTCAATTTGCATAACTTTACTGTCAAAAGCAAAAGCAGCTTTAGTTTAAAGAAGATGAGGCCCTACAGAACACAGCGTTTCGGCTCTCAGAGAGATATCTAGCTTTGTCAACAACAGAAAACAAAACAGGAAGGACTGCAGAGAAGCTGGTTGCCAAGGCATTGCTGCAAAACTATGTCAGCTGGCTACGACTCAGATGGCTACTAAAATTTACCTGCATGTCAACAGCCCTCCTTATATACCAGTAACAGTGAAACACAAAGTACAGACTGGTTACTTGGATTAAAGCATGTAAGAGACAATGTTCCTAAGCCAGAAGGACTCTCAAATCTTTTTGAACCCACAGTGCTACTAGCCCAAACAGTCAGAAAAGCTAAAAGAATTCTGGATCAGTATATTTTCAAAGGTACTCACACCTTCATAACATGACATCTGTTTTTATAGGGCAATTCTTAATGTGGCTGAGAAATAGTATTAATTCTGCATAATAGTTTCTATTTAATCACAGAGTTTTAATGTTTTTATTGAGGACACACACAATATAAAACAAAGACTTACAGTTAACTGTATTAAGCTGCAAAAAGGAATATTAATAACTCAATAATTCAGTTGATATACATACTGTCCATAAAAAACTATAAGCACCACAACGCTATTTCAAAAGAACAGAAGTAACAGCTCATGCTCACCAGTTTTATTTATTAAAAAAAATTACAAAAAAAATCAGAGTGACCTACACTGGCCTTGCTGCTGCACAATAAACCTGTACCTTTTCCCTCCTCCTTTGCATTCCTTGCATGCATTTTTGACCACTACTGAACCACAAGCTCATGAAAGGAACTCCTCCCAGGAGTGAACAGCTAATTTAGGGCTCACCACTAAATACGCACACTTTATGTAGATACACACTCCTCTTACTGAAGTTTACATAATTACTGTTACATTCCCTTGAAAGTACTATCTTTAACAATGCAGTACGTGTGGACTTAGTTTTATCCCTTGAGTTCTTTATGTTGCAGTACTGCTTCCTATGAAGAGCAGCTGAAAACACTGGGTTTGTTAAGCTTGCAGGAGATGTGGTTGTGTTGTGATCTCATTGCTCTCTACAACTTCCTGAGGAGGGGAAAAGGAAGTACTCATCTTTTCTCTCTTGTATCTAGTGACAGGACATACGGGAATGGCACAAAGCTATGTCATGAGTGGTTTATTCTGGACACCAGAAGTGTAGTTAAACAGTAAACAGACTTCTTAGGGAAGCCTTTGATGTCCTGTACCTATCTGTGTTAAACAGGCACTCAGATACCGCTCTTGCTGGGTCAGCCCCAGAGCAGTCTTACAGCTGAACTCAAGAAAACACAGCAAATGCAGCCAAATTTCAAAAAGATTAGCACTGATACCACTTCTGTTGAGCTGGAAGTTGGTGTTCTTTAAAACTGAAAAGCTATGTGATTGGTTAAGACCATGCATAATGATCATCTACTGAATCCCAATCTGATATGTTCTTGGTTCACTGAAAGGAATTTAAACAGCTGCTTTTTTCTTTGTGGTTGAAGCAGCTACACTAATAATGCTCATATGTATGTGCTGGAAGCATTCCTGTCTCAATTACATAATTCGGTGTCCTCAGTGAGTGTCCTATTAGGCTGAAGAGACTAACAGTTTTGAAAGGCTGCCAAAGCACAGCACTCTACAGTATACCCTCAAACCAATAACTAAATCAATCTAATTAACAAATTAGGCTACATCACCTATTGTCCTAAGATATTGATGGAGCTGAAAGGCTTTTCGCATTATGGATGTATATGCATGCACATTTTAATATTTAATGTGTCGGTAGGCTGGAAAATACTAGTGTCCTAGTGATTAAAAAACAACTGCAGTACTGGAAATTCAAAACACTACTATGCTGGTACAGCTAACATGTTTTTTAAGCTGTGTAAGTTTAAGAAAACAAAACAAAACACCAGCCTCTGCAGAAGAACTCCTTCAGACTTGCAGGGTTTGAGAAGTATTCAATCCTTTAAAAATGCACTGAGGGAAAAATTGTTAACAAATAAGAGAAAGAAATAACATTTTTAGCTGCTTGATATCCTGTGTTTCTGGTTTTATTATTTTAAAACAAATACTTTTTTCTTAATGACCACAACACAACCAATGTAACAGCAAGAGAATAATTAAAAAAAAAAAGAGTGGTATATTCCTCATTATGCCATATTCCTTCCTAAATAATTATTCCAAAGTTCCCAATTAATAACTCTATTAACTACCAGATATCGTATTCTGTCATTTCCACCAGTAACAGAAATATACAACTCAACAGTTCTGAGATATGCTACTTGTATAATTCCTTCCACAGAAGTAAATGCTAGTCGCTAGTCAGAAAGGAGTAGATCGAAAGGTCAGCCAGAATTTCCTACCAAGAATTTGAAAAGGCATCCATATTTCAACCACAGAAGCTGTGAGTGTAAAATGTATCAGTTCAGGTGTACTGAGACAAGGTACTTACTTAGGCTACTCAGTTGTCTGATTATATTTGCCAAGGAGATATTGGTGACACATTCCAACTCATTCTTGATTCCTCGGGGCAGAGCTGTGTGGCACAGATGCCTGGGGTCTATGTTTCTCTTTACCAGAGGCATTCTGAAATGTATCAGAGGACCAGCAAACCTGTAAAGAAAGAAGACAAAATACTGTAATAAATTATATTTTAATTTAAATTCAGATTATGCTGAAGTGAAATTGACTAATCCTCCACAGTATTAATGGAATTCATTGCTTTCTAAGTACATAAACCTTTTCTTCTTCAGCCAATGAAAGATTATTCCATTCTCTATCTTTAAAGCTTTACCTGAGCCAGATGCCAGTGAAATGAGGTTTTTTTTTTGTTTGTTTTTTAAATTCTCTTTCTTTCCCCTCAGGAAAAATTTAAAAATCACAGTAAAAAAACCCCGCATTTATTTCCTGATGGACTACTTCCTTATTCAGGCCAAGCAAAGTCCAGTAACGCATTCCATTTATTATGCAGTCAAAGTAGTTTCCTATTCCATCTGAAAGGCAGATATGATCCGCTCATTATACTATGTCGTATTACTAGCAGGAGTCATCCTCCTTGTCTATACACCACTAATAAATCATGCCTAACCAAGGTAAGGAAAAAGAAGTGTTTTCCTTTCCACCTTCCACCAGAGCCGATTGTGGCAATGAATTCAGATGAGCTAAGGATGCCTCCTCAAGTACAAAAGTCTCCTCAGTAAATTCGTAGTGCAAAGCCCTCCATGATTAAGAAACCCTACCCCTGCACACCTCTTCAAATCCACGTTTAATTAATCAAAAGCCTTCAACAGACCTGCAATCGCTTGCAATTTTCTGCACCCACAGCACTGATAGAAAAGGGTTTCCCAGTGGGCAAGTTACATATTTGGTATCATCTCATTTTATTAGTATGCAGTCTTAAAAATCAGCACTACATCTTCTCTTAGTGAAAAATAGATTTCCTAAGATGAAAATTTTTCAGTGATCTGTTGTGTGCAATTCTGAATGACCAATGACAGAGGACTGGAACTAGATGAATGTCCCTTCCAACCTAAGCCATTCTATGATTCTATGACCTCTACCAAGCAGATATACTTAGTATTGGCACAACTCAGCCTCCTTTCCCACTGCAGAAGAGACTGCTCTTTTCAAGGACAAGTCACCCACAAGGCGCTGTGTGGCCTTATGCCCTCAGTGGGATCATCTGACTCTGCTTAGAGGTTTTACCTCTGAAGCTGGGACTTCATGTTGCACCACAAAATATATCTTCCCTACGACATACATTTAGCCATGAGAATCTGCTTGGTTGAAATGAAGTCATTTTTTGGTGATATGAATCAATAACATTAGGGTTAGTGGTGGTAAAGTTGAAATTTCTCTGACCCAGAACGCAATACAGAATAATGAGAGTCAGAGAAGACTGTAATGGAGCTCTTTTCTCTTGCTCACTGCTTAGATTTCTCCTTGTCATTTTTCCCAGAAGCCTATTCTCTCATTGAAGGTCAAGCATGTATCAGATGGACCCAGGAAGGATCCTGAAGTCCATCTAAGAAAAGTCCCCTCTGCTCCCAGGATCTGATTAGACATAACTCACAGCATTCCAACAATGTGCCTCCTTCCTTAATTTTCTTCAGAAGATATCAAATATTTCATGCTTTTCAGGGATTTTAGTTTCCAGGAATATCCCAAATCCTTCTAGTACAAAAATACCTACTTACTAAAAAACTAGCTGCTACATACAAGCTAAAAAGTGCAAATGTGAATACAGCCTCTGACAGAGGCACTGAGAAGGTGCTGACAGTGTAAGTGAGCCTTTATATGGCTGGTACAATGTGCAGGTGCAGCACGAGGCAAGGCAGACTGAGCAGGCCCCACCAGCTGAGCTCTGCAATCCTCGAAGCATTCAGCCCTGAGGAGCAGTGAGCACACAAAGAACCCTGAGCTGCAGGCACATCATCATAGTACCCCAACAGAAAATAAGCGAACCGTTCTGTCGCTGGGAAAGTAATGCAGCAAGTGATACGTGAGCAATGTTCTACAGAAGCAATTAAATATTGATGCCAAAGTTAAGCCCTTTTCTTGATTACTACTTCAGTGATGCTGCTGTATAAATAGCAAAGAAGGTAAACCTTTACAGAGAGATCTAAACATGCACAGAAAATACTTACTTCAGTTTATTTTATGTGTCTATTTTTACTTATCTCTTTTTATCTAACACAGCAATGAATTACAAGAATTAAAAGAAATAACCACAATATAGAATAAAACTATTTAATGGCTAGTGGTCTTTTCCCCCCACATAATTTAATCAAAACAGTGGTTTGTGAAAATATTGCTCTCCCTTATTTTATATCCTGCCTGAAAAAAAAATGCATATAGCATATGCAGATCATAAATATTCAAACGCTAAACTGATAAATTCTTTATAAAACTGCATAAAAACAAGGGAAAAAAAAGTCTTAAATCAATGGCTAGATAGATTTCAAGTAACAACATGTATGTGGTGCCTGTTAAATAGCTAATTTGCCTCTAGGACAGAACATTTAATAAGAAAGCTGAAAAGATGCAATACTGGTCCATATGTTTTCTCCAATGGGCATGAAAATAAGCCAGGCAAGCAAAAGAAATAGGCCAGAATTCCATGGCCCTCAGAATGTCCAACTCTGAACCTGAATAGAAGACTACTTAAGACAACAGGTTTTTATTATTTTCTTTTGCATTGACCTCTTCAGAATTAGCAGATTATTCACTCGTCGTCCTTTTTCCTCCCACAGACACATATATCATTGTTCTAATATCTGACTAATGCAGCACTGGCTGTCCTACCCAAAGATATTGTAGAATAATAAAAGGCTGCACAGGGAACACTAAATCTGGTAAAAGGCACCAGCTTTAACTACAGATAAACTTGGAAAGGAAACAGGTGACAGAAGAGGAAACTGATGCCTTCCAAATTATGCTTCATGTTTGAAAATTACACAAAGACTGGACATAGAATATTCCTCTTTTCCCCACAATAGCAAGTAATAGGACGCAACCAAGGAAGATACCACTCAAATGTGCTTCAAATAAAGGGAAATGAATTTCATGTGATGTTTAAAAAATGCTGGACCCCCAGGAGCTGCACACACTGCAGGGCACATGGTGTTTGTGGTGACCGCTAGCAGGTCCTGTTAATTCCTCTCCAAGGCATTTAGTGATCCCAGCACTGGGAGTCCTCGCTTATTAAACAAAGTATGGGACAGCATGGGAGAGCAAATACAGACTTACTGCACCTAAATGATTTCCTCTCTCTTATAAAAGATGCAGCTCTCATCCAGAAAGCCTACCAACTCTGAAATACCTGTATGTATTATGCAGCTTTAGAGCTGTGAAAGGGGGGGGGAAAGAAAAAGGAATGTCACGATCTAGTCTATCCTCTCAGTTTAAGCAAACAAACCCCACACTGCCTCCCCCTCTGCTCTCAAATCATGATAGCCAAACCACTCCAGCAGCAAAGAAGCTCATCCTCAGATCATCCAATCTGTCAGCATGTTGCTCCCACTCAAGCCCATTGAACTGCTGATAGCCATGGCCAGGCCTGCCTGTACAGCTGAGCATCCCTGCTGCGAGGTAGGAGAGCTGCCACCATCTGAGCTGGAAGCAGGTCTCCCCTCCTTGCTCTGAAGGCTGGGCAGGCTACCCTGCCTGACTCTCCCTCCTCCCTGCTTGCCTACGCAGTGCTGCAAGCCAGCTCCAAATCATTGGCACTGGTGTAAACTGCAAGCACTCTGCTCTGTATCTTAATAGGAAGCACACCTTCACAGAGAGATGTAGATCTCTCACAGATCCACTTCTGAAAACTCTTCTCCCTTGTTCCTTATACATCTTTTGAAGCACCTTGAACCCAGCTGGGAACCCAACTTCCCATCCTGCCTACTCAGTGTTGGCTGCAGCTAAGGGACCTGATACAGAGCACCTGCCCCACACACACTGCTGGATGAACGCCAGTCAGTGACAGTACAGTCAGAAACCATCATCTCCCCTTCAGTGCTGCTTCAGGGAGACATCTCAGAAGAGCAAGTTGTGTGGGAAATGGTAAACCTGAAGTAGCTCATAGAAAACACAGTGCCAACTACCACACTGACAACTCAGCTTTTCCAACAAGTACACTGAGACCACCTAGAATGAAAGCACACCACTAAAGAGGGTGAAAGTAGATAACTAATCGGCCCAGAAGACTAAGATTTCATTGTCTTCTTTAATGAAAGTTTACTTTTGATTGAGTTACACTCTGTCATTGCTAAACTTAGTTTCTTAGCAGTAATGAAAAACATTCCTTGTAATTTTTATGTATATCAATAATGCAGCACTGAATGCCCTTGCTTTAATGGGGTTAAATTTAATTCCAACCATTTCTATAATGTATCTTTACAGCTTGGTATTACCATACTTGTAATTTCTTTAACAACGTACAACAGCAATGCCTTTCATTTCCTTGATTTAATGGATCCCATTCCAGCTGCTGGCAGAACAGACCAGTCTGAAATGTAATAATCAATTCAGTGCTTTTTTCCTCCTTAGAAGAAACAGATCATGCAATAGCTTTCCTATTTGCTTATGTATTCATGTACTAACCACATCTATGCTAAACAGACAGACTTCAGGACAGAATCAAATTAGTTAATAAAAATCCTTCTCTCACCCCCTTACATACCTTCAACTTACTATAAAATTCTGCCAGCTTTATCACCAGAATTTCCATAATTAAGTCTCCACAAAAATATTCTGCACCAATAGCATCCCCAGCTACAACTGGAAAACCATTAACTTGTTCAATAAATGTTAATCAAACAGCCTCTAATTTTCATCAAATTCCCACATCTTTGCTTATAACTTCTACGTTGTTTTTCAATTCTCTTCCATTCAGAGAGAATTTTCTTGAATCTGATCTCTTAAAAGAATGTCATTCCACACAGTAGTAAAAAACTGATATCAAACACATCTAGACAAATCAACTGTGAAGCGCAAATCAAATAAGGATTTTGGTCCAAATACATTTCACTGCTCGCAACACCACAGTTTGGCTGTACTGACATCAAACATTCCAACACTATCAAGAAGATCAATGAACGCCAAAATGAATCTGGGAAAGTACCAAAACTGTTTAAATCAAGCTCATTCTGTGTCAGATTTTCTTAGAATTATACTATCATATACCGTTATACTAGATGCAGAAAAAAGTAACAAGCACATACACCACTGGTATGAACAAGCACATGTGTAAAGACCTCAAGCAGGTTGTTCCCCTATAGCTCTTGCTGCAAAATTGACATGCAGGTAAAACCCCAAGGATCCCTCAGCAGCATGAGGTCCTTCAGCAAAGGACACTCTCAGACACTACCAGGGCAATGCAGTGATTTTAAAACCCTATAAGTTCTTTATGTCTCCTATGCAGGTTATATCAACTGCCACCTGATCAATTTCATGCTGAATTGACGGTTTAATAGAAAGCTGTTAAAACTACAGTTTTGCAATCTTTATATAATGAACTGCATCACCAAACTGAAGACTTTTCTCTTTGGAGAGTCCTACTCTGGATTGTTCCAAATAACTGGTACACGTTCGGCCAATGTTTGATGTGATGACTAAAGCAGTAACAAAGCACTGTAACAGGTTGCCTAGAGAGGTGATGGAAGCCACATCCCTGGAGACACACAATGCCAGGCTGGATGGGACTCTGAGCACCCTGACCTACACATGTAGGTGCTCCTGTTCATTGCGAGGCAGCTGGACTGGATGACCTTAAGGGTCACCTTTTGAGTGAGAGCAATTGGAGCTATGAGTTATTTGTATGCTGATTTTTAAAAGTTTTACCTGTAATAAACTTGTTTTTTCCAAAAATCTTAAATATTTACTTTCACTGAGGTAACTCTAGTGATGGCAGCAAGCCCTGCAATAAACAACACTGGAAAATATCAGACCACCAGTAACAGTGCAGTAATATGTGGGAAGTGAACATTAATAGAAACAGCAACAAGCTTCCATGATAGAAAGCGGACATAGCAACTCATAATACATTGGTTATTTCAAGTTTTAAAGGAGGTAATAGCTGATTTTCATTGACAGAAACGCTGCAGTTTGAGTCAAGTCAATGAGTTGCATGTCCCAAACAGAGCACAACAGTGGGCAGCAAAACATTTCTACTGAATAAGCCCAGGAGAAAGTCTCTTAGGACTCTCTGATCACTTCCTCTTTTGTTAAGTCAGGTAAGTCCTGAACCAAACCGTAGCCCACTACATGGGTACAAGCTTCCTCAAGATCAGGCTGGGCCCAACCACAGGACTAAACATATGCAGTGGGGACTTCTTGCACCCTCATCTGAAATTCTTCTACCTGTGTTTTGTTTGGGCTATTGCTCAGCATGGCTGCCTCCATACACTGATGGCACTGGCACTTACCATTCCTTTTACACAATTATCCCCTCCCTTCAAGCCCTAATGGAAGATTTCATGCTGATCACGTTTAAAGAGCAAAACCATAAGCAATCTTAAATACAAGGAGAAAACATTCAGCTGAATACTTGCTTCTTTTTCCCAACACAGGTGCAAAATACAAGAGGGTTACATAAATCACATGCTACTTTAGCCAATCTCTTATGTCAAATTGAATTAAACTTCAGTACTATGAATAACACAATTTGTAGTACAGCAGTTTGCAAACTGTGGCTTTTTTTTCTTCCTACAATCCTAAAATCAGCTTGATTTCCCACAGTTTGTTTTTTTCCTCTGTTTTCACCTCCTATTTTCTGTAACATAAACCAGTACCTACTGATTAGTCAATTTGTTAAGTATCGATTGTCTTAGCCATGTTGTTTCCATCAGCTTTCCCACCACCAACAGCATCCATCTTGCTACAGTCAAAGTCTTTCAAATGTAAATTGTTTATATCATCAAACTTTAAAAATTCACTGCTAAATCACACACACAAAATAATCCCACCACTGTAAGCGCACATTTAGTTGATGCCTATCTTACTAATAACTGCAAAAAATGTTTCCACTTGTCATATCATATCATAGTATCATAGTATCATAGTATTGTGCGAGTTGGAAGGGACCTTAGAGATCATCGAGTCCAACTCCCGGGATTCGAGCCCTCTGTGTAGCAGAGCGGCACTTCTACCCCCTGCTCCACAGGGGGGATTCGAACCCGGGCCCCCTGGTGTTGCAAACGGGAATTCTACTGCTGCGCCACCGGAGGCACACTCCGGTTGTCCTAATAAAGAAACTAATTTAATGAACAGCTATTGCAAAATGTCAAGTTCAACGCTTTCTACCCTAAACTGAAGGGCTACTGGGGGCTCTGAGGCTCCAAGCCAGTTGCATTTCCGGCTCATAGACAAAGTTCAATATACTGAGATAGATGCGACACAAAGCAGGTGTACAGCAAGAAAAATCAACACTTACAAATGTACTTTACATAAAATAATTTAAGTAAAAACAAAAACATGCGCAACACCATAATGTCATATATATATGTAACGAAAAACACACAAGAATAAAAATTGTTATTTTTTAAAAATTACATTGAATAAAAATAATGAAATTAAAGATAACCAAGTGTTAGGGTAGAAAGAATTGGTACTAGCTTATCTCTTGCAATTCTGAATAGTTAAAAACTTCTACGAATTGTAGTTTCCAGTACTGAAACTACAGTATTAAGCTACAGAGACTCACAAAACCAGTCTTGTGAATAGTTCACAGAAGAGAAGCATTGTCCTCAACCAGTTGCAAGCTCTACTGATATCTAAGCAAAGAAAAATTAAATCCATTGTGTGTTTCCATATATTAATGCAGAAACATTTAAGTCATGTGGAAACATACTGCATGTCATCGTTAGGACATCATTCACTAGAAAAAAATGTCTTCCTGTGCTTGTGTTTCCATTAGGGCTTTTAAGCAGTTATTTCTAAAAATATAAGTATGTGTGTAATTAAACATGCATTTGCATTATATATATGGGCACATAGTGATAGCTCGAAATAATAATCTTTCAAGTTATTACATAAAAGATTTGAAATAAGAGCTGCAAAATTTGCTGTCAGCATTACTAAATATTATTCAGGTTACCTTGCACTCATTTTTTTTCCCTCCTAGCGAGCTGCTGCCAGGTCATTTGATTAAGGACTATTTGGAAGTATCCTGGGTTCTAATTTAGGTACAACCAAGAATGCCCAAATTATTTTTTGATTACAAGCTTTCCTCCATCCCCAAAGGCTAAAAATATGAGTGCATAACACACAATGTGATTTGAAATTGCTTTTTTGCGACCTATGGTTTATCTGATGACATTTTTTCTCTTGGCATTAATCTCATCTTACTTTTAACAGCTTCTACATACAGAGTAGGACACAAAAGCTGTGTGATGGATTGCAACAAAAGCTCTTTTATAGTCTTGACAGAGACAGATCACTAATCCAGTGTTAATTTAAAATCCAAATACCAGAACTGTACATAGAGCTTCTGTTGCTTTAGCACATCTTTCCTAATAAATCACAGCTTTTTTTTTTTCCCTGAAGATGCACATTTTGTATATTCACAGTTACCCTCCTTACCAGCTCAGGTGAACACCTACTGTAAATGCAGATGTTTTATAACTTAATTTCATAAAATTCCCAAATCAAAGTGAACGCCCAGTTTGCTACTGCTGCACACACACAACAACCAGCTTTTGAAGGCATGGAACTTTGCGACAGTCAGGGATAGACAGTGGAAGATAAGGCACCTGAACCTCACAACTGCTATAAAACATACCCGAAGCTGTCGGGCATGGGGTGGATAAGCCTCATCTACCCTAGTGTGGCACCTCATAGCCTACCTCTGGGCCTGCTGGCAGAGGCATTCCAGTCCTGGGAACACCACAGCCCCGTGCACACCTCTGCCAGAAGGCCTTACACTGGCCCTGACACACGCTGGCCCTCTGCACAGGCACTAGGATGCAGGGTATTAGAATTCAAGGCACGGTGCCTTGCCTTAACAATAGCACTGGTGCTATGGGGATAACACACAGTGCTGGCCCTCGCTGACTGAAGCCTTCTCTCTTCCTGCTGGCACAAGAGAACCCCCTAAAGGCAAAGGGATTAAGAGATAATTATTCCTTTGGTACCAAGCTACATCTGGTAAATATTAAATTATGACACGCCAAAACTGAGAGAAATGAGTAGTTGTGCGTGGGTGAGGAAAGGAAGGAAGAGGAAATATGACAGTCTGTGCCTTTTGTTGTGATGAATCAAAGAAAGAAACTGGATCCTAATGAAATAATAAATAATGTCAGGAATCAATAGCCACACTAAAGGAACCAGCTATACAGTTGCTGCACATTAACTCAGCAGTAATAACCAGAACACTAACCAGTACTCATTCACCTGGTAACAACAACTGCTATGACCATCAGAAGCTTTCCATGCCACAAAATGTTACCTGAGATCTGAAGAAGTGATGTGAGCACTGCAAGCTTGTGCAATAAGCTACATATACAAAACATGAAGAATTTTAATGCATTTTATGCTATTGAATCCAAACCAGGAACAATAGATTATTGGGTTTGATTTTTTTTTTCCCCCACAGTCTTAAAGGAGGAATTAAGATCTGCCAGGTAACAAGTTATATGTACAGATGCAAAAATAATCACCTTATTACTGCCTGAGCTTCTTTGCAGATTAATTTTTCCTCTTTGTGAATGATAAAATTCCTCCCAGAGGCTTTGATGTTAAAGGTGTGAATGTGCATAAGCAATGCTTTGCACTACCTACTGCCATTTGTGCTACTTAACATATTTGAATAGACACGCTGCTAGAACAAAGGTATTAACATTCAGAGAAGTTGTTTACGTTTGAACAGAGAGATCTTATTAAATATTCAGCAGTCCAGAAACGGGCCTAATTTATATTGTTTAAGGCTAGAAAGTGATCATTTGATCCTTTGCTCATTATCATGTCAAACCTCCACACTAAAGCCAGTAGCACATTTGCTAAGTAAACCCCCTAGTATTCAAATCTGCCAGTGCTGAGATGTCCAGAGCAACACATTTTCCAGCACTTTTCCCATTCTGTTGTCATCTTTTTAGGGGGCTGGGGTTTCCAGTAATGTCTTGGGTAAACTCTCCTACAACCAAGAACTTTTTAAAATACAGGAAAATAGGTCAGTTTTCCCTTTCAGTTTTCTTCCCTTATGCCTTCAGATCACTGTTCAGATAATCAGTTCTTTCTCACTGTTTGTAGCCTTCAAGAATTTACAGCTGCCCCTTCTTAGCTAGCAATTCCATCAAATTGTTAAGCTTTCTTCTTTCTTAGGGGAGGAAAAAAAGACTCAAACTGTCACTAAGTCCAGTAATGCTTTAGTCTTCCTCAAGCATCATCTAATTTATCAGTATTCTGTTAGTAAAGTGGTATCCCAAAGTGAAAATGACATTTTGGATATATTTGTGTTACATGATCTAATCTAAAATAAGTCTAAACAGCATAACAAATTCTTTCAGTTATGCCACTGTTTGCTGATATCACCAACTCCAACCTCAAACTTGTATAAATGCAGTCGTGCAAGTTGGGTGTTTTTTCTCCCAGTTAAGTTTGTATTTTGTGTGGTAACTGCAGGGTCCCTACTTGCAAGCCCCCGGTTCCTTAAGTAGCCAGTTATTCTGAATTAAAATGAGATCTTTGCAGGATGACATTTAGAAACAGCAATAGGTACTTTTGTTTTTTTTTTTCCTTGGCTCTAAATTATGTGGCTTAAAACAAATGAATAGTATTGAATGAATAGAAAAGCCAAAGGAACTACACATCCCAATATTTATTAGCAAGAAACATCACATCATTTGCCTTTCTGCTGTTATACTCTGATAAAAGATGAATTACTCTGCATTCTCTGGCCTACAAAAGAAACACTATTCATTTAGCAGACTTACAGAGTAAGTACAGATTACCTGCAGGAAGATTTAAAACTTCATAAATTTTAACTAATTCTAATATTTCATAATCTCTAAGCAACAATCTAAAAGCTTATATTTTTAAGGGAAAACATCTTACAGAAAAAATAATTACATTTCTTCATAATTTCACAAGCATTTAGATACTTAGAATATACATGCATAGTTTTCTCCTTAGCTTAAAAACTAATTCTTACCAGCACTTACTTTCATTGTCTCCATGGCTGAGTTTTGAAGCCATCCTTGTCAGGAAAGGAATAAATACTACAGAGAAAACTAATATTTTTGTGAACTGGAACTAATTAAAGCAAGTCCTCTCAAGGTTTTTGCGTCATGGTTGATTGTGAGCTTTAACTAAGGCTGTTCTCATAATCAGGATATCTGTAAGATGCCTTTCCTCTCTAGTTTCCTGTATCTATTTACATGTAAGCTAACACTGTCACCTTTCCACCACCATTAACATTTGCAAAGATACACATTTTTGTAGCGTGGGCAGGAATTTAAAAACCTTTCAAATATGTGTCCCTATAAAATTTGGCTCAAAACAAGCACCAGTTAACAAATTATTAGGAAGAAATAGAAATCGTAGAGAAACACACAAAGAATGAATGCATTTGACTCCCTTTCTCGAGCCTCAATACTTCAACAGGTTTAGAAACTATTAAAATAACTCCGTTTAGTGCTATGCTTCAAACAGTACTTAATGAAAGTTACTAACTTGAATAACAGGAGACACTAACATGAAGTAAGGACATTTCTATGTTCATGCATTCCTTTATTACTTGATCTGAACTGAATTTGAGCATGGAAATAGAAAATAACCAGGAATGAAAGCTACAGTTGCTAACCTAGAGATGCCACCTCGGTTCACAGTTGGAGGCTTTGCAAGGAAACTTACCTTTATGAGGTCAGGAGACTGTTTTCAGTTACACACCCCTATTCTTAACAAACAGTATTCTTAACAATCACTATTCTTAACAAACAGGCAGTAAGGGTATGTGCCTGTGACATCAACAGTATTAAGCCACTATGACAAATAATAATAAATAATAAATAATAATAATAATAATAATGTATATATATTTATCAGGGAAAATTAGGTGTTCTCAGTCTGCAAGGAAAATATCCATGACCCCCCATGTAACCATCAAAATATTCTCGGTAAGGAGGGAACACACTCTCTTGCTGGCTCCTGCAGAACCAGAGCAACTATGGATACAGAAAAGAAAAGAGAAGGTGGTGAATCTGTTTATTCTCTACAAAAGAGCTAAACAATTAGCTCAGCCAGCCAAGAGGAGGGGCAGACCCAGTTAAGAAAATTGACTCCTTCTCTCTTATAAATACGTATTTAGCAAAATAAAGGTAGTGACTGAACAAGGATGTAGAAATGAAATTATCTTCAGCTGTCTCTTTCTGCACAAAGCTTTGAATAAGATAGCTCAGTACTGTTAAACCTTGAGCCATTACATTTAATTATCAAATAATGAAGATACTCATTTGCTTCCAAAGTAAATAACATGCAAATGAAAATAAATCATTAATTTCAGTAATTTACTCTGCATTTAAGATATGCCAAGTGTAGATATTCAGAGAACTTCAGATGCAGGATTGGAACAGAACTGCCAATCCTGAGAAATAAGAGGAAAATACCCATAGCACAAACCACAGCTTGTAGAAGGTAAGAACAGGTGAAAAAAGAAATCCGGAACAGTTCTCCAATGGGATGCACAGGGGCTAGTAAAGATTTCTTTTTATATTTACTAAATATCCCAAAGTGATATGCAGGGTGACTAATATAGAGAAAAGGCCTACGCTTTATATACCACCAAAGAGATACTTGATGCTCAAGAATGTAAACAGCATCAATGATGTGCCCTGAAATAAAAGAAAAAACTACCAACTAGGATACATTTTCTGCCAGGCAGAGAAAATAGAAATAAATAAATCAAGATGCATAGGCCAGTATGAAGGGCTTGGAAAACCAACTCTATGAGGAGAAGCTGAGGGAGCTGGGGCTGTTTAGTCTGGGGAAAAGGAGGCGGAAGGTCTCCTTTTTCAGGAATATTTCCTACTACTGCTGAAATTAAAAAATATGACTACTTTTTGATGAAAGAGAAGCATCTTATCACACAATGAGATGATATTCCAGCATATTTGTGTATAAATAACCGAACAATTACAGAATACTTACATTAAGTGTTAACTTTGAGAGCAATAAGATGTTTTGTTATCAGTCAAGGTAACTGATGAGTATCAGCCAAACAGAAACCAAAGAAGCACCGGGGACAGGCATTTGTCTCTACAAAAAACATATTATTTCACTTCAAAGATATTTAACTGACAATGCTTCATCTAAAACTAATCTTTCAATCACTGCCACCATTTTTCAGAGATTTCTAATAGCGAATTTCCTAAGCCCTCTGAAGTTTCCACAAAACTGCTATTTTATGTCTTCAAGAGGCCCTGTTTCCTACCTGTCACTTCAAATTTCCTTATGAGTCACACACTCCTTCTAAACAAAACTATAGATGGGAACACTGGTTTGAAAAGTCTCCCTTCAGCACCTGGTCAGGCTTGCTGACATAGTACTCAAAATATCATACGAGGTACACTGCAGGAATCCACAACAAGCAAATCCCAAGAGGGCTCTCAGGATAGTTTTAAAACACTTGAACAATCACAAAGCTGAGTACAAGAGTGTGGAAAGTTCCAGGTCATCTGAGGTCCATTCTCTTATTCCAAGGAAGGATCAATTACCTGTATGTTATTGCTAACAAATGATCAATCAAACCTGTCTTTGAAAATCCATTGGTGCCTCAGAAAGACTGGCAAACTCCCAAAGAAAGCCTTCACAATATTTCATAAAACACACAGGTCAGCTGCATATTTGAGAAATAGTATTCTTCAGTTTAGCTTGAAATAAATCTTATTCAACCAAGTAAAAAATACTGGAAAAACCCAAGAAAAAGGTGTGGGAGGAGAGTCCCTATAGGAAAAATAGTTTATTTAGTAAAACAAAATCATTTTCAGCCACAGATTAAAGACACAGCTCAAACTGACTCTCCTTACGTTGATGCACCAACTGTTGGGCAGTGAAAACAAGTACCATGCCTCTTAAACATCTTTTACATGAAGATTCTAACCTTACTCTGAAATATATAAATAAAATGACCAGATGAACAAACCGAGCCTGTCTTTCCAGGAAGGATTTCTGGACTTTGAAGAGGAGTTTGATTTTTGAGATCACTTCCTCCACTTGTGATCCCACTGCTGCTGCTAATTTCCAGCTGTGTGCTGCCCTCAGTCAGAGGATGACTGGATGCTCCCTCAATTCTGACTTTAACAGTGTATGAGTTGAAAACTGCATTCTGAAAAACTTCATACTGCCATCGTGCCCCACACCCACATGCATTTCTTTTTCCACCTCTGTAAACTGAAACAGGGACAGAAAGATACTATTGTCAAGCATAGTTACGCACTGCACAGTGTCCTGTTAAGTCAAAATTGGCACATTCCTGACCAAGCACACATAACGCTATCTGGCACTGTTGTCACAGAAATAAGCTGCCCAGTTCTCAGTCTGACATAATAATGAACAACTCCATCACTCAGCTGCTGCTCGGTGATTGCTGCTGCAGCAGCTTCAACATGGAGTTCGGATGAGTCTGTATAACACAACTTTTTGTAGTCTTTGAAACACGTGTCAGGAACAGGAGAGCCCTCATGGCAGCTGCAGCTCTTCACAGGGAGCAGAGGGGCAGCGCTGAGCTCTGCTCTGTGTGACAGCCACAGGGCCAGAGGGAATGGCATGGAGCTGTGCCAGGGGAGGGGCAGTGGGGGTTATGGAAAGGGTCTGCTCCAGAGGGTAGTGGGCATGGAACGGGCTGCACAGGGCAGTGGGCACAGCCCCAAGGCGTCAGAGTTCAAGGAGTGTTTTCTTCTAGACAAGGCCTAGATAGCTCTTTCAATACTAATGGAATCAATTCAAAGTAATAAACAGTGACGGTAAAAATACTCAAAGTAACTTTCAGGGATTCATTTAAATAATCAAAGGCAGATAAAGCAGTACCTCAACACAATATTTTAAATATTTAAGTTTTACATCTATGAAATTTCAAAACCTAATATCATTTGAAAGGTAAATTTCAATAATGACAAATATTTTGTACATACAAAAAATATAATCAATTCTCAGCTCGAAATGGCTGAGTGGATTCTCCAGTTACATTTCTTTGTTGATAAAAACAAAGAATGAGCAAATTTCACAGCAAAGCTAAGCACAAGCAAGACTTTAAGCAGTATAAATGCCCTGAGAAACTCAAGTTGTTATCAGAGAGTATATAAGGTAAACACTACAGTCAGTATCTAATGCCTTTTAAATTACTGTATTTAGCTGGACACATATTAGAACATTTCTATGTTAAATAAAACATTCTTTTTTCCAGTACTGAAATGGACTCTTTCAAGATGCAGTAAAAACTTGAGCAAATTTACTCTGAGTAAAAACAAAGTAATTTGTTCCTATGTGCTACAGAAGATTTCCTCCTGCATTAGTAGAACATAAACATATAAAATAAGGCAATCAAACTGCTAAAATACATCTAAATCTCATGTCGATTCCTTCTGGCAATATAAAAACAAAGAATATAGAAGGACTTCATTGCACAACTCTGAAGGGTTGCTAAGTTTCAAACAAACAATCTGGGGGGACACGTTCCTCAACTATGTTATCCACATTATTTAAACTGCAAGGTTCCTGGAGCTTGATTATTGCAATGAGGGTGGTTTCTCAAAGTATTCACAAAATTCCACAGATCAGCTGAAAAGTCTTCTGAAACACAGATTAAAGAACCTTCATCTAACATCTCTGGCTCATGCATGGGGAATTTGCCTCAGAGCATCATGTTCTAAATATGGATTTCTTAGCAAAGACCTCTCACTACAGATTCTGCTAGTATAATTGTACATTTTTCAGGGTGTTTAGATAAAATTTATGAAAAACAAAAACCCAAATACTTTTTTGTGGGTTCTCATGCTAGAACACAGGAAAGAAAAAAACCAACAAAATAATCATAAAAATTGGAAAAGTTCTTTCCTTGTATTATTTTCAAAGCAATTGCATGTTGATACCCTAAGGGTTGAATGCTGAATAAAGTTATTACTACTGCTCTGAAGATCTACCTTAGGTTTAGAAGTCAAAATAACTGTCGAACACTGACCATGCAGGTACTAGACTCATCCAATAATGGAGTATCATCTTTCTGATATCAGATTATGTGACTATTTTTTTTTCACTAATTAAGCAAAAATGCCATTTTCTTCTTTTGAATTAAATAATTTCCTCCTTAAAATGAGAGGTAAATAAATTTAGCACAAAATACTCTGTAAAATGTATCACTCTAGTGTTACAGTTCTAGCTGATCTGTTCGATGTTTTGTTCCATTTTATTACTCTGCACTTCCAACAGAATAGCTGGAAAAAGCACACATTTGCATATTTCTACATTACCAGCCTTCCTACACTGACAGCGTGTTCTATACAGCTCATACTTTTAGTACATAGCACTTAAGACATTTCATTTTGTTCTTTTCAGTATCATTTTTTCATCTTTTTTCATTATATATATATATATAACTAAACTTTAAAATGTTTCAAGTGCATATTTTTATCAAATTATTAACATGACTGTCTCAATATTTGTGGAAAGCATTAATAATTCAGACTACGTTTATACTTTAAGCATTAGAACATGCACTGAAAATTCCAAAGGGCCATTTTAGATCAATTTCTTGTCCTAAATTAAAAACTTAATGTACCAGGCACATTGGAAACTGAAAGTAAGACTTGACCGCAGAACATGCAGTTAATGGAGGTAACTGTGCTAGCTGTTCAACACAACTATATATTAAAAAAAGTTTTAAACTAAATCCAAGTCATAAAATACCCATTTTGTTGACTACCAGAAAAGGCGTGTGAATTGAAATTTCAGGTAGAAACAAGTTTTGCTGCATACTGCAACCTGTCCAAGCATCAATCACAAGAGAGGCAGCATCTGCTAACAGACATCAGAGATTTAGCAAAGGCAGAGCATTCAATTGTATTAAGGCATACAGATGGAGTCAATGTCCTAAATAAGATATTTTTAGATCCTACCAGTCATTGTTTCATCATTATGAAGTACATAATAGGAAATACAATCCATGACTTGTTTGCATGGAGCAATGCGCATAGCCAGTCCAAAAATCTCAAAGTGGAAGTGCAATTCAGTGTCTGTAAAGCACTCTGGATCAGTAGCACTGCATGAACAACAAAGACCAAGAAAAGTCACCACACTGAGGATGACTTCGAAAAGCTAAAAGGTACACTTAAAATAAGCGAATCCTTTCAGGCAGCAACAGAGACTGCTGGAGGCTATCAAGTCCTCAAGCACTGGAATGAGCTGCTTAGGGAAGTGCTGAAGTTCCCATCCCTGAAAGCGTATAAAGCAGTGTTGCACACAGCTCTAAGGAACACAGTTTGGTGATGGGACTTGGTAGAACATGATGATGGTTGGGCTTGGTTATCTTGAAGGTATTTTCCAATCTAGATGATTTTACATCACAAGCAGGGTGCCAACATGCACAGCTTACTAAAGCAAACGCTGGTACAGGGTAAAGTGAAATCAGCTGACTAAACAAAATTAACGGGACTAACACTAACTATTAAGTCATGAAGCAGAACCAGTTTAAACTAGAAATAAATGTAGAAGGATCTACAGTACAAACATATACTGAGTAATACCATGGCCTGGGGGTTCTGAGGAAATACAGGATGAAGCACCTGCAAGACTATGCTTTCTTTTCTAGCTAAACACCAGACCTAACAAATATGATGACAAACAAGAGAAGCAAGAAAGTTCTGCGGCACCCATTTCTGTAAGTTTGAGATCCGACAACAGAAAGTGATGAATGAAGGACAGATTAGTAAATAACTTCCTAAATATGCTGCATCTGTGAAGAGTCAATATGGCTTTTGTAGCCAAGACTTTGCACTATCAAATATTGTCATTGTGTTCATTGTATCCATTGCAATTTCCATGGAAATAAATAGGAGACATTAGTTAGAGTCACATTAGAGTGACCTATGTGCCTGCGCAGGTACTGGGAACCATCCTGTTTTACATATGTGTAAATAACATGGTAGGGGTAGGGAAAAAACAGATCACCAGACATCAGCAAGTTGAAAAAGATCTACTGATGGTAAAAACTTATCCAAAATAGTAAGGAAGAGTCCTTCAAAGAACAGCATAAACACTTTATCAGTCTGAGTGATCAGGTAATAAAAATGGCCAGTGACATTCAATTTATATACATGTAAAGGGATACATATAGAGAAAAGAAATCCTAGATTCATATATAAGGCAAGATGCTCTGAGGGGACTATCAATACTATGGTGTAGAAGAATGGAGGTAGGATAGAAAATTCCATGAAAGCAATGCTCAGCAGGGCTGGAAAAGCAAGCAAGAGAACTTTAAAAAATAAATAAATAAAATTAAAAAATAAAAATAAATGAGAACATATTGGGAAAGGAACACAGCATAAAACAGAAAATGTCATCTGATAACATTTTATAAATCTATATTTTTGCCTTTAGAGGGAGTAGAAGTGGAAAGGGTTGTGCAAGAACAGGAACAACGTACAGTATGAATAATTCTCATACAAGGAATGGTCAAATAGATTGCAACTCTTCTGTTTGTAAAGAATGTGCTTGGAAGCTTCATAGCAAACATGCAGTCGCACTTCACAGACTGAGTAGCAGCACCCCAGAATCTGTGTCAGTGGACAACCGTAAGAGGCTCTCATTAAGTCATGAAAAGCCGGAGAAGCAATCAGAGGGATTCACTACAGATACTTAAAAAGTATAATCCCAGTAAGTTTACAGAGCCTCCAAACTGAAAATAGCCAATGACAGACATTTCTGAGAAGAAAACACTTTAACCAGAAACTGAACTTCCCTCATGTTGTACACAAATTCTGGTTACTTCACAGTATAGCCCATGGATGAAAGAATTTGCAGGATATAGAAGATGCTCACCATTCTTTCTGTTATACCAAAGCTTAGAAGCCACAGCTGTAGACCATGGCTCTGTTGTGCTACTCAAACAGCAACATATAGCCAGACTTAGGTGAGAAAGTCCAATATAGCCAATTGAGTCATGCAATTGTTCTTTAACCAAGTTCTTATTTGATATCTTCTGAAGGTCATGCCAGAACCATACATGTATGGTTAAACACCACTTCCAATTTCCACCCCAATGCATCCATGCCTCACTTTAGAGATATTTGTTGTTTTACCAGCTCTGTTATTTATCTTAACATTTCTTCCTTTAGTGTTTATCTTCTCGTGTACTAAAAGAAAAGAGGAAAAAAGAAAAATAAAAAAATAAAAACAACTCCTTCAATTTATGTTGCCAAATACATCATCTTCCTAGTCATTAACTGCATGCATGACTATGAGATCTATCTTGTGTTTCATAAAACAGCACTATTATATTTCTAGCTATTTCAGAAATACTTCATCTAGTACAGCCTACGATCAGATATGCCTTATACAGAATTGAGATTCATTTCAGTTCTCAATGTATCGTTTTGTCACTGTTCCTCGTGCACACTCTTACTGACAAATTCAAAAACTCTTTCTTGCTTTTTTAGCTTTCTATTATATTTCACCCTAATCCACCAAGACCTCAGAACAATTCTGTTTCTTTTCTGTAATACCATAACCTCTCACCTACAGACTTCATCGACATCTTTAAATATAAATTTATGTAATTATAAAAAATTACGAAGTAATTAAATAATTTAATTTAAATGTATATTTAAATATAAAACAGGAAACAAAAATACAGAAGATGGAAGAACAGAAAGATGTTGGCATTTGTACTGCCTACACCTGTTCAAGAAGATATTATAAAAATCATAAGTTTCGATTAAGTTCTTATTTACTTTATATTTTAAATACTGAATACCATGAACAAATGCATGACAGCCGGTACAGTTCTGTATTACTACTCATGCAAGTTGTACCAGGAAAGTCTTCTTCATGTATACACTATCCAACTTATACTCTGCACTGAGACCCTTTGAAATATATTTTTCCACAGCTCGTTTATTTTCCATTAAAGATACATTCATAGGTAATCAAAGAAAGTTGTTTTCAGAATGTTTGAAGTCATTTTTTTGTAGAAGTGAAAAATGCAGTCTTTTATTCTCTATACACAAAACTATCAAAGTCAATAAATGTGTGCTGAGTGAGCTCACAGAACTTTAACTGTACCAGCTTTAATGGCTCTTGTTCAAGAGAATGCGAGGGTCAAAACCAAATAAGACGCAGCACTCAAAGCCAAAGTATTATAAAGCAGCTGATTATAGAGAGCGAGCTCACAGGCTGCACTAAGCACCTTCGTTCTCTATAGAGAGAACATGAGTCACAGGTATAGAAAGAGTAGTCAATACTGAGTTTCCTAAGTAAAAACCTATAGCAGCCAAAAAGAAAAGCAGAAGAGAAGGCATTTCTGAAATGTTGATTCTTTTATGGATTTAGCTACACTTGAAGGAGGCACCTCAAACTATTCTAAATATTTCCCCACAGTTTTTTTTTCAACCACAGCATCTGCATCCAGACAAGTGGATGAATTGATGTTATTTCCCATTTTTCACAGAGCAGCCCACTGATTCACTAAGCAGAAACTCCCTGTCTATTCAAATCCATCCTTTCCACTTACTAGAATAACTTCACAGTCAGGCTACAGGCATTGGTACACTATCTCTCCCTCTGAAAACTGGCAAAGAAAGAAAAGCTGTGGTTTGGGCTTAACCTTCTATTTTCACATCAGAAATGCTCAGCTGAATTCTTGAAAACTGAGTAGCAAGAATGTGCGCGTATGGTTACCAAGCAGCCCTCAGGCACCTGAGTAAGCTAACAGCTGCGTCTCCAGATTCACACAGGCTTGGAAATTTAGGATACCTTTTGCTCAAAACTTTATACTGCAGTGACAGCTAAGCAGCAGTGTTTTTGTAGATCGTTCTCTTGACCTCAGAAGTTCTGAGTCCCATGCAAACTGTCCAGTAATGAAAGCTGGGCAGGTATCCTAGAGAAGAGCTGTATGCACGCCTTCCCTATTCTCATTCTTTGCCAGCACCATAGACAGAGTCTGAAATTGGTTTTCTCTGCTTCAGCTTGGCTCTGTACATCAACACTTCACCCCTTACTGTGTACACTTCACGCAACCATGCCTTGAAGAAAATTCCACCTGCAGATCTGCATGTTTAATTAAGCTTTTCCTAACATTGCTGTCAACTTTCCCAATACAACTATTTCATTAACAACCTCAAAGTTAATATTTTGATCAGAAAGAGAGTATTTTTCAGTTAAGGAAGCATTACAAGTATAAATTACATGTGTATTTATTACCTCAGAAGCCAGTCGTCACCAACTATGATAATTAAGTATGTGCATAAAGCAGCCGTGTTCAGCATCACACTTTCCTTAATATTATTGTATTGCCTTATGAAGACCATATGCATTTTGATACACCTATGCACAATCTCTAGAATTCTTAAGTGCCATTTATCTTTAATACCCTTAGTCCTCTAATCCTTCCTGTCACAGTGGATTATCCCATTATAAGGCACATCTCAAATCCATACACTTTCTTCTGACAGTTTCTGTGGCTACCTCTATTTTAACTCAAGACTGCACATGTATTTTGTGTACAGCTGCACATAAGAACTCTTCCTTCCTCCTGCCTCCTTATGAAGAGAAATATGCAGAGCTTACTATCATCATACAAACCATACAGGAATCTTTACACTACAAAGGAATTTTAAAGGCCTAGGAAAATAAATCAGAGCAGAATAATAAATTATTGTATAAAAGCTGTGCCCTTACAGCTACAGGGCATTCTCTCATTCTACAATACAGAACATGTAAGAGAAAAGAGATGCAAGTGTACATACATACACAAGTGCACACAAGCAAAATCAGATGAAAGATGGACTTCTTGTCACAACACAATAACAATTGTGAATTGAAGCTCTTAAGATACAAAATTATTTTGCAAGTCTTGCTTGTCAATTTTCCACTGTTTATACATTCCTAAAAGCACTTATTTATAAATTATAAATTATATATATTTATATATATATACTTATTTATAAATTATAAATTATATATATTTATATATATATACTTATTTATAAATTATAAATTATATATATTTATAAAACAAAGAAACAAAAAACCCAACAACAAAGAAACAAATGCCAGAACAAGCTAACCTCAAATTCTTCATCACGTTGCTTCCCAAAGTGCCACTCTGTTACTGGTTATGAGGTTTCCCCACAGGTGACTATCAAAACCATTTACTGTTTAGAAGTAAAAAAAATAGCTTCTATTATTCACTTTTATCACTTTATCTATTAGCACTATTTCTTGGTAGTAGCCGATTTGAAAAATTCAAGTGTAGATCACCAAATAATGACAAAATATTTTTCTTTTGTGCCTTGCAGAAAAGCAGCAGCACATCCCATAAAAATAAATCCGGCTTAATCCTCTTGCCAAAAGATCTTAAAAAGTTCTTTTCAAGCACTTTAAAGATAGAGTTTCTCCTTAATAAGCATTAGCAGAAAAAGCAGCATTAATGGAATAAACATTTCAACCACTCTGGCTTATACATTCACTGTGTATCTACTCAGCAATGAAAAAGGAATAGATGTTTGCATCAGCAAAAGCACTGATTATCAAATGATACTAAAACAGAATACACAGTGAACTGGCGATGATAAGGGTTATTTCACACAATTTAGATCACTTTAGGGTTTGCAAGGTGTTCTTCAACCTGCCTTCTGTGGAGGGAGTCTCTTCTAGAACAGCAAATCCCAAGTAATTATGCACATAGCTCTTACAGTATGTTCCACCCTCGAGACTACACAGTCCAACACAGAGCTGTGGTTTAGACAGCAGCTCCCACTCCCCGCAAGATGTACTCAACAAAGCTTGAAAAATAGTACCTTAATATACAGATTCTGACAACTCTTTACAAAAAAACCAGTCACCCCACTTTAATTAGTTTATCATGGAGACATGAGCTAACAAAAAAGAAACCACACTGTTCTTCTTCCATTTCATTATAATACATTTAATTACAAAATGTCATTTCATCCTTTTTTTGGCTGATGGTACCAAGATAAAACACCATTACAGACCAGAACTGAAAGACAGAGTTGTGTTAAACTAATCTCGAAAGTAAAGATAAAAAATTGTGAAGAAAAGGAAATAATGCTGTTTCTAAGCCTTCCTGAAACAGGTTCAGAGACAGGGGTGTTGATTTTCCTTTGACAATGATTCCCTTAAGTAGGTGGCACCAACATCCACATCACTACCACAGCAGCTATCTTCTGTCATCGATATGAATGCTTACCTAAATTCTGTTCTAGAATGCCAGTTGATGATGTTCACCAACATCATTTGAAGGGTAGGCTCACAGAACGTTTTACAGGTGCCAATTCAGCTGAATAAAAACAGAAAAATGGCATACGCACCAGAACTGCTATTATAAATATGTATATAGAATTCTTAGTGTTAGGAGATGATTGTGATCATGCCAAGCAGCCAGATTAAGAGCATGTAAATTGACTATATCATAAGCTTTCAAAAGCCAAGGAAATAAAACATATTGTGAAAAGAAGTTTGAAATGTCACAGCTACATTTGTGGATATAAATCTGCTTTTACAATTATTACTCTTAAAAAATGATAATAATAAGCTTGCTATCAGATGTATTAAATAAAGAATAAAAGATGCAAAGGCTGTACGTGCCCTTTTTGAAATCACTAACACTGCCATTCAGCGTTGCAATGCAGAATCAAAACTGGTCTAGGACAACGTTATCAGCACAATCTCATTAAGTCAAAAACACGATGACAATCATCATTAAACAAAATTATACATCACACGATTTTTAGAATCCCGCTGTGAAATCTCTACTACGCCATATAAAAATAGGAGATGTATTCGAGGAAAAAAAAAGAAAAGCTCCAGTTTGCTGTTGTTATATCAGCAGGTGACTTCCCACTATTTGTTCTTCCTTTTCTCCTCTTAGCAAAGAAGAGTTAAAGACTTCAGTTAACTCAGTTATTAGTTAAATAAGAAAGAAAAAGAAGCACAGGAGAACTCAACTGTCCTCTTAAAAACAGAAGTTCATGCTCTACTACAATGACTGAAAGGAAGCCTCTAGTTTAGAAATAACAGATCACAGAGTCTCCATCCCAAAAGGCCGTGGAAGTTCCAATCCTAAAAACAGACCTATAGGGAATGCTTTTGTAGTTCCACTCTGTTGAAATAATTCCCAGGAACGAGGCCAAAAGCAAAACAGATAAATATACTCAAGACAGAAGAAATTAAAAAATAATATTGTGTGTTCAAGATGAACAGAATCTTTATTTTGTACATACCAGGCATTAATAACAATGGGGTTTTGTTTTGGTTAAGAAGGGGGGGGGGGGGGGGGAGGGGGAAATCCTATTTTCAGTTATCCAGAATTCCTCCACGAGATTTAGGTAGTAGGTAGTTCTTTTCTTACTTTTTACCTGCAGGCAAAGCAGTTTGCATTTTTACTGTGCTTTAACCACAACTATGATACACCTCTCAACAAAGTTGTTTTTTTTGACAACTATCTTACTCCTCTTACACAGGCATTTTAATAGGCACTAATCATGCAGAAGCTTGCTTACCATTATTTTAAAGCCCTTTTTTTTTTTTAAGGCTCTTCCAGGAGAGCTGTCAGACCAATCAAAACAGCCAGCTCAGGGCTGAGTTTTTGAGAGTGGCTACCTATGGATTTCTAAAGACAACTCCTATGAAAACAGTAAGCAAAACCGCACTCTCCTTGTATGACTTAGCAGCTTAGATAAAGAGCAGGAAACACAGAAGTGGTATTACTTATGATTTAGAGAATAGCTATCCGCTTCCTAATCAGATCATACTGCCAGAGTACACATCCAGTACTTGTGTCACAAACTGCATGAAAAATCTTTGTCATAGTTTTGTTACACTGTACCTTCATCTGCACCATAAAGAACTTCTCATTCATCTTCATCTTTCAAATGCCTGAAATCTACTGTTTTCTCTAAAATACTACACACGTGGGGGGGGAGGAGAAAAAAAATCTTTTTATTATTCTTTATTTCCCTTATGGGTCATCTCTACTCCATTACTGATCAATAAGTCTAAACACTTCCGTATATAAGCTTATCAAAGCACCAGAAGCAAGATCAAATGGAAGCATGTCATGTTTTCCCCACAAGTGGTAAAAACAGAAACGTGGGTACTTCTTATGGGGAACAATGTTATTTTCTTACTCCTGTACATAACTTACTGGTTCACCTCTTCCTGGCAACTTATATTTTAACAGTCTTCAAGATCAGACTTGAAAAAATTAAGAAAAAAATAAATAATAATACAAAAAAAGCTCACCATGCTAAATCTACCCTTCTGTAAATAGAAAAAAACCATGGTTTTCAAATCATTATGTCTCCCCCCACAAAGATTTTCAGATAATTACATACTCAGATTTTCAACTAGAACTGAATAAGTCATGCTGAATACCATGGTATTTCACGAGTTATTTCTACTGGCTGCAAGTGAAAAAATCACAATCAGAACTATCACCTTTGGTCTATGCAGGAGTTCAGCTTTTTCATATCAGGTTATTCTTCCTTAAAAGCAGTAAGCCTTGCCAGTACAGAGGCACAATTAAAATTCATGATTTCCATATCCCCGCTCTTCAAAAAAATATAAAATAAAAACGTCTAAAACATACCTGCATATAAGTTGCAAGCAAGTATTCACATTTTGTTGTGTTCAAGCACGTAACACACTCTTTCCTTCCAGTTCTACTACTGCATGTAAATATCACTGAAGTGCTCTATGCAACCCAAAACAATAGTTTCCTTGTGCATGCAATTTTGCCCACTTTAGATCTTCAACTATGCAACTAATTCGCTGATTTTGAAAATACCTCGAGAAATATTGACATTATGAAGTTAATGTAGTTTTCTGACTCTTCAGTTACTGCAATGAAGTTGAAAATGAAACCATTTTTAGTAGACCATAAAGTATGCTTTAACATGCGATAGGCAAGTTTTCTCACTTTATGTCCTAAAAGCCATTAAACTAGTATTTAAGTATTTTATTGGATATTATCAAAAGGAGATGAAGAGACTGTACTTAACTATTGCTTTTAAAAACTGGTTTGGGGAGACTTCTTGCATTTCTAAGGAACTATATAACCTATAAGAAGAATGAGATGCATCAGTGAGTTTTTCATAGCAACAACAAGGAGGGAAGAGGATTCTTTTTTTTTTTTTTTTTGTGTGTTTTCTTTTTTAATATCCACCAGCTGAAAATGACAAATCTGCTTTGAGATCAGATTATCTTGATTTCCATTGTCCATATCCTTACACCAATTTCTCTCTTCACCTTATATCCTCGTGTATTCTCTCCTTTAGTTTTCATTTATTTAGTTCAATGAACTGTCTCTCCTTTGCATTTCAATTCAGTTTGGCATATTACATTGCTGACTGCCCCTTCTGCCAGTTACCACCAAGTTTCACGTTGCTGGGCAAAGAGAATGCATTACCTCACGCAGAGAGGCAGAGGAATAAAAAAGGAAGCTCAGGTCTGTGACCTCAGAGCTTCTGCAGCCAACATGAAGACTCATTAAAACGTGGAAAAGAAAGGGAGATTATTTAAAGGCACCAGTTGCTTTCCTACTAGCAACACTATTTGTTGTTTATAATACATAGATATCAACTTTTAAACCGCTCAAATTCCCATGCCCTGCATCTGTTTAAACTAGCCTCACAACTTTAAGAACGATTGTGCACAATGTAAGCTGCCTAAAGTTCTACTTAGTAGAAATAATTTCTATGTTTAAGCATTCATCTTTCACAGTACTGATCATAATTTATGACACCTTATTTCCACAAACAAAAAGGATATTATAAAGATGAGCAACTAGTAAAGTCTTGGTGAATAATAATAAAAAATAATGCAAGACTTATACAACCTGACAGAAACTCCAGAAAACTTTTAACATTTCACATAGATTTTAACAACTACTGCCATAAAAGGGACAGGTAGAACTATTTGCTAATTTCAGAGTAATAGCTGCTAATACATAGAAATCCTGCTTTTCAAATTTCCAGTCAAGCCACTGAGAACAAATTATGGTCTGAAACTAGGCAGCTAGCTATAATTACATTATATTATATATTATTATACATGAGAAATATATTTTTAAGACTTTTACCTCTGAATGTATACTCATGTAATACACTTATTACTGAAGTGAACCTAGACTTACATGCAAGTATGTGTACAGCAAGGCAACTAGATCACTCAAAGAAGTGATCATAATTTCATTGGCTGCGTGGAATTACATAAACTTCAGAAAACGTCTCTCCTGAAATGCACAAAACCCAAAAGCGCTCACAAGATGACGTGCTACAACACAGTTTTCAGTACAGCCTCATTCCTCCTTCCTTCCCCATCTCCCATCCATTTCAAGGAAAACAGAGAGATAAGAGTGAGGACTGTCCTCCATTTGATAATCAACATTAAAGCTAAACAAACAAGCCCTGTAACCTAGCCTAGGCATGAAAAGCCAAGAAAACATACCATTGCCTAACAGCTAATGTGACAGTAGTTGAAACAAAAGCTGGTTAGCAGCTACAATGAAAAAAAAGTGATTATTCAGTGTTGTTTGAGAAGAGTTGGGCTCCATCTTCTTTCCTCCCCTCTACACACATTGCTAAGATAGCCCTAGCCTTCTCTTTTCCAGACTAAACAATCTCAGCTCTTTCACTCTCTAGTACTACAGGTATGCCAATCCCTTCAGTGTTTTTTTGGCCTTTCACTAGACTTACCCCAAGATGTCTACTTCTCTTCTGCAGTAAGGAGCCCACAAGTGGATCCAGCTGTAGAGCTTGAGGGGGGATTAACTCCCTTGACCTACAGGAGGTTCTCTGCCAGTCTTGGCTCAGGACACAATTGGCTTTCTTCACTGCAAAGATGACATGCTCACTCATGCTCAGACAGAACCCCAGTTCCTTTTCTACCAAGCTGCTTTCCAGCCACTTAAGACTGCACATGCTGGCTCCTGGGGTAATTCTTCCCACCAGGTACAAACAGGACTTTGAACATTCCCTGTGGAAATTTATGAGTTTTCTGTCAACCTCTTTCTTCAGCCTGCCCAAGCTCCCCTCAACAACAGCACTACCGCTTCATCTATCCGCCAAGTGCTTTTTGTTCATATTATAAAATACTTTGTCATGTACATTTAGAGCACACATGCCCAACACTGTAATAATCACAATAAAAACAAACATTAAGAACCAACACTGAGACATTTAGAGCAGCACGTGCTACATTTTCTATGATTTCCATCCATCTATTAAATAAAACAAATTATAACCGTCATTAGACATTATAGTTAATTTATCGTATGCTTGAGCACAGCATAGGGACAGTTTTATACACTGTTTCAATGAACCACAAGATTTTTCCTCCCCTGATATTTATGGTTCAATAAATTGTTGGGACAGATGTGTAAAAACACTTCGGTAGTTTCTCTGCTTATGCGTAGAGTCAGCACTAAGCCAAAAGACAGCAACAAATGGGGCTGTGTCTATTTCAATAGAATTATATTGAGACGATCATAATAGAGCTTTTCTTCTCCCTAAAAATCCCCAGACCCACTTAAACATGCTGACTTTAAAGTCTGTAGCACTGTGGTCTCCAAATACCTCAATGGCATAGTTAGGTATGTAAAGGTAAGGCTCTTAAATTAACACTTCCTCAGGTGGAGGAAGCTGAAAGAGCAGGGAGACTTCTGGGACACCAAACAGATAGAAAAGTATGAGGACCAGAATATTTTCAGCCTCTTTGGAATACAACTATTTCCTGAATGACCTACTTCAAGATGCACTTGTAGCCAATCATCCCAATTGGTTTGGCATGAAGTCCACACTTTATTTAGGAGTTATCAAGCACAGCGGGAGAAAGGGGCTGCCGAAGAACCCAACTGCACTGTGAATGCAGCCTGCTCCTCATTGACACCTGCCTGTCATTCCCTCCCTGTGAGACACACAACCAGTCCTACAGCAGAGACTTTACAGCTGGAGGGGAGAAAGATGGAAGCAGACCTTACCTGTCTAACTCAGCATCAACACACTCTGATGCTGGTGCTTTGCTGTACTGCACATATGCAACAAGTATTGATCATATCAGAAGTACACAGACCACCTTCTAGACCTATAACAAGAAAGTCTCTGTAACCTAAATGCTTTTGGCCTGTAAGCCTATGACTCACATGAAAGACAACATGCAGAAAAGTCTATCTGATTATAAGCTTAAGGAAGAACAGACATCCTCTATGGGAGTTTGTCTTATACTTCACACCAGAAACTATCACCTTACAGATCATTTCTGATGATTTCACTGCTTAGTTGCAGACTACCGCCCTTAAGGCTTCACTTGGTAAACAAACTGTCCATTAGATGTCTGCTGTTGACTGGTAACATTATTTTTGAATTTCAGTGAAATACAGTGATGCTCCCAGCATCTTTTTCAAGCTTTTTCTTTGTTTTACCACTGAAAACGTTGACTGTAACAATAGAACCTAAGTCTGTGAAAACACACCAAAAAAAAAAACCAACACAAAAAAAAAAAACTAGTCCAGCTTGGATGCTAACACCAAAAGCTGACAAGTACAGTGTTTAAATTTACACTGTTCTGTAATCTGCATTTTTGCAACTGTCTAAAATAAGACATTGAAATTCAATTCTGGATGCCAAAAAAATGAGAAGAAATAATTTTGAGATTAGGGCATAAGGAATCTGGGGACTTGGCCCGTCTGCCAAGAGACTTACAGTGTTAGTTCTAAGTACTCCTCAAAGATTCTCTATCCCTTTAAGCTTTCTAATATGAAAGAAAATAGATAGTTCCCATGCTTCTCATATGTGCAACTAAATCCAATTAAAGTTTGAAGTATATAAATACCTTTAGACAAAAAGATGCTGCATAAACAGAATACTTGGAAGACAAATGAACTGCAGATACGTTTCACGCCAAAAGAGAAAAGAAACGGTCAGGCTGTACTGCATTCATGTTTTTTTCTTCATAAAATTAGAATCTGAGATAAACACTGTTACCACTTTCTATATCCTATTCTGAAAAGTATACATTTTCTTCTCTATATTAGGGTAAGAAATATGCTGCTCATTTAAAAAACTTCCATAAATATTCAGCCTCCCTCTGCAGCAGTTGCCTACATACAAAAGCCCCCTCCAAACTGATGCTGCCCACACAAAATGATTACTCATTTGAACTAGAAACAGTAAAAAAGCAGTGAGTGCTATCCTTGTACCAAAACAAATTCAAAGAAGAACAAATATATATTCCTGAAATGCTGGAGGCAGCCAAAGTCCAAAATCACCCTTGCAGTCATCACATGAGAGCTTCAACTCCTAACTCCTAACTCCTTACTGACGAGGAAAGAAAACTAACTGTGGGCTGCAAGCTGAGTAACAAGGGGAGAAAGATCAGCACACATCAACTGCCCAACCAAAAGGACTGTTCTTTCCAAATGGTTCTAAGCTTTTATGAAGAATCATTCATGACAACAACGTGCTTGAGAACACGAAATGTAAAAACATTTTGCAGCCTACACCGCCTTCACTGCATAAGCTTTGGAATTTGTTTACAGATACAGCAGTTCCTCAGATGGTCTCGCATTAATGCCACATATGAACATCCTCTGCACAGCTCAGTCTGCTCCTCAGTAAACCCTGAGCAGTTTGGTTGTAATTTGAAAACACCCTAATGCTTAGCTGTAGGCTAAAGTCTTCACATACTTTTTTATCTGGTAGTTTTGTACTTTTCTTACTGCTGAATCAATCTGGAGGTACGTTTAAATAGACTACTTCCCATTGCCCATAGCAGTGAACACTTATTAGTAATTTTTTCCTGCACAAAATATTGGAGACAAAAGCACTGAAAGAACCGCTCATGCTCAAAGTTTGTTCATCTTTGCTATGGTTATTTTTACCCTTCGTATCCAACTATATATGGTGAAATTAAGACCAAATGATAAAAACTTCAGCTGTAACATAGCTTCCCCTATGCACAGCATGAAATTGAATCATTCATACCTTCAAAATAACAAAGATTGTTAGTGGATTTTCCATACACTTGAACATCCACGGTGAAGTAACCTGTAAATTCAATTGGCTTCAAGAGAACTCCTAAACATCCAGGTTAGGGATACACTCTACTTTTTCTCATCCACATACCCCAGTCAGCTCATCTCCTAAGCCTACAGAAGGCACAGTTGTTGTCTGGTTTTATTTATTTATTTATTTACCCCATCTTTCCTTTCCTGTTCCCTTTAGTTGTCGTTGTTGTTGTCGTCATTGCTTATTTTAACTCTTCTTTCTCTCCTGCTGCCATTCCAGGTTTCTTTAAAATGATTTTGGCTAATGAGAATGTGAGTCGCTGGGAGAAGACACCCCTCAGTGCAAACTTTAGTGTAATATTAAGCAACAACAGTTTCAAGAGCAACAGGAGTTAATACGCTAACTGATCTGAAATCCCTTTACCACAGTGGTATTTGATCCATCTCTGAGGTTTCCACAATTTGCTTCAGCTGCTAAGCAACAAATTAAATACGATTTGGTATATTTAAATGAATTATTCCTCCTACTGCTCTTCTGACTGAGAAAATACAATTACAAAAACACTCTTGTCACAGAGCAATAGCGCTGAGGAAAAACCCTGCGTTTCAGCAGGTGTACTAATCTAAGTTAAAAAAAAAGCTAACAACAAAACACATTTGTTTATCCTGCAGTCAAAATTAGGAAGTACAGACATTCTGGTGTCCTACCACCCATTTCCACAGTCAATAGTGACACGATACCTAGGGGGATTACAATTTTGTTTAACTTGGCCAGCTCATGGTAAAGGCAAGGCAAACATAAGATGGATAAGCAACTCTGCTTGGGTTTTTCTGTTTGAAATCTAGCAGCACATTGGGAATCCATCCCTTCTTTCCTGAGTTTCACACAACTGGACACTATTTCTGGACAAGGAAAACCAGTCTTCACTATGAATCAAGAGTGTTCCTTGCCTGGGATTAGAAGCACCACACTTCCCAGCCTTTTGGCTTCAATATACTACCAGTGTACCAAAGCAAAAAGACTTAAGGATTCACTACAGATTTCAAGTAGCAGTGTAGAAAAATCACAGTGGGCTGCTGTCATCCAGCTTGCATTCACTACAGATTCAGAAAGACAGTTTTCTGGAATGCAATAGGGATCACCCATATTGATCACTTTCAATTTAAAACACAGAATTAAGTGCCGTCAAAGGCAGGAGATAACCAATTTCAGAGAAAATACACCAAGCTTCTTTTTTACACCCTTAAAACAACTATCCTGGATATGAACTTAAAGAAACAAAGAACATCTGGTGTGTGCACAGGAGGCTTGCATTGTTACTATCAGTGTTGTGTAGCTACTGGATACAAGCCTTTTAGGACTTAGCTTGCAGTCCTAGCTGGCAAACTGGTAACAAAATTAGAGTTGAGTAACACAAGAGAAATATATTTGTGTACATCTTAATATTATTATTTTATTTTATTTTTTACACTGAAGTACAGCTGCATTCTTCATCTCAATTTCATTAATATAAACTATTTCAAATTATTTGCTATTCACTCTTATTAATAGATGAACATGACACTGCAATGACAACTCTGAGGAATATTTTATATTTCTTGTCCACAACACTGTGATGGATGTTTTTAATTTCATCTGTAATATCAAAAAACAACCTACTAAATCAGGTTGCCAGGCAAGCTTTCAATTTTTTCCCCCTTCACAATTTTAACAAACAATAGATTAACAAAACTGAATTTCTTCAAACACAAATACATCAAACCTCATTCCTTCACCTCCTGTTCAAATTGTATCTTCCAAGGAAAGACTTAAATATAAAAGTAGTAGGAAAGAAGCTTAGTGTGATCTCTTTACTTATGCTGAAAAATCCAAATATTAACTGTACTGATCAAAATATGTCAATAGTTGCATTTGAAATATGTAGCTATAAAGCAGATTTCACTGCAGATACATTCTAACTGTACCATTATTTTTGAAATATCTGCCCTTTTTTGACATCCTTTCAATACAAGTAATGCCTTTGAAAGCTGATGGTATTTGCATCCCTGAAACAGAGGGATTAATTCCTTTATAAAACAGATTCAGTACACGTAGTATAGACTGACAGTCTACTGGGAGGACATCCTCGAAGACCAACACAGGCTAATACCATGCAAAGCATCTACACGCCTACTGCTAGTGCTGCTACTATCAGGCTTACTGCTACACAGCTCTTCAGCACCAGTTGCTTCTCAGCACTATAAAGATCAAAATTAAAATACAAATGCTTCTTTTCCCTTAGAAAAATAGGCCATATTTTTTTAGATCCAAAGACAAATATTAAGAAGTCCCATCTTTGGGGTCCGTTCTTGTAAGCGTTCAAGACTCATTCCCACAGAGATGTGGGCAGGCCTCATGTTGGCCTGATTTCTTACATCTGAGTGGAGCAGGAAGCTGGGCTTGATAAACCATACTCCCTAAACATCACATCCACGGTTTTATGGAAGAAATTAATATAGCTACAAGGTTAAGAAGAATAGATGAAAACAGATACAGAAAATTGAACCTGATTTTCTAAGAATTAGCAGACTACCTGCCCTTAAACTAGTGGTATTTAATACAAAATGAAATAGGAAGGAAGCTTGGGAATTACCACTAAAACAAAATGAATCCTTTCATTTGAAGCAGATAACTAAAACCACTCCTGATGCTAAACTAAGGGATTGTTTTGTGAAAAGAGTGCCATACAAAAACCCTCCCCCGCCCATCAACTTTTTAATATAAACTTCATATTTGTTCTCCTTGAAAAACAAACGATCAAACAAGTCTGACTGAAATGGCATTAGATTACTGATAATTACGCACACAAACTGCTTATTTGATTTAGAACAGTCTCCTTCAACTGCTTACAGAACTGACAGCAAAAAGTCTTACTGCATTTTAAATGCCACCCTTAATGCCTATTTTATTCCAAACTCCCTCACACCCACAGCTCATCAACAAAGCTTCCCCATCTATAATGCTGCACTTACAATGAAGAAGCTAATTTAAGGAACTCTCAGACTTGGACAATTCTAGCTTGGAAAAAGCATATTTGCCATAATTATTTTATTGTGGAACAATCTGAATTTAAGAATAAGGATTGTTTATTTCTGTAATTTGAGGAACAATATTACAATTGCATAGAATTCTCACCATATTTCTAACAGAAGACCAACAAATACTCATCATCATCCGTTACCAAACCCACAGGGATGCCTAATTTTCTTAATCCGCTGGTGTAAAACTAAGGAAGCTGTGATTGAAAACAGACAGGAGAAAAGGCTGCGTCCTGACAAAGAAACCGCAGTGGTCTTCTGACTACTGTAGCCCACTCATTTTTATAAGAAGCCTGATTCTATTGAAATTGCAAAGCTCCCATAATTTCCTAAGCGCAGAAATACATTTTAAGAGAATCTGCAGTAAAGTTTTGCTAAACTTTGCAGTAACTCGATAGTCACTTCTCTTTTTTTTAAGCAGCAAAGACAGTATTCCTGCAGTTTCCTCCCCTAGTTTTCCACCCCTGCCATAAAGGCTAAGAACTAACAAGAGATGAAAATTAATCCAAGTTAGAAGTAAACTATCAAAAGGAAAAAACAGAAAAACCTCGGATAAGTACCTAATCCAGTTTATCCTAAGACCCTAGATCTGCAGGTTGATGTGATATGCAGGTGCTGCACAATGAAATTGATACCACAAGACTTTTTTTTTGACAACTTATACTCTTTCAAGTGTATTCCTGAAACTCATTGAGCCGACAGGATAAAAAGAAATCCATATCAAAAACATTCCTTTTAAAACTATGGACATTAACAAGACACAAAGACAAGGTTCCTGCCTCAGTTTCAGAATATCAATGAGGTAAGAACTTCACACAACACGGTATTAGCCTAGCCGTGAAGTTTCAGATGTTCTCAAAACCAGGCACTGCTGAGGCCTTGTGTAGATTGTTAGCTTGTTTAGCCAAGCAAAACGTACGGTACCGAAGCTTCATACCCACACTTAAATAACTGGCTCCACAGAATCTTGTGTTGCTATCTTTAAGACAAAGAACATCTCTAAGAATGAAAGCCGAAAGCCTGACTGATATTCAAAATTACAGGATAAATAAAAAAAGGCTAACAAGATGTTGGTCTGCCTAGATGCTTCTGTGAATAAAACAAATACAGACCATAAGAAGCTCTTAGTGACATCTATACATCACTCAGATCTACATAGGATTTCTAAACTCGAGTTGAAGTTTAACCTAATTCTGTATCCCATCTCCCTCCTCTCATATTTTTAGAAGACTAATTAAATTCATGTGTTTTCCCTTTCTTAAGTGGCCCTGTGGCTTAGGATGGTTAGCACTTTGATCCTCTGCATTCATTGTATTTTTCCCCCCCTTCTTTCTCTGCTTATGTACTCCTCCAACTTTCTGTTTTCAGTTACTTTTTCCCCCAAAACAATTATATTTGTATATAGGATATTGTTTCCCATAAGGCATTTTCCTTTCCCTTACCATTTCTCTCTGTTTATTCTCAAATGTATACTGCAGGATGTTAGAGCTTTCTTCTAAAACTCCCTTGCCTTTTCTACACACACCAGAATTATCTTTTGCCCATTTTCTAGCTCACAGATTCAGTTCTCTCCCCTCTCCCCCCCCCAATACAACTTCTGGCCTTTAATCCCTCTCCGCTGTCCTATTAACATAATCCCTTCCCTGTATGTAACACTCTATATAATAAAAGCACCATATGAACATCCATAATTACAGAAAAACCTTGAGAATATTCCTGCCAAAATCAAAGGGGTCAGGGACTTAAAAGAATAGCTTAAGAGAAAACTGTGGCTTTTGTTTTGTTTTTTAAAGCTACAAGTTTTCAAGTTGCATCCAAATGTAATCCATTCCTTTCTAAATTCACAAGACTCTCTAAATTTGCACATAAGACTGGTTTTAATAGGCTGGTTTAAAACAAAAAGCCCACTCTCCACACCCTGGATGATAGCTTTATTATGTTCCCACTAAATGCAGTGGTAATTCCACATCGACTTACAGTGAAAGCACAAGAGCATTTTAAAACTAACAGCATTTTTGTTTGGAAAGGTAATTTCTCAAGTCCTACACATCCATACATGCACTGAGTTAGCTAACTTCTCTCCTGAGTGTAACATAGGTAGCATAACATAAAAACTGCAGGTGTGTGGGAGGTGTTAACAATTTTGAACAAACAAAAAGATATTTTTTAAAACTATGCATCATAAGGAACTCAAAAATTCCTACAGCAAATTTTACACAACCATCGACCTTGAAATTATACTCATTATTTCAAACTTAAACATTTATCACCTTTACATTCTGGAATGCACCAGTCAAAACATGATTCCTTTGCCATCCTCTTGACCTTGCTACAAATGTTAGTTTTCAGGGTAAATTTCTGCTGCTATGAAACACAGTTTTCTGCTTACTTACAATAGGTTGAACTGATGCTCTGTAAAAGTAAGCAAAGGACAACACATTTATCAGCATTCCTACCTTTAAACTATTTAAAAAACGAAAAGCCTCATGTTTAATATTGTGAACTAAAATAACAGAAATAAAATTATGTATTATAATTTCTAGCAATTAGGGAAAAAAAAAAAAATCCAAGCAAAAATCTTTAATTTACAACTTGCATTATGGTCTGTTACAATGATTAAGTTGTCTTCCACATACTTACATCAAAGTGCCCTGCCAATGCGAAGAAGTAGAGTTTGACACCTGCTTCAAGAGTTTCTAATGCATACGCATATCTGCATACACTGGAAAGAGTCCAGCACTCTCCTTCATCACACACTAAATACTTACCTTTACCACAAGAAGAGAACAAAACATTTTAAGTACAAGTTCACATATCAAGCAGAGAGAGAAATGACAGGACCTATCAACAGCAACTTACTTCCCAACTTACGCTACCGTGTCTTGCCCAAACCACATACTTTCTCAGCAAAAAAATACAGTAATTCAGCAGAAAAGAATGAAAAGGAGAAAGGTGAAATGAGGGGAAAAAAAAATAAGACAAAATAAGGACAACGTAAGATAGCAACAACTAAGAATTTGTACTACTGTGTTGCTTACATCTGTTCTACTTTTTAATCTAAATGCCCACTCAGAAAAGCAGAAATCAACATTTCATCACTTGTCTGCTAACACATGCCGTAAACTTTTGTCAATTTTAATGTTGGGAGGAGAGTTATTTTTACAAGAATGAAGAAAAATTGCATTCGAGGGTGAGTTAAAGCAGCCTGTTCGCATGGCATACTATTTCTTATTACCTCCAGCAGCAGCTATTGTCTTTCTTTTATGGCCATCTTCAAAAAATCCCATTAAGAAAACTGCACTCTTGAGATCGGAACACAGCTTTTGAAGTTGCTTAACCAGCAAATGAATGCAACTCCCATCCCAAGCAGTAATGTGTACTACAGAGGTCAGCAGAGGATGGACTGAAACATTCACTCCAATTAGTCTGTTGTACCTGAAGTTCAAAATGTTCTACAGAATATCCATAATAAATGTGCCACAACAGAACATCAAAGCAACTGCAGGTTTTTCTACTCTAAAAATGCAGCAGTCACACAACATCTGCAGAGATCTTTCAAAGAGTAGCCATCAATCTGAAGGGCCTTTAATACCAGACTGAAGTATGTTATTGAGTTAATTCCTTGCAGATAAGGCTCTCTTCACAAAAAAAAGTATCTGGGGCCACCCTGGGCTGGCAGATGGCAAAGGCAAGAAAAGCACTGAGTGACATCCTCCAGGGGAAGCACATTGCTGCCCTTCAGAAAAGCTAAACTTCAGGTCCTTTTCATTCCCAGCACAGACTGTGAGGCCAGTGCTTCCCTGTAATGCAGGTGAGCACAGAGGTACTGTGCATAGGGCAGGGCCACACAAACCAAGTTGGTGTTACACCAACTGCAGTACACTGACTGCTCAAGAGCTCCAAGGAAAAGGGACTGAAAACCAATGCCTTATGAAGATATTCACTCCATGTTCTTAGCAGCTGACTTACAGAAATGGAGGTTTACAGCAAAACACAAGACTCAGGGAGACAAGATTACAGATAACACACACTGGAAAAAATGGAACAGCACTACTAAGTGTTGAATTCTCCACTCAGAGCTTTTCTATTGCCTACAGGAACAGATCACTTTCATAAACTCATCCTCCTCTGCAAGTGGAAGGAAAATAGTGCAAACTGAAGCTTCATCCATCCAGGAAGGAACACAATCTTTCTGACTGTGGGTGATAAAGATACGTTTGAAATCACCAGTCAAATACAATTCTGCATTCTTACAGCTCTGATTTCCCTGCAAAACTATGATACCACAGTTACTGCTCTACTTTTATTATCTGTCCCCAAAGAGCATTCAAGATCATTAATATTATATAAATAATATTAATTCAATATTAATAGAACAAACTTAAATTGACCAAAATGCATCAAAGAACTTTGCTTCACTCGATACTGAAATGCCGTGAAAAGGAAAAAATACTGGTGTCTATTTTGAGGTAGCAAAAATACCTTGTTTTGCCATGAAATGCACTGAGAACTAAGAACCACTCCATTTACTCAGATATAACTGTGTCATCTCTCCTTTAGCAAAGACATTCTTCAGTACTGCATATACAGCTTTACTCTCACACATACTCACGCACACACAAAAATCAAGCAACTCTGCATTAAAGTTAGATCTTACTTAAGCCTCAGATCTAATAAAACACATAGCATATATGTGTGCAGACAGCAGAAAACAAAGCAAACTCAGTAGCCTCAGCCTCATCTTATGCTTGGCCTTCCAGACTTCCCACATGCTGTAACACAGAGACAGAATAACCCAGAAATAGACAGATGAAAATGAAGAGATGTATCTTTTCTAGATTTCATCTGTCATATTCAAACTACAAGCAAGCTTATTTATCCACTAACGATGAACACAACTGTTTACACTCATTTAAAAAACAAATCAAATGTCCTTATCTTCCATTATAAAATATGACCAGGAGATAGGGATGCCCACCTTTGACATTTGATCTGTCTCCTTCAAAACTCAGATTTCTTCCTTGGTTTCCTGGGAGCCCAGAATCATAACTCCTACCTCCAGGAGGAAGATTCAATTTCAAAGATGCTACAAGCAAACAAATCAGGATGCTATTCACCTTCCCAATGCAGTTATTCTACTACCCACAAAACAATTCAAGATTCACAAAAGCAAGCATTATTACCCTGTGACTCAGTAGTTGGGATGCACAGTCTATCACCCAGAGAGTCCTTCTGTATTTCATTTATTAACTGTTTAAAACTCTTTGTTATTAGAAATATAATAAATGAAAATATAAATGTTCCCAACTCAGAACACAGGCAGCATCCTCAAAGAAATATATATTCTCAGGATGTTGGACATCGTTCTTTGCATTTTATTTGTTAGAAAAAAAGAATGAACAAAAAAAAAAAAAAAAAAAAAAAAAAAAAAAAAAAAAAAGTAGGTAGTAAACAGGACAGAATACCAAGGACCAATGACCTACCTGACAATTTTCAGCTAGAATTCAAAGCAGCAAGCAGCAAGCACTCTTTCTAGACAGTCAGGTCCAACAACATTTACAGTCAAGTACAGTTCCCTTACTACAGCAACCTTACTCTTTTGTTCTTGAAGAATAACGTCCCTGAAGTTTTTCTCCCTCCATGAACACTGGTGGGCAGGTTCAACCTCTACTGCCATACCACCAGCATCCACCCTTGACATCATGGGCCAATGTAATAAAATAGGAGGCATTTCTTTTGGAGCAGTCTTCATATTAAGTTCGCCTTGGACAGAGTCAAATATCTGCTGATCCACCCAATTCACACAGCAGCTAACTGTATTTAATAGACAAATTTCCTTTTTTAGAGTAGCCATTGAGAACAGAATATGTATTTTTAAAAAGTCCCTGCAGCTGCACAAATAGAAAACAGCATCAGCAATACTTTCACTTTTTAAGCAGGCAAGAAGCTTTTCTCCCCACTAACAAACTTTCAGTAACTTTGGGCAACAAGTGAACTGAAGCACTAAGATCACAGTTACATCCATACAGCAAAAAAAAGCCCACAGTGTTTGTAACAGAAAGAACATGATTACATCAGTAATTGCCATTGTTTTGATCAATTAAATCTGGAAATTAAGTTGTGACTGAATAGTTTTAAGACTTAGTAAGTGATACGTAGATATGTTTCATCTCAAAATACAATTATTGTACCAAAAAATTAACACATTCACTACTGTGGGACCACACCACGTGCCAGTTCTGAGCTTTCTTTAAGTTTAAATCAAAAGGCAAGTAATCCACCCACACCTCTAAGCAGCACAATTATTGTCATCGCATTCAAATGCACTGTTGTCTGTTTCCTGCATCCCACAATGAGCTGGACATGCCATTTTCTTTCTACAAAACTCTACCAAACTGCATTTCAACATTACTATAGTCTTACAGATAAAAGGCTCTGACAATATATTTTTCTGAAGTGTCGCTTCTGAACTGAAGTACTATTCCCAAGGACTATTCCCAAGGTGATTCAGGCTTCTCCAGTCCCTTCAACAACAATGTCCAAAGGGTTCCTAAAACTGCAACGTGAAATCAAAGCCATCTATCAATTATTCTGCAATTGAAGCTTAGAGCTAGCTGAGTATTCTAAAGGTATTGCTAACAGACGTGCCTTGGGGTCTAAAATGACATTAATGTCTTGAAAATTAGTACAAAAGACTAACCTTCAAAAACAGCTTATATAAAAGTTGCAAGACACGTAGGAAAAGCTTGTTGTTGCAAGTCAGAGAGACTTGCAGGAAATAAACCAATATTAGAAACTCCTGGAGTACACACTTCGAAAGCATTAAATTGTCTATCTTCTATCAGAATGCCCTAAATACTAGTCAGAGAAAAAGTTCAATTGCTATCAAGATCAACATTAAGAAAAACGATAGGCATGCAGAAATAGATGCATTCATTGAGGTGTCCAAGCATTGAACTACACTGATTGACACAAAATAGCTGCTTCAAAGTATAACACGCTGTGCCATATTAAGTAAAGACACTCAAAGGGACGGTCCACGAGTTTCAATAGAGTAGCACATTGGTAACCAATCAGGGAGCGAGACAGTGAACTCACAAAGATCCCCAGAGTTCAACACAATCCGTGAAAACGTTAGTGCTTCAGGAGTCCAATATGGCAGATGTTGACAACCACTTCACTTAATTCAACTTTAGAAGTGAGCTGGATATAAAAGGCATCAGTCTAGGACTGAGGAGTCATAAGGTCTTCTCCTTCAACCTAACATTGCTACCATCAACTCTTTTCATGAATGCTGCCAGTATTTGTAAAGGGTTGTGAAGCCCCTCTTACCTTTCAAGCAGATTGTGGAGATAACTGTGCAGAAGTAACATAAACTAGTCCAGAGCTTAGACACGTATTTTAATTCCAGAATGATGAATGCACGTTTTTACCTGCAAAGTTGCCTCAGGTACAGAACAGAGTTCCAGCTGTCCTCCAACAAGAAAAAGTAGAAGAAACTAACCTTTCTGCTATTTTTCTTTTTTTCTAAACAGAAAAACAAAATCATTTTAGTAGTTAGAAATCAAATGAATCTTTAAAAAGCCACAGATAATCTCCCACATCACAGCTAGCAGAAAGCACACCATTTTGGGACTGTATGACACAGAACCTCTCCCCCGTTAGGAAATGTACTGAAAGGCAATTCCCTGAAGTTAATTCCCGCAGGGATAGAGAACCCCTTTTAAAACTCAGATTTTATGTTTTAAATAGATGACTAAAAGCTGGTTAGAACTGCAGTCCTCGTCCCTGATGAGGCTTCCAAGGAAATAGCAAACTCAGCTTGTCATTTTGTTAATTTTTTGTTAATCATAGCCTTCTTCTTTAATATCAACAAAAGGTCAAACCAGCTGAGCATAAAAGACCTCTCTAAGCACTTCTGCGCATGCATTCAATGGCCAGTGGCTGAACAAGATTTAACAAGTTAAGCAATTCCTTTTTTCACTGTACAGCTGAGTCTGCATGCCATTTTTACAAAAGCTGACTGAACTACTTAAGTTCACATCCATTATCAAATTATAAAGTATTTGCCATTTGCCTAAAAAGTTCTTAGAATTTCTTGAGAAGCCATGCCAGAACCGCTGCAGGGGGTGCTGTGATATTGCATGACAACCATCTGTGGAAAACTGCTCTCTGCTACCAACAACGGCTCTTCAGCAGTGACGCTGCCTGCCTTGTACAGCTGGCTGGATCTGTGACCTACCAGAACCTGCATCACCATCCTGAACATGGCTGAAGGTACAAGTTCATGGATACTCAAAACACAAACAGCATCACACTGCAGAAATACAGCTGACAAATGCGATTTTAGCTAATTCGTGATCATTACTTTGGAGATGGCTGATCTCATTGCAGCCTTTCAGTACCTAAAGGGAGCCTATAAACAAAGGGGAGTCAACTCTTTGTAAGGGTAGATAATAGCAAGACAAGGGGAAATGATTTTAAGTTGAAGGAAGGAAGATTTAGGTTGGGTGTCGGGAGGAAGTCCTTTACTGTGAGTGGTGAGGTGCTGGAACAGGCTTCTCAGAGAGGCTGTAGATGCTCTGACCCTGGAGGTGTTCAAGGCCAGGTTGGATGGGGCGCTGAGCAGCCTGGTCTAGTATTCAATATGGAGACTGGTAGCCCTGCCTGCAGCAGGGGGGATTGGAGCTTGGTGATCCTTGAGGTCCCTTCCAACCCAAGCTATTCTATGGCAAATAGGCGCTGCTGCACAAGATGCTGTAGCATGTTATTTAAGACAAGCAACCATCAGAAAAGTACCACAGCATCAACCAAACTTTCAGTTTTCAATAACACGTCCGTCTATTTCAGATGCTCTGATACTAAATAAAAGAAATAACTTGAAAGAAGAATTCCCTCAGAAGAGGACCCCCACACTCCTGTACTTTACACCACTGATGTTCTTTGAACTTTGCTAGACTGACCTAGGAGGTTTTCTCTTCAAACATCAGTTTTCATCCACGGCTGCTTTCAAATCAGTGAACCCCAGGCTACAAGTCAGAGCCATAGCCAACATATTGTTTTAAGAGTTTCTCTCATTATCCCACTGATTTGTTCCATTTTGTATGAAACAATTCATTACGTCAAACTGTCAGGCAATGACTAAAATTACAAAATTCACTTCAGATGCAGAAGACTGAGAATAGCTCACTCCAATGAATATTAATTTATTTGAGCAGTCATCTCTGATGGGAAAGAGTAAAGTTCAAAGCATTGGTTTAAAGCAAATAAAGCAAGGCTGTTAAGCTGGCTATGTGTATTCAAGAGAAACAGTCTAACAGCGGATGATAGATACATACTCAAAGACAAACACAGGTACATTGCATAGAAGCAGGGCAAATTTCTCCGTTCCCTTCTCCTTGTAAAAAGGTACTAATTCAACAGATTGTCACTTTCCAAATGCAGCTTTTTCTCCCCTTTCACATCAGCTGCTGAACAGCACAAATTCATGTCTATTTTATAGCTTTCTAATTGCCATTTGTTTGATCAGCTCTTCGTTTCCTGCAGGAAATTCTTCCGATCTTTGCAGTTGCCCTAAGAATTCTGCCCTATCTTTTGTATCACTCTCTACAATCCTGTGGATTATTTTTTTTTCCAAAACCAATTGATGGTTAATTACATGCTTTGAATAGCAGAAACAAATTACAGAATTTGTATACCCTTGTATAGAATGACATTTCCTTCGCGATGCTTTTTCTCCACTTCTGATTACAGCTATAAATTGGGTATTGGATACCTCAGCAATCTGCAGTGATGATGAAACGTTCTTGTAATTAAAAGATATAACTAACGCTATAAAGAGATATAAGTGGTTTCTGCCTCCAAAAAACAGTCCTCCATACATCAGTGCTCAGTTTTACCTGTCATCCTGCTGCCCTTCCACACAGCTTACTGAGACTTCTCCAGTGACCTTTCCAGTATTTCTGAACGTGATTAAACAACTTTTGAGTAAGTTGCTTTTATAAATCAACTTCCAGAGATCATTAATATTAAACAGCCCCCAATTTAAGGCAAAACCTTCTGCCTATAAGAACGTAATATTTATTTCCATTATTTCCTCTAAGCGGCTGTGACCCACAACAATACTTTACCCGTTACCTCACTGCTTCCTTATTTAATTGCCAGGTATGAAGAGCCTTCACATACACCTCCAAAAGTCATAATACACAAGAAAGGACAACATTAAAATGCAATTAGAACAGCAGCTGCTATGCCATTAGTGCAAACAAAACTCCTACCAGATCAGCGAGGCACAACTGTCTCTGTCACCAACAGCAGTTAGTACTGCCAAGCGTGCCACCAGTCTGCTACCATCACCTACTTCTAGCTACAGGACCTTGCAGCTTTAAGTGATGAAAATCATGTGGGCAATGCTGTTTTCTTTAAGAGCTCCCAAGAACTTTCAAATTTGAAGAGATCACTTACAGAATATTTCTTGGAAGCTACCCTTCAGTAGCTTTATATTATATTGACCAATTTCTACATTGAGGGTCTCCATATTTAGGAAAACAAGAGCCAGAGAGAAAACAGATTTTATTAATACTCCCAGTAAATAGATGCAGCTTACCACACAGCAGGAAAAAAAAGGGGGAGGGGGGTGGAAAGACACTAAAAATATCCTAACTGTAAGAAATGCATCAACAGCATTTAATGCCTTTTATTAGATGTTGAAAAACCACCTGGGTTTCGAAAAGATTTCTGTTTCCTAATAAGCTTTAAATGTCAGATAGTTGTGGCATTCATAATAATCTACTCCTGTGTGGAGTCTACTGTCTGAAGACTAAAATTCATGTCACAGCCACTGCTTTTAACTAAAGAGTCGATCAATGGTCAGATAGAAACTCACTGAAAACCATCCATTATTTCTGCTATTAAGTATTTTGTTAAAAATGTAACTTTTACTGCTATTCTATACCAGTTATCTGGGATAAAAAATTACCAGAAAGAGACAATATCCTGGGCAAGTTAACACTTAATTCAGCTTCCACCCCCAAGCACCTACATTAGGAAACATATTTTTAGAGATGTGCATACTTTTGATGACATTCTGCATTTTAACTGATTTTAAACCATTTCAGAGGATTAAGGAATCCAACACTAAAGATATGAGAGTTTCTAACAATGCTAATTAGTTTATTTTCCTGGAAGCCTGTAATTAATATCTTGTTGCCTCTCCAAGACGTTCATTGTTCAGCTGGTGTTACAAGATGTGGGTCACGGCGCAGTGGAAGCACTTGAGTAGCTTGAAGAGGTTACACAGCAGGTTTCCAACCTCCAAAGAAAAGGCACCGCAGAACAAGAAAAAACTGTTTGCAAAGAGATCTGAAATAAGCACAGCAATCTAAGCCGTTCTGTTCTCCAGTTCCATCCTGCATCTCGTTTTCTTTGAAACCAAGTCTGATAAATATGAAACACATAGCTTGTCATCTCTGTCAGATGACCTCAGGATTCCTCCCCAAAAACTTCAGAGACTGATTCACAGATGTACTGGAACACAGAACTCCTATTGCAATCTGGCGCCTTGGTATCGCTGGGAATCCGGGACATAGTCCAGAAAACCAAGAAGTGGAAAAGAGGTATTACCACCCTTGCAGCAGTCAGAGACTCCAAGGTGACAGAAAAAGCAAAGCATGAGTAATAAAAGATGCTCTACCCTCCAAGCAGCAAAATTAAATAGAGTTCATTAAGATGCCTCAGACATACCAGCAGGTTAGAAAAAGCTCAAGTCAGAAGGCAGTAACATGAACCTGATAAGACTTCCATCACGATACCTCTTTTCAGCAGCCAAAGAGCATGGGAAGAGAAGAAAAAAATTGTTTTCTTTCAAATTGTATTTCCCTTAGACAATGGAGCCTCATATTCTAGTTCTGTCCTCTGTCTGATAAGTATCTGGAATGCTGCTGGTTCTTTTTTCCCTCTAAACTGCAGACTTACAAATCTCGGTGGATGAGAAGTGACTGTATGTGCAAGTGAGCTGACAGCAATTTAAGAGTGCTAAAAAAAATTATGGAAAAACTAGAACAAGCGGGAATATATGCACCAGAAAACACTGGGTATGAGACAAAGTACACCCATCGTGGAAAAAAAGAGCTAGGAAAATGCTTGGGAAGGGAAAAGAAAGTAGGACAAAGCATTAAAACACAGAGAAACACATTTTGTTATCTACTGTAAGGAATGAAGAACCAACATGAAGGAAAACTGAAATAATGAGGTAAGGTTTAGTACACCTTAGCCCAGCTTTTTAAGGAAATTAGTCTAACGTGGGAAGCATTGGGGAAGGCTGGGGGTCCCCCATGTGTTTCCATATAGCTTGGAAAATGGCTGGTTGAATTCAAACAGCTCTGACAGAAAGGTGGGAGGTTTCAAAGATAACTGCTTAAGAAAACGTTAAGTTTGTGAGACAAAGATGCTATGAGTATCCTGACCGAGGAAAGGCTGCCGTGTGCGTTAAGACCTTATTAGACACTGCACGATCCGCCAAAAACACAAGACTGTAAATGTTTTAAACAAAGAAAAATACCAACAAAACATCAGAGCTCACAAACACCCACGTGATTTAGGGGAGAGAAAGAAGCCCTATTTCTACTGCTGAAGGAACTATTTTAAAACACTTCTCTCTTTCACCTGGGAAACAAGGAAGGCTCGACAGCAGCTGTTGTAGCATTCACCACCACAAGCAGTCGGCACCAGGTGTCAAACAACTCATTGCAAAGGCAAGAATGCTGCAGAAAGTGGGGCGTTTACATCTCTCTTTGGAGAAATCAGAGTAAGAGAGGCAAAGCGACCTCAAGGAGAAAAGAGGTGGAAAGAGTGGAACGGAATAGAAGCCATCCCAGATCTTCCACCCACCACTGCAGGCTGCCTTCGTTCAGAACCAGCAGCATCATCTTCCAGCACAAAACACAGCACGGTTTTGAGAAGGTGATTAAAATAGAACATCCATGCAGTGTACAATAAGCAGGGAGACTTGTCCTTATAAACTGTGTTGCTCTTGATTTGATACTGATCAACCCCTAATTGAATCCAAAAACACCCAATTAGCAATTGCTAAGGGTTAACACAGGATCGAGGCAGAAATAACAAGTGGCAATTCCTCAACTTTTTCAACAAAACTAGATTTTAGATGGGCCACGTATCTTATCCTTCTACATTTCTTTTCTTTCCCTGTAATTAAAGCATAATCAGGTCAGCATTTCATACTCAAAATCAGATGTCGTATCTGACTGCTAGCTGAAAATTCATCTTCTCTATAATTTAAGCAAATAGAAACTTCAGCCAAGCGCTGCCTGTATCCTCACATGCTTACTGCCCTGATGGTACCAGAAAGGCAACTCATTTAAAGCAGCCAGCGATTTTCATAGGCTCTATAATGAAAACATCCAGAATCAGCAATGATTAAATATTACTGGTGAGCTATCGGGGATGCTGGGACACAACACAGCTTAACGTGCTTAAGCAAACTAGCACAGCTTCATCAGCTGCACGTTCAGAACTGAAGATAACAGAGCAGAATTAGGCATTTTCAACGCAGTTCTGCAGATAGAGCATCGCAGATCGACCCCGAAGCACTCGGAGGCGCACGTTCCAACTTCAGGCAGTACCCTGCATCTGCACGCCAAGGAAAAAGGAATGTGCTCATATGGAATCGGTTAATGATGGCACCGACAAACCGGCGGCAGAGGAGGATCCACTTCTGACAGCGCTGAGCGATGGGCACGGCGTGCCGCGCGGCTTCCCGTGCACACCCATCATCCCCATCGATAGGTGCGAGCGGACAGCGGTTCGCAGCCGCACGAGTTCACGGCAGCCCGGTTCAGTCCTCACGGCCGCAAACAAAGGAACGGGCTCGGGGTTGGAAACGCGGGGCTTCACCTGCAGCCCCGACCCCGGCATACAAAGAGGAGGCACGGCTGGGCTCGTAACACACGGCGAACACGGGAGCGAGGCACGACAGCGGAACGACAGCCGCCTTTTCTATTAGCCCCTCGCATCTATCTCTTCCATATCAATTGCTAACAGCGGCCAAGTTCCGCCGCGCACGCACAGCACTTGTTCGAGAGCGGGCAGCGAAGCAGCCCCGAGCGCCGCCGGCCGCGCCGCAGCCGGATGTCACCCCGGGGCCGCTCCGGCCCCAAACCACGCAGCGCGGCCGCGGGCAGCGCTCCCCGCGAGCCCGGAGCCAACGCAGCCCCGGCCGCCCCCTCCCTCCGCCCGCGGGGTGCCGAGGGGCGCGGCGCTGGGAGAGCTGGAAGCCCCGGGCCTGCGGCCGCCCGGACCCCCCGCTCCCCGCACCTGCCCGCGCTGACGTCACCGGCCGCACCGGGCGGCGGAGCGGCACCTGGCCGCGGGCAGCACCCCCACCGCCCGCGCGGCGCTTACCGGCTGCTCCCTCGCGACGCCCCCGCCGGGTGCCGCCGCTTCAAACGGCCGCGGCCATTCCGCGCGCGCGCACCGCCGCCGAGGAGAGGTGGGCGTGAGGGAGGGCCCCGGCCCGCCGCCGCCGCGAGGGATGCGGCGGGGGCGCGGAGAGACCCGAAGCCTTCACAATAGGCACGGGGCAGCGCGTGCGGGAGGAGGGGCCTGAGCCGGGGCGGGCGGCAGGCGGGAGGCAGGGCTGTTTACCCGGCGGCCGGAGCGAGCCGCCCCCGCCCGCCGCTCGGGCTGCTCCACGCACCGCCGCCCCCCGTCCCCACCGCGCCAGGGAGGCGAGCTCACCGCGCTGCCCCCTCCCCCCCCCCACGGGCGACAGGTGGTACGATCCGGCCCGTCGCCTTCCCCCCCCCGCAAGCAGCCAGGGTGGGCGGTACCGTCCATTGTGACGTATCAGAAGCCGGCTGCTGACGGCCAATCACTACCGGGGGGCGGGGCGTCCCGTGCTCGCGGCCGTCCCCTGGTGACGGCGGCAGCGGCCCGCCGCCCCTTCCCAGTGCCGGGGACGGTCCCCTGTGAGCGTGGCGGCGCGGTGACCTGCGGGCTGCTCCGCCTGCCGCGGCGTAGCAGAGAATAAGCAGCAGGCCGCCCGTAGCGAGCGGCAGTACCGAAATCCCCATCCTCCCGACTCCAGCCGTCGCACAACCCCTCCCCTCCCAGGCTGCTGGGCCGGGCCGCGCCGCATGCCGGGTTTTGTAGTCCCGCCCGCCGGTCCTGGAAGATTAAGAATAGAGAGCAGAAAAAAGAGACTAAACCCGCCCCGGACACCTGTATATTCCATAAAGCACCGTACTCTGTACTGTAAAGCGTAGTTAGTGTTTTTACTGAGATAACTTTTATTGTGTCATTCCACCCAACTCGCTCTCTGGGTAAGACCCACGACGGGAGCCACGTAGCTGCCAGGACCCGCCCGTCCCCGCCACCCCCGCGCCAAGATGTCGGCGGCCATCGCCGCGCTCGCTTCCTACGGCGGCTCCGACTCGGAGCCCGATTCCGAACCCGAAGCCGATGCCGGCCCGCAGCGCGCCGTCGTACTCGCCAGCCGTGACGCCGTGCTGCACCTCCGGCCGCCGCCCGCCGCCCCCCCGGCCCTGCCCGTGGACGCGGCCCCGGAAGTGGCGGTGAAGGTACGGGAGCGGGCGGGGGCTGAACCCACCTTCGGGGTCTCGGTTAGAGGGCGGGGAGGTGTCGGGGTGTTGCTGTCTGTGTGTGGCGCTGAGAGCTTGCCCGGCTCTCCCTCTGGGTTTTTTTTTGTCTAATTCTTTAGGATTAGGAAGCTGTAGGCGGTGAAGGAGCGCTGTTGGGAGTGCGGCTCGTAATCGCAGAGTTTGAGAAAAACAGCGAGTGGGGGGGAAAGGAGTTACAGCTCATGAGTATCACTTCACTTGTGCAAGTGCTGTTTTGGCACAAATAAGGGCCAAGGAGTCCTGAGTGCATGGCTAGGTAATACACAAGGGACTGGAAATGCATAAGAAAATATAGTGATAAGGGGGGAGGCTGAGGGGTTAGTCACATCATGTGAATGGCCGCCACACGCAAGTGCAGTTCTGGCTACTGAGAATGTCAGTCTTCAGTATCCAGATTCCTTACACTGATCCTAATCGTTGTACCTGTTCCTGCTTGAGAGTTATATCTTAACTTGCACAGACTTCAGACTTTACGTTAAAGACAAATGAGTTCTTCACTCTGTTAGCAAGGCATAGTGGTTAGCTCAATCAGTGACAGTATTTTCTGGTATAGGCTTTGTGTGTATGTGTGTGTATGTGTTACTTTGCTTATCAAATAGCCCTAAGGTGTGCAGGTTTGGACGCCTCATGGGGCATAAAGAGGACATAGAAGGATGTAGAAGAACACGAAAGTATTAGAGACTGTCCAGAGGAGGGCTGCAAAGGTGGGGGGTATGTATGGCAGGGTACATGGGGAGGGGCTAAGGTCCCTTGTTTCATTAAGCCCAGAGCAAAGAAGGCTGTGGGGAGGCCTCATGGCAGCCTACAGCTCCTCAAACAGAACTCATCTGAAAAGTGGCTCTGTAGAAGAACAGCATGGTTGAGTGAAGTTCATGCTGCTTTGTGAGGGTTTAGGGAGCAGGCCAAAACTGGGTGAGAGACGACTGAGGTGAAAAGTGTGAGTGTGACCTTTGATGGCAGAGGGGATTGAACTCATTGCCTCTTCCAGTATATGAACTCTAAGCTAATAGGTAGGAGCCAGTTTTAAAACAAGGGGTGCAGCTCTTCAAGTGGCATTTAGTAGGGTTAATCCAAAGCCAAGGAATACTGTCTGTGCCAGAAGTTTACGTTATTGTAAGTAGAGCCTGGACAAGTGCTTGGAGGAGATTTGATGAAGGAAGGGGTGTTAGTAAATACACAGATTGCATCAGGCTTACAAGTGTTCTGCACTGCAAATAGTTGGAGACTGGGAGGGTGCAGAAAAAGTGTCCTCTATATCTGCCCTGTTCTTGCTCTCCTGGAGGTGCTGAGTTAGTGTAGGGCTGCTGCTTTCTTTTGTGGAGAACATGGATAAGTAAGTGAAAATATTTTCTTATCTGATCTCCAAAGGTTTTTTTTTGAGTAAGCATGACAGTGTTGTTGACAAAAGCTGTTTTATGGAGGAAAGGGAGTACAGCTGCTATTAGCCAGGGCTGGGAGCTGTCTTCTCTGCAGCTGCGGTCACCCCAAGGGACTGCACACATAACAGGACATATGTAATGTGGTACCCGCAGCTCCTGCAGCAGGTGAGCAGAGATTCACCACTTCTCCATTCTGTCAAAAGAATGACATTTCTTTCAGGGAGAAATCAGGTCCTGTGAATTCCGCAAGGCCTTGTGTCGGTTCATTGGGTTGTTGACGTGTGTGCTGCTCTTGTCAACTCCTTGCTGGCAGTTGCATTTCCTGCAAAGGAGAAGGTCCATTTCTCACTTTGTGTCTGAGATACAGCAGGTGCCTGCACTTGTGCTGGGAGCAGAGCTGCACAAAGTGACTGCACTGGCTGAGCAGGCAGCATCCTGCTGCGTTGCTTGAGGGGTTTTTATGGATGTTTTTTCTTTAACCAGTTTCATGGTAAAATTCAATGCAGTTATGATAAGAAGCGTGTAGCACCTTTATGCAGTACCTCTTGTGAACCACCCCCTTGGCATCACAAGCAAGGTTCTTAAAGCAACCAGGTCTGTGAATGGGTGTTCTGAAGCTGTTACGATTAACACACTAAGGAGAAGCACAGAATATGTTTGCCTAGTGGAAGTCTGATGATCTGGAGCCCACCTTCTGTTAGATATCCAAAAGCTGGCTAAGTATGCTGTCTGTGTTGGCCTTTGTGGGGTAGGGTGAATGAGGTAAATTAAGAATGTGTTATGAAGCAGTTGAACACAGAGGCTCAGTTACTTGGTCTTTAACATCAGCTTCTGTCGATACAAAAAAATAATAATCTAATGGTCGCTTGCAAACTTGTGAATTAGGCAGCTAAAAATGCTGAAGGAAATGTAGGAAATTGCACATCCTGTGAAGAAGTCAGTTTTACATGAAATGTTGCAGTTACAACTATTACTTTGGGAGAGAATATTTATTCTTTGTCACATCAGCTCAAGGTGAGACTTGGATGGGAACGGTTCCTTATTTATCTACAGTGTCTCATTCCCTGCTTTTAGGAGAAGGATGCTCAGCGAGTCGAAATCAACTGAGCTGAGCCACTGCAGAAACTGGAAGTTCTTTATTTAATGTAAGAAGGGGTTGGGAGTCTCAGGTCTATATTTTTTTCTTCTGTTGAAACTGGTTTACCTTTGACAGTATGTAGGTGTCCAGAAAAATATAACTTCAGGGGAAAAAAGTAGCCTTCATTCGCGTTTCTTAGTGTTCTTTAAAATCTAATTCTTCCCCAGCTGTGGGACAGAAAGGCACAAAGTCATTGTAGGACCATGGGATAGCAATAATGAAGTTTAGTGACTTGTGGCGTGATTTGTTAGGAACACCTTAGCTTCTTTTAACATGTTCTTGTGTTTTGTTTTTTCCTTTCTTTCTGTTGACGCAAAATACGTTGTACAGGTTGCAAGGTGCAGGATATCTAGCATAGCTCAACAAAACCATCTGACATCTGCTTTTCTTACCAGTCTAATTTTATTATTTTCAAGTCATTGGGCTGAACGTGTACTGACGTGTACTGTTAGTCATTTTATTCATTCACACACATTAAAAGCTGGTAAGAACCAAAGATTCATGTTGCTGCCTTGCTGTAAATGTCATTCATCTCTTGGTAATAAATCTGAAAATCTATGGGAAGAGAGGATGCTGCTTACCTGACAGCCCAAGCGACTTATGTAAGAATGGATAAGTAACAAACTGCTTAAGCCTGTGCAACTCATGGGATGGGGGACTTAAATCAGTGCATTTTAATTTAAAAGATAATTAAGCTAATTAAATTCTGTGCAGTGTGGACTGTACATTTTAGCTATTTGGCAAATTAGCAGTGAATTTACTTGGAGAGAAGGAAATGTGAGGTTTGTTGTCTAAAATGTCCAACAAAAAAGGCAATTCACTTATATATCACAACTTCTTGCTTGTAAGATACGAAACCGAAAAGCTATGACTTCTGCTTCTATTAAATATCATGTTTAGACAAATGGTTGAAATTTAATTGTCAGATTCTGCTTCTTAAATACATTGACAGCTCTCATTAAACTTGAAGGCAGCCACATGCCAGCACAGTGGGGATTATAACATTTGGCTGAAACTTAAAAATGTTGTGGATTAAAAGGATTGTGGGTTGCACTAAGCAACATTATCTTCTTACAAAGGAACAAAGTAAACTGCACCCATACTGTACTTTGTTGCTTTTATTTAGGATTTTTCTTTAATGGATTCTTCAGGGATTTGATCTGCGTTTAAATCAAGGATATTTTTTTTTCTTGCAAACCTATAAAAGAAACTTTTAGCATGCATTTTCCAGATTATTGATGTTGTTGTTATTGAACTATCTTGCATTTTACAAATCAAGTGTCTTTCACAGATTGTAATGGTTTTGTTTTGTGGCACTCAGGTATGTTTTTCCTGAAGAAGGACTGTGTGCATGTGCAAGGAACCCATAAAAAGGAAATCTAATCTGGTTTACTATATTTATAGTTTAAAATCCCATGTATTTCCCATGCTCTTATCTCTGCTGACTGTAAAGTGCCCAGAGGGTCTTTATTGGTAGGATTTAGAAAGGACACCTTGGCAGCAGCTAGACAGTCTGTGATCTCTGGGGAGCTGCAGTGAAGGACTTGCTTGTCTCTGCTTAGCTTCTGTATGCCTCCAGGTAGATTCCTTAGGAAATGCTGATGCTCCAGAGTTCAGCCCTGAGTGCCCTTCCTCTTACAGTATGTGATGTAGTGTTGTGGGATGAAACACAACAGAGAACAGGTGAAAGGGGAAAGCATTTAAGAATCAAAGCATTTTTATATACCTAACTAAATAGCAACTGAACTATAAATCAACCTGATGTTGCAGTAGACAGTCATGTTATCAGAGACAAGAAGAGAGAGAATGCCCTAAGTGGTTCACTGATGTCATCTGTTCCATTTATGCCTTGTATCAAGGGTGATACCCCTGTCATTCTAGACACACATTCAATTAAGTTGTATTTACCAAACTTCAGTAGGTCAACAAACTGCAATCTCAGTGTTTCGTTGTACTTGCTTCTGTTAAGTTCTATAATCTGAATCTTTTTTTCAGCCAAATCATGTTGGTCAATTTTTTCTTCATGTCTTATTTTCTTATGCCTTCAATTGTTCTTGATATTACGTTTTGGACCCTTTTCCAGTAGCGCGTGTCTTACGTGGTACATAGGGCCCAATGTTACCACTGCACACAGCTGAGCTTTTATTACCAGCACTCAGGTAGGCAGAGAGAAGATGGAGACCTGGAGTTTGCAGCACCATTGGGTTATGTCTTTCAAAAAGTCATATTCAATAAAATATTATTCCCTAAAACTTTTTCCACTTCCTCAGTGTCAGAAGGACGAGTTCAGCTAAAATAAGGTATGCAGGTGTGCCCTGTGATCTTTGCCATCTGCAGGGGGTGGGGCTTCTTGTTTCTGCCACATTCTTTGCTTCCATAGAAAGGACACCCCCAGTGCAGATTGCTTGTCACTTTGTGAAATGATTGGTGGTCTAAGTGAACAGTGGTGGGCCTTGACACTGCACGTGTTCAGTGTTTGTTACCTGACTGTCCCATAGTGTTGTTGAGGTTGGCATTTATCATGCCAAAGAATGAATAATTTGTCTGCCTCAATTAATCTAACATTTCAGAATACGTTGTGTCAATACTTTGCTTTACTCTATGGGTTTCCATTGCTTAAAATATTGATCAAGTGAAGCTGGGAGGCTGGGACATGTTCAAATTGTCGTATAACTTAAAAGGAAATGGCATCACAAAAGAAGACAAGTGATGTGCTCCAGCAGCACAGTTGCAGGATCATCATTTGGTGCTCAAAAGTATAAAAACGTGAATAAGGCTGGAGGTTCTTGTGAGCATGGCTCTGATAACTCTGACACATGCTTTGCTTTCAAGGCTCAGTGGTTTTCAGGCAGAAGGGATATGCCTGTGGTGGTCTCGACGTGAACATATTGTGCAGCTTCCAAATGACTCAGCGCTGTTCCACCAGCAGTGAGGGAGAACCAGAATTGCTATAATCATCCAGCAGAGGATCAGCTTTCAAGGCACAATCTGTTTCTTCTCTCATTTACCAAACGGCATGTAATAGGACTGAACATAAAGAAAGGAGGAGGAAAAATAGCAGAATGGAACAATTCTTGGCATTTTTGCAAAACTGGATTTCTCTGACTTCTGAGAGAGCAAGAAAAAGACTCCTCTGCCTTAATTTCTAGTACCCTAGTAACTGTTTAAATGTCAGTGACAATTGGCCAGATACATTTTGCCATATTATCAACGTTATTCATTTTAAATGATAAGACCGGTGGATAAGATGTGAAGTCCGCGTGGCAGAGCGAACTCTGTGATGTGACTTGAAACAGTTACCCAGGAAAAACGTCTTTGGGCTGTGGAGCTGTGCAAGGAAATAAAAGTGTGTAGGTATTGCAGGTTGGGAAGTGACTTTGAAATGTTCCTCTTCCAGCTGGGTGCAGAGGGGTTGTCTCTCATGTTGCTGAGTGACTGGATTAGGCCTGCTGTGCTGTTTCTGGGCAAGTTCACCACATTTGAACATCAGGGCCGTGAATGTGGCAGGAACTGTTATATAGGCCCAGTGAATCAGGAAGTTTGTGAGACAACAGAAACAGGGTCAGGCAGAGAGCGGGCAGTGCTGTGGCTGCAGTGGGAGCAGCACAATGGCTGGACCTGCCTGTAAAAATAATTGGTATGTGGTAAGGGTGAAGCTGTGACTTGCAGACGCCTTTGGATCCTGTTGTAGCTAAGCACTGATGAAATATTGATGCCAGGCAACCTTCAGGATAGCTGTTAGGAATATTATCAATATACAAGCCCATTATGAATGCCTTTATTCTGGAATAAAGATGCAGGAAGCAATGCTCGTAGCAATGCCACAGAATAACATCCTCCTTTGTGTAATTTAGCCCTTAATTGGGGGTTGGGGGAAAGCAGCATCAATTTAGGCTCAAAGTAAATGAGCCTTTGTAGAACTCTTTGAAGCCAAGTCTCTTTGAGCGCTGCCACCTCATCAGACTTTGCTTTCCCATTTTTATCTCTCGTCTTCCACTTCAGCTGCGTGTGTACTTGTGAGTTTTTCCCTTTGAGTTGTTTGAGAAGTTATGCTTCTGGTTAGCCCCTATTTCTTCATCTGTCTACTGAAATTCTTGTCTCAACAGGCTTGGAGACAAGTTTTAAAACTGAAACTGGATTACATTTATCCCTTTTGGTAAAAACTTGGGGATGAGGGGTCGTTGGATTATGTAAAACTTGCTGTTGTACATATGTTTGCTTTGGTGTCTGATTATGCCTTTCCAGCTATTTCTCAAAACAGTTACTGTGACTTCTGCCATTTTCCTTTTGTAGAAATCTGGCTTTCACACTTCGATATTAAATCGCTGACCATTTTACCTGATCCTTATTTAGAAGGTTCGGCTTTCAAACATCCTGGGGAAAAGAAAGCTTACTTCTAATCTTACTACTATCTTTAAAGTATATGCATGAAATCTTTCTTTCTTTCTCTCTTTTTTAAATTCTTTTAAGGAAATAATCTACTAATAGACATGTAAAATTTTTGAAAGTGTTCTTTTGCAATTTTTCATTTTCTTTTTTTATAAATAGCAACTGTGGCCAAGCAGCATTTCTCCTTCTGTAGCACTGAAATCCAGCATTAAATCCAGCATTTTTATATGTCTGTTTTATTACAGGAAGATGTGGAAACAGGAGTCCATCTTGATCCCTCTATTAAGGAGGTTCAGTACAATCCTACTTATGAGACTATGTTTGCACCTGAGGTAAGAAGTGATGGTGATATTTACAGCAGAATTGTATTTCACTTAGAGGCTCTGTAAATCTCATGTGGAAGTCAAATAAGTCATATCTTCTTTGAATGCCTGCCTGCTCTTGTTAGGAATCTATCTAGTCTGGGCAAACTGTAGAAAGATTATATATAGATAGGTACATAGGTGTTAATTTTAATGCTTGAATTTTAATATTCTGCAGAAAACTGTTCTAAGAAACAGTGATTATCAGGATGAGAACTATGAAAATTTAAAGACGAGGCTTGGAAAACATTATGAAAGCACTGAGTAAAACAAACAGCATTGAAGTAGTCTCTTACCATTTTCACATTTTTCCCATTTACACATCACACTACTTAGCAAAATAAGTTGTTATAAATCTAGCAGAAGTAGTGTTTATAAAGTTTGAAATCAAAATCTTAGTTACTTCTAGTATAACTATTTGCATCCAGTGTTGTTTCAGTAAGTTAGGGTTTTCTAATGTGTAGGGTGGAAAGCCACTTTAGGCTAAAGGTGGATAGCCTAGTGCTATGTGAACCACTTTCTATTTTATAACTGAGAGACTATCCAAAGGATGAAAATAGCTGTTCGAGCATTTAACTTTTTTGCAGTATTCTTTGTACAGTTTGTCTGTTGTGAGATCAGAGGCTTGCGTTTCAGGTAGATAAAAGCCCGTCTGTTCCTTGAATTATTCATGCTGTCTAAGATGACCGTGCTTCAATCTGAAATTTCTGCATCGTTTGTACTTTATGTTTAGAAAACGTTTGGTGGAATCACATAAAATGATCCTTTCATAGCAAGGTAGCATTTTGCAACTTCATGCAGGTCATTTCAAATCCGTAAGATATGTGAGGAAAGAAATACTGATTTAAAACTACTAGCCTTACCTTGTCTAAGTGTTAGAGAGGCGTAATGTGGAACAGGCTCAGGTGGCTGTGAACGTGATTGACAAGCACAGTGCTTACATTTAAATGTAGTTTGATATTAGTCTGTGTATTGTATGTGTTTGCATTCATGGTTTCAATGCTTTTGCTTATCCATGGTATGTTCAGGAAGCCCTTAGCATTCGTCATCTTGCAAGAAGAAAGCAAGACAGAGTTTCTTAATTGCTTATCCTAGAATAATAATACAGCAAGTCCCTCGTTGGTTTTTACATGCATGAAAATGTCGTTGGAAGCGTAATATCTGTATGAGCTACAAGAGTTTTCTAGGACTTGGTATCTCCTTGATATCCCATCCTTATAAAGAACAATATACTGTAGTTTTGTGTTCTGAATGTACTTGAACTGACCACATACACATGAATAGAAGTCTTTTGTGTCGAGTAGCTGATACTGATTTGTCTTCTGCAGTGGTAATATAGGCTAGAAAGTTCAATCATGAAATAAACTGTTCAGGCTGTGACAGTGATCACTGTACAAAATAACAATCTAAGACTGATTCAATGGACTTAAAGAAATAGAAAGAAACAGAAAGCTGAAGTGGTTTAGCATTACCTTTTTTGAAAGACAAAATTCATTCTTCTCCCCATTATTAGTGTTTCTGTTTTGTTGTTGATGTTTTTTGTTTGTTTTTCTTCCCCAAAAACACATGCATAAAAATAACAATTTATTAACTCTGATTCACTTCTTTTAATGTTATTGGTGTAGTTTGGACCAGAAAACCCATTTAGGACTCAGCAAATGGCTGCACCTAGAAATATGCTCTCTGGATATGCAGAACCAGCTCACATTAATGATTTCATGTTTGAGCAACAACGAAGGACATTTGTAACATATGGTAAGTCCTTAACAGTGGAATCCATATGGGGGAAGAGTCTTTGAATGAGAATCCATATTGCTGTAGATCATAGTATCTGCTTGGGTGATCTCATTTTGTAGTTCCCTTTGAAATCAAGTGCACAGTCTTCTACAAAAATGCTCTTAGTGAATTCTGTTATTAGCTGAATTGGTGTAAAGAAAACAGAATGTCATGCTTTTAATGTGAGAAATAATTGAAGATCTTTTATGCAAATAGATTTCTTCTCGTGATTCTGAATGAAGATGGTTTCTTGTAAAACTAAAAGAAAGCCATATTAAGTTGTATAGTTCTTCAGTGGTTGCTTATTGTAGATACAAGCTGGATGAATGGGAATTGGACTAAGTGAGAGTGCATCTGTTGGAGTGTTTCTAGCACAGCCATGACCGAAGGTCTGTCTTCATGTGGGTGGTCACAGTTGCTGCTTTCGCATCTTGAAGAATCTTTTCACTTGTAAACTGTTGCATTTGAAAAATGGACGATTTCAGTATTGGAGGAGTTTTGAGTATCAAATGAATAGATTTTTAATGGATTCTATGAAAAAAGTATTTTCTTATAAGGAAAATACTGAAAAGTATGTATTCTAAGCAGTCTTTTGGTCATGTTTGAAGGAATGAAACCACCATGTATTGACAAATAACTGTGGTTAATTTTTCTTCTGTGTTACATTACAAGCTTTTATTTCTGTTTTTCTTTAAACTTGACCACAAATGCTTGTCTTGCAAACATAAATGTTTGTTTTCAGGTGAAGTCTGACTTTGTATTCTTCAAATTCTGTCTTCTAAGCAAATTCTGATATTTGCTGTGTAGATTACAGTGTCACAAAAGTCAACTTGGGGGTACAAAAAACCTTGCGGTTTTCTTTTTTTATTTGTATTTGTACTCTTCAGAGTATTCCCTGCAGACTCATATCTGAAAAACTCCTTCCTTTATTGCTAGCATTAGTGGGAGCCATGTACTACACCTAAATGTGGAAGGAAAGGATTACCTAAAGTCAGAGGCTACAGTATACTCAGTTTCTCTTTGTATTTGAGTTTTCTTAGAGATTATCTGGTAAATGCTAAATATAAAATATATTTATTTCATTTTATGTTTATATCTTTACACAATTTTAGCTAGTAAGTAATTCTCAGTTGTTCGGATGTAGAATGTAGGCAAAATGCAGGTATTAAGAAATGAATGTCTCCTGTAGCATAAATTTAAGTTACTTTACTTCCGTGTTGATGTTCGAAGTTGGCAGGCAGTGCAGGTAGGAGCTTACTCGGGGTCTGAGGCAGGTTCATTTTTGGTCACTGTAATTATATGTTGTGCTGTGTGGGCTGTGTGTTTTGTGTGTGCTTTCAATACATATTGGGAAAAAGAGTCTGTTGGCATGTACTGTTCCGTTAATCAACTGGGTTTTTTGGGAGGGCAAGCATTGCAAAGTTTAGTTTGGGGGAGAGTAGAACTAATAAAACTGCTCAAAGCTCTTGCTGTTGATTTATATTTATATAGTGCACAGCAGTTTTTTTAGAGCCTTTGTTACATGCGTATAAAAATATTTTTTAGACAGATAACATTGGCAACTGTGCAACTATCATATTAGCTTTCTAGAAATGTTCAGCAGATAATGATCTCACTACAGTGAAAATAGAGCTTTGAAAAGGCTGAGATGGTTTAAATTGCAAGAGCTAGCACTGAGAAGCTAAAGTTCAAACTAGAATGTGCAGCAAATGATGGTGTTTTCTTGGGTCACTAGGAGGTCTTTTGTGAGCTATTTAAAAATAGTATTTGTTTAAGTCGTCAAAATGTTGTCTATTAAAACAATGGACATTCTCTTTTCCATTTCAAAATGTAGTTGTAAGTATCTTCTTGAAAAAGACAAGAAAGTACAGAAACACAAGTATAAATTTAATGCATTTGTGTTTGTAATGACGAAATCTTAGCATATTGATAGAACAGAAAGTAAAGTTCTTAATTGGAAGCTGGAGATCGTGAGGGCTCTGGCCACTGTTAGGCTGCTTGATGGTACTGCACTAAGGCAGGAGGCCTTAAATCTACAATGGCTAGCATGTAGGTAATCAACAACTGTAAATGAAGGACACTTGTGGTACATGACAGAGAAGCTGATAAATGAGATCATGTATCCAAAACAGGTCAGTGCTGCAGAGTCTGCACCTTTACATGGCAATTTGTTGTTGTCTTTTCTTATTATTCTAAGGTAGGGGGCTCAAGTGTTTGTTTTTTAAAGGTAATTTTTACATATCGTCTTGAAAGGTAGTATGTCTTAGGTGGGAAACCTCTGTGTTAGTCACAGACAAGACCCAAGTATGTTTTGGTACAGTCATTCCCACATATTTCTCCTGTAGTAAATATTTCCAGTTATAAGTGCTTTTTGCATGTGATGCTTGGATAGATCAGAATGTTCATGCTGTAGCTGAAAAAGGGCCAGAATGATTCTCAGTCAAGATCCTCTTAGACAGGTGGGCAGCAGTAGATACCTAATGAAGAACAAGAGAAAGAGGCAAACAAGTAGCAGTGTATCTGTGTTCTTTTTGCTAATCAGTTGACCATGTAAAGATGTGGGGTGTTTTCAAAGTGTCTTTGAGGTACCCTGTAATCAGTCTAACTCAGTTTCATAGAGATATTTATCATTTACTGTGAGGGTAGTGAGACACTTAGAACAGGTTGCTCAGTGATGCTGTATATGCCCCCTCCCTGGAAGCATTCAAGGCCAAGCTGGATGTGACTTGGAGCAACCTGGTCTATGAGGACGTGTATTAAGTCAGTCTTAGGTGAGAGTTTTTATACTGGGATTTGGCTTTAGATTTCTTGGGTGACTGCCATCTGGTCCTGGTTCTTAACATTCGTCTGACTCTTTAGTCTCCTGATATTTCACTCTGAGGTAATACTTTGTCATGTTATCCATAAAGAAAGGTTCTAGCACGAGAGCCTCCCCAGGCTCCTCCATATAATGACTGCGTTCATTTATGTTGTGGGTTGTTTTTTTTTTAAATCACTTTTTTTTTTTCTATGATACTCTTATTTTCATTCCTGGATCACCTGTTGGCCTGCATGCAGTCCGGTGTGTTTCATGACAAAGGGTGATGTGTTATTTTCTTATTCCTTATGTGATCTGCTTCTCACTTTGCTAGGGAGGAGAAGCATTGGAAGTGGGAGCCGCTTTCCCATAGATTTTACTTTAAAGCTACTAGAGTTAGAGTTTGATTCTTGGTTTTTCACATATTTGGATGCAACTTCTGCTCATTGAAGAACACTTTCTAATAGTTTCTTTTTATGTACTGTACTGTTCAGTTGTGCTCACTTCCCTCTCATCTCTTTTAAGTCTTTTAATAGCTGGCAGGCAGTAGTTCTTTTTCTCCAACATGCTGTCTTTGAGATGTCCCTGCATTCAGAAGAGGCTCTATCCTTCAGGGTTTACTTTCTGTTCCTTGTAAAAACCTTCTCCGTTTTGTATAGCTCTCCTGGTTTGAGTTTAAGATCATTGTAGTAAGCGTTTTTGTGGCTTTCTTTGCTTCCTCAAAAATGTTGGTTTATTCTGTATTATAGTCACTTTTGAAATATGTATCCTTAGTAAAAATGTCTTCAAATCAATCTTCCTGCACTGCTCAATTGACTCTTTTTCTTGTGAATCTCTAAAACAACTGCTTCATGGGGCAGGTATGTTGCTTAAGAATGTTGTTTTCAGCCCATCTTAATGTAACATTTGCACTGTCCAATACAGTGCCAAAGGTGCCAGAGATGTTTTAGTAATAGTTTTATATTTTCACTGTGATTCTTTGCCTAGCACCTTTGTTACCATCTCATGGTTATTGTCATTTCTGACTGTGCAGTCCATGACAGTGTCCTGGCAACTTTACTTGCCACTACCTAAGCCTGGAATTTCAGTCTGAAGGATTCTCTAATGCTTGTTAGCGCTATTAAATGGTTAATCTGATTTGGTTTTAACCTCTCTTTAACATAGCGTGTTTTTCCCTGCTGTTGAGACCATCTTATTTTTTACATGCCCGAGAGTGCTTTCTGTTCAATCATGGCAATATTGTTCTACCAATCCTGAATTCTAAATTCAGAATTTAGGGCAAGATGTTCAGATTTCATTATTTATTATGTTTTAGCTTCTGCTGTTTCGTATGTGTGCTCAGGCCTTCTGATTCTCCAGGCCCAGTTTAAGTAAGATCCTGTGCTTATTGCTGTCCCTCTTATCTGAGTTTTCACATTTCGGTGCTACACCTTTTGTTTGAGGATATATTGTAAGCTTTTGTCTAGCTCCAGATTGCTTATTTTTCTTTAACTGTTGTCTTTCCCCAATATTTAATCACAAAGTGTTCTTTGATTCTTCACAGTGCCAGTAACCTGTTTAAAGTAGATAAAACCTACCCATCCTACTAAGGTTCACTTTGTTCCAGAAACTTGGGAATGTATTATTGGTACAAGCACTGGAAATGTTTTCCAGTTTGGGTTTTAAGATTGCAGCTTCTCTTTGCAGTGAGCAAACTGTTGAGAGTGATCTGCCCTTCCTTCACGTGTTTTATACAAATTAAAAAATGCTATAATCAGAATCAAGACACTGTTCTGCAGCCCATGGAAAACAGGAAAACGTACTGAATGCAGTTCTCAGACAGAGCAGAATCACAGAACTGCTCAGGTTGGAAAAGATGTTAAAGATCATCAAGTCCAACCACAGCCTGACCATACTACCCTAAGTCTAACAGCCCTCCACTAAATCTGAGCACCACATCCAAACAGTTTTTAAACAAATCCAGGGATGGTGACTCAACCAGCTCCCTGGGGAGTCCATTCCAGTGTTTAACAACCCTTTCAGTAAAGAAGTTTTTCCTGATATCCAACCTAAACTTACCCTGGCACAACTTGAGGCCATTTCCCCTCGCCCTGTCACCTATAACCAGTGAGAAGAGCCCTGTCCTCTCTCACCATAAGCACCTTTCAGATATTGGCAGAGAGCAATAGGGTCTCCCCTCAGCCTCCTCAGCCTAAATACACAGCCTCAGTTCTCTGACAGAACCATATCTCTGACAGATTGAGCTGACTTCAGCTCCTTTATCAAGAATATCTGTATGATACCAGCACTTAGGCACTCAGATGCCTGTCTTTTTAATACAGAATGCTGTAGTTCAGCCATATAACATGCCATAGCAAACATCAAGTCTGAGACTGGTTTGGTGGTTCTCTATTTTTTCTTCACAATGGATCTTTAAGCTGTCATTTTACCCCTGAACTGAGGAGGTTATTCATAGTACAGGCTTGCTTCTCTTTCAGACTCCATGAAAATAGTCAGGGGAAGCACAGGTCAGTTATCTACAGAAAACACCTTGAAACCAGAGATCTAGTCAGATCTTTTGATCTGAGTCAAAATTGCTTTGAGGTCTTTCATGGTGCACTTCTCTGTCCTGTTTCTACACTCTTTTTGTGTTTTTGTTTTTTTTTCATGTTTTTAAAATCTCCAAACTTGCAGGGTTATTTTTTTCATGGGTATAATAGTAGAGGTTTTATTGATACCACCCTGAGCCTTCTGTGCTGCAAACTTTAACTCCGTCTTATGTTTCTATCAGTAGTCCTGTCAAGCCATGGGTCGTTGTTGCCTTTAATGTTTCACATATCAAAACTACCTCTGTGCCCATCCATTCTGTTCTCCTCTCTTCATCCCCTTCTAGACTGACAAGCACATTTTGTCAGTCTCTCCTAGGCCTTCCTCCAAACCCATTCTTATTCATGTTACAGTTTATATATATGCTTTCAGTGTATGGAGTTGTCATGAATTCTTTTTTTATGTGCTTCACATAAACTGTTCATTAGTGTGAATGTGCCTGGTGGGCATACCACGTGAGGAGAGTACGTTGGGTTATCCAGCCAGGAGAAAAGGAGGCTGAGAGGGGACCTCACTGCTCCCTGCTGCTCTCTGAGGAGGAGAAGCAGAGAGAGGCTTTGCTCCCCGGTACCAATGGCAGGATGGGAATGGCTCAAAGCTGCACCAGGGGGGTGTCAGATGGGCATTGGGAAACATTCCTTTCCCATGAGGGGATGGTCAAGCATTGGAACAGGCTGCCCTGATAGGTGATGCCCCATGCTTGTCAGTGCTCAAGAGACTTTAGGACAGTGCCCTCAGTAACATGCTGTAAGTTTTGCTTTGTCCCAAATTGGTCAGGCTGTTATACTAAGTGATATTTTAGGTCAGTTTGAACTGAACAACTCTTTTCTATTCTTAATATGGTTAAAAAATAATAATTCCATAGCTATTTCAGCCTCTATAGTTATGCTAGAACTGAACTACTTCATTCATGTAGCATTTAGTATTCTAAAGCCTCTCTTTCACAAGATATTAATGTCTTATTAAATAATAAGCAGTCTTCTGTCCGTGAATTTCAAAGCTCTTTGTGAGCATTCTGTATCTGTGTTAAAAAGGATTAGTGTATCAGTAAGATTGATACTGTGAAGCCTAAAATGACTTGAAAATTACGCTTCTGTGTTTTTTTGTATGCACGCATGCAGTGCCTGCAGTCACTCTTAGCTTTTACAATTGTAGACATTTTATTCCCAGGTTGCTTTATTCTCAGGCCAGTTCAATCAGACTCAGACCAGCTATATGGTTTCATGTGTGTGAGCTACCTTGAGTTCCTCTGTGCTGCACTGCACAATATAATGTAAACTTAATTGAATTAACTGTCATTCTCGAATGCACATTGAAGCCTGATTATTTAACTAACCATTTTCAGATGCATTGAAGTAGCGGATGTAGGTGGAATTGTACCTTTCAGTCCTGAACTGTAGCATGAAATATCTCCCTCCTAAATGAAACTGGAGGAGATGTAGGAGTGAATGCACGTTATATATACCAGCTGAGTAGGATAAAAGCAAGCTGTCTTTTGCAGCTGTGTTTAGGAGTCTCAGCCAGAAAGAAAAGATTCTCTTTCACGTACCCACTAGAAAGTAGAAATTGTTCAGAGCTTTTTCTATGACAGTGATGCTGGACCAAATTCAGTCCGGCTATAAGAAGTCTCTACTTCCATGGGAAGCTGTGCTTGGCCCAGGATCCCTTATTCATTAGAATACTGTCCCTCTTTTATAAGTACTGAGCAAATAGAGTCCCAGAGTCTGTCAATACAGTTGGAGGACAAGAAAACCACTGTATTGATTTTGACACAAATCCAAAGTAATATCTCTCTGCTGTTAATAGAAACCAAGCTATAAGCTTGGAAAAGAACTCACTGATATACTGCCTTAATAAAAGCAGGCAGTTAAATTAGTGTAAGTCTGATTACAGCGTCTGCTCACTTTGGTTATCCACATAAGTAAAAATCTTCTAGGACAGCAGTGTGTCTGAGAAGTGGCTGGGGATAGTCTCCTTTGGCTATTGGGCTGGTGTTGTTAGGTTCTCAATGTGTTTGCATCAAAGTGTTTTTATAAGCTTTGGGAGTCACAGGCTTATGATTCTTCCACTGCTTATGATTTTCATAAGTGTTGCTGTGAATCGACAAAAATGTAAGAATTAATTTGTATGCCATAAGATTTCTGTGGATTTGTGTGTGGCTACTTCTACCGGTGGTAAAAGTTGCTTCTCTTTCATTGCTTTTTGTAGTAGCTGTAGCTGTTTATCTCTTTCATTGCTTCTCTTCCTTTATTTATTTATTTACTTTTAATTTCTGAGACAGAGGAAATCTCTGTGGATTCTCAAGAGGCAGTTTGTCATTTGAGTCATGTTTAATAAAAGCTGGTGCTGTGTCCACCAGGGTGCAGTCTTAAACAAAACAAAAAAGCCACAGTGGTCACTAAACCTTCAGTAACCCTCTACCTTGGAAACCACATGTGGTTATTTGTATTTCACGGAAGCTCGTGCCTATCTGCTTCAGGAGAAATGGAGAGAGAGTGTAAGAGATGCGTATTAAAATGAGAATCTCTGAATAAAAAAAATGTGAATTATCCTCAATATCTACAAAAATGCTAATGCATTTTATAAATTATTTATAGGAGTAAATGCAGCAGGTTTTGGGGTTGTTGTTTTTTTTTTTGCTTTTTAACGAGACTCAATAGCAGTAATCAGGAAATGATTATGTAAATGCTTAATTCTTTTAAAAATTAAAGGCTATTGCCGCTGCTTCTGGTATGTTCCATGTTAGTTAAAGCAACTGCTTTCATGTGGAAGGAACAAGCTTTCTCAGCCTTGATGTGAGGATGAAATCATTTCTGCAGGGGAACACAGAATATGCACCAAGCCCCAGAAAACTTCCATTTGCTTCCATTCCTCTTTCATATCCCTGTCCTTTTCCTTTCGTCTGGTTTCAGTGTGACTTACTGCCTTTGTCCTGAACTAAAGCAGCACCCAATTAAAATCATGCATTGCTGACAGTAAATTTGGAGTTAAATCTTTCCTTTACACCACAAAACAAAAGAAGGCTGCTATGACATTCCAGAAAGTAATGTTTTGTATTGTAACAAACTAGTCTGAGTTCAGTGTTGACCTTGCTTGGAGCAGGGTGCTGGGCTGGAGGCCTCTTGGGAGGCCAGAAAGATGCTGAGGCCTCACTCTTGCGTTGTGAACAGTTGCTTATTGTATGTATTCTCTGTTGTACACACTTAAGCATTCTGGTTGCAATGCATGCACAGAGACCTCATGGCAGGGGATTTAGACTAGATAATCCTTAAAGATCCCTTCCAGCGCAGGCCATTCTATGGTAATACCTTGTAGAAACTGCAATACTGGGGTCAAGTGAGTAGCGAATGAGATTTCAAAATATTACCCTTCTTCATTCTGAGCTCACTGGGTGCCAACTGGAAAAATAACTTCGTGGTGGGAGAACATACAGAAAATTGTACAAAAGATCCAAAATAACATTTATTTCATTTCTCTCGTTTCAGGTTATGCATTAGACCCATCTATAGACAACCCTGAAGTTGCTACTAAGTATATTGGCTCTGTAGAAGAAGCTGAAAAAAATCAAGGTATTTCAGAATCTTATATAAATTAATGGCTATTTCCATCACTAAGAAATGGAGTAGGTATTGGCAGAGGAAGGAACTGTGAGAGAATTAACAAAGATGATGTGTTGCACATCAGAGATACAAGAGAAATTTGTTTTCCTGAAGCAGCAAATATATCAGGCTATCTTTAGAACCTCTTAGGTGCCTTTGAACAAATAGGACCAATTCGTACATATGGAACAGAGCTTTTCGGTCCTCTTCAATTCTGTCTTGATCCAGGTTGTGGAATGTCTGCATTAGGATGTTGGTATGTTATGCTAGCTAACCACTTAAATTACGCTACCCAGTAGCCAACTAATGGTTCTGTGAGCCACCTGTAGCAGTCCTTTTGGGGACTGCGAATTATCTCTTCTAAGAGGAGGTAAACTGTTTGGAAAGGAGAAGCTATTTGAAAGTTGCCAAATGGTAAAGGCATAGCATTCCACTGAGAGAACTGACTACCAGTTGCATGGGGCTTGTAATTAATGCATTGATGCAAGATATTTAACAATGAAAGTGACTTCATGTTTTGTTTTTTGTTTTCTTAACTTTTTATTTGCATGTATATATAAAGATTCTTTATTTCTCTGTTCTTGTCCATGGAATATGTTGAAGGTTGTCTCATTAATTCCTTCCAAAGAAAGCAAACAAAAATAGACTTATTTCGATATAGCAATTATATTAGATAGAAATGGCTAAGGCTAAATTGTTTCAGAAGTAAAATAGATTCTTTTGTTACTGCAATGTTTGTCATTTAAGAAGACTCCTGACTGCATTGTACTAGTCTTTCATATATTGCTATTGTTTATTAACTTCTACATTTCCTATTTTCTTTGTTTACGAAAAATCCTTTTTGTCTCCCTTTCCCTAGAGGAGTATTACTGATGCTCTAGGAAAGCATTATGTGAAAACTGCATGCTGGTTTTGATGGATGAAGTTCTGAGGGCACAGAATTTGTGATAAGCTGGCATTTATATGAGAGAATAGGATGGTGTTCAGAAATAGATAACTGAATTTTAACTGAATTAGAACAGACAGTTGTAATTGAGATTTGAGGAGATTTTTATGTTTGGTTGTTTGGTTTGTTTGGTTTTTTTAATTTTTCTATTTGCTTCCTTGTGGATTTTGTTTGAAACTGAGAGAGGTGGGGAGGGGGGGTCAGGAGCTCTAATTTTTCCAAGTCTGCACTATTTAAAGTATGAAAATCAATACATTTGTGCAGTCTGCAGACGTAGTACTACAAATGCATGGCACGTGTTTGATTAAATACTAGTTTTGAGTGGCTCTCCTGTTACTGTACATGGCTAGCAGTGTTCATAATTTAATAAGTCAGCAGTGCTTTGGCCCCAAAGTGTGTTCTCCATTTTCCTGTGCGTGTTGGATGGAGTGATGGTGATAGTGTTGTTGTGTGGTGGTGGTGGTGTTTGTTTTAGATTGTTGTGATGAGACCTATGAAGTTGAGGTATGTTATCTGTATGAGCAGCTAAGCAGTGTATTGTTTCTTTCTCTAGGTTTAACAGTGTTTGAAACGGGACAAAAGAAAATTGAAAAAAGGAAGAAATTCAAGGAGAACGATGCATCTAACATTGATGGTTTTCTGGGGCCGTGGGCAAAGTACGTTGATGAAAAAGAAGTAGCCAAACCTTCAGAAGTAAGTACTACTTTAAGACTGTAAACACAAACTGCTAGTGCATTGTGGTGCAATAATACATTATGTGGTGGTTTTAATAGAGATCCAGTGTGTCTCAACCAGAAGGTGTGCTTTAGGTGATAGAAACATTCTGAGTTCGAAGCTTGAATAGGGTGTTCTGAATGTTGTGCAGTCCACTGTTTGAAAGACTGGAAATAAAATGAATTGTATCTGTGTGTCACATGTGGAGTCTGACGAAAGATCCTTATAAACAGGAGCAACTTGGAAAGAACTGAAAGTAAATTTGTATTTATTTATTTTAAGAAAAAGGGAGGTTGGTCTTTTTGTTGTTGTTCTCTTTTTTTAAAGCAGTAACACAACCAATAAATGTCCTTCATGTTGAGTCCGTGATGCTTAGCCGTAGTCTGTACATAAAAAGATTATATTTAATTATTTTCAATGTACTCAGCTTTTCAAGCTAATCTGCTTTTAATAAAGGTATTCTATTGGTGCTTAGAAATATTTCTGATCTCACTTAGCAATACATGTATTCTTAATAGCAAATAAACAGTAATGCAGTTTAGGATTTTGTTACATTGTTCTGAACATTTAATTTTTTAAAAGTCAAGATCATGTTTTATTTTTCCAGGAAGAACAGAAGGAGTTGGATGAAATAACAGCTAAGAGGCAGAAGAGAGGAAAACTAGAAGATGATAAACCTGGAGAGGAGAAGACTATATTACATGGTAATGGCATCTTCCTGCCTGTTCTCATTTTCCTGCACACCGTGTTTTCTTGCCTGCTGTGTTAATTAGTAAGGATGGCAGACAGCCTCAGCAAAACTGCTGAGGCACCTTGATGTTTCTGTTTTGGAGATAATAGCACTCACAGGCATAAGCATAAAGGGCAAGGAAAGAGATAAGCTTGGACCAATTCCACATCATACTGTGAAGAGCAGCGTGGAAATGTCATCTTTCAGGGTACTGGTTTTATTTATTTATTTTTAATCTTAGTAGGTATGCATATCTTCTTCATATTATAGAGAGGGAAAAAACCATGAGATGATGTGCTCGGTTTAGCCTGAGCTTCAGAATGGCCACGGTTTTTGTCTTTTGGTACTTTTATCAGCAAGTAGTGCTTTGAATTACAGACATAACATTTAGAAAATCACTTGGACCCTGTACTTCCTCCGTTCTTAATGTGAACATTCTTGCTGTCATACTATGAATAATTATTTATCAAATGATTACCCTGTTGAAGCCTATAGCATATGATAACCTCAAAGAAAATCGTGAGAAAATAAAGTAAGTAAAATTAAGTGATTTTTGGAATCCATTGTTTCATCTGTCTGTATGCAAAACAGTCCTGCATGGCAATGCTTGGCAATGCTTGGCACAGGTAGTTCCACCTGTCTTTGTCTACCATTACCTAAAGTTTCACAGTCAAAGTCCTTACAAGATAAATTTTAATCTTCTCAAACTGAAGCCTTCCAGTTAAAAACACAGTTTTGTAGACACCTTTAGACATTAATGCTGAGCAGAAGGTCATTTGTACAAGCAAAACGGTCATATCAATACCCAAGAAACGTAAATTAATTAAATCAGTGCACAGCTTAGTGTCAACAGACAAGTCTCCTTTGGAATATCAATTTACAGGACAGTGCACCCTGCATGTGTGAGCATCCAGGCACTTCTGCGAAATCTAGTTAAAGAACAGATGTTAGCTGCTGACTGCTGTTGGTTGAGCAGTTGGTTGATATTGGTGATGGATCTTTTTTTTTCTCTGATTTGCAATTCTATTGAAATGACTGTTAAAGCACAGAGCCCGGTGGAATGTAAATTGCAAGCAAATGCCAGAGTTAGAGTGCAGGTTATAAACTGTGTGGAGTTAGTGCAAGCAAACTCTTATTATCTTCAGGAACACTGGCATTTTGAGGTAAGGTGGGTAAAGGGGAGATTGTTTTTGTTCAGATTATCAGATTCTAAGCAGATTTGCTGAAATGGCTTAATTTGATGTCAAACAAGAATCCATATCCGATGACGTGGATTTATTTTCTTATCATCCTTCTTCCCATCCCACTTCAGAGCAAGACAGCTGTGTTGAGAAAAACCTTAAATATGTGTTAGTTGAATCCTCCTAAGATTATTACCTCTTAAAATATAATCTCTGAGATTCTCTGAATTCTCCGTTTACCTTTTTAGTTAAAGAGATGTACGACTATCAGGGGAGATCTTACCTTCATGTTCCTCAAGATGTTGGAGTTAATCTCCGTTCCACAATGCCACCTGAGAAGTGCTATCTTCCAAAGAAACAAATCCATGTATGGTCTGGACATACAAAGGTAGGAAGTTTTGGAATGTACCTCATAAAAATGCACTTTGTTTTCTATCTGAAATTATATAAAACTGAATCATCGGTAGAAGAAACAAATGTTTTTTCTCATTTATGACATTGTGCACTCAGATGGCAGCATTATACGCCTGCACAAGGTGTTCACATGGTCAGATACGATTGTTTGCGATATCCGTATAAACTTTCTTCGTGAACATCTTTTGAAGAAATTAATATTCTTCATTCACCTTTGTGGGGTTTTGAGTTATTTACTAAGTTGCCACATGAATAAGAGCAAGACTAATTCTGGAGATAACTGAAAATGCATTTGTAGACTAAAAGTACTTAAATGCTATTTCACATCAAACCAATGAAAAGTGGAATAGGATTCGTGATTATAATACATAAGCATAACAGGATACCTAAACATGATTATTAACTTGCTTTTGGTTTTTCCTTAATGTTGCTTCACATTCATTGTTCCTTTTTCAGACAGTGTAACTAAACATATTTTTAACGTTAGAACTTGTTTCACTGATCAGATTCTTAAAGCCAGATTCAGTTTGCTGCTTCTTCCATCTCTAATTTTCAGTACTATGTCGAGGAATACGCTATGCTGCAGTGGGCAGCACCTTAATGATACCCAAAAGATCAAAGAAAGGAGATGTGACTTTTGCCTTTTTTTGTTGAGTCTCACCTCTGTATTTTTCTTTAGTGACTGCTGCATCAAAGAACTTGTAGTTACAGGTATCAGTGTTTTCCAGAATAACATCTCCTCCCCAAAGCTCTAGTCACTCTTTTGCCTATTATCTTGTCAGAACAAACTGATGCATAAAATAGGTTTTGTGCTTTTTTTCCTTCAAATAACCAAGACAAACAATGGAATGGATGAGAAAAGCAAAAGGAAGGAGGGCTGAGAAAGGTAGAAAAGCTGGGGGATATAAGAAAACACTGATAAGGAGGGATATAGAATGCAACTCCAACCAGAGTGGGAGGAACTAGATGGAATAAGAATAGAGTAATTGATATATTACAGAAAGGAGAGATGTCAAACTATGAGTACCTGGCAGTTCTCTAAATGTCCTTTGTAAAGATGACCTGAAATACAGACAGGTGGGAGGATACTGTGCCCAAGGAATCTGGTGTTCAGTGGCTACAAGCCAGTATATGTAATAAGTGGAGCTGGCTAGAATTTTTTCTGTGGAATACTTCCACATGTCCCACCTGAAAGGGCTGTTTGCTAGTTGGAACAATCAAACAGGAACACCAAAAAAAGCAGGGCTGTCAACCTGCATAGTCCTCCTGTCAATTTAAAGCATATGTACTAGGCAGCCCAGGCAGGGCAGGTTGGCTGGGGTTTTTGTTTTGTTTTGTTTTACTAGAGAAGTAGCACTCATTACTTTTGAGATTACTGCGTTTGCAGCTTCAGAACCTGTGAATGCTTCTGGGGATGCCTGTTTTGGAAGTGGCCTAAGGGACTACTTTAATATGCCAATGGCACTGCTGCCATCTTGTATTTAAAACAAACAAAGCAGGACTTGTTTTGAAAATAGTATATAGCAAAGAGAATAAGTTGGCAGAAAAGGATTCTATTACAGCAGTGTCAGTTTAAAGCAGTCACCTTAAACCACAATTTATTTGATGTGATTACCACAGTAATGGTGTGAGTGTTGAGAAGGGACTGTGGAGAAGCTCTAGGGTGTATGTATATACAGATATTGAAGTGAATCAATTTGTTGCCTGTAAGAGTTGTTAAAAATGCATCTGGTTTTCAAGTGGAATGGTAGGATATTTCTTTTAGATATACTGTATATTTTATAAAGTCGCATTGTAGCTTTTTGCTTACAGAAAGAGGGCTAGTGAACTGAGAGAATACATAGATGCTCCACTTACTGTTTAATTGTCTTTATTTACAGGGAGTCAGTGCAGTTAGGTTGTTTCCTCTGTCTGGGCACATGCTGCTGTCTTGCTCTATGGATTGCAAAATTAAGGTGAGTTATTTTTCTACTTCCATTTATGTATTTTATTCCAGCATTGAATACAGACCTTGCATTTAGAGTATGTAAATGCTTGGCAATTCTACCAAGTTACTGTTTCTTATATTTTCTCACTTGAGTTTTAGATTACGAGTTCTTGGGAACAAAGACAGAATAATACACAAGATGGTGTGGGTGTTAGAACAGTGTTAATCACTTAGTAATAGAATTTAGAAGGTCTTGAGTTGCTCAGGTTACTGTCTTTGCTATTGTTACAATTTTCTGTGAAGCTTAGTTTTGCAGCTAGCAGTGTGCTTTTTATCAAGTGGTTTTCTGGAAGTATTTGTGGCTTTAAACTAACCCCATTTTAGTCCATCAATGTCACATTAGAAAACTAATAGATCAATTAATATTTTTCTAAATAGCAAAAACTTAGACATTGGAAAACTTACATTAGATCTTCTTTTATCGTACTGTGTTGGGTTTTTTTATTGAAGGGTCTGGCTGCTGTTTTTTCTTTCTAATAAGATGGTATTCTTGTAAATGGCTCGATAGATATATGGAATTCATCACTTGATGTCTTCAATTTGTAATTAGTTAAGCTGGCAGCATCAGTGGGTTTTTTTAACTATTAACATATTTTCTCCCCTCATCTTCTTGTTCTTTTTTCTTTGAAGCTGTGGGAAGTGTACGGTGATCGAAGATGTCTACGGACATTTATTGGTAAACATGCTTTTTTTTTTTTAAAACTGTGCTCTTGATATACATATAAAACAGCTGTGTGAATTGACGTGTTATAGGTTAGCTTATTGCATTATCTTAGAGAGGATCTGTAAGCAACCAAAGCCAATGGTACTCATTATGATGTTGGCAATGAGAATTGAGAAAGGTGCAACTTTTTTATAGTGAACCTTTGGCGTTATTCCAGGAAATTTAATGTCTATATATGACTCTTTAAGCCCTTTAAAACAAGGTATCAGTGTGCTGTGCTCATCAATACTTCATGCAAAGCTTCTTTCCAAAGGCAAAACTGTGAAACTGAATTGCTTCATATTGAGAACAGCAGCCCTCTGTAGGGAGGGTATCTCATGCTCTGCTAATCCCCTTTAGCTAGGTGGTCTCCTGAGTGCTGAGTTTCAAGTGCAAACACATGGGAATTGTTTCTTATTTTGTTAGGTTCTGGTGCAGTCTTTATTTATGTAACAGGTTGTTGTTTTTTCTTAAAGCAGATGGTTGAGAGGGAAATATATGGACTTTACAGCAGTATTGAATGCAGCACAAAAGAAGCTGATTCTTCTTTTGAGATGGGGGCATTTCTAGAATGCACTTGAAGTGAATATATGTTGAGTAACAACAACAATGAAGTTATTTTATCTGATATTTCTGATGACAGCAGGGTAGTAAAGAAATACTCAGGAAAGGTTCTCTAAATAGTCTACTCGTTCCAAACAGTTTGACTGTTTTCAGAAGGTTTTTGACATGAACCAGGTTTACGTGTTATTTTAATATATATCAAAAGCTTCTTGCAGTTTGATAAATATATAAACACATATTTACTTATTACTTATGCATATGTTTTATGTATATTTTACGTATGTTTTTTGTGTATAGCTTCTGTGCCAGTATTTTAACTAAAGAGAGCTACAATGATCAGCTGAAAGCATTGGGGTGAGGGATAGCAAGATGAACATCAGAAGACCTCATATTTCCAATGATTTTTGGTTGTTTTGTTTTTCATTTTAAATGTTTCCCTTTCAAATGCATCCCAGGTAGTGTTTGTCTCCTGTTTTTTCCCTTAGTTGTCAACATTGATTTGCACACTGTTTCTGTGCAGTACTGTTGTTTCTCTCTCCAGTGCTTAGATGTGCTTGTGGTTTGTTTTTGTTTGTTTGCTTTAATTCTCATCAGTCTTCATGAGGCACTTGAGTCAGGAGTTCTTTGTCACTTGAATCACTGTGCTGAAATTAGGTTTGCTGGTACTCAGGAAGAGTTTCAGTAAGCAATTTCCTTGTTCTCTTTGCCTTACTGAAGATTATAGCAGTTAACTGGAAAAAGGTTTTCCTAAAAACCCCGTAATTCTAAGCACAAATGAAAGGTTTATTGCATCTTTTCTGTGTTGCAGGACATGGGAAAGCCGTTCGAGACATCTGTTTTAATAACGCTGGCACTCGATTTCTTAGTGCTGCATATGACCGCTATATTAAACTGTGGGACACTGAAACAGGTAGGCCTGTAGCTGTGCACACTGTAACAAATTGCTCACGTGTATGTTTACATCTAGAGACATAAAAAAGCAATAAAATCACGCTTTAGACCAAAATGTAATCTGGAAGCATTATTTCACTTGATCTCTCAGCTTGCTGGTGAGAATGCTCTCATCTTGAAAAGTATTCTGAATAGGAAAAGATGGTGGAAATTCAACTGCAGCTACAGGGAGTAGAGGATAGGTCTGCTGCTTTTGTGGAACTGGCTGGGAAATGTTCAGTAACTTCTGCTCCAAGTGGCTTCTCTAGTTAAAAAGATACAGAGTAAATTTTGCAGGTATTCTTTGAAACTAAGGGTGCTGGAAAGGAAAGGAGTTTCCATAATTGAAAAAGACGTCAGCTTGCTGAACAGTAGCAGTAGTCTCATTCAAGTGTCAGTCAGAAAGTAGAAGTCTGATTGTCCAGGCCTGAGTCAGAACTGAGGTTTTTTGGACACTGTTGAGCTCTTGAAATACAAAAGGCTCCTGGAAGTTACAGATAACCCATTTATTATCTGTGAGAGGAGATCAGTGGCTTGTTTTGCGGTTAGGTTACTGTTACCCTTTTTTACACTTAGGAATAAGTAATTCTTGCCTGAGTTCCAAGTCTTTTGTCATGAAGAACTGTGACCCTAATCAGGCAATGCTTTGCAAAGGCTCTGGTCAGCTTGCCATGTCTTGACTAGTTCTGATGTCCTTGACTACATCCTAATAATATGTAAGCTACAGAGCTTATAGATTTGGGTTGTCTGAAAAGCTGCAGTAATTGTATGGATTAATGTGTTTGTATGTCTTTATACGGGTATATACTTACAAACGTGACAACTAATACATAGGGTAAATTCTATGCTCTCATTCTCTCAGGGGCTTAAAAAAGGTATTATTTTCTGCTGTTAGTGGGATAGAAGTAGAATGGATGTCTCTATCAATATATGTAATAAACTAATCAACCCATAGAACTTCGGGTTTGATCCAATATGAACACCTTTGTCTGTTTCAGGGCAGTGTATTTCAAGATTCACAAACAGGAAGGTTCCTTATTGTGTCAAGTTCAATCCTGATGAAGATAAACAAAACCTCTTCGTTGCAGGAATGTCAGATAAGAAAATTGTGCAGGTATGTCTATTTTATGTCCTATTTTCTCCTGATTTCTCTCCGTAAACACTCTGCCTACAGCTCAAAAAACTGTTAATTTTACTTGAATTTTCTTATTCAATTAGAATTTTTGAAGCAGTTGAGCATGTTGCTTTTTCCTCCTACTTTTTCCTCCTACTTTCAAAGACTGTTACTAGAGGATTTGCTTTCTTGCCTGATATTATTTTAAAGCTTCACTTTATTTAAAAATAATAATACAGTATTGAGTAAAATCCAGCATCTTACTGTGACTTATTTAATTGTAGTGGGATATTCGGAGTGGTGAGATTGTGCAGGAATATGATAGACATTTGGGAGCCGTCAACACCATTGTGTTTGTGGATGAAAACAGAAGATTTGTGAGTACATCCGACGACAAAAGTTTAAGAGTCTGGGAATGGTAAGTTAAAAATACTAAATTTTAGCGTATTATGAACAAACTGATATGGCAGTGTATTGCTAAAAGCGTACGTAGCAGACAGGATGCTGAAGCATACCAAGTTTATAGCTAGCTGAGGAAGAGCTGAATTCAGATTTCTGCAAGTGTGTATGTAATTATGTAGTAGCTAATCCTTCACAAGAATATAAAACCAAAACAATCTGATATCCTTATTGCTAATTTCTAATAGCTGTTGAAGTTGGGCATATCTCCTGCAAATTTGTGTTCTGTCACTCAGTCTAGTATGGGCCTTAGTTCTTAAATGTTGTTCTCCAGTAAAATGAAGCATCTATTCCACAATCTGCTTTCAGCATCTTGGAAATCATTCTTAGTTTCTGATAGTGAATTGTTGTACCTACATTACTGAACTACAGTACTGCAGGATGTGGAAACTATTTTGAAAGTCAACAAAGTGAAATATCTCTTTAGGAAAGCACAGGAGCACAGGCCATATGAGGAGGGGCTGAAGGAGCTGGGGATGTTCAGCCTGGAGAAGGGGAGGTTCAGGGGAGACCTCATTGCACTCTATAACTTCCTGAAGGGAGGTTGTAGTGAGCTGGGGGTCGGCCTCTTCTCTCGTGTCATTAGTGATAGGACCAGAGAGAATGGTTTCAAGCTACAGCAGGGGAGATTCAGGCTGGACATTAGGAGGTATTACTTCTCAGAAGGGGTGGTCAGGCACTGGAATGGACTGCCCAGGGAGGTGGTGGAGTCACCGACCCTGGGGGTGTTCAAGGAACAACTGGATGTTGTGTTGAGGGACATGGTTTAGTGGGAGCTATTGGTAACGGGTGAATGGTTATACTAGATGATCTTTTAGGTCTTTTCCAATCTTGATGATTCTGTGAAAGCCTCCTTGTACTGATGCAAATTTTATATGGTCATCAGGATGTATTTATTCTTTATATATTATTAATGATTAATAATATATTTTAACATTGTATATTTCTCAAATCTCTAGAGAAATTAGTCCAATCTTTAGAACTTGTTTCCTATTACGAAATGCTGAACATTAACCAACCTGTTCTGGCTTCATTCCTGAGACACTTTGTAGGTTTCTCTTCCTCCAAAGAAAGCACAAGACAGCCATGTCAGCCTGAAGCATGCTGCACTCTGTTAGCAGTCTTTGTTCCAATCTCTCCTTTCCCCAGGGCTACAGGAGCCCATAAATAAGCCCTTTTTAGGAAAAGCTTGTTATATTATGTTGGCATTTGTAGCTTTTGAATGCTTTGAGCTTTGATATGTACAACGTTATTTAATATTTGGCCACCATACAAGATAACAATCTTGGTGTAGCTTTGTTTCTGCTTTTCCGGTAGTCCACTTTTTGGGCCTTTGCTGATAGCGTGAGTGCAATAAACGACAAAAATGGAAGTCTCTCCAAGGAAACTCATACCAAACATTTTCGGTGCCTTCCAGTTTTTAATGTAGCTGGGAAGAAAACAATATCTTCTACTTCTGAAACCTTTCCCACAAGATTCTAGGTCTTAAGACCTTCTGCTTAGGACTTGAAGTTTTCTCTTAAGACTTCAGGCTTCTTTTGGAAATGATTAATTCCATATCTTTAAGTATCCATTTCATTTTGTCATTCACTCACGGAAGCTGTTGCACAACACAGACATGAGTTTGACAGCTCCGTGACTAATCAGTTTCTTCCCAGCTTTTTTTATTGTTTGGTTTTTTTTTTGCCTAGATGAGAGCCTCCAGTCTGTGCTATTTGAATGTCAACCAAAACCCACAGTGTGTCTGTGATCTGTTGCTGTCACTGCCAGTAGCAGCAGTGGTAATGACCATAGTGTGGGAGCCCAGGCTTAGGCCTGGAATAGGCCCGGATAGGCATGGAACACTGTCTCCAGATGTGACTCCCAGAGAGCCTCTGTTTAGCTTTTTGTAATTAGACCCTTATATTTGCTGAGCTCCTCAAAGTATTTACAGTATCGTGTCTGCTAAGGAACGTCTCCTCTCTGGTGAGTAGGAGGAGGATGTCACTTGCACAAATCTGTTATTTCCTTGAGACTGGATTGCCCTTCTTCTGTAAGCTCTGTGCTGATGGCTGAAATAAATAGCGAAGTGGGTGGATTTTAGTCACTCTGTGTGGAAAAGCAGGAAAGGCAGAAAGGTTCTGCTATGGGAACATTGCAACCTGATTGTTACAGTACCACATCTTTTTTTCTTCTGAAGCAAAAACAAATCTGCACGGAGCATCCTGTACGCTGAAAAAGGGTTCCCTTGTTCAGACAATAGGGGACCCAACTTTAGACAGTGTTCTGCCATGCAATCTTTGGGGAACTTTTTGATTTTATATAAAGTAAATGTTGTCTTTCTAGCCATGACTTGAAAAACATTGGTCCGTAACCTGCAGTTGATATATGGTAACCAGTCTGCATAGGTACATGATTTCGATCTCCAGATTTCTGCAGTGCATTATAACTCTTAATATATTCAGCACATCAGCTTTCCATATCAGACTGTTACATACCATGACTCAAATAGTTGTTCTTTTTCTATAGTTCATAAGGACAATTGTTACTAAATCTAGGGTGATTTCAATGTATTTCTTCATGTTCTTCGGCACAGCATTTCTTCAGTATCCTTCAGAAACAAAGCTGCCTTCAAAGAAATTATGACCTGAATATGGCCTTAAAAGCCAGTAATTAAAGCTGGACTAATTGCTTGGTTTCAATTGTTCAGAGAAATTTTGGAGTGGGTTTTGTAAATACTTTGACTTGGCCAAAGCTGGTAATGGGATGTCATGTCAGACTTCATTACAGTGAGCAGCTTCACCCTGGAGAATGTAAATGTCCTTTCCCCGAGAGTTCAGAGCATGCTCATAGGTTTCACAAGGACGAACTGAAAGATCTGGTGGTTTGTTCAGGAGTCTTAACCGAAGTGCTTTAAAATTTGCCTGCTTTGCTTTTGATGTGCTTGTGTCTTTACAACAATGATGGGAAAGTTGACACGGGTGTTATATTCTGTGTTTTCTTTCAGCAATGCAAAACGTTATTTTCTCTTGCGTCTGATCCTAATTGGATAAACAATGACATGATTTGGAAGATTTTGTTTCTCTATAGCTTTGAGTCGGCTGGCAAAGCCAGGAGCAAGTGCAGCAGTAACTTAGCCCTTATTTTGCCTAGCTTAAGAAGCTTGTCGAATCTGTTACTTTGTACCACACCTACCCCTCCCCAGTAGGCCTCTTCTCCCCATATTTCCTTATAAAGATACCTTTGGCACCTGAGAGAGATTTCGTGATATAGAATGGGTTGGTTTTCTTGGTGTGTTTTTTCTTTTTTCTGTTTCTTGGTGTTGTGCTGTTCTTTTTTGTCAGCCAACAGTTTGTTTGTCTTAACGTGGCCTCTGGTAGGATTGCTTTCACCTAGAACTGAGGACTGCAGATGACTGGAGTGCTGAGGGAGTGTGGGCTGTTAGGGGTTGCAAAGGATCAGGCCTTGCCACAGTGATGACTCTGTGTCCTGTTCCAGGCACGATTTGAAGCTGTTTGAGTACTCCTCTAAAAGAATGAAATGAAATTGAGACCGGGGAGTTCACAGCTGAGTTCAGCTATGAACATTCAGAATTGGTTGGCATCCCATTTGGGGAGATCAGTAGGAAAATGGCATTGTCAGAGGGAATAGAATAAAACTCCTGCCTTCTTTAAGGTTGTTTTTTTTGTTGTTTTTTTTTAAGGGACTGGAGGCAATAGAGTATCTTTGTGTTACAGTTTCCCAATTGGAGTCAGGATTCTGCTGTAGGCTATGGGTCATTTGGTTTGGGGTAAATTACGTGCTACCAGTGGTTATCCTATAAATGGTTGCACAGCTGGAGTATTCTAGGTGAGCACCCATAATTCTGAGCTTATCCACATTCTTCTTTAGACAGCACTGCTATGTTCTCAGTAGCTTAGTAAATCAGCTGTCTCAAGGCAGCCCTTTGGAATAACGTCTGCATGCCTTCCTAAAACACATACTTCTTCCTTTTGCAGGGACATTCCTGTAGACTTCAAGTATATTGCTGAGCCAAGTATGCATTCGATGCCAGCCGTGACTTTGTCTCCAAATGGTGGGTTAACAACTTCACTGCCTTCTCAGGCTGAGCTGACATAAAATGTCTCACTGATGATAGCTCTGTAACTTTGCCATCTTGTACCTCCCTGCTGCCTGTACAACACCACCTTCCCAAAGACGTGTGTGCCTTTATTCCAAGATCAGATCGAATCTAGATTTAATAGTTTTGAGAAGACCAAATATGTCAAAATGAAGGGTTGTTGCAGGATAGCTGTATCAGTTTAAAACGAGTGCAGCACGAATAGCATTTGCTCAAGAGAAACTGAATTACCTCAGTGTTTCTGTATGTTAATGCTTCCTCGGTGTTTATGTTCTTCAGTAACAACCAGACTGCAGGAGGACACAGGCTCAGTGCCTCCAGCAATAAGTGAAAAATCCTGCTAATAGGACAAAATCTCTTTTATGTGTGTTGGCCAAAATTAAATAGCTTTATTGCCAACGTTATTGAAGCATTATAGATTTGCAGTTAACAGTCTCATTCGCTGAGCTGTGGCTGATCAACTTGTGTAGCCAGTGCGTTCAGCCAGCTATCAGCATCAAATTACAGTTCCTTTGCAGTATAAATATTTCATCCTTAACAATCAAGGCAGAGCCTTAATATTAAAAGATTCTGGAGAAAGACAGTTAACATTAACATTTTATGGAAGGAAATTTTCAGTTTCCTTCTGAAGAAAGCAGATGATTGTAACAGACCTTCTAAAAACTAGAAGGGAATAACATGATTGGGGCAAGCACACTATTTATTTCTCTGGGAGGCTGAACTAAGCTAATTCCAAGCTAGAAGCTGGATCAGATTTAAGGACAATCCAGCACATTTTCTGTCATTGTTCAAATAAGCCATGGAAGACAATGATAATATAAAGAGTTCTGGATAGAAGTCTGTTGTAAACTGTTCCGTAGTGCATTGCCTTCACTGGATTCTCAGGTAGAAATTAATGCGGTGCCAAGATACAGAGTGAAAGGAAAAGTAGAAAAGCCTTTTTATCATATCAGACAAGTAAATAGTCTCAAAAATATAAGGATCCTGCAACTCCTTAGTCCAGGTGACCATCTTAGAGTACCCACAAAAACTGTTATCAGATAGATTACCTGTTGTTGTTTGTTTTTCCCTTCATCTGAATTACATGATTGAGAGTTTATAAAATCTGCACCAGAAGAACTTACTCAGTAGCTTAAAAAGGGATCAATTCATTAGTGGGGTTAACATAACAGGCAGAGCTTTTTAGAGTTCTGAGTGCATTTTGTAGGAACAGGCTTCCCAAATCCTGTCAAGAGTAGTTTTCTGCCTTCTGACAGTTATAACAGGTGGAAATTGGGTTGGCCATCTTCCAGACCTTGTGATTCTGTGAAGTAATATCAGCTTCTACCAAGAAACTTTATTATATAATAAGAGAGATTAGATTTAGATTGGATATAAGGAAAAAATGTTTACAATGAGAATGGCAAAGCACTGTAACAGGTTGCCCAGAGATGTGCTTGATGCCCCATCCCTGGTGACTTTCAAGGCCAAACTGGATCAGACCCTGGGGAACCTAATCTAGCTACGGATGTCCCTGTTCACTGTAGGGGAGTTGGACTAGATGTCATTTAAAGGCCCCTTCCAACTCTAAGGATTCTGTGATTCTATAGTGAAAATCTGAATTAATACAGTGCAGAAAAAGTTGTGTGTGTCCCAAGCTTTCCAGCCAAGACTGCTGCTTCCTATGTGGCACTCTGTCATCTCCTCTGTTCATTGCACTCCTAGGGAAATGGTTGGCTTGCCAGTCAATGGATAACCAAATTCTGATCTTTGGAGCTCAGAACAGATTCAGATTAAACAAAAAGAAGATCTTCAAAGGTCACATGGTAGCTGGCTACGCTTGTCAAGTGGATTTTTCGCCTGATATGAGGTGAGTTTTGTGGGAAAGGGCTTCATCTTAAACTCACAGGCACAGACACCGGATTTCTTTTTAAATCCTCTGCAACATTCATTGCTGCACGGCCATCCTATTAACTCAGTAATAGGACAGAGCGCTCTTAAGATGAGCAGCAGAAATTAAAGTTTGCTCTTCTTGTTTGACTGGAGTGAATTGAACACTTGCTCCAAGCAACAGGTAAAAATCAGCCAGCGTAGTCCAGATTCCCCATTCCCTAAAGACTTACTTTGCTGTGTCAAAGTGTCCTGAGATTGCCCTTATTTTGCCCAGCCCTGGTGCAGCACAGACCTGCGTCTGACTCTGTTTGCACTCAGACAGCAGCAGCCTCCCCAGAGCCTTTCAGGCTCTGTTCCCACCATCTGAACCTGTCTGGAACACCTGGAATTCAGATTTGCCTGGTTTTTCCTATTCACAGGTCTGGTGTGCTGTATCCTCATTTAGCTGTTCAGAGATCTATCTTTTTCATCCTGTTTCCTTGGTAACATGCCCATATGTTTACCACTGTATGTACATAAGCTATGCATTGCTATAAAAAGTGGAGAATAACCTCAGCAAAACGGGAGGAAAAAGCAGAGAGGACGTCTATAACTTGCAGATGAACTTCTGGCACTTTCATCTTTTCCCGACGTGTTCTCTTCAGTCCCGGTAACACTGTGTGGGTGCAATCACATTGGTTAGCACATTTCCCTCACGGCTGATGCATCACCTTCTGCAGGACTAGGTGTGCCACAGAGCACAGCATGAATGCCAGTTCTCTGACAGAGAGGATTTCAGACTGTCAGGTTGGGAGAGGCTCACTGGGTGAAGCTCTATTCCATTTTTCGATATAAGGTGTTAGAACGCTAGCAGCCCTCGCGCTTAATGCAACTTTTATTTTAATCCCTTTAATGCAGCTACGTGATATCTGGAGACGCAGATGGAAAGCTTAACATCTGGGACTGGAAGACCACAAAACTCTACAGCAGAATAAAAGCACACGATAAAGTCTGCATTGGCGCAGTCTGGCATCCACATGAAACTTCCAAAGTCATCACGTGCGGCTGGGATGGTCTCATTAAACTGTGGGATTAAAGAGGCTGCTGCAAGGATCTGAAGTTGTAAGCCCTGAGATCTGAGGTTGGAGTGAATTCTGCTGTAAGGACAGGTTAGACGTGTTGTCATACAGCTGTTGGCGGCTGGCTGTATATATGCTCTGAGAGTGGGAAGCCTTCGGAATGCTTGACTCAAAGGATCGTGTTCTAAACACAACATCTGGCTGTGAGGATCTGCAGCGTGCAGCATCGAGCGTTGGTTTGTCCTGTCACCTTCTGCACAAAATACTCTTGTAAAATAAAACAAATTGAAGAAAAACTATTTTTGTGGCTCTGGCTGTCAGTGAGGTGGGGAGTTCAAGGAGAAAACCAACAACTGTGTCGTCATCTTCCTAAGGAGAAATCTTTGGTACCTGCTGTGACAGAGCTGGAAGTAGAGCGTTTGTTTATGTTCTTTGGATGGCATTTTATTCTCCCTAAAATACTTCTACCTTTCTAGAACACAAAATCAGTTGCCTATCGTGTCTGTTAATTCACAGTAGAAATGAAGAGCTGATCAGAAGTGCAGAGCCCTCAATTAGACTGTAATCGACTGAAGCCTGTATTCATAAAACCTTGGTGTGCCTGCGTTTAACAATTGCATCGTGCTGATGGTCGAGTGTCATCTTTACAAGTACCCCTCAGCTTCCCCATAAGGAACCAGGTGTTTTTTTCTCTTCTCATTTGCTGTTAAGTTCCAGTAAGCATGACGTTAAAAAACAAACAAAACAACAGAGTGGGCTGGTTGTACTATAAGATCCATGCAGTTTGTGACCATTTACTGTATATACACGCCGCGCTTTCTCCTCTTTAAAAGACTTATTTTTAATAAACCATTTTCTAAAGAAACTTTGCTCATCCTCCTTCACTTCTTCCATCCGCCATTACCTACGTGAAAGATTTCTTATCGCTTGGCATTGTAATGCTTAGTCGTACCAGAATCCAGATAAGCTCATTTTCTTGCCCCATTCATACAAAACTAATTTAAGTTGGAAGGAAGGAAGGGGGGGGGGGGGGAATCCTTTTATAACACTGTCTGCTCTTCTTTTGAGCCCCTAATGGAAATAAAAAGCGTGTAACAAATTTGTGATTGATCAGTTTTAATTACAGTTTGGAATTACGCTCCGTTGCTTGCTATAAGTCAACAGCTGCTCATCAATTAAACAACAGCAAAGGATTAATGGCTATAATTAGCAGTAGGGTGGGAGATAAGGCACTGCAGCTGAGATGCAAAGATTCACAGACTGGAAGGGCTTTTTTTTTCCCCTAAGACTTTAGGGATTTATTGAACACCTCCAGGGATGGTGACTCCACCACCTCCCTGTGCAGCCTGTGCCACCTCCTCACCGCTCTTGAGAAGTTCTTCCTATTATCCAACCTGACCCTCCCCTGATAGAACTTAAGGCCATTCCCTCTCATCCTAACACATATCTGCGTGCCCAACCATTAACAGCGTGTAAGCACGGGGATATGGGGAGGAAAAGAGGAAACGGAGCACATAAATAGCTTCAAAAAAGTCTGGTATATTAACTATCTTCTCTATCAGAAACATCTTTCCCAAATGCTTAAAAGCATTTAAATAACAATAGACACAAGTTTTGGCTCTGCGGTTTGTACTGCATTGCTCCATTCATCACCTACCCAGCAGTACTTGATTCACGTGCATGTGTATGCATAAATAAGCATATAAACGGATGTAGTGGTGCACTGTCTGTTGTCTGTGGGGAAGGAAACCAAAACTCGATACATTCTGGAGTCGATGAGTTAGGATTAAATGTTTGCAACAAGCCTCAGATCAAAATTCCGCTGGGAACTTGCAGATAGATGAACTCCTTTGTCCCTCGCTGTTGGTCACCCTGTTAATCCGATGTGGAATTCCTCACATCTGCATTGAAGCCTGCAGGGGGAATTTTTATGAGGATAATTAATTCCTCCCTGTCAGCTGCAGAGTCGTGGACTCCGGAGCTGGTGGTGTCAGCCATTTTGCTGTGCTTGGAAGAGGCAGCGGGTGACTGCGTGGGGTGAGTGCAGGCCTGTCCTTCCTTTAGCCACCTGGGAAAGGACTCCTGGCCAGGCTAATGAGCTCCAATCGTGTCCTCCTCTTTGCCTCCCCATTTCATATTATGCCAGGAATTGGTCTGCTATGAATGTTGGCCAGAACAAGCCTAAACAGATCTCTGGGCTGACAGCCTGTGGGCAGACAGAGCAAGGCAAGGCCCCAAGCAGCATCCCCTAACAGCAAGTCAGTCTGAAGGAGCTCCTTGGGGGCTGGAGCCTGTTGTGCTGCTGAGGAGCAATATCCACAAGTTGGCACATAGGGCTGCAAAGACAGCACCGTTGTGCATCTCTAACTTGGGGAAATGATGTGGCAGTGTCTTGCCACTTATTATTAATACCAATTACTGTTGCAGCAGGGGGTTGTGGATAAGTGGACTATTGCCATCATTGCTGGAGTTCTGCCTTGGAAACCTGATTCTGGCCTCGTGCCACCTTCCTCATGGACTTCTTTCATATGTGAGAGGACGGAATGTCCCACGTGTCCTGGTGCAGCTTGCCTGTAGGTGGGAAGGCGGTCTCTCTCAAGGCAGATGGTCGTGGCATCTGTCTCACACAGAGCCTATAACAGCCCCCAGGAAGACAGGGCTGCACATTCCTCGCCCTCATTGCAAGAAGCAAACATCTGAATTACTGTGCATCCAGAAGACTCCAAGACTGCCTTGGAAAAAGCCAGTTTTTAGCAAGAGGTAGATGTTCACCATTTAACAGCACAGTCTTCAAAGGCTCATTTAAACAGTAAAGCCTTGCAAACCTGACAGCATAGTAACACTGTGTACTTCCCTTCTTGCTCCCAGCTGGTCATTACATAAACCTCGCTTCTCCTTAGAAGGGCTCTGTACAAGGAGCAGCCTGTGAGGGGGGCAAGCAGGGCAAGGTGGGAAGCTTTGCTTGCAAGACTTGAAGCAGTTGAGCCTATTTACCAAAAATAATACTCCAAATTTAAGTCATATTTTGTAGTCAAACAGATCTTTACTGTCAGGCTACCTGGTGAAATTAAAACAAACAAAAAAAACCCACAAAGCCACCTGCACCGCTGCTGCCTTACAGCACTTAGAGAGACCTGCTTATGGAAGGGTTCTGTTTGCAGAAGCTCCCTGCGGAGTTGAAAGCTCTTACAAACAAGTTGAGATGATGCTCACCCAAGCGTGGACATGAGGTACCCTGGCAGTCCGACCTCAGAGCCTCTTGTTACCTGGTTATGCCACAGAGCATATTTAAAACATTCTAGATGTAGAAGCATTGGGCCTTTGCAAGCCCCTGTTAACTCACAGCGCTTTGCATCACTGGGAGACTGCTAAAATCAGGTGTTATTGCAGATGTGTTGGGTTTGTCCCCTGAGCCAGGCTCAGTCCTTGGGCTAATCCGAGAGGTGTCAACACTGAGCTGTGTGCCCTCTGGTTTGGAAAGGAAGAAAACAACCCACAAATCCTCTGGGGAGCAATTTCAGCCCTGTGAACCCAGCTGGGCTCCCTGACCACTGACAGCCATGCAGACACATCTCTGGGAGCTGCAGAGCCCCCCCCAGCATCACCACCCCATCACCCCACAACCACTATTGCTGTAATTCACCACCCCAATGCTTCCCCTGTGGTGTAAGTGAGGTTTGGTGGAGTTTAAACTCTTATGAAGCAACGTTAGGAGAAAAAAACAAACAGAACAACCAACCTGCACTGTAGGTGTGCTGTGAGCACAGAGCTTACCTTCAGCAAACTGCTGCAAAGTACGAGCATACAGTGCAAATCCAAGGCAAACAGTAAGGATGTTCACAGTCCAAATATTCTTTGGTTGCTGCAGAGAGAGAAGTGTAGATGTGGCTCTGGTCAGCTCTGACCTCCCACCACCACTGAAACTTCTACTGACTGCAATTAAATGTCACGTTGTGTTAACAGGTGGCAAGAAATCAGGAGTGACTTCTTACCAAGTAACCCTGAGGGTGCCTGCAAGGGCAAGAGAGCAGCTAATGGAGCTCCCAGAGCCTGTGCTCTGAATGAACCAGATGGTCTCAGCTGTGAGGCTCCAGTAGTGCCAGGTGTGGGCAACCCTTGCAGGGAGCAGAGGGGCAGCGCTGAACTCTGTGACAGCAACAGGGCCAGAGGGAATAGCATGAAGCTGTGTCAGGGGAGGGGCAATGGGGGTTAGGAACAGGTCTGTGGGCATGGAACGGGCTGCACAGGGCTGTGGGCACGGCCTTGTGTGCTAGAGCTCAAGGAGGGTCGTCCCAGCACTCTTTGGACATAGGGTTTGAACTTTGGGCAGTGTGTGTAGAGCCAAGGGCTGGGCTCGGTGATCTGTGTGGGTCTCTTCCAACTTGGGACATTCTCATTCCACGATCCCATTCCTTTATACTGCCAGCTTCCACTGCCAGGGGCTCATCTCTGGGGCCATTGCAGACCGCATTGTGTGACAGCTGCAGTCAGACAGCCTTTGCCCCACAGCAGTGTAGCTCAGAAGCAACCACATTCCTTTTACATAAAGCCCAGTCATAAAGAAATAGATGGATTCATTAAGCTTTGCTCCTGTAGGTCAAAGAAGCCAATAAAAGCCAATGGGTGGCTGCACAAAAGCTCCGAAAGGACGGCTGTGCTAACTCTGCTTTAAGAGGCGCTAAGTAGAAAGGCACAGAGCATAAAATGAGAGCTGTTCCCTTTCCCCATAATATCACATAACTGCCTTAGGAATGATAAGTTGCTTTTATCTATCCTGCATCTTCCATAAGGTTCCTTTAATTGCCACAGTTATTGGAAGTTTTGCTTTCAGAAGACGTATTTGCTAACGCCCGAGTTGCTCCTGATGCTACTTAGCTCTCCTGAGCAAAGACTGGGTGAAGGTACACTGAATTCTGACCTCAGGTCTCAATACAGATCTCCGGTCCTTTCCTGCAATTTCCATATACAATGAATTTACATTTCTTCTTAGGAGCATCACGTGATGAAAGATCTGCATCCCTTTGGAATTTTAACACATAAAAGAGAACCTAATTTGCTTTTTAACCACTATATAACAGTCTGACAGTCTGAGTACTCCATCACTCACCAGGAGGAAAAGCCTGCGCTCTACAGCTCCAGTCTATATTTTCATGCTTCATTAAAGAAGCAGCGCTCACACCTGGCCTTTTGCCATCCCATTATTTGAAGAGTGGAAGCGCAGCCATTCCCTGATGAGCTGTCTGACTATTCCAACAAGCAGTAGCTTGGTTCAGGAGATGTGGCACCTTTGTGCATTCCAACAGCTCTCCGTAAGGCCCTGCATTGTTGCACAACCTCAACGTTTGGAGCACAGAAAAAGGACCAAGCACACTGATACCAGAAAACAAAGCAGTACCAGACATGTCCTGCTCTGGGTGTCCCTACTTGAGCAGGGCTTGGACCAGATGGACCAAGAGGCCCTGCCAACCTCAGCCATTCTGTGGCTCTATGTTCCTAGCCCTGGGAGCTTCCAATGCAAGGTGGCTGGTTCCAAGCTGTCCTTGACTTGGGCTGTCTCTGTGCATAGGAATGGTCTGGGAAGGTCCCAGGTGGCCTGAGCCAAGATGGTGCCAGAGAGCTCTTTAATGTGATCAGGCAGCCATGCCCAGAGCCTGTGCACACCTGCACTGGCACAGCTGGGAGCACCAGCAGGCCCAGTCTGTCCCTGTTGCTGAAGAGATTCAAACCCTCTCCAGTCCCACAAGTCCTGCACCATGCAGGCCCTCATCATCATGGCAGGGGGCTTTGAAGCCTCTTCCAAAGAAGCCCAAGGTCTGCAGCCTCCATGGCCAACACAGATGCACAAGATCTGACTCATTCAGGCATTTCAAGCCCTGCAAAGAACAAGGAAGACATGAAAGTGGTGTGACCTTGTATTTCAATGCAAAGTTTAATGTCAAAATTATCCGTAACAAAACAATAAACCACCTGCTACATACTTTTTAGCTCCCTCTCATTGCTTCGCTTCCCAGGGAATGGCTGAGCTGGGATGCTGGGAGCACCCTGCACCCAGCTCGCATGCCAGCACTCAGAGCCCACATATACAGCAGGACACACCTCCACATCCCCAAGACCAGAGCCAGCACCTCTGCAAGCGTCTGTGTGCCCCTTGCAGGGAGAGAAGCAGGGCCAGGGAGCTCCATGAGAAGGAGCCAGCAGGCAGCCAGATGCAGTGCTAGAAAAGGCACTGTGGAACCTCACCTGATCAGGTTCCACTTTCAGCTCTTTTGACAGTGTTTAAAAACAAAAGCCAGCCCACTTCATCAGCAACCGCTATTTGGCAACTTCAGCCAGTGACTCTAAGGTCCTCTTCAATAATGCTACAGGACACATGGCTCACAGTCACACATCGTAGATTCTTTTCTGCTATTTCCATCTCGTATTCACCCAGCTCAGTGTGTAACAGCTACTGGCATTGAAGGCTTCCTTTTTCAGAAGCATCTGTGGTTTGGATAAGTCTTTGTAGGTATGGAAAAGCCTGAAGTCCTTCAGCTCCAGTTCTCGGAGCAGACTGTACCAGTACCGCACCACAGTGCTGTCATTGCCGCTGACCTCAAAACCAGGCCAGTGGACGTGCACCTCAAAGACCAGCTGCCCGATCTGCTCAACAACATCCTCCAGGATCAGGTTTTCCAAAATTTTCCACTCCGCGCTCTCCACGTCTGCCTTGAGGACATCAATCTGCAACAGAAACATCATTGCTATGTGAAAATGACAGGCTTTGCCATTGGAGAATCATTAAGGTTAGAAAAGATCACTAAGATCACCTAGTCTAACCAACCAGCCCATCCTCACCGTGCCCACTAACCATGTCCTTCAGTGCCACATCCACACAAGCCATGAATACCTTTGGGGCAGTGACTCCCCCACCTCCCTGTGCAGTCTGTGCCAATGCCTCACCGCTCTATCTGAGAACAAATTCTTCCTGATATCAGCCAGATCCAGATCCAGGCTTTCCTGGTGTACAATACACATCACTGCCCTTGTGTATTTAAAGACAATACTTCGTATTTAGAGCTAATCATCTCAGAACACATGGGCTAAGACAGACAGGGCCATAGATGAAGCTCCATACTTGCCTGCTCATCGCCCTTCTCTTCCTGCCTCTGACACCTGGTCTGAAAAGCTCTGCACTTGATGCTGATCCTACAGCCAAAGCGTGTTATTGGCCCTTCACAGATCTTGTGGCAGCACTCATTCTACTAAACAAAGACACCAGTGCCTTACTGTTCCTTATTTCTCCATGTATGGGAGATTGGTAATCACAGCCTGAACCTCTGATTAATCAGCTGAGGCAAGTATGGGGTCAGCTGTGGGAGCACAGGTGAGAGTGATGTAGCTGTGCTCCCGGAAGGGGTGGAGCTCGACTCCATCCCCTCTGAGACCTCATTTAAGGGCTGACTCCCATTGAAGCAGTATCTCTTGGAGATCACTTGCCAGTGAGGACTGCCCCAGCTTCTTCAGCCAAGGCACCACCACTGGTGAGTTTTCCTTTACTTATACCTTCTGTACATTTGCTACCATCTGTATATTAATAACCAATACAATCCAGCACAAAAATCCTGTAACAGAGCAAAATTTATTCACAGTAACTACTTGCATCATAGCAGAGCAGGGTTCTCATTGCCAGATGCCACGTGCACACACACTGATGGTTCCAGTGGATCTGACAGTGCAGTGCGTGAGGAGGCAGCGGCTGCATACAGCACACACATGACAGAGGAGGGCAAAGAGAAATGAAGGCTCCGAGCAGCACAGCTCACGAACCACCCAGTGCCAAGCTGCTGCTGGCAGTTCCTGTAGCATCACACTCAGCAAGGAGGATGAATTCAAAGGAAAAGTATGCAAAGAGTGCAGAGATCGATGGGCAGCTCCTCTGAACAGTAAGGGATGTCAGGAAATAAGGATAAGGAAAGATGCCATGGAATCAAGTGCCTCCATTGGGATTTTAGGCCATTATTTATTTATGCAGTTACATTCAGAAAACCAACTTCTCACAGCTCAACGTAAGCACAGGTTGGTTTTGTTTAGAGATGAGTTGGGGGAGGGGCTGTATCTTCTACTAATAAAAAGAGCTTTTCATCAAAATATCACACCTGGTATGAAGGAACGTCCTGCAGTGGTGCACGCAAACCAAAGGGCGCTTCTCCCTAGGGCAGAGCAGGTGCAACTCCCTGGGGAGTGTGGTTTGCTTGCACCAGTTCCACCTGAGCTGCTCACACTCAGAGCGTGTCTGAAACGAGAACTGCAGACTTTACTTAGAGTCAAAAAGAGCATAAAAAGAAGAGAGAAAAAAAGAAAAATAGGCAGAAATGTTACAAGTCAGCAGGCAGGCCCCATTACAGCTGATGAAGTGCCATTAGTGAGCTGAGGCAGACTCTGAAGAGCCTGGATTTAAGGGCACAATAACACAGCTGTACACAGAAACACCACCGTTACGAGAGGCTGCACTTACTGCGCTTCTCTGGGGGGCTACCAGGGGACAAGAAGACAGAACTCAGGCCAAACTACTGCTGCTGGTTCCTCCCTAAGGGCGCATCAATATCCTTCAAGAGTCTTAGGCCTAGGGATGGGGGCTGTAAGCTCTCCGCAGGCATGTGCTGTTCAGAGGATGAAGGCTGCCTTATGCAGACACGCTGCTTCTCTCTTTTCTTCTTCTTCCCTTACCTTGGGAGGCCAGAAAGCAGGACCAAAACCACAAAGTCAAAGGAAACTGGATAGGAAGTTTTAAGAGTAGAACAATTCCCATGAATTCACCGTGATCTTAGAGTAATGGAATCACAGAATCAATGAGGTTGGAAAAGTTTGCTAAGATCACCTAGTTCAACTATCAACTCATTCCCACCTTAAAACAATGGGCTGATTTTGTCACTAATGGGGACAACGAAGCAAGACAAACCCACTACACAGTGAGTCCCAGTCTTCATCAGAACCAACCCAGTGAGCAACAGGCTGGCGTTGGGGCTGGACACAAAACCTAACTTAACCCTAATATTACAAAGCAGAAGTTAATGACAGTAACTGTGTGGGCTTCCTGCACAGCAGGTCTTGCTTTATGACAGAAGTCCTGCAACCCACGTGTGCCCACAGTACATTCAGTGGCCACACCTGGATGCCCAAAGCTCTGCAGTCTGCGCTCCCCAATGGCTCAAAGGACAGGCCAGGTCAGGCAGAGGAAAAACAAAGGAAGGAGAAGAGCTTGGTGCCTCCCAGCTGCAAGCTCATGATCCAGCAAAGGGAAACAAGAGGAGCCATGGCATCCCAAACCCAGACTGCTACATCTGGTTGCTTCAACCTTCCCTTGTTCTCCAGGTGGCCAACTGGAGGCCCCAGCTCTGATCTACTGAAGCGCAGAGTGCTCACAGCCATGCCAGAGCTCAGGAGCTGTGCTCCCTCTACCTACTGGTTGGGGGTGTCGCACGAGGGTCCCACCTGCAGGGTGAAAAGAACTGGGAGATTCTACATGCTTGCTGTTTCTGGTCTCAATATGCAAGCTGAGGGTTTTCAGCCTTTAAGGGTGTGAGGATTGTGTCCATGAAGGTCTGTGAGGCAAGTGGGGCAAGCTATAAGTCAGCTGGAAACAAAACTCTTCAGTGAGGTCCACGGTCACACACTAACAGCACACTGAGCTGCAGGGATCTGCTCATCCAGGCTACACTGTGTGTGGACAGAGGCAGTGGGCTGGTGGAAAATGACTGTGGGATTATGGAAATAAAGCCTGTGTTGTGGCATATCTGTGTGGGAAGGAGAGACAAAGGTTGCACAGCCGACTCTTAGCTTCAGTGCTTCCTTGCCTAACTACAACCGCATCAGCATGCCCACGTATGGGGCAGTGAAATGGCTTCCCGTAGTGCTCCTCTGGGTTCACCAACAGGCTGAATGCAAATGATCCTGCTTGGGAAAGTCAGCTGAGACCTACTTCATGGTTGAGCTCACTTGTTTCCCTTTATACATTTAAATCAGTTACTTATTTTTCAGATAGCAACACAGGGCTCCGCCAGCAATGTAATTTTGAAGGTACTTTTGATCCTATGTGGGTGCAATTGCAACACTTCAGAAGCCACACATTTCTGTCTCTGATACTTTTGCAACTTCGACTAACAAAGTATTCAGAACTTCTCTTGTGGGGCAGTAGCAGGGGGGGAGCTGTGAATAGACTTTTCTAAGCGTTTGCTTTTGTTTTCCCATGATCTGGCTTTATGGTATGACATCTTTTTTTCTCACGGCAGTTTCCACTCATCATCCCCCAGGTTTGTTTGCTTTCTCTCTCAAGCTTCAATCAGCAGGCACCCTGCATGCACTGTGCTGCATTCACAAAACTGATCCAAAAAGCAGCTGCTAGCCAATGTGTCTGCAGGACAGAGAGAGCTGCCTTGTACTGAAGTGGTCAGAGATCAATAGGGCTCTGATAGGAATGTGCTGGAGGAACACAGCAGAAGCTCTTCGAGGCTCTGGGTGCTGTGCACCACTCAGGGGCCTGGAAGAAGACTGTCTGTACCACAACCTCCTGTGACTGCCTTCAGGACACAGTGCCCACCTCATCATCCCACAGTCTCCATTTTCTGCTGTGGACAGGGTAAAATGAGCATTGAAACAGCCTGTGTCAGAGCATCTAACAAACACATCCTGCTAACACCAAACATCAGTTCTATGAAGAGGTATTTATTTCCTCCCAGCAATAAGACATGCACTCCTAGTAAGAGAAGCACTGCCACCTCCAAGGCATGTTGATGCACAGTGCTAGTGAGAGGATTACCACACAAATCCCTCAATGCAGAGCTCCAGCTCACCCAGGAGCACAGTTAGATTCAGCTCTGGGGGGAAACATGCCAGAAAGAGAACTAAGACTTCTGGTGCCTTATGGCATGGGGATGCCATTGGCAGCCTGCAGGCTTTGTGCACTACGGCCGGATCCTCTTATCTGCCACAGATGCTCTGTCAAAGACAGAGAGGTTTGCTTGTCATCTTCCAACTGAAATGGGTCCTGGGTCACTGTCAGAAAGAGACTGAGTTAGGCTAGCAGCCTTTGGGGTCACACTTCCCCCACCTACATTTCTTTCCTTTAAGAAGAGGCCAATATTGATCTCACAGGAGTGAGCTGTGTACCTCTCTCCTGCTCAGAGAATGAAATAGCTGGCTTCACTTTTGGGCCTCCCATAACTCACCACCACTGGGTTAGGTGCGGGACAGAAAGAAATTACAAGAGTGACTACAAGACATTTGTTCTCTTTCTCTGTTTCATATAAGCCAGTCTGCCAAAACGTGAGCAATTAGAACTAAGTAGCTTCTCACTGAGAAGTAGAAAAACGTGTCTTTTTAATCATGTTTTCTCAATACTTAGCTCCCCTGTAAACATACCGCAGAGTTGCACCAGTCATACTTGGGGAAAATAAAGGCCTTTCCTCATGCACGGCCAAGCATACAAAGCAGCTGAAAAAGAATGTGTTTTAATTAGTGGAAGTTACCACATACAGTATGAGCACTCATTTCTTCTTTTCAGGGTAATGATTTGTTACGACTGTGCATCATTTCCCCAAGTGGAAACCAGAGCTCTGTCAACCTACATCATTTCTGGAACACCAGGGTTAGCAGGATCTCAGCTCCGTGGTGCCCCACGGGCACATTTGAAGCTCCCTATGGAGCAGAGTCAATCAAGAGCAGCAGTTGAGGAAGAAATCCGGCCACATTACTGCTAGCAGCAGCTCAGCAGAGAGCAGAGCAGGGGAGGGCAAAAGTGCTCCATCCTTCTATATCACAGCTCTCAACTAAGGACCACACCAGCAAAGAAAAAGGGTTCCCTTTCACTAAGTGCAAGTCTGTATTTTCAGCAGGTATAACTCCAAAGAACATGCTGTTTGAGCTCCTGAACTGACAGACTGGGCATATTTGCAAGTATCTGTTGAAGGTATTAATGCAAGTCTCCGTATATGGGTGTCTACATCATCATTTGTCTTTTTACACACTACAGGGGTGACTGCCCCTGAAAGTAACTCATGAGATACACCGCTCACTGAACAGCTTACCCTTTTGGAAAGATATGCATTTGATGGGTGGACTGTCCAGTGGACAAAGAACTGGCTGCAGGATTGAGTCCAGAGAGTGGTGGTCAGTGTCTCAATGTCTGGATGGAGATGAGTGGTGAGTGGTGTCCCACAGGGGTCAGTGCTGGGGCTGATACTCTTTACCACCTTCATCAGTAACACTGACAGCAGGATCAATGTGGGAGCGCATCCTCAGCAACTTTGCTGATGGCACCAAGCTGTGGGGTACAGTCACCACACCAGAGGAACACGATGCTATTCAGAGGGACCTAGCTTGAGCAGTGGGCCCAGGTGAACCTCATGAGGTTCAACAAATCCAGATGCAAGGTCTCGCATCTGTGTCAAGGCAACACTCAGTACCAATACAAGCTGGGCGATGAAGGGATTGAGCACAGCCCTGCTGGAAAAGACCTGGGAGTACTGGTGGATGAGAAACTGGATATGAGCCACTAATGTGCCCTCACAGCTCAGAAAGCCAACCATATCCTGGGCTACAGCAAAAGAAGTGTGGCCAGCAGGCTGATGGAGGTGACGGGCTCTTCAGCAGGATCTGCCGTGACAGAACAAAGGGAAATGGCTTCAAGATCAAAGAGGGCAGATTTAGGTTGGATAAAAGGAAAAAATATTTTACATTGAAGGTGGTGAGGCACTGGAAGAGATTGCCTAGAGATGTGGTTGATGCTATGTCCATGGAGCCTTTCAAGGCAAGGCTGGATCAGGCTCTGACCTGACCTAGCTATGGTGTCTTTCTTCACTGCAGGGAAGTTGGACTAAATGACCTTCAAAGGTCCCTTCCAACTCTAAAGGTTCTGTTATTCTATGAACACCTGCAGGGAGTGAAGGTGAGCTTTGTGGCTCTGCCCTTGCTGCTCCTCTGCAGCCTCGGCAGTTCAAGAGAAACATTTTCTCCCCAGTTGCACTGATGTGCCTTCGTGAAACTGCTGCAAAGCAGGGGCAGCACATTAACAGACACTTTATATTTACTGCATAAACTGAAATCCACCTGGAGGATACATTTCAAAACTGTATCACAAAAAACTTAATTATACATCTCCATTGGCCAGTTGTCAATACAGCAAAGCTTGGTCAAGCAGTGCTGGTCCCAGGCAAGGAGATGTACCCAGGGGGCCCAGCAAAAGCCATCACTCGCAGCACTGAGTGCTCAGAGCCCCAGCAGCTCTTCAGGACACAGTCCCATGTCGTGGTGACATGCTCCCACAGCCTGTGGATGACCCGGCACTTTTGTTTTCCACATCCCCCAACAGTTCCTGATGCCTGGACATTTCCCACACACTTGCTCCACTAAAGCAGTTTTTCTCTGGAGTCTCACCACAGAAGATGAGACAACCCATCCGCCCAGCTCAGCCCAGCCAATGCATGTCACTGACTTCAGTGACCAGGCGGAGAAGGGGCCTTTTATGAATAGTGAAAAAGGACTCCATAGTAGCTGAAAGGGGAACATTTTGCTACAGAAAGGGAAAAGTGGCCTCACCAAGGCAAAGGGTAGTTACAGATAGGTAGTTTATGTTAAGGGAGGACAGAGAAAGGAGGAATTACAGACACTTAGTCAAAAGAAAACCGGAGAAGAGGGAAATAAAGATAAGAAGAAATTGTCCGGAGACCTCTGACAAGAAGAAGGATTAGATACACCCGGGCACGACGACGCTGACATGGGAGAACTATAACAGCAGATAACACCAAGAAGAAAACAGAAGAAGAATGTCATCCCAAAACAACAACAAGGGTCGCGGGGAATGGGGTCAGAGGGAATGGGGGAATGGGGTTGTGAGGAATGGGGCCATAGAGAATGTAATGAATATGTAATCAAACTGGGGAGGAGACTATTGATTATGTATTAGCTTGACCTATATCTGTAACACACTTTTCTCCTTACGGTGTGCAAGTTTGGAGGAGCTATCCCCCTTGCACCCGGCGCTGCGCAACGCTGGAATAAACATACCTGCTTTATAACCAGTCTCTGGATTATAGAGTTTGATTCCGCAAGTCAATTTGGCACCCCAGATGGGACCTCTCTGTTCAGCTGCAGGACCAGCTGAGAAAGGGGACACCTTTGGCGCGCCCCGAGATTTCTCGGAAGAACTCCCCTCCCTCATCTGATCACTGCAGGAGCAGACAAGGACCCTCTATCGGCGGACCAGGTATGTGAAATGGGGGACCCGTAAGTCGTGAGGAGACGTCCTACGCAGGGCACTGAGGAGTCGGCGTGCTCCCCCCCTAGGGATGTGAGCTCACAGGTTAGGTTGCCGGCTGGGTTAGGAGGACTCCCTAGGGAGTGCCTACAAAGGGGCCAGTAAGTCGTACGCATGGTAAAAGAGCTATTGCTCTCAGGTGATTGCTAACAGGGCAGAGCTTGTCTGCTCTCTCCTACAGGGTGATTTGGGTCATCCTGGGATAATTGGTATCATACAGCGCTGTCTATATAGGTGACGTAAGTCAACAACTAGCACCGGTGTTCTTAACATCTTTGGTTAAGCTTAACAAATGATTGTTGTCGTGTGAGTGTGGTGTGAGTGAGACGCAGCACAGCTGCGGGGCGAGTGCGGAGTCCCGACCCGTGGTTCCGTCCTCCCGCGAGGGAAACGGCCGGGGACGGACGAAGCGAAAGTTGTCCCCCCAATACTTGTTTGTCCTTATTCTAATATGTGTTTATTTTTGTGTTATAAATTACTGGTTATTGTAAAATACACTGTCGTAAAACGCATATGGGGCTATCTGGGAGGAGGTGTTGCTACTTGTAAAATAGTACGGTGGTTTAGATTAAGTTATGATGGGGGATCACAAGGAAAGGAGGTCCCCAAGTGTACACCCCTGGGGTGTATAGGGTGTATACTGGCACATTGGTGAAATACTGCTGGGGAACAAGGAGGAACCCTGAGCTGTAAAATCCTGATTAAATATTGTAATCAGTGGTGGTTGATGTATAAGCTGGAGGATGGGAATAATGAACATATAGAGGGATGTCTGTGTGGAATGAGTGTCAACCCATTTATGTGATATTGTGTTCTGCCTGCGAAGAGGTGTAAGGGAGGTGGATCAGTCAGTGCTGATTCTGTGGCGAGATGTTTATAACTGAACGATACGGATTGCTAAGGGAAAGTTACATGGTATTAAGGGTGGTTACGGAAACTGAAGAACTGTGTTGTTTAATCTGTGGGTTTTGAAGGGAATGGGACAAACTGTTTTGATGGTATAAGAAAGTGTAGTTGTTAATGGCTTACAGAAGTGTAACAGGGTATATGGAAGTGTAACTGAGGGTACAAATAGTGGAATAGTGTACAGAGGAAAAAGAGTTAAAGAGAAAGTGAGTTTATCTGTGCTGGCATGAGAGCAACCCCCCCGCACCATTCCCCTGCAAGCAGAACTCTGAGTGAGAGGGAGGGCCAGGATCAGAGACTGCTGCTGTAAACAGCGAAGGGGGAGGTGGAGAGGACAGGGCACTGGAAGTGAGAATGTGCAGAGATCTAGGAAACGTGAAATCCCAGTGTTAGCACTGGATGGCTCTGGAGAGGATGTGAAATGTAATAATGACAGTTTGGAAAGTGCGAAAGTTTGGGAAGGACACAGGTTGAGGCTGGCAAAGATAAGCAAGATGTAGCCGGGATGTCAGGACTGAAGAGAAGTGCACAATATGGGAAAAACAAAACAAAACAAAACACCTGATTGAGAAACAGAGATGTTCTGAGAATTGAGAATAATAACAGCTGTTACTGTTGTGGTGCTAGAGTAGGGCCGTAGGACCCAGAGATCCCCCACGAGGAAGGAGGGGGAGGGGGGCTGGAAGAGCCCAGGGAGGCTGAAATGAAAGCAGTGTGCAAACTGCAATGGGACACTGGTAGAGAAATCCTACCAAGCTGAGTGAGAAGGAATTGCCTCTGATTGCAAAGCTGAATTATGAGAACTTGGGAAGTTTACCCTAGCAGATACACTGATGAAACTGCAACTAGGGAAGCAGGATAAAGTAGTTCATTTTCTGATGGATATGGGAACTTCTTACTACCCATAGATGGTTTTGTAACAGTAGTAGAAGCTACTGCCCAACAAGAAAAGGCTTACTTTTGGAATTAATTAAATATAAGTTAAAACAAAAAAACAAAAAACAAACAAAAAAAAAACAAACAAAAAAAAAAACAAGTAGGAATACAGGAATTCTTGTACCTGTCAGGTTACCCTGGCAAGAAATTTAATAAAACTGGAGCTAAGGGTCAAACAATATTAGCTAATTAAAATTGTAAGTCTGGTTTTAACACAAACTGGAAAAAAAAAAACCAAACAAAAAAAAAAAAAAAAAAAAAAAAAAAAACCAACAATGTTGTACTCCCAGGAGTTACAGAAATCTCAAATAAGACACTTAGGGGTGTGGGCATTGGGGCCAAAGTTGAAACCCTAAATAGAAGTAAAAGCAAGGGCTCACCCAGTCAGGATAAAGTGATGCCCTTTGAGGTTATGTGACTGTAGAAGGATAAAAGAAATAATAGATACTTTTTTTTGAGTTTTAATTACTAATTGAATGGGAATTCAAGTACAAAACTCCAATTTTGCCAATTTGCTAAATTTTTTGGATAGCAAGTGCTTTAGTTTGGTAGAAGACATGAGGGCAAGTAAGGGAATCATCGAATTGGTACACTCAGTCATGGAAAATCCATGCACTTTATCAACCAAATTAAGAAATGAATAGGTGGAGTTTACCTTCTGGATTTGAGGGATGTCTCCTCTGCCTGGTTTGGCCAAAGGAAGCCTAAGGTTATTTGCCTTTGAATAAGAAAGCCCTAATAGAGGGCTTTCCAGGTCAGTTAACCTGGACAGTGTTACCCAGGATCGTGAGAACAGCTTCATGATTTTTGAGAACTGGTCAACTCGTGAACTTGAGATCTGGGATCCTCCATCCTAGGGTGGAACTTTACTGCAGCACATGGATGCCACAGCAACAAAAGAAGTGTGTACAATAGACTGAGAGTTTGCTGAGTGTCTTGGTTTACAGAAAGCACAACTTACTCCACAGCAAGTGACATACTTGGAATATGAGATTACAGCTGGACTTTGAACCTTAAGGACTGCCAGGAAAGAAGCCATCTACTAAACCCCTGAGCTGCAAACTGCCAAGGAACTCCATACGTTCCCAGTAACAACAGGAGGATGCCAACCATGGATACACAGCTACTGACTGATGGTAAACTTCAAGCAGCATGAAGTGAGTAAGGGATAGCCAGGGTGCACTGGTGCTCAATATTCAGGAAGCCCATAAATCTACACTGGGCCAAAGGATACTAATTTTAATATCTCATACAGTGTTTACTGTATTGGAGGCAAAAGGGGACATTGGCTCTCGCCCCAAAGATCCCTGAAATACCAGGCCCATCCTGGTATGCAGGGTGATGTAGAGATAATTGTAACTAATTTGTCAACTCAGTATCTTTCCTTAGCAGAACTCCCAGATTGCACGACCGCTTTGAAACAACTGAAGCTGCACATTCCAGCTGGTCGGTTGGACCTGAAGGATGAACCCTTAGAAGATGCAGAATACACCTGGTTAACCAACAGCTGCAGTTTTATGAGACAAGGAGACTGTAAGGCAGGACATGCAGTAACTGCTACTGACCAGGTAATAGAAGCACAGTCACCAGCTGGGGGGACTTCTCTTCAGAAGGCTGAAATAACTGCCTTGACGAGAGTCTTAATTATATAGACAGATGCTAAATATGTGTTTGGGGTGCCACATGCTCATAGTACCATCTGAAAAGAGCAAGGATTGCTCACACACAAGGAAAACAGCATGATGTAAATCTACCAATGGCTACTATAGGTTGTAAAGGACATCAGAAATGTAACACAGCACAGGAAACAGAGAATAAGATGATAGATCAGATGGCAGAACAGGCGGTTGAAGAGGGCTTCAGTTCCAGACGGTAAACTTAAAATCTCTGAACCCAAGTCAAAACCTGTAAGATATTCTAAAGAGGACAGGAGTCTAATTAATGATTTAGAAGGGAAGAGAGCAAGCTGACAGATGAGTGCAAACCCAGATGGACACAATGTTACGTTCCAGTTTTATGGAAATTGGTTATAAGGGAAGATAAGAGAATATATTGGGCAAACCAACACTAAAAAGTAAAATCCCAGTACCAAGAACAGGGTCAAAGGGGCCTTCCAGGGCAACAATGGCAAATTGATTTCACAGAACTCCCAAGAAAAGGGGGGTATCACTGTATGAAAATTTCTGTAACCTTAGAAACAGTTCAGGATGCTGCTACAGATGCCTGATGGACAATCCAAGAGGAGGTATCCTGTTTATCCAAAGTTGAATTGCAACATGGGGTAGGCAGGGATAACACTGATTGGGGAATGGTTTTCTCTGGACTATGGGATAAACTTACTAGTTGCCAAACTTCGGATGACTAAAACAGCTTTTCTTAGCCTGCATCACCTTACTACTCTTCGTGTGTTTTGCTTGTGTTGTTATAAGATGCTCTTTGTGTCTGTGCCAGGATATCAGAAGGGAATATGAGGTATGGAAGAGGCATGAGCTAAGGCAAAAGGTAGAGAGTGGGGCTTATTTCAGGATGCATCAAGAAAGAATAAAATAATCTAGCAGGTGGAAGCCCTGCTAGATTAAAGAAAAGGGGGGAATTGAATAGTGAAAAAGGACTCCATAGTAGCTGAAAGGGGAACATTTTGCTACAGAAAGGGAAAAGTGGCCTCACCAAGGCAAAGGGTAGTTACAGATAGGTAGTTTATGTTAAGGGAGGACAGAGAAAGGAGGAATTACAGACACTTAGTCAAAAGAAAACCGGAGAAGAGGGAAATAAAGATAAGAAGAAATTGTCCGGAGACCTCTGACAAGAAGAAGGATTAGATACACCCGGGCACGACGACGCTGACATGGGAGAACTATAACAGCAGATAACACCAAGAAGAAAACAGAAGAAGAATGTCATCCCAAAACAACAACAAGGGTCGCGGGGAATGGGGTCAGAGGGAATGGGGGAATGGGGTTGTGAGGAATGGGGCCATAGGGAATGTAATGAATATGTAATCAAACTGGGGAGGAGACTATTGATTATGTATTAGCTTGACCTATATCTGTAACACACTTTTCTCCTTACGGTGTGCAAGTTTGGAGGAGCTATCCCCCTTGCACCCGGCGCTGCGCAACGCTGGAATAAACATACCTGCTTTATAACCAGTCTCTGGATTATAGAGTTTGATTCCGCAAGTCATTTAGCTGGCAGGAATTTTTCTATCGTCACTTCATCAGAGGACAACCAACTGCCACATGATTGAGGGCACCAGGATGGCCTGAAATCTTCTCTCCCTGGCTACATTTGGTCAAGAGGCTGCCACGTTTCATTTGTGGCCTCTCAGTTATTGCAAACACCTTTTTTACCATGGAATTCATTCTCGGCAGACTCCCACCCTCACTCACATCAGGCACCATACCAGCCAGAGATGTCAGCTTACTTGGTAGCCACTTTCTGGACTTGAAACATACATGTCCCTGAGCTGATTTTCAAACAAGTCTAATAGATTTAGACAGCATTAAGCCATAATGACCTTAAAGCTAGAGCTACCGTGCTTATCTTGTCCAACTTGCTACCTAGCGAGACCAAGGCTCCTAGGCAGTGACCCAAAGACCATGTTTACAAACCCCAGCACAGAGCAGGCCAGCACCACATGTAGGCAATCCTGTCACAAACACCTTCAGCTCCTTGCTCCTCTATCTCTTTTTTTGGAAGAGGCTCAGGGGAGATCTTATTGCTCTCCATAATTCCACGAAAGGATGCTGTGTTGAGATGGGGGTCGGCCTCTTCTCCCAGGAACAGAAACAGGATGAAAGGAAATGGCCACAAGTTGTGCCAGGGGAGATTCAGGTTGAATATTAGGAAACGCTTCTCAGAAAGAGTGGTGAGGCACTGGCATAGGCTGCCCATGAAGGTGGTGGAGTCACTGTCCTTGGAGATGTTCAAAGCCTGTAGATGTGGCACTGAAGGATACGGCTAGTGGGCATATCAGGAGTGGGTTGGTGGTTGGACTAGAAGAACTAGAGGCCTTTTCTATTTTTAACAATTCTGGATTCTATGAAATAGACAACAGCTTCCAGAATAGGCAACAGGCACTCCCTGCTTGCTCTAAGCGATGCCTCTCCAGAGCAAACGGGTCACTATGAAGACATGGATGCTTTGTAACACCCCCCCAGCAGCAAGCTCCTTGCCTGCACAGAGCAGCAGCAGTTATCAAGTGTAGATCCCTGTACTCCACTACATTTTCTGATTTGCATAGCTCTTCCACCACCCTGAAAAGATCAAAACGCTATCTCATCAAGTCCCTCAATCCCACAGCTCAATTGCTGAAGTGGAGAATTCACACCACACAGCTCCAGAAGCCCAAATCTTAAATTATTTACCAGTCTGATTGTCAGCAAGAGTTCTGCCCACCAAGGCTTACAGGCAAGCATTCTGAATATTGCAAGGATTCCCCCAGCAGCCAGAAGCCCAGGCTGGAGGCATGTCTGCTCCACACACAGCCACAGCTGAGTACACAGCTTCCTTTGCAAGGAGCACATCTGTCCATCCCACCCCACAGGGAGCATCCCCTGCTCATCCCCAAGCCTTTGAAGTGCTGTGCCAGACGCTGTTGGAGGCCTGTGGGAACGGATGTGTTCTCAGGGGAATAAATACTGTAACGCCAGATCCTCCAGTCTCACCACTGCCTCAGCCATCTTGGAAAGTAACTGCCAGGAGGAGCAAGAGCTCCATGGTGCCAATGTACCTTTCTTCTCCTACATTATCATAGAATCATAGAATGGTTTCGGTGGGAAGGGACCCTTAAGATCACGTAGTTGCAGAGACACATCCCTCTAGACCAGGTTGCTCATAGCCGCATCCAGCCTGGCCTTGAATGCTTCCAGGGAGGGTGCATCCCCAACCTCACCAGACAACCTGTTCCAGTGTCTCACCACTCTCACAGTAAAGAATTTCTTCCTGATACCTAGTCAAAATCTACCCTCTTCCAGTTTAAAATCATTTCCTCTTGTCCTATCACTCACTACCTGCTTTTATAAAAGGTCCTCTGTTTTAAGGAGGATAGTTAAGTTTGTCTGGTTGTCCACTCCTGCTGTTTGCTTGCAACAACAGCAAAAAGGTAGCAGCACATTCCTGAAAACACGAGGGGCAGAAAAAGGAATGTGCTGAATGTCCTACTGTTACACACAAGGCCATCAGCCTTCATTCGGGTAGTGGGGAGGGATGAATGTTGCTGAGGCTTTCATCTTTGCATTTCAGATTTTGAGAACTGGCAGAATGCCTTACACTGATGTTAGGTCAAAACAGACCAGAAAGGGTCCAGACACTAAGGTGAAAAGAAGAGATGTCCAGTCCTAAAGAAGCTGTAAGCAGTGACAGAGTAGGGAGAACAGGCCACTAGGAGGAAAAAAAGTTACATATTTTAGAGAACTCTTAGCTGCTATGGATAGGACGCTTATCTAAACAATCTGCTAATGTTAATCAGCAAATCATGAGAAAGATGGGTAGTAGAGAATGACCAGGCTTCTTATAGTAAGGAGGCTGCTCTCAGTTCTCATAAAGTCAGCATCAAGTTGCAGACTGTCACTCTGAGCAGACACTCTCCACTTTGCCTGTATTAAATCTGTGCCAGTTGATGTTACTGTACCTAAATGAACATAGGGAGTCTGCTGGGAGCACAAACATGGGGCTGAGCTCTGCCAGTGTCTCGCAGCTGGCACCCCTTGTGATGCTGGGGCAGGGCAACCTGTCTGCTGAGCAAAGCAATGGGAGAAAGGAGCTGGCAGTGCCAGGCTTTTACAGGAGCAACAGTAATATGCTTTGAGAATTGCAGGTTCTTGTTTGGTTTGTTGTTGTCGTTGTTTTTAAAAGAAGACCTGAATAATTTGTTCAGCACTGAAATACTTTTCATTACAATTCAGACACTGCACTAGCCTTTTTCCTAGGGGAAGAAAAGGCTATGGGTTGCATCTCATCCAGGCAATGCTTGCATTTAAAAGATCATCTCTCCATGCCCGGTAATTGCATACTAAACAGCACCTGCTCCCTAGAAACACCACTACTCCTATCAATATCTTGAGGTCTGCTGGAGAGAATTTAAAAGAGGTGAAAAGAAATGCAAGAGGTCTGTACAGGAATGCAGATGATGTATTTCTAGCACATGATTCAGATGGTGGGAGAGGTGGTGAGCAGTAAATCACCAAGCAAAGACTTTTGCTTGCAGAAATATGAGGTTGTCAGGAGCATTTCTACTTGCAGCCAAACTCTTCAATCTAGCTACAATGAAAATACCATACGCAGCAGCAGACACAGCTGACTAGGCAAACAGAGGGCAATTACTACCTTGATTTCATTATCATTGAAATTAAAAAACACATGCATCCAGGATACAGTGCGCCAGGAGCTCGTAGATTACTCAGAGACAAGCCTGACAAGATTGTAGAAGGCAGAATCTCCTCATGCAGCTGGAAACAGCTGTACCGATTCAATTGTCACTTTTCAGCAACAGGAGTATATCCCCTAATTCACTGATGTGTCTGCAGACAGAAAGTCCACACTCATAAATAGGGCTCAAACTGCAGTTCTGGTGTAACTCCAAGGAAATCAGTCACATTACACTGACGGTGAGCTCAGTCCAGCATACACAAACACAACCTCAGAGAGACCAAATGTGTGTGTTACGGACAATAAGTCTCACCTGAACTCATGAATCAAATTACAGAGCTGAAGACAGATGCTTATTGTTGGATGACATGCTTTCCAGCACTCTGAGCTTTTGCTTTAATGGCGTGACTTTAAAAAGGTGCTACTTTACATTTTCTAGCTAGCTTGCCTGATGTTATCGTCTCTGGGGCTCTTCCTTTCAGCACAGTGAGAACAGAGATCAGGGTGTAAGCCATCTGCAGAACTCTTAAGTCTGGATCTCAAGACTTCTCAGACAGATGCTGAGCACACAGCTGGGTTTGAAATCACCACCACAGCTCTTCACACCCTACAGCTTTTCCTGTTGCCATATGCCCAGCCTAACCTCTCTTGCATTCATTCATGTCTTTCAGGTCCCACAGAGAAATACCAGACTGGCACTGGAACAAACAAGAAACAATAGATTAAGATAGAGAATTTTCAAGGACACACTCACTCTCTGTGCCCTACTGAAGTCCCCTTTGCAGCCCCACCACATCTGTTTGCACTGCACTGCTTGCCCATCACACTGCTCCCACTTCACAGTAGCAAGTCTCCACTCCTTTTCCCCTCTGCTTCTCCTGGATCACTTTACACATGCACACATTATCAGCGTGGCTCAGGTCACATCTGCTAGTATTTTCTCACTGCCTTCTACAAACAAAACAAGCCCAGATACACATGCTGTGTATGTCACTACACCAGAACAATACTGTTCACAGCATTGGTAAACCGGCTTTCAGCAGTCACCATCCTATAGCAAATACAAAAGTGCAAATTGTTTTCCTAACTAAAAACAATTCCAACTATCACTACTGAGAGCTGCTGGGATAATTCTCTGCCAGACGGAGAAGTGGGAACTACGTACTGTCCTCTGGGTGCTCCAGCAATTTAATCTGGCTCAGATGAGAGAGAAAGTGATTCTTGCAGGTCTGGAGAATTTCTTATAGTGTTTGACTCTAATGGAATTTTCTTACACTTCAGCACTTACACTCTTCTTTTTTATGACATTCTGAAATGTTGTTATTTAAGAAAAAGAGAAGAATGGGAAAAGGGAACTGTCTGACTCAGCTGGACTGTGTCTCTGTGATACTGAGGCAAACCACTTGAGGTGGGATGCACCTCACCCAGCTTTAGATAAGTAAACCCAAAGCAGCTGTCCATGCTGCATCTAGAGACCACAGAGAGAAAGAAAAAGACCTTCTGATGGGCAATTCAGGATGTACAGTTCACACTGTTCAGCCTGTTTTAAGCAGCTGCCCTTGCATGCGATGATCCACACCTTAAGGGTTTGCCTTGAGTTTCACAAGGAGCTCAACAGTTGTCCAAAGCAGCCATCTCCGCTAATTTAGTGGAGACAACACTTCTTCACCCCTCAGCAGGTCATTCACTTAGATTATAAGCTCTTATACGTATGATATTTTGTCTGCTAGGTGCAAAAGGGTGCTGTGCTAATGTGTGCCTTTCCTCTTCTGCAAGGGAGGCAGCCATATACTAACAAAATGGCATGAAAAACACTGGCTCTTTCCTGTCAGAGGAGACTTAGAGGCCGGTGTGATAACCCTAACTAAACAAAGACTGTTCTTCACAAATACATCCAGGGAGTAAAATGGAGCTACAGAAAAAGGGCCACTTAAGCCTAAATATCTGAAACTCATATGGCTAAAAGTCAGATTAAGGATGTTTTCCTTCATCCTAGAACTGAGATTCTGGAAAAACAGTACAGCAAAGAAAACAAACGAAGCCCTTTTAAGATAGAACTCCAAACATTTACTTAGGGATCCGCATGATGCAGTGATTCAAGAGATCTGGTCCCATTTGGCCTTCTCTGACACTACAATAAATGGAGCGGAGAGTCGAAGTGAACTTGTGCTCCCAGCCCAGCGGGGCCATCTTCAGCTGCAGTAGCAGAGGCCAAGAAGACTCAGCTCTGAGCTTCTGGCTCCTCATCCTGAGCTCAGGGCAGAATCAAAACCTCAGAAGACTGCTCTGGTCCCTGCAGTCCCAAGGAGCACAAAGGTTGCTCCAAAACTTGAAGGTGGGTTTTTCCCAATCTGGGGAGCTAATTTTTTGTTTCGTTAAAATCCAACCTCTGCAAGCAATTAACTTGTTATACATCTTTTTTTCCCAAGCTTTTATTTTGTATTTATTGATGTAGTACCAGCAGAGGTGACTTAAAATCAAAATGGTAAATCAATTTTCTTTAATCTTTGCTCTTCCACACCAGTTTTCAAAGAGCTGAAAGTGCAGCATGAAGTAGACTCTGCAGTACCTGCTTCAGGAGATGAAGCAAGGGATAAATCACTTGCCTAGGAGGAAATGAGGTCATTAATCAGTAAGGCTGCAGGGTGTAAAATTTTCAGGTTGTGCTGAGTATTAAATAACAGGTAAAAGGGAGAAGGATTTTGATTTTGAAACATTAAAACTAAGCACATTCTAAAACATGAAACATACACCTGTTGGCCAGGTTGTCACACAATCCTTCATGCAGAAGCCAGTTTAACTTAAAGCTTCCAAATCAAAACTGGGACTCAAAGATCACTCTGAATTTCTTTTAATAATCTGCAATGGCACAATACGGTCTTTTTTAGACAATTTGTTCAAGAGGACTTGAATGGAAGGAGTTAAACACAACCTAACTTGTAGCAGCACAAAATCTAACCAGCTGAGATCCAGAAAAAGGCACGGCAAACTACTACTGAATTAAGAGCTTGCACAAATGAACACGCACGATTGAAACAAAAGAGAATGAATTCCCCTTGCTTCTACAAGATGAGTAAGAAACCGGTTGGATGGTTGGGCTCAGAGGATTTATCTGAAAGTCAGTTACAAGCACAGGGCTTATACTAAAATTTGTCTTGCTGACACTTTTATCAGTGATCTGGAAGAGTTGATGAACTTCACTCTTGCCTGTGTGGCTAACACCAAATTGGCTGGATCAGTCAGTACACGCAGCCAAGGGTAGAGCTGCCATCCAGAGGAACCCAAGCAGGCTGAAGGGATGGGCCAACAGAAACCCAGTGAAATTCAGCAAGGGCAAACCAAGTCCTACAGTCAGTGAGGAAAGAAGCCCTGTGATAGATATTATGAGCTGGAAATCTTCCTGGCTGGCTAGTGAGCAGCTCTGCAGAAAGAATCACAGAATCACAGAATGACTTGGATTGGAAGGGACCTCAAGGATCATGAAGTTCCAACCCCCCTGCCTGGCAGGGCCACCAAACTTCCAGATTTACTAGATCAGGTTGCCCAGGGCCCCATCCAACCCGGCCTTGAACACCTCCAAGGACAGGGCATCCACAACCTCCCTGGAGAAAGGCCCTGCAGAAGGCCAAAAGCATGGAATGCATCTATACAGGCACTGATAAACTGAGGTGAATTCAACAGAGAGCCAAGCATGGTTGTATACTGGAGCAATTACCCTGAGAGGAGAGGCTGGGGAAATGGGGTTTGTTCAACCTTGGCAGGAGACGGCTTTGAGCAAGGGGAATGGTCAACAGCATTGAGAGTCTACAAGGAAGTGCCCAAGTAGAAAGCAACAGACTCTTCAGCAGTGCATGGAAGGAGGACAAGAGACAGCAAATAAATTGAAATTGGGGGATTTCAGACTGAATAAGAAACTTCTTCCACAACTAGGATAACCAAGCAGGACAATAGCTCGCCTAGACAAGCTGTGCAGCCTCTATTCTGAGAAAAACTCGGTGCTTTCCAAGACCAGACTGCATAAAGCTTTCAGCAGCCTGACTTCTGAGCTGGTCTTTCTTTGAGCCTGGCAGCTGAACTACAGGCCTCCCAAAATCCTTTCTGACTTCAATTATCCAGGGATCCTTCATGAAGGGAGCCCCCCATTCATCTATCAACTATCCAAAGGGAACAGCAGTACCTTACCACCCCTACCCTAAGAGTCTGTGTGAGAATATGAAAGAGCCAGTTGTAGCTGCACTCTGCTTAAATAAGAAACAAAATTATATGCATTCAGTGGCTTTTCTTCACTATTTATCAGCAGTGTACTATAGAGATTCCATACATCCATACACAGCAAAAGATTAGCAGGAAAAAAAAAAAATCCAAAGAGAAAGATCAATTTTTTACTTTAATCTTTATCCTCACATCACTCCCACAGCCAATAAAATACTGTTCTCAAAACCTATACCATTAAATTTTCAGCCTAGCATCCAGGAAACAGAACTCTCTACAGCCTTTGGAGATTATTCCAGCACTTAAAAGACTTCTCTCTTTCACATAGGTTCCCCAAACACTCTGACTGCATGTTTCCTTTTTCAATCTCATCTTATTATAGTATTAGATGATTCCTCTACCTCCAGGCTATTTACATTCCACTCAGGACTAAGACTGCTATGTCACACAGTGTTTTAGAAAGATCAAGTTCTTTTAATGCTTTCTCAAATCCACTCTAACAGCAAAAGACCTGCTTGTGTTTCTTGTCATGATAACAGTTTCCACTTCTGTTGAAGGGGTCCCAGCATCAACTAAACAACAGCTCTCATCCAAGCCACAGTGGGGAAATAAGCCTGTGAAGTTCTTTGGTGCCCTTGCAGACAAGCCCCTCAAACAGCCCAAAATGCACGGTTTCTTTTCAAGACTACAGTGTCAAGATCTGCAGGAGGTCTTGTCTGTCCACATTTCAACAGCTCAATCCAAAGTCCCTGACGTCAGTGGAAATGTTCTCATTCACTTGGAGGGTCTTGGATCAAATCCCAGATCTTAAAGAATAAAAGCAAGGAGAAAAGTAGGCATTAACTTCAAATTACGTTGCATGGAATTCCCGACTTGATGTGGTAACAGAGCAGCTTTGAGGGTAGGCATAAGGATTTTTAAAGTTACAAAGAATGGAATGAAGAACATGTTTTAAATTTCTAACTAAGTAAAACAGAAAAAAAGGACTTTGGAAAATATTCTGGAAACTGTTTTGAATTAGCTTATTTAATCATGGGAACATTCCAGTTGTATTCACTAGAAGAATGAAAATGTGAATGACACGGTTTTTACTTTGATGTCCTTGTCATAAATTGGAGCTTACTGGTGTCTTAATGCAAACAGCCTCTCAGGCTGCCCTCCAAGCAGAGACAAGCCAAATAGGATGATGTAAGTAGAATAGATTTCTTTGGGTGTTTCCCAAATGTGAAGAAGGTACAGGTATCCTGGGAGGAGTATAGGGATGCTGCTAGGCTGTGTAGGGACAGGGTTAGACAGCCACAGCCTAACACTAAATGGGCTTGGCAAGGGGCGCAAAGAACAAGAAAGGCTTCTACAAGTACATCAACCAGAAAAGGAAAATCCAAGAATGCCTACTCCCACTACAGTGAACAATAAAGGCAGACCGGTTAGCAATGGACAAGGAGAAGGCTGAGGTACTCAGCGTTCTTGCCTCGGCCTTTACTGGCAATTGCTCTTCACACACCCCTCAAGCAGATGGGTCAAAAGGTGAGAACTGGGGGAGCAATGACTCTCCCACTGTAAGCAAAGATCAGGATCACGACCACCTAAGGAATCTGAACATCCGTAAATCTATGGGTCCCAACAAATGCATCCAAGACTCCTGAGAGAATTAGCTAATGTAGCTGCCAAGCCACTCTCAGTTTTATCTGAAAATACACAGTGGTCAAGTCAGTTCCCTGCTAACTGGTAAAATGGCATCATCAGAATTTTTTTTTGAGAAAAGCAGAAAGGATGTCCCAGAGAACTACTGAGCTAGCTTCACCTCTATGCTGGGAAAGATCCTCCTGGAAGCTAGTTGAGGCACATGGAAGACAGAAGGGGATGCAAAACAACCAGCATGGCTTCACCAAGAGCAGGTTCTGTCTGATCAACCTAGTGGCCTCCTATGATGGCATACCTGCACTAGTGCACAAAGGAAGAACTGGTGATAGAATCTATCTTTGATGTGGTTCTCCACAATATCCCTCTCTCTAAATCGGAAAGATATGAGTTTGATGGGTGGACTCTTTAGTGAACGAGGATCTGATTGCAAGATTGTACCCAGAGAATAGTGATCTATTGCTCAATGTCTGGATGGAGATCAGTGATGAGTGGTGTTCCACAGGGGTCAGTGCTGAAATCGATGCTCTTTAGTACCTTCACCAGTGACATGAACAGTGGGATCAAATACACTCTCAGCAAGTTTGCGGATGATGCCAAGCTGTGTGGTGTGGCTGACATGCCTGAGGGATGGGATGCCATCCAGACAGATCTAGAAAAGCTCAAGCAGTGGATCCAGGAGAACCTCATATGGCTCATCAAAGCCAACTGCAAATTCTTGCACCTTGGGTCATGGCAACCCTCACTACCAATACAAGGTGAGGGATGAAAAGATGGAGCACAGCCCTGCCAAACAGAAATTTGGGGTACTGGAGGATGGTAAGTCACATGTGAACCAGCAATGTGCCCTCACAGCCCAGAAAGCCAACTGTATCCTTGGCTGAATCAAAAGAAGCGTGGGCAGCAGGTCAAGGGAGGTGACCCTGCCTCTCTACTCTGTGCTGGTGAGGCCTCACCTGGAGAACTGTGTCCACATGCAGAATCCTCAGAACAGGAGATATGTGGTCCTGTTAGAGCACATCCAGAGGAGAGCCACAAAAATGATCCAAGGGACAGAACACCTCCACTATGAGGTCAGGCTGTTCAGCTTGAAGAACAGAATGCTCTGGGGAAACTTTAAAGAGGCCTTTCAGTATCTAAAGTGGGACTATAAGAAAAAAAAGAGGAAAGACTTTAGGAAGGTCTGTTGCAATAGGACAAGGGGAAATGGTTTCAAACTAAAGAAGGGGAGATTTAGGTTGGATACAAGACATGTTTTTTTTGTTTTTTTCATTAAGGGCGGTAAAGTACTGGAACAGGTTGCCCAGAGAGGTGGTTGAAGTCCTGTCCTCAGTGGAGACATTCAAGGCCAGGCTGGACAGGGCTCTGAGCAACCTCATCTAGCTGTAGATGCCCCTGTTCATTAGAGGAGAGTTGGACTACATGGCCTTTAAAGGTCCCTTCCAACACAAACAATCCTATAACTCTGTCAGAGGACTGTGAGGTATGTAATGGCTGTACACTTGCTGGGGAAAGTCAGCTCCTGACCTCACTAATGCCATAACTTTGCACAGGGGAGCAGCTTGAATGATCACAGACTAAGAGGCATGTGTGGTGCTCACAACATGCCAACACACTAAAATAAACTCTGCTGTGCAGAAAACCTCGATCCCACATGTTATGTGCACTGGTTCTGGAATGCCCTCCAGCTGGGTGCTTTCATGTCAAGCAGTTTTCACCCTATAGGTTCAGAATTCATAGCTACACTCCTGTAATTCACAGCAAGTCTCACAAACACTCTGTACCAGTCCATGATAAACAATCAGCTGTTCCCAGCAAGGTCTGCTATATCACAACATTCACATGCTTTTTCTGGATCAGGTCATTAATCATTTCCTTTGTGACTGATTCTTCTACAATCAAAACAATCAATGTAAGGCATACGTCAAAGAAAAGCCATCTCTCTCTCCCAGATGTTTCACTAATGCACAACCTAGTACAATTACAGAATGACTAAGAAGCAGGAAAAAAAAAGCTGCTTTTTCTGTTCTTCAAAATGGTTCAATCAGAAGAGCTGAACCAAAAGAAAAGGCTAAAGAAAAGCAAGAAATGAACTGAAAAGGACATCTTGAATTTTATAATAACAAACCCAACAAATGTTGCACTGCTTGCTTGCTTTATAAATCCTACAGAAAAGCTCTCTTAAGTTCAGACTGCCTATTTAGAAGCAAAAACAAAACAAAACAAAACAAAAAAGCCCCACCAAAAAACCCACAAAGACATGAAGAACTAGCTGCAGGCAATGAAGTATATTAGCATTTCAATTCATACTAGTATATCCTCTGAGGGAAAATCTCTCTTGAAAGCAGCCTAATCCTGTGTGTCAGGAACTTCCTCAAATGTCTTTTGGCAATAGTTATTTGAGAACCCAACATTTCTGGGATATTTACAGTTCCTTAAAAAAAAAATAAGAAATGTTAAAAAAAACAGAGTGCTGCCAGTTTCAAAACAGGATGTTTTTGTTGATGACTGTAATTAGGATTAGTGACCCTGCAAATGTAAACAGCCCATCAATTACTATTTCTAACTGTTGTTACACATATTTCTTCTCTTTGTAAACTGCGCAGCACGAGTAGTTTAGAACTCTTACTCAGGCAATAACCAGAACTTCCACAGGACTGGAAAAATGAACACTCAGTGTCACTTCAGCCAGCTGAAGTAAAAAAGCAAGTGAGGAGAAGTATTAAACATATGGCTTGCAATTTAAAAACAAAGTGGCTGTTACCAGAGCTAGGAAAAAAACAAGAGAGAAAATACACTCCAGAAAGGAACACACTGCAGGTATTTCTGAAAACCAATTGTCAGGAGATCACCTGGGAAAGCATCTGAGCTCCTAAGAATCACAGGATCACAGGAAGGCTGAAGTTGGAAGGCACCTCTGCAGGCCATCTGGCCTAACCCCCTGCTCTAGAATGAAGCTCTGCAGCTGTCACAACAGTCAGAACCATACCACCCAAGTCCTTACCTTCTGATGCCCAAATTCATTCAGTATCGTGCCCAGCTTCTTTGTGTTGCTGTGAAGTTTGTGTGCAGCAATGGCTGGGTTGGGATCCCTCCAGTCAACAGACAGGCGATGATACCAGAGGTGCTGACCCTCCTGGATGTGTGCTGACTTAATGCTGGGGTCGAAGCGATGCACCTCGCATCCACTGTTAGCCATGCTGATCTCAAACTGGTTGTCATCACTGCCTAGTCTACAAAACAAAAAAGATGCAATGATTAATGCTGCCAAAAGACCCACCGGTGAGTAGAACAGCCTGAGAACTCGTGGGCATGCAAGAAGAAAAACTCCAGCCTGTTAGTTTCTGAAGCAAAGTGGAGAAGCTGTTATGCTGCTTCTTTGGATTTATCCATGATGCTGCACACAATCTAATCCTAATTCTGATGAGATTATCAGAAATAAAGCCGATGGACTGCAATGATGTGTGCTGAAGATTTGGAATAAGTACTTAGATAAAGGAAATTTAAAGGAACAGAAATGGGAGAGCAAATATAATTAAAATGCATACAACACCATTTTTGTAAAAAATCAGACTTATTTTCTGCCATGCCTATACAACTATGTGCCACAATGACCAATAGCCGGGACAGGACACAAGAACCAAATTTCTCTCTTCTCCATGTACAGGAAAATTAAAATGTGAATTTAATACTACTTCCTTCCCAACAGCAAAAGTGTTTTTACACTCAAAGAAAGATTAATGCTAATTTCACAAAGATCCCCAAAGAAGAAGAAAGACAAACAGCCCCACTGGATAGAAAAAAACATGTCACCGCATTCCCTTGTCTCTGCAAGATAAATATGGGCTTTACAAGGCTATTCCATATTCCCACTTCCTACTGCAAAATGATTCACATGGGATTCAAGAAATCATTGCCATTGCAATCAGATATCTGGCCTGCAGGCACTCCCCACTGTGTAAAACATGATGCCCTCTTCACTGCTACCCATACAAGCTTGTACCAAGCATGGTTGAAATCATGTGCTAAACCTTAAACTTAATCAAAATCATGCTGTTGGAAACACACACACAGGTAGTGTGGGAGAGGTAATCAAGTTTTTTAATCAGTGCTTCAACCAGTCGTACTAATAGAGAATTTCCAATCCATACTAATAGCATGGCCTTTATCCACCAGAAACAAACCACTGCTGGGCAGTATTTTTCAGTGTACTGCCAAAGGATCTGCTAGACAACAACACAATTATACTTAGGCATTTATCTTCAAAACTGTTTGAATCTGAAATAATTCTGGCTAATTGCATCAATATATATAAAATGTGATACATTTTACATCACGCTATTCTAGGAGATGACATTAAGCCAGCACTAAGTGTTCTGCATAGATGGTATACTGCTAAAATAAAATGAATCCAACTCCTGAAACAAAGTTGCCAAGAGGATATGATTTGGAAGTTACTTAACGTGGGATCACATCTGCTTTCATACTGGCCAAGCCCAGGACAACGCTGCCCCAAAAGCTTCTCCACTGAACCATTTCCCCTCTCTAGGAGTTCTGGGCAAGCAGAAGGATACAAAGACTGCAAGAACAGCATAACATGCTTTTAAGAACAATCATATTTCACATGATTCCAGCCTGTACAGATGTGTAGGAGGGAGAAGAGCAGTTTTTTTTTCTAATACATTCAAAATACATTAGGAAAAAAGTTCCAAAGTTAACTGAGTGAATTGGCACATTTGTTTGCATACAACATTCTACAGAAGGGACACAGATGAATGAAGACCAGTGTAATCCCTTTGGAATGAAAAGCTGGCTGAAAAATGAACAAAATACAAATTGTTTGGGTCAAATACAGCACTAGAGCGATGAGCCTACCACCAACCCATGGACACATGCATCTGTGACACACTTCTAACAGTTGCAGCTTGTGCAATCCAGAGGGCCAGATGCTTCCGATGCAGGCAGACCTCAGGCTGCCTTTGAGCAGATTGTTATTCACACGTGGACTGCAAAGTGGTGCAAAACAGAACAAATAATACTTGAGGGTGAAGAAAGTGCTGGTAGATCGTCTGACACGCTGGCAATGGATCAAGCTTATGCCTGAAGAGATATCTAATCAATCACAAACGTTTATAAGACAAAATAAGGTCATCTCCAGAAGATCTGAAAAATGCAAGGCTCACATGTGATCTCACCAAGTGAGAACACAGCACGAGAGAAGTAAAAAAATGAGGCTTCCTAAGGAAGACTTTGTGTTACTTTCAAAAGATAAATAAATAAAAGAAGACGACCTTAAGAAAGGTGACAGAAGAACAGGGAGGCCATCAGGAGGGACCAGCTGCTCTCTCCAGTAACATAAATCAAAAACGGTAGGGACATGAACCTGTTTTTCCTGCAGAACAGAAGACAAAACTCATCTCCAGAGACAAGGGTTGATGACTGACCTTGCAGCAGGGGCGAAGGTGAGCCTTAACAGCAGCAGAAAATGCATCCCACACAAGAGGAACAGGAAAGCTTGTGTCCCCACAGCCAGTTCCCATGGGGTGCTCCAGGTCCCAAAGGGACCACAGGACAGAGCATGTATATTAGGGTCCAGCTTTCCCTTTCTGGTCTTATTGTTTCTCTCTTTTTTTCTTTTATTCAGAGGCAGACAGATAACCAAGTTCTTCGGCTCATAACAAAAAGAAGCATCCCCTGCCTGGATCCTAAAGCCCCTACACATTAAGAGCCTCTTAAAATAGGTTTCAAGTGGCACCACAGTAAGACTCTTTAAACCTCACCGGTTATGTTTCTGATATCCTATTCATTTATAGCATCCCAGCTCGAGTGCCTGCCTGTTGTGTTTGTAACAGACTTAGCTTAATCTAAGCAGATTTAGCACTAATAACTACAGCTCACTAATGCACGCTGCAATTACATATCACACCAGGAAATTGTGCCCCCAAGCACAAACACCGCTGCCTTCCAGTACTGGAAGCCACTAATGCTCATCTGAAAAAAACCTCTAGAAATTACAGACGCTGCTCACTCCTGTTCACAAGCAGCCTCCTCTACAGCATACATGAAGGCGACATCTAAACAAGTTTTCTTCAATTTCTAATGATTTATGGATTTAATTCAGGATTCCCAGCCACACATACGCTGAACTTTCACATTTGTCCTCCATCCATTCCTTCTGCTAAGGAAGTTCTTTGTTGAGAGCAGCTGCTCCCCATTTGCTCTTTATGAAGTGTATGAGATAACAAAAACATTTAAAGGGGATTTTTGTCTTGCTCAGAACAGAATTATTTTTCTGTCTGTCATAAAGCTAAAGGAAGTGAGTCTGACAGAAGACTTACGCAGTAACAAGCTCTAAAGACCGCAGAAAGAATTTGAAGGCTGAAAAACTGCTCCTCCTTAAGCCCAAATATTTCTTCTTTACTTTTGAGCTGTTTCACAAGAGACATCACAGCTGGTTATTTACTGCACATGTGTACCTGATGATTTATGGGAGAGACAGCATCAGTTTCAATCTCCGCTAAGCCTAATGCACTACTGCTACAGAAAGTCTGGCATTGGTACTGTATCAAGAGCAGCTCCACACAGACTACTGGAATATACTCTTCAGATCAGGCTTGTTCACAACCATCAGCAAGTTATCTTAGTGCTGGTCAGTTTTCTGTCAAACCTGCATTTTCCAGAATAAATTAAATCAACTGTGCCTTGTGTCTGACTGACTCAACGAAAATGTCATTCAAAATATCAGAAATACCAATAAAAGCACGTTAGCACCGGAGCTCAGGTCCAATATTAATGAGCATGTAATGTAGATGTTACCCTTCAAGTTAATTCCACTGAACAATGGGTACTTTGCCAAGACATCTAAAGTCAGCAGTCACATTAGACTTCCTCTATACTCAAAGGAAAGCTACAGCTGCCTCCAGAAGGTTGCTCAGCTTACCTGATTTTCCAACCAAATGCACCCGCCTCTCCCTCCACAATACCAGAAGGAGCCTGTGGCAACGTGCCAGTACTGCAGCTGAGCAGGTATAATTTGGACCTACGTGTGGGATAACACAGCATCTCTCTAAACTTGCCCAGCAATGTGAAAAACTGAGAAAAAAAAACACCTACATTTTGCATTAAAACCAAGGAAGCATCATTTGAAATGGATTATAAAAAACACTCAGAAAGTAATTCCTCAAGAGGAGTTTGCTCTCCGCAGACAGGATTCAAACTAAGGGGTGTGGCACTGTTATCTGCTGCAGCAATATTCAACAGATATAGCTGAATAAGAGCTGAGAGCTCCTCACTCTCCAAGGAATCTGACCCTCATAGCTCAGTATCAGCTCAGCCTGTGCTGGCTCAAGGGAGATGAAGTCTTTCAGCATTCCCCAAACTAAAGCTGGCTCACAGGACAGCAAAACTGTGTGGGGCAGCAGTATTGTGGCCGCAGGTCCTGCTGATAGCCCTACTGGTGCACGGGGGCACACTGCAAAGCACCAGAGGCCTGACCCACTCCCTCATCCTTCCAGGAGGCAGAGGTATTAACGGCAGGGAAATAGGCCTCAGTTCAGTCAAGAGCGATGACTTCAATCTCAGGTGCTGTAAACAACATCCACACTGTAAACATTTTAAAATAAAGCCAACGACTGCTTTCATTATTATCACTTCGGCACACATCACCCCTGAAGCTCTCAGCAAACACTCTCTCATATGGAAATGTACAGTTTCATCCCAGGGGTAGTTAATGAAGTTTTGTAAGTAACACTGCTGAAGTACCTGGCAATTACGCAAGTCACTTCTGCTCAGGAAAGATGCTGTACGCTCCTCAGTTTATCTCACTAATTTCCATCTTCTTCTGCTGGAACTACCACTTGCTACTCGCCATTAGGCAATTTGGTTTCATACTGACAGAAAAGTGAAGGAAAATGAAGACCCTCCTTGCAGAAAGGTTTCTCCCTAAAAAGAGTTTACAGAAGCACATCAGCACACAATAAACACAACTGAACAAAGCCAGTATTTTAACAGACAGCTTTGCCTCAACCTGTGCTGCATTTAGAAGGCTTTCTGATGTTAGAATGCATCACGGAAAGATCTGCTGTCTGTTAAATGGAGCACTTACCCCAGGGAATAGAGACGGCACTGCTTGTTTCTGAGCCGGTGGATGAGGCTAAACCTCTCATCAAGACAGACTGACCAGGGCCTCTTCATGGCTTCAGAGTTGCCCCCCAGGCTGCTCAGGTTCATGTGCTCACATGAAATCTGTTGAAATCAAAGAACGTTTCATCTTAAGGCTTACCTTTTAATTTTTAAATTTGCCTTCTGGGTAAAGAGTGGAGAGAAGTTTTGTTTAAATCTGCTTGTCAATCTGATGCACAGCTATGGAAACTCGAACACTTTTTTCCCTTGTTTGTCTGTTCTGCTTAGTGAAATTCAAGGATTACATAATCCCCCAAAGAGCAACGCAGTTTAAAAAGCAAATAATTAAACATTAGCATTATGCCCTGAAATCGGTTTTCATGACAAGACGTCATTATAGCATTAAAATGTCTATTTTTTTTCCCCTTTCAAACCATTTTGTAGGTTCTGCATTCTGAATCATGTTGAAATCCTGTCACAGTTCGACACTGGAATAACAGATCGCAGCGTCACTGCAATGTATGCTGTACACCACACCTGCAGGGTCCTGGATCTCCCAGAAAGATTTAACCATGACCTTGAAACAGCCCCTATCCAATTACAAAGGGATTTTAGCAAGTGTTTAACTAAACAGAGGAATCATAACATATGTTTCTGTACTCTGCCCGCTTATGTTTCAAGAGTCTCAAGTCAGAATAAAAGTAATGCAAAAGGAGAAGCAATGCAGATCCTGCAGGAGCCCAGCCAGGCCATCACGACTCAGAAATTGTTCTCTGAACCCAGCACTAACTGTGCCTGCAGTGACGGGAGGTAGCACTGTCAGACAGCCAAACAAAAACAACAAAAAGTGGAAATTATGACAGCAGAGACAAGAGCAGGGGTGAAAATGACAGCTGAAATCCAGCCTTTCCTACGGTAGGCAATCTCCACCATGTGCTTCATGATAAGTAAATAAAGGTCTGATTTGTTAAAGATGCTTAAGCACTGAAATATAATTATGTGGAGCACTACATTCACAGAACTGCAAGCTGCATCACCACCTCCTTACTCCAGCTTAGCTCCAAACTCTCATGGAAAATTCATAAAAGCTAATAAAGCACCTATTCATGCTGCTCTCAGGATTTACTAAGTTTTAAGTGATGATTTGCACTGCACCCCACTACTCCTTTCCCTTCAAAGAATAAACAGCACTGTGACAACAAGCACTAATTTCAAGACACGGAAGAAAAATGTGCTCTCTATGGAAAAATAAAAAGATCCTTCAGTGCTGCCACTTAATTGATTCATGGTATTATGAGCAATTTCAACACTCAGAACTTGGAGCAATTTTAACAGCTCTTGATATTAAAATGAAACCCATTTCCAGAAATGTTCCTATCAGCCCTTCAGCTGTTAATCCTGCAACATCTGCCAGGTCAGAAACAAGAGTTTCTCTTCTTTTTTTTTATTTTTTGTTTTCACTTACACTTGTCCCCAGGGTCAGTTACTCTGGGAATGAAAGTTCTTGATTACTGTGTCAGAATCAATCAATTCTCTGCTAACTGAAGTCCTTGTAGGTTTTGCCCTAACTAGTGGAATTTAGCAGCATCTGCCACTGTTTATTAAGTCAATGAGATGAGGGCTGTTTTCAGCTTAATATGCCTCCTCAGCCTGAACTTCTGTACTGTAAACCAAGCAGCTCTACACAGGTCTTTTGCTGTGTTTTCTTGTCCCCAGTCCACTCAGTGCCAGGAAGAGATGTCCTCTTCATGTTTCTGACCATTTTGCCAGAGGTATCAGAAGCTGGAGGGTAAGACATTGCCCTGCTGCCCTCCCAGCTACCAACTGTGGGTGGAGCAGAATATTTTCAGACATGTTTCAGGTGAGTCTATTGTCTCGGCTTTGAAAGCATTGCTCTGACAAAGAAATTCTTTTATGAATGACATGATGGTGACCTGAGGTTTTTTGCTGCTCTTTGGCGTAAATGATGGTATGATTACATCTGCATTCAAGGGCTAATTGCTGAATATCTAAAGCAACCACTCTGAGAATAGTGGCCTTCCAGTACTTTTTCTGCTTTTATCGTAGGAAATAAATTCATGATTCACACATGTTGCTCTGCAGAAGTGATGTTTCTACAAAGAACTCACATGGACACTTTCTACCCTGAGTTTTGACCTTCACATTCATGTTGATCATCACTCTGAAGTTGAGCAACTTTAGAAATAGATTTTATATCCAAAAGCAATTGCAAAAAGAGTTTGGTGTGAGCTTAATTCCTCATCTGTGAAGGAACAGACTGTATCAGACAGAACTGAAATAAGAACCTACTTGAGAAGTGCTAATGTACTTCAGGAACCTCAAGGCTTCATAGTTCAAGGAAGGAGTTGGACTTGCCCATGGCTGCAGTTCAATGTGCCACCTTACAGTCTGCAAAGCAAAAATAAATACAGAAATGAAATAAAACAAATACCTTAAAGGAACAGTATTAATTTCTCAGTACAAGCATAAAATGCAACAGCCAACAAATTAAGGAGATTTCATTTCAAATAAAGTTTCCTAGGGACTTGTCTGCTCTTCAAAGTTATTTCAGAATAAAGTAGCATTTGAGCTACTGTGATAAAGCACCCAAGTATGATTTATCACAATCAAAAGCAGACATGGTTAATTCAGAACAACAAAAAAACCCAGCTCTTTATCAAAACTCAAATGTTGCCACAATTATTCTGAGGCACCCAAGTAAGTCCTGGTTTATATAAATGAACAAAGGAAACAAAACTCTGAGTACCTAAATCCAAGAGCAGGACATCTAAAAAGAGTGAAATTTCTCCCTTGTATTTTGCATCTATCTCATCTGTCTGTTCGCTGAAAGCAAGGTTTGTACCCTAACACTAATCACCAAAAGAAATCCCACCAAACTCTTTCCTTTTTCAAAATACAGATGCATATGAAAAGAATGCTCACATTTTTTGCGAAAAAACCTCTTTGTACCCCACACCTGACTGATGAGGTACACCAGAATTCTTTGTTCTCCCAGAAAAATACCAGCATGGCTCCCTTTAGCCCTACAACTCCTCGTTTTAATAACAAGGAACTAGTTGTAGCGGATGTTCTGTGTATACCCCATGAGGCCCATCAGATCTGAACCTTAGGGATCTTGTCACTTTATGAAACAACAGTTCCTTCTCAAAGTGGAACAGAAAAGGTCTTCTAGGCACGCACTCTCATAGCAGTAGGACTCTTGCTCACATCTGCAGTACCTTCTCCAAATTCTGCCCACTTTTGTCATGCTAGGAAGTATAGACATGTTACCTTTTGCCATCATGTAGATAGAAATACAAGCACAGTCTTAAGTTGTACTGCATTAAGACTGATTTCTCCCAGTTCTTCATCCTTGAGAGTGATAGCTCACTGCTATGGCTAGGCAGGTAATGTCAAGCTTTCCTTTAATCAGTTGTGATTAACTGAGCTTCCTTAGTAAACAGGATGAGTGTGTTTTTTCCCCCCATAAAATTTATTCTAACTTTCAATAAACTACAAGCTAAGCCACCTGGACATGGGCCTGGGCATTCTGCTCTGAGTGTCTCTGTTTGAGCAGGAGCTGAACCAGATGGACCCAGAGGGCCCTTCTAAACTCAGCCCTTCTATGATTCTGAGAAAAAATTAGAAATAAAAAATAAAAATAAATGGAGGGTTATCACGGGACCTTATTTCCAAAGAAGCTCTGGAAAAAGAAAAGAAGTAACAAATCACTAGCCTGAATGGAGTCAAATGGCAGAGGTAAGAAGCTCAGTCCAAGACCTGGGCTGGTGGGCAGTGCTGGATGGAAGGCAGCAGTTGGCTCTACTGGAAACCATGAGCCTGGGTGGTGACAAAAAGCACCTTCAGACAGCAGGGAGGGACACAGAAAAGAAAAAGAGAAGGCAAAACCAGAAAACAGAAATGATAAAAGAGGACCATCAGACCCGATGGAGTTTGCCTTGAGCTGATACTATAAACTAGTAATTTTTCAGCCTAAGTAAACATGCTGGAGTGAACAGCAGCCAGGAGGTCCATATGAGGGTTATTGTTCCTTCAGGGTGAGCTCTTTATTTTTTGTATTGTTACGTTTTGCTGCAAAGAGATGTTGAAAAGGATATTTAATAATTATTCCTTTTCTTTTTCCAGAAATAGACAGAAGTAGCATCTCCCACCCTGAAGCCTGCTGCCTGCAATAGCTAAGGGCTCCTACATCCTGCACAGCACCATGCCAAGTGCCAGGCAGCCATAAAGCTCTGCAGCAGCATGTACCCTGAGACACTGCTTTCAGGCAGCAGCCTGCAAGCAACTAGCACAGCGGGAGGATAGGTGCACACTCGGGAGGCAGAAGTGTGTAATCTTTCAGAATGAGTCAGAGTTCACACGGCTGAATAACGCTTGCAACGACAGGAATGCCGCTGTTTCAACAGGCTCGAAAGCTGAAAAGAAAATGAAGGCTGACAATCATTTTCAAGCAAAAGAAACCCCAGACACCTAAACATCTGAGCCCCGTTATTCCACAATCTATTTGCATGAGAAGTACCTCATTAGGTAGCAGAATTACAGGGTAGCCAGTGTGAGAACAGAGAAGACAAAGGAAAAAGAACAAAACAAAACCCTTTTAATTAATCCTAAAGTAAGGTTCTTTTTCCAGTGAGTGCAGCACCAGAGAAGCACCATGGCTTATTCTCAGCTGCTTAAAATTTTAAAGATGACAAATTGCCTTCCCACTGGTAGGTCTCCAAAACTTACCAACAAACACACAAAAAGGAAGATAAAAAGCCCAGTGGCTTACTAAGTCAGCTTCATACACACACACATACAAAAGAAAAAATAAAATAAATCAATTTCTTTGCATTTATGAGCACCGCACAAATGCTACTTCTGTGACTGATGAGAACAGAGCTCCCAATTCATGGCAATGCTTGTGAATAGCTTCAAAACACCCCCCTTGGTAACTGGCTCCTTGCAATGAAGAAGCCTACTTCCATTCGTTAATGAATACATCTGAGAGATCTGCTCTGACACCTGCTGAACACCCACACTAAGCAGTTCAGTCATTACACTACAATAAGACCTGGAATGGTGGATGGGGATGAAAACAGAGCGCACCTCTTGAAACAGGTCTCTTGCAGGGGGGCAACCTGCTGACATTGGCAGTGCAGTATGGCCATGCTCAGGGCTTACCAAGTGCCCTCCTGCAGCTGCTGTTCCCTGTTTCATCTGTAACCCTTGCTGATGGATTTTCAGCTGATTTTCAGCCTCTTCTACAGCATTTGCTCCCATGAGCTCCGCAAACAAAAGGTACGAGGCTCCTCTGAACCAGCTGCTTTGGGAAAAAAGGCTTATTCCTGGAAATAACTTTAAAATATCCTCCTAAATATCCTGAAGCATCTCTATGCATATGTTGTTTCATTTACAAGCACATGACCTGAGGTTAGCACTGTAAGAAAAAATGCCAGTCTTCAGAAAGACTTTATCACAAGCAATATCAGACACCATCTTCCTCATTCCCTTACTTATAGTGGATATCTAAAAGATGTTACCCAGAGTGATGCTTACATTTTCATGGAGAAGAGATAACCACATTAAGTCGATGCCATTGCTTTACTAAGAAAGCTAAAGATCCACTTGAAGGTCTGATTTATTTTTTCCCACTTATTTCACATGTACAGACTGACATTTCTTTTTGACCTGTCTGGTCAAAATCAGTGGTTACTTTTCCCTGCAGAACACAGGTTAACCAGAACTCGAACACAGCAGTATAAATAATGAAATTCTTCCCTGATCAACTGTACAGTTTCAGTCCAGTAACTCAAACAGTCCAATCCTTTCCCTCCCTTCTGCTGGAAATGGGAACTGAAATGGGATTAGTCAGGAATTTTCCCTTGGTTTTATTATCAGTAGTAACTAATTTTTCCCTTCTGTAAGTCTCCTTCCTATTTAACAGCAAATACCAGCCATAAACAAAAAGTTTGCAATCCCAGTGCCCTGCCTAGAAGTCTGTTGCTTCCAATGAAGAAAGAAAAGAGTTGGCAGTACATACACCAGATCTTAAATGAGGTGAAAATATAAAACCCTCTGACTAGACAGCAACAACTAAGACAGATCCAAATATGAATGAAAAGCACTCATGGCAATAAACTCTATCAATATTGCTAGCCATAGAAACAAATGACATACATTTCTCCATACATCTCTAGTTGTTCCGACTTTACATTGCAAACCACTATGTTTGCCCCTTTTGGAAAGGTACGGCTGAACAATTTTTGCTCTTGGGTGAAATTTTGCAGTATTTTTTCTGTTGTTGTTCTCAAGGATTCAAATTACAAAGTGTCACATAATGACAAAGCAGACATGTATTTACAGGGTCACATTCCTGAAAGCTAGAGAAGACTGCCCCTAGACATGACTGACAGGACAGGGGCATCTTCTTCAGGCTACCTTTGAAGCCCCTGAGCATACAGTTTTGTGGGTTTTGGTGTTTTCAATTCAAGTGTTCCTTGAGCAGTGAAAGCACTGTGTGGCAACCCAGCAATACATGCTGGCTGCATGGCACATGTCAGCATTTGAAGGAGATATGTACCCAGCAAAGCAAAGTCTGCTGAGATGTGTGGGAGAGCAGCTGAAGGTGAGGGCAGAGCCAACCCGGGTACATTGCTTGTCATGCTAACGGCAGCGTAGCTCTTGCAGCAGCAAATGTTCCCTGATGAACTCCCACATTCTTGGAGGCAATTAGCTGGTTGACTCCAGGGGAGAGCCAGGAGTGAAAGAACACTCACACTGCGAGGACAACCTGGGACCACAGTCCCACAGTCAGCTGGAAAGCGGTTATTTGACAGGACAGATGAGGCAGACAGGCTCTTTAGGGGTGTGATTCATCTCACTACAGAGCAGATGCCTAAAATAAGAAAGATGAATCACACACTGGAAACCTCCATTTCTTTCCATTAACTGCAAAGGCAGTGTAGAGGACTGTCTGAGATGAATCCACCCCATAGACATTTAACATCAGAGATGAGGAAGCCCAGATCAGACTCTCAGACACACAAAAAAATATCTTACAGCCATTTATTTTATAGTGCTGTGTCCACTCTTTAGTTGCGAGTCTGACCTAATGATTTGTTGCACTTTATTCTTCAGTAAGTCTGAATAGCCCCAAATGTCTGATATTTGGGGCAGCAAGATGTGACACAAGTAAAACAAATTCCACCATTGCTCTGTTCCCTGTAGGTAGCAGCTGCATGCTGTGCAACAAGTTGACCACATACCGAGTCCATCCCACAGATGGGCCCCAGTGCCATCAAACTGATGTGCTCTATCCTGAGATTTGACCATGGAACGTCATGCTGAGGAATAGAAGTCTTGCGCCATGATGAGCAAGCAAGCAATCTAATTAATAGAGGCAGGTTCTCCCCTGCAGCAAGGCCACTTAGAAAATTAAATCCTGCTGATGGAAAATGGCAATGTGACAGAAGTGCTTTCTGCATTAATAAGGAGATGTCTTAAATTTAAATGAGGTTTTGACACAACTTGCGCGTGAAGAATTTTAATACCCAGAGGTGTTTGTGTGTCAGGTTGGGTGTGTTTTATTATACCAAATAGGGATCCCCTAGGATGCACCTGGCTTTCCTTCACCTTCTGGGCACTATCCCCTCCTACGGGGTGCTGCTAACTCTGCTTGCTGGTGGCAGAGACCACAGGCAGCTTGCTCTGAGTGTCACCCCATGGTTTGACTTGACAGCCCACCACCAGTGCTCACTTCCCAGGCCTGAAGCTTGCACCTAAAGCACAACTTCTGTGTCCTGTGATGCCCCAGGGCTGGCAAGGCCTGCATCTCCCACAGCACACCAAGACCAGCATGTGCCCCAGGGTACAGCCCATTCCACTCTTTCAGATTCTGCTTTTAACTTTGGGCCTTTCCCACCAAAACAAGCACCTCATATAAAAAGCACATATCAGAGAAAGAAAGAAAACAAAGAAAAAAAGATGCTTGGCACCGCCATTAAGTAACAGAATTTATACTGCTCAAAGAATTAGAACACAGCGTTGGGACAGTTCAGAGGCCTTTCCAAAACTAACAAGGCAGGGCTGGATGCATTGAAGACTGAGTGACTAATGCTCTGCTGAATCCAACTTGAATCCCTGGCTTCAGCAGGACACAGGTGTCAGGAAGCAGCTTGCCAGCCCTCTGTAAACCCAATGGCAGACCCAGGCTCCGGCAACACACGGGTAGCAGGCAGGGAGCAGGCCCATGGCTGACAGAAAGCATCCAGAGCACTAGCCGAAATGTCATTTTGTAGGCAACTCAGGAAGTGCCACATCTAATGTATTCCTGCACTATCCAGTGGCTGACAGAGTGGTAACTCATCTGATGGAGATGAGACCAGGAGCTAAGATGGTCTGAAATTTATGGAGGCAAATTCTCAAAACTGCTTAAGCAGTCTAACAGCCTAATAGTTAATCAACTGAATTATCTGCAGTGCCTATGTGCCAGCACTTAAGGATAAGGACAGCCAGGAACAGACACAGCAATCACTGGCCACTGTTTGTCACATTCAGACTTCTGCTAAGCAGAGTCCAAACTGGGGGTTTCAATCAGTATGCTTAACAGCTTTAAAGGAAGTTCTTTAGTTGAGAAAATATGAGAGGTGTCATAAACCATACTACAGAGGTGGGAAAAAAATAGCTATTTTCCCCTAGGCTGGCTTCATCTCAATATTCAAAACACCGCCCACAACAGAGACTTTATCAGTAAATATGCAGCTAGCCAGATAAGCTGAGTTTATTTTGTGCAAATTCCAGCGCTCTAATCATGATGTAAAGATTGGGATGTCTCTAGCAGTCTATGCACTGGCTTCAGCAGGCTTTGCCTAGGGCTAAAAACTGGCCAAAAAAAAAGTGATTTAAAGGGAAAACACTTCCACTTTCACAGGAATAAAAGTGTTTCATACTTGCACAGCTCTCTCCCTCTTCCAAGTAGAGTACCAACGTCTTTAAGGAAGTGATCCACTCACTTCCCAGCCTAAAGAGCAATTCAGAGCATCAGAAAATTCCTTCACCAACAGCCTGTGTTGACAATGTATCCACGCCAGTGGAAGATCAGTAGATCTATATAGCCCTCAATTTCAGTCAAAAAATATGAGAGACACTACAGCCATAAGCAAAACATAGGACCCACTCCTACCGGTAACAAGGATCTTTTGTGCCTAGGGAGAAGGAGAGGGAACATGCTGGAATTGGACATCTGTAATACAGTAAAGTAAGTAAATATTAATTCTTACAAGCAGGTAAAATGAAAGGCTGCAGGACTTCTGCAGGCATTTAGATTTCACAGCATAAAACCTTAGGAGAGGCAAAGAGACAGATATGACAGGGACCTAAGTGCTTCTGTCCCTCAACAGACAACCCATTCACTTGATCATACTGGGTTTTGCTGGGCAGCCAGGGAAGGCTAACAGCCTAACTTCATTTATGTTTCCAACAGCTTCTTATTTTATGCATGTGTTAGTTAATAAAACAAGATAATGGAGCTCCCTAGAATGAAATGCACACTAGCTTTAAATGTCTCCATATTCTCTTGCTTGTTTTTAATGTGATTATAGCTCTAGACAATGGAGAGTAGTCTAAATAAAAGTCTTTCAAAGAAAGCACAGCCACGCATTGGGCAATCAATTCCCTCTACTTAGAAAAGGAATGAGAACTGGCTTACCGGTTGCTAGGGGTTTCAATTTAAGATTTCACATTTATTTCTCAATTTATAAGAAGGATATCAAGCTTCTTTCGAAGCACACGATTTTAATGTATTTTTTGTTCAAGATAAGTAGGTATAGACCCACACGCCATAAGCTCATGGAAGACACATGGGCAAATTTACACCATTCTTTTCAGCAAAGGACATTTTCCAATGTCTTATCACCAATTCTAAATGCTACACAGAACACAGCACTAATCAGCTACACAGTTTGAGCATGAACTCCCGATGTACCCAGAATTCCCACAGATTTCATAATGAATAACAATTACAAGATCAAACCATTAATCAAGACATCTAACTAAAGAGAAACATATCAGCTCAGCAGCAGCCAATTGACACATAATTGCTTCTTGTTTAATTTTCTCAAAAAGAGTGAGGGAAAAATGAACAAGAGACTACTACTTTGCCCTATTCAAGATGAAACAAAGTTCACAGTCTTTGAAATTTCCAGTGCTGCAGAACACAAATGAGCGAAGTCCAAACTGAGACACATCAGAACTAACAAAGTTTATCATTTCTTTGTGGCTTTTTTTTCTTTAGATCTCTACCCACCACAAGCGCTGCTAACGCTACAGGAAGGATCTCAACTGATTCGTATCATTTGAGGCCTTTAAGTGGCAAATAATAGTTAAAATTACACACTGTATCGGTCGTTAGACATTGCCACCTCTTCCCCCTAGCATTTCAAATACTGTCTCTGTAACATATGAAAGAGGATGCTAAATAAAGGTCACTGGCTTTCAAGCTCCCAGTTAATTATTTGGCTTAGCAAGCCACAACAAGAATGAGGAAGAGGGCTGGGAATGGACAGGAGGAGGTTAAAGCAGTAAGGGATTTGATGCTAGGATGTCTGTGCTCACTGGCTCTAACATTGTTTCAACTGCACCCATTTCCCAAACACTTCTATGCCCACTATGTCACCAACACATTCTTCTTTGCTTTCATTTCTGTCTAGGCTAATTTTTCCCAGTCTGTCACAAAGCAAACAAACAAAAAGCACACGACCTCTTATTTCATCAAAATAAATCCTAAAAACACTAAGCATCCCTTATTTGAGGGATATCCCTAAGAGATATGTTGCCTAACTGGCTCATCAAAAGCCCTTTAAGAAGCTCTGCAGGCTTTGTTTTTCACACTCCAAGAAGGGCTGAGTGTCCCATTCCTCTAGTCAGCAAGAACCACAAGATCAATACTGGAAACCATCCAGGATTTTGTCATTTCCAGAAAGATAAACAGCAATGCACCTAAAGTTGCACCTCGTATCCGGGGCCTGTGAGAACCTAATGAGGTTCAACAAGGCTAAGTACAAGGCTCCTTGCACTTGCCCTAAGATTTGAGCCAGGGCAACCTCAGGTATTTACACAAACAGAGAGCAGCCTTGCAGAGGATTTGGGGGTCGCAATGGACAAGAAGCTAGACATGAGCCAGCAGTGTGTGCTTGCAGCCCAGAAGGCCAACTGTGTTCTGGGCTGCATTAACAAAGGGGTGGCCAGCAGGGAGAGGGAAGTGACTGTCCCCCTCTGCTCAGCTCTTGTGAGGCTCCATCTGCAGTACTGTGCTCAGACCTAGAGTCCCCAGTATAGAAAGGATGTGGAGCTCCTGGAGCAGGTCCAGAGGAGGGCTGCTAAGATGATCAGAGGGCTGGAGCACCTCTCCTGTGAGGAAAGGTTGAGGGAACGGGGCTTGTTTAGCTTGGAGAAGACAAGGCTCTGGGAAGCCTTGTGGCCTTCCAGTACTTAAAAGGAGTATATAAACAGGAGGGGAAACAGCTATTTATAAAGGTGGATAGTGATAGAACAAGGGGCAATAGTTTTAAACTGAGACAGGGGAAGTTTAGGTTAGAGATTAGGAGAAAGATTTTCATGCAGAGAGTGGTGACACACTGGAACAACAGGCTGCCAAGAATGCTGTGGATGCCCCATCCCTGGAGGCATTCAAGGGCCTGGATGGCCCTGCACATAGCAGGGGGTTGAAACTACATGATCATTGTGGTCCTTTTCAACCCAGGCCATTCTATGAAATCTACCAGAGGGTGAAACCCAAAGCAAATGTGAGCAGGTTCCTTGTTAAACAAGCTCTTGGTTAGCTCTTCCTTCAACAAGTAAGTAAAACCAAAGATTTTGTGACTAAATCTAAGGCAGACGGATTCTCCTAAGGGTCTCTCAGATTTGGGTTTCATAAAAACAAGACAGTTCTCTGCTACCGAATTTCAAAGAGCACTGCAAAGCCACTTTCTTCCCATCTGCAGAGCATATGGGGAAGGCATAATAAAAGAGACTTCTGTACACACGGTAACAGTTGCTGGAACTACTACGTTTATCATTACACAAAGACACAAGAAAATTTACAAATGTGTCATGGAAGACATAAATTATAGGAAAAAAAAAAAAAATCATCAAGATGTTCCTGCAGAGACGGAGAGCTTTCAGGTCCAGGATTTGTCATCTGACCTCTGTGAGGTCAGCAGTCACCAAAGCCACCCCATCATGGATTTAGCAGGAACAATCTTGAGGCTTCTACTTGTCCCAGCTACCACGTTCCTGCCTCCTAGACAGCAGCCCCAGATCGATAGTTTGAGCTAAGAACTGCAAGTGGGATTGAGGCAGTATGGTTTCCTTCCTACACTCTCTACCACAGTCATGACAGTCTCGCTTTCCACATCAGGCCTATATGTTATGCTTGGCTGAAGAAAAAGCTGGAGCAACTGTCAAAACAGCCAATTCTGTAACAACAACAACAAAAAACATCAGCAGGAGAAATTTCTACCTCTATCTCTGGGTTATGTTCTTAAACAGTGAAATTAATTTAATTATAAAAAAAGAAACAACACCAAAAAACCCACACCTTTCCTGTGAAGGAAACCAAAGATTTTGTGTCTAAATCTATGGCTCTCTAGGAAATGTTATTCTCTTTACAGAAGAAAGAAAATATTGAGTAAGTATTTGAAAGAAATCTGTATCACTGGATATAATTAAATCTCATCAAGCTCTAATGACTTTCTGAAAGATAACATTCCCCAGCTGCTTCTTAAAAATCCATGGAGGGCAAATCTTATAGGCAATAAAAAGCATGTAGGAATCAAGGTTATTCTTGTGATCCTTTAAGTCACAAGTGACATCATTGTGATAAATAAGATGACCATCTCCTTGTTATGGTCTACTATAAACACACCTCATTTGCAGCTGAAAAAACCACAAGCATTGCTTCTTTTTTTGATGACTTCAGGAAGGACCTCCATGCTCGGATACCTTTGGGGCCCTCAGCTGCCCCCATGCAGCAGCAGCTGGCTCCCAACATGCGATTCTCTGATGTTGAAAACTGCTATCAATGAAAGTTTGCTATTTTCTTCCAAACACAATAACCTGTCTTAGTCTGTGACATTAGTCTGAACAGCTGAACAAAAACCAAGGCTCTTGTAGCTGTTCCCCAGGTTCTAATAGCCCGAAGCCATAAACTGCTACTTCTTGCTAATCTCTCAATCTGAGCAACTTCAGGTCATCTTATCTTTGGTAAGAGACCTCCAAGCACTGGAGGAAAGAAGTTGTTGAGTAATGTTCCTTCCTCTGGGGCTACTCAATCAGTACAGGACAATTATGGTGGAGCCTGGTCTCTCTAGCGAGGGATTAAGCCAAAGCAATGACCACTTACGATCTTAAAAGACCCCATTACCTCTTTTTATTATATTGACATTAGATGGTCATTCAGGCTAAATTCCAGTTTGGATAATCACATTCTGCCTGCCAGACTGCTTCTCTAATTGCAGAGCAGGTAAAGTAGGAACGACCGCAGGAGACTGACTCAGCTCTGCTTCTGTGCCTTGCAGCATAAATAAGACCCTTGCTGTTACTCACCAAACTTCATGCTTTTTTCTGCAAACCTTTCCTTTGCTTACCCAGCTGGAAAGTTAAAATATTTTCCTAACATCTTGCCTGAAAATTAAACCAGTTACTTCTTGTCCCACTTGCAATGGACCTATAGAACAATTGGTCGTTGTGCACTTCCAAAATACTAAATTCTTTTTCAACTGGACAAGTTTAAGCACAGGCCTCTTATAACCTACTTTTTTTCCTGCTTAAAGCAAGTTCTGGCTCTCTCGGGCTTTCCTTAGAGGTCCTTCCTGTACGTCTTCACATTTTTTCCTTCCCTTTAAGGTCATCAGCTTGGAAGAGTCCAGAACTAACAATGATGCAAAGAATAAATAATATCCAGCTCTTCAAGCATTGCACCGCTGTTCTGCAACCAAATCACAGCTGTGATTCAAATGTGTAAAAGCTAAGACATCAGCCACTCTGCGACAGACATTATTTGACTTTGGAATGAGCTTTCTCATTCTGAATCTTCTCAAGTTTTCTTTAAGAATTCAGGCTCTTGCTCATCAAGATGCAGAGTAACTCCCTATTCAAGCAGCTTCAAAGTTGTATAGATCTTCAACAAAGTCAACGTGAAGACAACATACATACAAGTAGACCATGAAAACACCTGATACATTTGCTTTGTAGATGAGTAGAATTCAAAATGACTCTTTACAGAAGCCCTACAAACCACCAAAAGTAGCATCACCACTTTCAAAGTAAAAATAAAACGTAGTTTTAAAGGAAAGTTTTAGCATTAACATAATGCTAAATCACATGAAATCATTTCGACTTCATATAACTAAGCCATATTAGTTACAGCATATAAACCACTTATTCCCCACCACTCTGCAGATATTACTGCATTAAAGACAAGGCCGTAGCAGCCATTACTGCAGAGAAGCAGTAGGAACTATTATTCTATCTCTATTTAGAGAGGGAAACAAAAGCAAAACAACAAACAATAGCAAAAATGAATTAGCCTTCATTTATGAAGAACAAAACCACAAATGCATACAAGTAACACCTATAGAACTATAATCTCACATAACTGTTCTGTTCTAGGCAATGACGTTTCATGTTTCAAAACACATTATGATCCTAAATAAAACAAACATGGTCCCAGGCAGCAAAACCTAACTCTCAGGTTTCAGTCACTTAAAGCAAATATTTTTATACCCATAGATGTGAAAAATCATCCAAAAGGACATCAGGTTCACTTGGGTATATAGGGAGACATGAAGTGTACTTCCCCACCTTTCAATAGCTTCAAGAGGCAAAGATTTACCGCTGATACTACAGCTTTAAAACTAAATTTAGTACTTTGCTTCTAGTCTCACAGCAGGCACCCTTTCAGAAAATACACCTATGGCTACAGCCCAGGGTTAGAAGCAATACACTAAGCCCATGTTCAGGGAACCCTGGACTACAAAACCCAGCTAAAGCTGGTCAGAGTGCAAGAAGTCAGACCTCAGTTTTTATCAGAGAGACAGCCTCTGAGACTGCAAATAGAGACTTCAGCAAGTACAACTACAGGAACCTAAAACATCTGCCCAGACTAATATCTGATGGTTTTTCTTGTTGTTTGCTTTTTGTGCATAACTGCACTGCACCAAGTAAAACTATTTTTTTTCCTCCTCCTACACAGAGATAAATCTGTCCAGAAGTCAAGTAAATCCAACTCCTCCAAACCAGACTCATTGAAAAGCCCTCCTCCCCTCCCATTTCAAAACACAAGAGCCTACCATAACTTTTCTCCACAACCACTGTGATAAGAATTTGCTGTTATTTCAAATTCCAAATATAACATTTTCTTATTTTTTAATCATCACAGTCTGCAATAACATTTTAAAACTTCCCTCCCATACCTGCAGCACTACATGGCTGCAGATCTCACCAATACCTACTGCACAAGCAGGTACACATCCGAATGCTAACTGCTTCCATATAGTTAGAGGTTTGCTTTATGTTCTGTGTGTTCCCATACCAACACTTAACAGAAGCAGAGTTTAGAGTCATTTTATAAACATGCATCTCTGGATAACAGGACAAGGGGGAATGGTTTTAAACTGAGACAGGGGAGGTTTAGGTTAGATATTAGGAGGAAGTTTTTCACACAGAGGGTGGTGACGCACTGGAACAGGTTGCCCAAGGAGGTTGTGGATGCCCCATCCCTGAAGGTATTCAAGGCCAGGCTGGATGTGGCTCTGGGCAGCCTGGTCTGGTGGTCCACGACCCTGCACATAGCAGGGGGATGAAACTACATGATCATTGTGGTCCTTTTCAACCCAGGCTATTCTACGATCCTATGATTCGATCCTATCAGTTTTTTACTATTAGTTGCCAGCAAGACCAGCAGCATCTGGTTTTCAGTGACCTTACTCCCTGTGGCTTCCAATTAGCATTCTTTATACCAGGTGCTGAGGGACCAACACATGTAATCTTGGTGACAAAACTCTTCCATCTGCCACGCAGTCACTTTTCCCACTGACACAAATTTACCAGCAATCACAAATAAAGCACATTTACACCAGCAACTTCTTGTAGACACCAGGACAATTTTATGGTCTAACTCCCATCCTTCCCACCCTGCCTGGGTATGGCTTTCCTCCCTTTTGGTGCTGTTTGCTTAACTACAGCTCTGCTTCAGAAAGCTTTAACACGATTCCAAGTAGTCAACAATAATTTCCCCGCACGTAACTGCAACTTCTTTTATATGGCAAGAAAATAACATATTCAACTAGACCTATGGAAATATTCCATTCATCGGTCTTTTGTTTTATGCCAGTGATGTAAGTGGAAGCAGAGCTGTAATGAAATGGCACTGAGGAAACAGAGCAAAGCTGGCCCTTGCTGACTTTTTATTACTGCCATCCTGCTGGCTTACACATCACAATATATTCCAACAACAGCAACAAAACCACCAATAGGGGAAAACACTTCTGGAAGCCTCTGCAGACTTCAGAAATGGACTGACGGTGCTTTGCAAACAGACAGAAAAACACCTAAAAACTGTGGTGAAATGCAACCTCACCCTGGCACAGCTGAGCTGGCTGGCCCTTGCTCTTGGGGTTCCGTCCCTATTCCCCAACCCAAATCTCTGTGTCCTAGCCAGGTGTCTTTCTGCGTGGCTGGAAGGATGCTGATACAAACAGCCACATGGTGAGCACTCTCATATTGCTGGTTCCCAACTTAGGATTTCCTCAAGAAAATAGTAATGTTGGTTTAGTGTATGCTTTACTTTGGTCTCCTGTGTTCAATGCTATGCTTAGTGCATGCTTTCAAACAACGAGCTGAATTCACATGATCACAATTGGTTTTCATATGAATGCTGAAATTATTCCATCATTAGAATCACAGAACAGCTCAGGTTAGAAGGGACCTCAAAGCCCACCCAGTCCCAGCCTCAGCTGCCCAGAGCCCATCCAACCTGGCCTTGAGTGCATCCAGGTGGGGGGCACCACAGCTTCCCTGGAGTTACGATCACTCAAAATCTGGATGCTGGGGAAATACCAAGTAACTCAGCCTCAAAAATCAGAAGAATTGACACTGCAAGACCTAGGTGCCTCAACCAGGTGCCAACAGCAGACCACAAGGCCAGCAGTCCTTATAGAATCAACAGAATCGTTAAGGGTGGAAAAGACCACTAAGACCATCTAACCCAAGGGATAAGCAGTGTGATTCCCACAGGGCCGTTCCAGCTTCCCCAAGCACACAGCTCCCCACAAAGCATCAGCCTGACACAGCAAGGCTGCCAAGGGCACCCCACAAAGACCCCAACCCTCTCGTTCTTGCCAGAATCCAACAGCGGCACCTGCGAGCTGGGGCTGCCCGGGGGCCCCCCGCCCGGTCCTGCCCTACCCTACCTTCCTGCCCGGAGGACAGCAGCCTGGCCGGCCGCCCCGCCGCCCGCTCCGCACGTAGGTCACCCGCCGCCGCCCCGGGACCGCCGCCGCGTCGCGGGGCTGGGGGACAGCCCGCCCCGACGCCGGCACGGCGGGCAGCCGGGGCTTCTCCTCCGGGCACCAGGAGCGCCGCACGGCCAGCTGCAGGCAGAGCAGCAGCGCGGCCGAGAGCACGCAAAGACGGAAGGCCGCGCCCCGCCACAGCGGCCGCTCCTTGGGCATCGCTGCCCCGCCGCAGGGATCATGCCGCCGGCGGGCCGGGCCCGCGGCCGGCCTGAAAAGTAGGGAAACCCCGCCCCGAGCGGGGCTGGACGGGGAGGGGCCGCGCTGCCCCCCGCGCACCGAAGCTCGTCGGGGGAAGGGGCGGCGGTGGCTCAGCGGGTGCGTGGGGCCGGGAGAGGGGGTGGCGGGCGGTAAGGCTCTAGGGCAGATCTTAAGGGCAGGAGCACGAAGAGCAAGGCTCGAAGAGCGGGAAGAGCCCGGACTCACTTTAAAACTCTGTCAAAGTTTAAACCTTGAGAAACTGGGACTTTGGGGAAAGCTTGAAGAAAGTGTGTTCTAGTAAATAAATCTGAGCAGAAGACAGGAGGCTTTTCTGTATCTAGCAACAAAGGTTTGTTTGCTGTTTTGCTGTGGTTGTATAGCTTGGGCAGAAAGCTCCATCCCTGTATCCAGCCCCTCATCACCACCGAGCTTGGACTGCGGTGCAGGCCTTGCACAAGTCTCAAGGGAGGTTCAGGTTGGATATCAGGAAAAAAAGAGTGGTCAGGCACTGGAATGGGCTGCCAGGAAGATGGGGGAGTCACTGCCCTGGGGGTGTTCAGCACACCTGTAGATGTACTAACCCCATTACATGTACTAACCATTAGTGGGGAAATATTGGTGGGATGTGGATGGTTGAACTAAATGGTCCTGGAGTTCTTTTCCAACCTCGGTGATTCTACAGTTCTATGATACCCCTCCCACAATGCTGGTTAATGTGCTCTGGGAGGATGGTGCTGAAAGCCACCCTGATAAAGAACATTCTGTGAACGTTACTTGATGTTTTGTTCTTGTTTTTGTATTTTAACCAGCCATTGAATCTCTTGTTGCTCTCCCCCATCTCTTTTAAATGCAAGTCAGTCAAGAACAAAATGGGGGTTCTGGAGACAGTGTAAAAGGGAGCAATGATAGAGAAGGATCTGAGGAAATATTGGGAACAACAGAAAGCCTTATCTGGGCTAGCACAAGTATCAATGGGAATTAAGGTGGTACCTTCATCACTTGCACCTCTCCGCATCCTCTCAGTTTTGACAAGTGAGTTATGAACTAATTTCTTCCCCCAGGAATCAGCTGCGAAGGCACCTGACTGTGAGCAATTCCTGTTAAGAAGAGAAGGAAATTAAAATTCCAGCATAATGTTCTCAGCTCCAGTCTGACTGGGGGGATGATCTCAGCCCTTCTGAGATGGCTGTTGGGAAACAGAGCCAAGCAAAGTTCCAGTGCTTCTGCAAAATGCACACTTTGGGGGACAGGCAGCAAATGGCCTCTCCTCCCTGTTGTCCCCCAACAAGATGGATAGTCTTAAAGCAAAATACATCGTGCTGGATCCAACAGAGAACATATTGCAAGGAGTAAGAGAAACGTTAGCTTTGAGCATGGAATACCTACTGAAAGCAGGGAGCGTTATGCCTTTATTTACATGAGTAGTGATAGGACAAGGGGAAATGGTTTTAAAGAGGGAAGATTTGGATTGGATGTTAGGAGGTAAATTTTCACTGAGAGGGTGTCAGAAGTCTGCCCAGAGAGGTTGTTCAAGGCCAGGTTGGAGGGCACTGGGCGATCTAATCTAGTCCCTAATTTAGTAGCTAGTGACTCTGCCCACAAGTTAAAACTAAATGATCTTTGAGGTCCCTTCCAACTTAAAGCATTCTGTAATTCTATGATTCATAACGTTATAATTCAAAGAGTCCTAAAGGTCCTCGTGAAGCAAGTACTCATTGGGCTGACTACCACTGTCAGCATCAGCATCTTTTTGCTTTAGCTGAAGCTGGTTGATTGGGCTCATCCAAACAAGTCCAGGTGAGGCTCTTCTGGTTCCAAAGGCTGAAACCAGCTGCAGCCAGCTGAGGGAAAAGGTTGATTTTGTGCTGGGGATGAGAAAACCTGAAAAGTAGAGAGGCCACAGGGCTGTGGACTTGTGAACAACACCAGAAAGGCAAGATAAAAACAAATTCCTTCTGCTTTCCCTTGCCAAATACCCTGCAGCAGTCCTTAAATGCTGATCTCCCTTATGGCCATTCTCAGCTCAAACCCCGTGCTTTCTGCCATTCACCTTCTGCCCCCACCCAGCGTCATAGCCTGCATCTCTGCTTTCTGGCTTGGTGTGATGTCTGTCTGCCCAAATCTCCAGGCAGAGCTAAACTTCAGGCAGGAAAAACACCACTAGGAATTCACTGGGTTCTCCAAGGGCTGCTAATGGAAATAAAACATTCCTCCTATCAAACGAGTGAATGTATAAAAATGCTGTTTTCTGCTTGGCTTAACAACATCATTTGGTATGAGCTGTTTGCCAAAATCTGCAGGACGGAATGAAGGATGCCCTTTTTTCTTCTTCTCCCTCCTACGCTCCTGGATTGTGCTGGAAATGCTGGTTGTAGTCATCCATGCACAAGATGACAGACCTTTGCAGGAGCTTTACTTAGAGCCCTGTGCTCCAAATCCCACTTACAGCTCAGCGAAAGCATTTCTGTGCCAGGGACACAGGCAGAAGCACTTTCTCCCCCTTCACAACAGAGAGCCAAACAACATGGCTGTGAATTTCAAACATGATGAAAAGGATATTTGATAACTAATGGTTCAAAAAGGGGATTTGAGATCAAGGCTTACCTCTGGGTAACGCTCTGGGGCATCCCTGCCTGCAGGTATCAGTACCTGTGTGTGTGCCCATGTTCATGCTGAAGGCAACTGAGAGGCTCTTCAGAGATCTCCTGCAGCTCTGCTGTCCCCAGCCTTTACCTTTGTTTACTCAAGTCTCTGCCTTGTGCTATCCATAATGAGGCCATTGCCTCCAGCAATCAGTAGTTCACTCCCAGAAAGGAACAACAGGGATTTTACCTTCTGCCCGTTACAAAATCATGTAATCATTCGTAATCATTCGGAGAGAGCAAAACTGCTTTGCAGCAGCAGCAGCAGCAAAGTCTGACAGTCTCATCAAACAGATGCCAGTCTACACAGTGAAAGCAGGTATTGCTGTTTTCTTTTAAAGACATTTCAGCTCAGAGGAATCACGTCGGGATATCTCATATGCAGTTCACATGCTATTGCAGAAATATTTTTTGTGATATTAGCTTGTTGTCTGCATTCCCCCTGTATCCATGCTGCAATGACAGTCAGATGTCTGGCTTTGCTTAAAAATTACCCCAAATTCCTATTACAAACTCTTCAGTATGCTGTAAGAATTACAGTGGTGATACTCTGGGTGCAGCTTTCTCTCTCCTTTTATTTGTTCGTTTATTTATTTGGATACAATCAATTTTACAGGCATTTCTGCACTTTCTGAGCTCGAGGATGAATATATCTCATTACAAAAAATGTAATTTGGAAAAGGGATTAAATCCATAATGGTCAGAATTCTGCAACGCATCAGAGCCGGAGTAGAAATTATGGCTTTGAGAAGCGATGTCAGCCTTTTTAGGACATGTTTTTTAATGGGCTTACACTATGTGCAAGTGCCAGAGTGTTTATACCGGGTGACAGTATATGTTATACACTGGTGACAGTGTTGGACATCACAGCCTGATGGTGAAGGGACTCCCATCTGCACACCCAGGGAAGAGCAGGATTGCAGCCCTGGGGCTGCTCAGCAGCAGAGAGCCAGGCAGCAGTTCCACAAACAAATTAAGAGCCATGACTGATGCGCTGTGTGCTTTTTCTGTCTGGCGATGTTGTTTGATACACTGGCATGTGTTGCTACCATTCACGCCTCATTAAAGGCAATAGGATAAAATAGAAGCTGGGAGAGGCTGGCAGCATCTCTGATGGATATGTTGGGTAAAAAGCAGTGAGGTTCTGCAGAGAGGAGGCATGCAAAAATGTCCATGAGCAGCAGCAGGCCAGCTTAAAAATATGCATCCACCTTTCATAAAGGTCTCACCCACATCTGGAATGTGTTGCATGTATCCAGGACAATAATTCCATACCACTGCCTTTATGCGTAACAAAAAGCTTGCTCTTCTGAAATATGACCATGTGGTCAGCCAGACCTCCCCTTCTGTTGGCTGTGTTTTAAATGGTTTATTAAAATCCTAGTGATGAGGAGATAAATGGGCTGGACAGCATGTTGCCAGCACAGTTTAACCAGGAGGGGAGGATGAAAGCTTGCACTCTTCCTGCAGGCTGGAAAAGCAGGCAGCACTGCCCTCAGTGCTATGTGGAGCAGTTGTGTGCGCAGGGTTATCAATGCTGGTTTGAAGAGGAATAGCCTCCTTAGCTGATGGTTTGTATCTAGGTTAGGTGGTACCGCAGGGGATGTACTTTTGGCAGGTGTTTGCCCACGGCACATTCATCTCCATCCTTTGTCATGGACACAGAAAGCAGAGGTCAGCCAGGTGCTTTGAAGGGATGCTGGGAAGGATGAGGTAAGTTTATGAAGATTTAGTACCTCTGAAGGGTGATCCAGCTGGCACTGCACAGGGAGAAACACTTAGCAGGGCTCCTACCTGCCCCATAAGGCTGAGGAAGACTAGCCACCTCAAGCATCACTGGGTTAATGGGTAGAAACCTCCTGGCTGCAGCCCAGGGCATCGCAGCAAGCAGGAGCAAACCCAGCACTGAAACCTGCAGTGCAGCACCTGGAGAGACAAATTTTCCTGCAGCTGAGGTGGGAAGGAACCTCTGAGTCCATCAGATCCAACATCTACCTAAGCAGGGACACTCACTGCAGGGTGCCCAGGCCCACATCCAGGCAGCTTCTGAAGATCCCCAAGGAGAAGACCCCACAGCCTCTGGGCAGCCTGCACCAGTACTGTCACCTGCACGGCACAGCAGCGCTGCCTGGTGCTCAGAGAGAGCTTCCCGTGTTTCACTTTTTGCCTGTCGCCTCCCATGAAATCAAGGGCTTCTTGCTCAGTCCTTGCACTGGACTGCCCAGCCACATAGCACTATGACAAACAGCAGTAAGATTGCTCTCAGGAAGCCAGACAAGAACATTTTAGTGCATAATTATGTATGAGTTGCAAGGGAACGAAAAAAAGAGGGAAAACATCTGTTCGCATAGAGTTTATTGCCATTCACTTAAGAAGCCCATTAAATGCCAGAAAAAAAGGTATTTATCCTTCTGTTTGAGGCAATTACCCCACTGCAAATCTCAAAAGCAGGGCTTTTTTTCTGTGATTATTGCTGGAATTCTGACGTTTTTCAGGCACACTCACAACACAGCCAAGAGACATAAAGGGCCTTGAGGGGGTTCTCAGCAACAATCATCAGTGCATCTCCCCAGCACCTCACCTCTGTGAAGACATGCATTGCTCCCGGGAGCCTGAGGCCTCCAGCACATTCCCAAAGCTTGGCTCATTGCAGCACTGATGAGAAAGAGGAGGCAGAGTGACTGAGAGCTCTGTGCTGCAAGGTATCCCAGCTCTCCGTCACTTCCAAGACCTCAGATGCTTAAGACCCTTTCCTTCAGAAGTCAAGAGGGCTTTTTCATTCACATCACACCTCAAAGTGGGAATTACTTTTTATATTTTCTTATCCAGATTATTCATTTCAGAGATACAGCTCTTTTTCTTGTGCACAAGAAACCCAAACACCACTCTTTGCACGCCCAAGGAGACTAGTTGTCCCACTGCTCCGCTCATCAGGCTGCAGGCCACACAGGGAGGAGAGGCCCAGTCCCCTTGAAGCCAGTCCTGCACTGCATGGTGAGGAAAGGATTTTAAGCTCTCCTGTAAGATACAGAATTGATTATTATGCTCCGCAGCAAACAGGTTCTTCAGGCCACCACTACTTCCACTACCTGAGTTCAACACCGCTTCATTCCATTCAGTCGTCGTTGACAAGCTAGTGGTTTCGCCTCACGAACTGCTCGATGCAACATCACCCTCTGGTGGAAAACAGGGAATAGAGCAGGATGGAATAAACCACTGCGCAGCATTGGCTGTTTACAACGGCTGTGAAAACAATATGAATCTCGCTCAAGGCCATGATTTTCCTTTTAATTACTACATTAAGTCCAAATAATACTGAATGTATCACATCGAAGTTTATTTCCAGCTGCATTCGACCTAAAAAAGAATTAGAATGAATGATGCACCCCAATTTTCCTGTATTTTTCAGAAATGTGGCAAATTTGTTTCAAATGTAGGCAAAGGCCTTTATCGAGACACCACGTCTTTATGGCTTTGTTTTTGCAAAGAAAACCAACAGAACTCCCTCTTGCAGAAAACTATTATTTCGTGCTCAATTTCTGCAATCCATCACACACGGCCCATCTGCTGTCTGCCATCATAAGGACTGATAGAAAATGTCTCGAAATAGAATTATTCCTTTCCTATGCCATAATTACATCCTTGAAATTCATCATGAGCATGGCAGATTGGTTGCCATCTGCCAGAAGTGCTACTCAATGTCAATTAGAAAGTGTGGGTTGGAAGGCAATACTCAAGTATGGTCCATTTAGCTTATGTGTGGACAATGGGGGCTTGGGAGCAGCACAAGGATGGCTCCTGGAGCCAGGCTGAAACCTAATTATCACTCCCAGGACTTTCAGATGGGTGAGGAAAGGATCCTTCCCTCGGAGGGGAGGATGTTATGAGGAAAAGGCAGAAGACATTGTACCACACATTGAGTGAGCCCTGGGGCTGATGTAAGGAAAGAAGTTCACGCTTTTCCACAGGTGACAGCTAAGTTACATGTCTCTTCATCACCATGGAAAGTTCAGGAGGCTTAATGACCTTCCTCCATCACCACACATTCCCACGTGTGGGTGTTTCCTTAACACGGCATTTCCAGATAGATATGATAGAGCTGATTCAGCAGCACAGACTTAGAATCAAAATGGAGTTTTGTACATCACTGGGATGACAGCTCATCCTCAGCTGGAGCTGAAGGGTTCACACAGGCCACATCTTTGCTTCTGCTTCTGGCAAGGACCTTGGCTGAGGAGCGGATGCACAGGGGTGACTGATGAGATATCACCAGAGACTGACCCCAAGGACTGAACAAGCAAGGAAGAACTCATCCCAATGATCTTCAGATGCTCAGCCTTGTATGTGATAAGACCTTAGCAGAGAAGAAAGCCTCTGTGAGAAGGAGTAAGACAAAAAGGGTTTCAAACTACAGAGTGGGAGAAAGTGAGTGAACAGACAGGAGCAGGGGTTGATGGCACCTTGCAGGTGCCATTTTAACATCTTTATAACCACAATTAAGCAGGAAATGGCAAGGTACAACCCAAGCAAATAAAGCCCCTTTTAAAAGGGCACAGAAATTGAAGCAATTGGGCTGGATGCATGTGTGATTCTGTTTGCCTCAAGACTAAAAATAAGATGTAAGACTAAAATGCTTGGTTTTTATATGAATATTGACCCAACAGAAACATCGGAGGCTTTCCAGAAGAAATACAACTAACTACTGGCTCACTGTAATACCCTGTTAAAAATTAAGTGGGAAAGAACCAAAATAAATCCTGTTTAGATGAGGAAATGGAAAAGAACATGAAATCTGTCTGGTTAAAAACAGAAACAGACAGGGAGATTTAAAAGTATTTTGAAGAAATAGTTTGCTAATGGACCAAAAGCTTTCTCTCACTTACTAGCGGCAGGGGCTGCACCAGAGGGACTTCTGGTGACCAGGTATGCAGCTAGCATGTGGTCAGGGTATCAGTTGGGTTTGGGGAAACACAAACCCTAAGAGAACAGCTAAATAGATTACTGTATCTGCACTCAGCACACAAAAGCTTAGTGAAATTCCCACCGCAGAGCCATTTGTTAAGGGGTTAATGCGGAGCATCTGCCTTAGATTGAAGAGACATTAGATGAGGTCTTAGACTAAACAGCTGAAACAGATAGTAACAAATTCATGGGAAGCAGATGTTACTCGCTCGGGGTGGGGAGAACACTAATGAGAGGTTGCTGTGCTGTTAAGGGATGGTGTATAACCTTTTACTTAAAACAGCCAAAGAAAAGACAATGGCATGTGACGCTGGTTGCCTTTAGGTGCTGTGAGGGACTTGGAGAAATACAGTAAGTCTGATACTCATAGAAAGCAAGTGGTAAAAACCATAGTAATAGAATAGTTCTGAGGCCTGTGTGCAGAAGAACATTGCAGTGAGGAGCAACAAAGCTTCACCATCACTTTACAGCCTTGAACAGATCAATAAGGTTGCAGACAAGAACATTCCTAGTCAAGACAATCCGTTTGTGTTCTGGGAAGTCTTTATAAACTGCCACCCAGGACTTGCTAGAGGCTGATCTAACATGGGCTAGGAGGGAAGATCCTCTTGTGAGTTAGTTCCTGGACACAGGACAGAGAGGTGATGAAAGGATTACTCAGCCATTTTCACACAGGGGGAAAGTCACCAATAGCATCCTACAGGGAAAGCAGGGCCTGTGCTAATCCACATACCGATAAGTGGTGGAGTGGCTCAGACTGCTGATGGGACCATCTTATACAAGGTAGTAAAGTGCAAGGAGCTGCAAAACCACCTAATGAGCCAAGCAATGCTGTGGCACATGAACTGGGTGAAATAACTCCCTTTACAAAACCCATGTCGTCACATGACGTTAGGAATTACAGAAGTGCAAAATGTGGTGCTATGTATTCATGCTATGAGTGTTATTAGTTTTTGTAGCTCAGGCTTAAGCCGAACTTTGTTACTTTTTAAGATTAAAATCGAGAGTAGGAAAAAACAACCCATTCTCACAGGTTTCAGCCATGCATTTCTTTGTTCTGTGTTATCTGAGGACAAAGCTGTGCTTTGACAAGCACAATATCAACACTGCTGCCAAAAGCAGCAGCTCTGCCCTTTCAAAAAGACAAATTATTGGGGGAGGAAGCATAAAATTGGCAGCCAGAGCTGAGAAGAAGAAGGCAAAATGGCTGAAGACAGGGCTGTCTTAGGTTGGTCCCAAGTACTAACTGACCTGCAGTTTAATTTAGATGATTCCCTTTTCGACAGCTGTCCCTTGCAAAGGATAACTGTCCTCATTCTCCGTGCCAGTAGCAGAAGTTGGCAGACGCTTATGAATGTGGTGGTTACACAAGGGCCCTTCTTGGCTCCACCAGGCCTATTTGAATGAGAGAAAATCCCTCATTTATTAAAGAAAACACCACATAGATGACCTTTGCTCTACTATTAGAACTTTATTAGCAAATTTAATTATGTTATTTCTTGAAGAATTTTGGTTTGGTTTGTAATCTTGAGGACAAAGAACGAGTCAAAAGTGGATGCTAACACTTAAGCCATTTCCAGTCTAATGAGCAGTTTAATCACTAAGAGTCAGATATTAATCTTGTACTTTGACAGCAAGCTCAAATGTCTCTTTCCAGTGTTTATCTAGACTTACATGGCTTGTTTCTCCCTTACACAACTGCAGTTGGTGCTATTTCTTGGTGTGTGGCTGGTTTATTTACATCACTTGTTGCAAGAAAAGCTGTGAGTGCTGAAGAGAAGTAGAAATTTTTGCACTCCCAAGCCCACCCTGATAAACTCTTTCATATGATACAGGCAGGCTGGCCATTTTAATACCGTTATTTGGGAAAAAGTCAGCTTATGTCTGAGAGCAAAATCAGAGAGACTCAGAACAGAAGATGTTTACAATAAAGCATGAGGTACAAACCTGTAGCCCATACATGAATCATACTTATCTGTTCCCTGTGAGAGACAGGGTCCCTGTCCCTACCACTCTGCAAGAGTCGTCCCAAAGCACTGTCATGAAGCACTGGGCAGGGTTTTACTATTATTGTAACTCATAAAGGCAATTGTAAAGTTTGTTAGCAAGGTGGCAGAGTAAGGGCAATACTAGAGTAGATCTAATAAAACAGCAGAGAATTAGTTTTTACTGAATCTAGTACATCAAATGTGTAGATGAATAAATGCTTAATTTACATTATTTGTATTATAACGAAGCAGTGAATTTTGCTATGTGAAGGATACTCATGTATCTTGTATCCTCCCAAGCACAAAGCTAGAAGAAATCACCAGGGCAGGAATGATACCAGATGGAGGAGAAGGAGAGCTGGGCTAATGCTGGGATGTACCCACTGTACCTTTTCAAGGTGGCTGTTGGAAGCCAGGTGAGATACCACCAAGTGCCTGCAATGGCACAAGTTGTTTTAGCTTCCTTCTCTCCAGCAATGAAATAAAAGTCCAAAGGTTCTACAAAGAGATGCTGCATTATCCTGTCATAAAAAGGAGGTTCAGGGATTCAAAGCTTGGCCCTGGATGAGGAACCCTGCAGAGCAGCAATGCATTCTCCCACTAGGTGAGCGGCCTCCTCGGCTGTGCCTCTGTGCACTGAAAAGCCACCTGCCCCATGCCCATAATTGTGGACCACCAGCAGCTTTGCTCCTCCCTGGCTCAGAACCTCTCTCTGCAATCTCACACATGATCTGGATGGCCTCAGGCCCACCTTCACCCTGATATCCTGAGCTCGTTGCAGCGAGGGCTCAAGGGAGCAACATCTGTCAAAGATGTCTTTGGTAGTGCCAGGGTCAGGGGAAAGACACCAGTTCTCCTTTTCCCTGGTTCCCCCAAGAGTTACACTGTCTATCCCTGGGTAGATGTAAGTTAAGCCATCCCCATCCCGGATGAAGTTTTTCACCCAAGGAGCATGAACCTTGAGCACTTGTCCCCTGATGGGGAACAGCTGCTCATCCCCCACAAGCCGGCGGGCTCCGATGCCTGTGCAGTTGACAACAATGTCATACTCGCTGTGCAGCTCCCATAAGTCTGCAACTTTTCTGGTGTGTATCTGGACACCATTTGCTTTCAACCTGTAAGCAAAGAAACAAACAAAACCCTCAGAACTGAGACAGAAAAGAACCCACTTAGACCCACATGTAATTATTAGGCACTTTAAGTATATGAGATTGTCTTTAAAATACAGATCAAAACCAAAGTGGGACAGCAGAAGGGACAAAAAGTAAAGAAAGCACCATGGGGCTCCTGTTTGTGATCTGGCTTATTTGGCCAGGTTGGAAAAGATCTTAAAGATCATCAAGTCCAACTGCAACCTAACCATACTACCCTAACCTAAGCTTTGTCACTGGGATGCTGCCATTGCACTATAAGAAATAGTATCATAGTATCATAGTATCGTGCGAGTTGGAAGGGACCTTAGAGATCATCAAGTCCAACCCCCGGGATTCGAGCCCTCTGTGTAACAGCACGGCACTTGTACCACTTGCGCCACAGGGGTAATTCGAACCCGGAATAATACACCAATAAAAAGCTGCTGAAACTCCTGAGTTAGGGAAAATGGGCAGGGATAAAATCCTGAAGTCCACTGCTGGACCAGCAAGGTGAGCACAAAACCATTCTTCCTTGTAGCTTGCCAAGAAAAGAGTCTATAAACACTGTTCACATCACCAGGGTTTTGAGAATTAGCTACATGTTTAGTATGTCCTTGTTTCTCATCACCAGGGAGAAGAGAAAGAATAAAAGCTTAATCATCTCATTAGACTACATTCTTTGGTGAATAAGAGGTCTATACTAGGGATTAAGGTAAGACCAGATACCATGTGGCAGACACTTAGTGAGTTTAACAACTTGCTTGCGCTTCAGCAGCAACCTCCAACTTGGTTAGCAATGGAACATGACAGAGTGTATGCACAGAGCGGGCAGCACAGAACTCCCGCAGCTCTGCAGCACTCCCTCCCAGGCTGGCTGATGGAATGCAAAGTATTCTGTCCCATGTTGCAGTGAGATGAAAGGCATCCAAGACATCAGCTCAGCTGGCAATTTGTACCACAGCATGGGTACACGTCTTTTCACTTAACCTGAGATCAGCCTGCAGCCTATCACTTTCTCTCAAGAGGAGACTATCATTTGCTCATTTTAGGAGTACTTACATGGGCTACATGTACACGCCAGCTTGCTACATTTTCCCTTCTCCAGTTTCATCCACGCACAATGAGCCCCCACCAGCCTCCCCAACTGGGCTTTTTTTCTGCAGACCCATCTTGCCCTAAACCAACCTTTTCTCCAGCCACAGCAGGTAGCGGGGACAGTCACACTTCAGTGTTGTAAAGGCCTGGCCATGGCTGTGCTGTGGGAACTTCTGCATTTCTGCTGTGGACATTGGTCGGAACCCCAGGACAACGTCAGACCAGAAAGGCACCTCAGCTTCGGAAGGGTTTTTAAAGATCTGCCAGCTGAAAGAACACAAGCAAAATAAGCTGCAAAACGTTGCTGCTTGTGCCCAGGAGGTTGGGAGCTGTGGTCCAGGCCTCCTGAGAGCGGAGGGCTCTGCTTTGTGGACAGCTCATACAGCAGTTCTGCAGTAACTGTGAAAATACTAAGAAGTCTCCTCATACAGTGTCCCCACCACGGCTCTGGCCACCCCAGCTGGACCTATTCACGGGGCCACTTGGACACATGGTCACGTTTTTATGTACCCATAAAGCCCAGCTCCAGCACTCCCAACAGGCAGATTTCAGTGTACACCACAGGCAGCATGAAGTGGCCATGCACACACCCATTGCACTCCCACGCCAACTTGCCGGAGCTGGAGCATCCTGCAGTCCCACCCCTCCAGAGATCACCTCTGCTGCAAGCAGCCGGTTGGTGACAGCGCAGAGAATATCCATTATAAAAAATAGTTTGGGGCAGGCCAATATCACATGGTTTCTCTAGGCATACCAATGCATGAACTTTGCTTGAAAATATATCCTATTGGAGCAGCTGCAGTGCAGTTTCTTGGGAATATGGTCATGCACCTGAGCTTCAGAAAGAAAAACCTCTGCCTGCTGCAGCACACAGTAGATGTCTGCCAAATGCTGCCCTTTGGCTGCTCTTACCCAGATACCAGGTGAATGCCAGCCTCTGACGCCTCGGCTGAGTTGCTGATAGCAAAAAGGTAGGTGAAGGTCTCTTTGAACCACTGCTTCTGCACGTGGATTGGTGTGTCTGCACACAAATACAACCAAACACACAGGAGGGTGAAAACACAAATAGGAGAAGTACACAAGTCAGCAGCAAGGAGACGGGACAGGTGGGAGTGAAAGAAAAAGTACATTTCTCAAAATGCTGGCACACCAGCTCACACGCACCTGGGTAGGTGTGAGGGATGAGCATGCCAGCTGCCACGTCGCTCGTCGTGTTGGGGCTGAACTGCTCTGAAAGGAGGGTGATGGAGCAGCAGTTCAGGTTCACCTCAGCAATACGTAACGCTGTGGACAGTCCGATGAGCCCTGCACCCACCACTGCCACCCTGGGGGCTGCCATCTGTGGGGTGGCGACTGGTGGAGACAGGCACCTATGGGCATTTGAGATAGTATATAGGTAACATGTCTCAGCTGCAGTGTGCACAGCATCCTGCTGGACAGCATCCTCAGCTCTTAAACACCTGCACAGGACACAACATGACCCCTGGCAGCTAAATGAAGCCACTGCACAAAGGTGAGGGTGAGCATCACCCCCCAGCACGACAATCCATGTTTGAGAAATGTCCCAACTCAGACAGTCCCTGCCTCATCCACAGCACAGAGCAAGAGAGAAGTCAGTGCATAGGGCACTGGTGTAGCAATCTGAGGTAAGGCTTATTCAGTGACTCCCAGGGAGTGAGGTACCCATCAATCTTCCTGTGGGGTCAGGAGTACAGAAGTGCCCCTTGGAGTTCTGGGAAAACTGGCCCCTCAGCCACCAAAGAGGAACAATGTTGTTTGGACGTCAGCACCTGCAAACTCCCTAAAGCCAGGGAATAAATAGGCCCAGAGCAGACTGGATAGAGGCAGACGTGATAAATCCTTCAGATTTATCTTTAATGCATTACATTATTATTAAGCTTTTATTAAAAACAAGAATTGAGGTTCACCTGAATTCCTTTGGGGATTCCTGCCAAAAGCTGAGGGCGCAACATGGGGAAAAGTTTCTTTTGCCTACAGCTCTCATACCTTCCTGAAGCATTGCCAATACTGATTCTTGGACAAGGTGGTGTTAGAGAGCCTTTGGTCTTGCTTGCTACAGTCCTACTTTTGTTCTGCTCATGTGTCCTAGGGGACTCACTCATCCTTTACTGCAGAATCCAGCCTCACCAATTGCTCTTTGAGAACCTTTTCTGGAAAACAGCACCTGCAGTTGTAAGGGTAATGCTGATTTCCCTTCCATCTTTCCTTGGCATATTTGATGAAAGTCTGGATAAGACAAACTGTGAGTCTACATATATTTACAAGGTCTTTTCTCACAACACTCTGTAGCTGCTCACTTTACCAGCAGAACTACATGAAGTCTGATGTCATAGAATTGTAGAATCATTAAGGTTGGAAGAGACCACTAAAATCATCTAGTCCAACCGCCGACTTGTCACCATCATGCCCATTAAGCCACGTCCCTGCTGTGTGATAAGGGAGGGGGGGATAAGCACTGCTGCTTATCATTGCATTCTTTCTGCACCATGGCCCAGGGTTGTTGCAACCTCCCCTCTTGTTCTGGGATGATGCTTAACTCTTTTCCTGTCAATTATTACAACTTATTTCACAAGGCAACCACGAAAATACCCACACAGCAAGGAAAGAGAACACAGTGCAGGAGTAAAGGTGAACCCTGAACCAGCACTGACAACCCACTTTGCTGTCACCATAAACCCAGTCTAAAGAAACTCTGTTCTGAATACAAGCCACACCCCTCGGCCCTTCCAGCACCCTAAGGCCAGGACTAAGATGGGAATTGAATTTCCCGACTGACCTCTCTGCGGCTGGGGAAGAAGGGGGAACTGCAGCTCAGTAGCAGTTTGGGTTTCAATGCAGTCCTCCCTGGTTCAGATGGGATTTTCACAGGCGAGCTGGTTTGATGTCGGCTGATCCCAGCACTGCAAAAGCTGTCAGGAGTGCGAGCAGGAAGGGGCTGCCGGTGCTTCTGGAGCCCACAGGAGCCCAGCCACAATGGACAGTTGTCACGCTGTTGTTCCAGCACTGACTGCTGCGAGACAGGAGCACATCAGGCCTTAATGTGCTAATGTGCCAAAAAATAACTGAGTGCAAAGCAGAGGTTAAAGGCCATTCTACTCCCAGCAGCAAGCACAGCCTGGCTTCAGCAAAGCTGCTGATGCAACGAGCAAATGGATTACTCACACTCCTGCCTGCATGCACCTGGGAGGGCTCATGAGGACAGGCTATTTTTACCCAGCATGGCCAGCCAGCAGACACAGTGCCCCTGCTACCCTCCAGCTCCTCTGTGGCCAGAACAAATGGCCAGGCCGGAGGAAAGCCATCGGTTTTGTTTCCCTGCAGCACAGGCAGATTCTGTTTGACCCATCTCCTGACATACCCAAGTGCAGTCCCACCTCTGAGAGCCCCTGAGGCCTGCAGTGCAGCCCTGCGGCCCTGCTGCTGCCTGAGCAGGCCGCTGCTTCCCTCCCCTCCCCACTGAGCACCATGTTGGCTGACAAAAAGCAAACCAAAACAGAAGTGAGCAAGAGAGGGAGAGGGAAATACCTGGAGAAGAGAGGTTGAGTAGGCCCTGAGAGCTGTCCCAGCCCCACTGCTGCTGCAGGCTGTGTGTGTACGGCCCAGCGCTGGCTCTGAGCCCAGGCACAGCTGAGCCCCACTCTCTGGCTGCCAGAACTTGGCTTGCTGTGCAGATAGGAGGCTCCCAGGCTCCTCGATCCCACTTTACCTCCCTTATTAGCAATTAGCTGCACACTGGATGTTTCTGAAGTTGCCCCAAGCTCGCTGTAAGATTCCAGCAGGCAGTCAGAGTGCTGATAATGCACATGGCACCTCAGTCAGCATGGTCAATAAGAACAGGCCAGCCAGCCAAGCCTGCAAGCATTTACACTGTCATCAGGAAAACGCAACTTAGCCAGAAGAACACCTGCCTGCAGGATCCCGAGGGTGCTGATAACACTGTACAGCACGGTGTCTTACTGCAGGGCACATGGTGTTTCTGTGGTGTTTCAGCTGACTCCTGTCAGCCTGAACTCAGAGGCTCACCAACACAGCTCCCCTCCATCCTCCTAGAGCAGCATTTGCCACGAATCCTCCTGCAGCAGCCTTTTTCCTACAGCTGCTTCAACACAGAGCAGGAAGCCCCCAGGGGACCTGGGAGCACAGCAGGAGAGCAAACATAGCACAGACTGTGCACAGCACCTGCCTCACCTCCCTGTGGAACTGCTCTGAAACCATGCAAGTAAAGACATGATCTAGTGCAGACACGATCACTGACCTTTTTCCTTCAGTGATGAAAAAAACAAGGAATAATTTTGCCAAAATGATAGCACAGCTTGATTTTCTCTCCAAGTTTTGAGAAGAACAGAGAATTGTATAAGACAGGGAAGAAATCTCTTAGAAAGGTACTGGCAATACTGATTTCCATATCAAAAAGCCTCGTTGAAGGTACTCATCAGAGAATGTTTATTTATTCTTGGTTCTTTTGCTACATTCACAACTACCTCAGTGAAAACTGCTTTTCTTTCTCATCAGTAGCAATGAAACCACCGAGAGAACCTTTGTAAGAACTGCCTTGTGGTGCTCTTTTTTTCCATCCAGCACAAGTCATCTTTCTCCCAAGTGAAACATTAGAAGGCAACATGAGTAACTAGAGGGCCATGATCCAGGCTCATGGCTGGGTCCTTTCTTCCCCGCAACAAGCACTTGAGTGCTATCCAAGCCTATGTCAGACAGGGATGCAGGAGGAGAGGAGTTAATCTGTCACTAAACGGGGAAGCAATTCACCATTACTTCTGATTGTGCATAAACCTAGGCTAGTCATTTCTTTGGAAGAGCTGTTTTTGTGTCCAGATCTCTTTGCAGTCATATTAATACGTCAGACAGCTTAAGAAAGCAATACTTTCCCATTCAAGGTGTCAGCTTTCTAGGCTTGATTTTTCTCAGCTTCACTGAACTCGGTGCTCTCGATAACAGTATCAGAGATGATTCAGATTTCTTACCATTAGCAAAAATAATAATAATAATAATAAAATAGCATTTTAACAGGCTTTCATTGAATTCTTTGTTTTTCATCATCTCCTGCCTAACATTTCTCTTAACAAAACTACTCACTCCAGTTACCTTCAGGGAAGAACCTAAACTACCTATCAAAGATATATAAAGCCATTAAAGACATGAATGATGAAGCCAAGCGTCAGGTGTAACTTGATCAGAATAAACAAGATTAACAAAGTATGCATGGCACAACTTGCACTAATTTGAGAGTTAAGAGAAGTGGAAAATAAGTAGATTCCTGAGAAGGACTAAAGGACAAATAAAAAAGAATAGGGCTATAAACAGCAGCAATTCTCATTCTCCTTATGCTGTCTGTGAACTTCAATTCCTGCAAGAAGTTACACTTAGTTCTCACATCCACACAACACCAAATGGATATGAGTTGTATTTTGTTATCCCCATAGTCATCTACTCTCCTTTTTTGATCAATTCCTACCCAATTTTCAATATCCACAGCTATTTTTGTCACTAGTAAGTTTGTCCTGGGGACTACTGCTCTAGGCAACTTATACAAATATTGGCAGAAAAGAACCATATTCTTCCTGCAACCGAAATGCAAAACAGGTAACCACATAATGAGTTGTTATACAAATACCAGTTTACATCTGCATATTAAAACAGGAAAGAGATATCACATGTTTTACTGCAGGAGGGATCTGCAGGAAATGCCAGAGCAGCAGCCCAGCTCCTGCAAGAAGCATGAACCAAACACAGCTGCTGAGTGTTAGGAGTTCATTACATTACATAAAGGTGTAGAGATTAAATAATGGGATTAGCTTTATTCTTGTATTTATTATGTGCAGCTACATGCATGTTAAAAAAATCATTATTCACATATATTGTATTACAGCCAAATATTCTGGCTAAATAAACTCCCAAGAACACGTACTTTCCCCATGTTCCCAAAACGCACCTGGCTCATAATCATATACAGAATGGTTAGGTTGCCAACACACAGCTGTGCTCTAACTTTTCTTCGTGAGAGATGAGAGCAGTGCAGATATGGCTTGACTGAAGTCACTGAGTTGGTGGGGTTTGTTTTGTTGTGGTGTTTGTTTGTTTGTTTGACTTCATAAACTTGTTCTTTTGTCTTTACTCACCATTTTAATCTTGGAGTTTCATTTGTTCCCTGCAATTCTGTTGTGGGATTCAGGCAAGCATCTTTCAGATACCCAGACAAGGGTACAAGATGGATCCACACTCTCCTTTTAGCAGTCACAGATGCCTTTCTGGCACCATGCCCCCACAGTTCAAATGACCTTTGCATTTTGTGAGCTCTTGTGAAAGGCACACACAAAGAACTTGCATGTTGCTGAGCTCCATGCTACGGAGGCTTCCTAAGCGACTGCACGTAAGGAGCTGGTAAAAATAAACTGTGAAAGACACAGGAGAATGCCAGTGAACCCTCCATCCCCCTTTTCACCCAGAGCTGAGGTGTCACACCATCTTCTGTTTCCACAGAGCTGCCCATACAGAACTCCTCTGCCGGTATCCTGAAGGCGAGATTCTCTCCCTCACTCACTCATGGCACAGCCCAAAGCATTTGACACAGAGATTTTTTTGTCTACAGTGTCTCCCAAGTGACAGAAACTTTCATAAATTGAAGACAGCTATGAAAGTAGAAAATGCATCTCTTCACATATGTTTGAAAATAAGGATTGAAAATATCAAACACATTTACTTACTGATCTTCTTTAGTTATCTTTGAACTACTGAAAATTTCTTCAGTGAACCGAGAAGGCACATCCCTAACCAACTGTGTGACTGTTCAATAAAATACGGTATCAATTTTAGGACAGAAGAAATTATCATTGTGAAAAGCACACAATTAAGACATAAGAATTCTAATCCAATACCTCACAAAGCCATCACATATCTCCATGAGAAATTTGCACTAAGATGGATATGACAAATATAAACTTAAAAGAACTGAAGGGCTCAGGTAAGAACTATGAAAAGGGATTGTCTTTATTAGCAATGAGAAGAAAACGTGCCCCAAAGGAACTTAGAACCCCTTGTTCTCAAACTCAGTCCTCCCTTTCAAGAGGATTTAGATAATCTATGAATATTGAAAAGAAAGAAATCGACTCATCCCATCTGTGCTACATTTATAACATAGAACTAGTGCTAAACATATTTTTCTCCACATGGGAAAGCAAACAAACAGAAATTCTACATACAGAAATTCAGAAATGCTATTTCCTTTTTTCTTTTTCTTTTTTTTTTACAGTAATGAGCTTCTTCAGCTAAAAGGAAGCGCGTTACTATACAAAAGGAAATCCCAGGGCATCCTCAGAGCTACTTATGCATAAAATCCCAAACGGTGTGCCTGTTGATCAATTAACATTGTGTTTCAGAATACAGGTTACAACTGTAGCCTTCAAGGGTTGCTCACTATCATCGTGCATTTAAGTCTTTTCTTTCTTTCTTATTTCCCCTACCTTACATATGCCAATTACAGATGACCTGGTCCTGAATCCCTCAAGTCAATGGAAAACATAACATGCAGTCACTGTTTAAAAGCAGAGTAATATCCACATCAGTTATTCTGCAGATAAGGAAGCAAAAAAATTTAGTTTAAAATTGTTCTTCAGTACCTCGCTAAAACATACTGTACTGTCCCATGCAAAGAAAGTGTAAGTATTTAAGACAGGACTATATATGAAAAAATGAGAGAGTATCATGTGAAAGAACCCCAAAATAACCCAATTATTCAGAGCTCTGTGAAGGGGAGAGTGGCTGTAAAGTCAGATTGAATCAGTTTAACTGCCCTATAGAACTGTTGTGTGCCATTTTCTTCCTTAGTATGGTTAAGGTGGGGCACTCGGCGTTTGGCAACAGATCCTGCAGATAAGGGCAGCTGTTCTGCCTGGAAACTGGGACAGGGGGATCTGAAAGCAGTGGAAGAATACTGGGTCTGTTCCTGAGCAAAACAGAAAGCCACAGCATATGAGTAATCCTATCTTTAGTCATCAAAATATGTATTCAAGTGCTCCTCTGAATGATGATGGGATTACTCACATGGGTAAGGTTAAAAGCACATACTTTTGCAGAGCAAATTATATCTTGATAGAAGCCATAGTAAGCCATGCAGTTCTCTCCAGAGGTTTTCTCTGCAAATACTGGGACACCCACATAACTGAAGGGAGAACAAAGACCTCTTTAATTACTGCACAGAAACACCCTAAACTTAAACTTACTGATTTTTGCTTGCCTTCAAAGCACATTAGTTGTCACATAAGACATGACTAAATCCTATGTCCAGAACCAAAGTGCTACTTGGCACTCCAGGACAGTGCAGTGAGGAAGAAAGAATATTTCATAGGGGGATATAAACGATTACTCTGTTTTCAGAATCCACTGATACTAATCAGTGGATTGGAGTTGGGTTTGTTCAGCCTGGAGAAGAGAAGGTTGCGGGGTGACCTCATTGCAGCCTTTCAATACCTGAAGGGAACTTACTCCCAGGAGGGGAGCAAACTCTTCGAAAGGGCTGATAATAGCAGAACTAGGGGAAATGGTTTTAAGTTAAAAGAGGGAAGATTTAGGTTGGATGTTAGGGGGAAGTTCTTTACTAGGAGAGTGGTTAGGTCCTGGAACAGGCTGCCCAGGGAGGTTGTGGATGCCCCATCCTTGGAGGTGTTCAAGACCAGGTTGGACGGGGCTCTGGGCAACCTGATCTAGTAAAGGCGTATGTTTGGTGGCCCTGCTAGGCAGGGGGGTTGGAACTACATGATCCTTGAGGTCCCTTCCAACCCGGGTCATTCTGTGATTCTGTGATTCTGTGATTCTGTAATACGGTCATGCAGATATAACAGAAAAAAATGTGACAAATAAACTATACAGCATATTGAATATTTATCTACAATAATTTAGATGTCTGGTTTTGGGATACGTATCAAAGAAGTAAACATGGAAAGACTTGTTTTGATGAGATTGTGTCAGCCCGTGAGTAGGTGCCTCAGGTGAGGAGAACTGTGATTTCACACTATGGGTGGCAGGGCTCACACAACCCAGGCAAAAGATGTGCAGAAGCTTCCCACACCAGCCCACTCAAACAAGGGTGGCTGAAAGGATACAGACTCACAGGCAAGGAAGAAACCTCTGGGACTGGAAGTAGAATGCAGAAAAAGAGAGCTGGGACAGAAAGCCACAAACGAGCAGCTAGAATTATGTTTTCCCATCTACAAGTTTTCTATGGTCCACAGTCATAAGGCACACTCACTGCACCAGTAAATGGGTGTTGATGATGCTCACGCAAGATCTAAAAGACACTGATAAAGACTTTGACTAAAAATACCAGAATAGCTGGTAACTCACTGTCCTCTAGATATCATATTTTGATTCATACTTTTGAAACTGAATTTTTGTACTGTTAGGAAAAAATGGAGCTACAGAGCCTACATGAGCCTATGGAATCTGATATGAATGGTGTGTAGATACCATGCCTACAAATCTTTCCTTAATAACTAAGACCACTGCTGCAGAGAGCCTGAATAAGGCCCAGGTACCACTTGTTTTGTTCCTCTGAGGACTAAAAAGGGCTCAGCTTCCACAGAAGTGTTTGGCAAAGCTGCTGGTGTTGCTCTGAAGCGTTAGGCAAATCTGAGACTTAATCAAATGAGGAGGGGTGCACTGAAATAATGGTCTGGAATGAAAAATACTTTCAAAGGCATCAGGCAGTTTTCTGTAAAAAAGAGCTTACTAAGACAGCGGCAGATCCAGTGAGCATTTTTTTTTTCCTAAGCTACTAATAAAAATGCATTTACCATTCATCAGAATGAATAGTACACAAACTCTTTGCACATTTTGCAAAATTAATATTATTTTTTCAGTCAGAAGCCATCCCACAGAATCCTTTTGTTAGAAATGACAGCCTTTCTGGAAGCGGTTTTGAAAAATAGAAATAGTAGTTTAAGTAGTAGTTTAAGAATTTATTAGTATGACCTGATGAAACGTTAAGGCTTCTCTCTTGAATTATGACTGTGCGTTTGACTTCATTACATATCGAATTCTTGTGTCTGTAACTGACAGCTGCAAAAGACAAGGCACGTTGTGGTGGGTTTACAAGTCTAACCACAGAAAACCCTTAGTAAGAATTGGCACTTTTTTACACATATGTAATCGGGTAGGTTACAAAATTGAAGTTAATCACTCCAGCTCGTCACAGCAAGTCAGACAGGTTTTCTAAAGGCAAAATAAGTGTGAGAAGGGATCTAGAAATCTCATCAAATTTTCTGCAGTACCCCAGTCAAGTCAATAAGGTTCCATGCACTTGCTCTGTCAAAAAGGCAAGATGTGTTACAAATTAAAAGGCACAGATGTTATAGTTTTTTCTTGAATAAAATGACCTATAAATTATATAATTGCTAAAACTGGGAGCAGCCATTTTGCTCTTGCTTTATTTCTCAGTGCGAACTGCTCCTTGACCAAACATCTCTATCTTTTCTAATGTTCCACCACTGTCTGCTGGAGGAGTCTTTCCTGAGCAGTTTTCCTTCTTTCTTCCCATTTCCGTAGCTTCCTCCAAAGTATTAGTCAAAGGTTTTCCAAGTGTCTCTGGAAGCATTAGTGTTAATATTCCACTCAGAAGAGCCATGATTCCAACAAGCAACTAGAAGAAATAAAAAGCAGCTGTAAGGGTAAAAATGTTTTTCAAGGTATGCAAAGAGAGTACGTTTGCTTGAGAGTACACTTGAAATAAAATTCAAGGAACTGTGATGTAAGGCAAGTAACATGTCTCAAATGCTGACTGTATAAAAGATCTGCTTTTCTATTGTGTAAATGAAATCTTATACAGCAGAATTAATGAATAGCAAGTTTAGAATTAACGAAGAACAAATGCAGTATTTGTTCCTTAATGGATCAATACAGTGCAAGCAGGAATAATTATGTTTGAGAAACAAGAATAGATATATCTTCATTTGGTATTTCTACTACCATGCATGTATTTTAGAACAGATTATAGGATTGCATTCATTTATTTCACATGCACGTTCACAGAGCTGGAACTTCCCAACACCTATAACCTCAATGCACACTCTGTCTCCTGAACCTCTCCCCCTGTACCTGCAACCCTGCTCATCCAGAATTTCTAGGTACAGACTGTTGGCCTGGAGCCACAGAAGTGTGCGTGTGGGGTCAACAGAGAACTTCAGCAGAAAACATAGCTCTCAACAGGAATACTTTGATAACTTCCATTATAGATCCAGTAGGGGTGCAGGCATTTACTGACATGTGCGCCACGGTCATATCTTGGTTTTGTCTGTGGCATACATGCTACCATAACAGCATGCTTCAGTGCCAAGGAGCAAGGACCAGGACCATGCTGGATAGATGCAGAGGCACACACACGCTCCGTGAGCATCTCTTCTTTCCCTTTATTTCTGTGCTTTGCTCAGTGTGAACAGTTTCCACTTTCCTCCTTTGAAGTACAGAACAGGCATTAAAACCTTGACATTCTTCCAATGTTAGGTTATAAATAATCCAAATCTCTCTTGATTTAAATGCTTCTGCACAGTACATCATGCCTGGCCTCAGTGTTTTTCCATTTCACGACTGTGTTCTTTGATACTGTATTATCTTTATCTGGCCCCGTGTTGATTCTCAGGTTTGTCCAGTTTGTTTAATACTTGCCCTACAAGAGTGAGAAGGGACGCTTGGAACTACAACACCTTTGTTCCTCACACAGAGCTGGAGACAAGAATTGGCCCGCTACCATCTGCATCTAAGTGAGACTTTCTCCTCAAGTCAGAAAGAAGCTTTAAAACTGGAGTTCTCCACTGTGACCTTGAACAGAGCTGTTTTTATGCAAATGCACTCTGCCACTTTTCCTTCCCCTAGTCTCAAGCAACCTTTTGAGAAGCAAAATTCATACGGTTGCACACACTCTTCTTTCTTCAAAATACTGTTTAATAGGACAAGCGACAGCAAAAATGAAATACTCATTCCCTCACCATGAGAAATTACACAAAAATAAATAAATAAATCCTAGCAGTAATAAGGCCAGAGGAAATGGTACTGCGTGAGAAGAATACAAAGCATCTGAAAAGTCAACTGAAGCAGAGAACAAACTCACTTCTGAGTGCAAAACTCTGCTATTAGAAGTTATTTTCTGTCATGGCAAGACAGGATGAATTGCAAAATGGCAGCTATTCCATACTGACCTTTCTTATGCGTTTTCTTAGGCTGTCATACATTTATAACTGAGGATACTGAGGACACTGTAGCTTAAAGACAATTAATTTCTTTGGATATCCATACATTCAGAGTTCATGAGAACAGGGTCACCACTGATGTCTGACAGCAAGGTTAAAGCGACACTGTGCTTTGAAGATGTACATGTTCTCTTATGGTCTTTCAGACACTTTCTTCCAGTGTTTCCCTTCCTCATGAACCTACCTCTTATGCCCTGTGAACTCCCACTATCCTGGCTAACTGCACAACACCACCTTTCCTGCCCTTAATCTCAGCTTTTTACTCTATCCCATCACTGTATCTTTTTTTTTTTTTTCAGTGTGAAAGCTGCTGCACCCCAGGCTAATTCCCCATTTTTCCCTTCTACCTCACTCTACAAGGCATTTTCCAGTGCTTCCTATGAAAGACAGAATATGAAACAATTAAATCACAGCATATTTATGAAGTGACTTTTCAAACATCTTCTCCCCCCTCCCCCAGGGACAGTATCCAAACTTATCAGTGAAGCTGCATTCATTCAAAACAAGTCTTTAGCAAACTTGACATCCTTCCTCATGTGGATGTGGATCTGACAGGATCAAGCCCTTTGTGCGTTCCAAACACATACAGTGTGTGTATATTATGCCTGTGTGTAACATTGTCCATATGTAACTCAGCATCAGAAAATGTTTTCCTGATACAACCAATGAGTTCAGTGTTTATGGATTGAAGTGCACTGTTGTGCAAAATATTTAAGTATGTTTAAGCTCCACCAAAATTAATATGGCAGTTGTGTATGTTTAAGTCACTGCTTTTTCAGGCTCCTCATTTGATATCTGACTTTCAGCTTAGTCAAACTCCCAAACTATTCCCAGCACTTCAGTGCATCCAGCAGTTTCTAACTGCTACCATGAATAACTTCAAAAAAGATGTGCCACCATTTGATTTGTTTTTAAGTCTTCCTCGCTACCTGAAGCAACAAATTGAATTTCACACTGGTATAAGGCTGGGAGGTAGTAGACTTGTACTAGAAAAAGTATTTGCATTGAGTAACCCTACAAAATAACACCTTTACTTTTGAGAATCATTCTTCTAGTCTGTCGATCAAATACGTTTATAACTGATTGCTTGGAACCAATCTAAAAATGTAATCTTATTTGCAAAATCCCTAATTCAACGACAATGAAAAATGTTTAAAACACAGGATTTTCATTCATTTAACTTCACTGACCTCAGTGGAGTTGTTATTTTTGTTTGTACTCTGTGATATACTTGACAGAAAAATCAAGGTCCTGATAAAGGGCTAATGGAACATAATTCTGAACCACTGAGAAACACAAATAGGATATACATGGAGCAGCACCTTTACTACTACTCTTACTGAAAGCTGTCACATACAAACCACGTTCAGCAAGTTTTTCAAAATTTATAGGCGTTCAAATGAGCTGTTTGCATTGCTCACAGGTGGCATAACTGTACGTGAGGCAGACTGTCAAACAAATAGCAGTATTAACTGCTTGACAGCGTGTGTGTATACAATAGGTCAACGTGATATACATCAGTTTACTCAGAAATGTAATCCATTTAATTTCACTTTCATTCCAAAACACTTACTTTACCTAAGTCTTGGCAAGCTATGCTCCACGCTAAGACAAGCCTATTTAATAAACTGACAGTTGCTTTATATCAGGAGCTAATAATCAAAACACATTCACAGTTAACTACTACACAGCTCCACAAATACTGCAGGGAATTCTGCACACTGAGAGTTGCTCAAAGCTGAAATAATTCCTCTGTTTGCATTGCTATTTGCAGTTCTCCAGAGTACCTGAGCTGTACTATCATTTGTGGTTTGACTGCAGCACTTCTGTACTGATAAAGCTTATCTCAGCTAGTAAAGGCAAAACATTGACCAGAGAATGTTTCTTCATGGCCACTCTGTTGCGCAAATGTTGTTTTCCGTGTCTTTTCTGAGATGCTCTATTGGTTAATATGGGGTTATTATTAAGAAAGAAAACAGTTTTTAGGAGCATGGGGGAATAATTTATTTTGTGGTCTGCTTCCTCCTCTTTGTTTTCATCCAAAACAATTGAATGTAATTAATTAAAATCATGAAACAAATTCCCAAGAATTCTCTCAGACCCATCTCTAGTATCTGGAATTTAAGGGTATTTTGTTGTTGCTGTTGCAAAATCAAAAGGACACAATGGCATTTTTGCAAGAAATTCCAGTGTGGTAGAGAAAATCAGAGTAAGAATCTAGGTCAAAGGCACATCCCATTATATTTTTACCTTCTGACATATATAGATTACATATAACATTGCTGTGCTAGAAACAAAAAATTCTAAGGGGTTTTGAAACTCTTTTTAAATTGTTAATAAGCAGTTGTCCACTTATATCCTTAATTTCTAAGCAGCAAATACTGAAGAGGAAAATAATCAAGAAATACACTTCATTGTGAGCAGGAAAGTAACAAAATATTTTCTCCAAAATGGGTTTGAAGCTACACAGTGCAGAAGAAATTCCCAAGATCTATGATGGAATGGTCTGTGTCTCTCTTCTCCTGGGGCAATTAGAGATAAGGATTCACGAGTAGCATGACCTGGAAATCATCTACATTAGAGTGTGCTTAATGAATCCAAGGTCCTGTTTCTCGTCAAAGTGACCATGAACATCATCAATATATCATTTGCTTCTCTTTTATTTATTTATTTATTATTTCCCATTTCATGAATTCATTTTTTGTTTGGTTCATGTAAAGGAAAAACACCAAACAGGAGCTCTGGGACAGATGCGATGACCAAGCACAGTATGTCTAAGACAGTCCTGATCTTTTGGACTGCTATTCCAAAGGTACAGTGTCTCAGGGAAGCCAGGGAAAAGGTTAAGGAAGAATATTATGCGGTTGGACTTGATCATCTTTAAGGTCTTTTCCAACCTGAGCAATCCCTATGATTCTATGATCATTAAAAAAATAGAAGAATAGTATAAGTAATAGAAAAATTGAGTAATATTATATATATATATACATATATATATATATTATAAAACAGCCACCATGGTCAATTTCCTAAATAGAAAAAACCGTCTTTGGAAAAGGTGAAGAGTAAGTTATTATCATGGTCTGCAGAGTAAAGAACTATGGACTAGAGACACTTTGCAAATGATGTTACATGGATGATGAAGTATAATCTTGTGGGAAATATTTTTATCCAATTTATACAAGGATCCAATGCACACAAATTTCTGCACAGCACAATTTCTCAGACTTCAGTGACTCAAAAGTCTCCCTTCTGCTTTAGCTGCATATTCTTATCAATAGAAAGTTGCTAAACTTTTGAGTCTTAAAATTTAGAACAAGAATGGTTCGTTCAATTCTTTTCAAAAGAAAAGTTCAACTTTCAGTTCCTGAAAAGACAAGTGACACACACACACATCTTTTCAGAAACTGAAATATTTACCATTGAAGTAAATACTTACAAGTGGCAAGAATAACCAAACACTTCTCAGGTACACACAGAAAGGAGCAACCACACTGCCTACACGGCACATCATGCTCCCACTTCCAACAGCAAGTGATCTACAAATAAAACAAATATTCTGATAAGAATTCTAGCAAATAAAGTCATTAGAAATTGTAACACCCATAGGATGAGTTGAAATTACACTAGAAAGGTACTGCCTCAACAATGTAAATTTATGTTTTAGTGTAATTCTGCTACTTCTAAAATGAAGTCTAAAAATAAGATCAGTGTTCAGCATGCACCACAGCGTGAAGGACTGGGGCTTTTAAGAAAGGCGTATGTAACATGCAGGAAAGTACTGAATATTCTTTTAGTTCCTCAGTGAAACCAATCAATGGCCAAAGAAATGAGCAGCCAAATACTAGACAACTCCGAGCAGCAGGGGTACTCATCCTATCCTGTCTTTTAGACCAATGTTGCTAATGTGAAGAGCTGCTGGCTCTGGCCAAACAGCATAAAAAAGAAACAGAAATCACAACAAACAATGAGAATTACCCTCTGGCAAAAATCCTTACCTTACAATTGTTGGGTACAGTTCTGCTGTGTAGAGGTATATAAGGCCAAATGCCACACCTATTGAAAATTTTCCAGCCATATTTGCCAATATAATTAACACATTAAAATCCTATGGAAAAAGATCACAAATAAATAAATTAACAGGAAACATCACTGTTCCAAACTTAAATTAAATCCATGACTCTTCTTTAAACACAAAGCAGTATTTACTCATTTTTTCTTTAAAGCAAGTAAAGTGTCCACACAACTTTTACCAGTCCTGGTTCTCTGAAGCCCTGGGAGCATTTTAAATCTGACTCCAGCAACAGTACTGTGAAGTCTGTACTCAAAATACAGAAATCTATCCTTGACTGGCAGCTGCATTTTAAAAGCATATGAGTTGGGAAGATCAGCTGCATCTACAGACTTCAGGATCGATAAAATCAATGTCTACTGTAGGAACACTTTCAACAATATATGACTAACCTGAGGTATGAACATAATTAAAACACAGATCAGTGCACTTAAAATAAGGAACGGAATGAGTGTGTTTCTCCTTCCCAGTTTGTCCATCCCAATGCAAGCAATGATATAGCAAGGCAACTCCACAGCACCTGTCAGTATGAAATTATTTCGTTTTAAGTCATGATTACACATATTCATCTTATAACTCTAGCTTCCTCTTTAGGGAGATTCATTTAATCTAGGAAGTTAGCTTGATTGTACATGTCACGAATATGTGAAATCTAGAGACAACTGTTGTGTGAGGCTCATTCATTTGGTCACCCAAATGGCAACAGATGATGGAAAACAGCCTAAGTGGGGGATGGAGGAGTACAAGCAGAACAGGTTTTACAGCACAGAGCAGCTCCAAGTCTCTTCGGGGTGGAAAATTACAGAAAACAGCAAGGCTTGCTTTAAAGAGAGAGCAGCTGCTTACAATAACCCACTTGGGTAGATGTTCTCTTCCTAACGTCTCTTTCCAAAGAAAAACTTAATGCAGCCATATAGGACCAGTATTTGGCAAGAACTGTTCACAAACCCTGTTTAAGCATGGTTTGCCCTCAGATAAATCATACTGATCCTAAGCCTTCCTGGACATGCATTAAGCCAACTTGCCCATGAAGAATCTTGCTATGTCCAGCATAATGTCAGGGAGAAACATAAGAATAAATATGCTGCATTTCTCTACTGAGTACATGTACTACACTGATGCACCTATAATACTAGAAAACAAATGTTGGAGTTTGTATTGATAAAAGCAGGTTGCAGCCAGTCACACTATGTCAGTCTGCTTGAATATTTTTGGGAGAGGTGGCTACAGTGAGTTACTTGCTGCTCTCCATCATTAGCACCCACTCTTCACCACGCCAACCTACCAACACACTACAGTATGCGACAATTCAGACTCGAGTTACAGTCCTTCTGTGTGCTGATGTACATGGACAGGCACACACTTCACTGAGAGCACCGGTCACATAAAACAAAGCAGATTATTTATTCCCCTGCTGTCTCAGAGCTGTGTGCCCAGCATGGAGTCTTCTGAAGTCAATGGAATATTTCCACTGATCTTTACAAACAAACTTCAGGCCAGGCCTCAAATGCGCTTCATAAACAACTGCCATACCACAGGAATATTACAGTCAGATCAATAAAAGAACAGCGTGACCAAAAATACATTTTTGGGAAAAAACAAAATTATTCCTGCTTCTGAGAATAGCGAATCTATTTTCTGTACAGACCAACTTAGCATATTATGACTGCACACGACTATAGCTTTAACTAATTCTATGTTCTCCTAGTTTGTGCTTTTAACAGAAAGATAGATGCATTTTGTGTTGCTGGTCTGCTGCCATTAAGTTTTGTGTGGATCTGCCAGATGCTTGCAGGACAAAGAGGAGAAAATTAGAATATGGTTTTACAATCACAAAGACGAAGAGAGAAGAATTTTGTACAACAACAATTTTTCACTTCTTTTCTTTTGAGAAATAGTGAGATTTCTTCCTGTATTAATCAGCTTTATGACAAGTTAACAAGAAAATCTTGGAACAAGGTTCGTAGTTGGATGAGTAAAGTTAAAAACCAGGCTGTCTAATCTCCAGACATTTCTGAATGTAATGTTCTAGTTCTGTCAGAAAAAGAATAAAGTACAAAAACTATTTACCTATGAGAAACAGATTTAAATATTCATTGCCTCCTAGATTGACAGAACTCAAGGAGAAGACGTAGTACCCCAGGCTCCCAGTGAACCAGACCAGCCAGATTGTGATGGTCCTTCTCGCAATGTACCAGTTACAAAACAGATCTAAGATGTTGTGCTTCTTGGTTGAGGATGCGCCACTGCCGCTTGTTCTGTCAGTGCCTGGGTCATCTTGTTGGACTGAGCACAGTTCAGACACTTTGCAGGGAGTGCTTACGTTGTTCCACCTTGCCATTATATTGATTACTTTTTGTGCGTCTTCATATCTTTTCTCTGACAGGAGCCACAGAGGTGTTTCTGGGAGCATCCAGCAGCACAAGACAAAGGGAAGAGTTGCTATGGAGAGAAATATCTGATACACCCACCAGGTCCGAACCAAAAATCCCACGAGTGCCACAACCATAATTCCCAAAGCAAAAAAAGCATGGACATGCATAGAAGCCCAGGTTCGTGCTTTAATGCCAACAAATTCAGTCACATAAACAAAAGCCACAACCAGATAGCCACTTGAAACCTGGGGAATGGAGAAAGAGAAACAAAACAAAAAACACAGTGTGAGGTTTGTATCTTTTTTCCTTGTGCAACAGGTAACAGCATTCCTCATTTGAGTACATTTAACTGGCACTGCCCTGATCTGTTACTCAGCAATAGAAAAAAGGCAAACCTGAAAACAAATCAGTTGGACAAAAAGCTCACTCAGACTTTCAGGATACCTGAGAAATGTGTTTAAAGACACAAAGTGCTTTCGGATGTTTCCCTTTAGTGTGCAGAGCCAGCAAGAGACACCCGAAAAAGAGCCTAACTAGCCGTTGTCACTTCACCTCCAAAAACCAAGTCCTGAATGACATCACCAATTGGACACTTAGGAAAATGAAGTCCCCCCGAAGTAATAGCCACTTTGGAAAATCTCAACCTTGGCTTTTAAGTAGGCTATTACTAATCTGCATGTCACAGAACAGCACATTCACTGAGAATTACCTTTTGTGCTCCCATAAAGAGTCATCAAATCAGATTTTTACAGTGTTGGAAAAGAAACACAGCTACAGAGTTACAGGTGTTAGAGGTTCTTATAAAGATCTAGCCACACTATCATAATGGAATTACTGACATACTCTTCACTTAAGGATTTTCGCTTTGAATATATATCTTTATATTTATTTTACATATATTTCAGTTTTGCTAGTAACACTCGAAACCCTTATTAACTCAAAACATTTCAGAACATAGCCAGAAGTTCTAGGCTAAAAAATATACCAGTATATTTTTTTGATTAATCAAATAAAAAATAATTAAATAAATAAATAAAAAATAATTTTCTGGTCACAAATCTTTCAGTTAATAAACCCCGTCTATGAATCCACTGATGTTGACAGGGAAGCTGATCTCTGTGGTTAAGGATTACAGTCTCACATCTCCTTCTCTCAAATCAGATCCCAGTGGGCAATTAAAGCCTTCGGCACCTGTTCAGTCAGAGCTCTTTGCTTTTGCAAACTACCACAGCCCCTAGCATCAACAGCCAGGGAGCCCATGAAGGGAATCCCGGCAATCTCACTGTTCAATGCTGAAATCCCCATGCAGTTTTCTTTCTGGGCAATCCTTCTGAGCTCTAATCTGGCAAAGGCAGGTCCAGCTGCAATGTTCTCTCTTGACTGCCCACAGGAATACATTAAGTTATGTGATTAATTTCACATTTCCAACCAACTTACATCACTTTTCTTGTGGCAGCTTTCTAATGTCTTGACGCAATATATAGTGAAAGACTATACATATACTTTTGAATGTAAAAATTGTTTACCATATATATCTCATATAAATACTAGATATATAGATATCTATGTATGTATAGATATACTTAGACACATATACTGGAACACTCTTAAGTATAATATAAACACCTAAGTGATAAACATGTCTATCTATTTATTTTGTAGTTTAAAAGACCAAAGAGATGCGTAGAAGAGAAAATGTGCGTCTCTCCTCCATCAATGCAAGTGGCAGAGATAAAAATCATACTTATTATAGATTTGTTATTTTAAGAAATATATACTCCATTTGTGACAACAAGGAGAAATGCAATGCCAGTTGCAATGTAAAAACCAGAGTTTACTGCTCACACTTGGTATTTAATTACCAGTCCAGCAGAGGTTGGGATGGAGGAGGTACCAAACAATGCTTCATACAGATGCTTTCTATTAATTCAAAGAGGAAAAGTGCTGTGGTCCAAGAACATTCAGACTCCCCCTGCTCTGCTGAAATAAGTGCAACAGACGGGGCTTTAGAATAATGAAGTAGAAGAGGAAATAAGAAAGAAAGGGGTTTTCCTGAGAAGGGGAAGGAAAAGACACATAAAAGAGCCAGTGAGCCCCTTTCTTACCATAGCAAGGAGAAAGCGGACAATCACAAAGCTGTAGTAGTCAAATGTGAATGCCACTGTGATGCCAAATACAAACTGACCAGCACTTGTGAACCACATGACACGTTGTCTTCCCAGTCTGTAAAGCACGGCAGCAATAAAATGATGAGCAAACATAAACACTCTGTCAAAATAAAACTTCTACTTCAGAAAGCCTGTCTGGAAATGAGGCTGAAAATACTGTACCCAAGGTTCTCATCCACCAAAGAAACTCTGTGTTACTTTCCTCTATTTTCCTTGCCACATGAGAAAGAAAAATTCTATTTTTTTCCCCATAATTCCAACTAAACTCAAGGAAAATGGAAACTCTTATGGAAGGAGGCTCTTTTCTGGAATTCCTCCAGAATCCTTCCCAGAAGTAAACTTTACAAGTGACATTATATTGCTTGCATAACAGCGTCAAGATTAACTTCCACATAACTAAACTGCAGATTTACTCTGTCTTATTTATGAAGTCAGTACGTAACATTTGCATTTTTCAGAGATTCATTTGCAAAGAACACCACCTCACAGCTCTTTCCAGCACCCTCCCATCTTTCACCAGCCCTGACCTGGAAGATGTACAAGGAAGGAGTCATTACACACATCTGTTTTTTGACCCCTGCCAGAAGAGATCCAAGTGAGCCCCAGCTGGCTCTTCTGTTAGGAAATCTGTTAATTGGGAATGGGAGGAACCCACAAACTTGTTTCTCACCAGCCAGAATGTGTCAGAAAATAATAACTTTCAGTTGTAAAATTCATGGTTGTAAATCTGCAACTCAGGATGTGTGTATTGTCTCAAATGACTGTTCATGCCTTAAATTAATTGAAATGAGAACAAGATGAACCTAACTTCTTAAATCACGTCCGGGTATTAAAATTAATAAAGTAATCAATTATTTAAGGGACACGGAACAAACGTTGACATTATATTCTGGTTTTGTATTAAATAAGGTTTTGCAAAGCCTTGAATTGTGAGGAAGGATTGATTCCGTGTGTTCCAGAAGACAAATTAAAGGCAGATCATCTTTGCTTTTGCATTTGCATGTTGTCAAACCATAATGAAGGAAAACAAAAGAACAATGTGCTTGGCTTCCTTCACCTTCAACGTGCTTATCTTCACCCTCCGCCTAACAGAGCTGCTAATGAACAAGCTTGTCTAGAGAAAGGGATGCATAACACTAATGGAGTCTTCAAATCAAAATACAAGTAATAAACTGCCTGGGAAAGTACGGTGTAGCTTAGGAAACTGAATGTCATATGGACAGACAGGCTCAGCTAGGCATCCTGGATCTCACTGGCTCTTCTAAGCCTGCCTGTGAAGCTGGCTCTCAGTGCATGAACTCAGAAAACAGAAGGGAAGGCAGAACCACAGGGGCAAACTGAAGGACAGTTTTGGCACAGTGATCACAGGAAGGCTCTGGTGGGGACCCTGAGCTGGCTGACGCTCCTTTGGCTCAGGCAGAACTCTGATAGTGCTGGTATGATGGAATCCCAGCAAAGCACAGTGATGACCCTGAATTTGTACACAATAAATGAAAACAACAAAACAGATAAATAAGCACGGAGTTACTGCAGTCTTAATGTACAACGCCCAGAGGATGGCACTTTACCTGTCAGCAATGTCACCAAAAATCACTGCTCCAATCAAGACTCCAAGCATGAACGTAGGCTGGATTAATTTTGCCAGCCATTCTCGGTCACAGACCAGATCCCACTGCGTAACAACAGTGCTCTTCCATTTTGTATCATCATAGAGAAATCCATCAGAACATGAAAATACGGACTTGTTGCCTTTATATTCATATGCTAGATCAAAACTGGCTTCTCGTTTGGACTTGCTGCATTGATTAAGTTCCCAGACTTCTCCATTTTCCAGCTGGGCTACAATGTAATTTTCTGTTGGTGTCCACGTTGTCCAGATGTCCTCTAGATTTGCTTTAGAGGAGTTGTAGAAGAGAATGCTACTCACATTTCCAGGGATCCCACATACAAAGTTAGGAGTAACAGCCATGAACACAGATGCTAAGTAATGGATGCCACATGACATAGCTTGAAAGACAGATGCAAAATACACACATGCTTGAAATCTGCAAAGGGAAATAAAAAAGGTTTACTGAAGAAAACCTTTTATAAATACAAAACCATCACCACAGTTATTTTGCTAGGATCAGCCTGGTGATTGTGGCAAAGCGTTATTTATTGTCTAGTGGTTTGTTATGTAGCATGGCTTCAAAATAAGTTAAGCCTTGCAAGAAACCAATGATAAGAAAAGATGCACAGCAGAAACAATCTGTCCTCGGGAAATATCAGATTTCTCTTTTGTCAAAAAGATCAGTATTGCTCTTAGCTATGGGTATGGCTGCGCAGAGAAGACCATTTAAAAAGAATCACTTCTGAGCTTAAGTGTGAAATTGGAAGTAAACCCCCACCTCCAACCCCATCCCATTAAAATCTCTCAAAAGAAGGCCTGAGGTTACAAGAATGGTCAGAGAAACCAGGATGTTGCAACCTCGGCTTCTCAGGGATAGAGATACGCACATCAAATAAAACAAAGCAAACACATTATGCCCTTCATTTCACCGCATCGTATCTAAGAACCTCTACTCCATCTATCTTCCACCTCACTTTGTTGCCTCAGAAAGACAAAGAGATAATACATGTAGACATGTGTAGAGGAAGATAGAATCTGAAGGGTGAAATGCTTTGTAACAAAACATAGCTGTAAATCTGGGAGGGTTCTGGCTTAAGCAGAGTATGCAGTTATGTATTAGAGATGGTATCATAAAACAAACACGGTAAAAGAATGTTTTATGCATAGCCTGAAGTTTGGCATTTTAACAGCTTCTAAAATATGCTTGAGATGCGAGCAAGTCTTTGTGTATAAAATGCACACATATTCTGAATGTCAAAAGACTTGCAGTAAACTCTAGTATCACTCACTGCAAATTCTGGGCGATTCTCACAGTCTAAACATAAGGAATCTCTTCCTCAATTAACTATTAAAATTATGCACAGAATTAGTAAAACATTTGCTCAGGGAAAACAAAACAAAACAAAACAAAACAAAACAAAACACACTATAGCTTTGGTTTTTCCTTTCATTTTTTATTTAGTGGAAATCAACCAGTTGTACAAACTTGAAGAAGCGTTGGCTCAGTTTCTACACATACATCCTTAATGCAGCATATGCTGGGCCTGGATATCAGGAAACAAAAAAGAGGGTTTTGAAACATGATCAGAGGCCATCTCTGCTGAAGTTATGCATAAAAAACAACTGCCTTGAAATGTCGTGTGCCTGTAACAAACATGAATTCCAGATCACCCCCTACTAACATGAATGCAATCTAGCCTTGAATTCTTCTGATAAAGTTTACAACACAACCTAGCCTAGGACTTTTAATCATCTATCATCACTATTTCTAATGAATTCCTAAACAATTCACAGCCAAAGTATTTAAATACATTTTCCTGAGTACAGTGTCCAATTAATCTTTTCAATGGAGAAGTTCTGCTGTATAGTCTGACTAACTCCTCTCACCGTCCCCATCTCAGAGAAGCACAAGATTGACAGGGACCTCTGGACCCATCCAGAACAACCCCTGCTCCAGGAGGGACACCATGAGCAGGTTTTTCAAAAGCAGATGCCCTCTAGCAGATTAGCAAGTTAAAGCCCTAGAAATGGTGCGACTACAACTTCTACTAGCTAATAAAGAGTGGCATACCTGGAGCCAGGATGCCCAGTATTTGCAATATCTGTCATTACACATCAAGAAATTGTAGTGCCAGACAACCCAGTGGTTATTTCTCAGACATGGGTAAAACAAAATAAATTCAGACTCTCATACGTTCATCTTGAGCTTCCTAATTAGCTCTTCCAGCACAAGAAACGTCAAGTTCATCACCTCTATTCTAGAGCCCAGTAAAAATAAGCAAGAAAAATACATTTATGCTCTTTCTTTTTGGAGAGGTTTGAAGGAAGATAACAACCTGTAAGGATATAGGCTGAGAAGGTGGCAAGAACAAATGCACTGTATTATTTTTGTAAAACCTAACTCCTAAGAGCATAACCAGAGCTATAATATTGACCAGTTCCAGCTAATCTCTGCACTAACTTCTCCCTTGAGAGTTTCACTGCATATCTTCCTGAACACCTCTTATGACCGTGCTTCAATAACCATCTTGACAGACTGCTCCATGGTCAAAGCATCCTGTTGGAAAATTTCTCATTAAATCTAATCTCCGCGTCCCCTTTTTTCATGTGAGACTACTAGCTGCTTATAAAACATCCTTGAATAAATCTACCTTGTCTTTTATCATTTCTTCTTAGAGAATTATCAGATTTCTCCTGTAGCTGCTTTGTAAAACTACGTAAGTTACAATCCCTTACCCCTTCCTCATTTTTCCTTTGTGTCCTATTGAACAGTGTCCACCTTTACAAAAAGCAATAAAGGATTTATTTTACAGATATATCTGTGTCATGCTACATTTCTCCCATCTTCCAAGGGCTTAACTTCCAACTAGATGTAACTGGTTCTTGTAAAAATGCTCTTCAGTTTTCAGTGTTACAAAAATCTTATTCAGCTCCAACAAAGAAACCTGCTCTACAATGTAATTATTTTTCTCACCTCATTTGTAGCACCTATGCTGAGCAAACACTAAAACTGAAATAGAATTCCAGAGAGGTGGTAACAGACATAATTTATGCCATTTCTAACTAGTGTGTGAAAATGTGTGTTTTTACAATAGAATAGTCATGCTGTTGCTGAATCCCGAAGGATGGACTGCACTGCGGTCTTTAACCTCTCACAGCTCGATAAAAAAGCCAAGGAGCAGGCAGTGGATGCAGGAATAGGAGAGAATACAGCTGGATGTGAAGCTACAGACGTGTCTGGCAGCACCAGTGGCTGAAGGCAACCCACTGCCCTGCCTCCGCACTGAGTGGCTGCTTTTCTGTCTGTAAAAGCTCCCTACTGTTCTCTCCAGTAAAATTCCACAACAGGCTGGATAGGGCCCCCAAATATATACAGCCCCAAACCTAAAGTTCACCTTTGCTGTGAAGGCAAAATTCACAGCTGACTACAGCAGCGTTTTGATAGCATCTTTGCCAATACCAGATTGAAACACTCAACCCTGTGAACTGCTGAGTTTCTCCTGCAGATACCAAGAGCTTTGTTTCTAGCGAAACCTGAATACACAGGAAATCGGACAACTTGCATAGTTACTAAAAAGGAGTTAATTAGGCCATCAGTGACAACATATAGAAAGCATGAAAAGTATGTAAGGCAGATGATACGTGGGATGGAAAAGTACTATAGACACACTGAATTTCTCTTGCCAGGGCAGCTGCAGACTGACAAAAGACAGCGAAAGCTATGGGCCCAGCCACATGGTAGAGACAGGTTTGCTAGAACAGCAGTCAGTGCTGAGCAACGGGGCACACAGAGATGCTCCCTGCTACACTGCTAGTCAGGCCCCCTCCCTCTGGACAAATGGGTGTCCCAGGACACATCACTGCTCTTTCCAGCCTTAAAATCCCAGGTCTGTATCCTGGCCCATACTCAGACAGCATCTCCTCTTTGAGGGAGGACAGCCTGCAGCCTGGGGGCCCTGGGACACTCCTTGCAGCAGACTGTGCTGGGTCAGGAGGTGACAGCAGAACCCCCGCACTTTGCTGACCCTGGTTAAAGTCTATGCTGTCTTTGCTATCTGCTGTAAATGATTAACTCTTTCCCTAATTCTTGAGTTAAGAACACTGGACAGATAAGAAACTCCTCTATTAGTAAGCTTAAATCTCCCAACTGCAGGCAACCATGCAATGCTATCCTTTTAGCAACCTCACCAAACTCCATTTTGAATGTTAAATTTCCCTGAGTTAAGAAATACTGCTGCCCACACACTGAAATGTTAAGAAAATTGCACTGCAGCAGCAATAAATGCAACCAGCATTCACCAAAAGAAGGCAAGGCTTCTCTCACCAAAGTCTATCATCTGTTTTCCTCTGCTCAACTCAAAAAAGGCAATCTCTGGGAAAGGATATTTTATATGCCAGTTACCTTCATATACATGTATCAGATTAGGTAAAGTATATTGTTGCAAGGAGTAGTTTTCAATAACATCTGATATGTGGTTTTTTACTTTATTTTTAAAAACTACTTTTTATTTTTAAGGTCTGTGAACATGAAGACTGTCCTAAAAACTACAATAATCCCCAGCTCTTCACAGTATTTTTCCATCTCTTCAGTGACTTGCCACAGGAGATAATTATTTGGCAAGTACGTTTTGTCACTCTTGCCAGGAGTGTCAAATATAGAAATCAAGAAGACTTTGTAGGTTACTGCTCCAGTGCAGAGGCACTTAATGAATGCCAGAAGTCAAATGAGCATAAAAGTGTCTTCATAAAAGCTTGAGCAAGACACAGCATGAAAATGTGCCAGTCCTTCCTAAAGTGTTTTGTGAAATTTCTCCCCAGTTATTCTTTTTTCAGTTTACAGCTTACAGTAAAAATAGAACACCTTCATATCTTCTGATCCTTCTGCGTAAGTTTTATGACTTAAGAAAAGCAAATTTTTATGTCATAATTCCAGTACCTGAATTGAAGAAACGCTGTAAGGATAATGAAATAGATCCCAGACCACTGTCACTGTGGCTGTTGTCTCACAACACAACGTACCCTGTGGCACTGTCCTTATAAGTTATTTCTTCCCTTCTCCTTTCCCACAGTTTATTTATTCCCTCAGACATAGCGATCCCCTGAGAATCTCCTCAGTTGTGGTGGTACTTTTTATGTGGACCAGCTGTGAATTTTATCTGGGAAACTGATCTCACTTGGAAACAAAAAAAGATGTCAAAACAGATAATTTTAAAAAACAAACAATCCAGATCAGTTGTTTGATCTAATCTCCATTGCATCCATGCAAGCAGTCAGTAGCAGTGTAATTGCAAGGCCGTTCATCTCGGAGTCAACATCTGAAGCAGACACTGCCACATGTACATTAGAGGGCAAATCCTTAGCTCAGAGAACTTATACTATTGCCAGTTATTGCAGTGCACACCTGGGACAAAATGTGTTGTTAGACAATAATTCAAAATGTCTTTTTAGACAACAATTCTATGTAAAACAAAATATTTTCCAGATAATCTTTGTTTTCTTGTTCATCCATCAAAGAGAGAAGAGGTTGAATTGATGGCAAATCTACTAGATACTCCTCAACAGCTAGCATAATACTTTAAAAAACCTTCCAGTTCAGGATAGTCACGTGGCTGATCTATGACTAGCAAAAGACTTGCACTATTCCACAGGTTTTACAAAAACTGTTTTTACTGTCTGCCTTTTCAACCACCCTGTTAGCAAACCACTTAGTCAGAAATACACTAAATACACTCATACACTCAACAGCATGGCTTCAGTGAAATGAAACTTCCAGGTATTTACTGTTTCTAAAAGAGTTTGTATTTAGTGACTATTTACAGTTCCGTATTCCACTCCTTGGTTTTTCGTTTGTGTCTTTTTTTAATGTGAGAAAAGCCATTCAGCATTCTTTCCACTCTAAACCAACAAGCTGTGATTCATAGAATCATAGAATTACTCAGGTTGGAAAAGACCTTGAAGATCATCAAGTCCAACCGCAGCCTAACCAGTAGCCTATCTCTTAAAAAACAACCATGAAACAACACCACAACAACAAACCTCTGCTAAATAATATCCCTGAGTACCACATCCAAACGGCTCTTAAACACATCCAGGGATGGCGATTCAACCACCTCCTTGGGGAGCCCATTCCAGTACCTAACCACCCTTTCTGTAAATGATTACTTACATTTACACACATACTTTTTGATTGGAGCTCAGTGAGACACAGGAGAAGTATTTTCTCTATGGTACAGAGATGCAGATTTAGAATCAGTCTTAAACATACAACAGACATAGCTTTACTTTGGAAAAGATCATCCAGTCCAACCATTCACCTATTACCAATAGCTCCCACTAAACCATGTCCCTCAACACAACATCCAGTTGTTCCTTGAACACCTCCAGGGTCGGTGACTCCACCACCTCCCTGGGCAGCCCATTCCAGTGCCTGACCACCCTTTCTGAGAAGTAATACTTCCTAATGTCCAGCCTGAATCTCCCCTGCCATGGCTTGAAACCATTCCCTCTGGTCCTATCACTAATGACACGAGAGAAGAGGCTGACCCCCAGCTCACTACAACCTCCCTTCAGCAAGTTATAGAGAGCAGTGAGGTACATATGAGTAGCATATAAGATACATCTCATATGAGTAGCATATGAGATACATCTCCAGTAACACAAGAAGAATGCATTAATTTTTATATTATCTTTTGGAAATGTTTACCTTTCGCTGCACCTACGGCAGGTCCTTCGTATTACAGTGCCTGTGTAAATGACTTTTGACATGAGCACAAGGACAGGAAGAAAACTCTCCTTAAAGCAAATAACAAAAGTTTTGTCTGTAAATTCTGGTGTAATTAAATTAATTCAATTTCATATATCCTGGGAAATGAGTAAAGTTATGGTTAAAAAAACAGTAATAATAATGCTGGGGTAGATAGATAGATAGATAGATAGATAGATAGATAGATAGATAGATAGATAGATAGATAGATAGATAGATAGATGACACTTTAATACTGCGTCTTCTAAAATCTCAGACAAGGTCAACATATACATCATGGAAAAGCAACTCAATTCCAGCCAGAGATTCTTTGCTGTCAAACAAATTACAATTCCCCATGCATATTCATGGAGATTTGATGAAATGCAGTGTAGTACAGCTTATGTATCGCCTCTTATTTAACTACTCTCTTGGCTCTTCCAAGGCCAGATGGTCTGTCCCGCCAATATTCTGTCTCCTTAGCCAGTTTAGTATCCCCAATTGTCTGTCTCCAATGAATTCTCCCCTACCTGGGATTGCCCCAACCCAAGTGTGACACTTTGCACTTGGCGTTATTCATCTTGTTAGGTTCATGTGGGCCCATTTCTCAAGCTTGTCCAGGTCCCTTTGGATGGCATCCCTTCCATTTTATCAACTGCACCACTCAGCTTAGTTTCATTAGCAATCTTGCTGAGAACACACTCAAACCCCCTATCTATGCCACTGACAAAGATGAAGAGCACTGGACACAAGACTGAACTTTGGGATAAACCATTCATGACTGTTCTCCACACAGACACTGAACTATTGACAACAACCCTCTGGCTGCAACCAGCAATCAATTCTTTTTCCACAAAACAGTTTTCCTTTTCAAATTCACATATCTCCAAGTTAGAGATACAGATGAAGGCATGAGTCCATGCAAATGGCCTTGCACAAGTCCAGGTAGGTAACATCAGTTGCCCTTCCTTTGTCCACCAATGCCATCACTCCATCATAGAAGGCCATCAGAAAGAACATTACACATTGTTGAGTACATACATTAGATGGAAATACTGAGAATCAATTTAATTGATCTTGGATATTTAAAATACTGCTTTTCATTTTAATTAGACAAAGAGCTTATTTACAACTTGGTCATTTATCTGTTCCAGCACCAACAAACAAGAGTTATTTTATATTGTTCTTGATTTCCTAGTGAAAAGCAGACACTTTTCGATGTCTTCTCATTCAAGGAAAATGATTCCACTACAGTTAACATTGAAAGTAATTTAAATTAAAAACAAAGAAATACAGACCATACATTTCACTGTTCCCAAGGTACACCTTAACACCTTACTAGCATGTTCTGTAATGTTCTTTTACCTTGTTATTCTTCCACAGCAGTGTCAGGTGCATTCCTCGAGTCTTTCTCTTATGGTACAAAGGAATGAACTGGAACATAGCTGTTTTCTAACCTTACTTGTTTGCAAGAAATACAGAGTGTTCCATTCTCCACAAGAATCCAAGAAAGAAACTGGATTTTGCTCTGATCTGCCAGGTTTCTTCTTCGTAGATCTATTTTTTGTACTGTCTTCACCCTTTCTCAATGGATAAGAGACAGAATAAAGATCAGCTACCATGAACTGCTAAGGACTACAGCTTTGCAAAGAGATTAAAAAGCAAGTGTCAGTGATGGGAGGGTCCAAATGCTCTAACCCTGGACCAAACAAGAACTCTCTCTCATAAGGGTGGAGTTGAAAGAAGTTTCTTGCCATTTTCTAGCTCTCCTGATATAAACCAGATCCAAAGATCCAAACACCAGAAAATATCCAAACAGCAATTTATTTTGGAGCCTGAGACATGAATAGAAGCTATTTAGGTGAAATGTGGTCTCTCATCAGTAAAATTTCACTGTAAATTTAGTAGCTTTATGGCAGAATATGCTTTTGAATATTGCTTATTTATTACTGCTTATTTTTCACCTCTCATATTTGACTTTCTCGTACTAGACAGACATTCAGATGAAATATTATGTTACAGATATGGTAATATTTATTTATAGAGCAAAGGCTATCTGAACAGTAGATGAATAGTACCACTTTCTGATTTTTCACCAAGAACAAAAAGATCTACACCTGCAATTTAGAGGCTAAAAAACCCACACACTTTTGCCTACTTTGTAAGTGCTAAATGACTACATAATCTTCCTGTCTTCCTTCCCAGAATGTCAGTTGCAGTTTTGTTTACTTCCTATCCATACCTTTGGGATTTCTGTGTTTCCAGAACAGCTTTGATTCCTTCTCTCTGACCTTAATTCTCTCATTACAAGAGCTGGCCAAAATCCATCATGTGTGCTAGAATTGCCTGTATGCAAGGAACTGACAGCAAGTATTGCTGATGGACAGCCACCAAGGCATCAAGCATCGCAACAGTAGTGTATCTCCCACATCCCAACCTCCTAGCTAAGTCTTAACCAGTTAAGTAAGTTAAAAGTAAAGACTCTGGATGTATACTGTACATTTGGAGGCAATATACTGTACACAGTATTCATCCATATACATTTATACTTCCCTAGACTCCCTTTTCACTCAATGCAGAAGAACAGACAAATATAAGTGCCTCATTCATCCTGTTCTGAAGCACTCTTTGAAAACAAGGCAGATGAATTGTGCCTTTAAAGAGTCTCATTATCTTCTCTGACAAGGTGACTAAAGACGATGTCTGAAGTTTGTACTATATGCCTCTAATGTTGGTGAGCTCATCTTTATTTTATTTACTCAATTGAGCCTTGATTTGGACAGCTAACTCGTCCACAGAGCTAACACAGACTTACATGGATGGATCAAATGGGTAACCACAGCCTTCCAAATCTTTTTCACAGCCTGGCCAAGGGAATATGTTGCTACATGGGTGGAAAAGACCAGGCCATCATAAATACAACACACTGAGGTAGTACTGTGCTTCATCCAAGTGTGGCGCTGACTACTTTTCAGAAAGCAATATAGACAAGTATTTTTACAGACCAGTTTTCTGAACCATCTCTCTGGTATTTGTATTCTTCTTCTTCCTGCCTTATCAGCCCTTTCCATCTACTCTCCAGGCTGTGGCCTTTATTCCCATCTCAGCAGCACTGCTGAGGCTGCACCTCTGATGCTGCTAGACAACAGTAATATCTTCAGATAATGGGAAGAGGAATCCCAGCTTCAACTCTTACTGAAAACATTTTCTTGAGGAAAGAGCTCAGCCTCTGATCCAACTGATGGTTCACCTAGATTCCTCAAATCACTGCACATGAACGTCAGAGAACTTCTGGTCTGAGTGAGCTGAGCATTACATTTTGGCTATCAGTGTATGATACTAAAGCATATATTAGCTTTCTAGGTAATTTCAGCATTTTTCAAAGAGATGGAATTTCTCCCCAAGATATACACACCGTCAGATCAACCCTTATTAGCACTTGTAGGTCCCTGTCCTGTACAGTTGGTTGTCACACCATTTCTGGTCTTGGCCTTTGGAATGGGGAACTCAGTTGAAATTTTTTTATGTATTGATAATTTTTCTCAAGCTACCTGAAATATAATGTCAGCTGTGTACATATTTCTGTTCCACTCCTGTTGTATAAGGCAACATGTTAGCACAGAAATCTTTATAGCATGTGCTGAGGGTTTCTGGGCCCTTCAAATAATCCCTTAAATTTAATACTACACTGTACTTGAATCATTTCACTTCCTGCAATATAGTGGTCAAGCTTCTCATGAACAAGTCTATTTTATAAAACATTTCCTTTCAACTTGGAAGAACTTTTGTACTGTAGAAAATCACGGCCATTATTAGAAAGCTATTGACAGAGCTTTCATAGGAGTGATAGAGTTTTCACAGGAGCGATACACCAGGCACCAAATTACAGGGAACACACTTTGTAACCTACTGTTACAATCTATTTATTCCTTCCAGAAGCAGGTGGGGAGGAGTTGCCAGCACATTCTGATGCAGTGCAATTTTGTCTGCGCAGATCCTGTGTTAGGTTGCTTCCAGCAACTACAGTGACTACCTCTTGCAGACAGCAGTGCTAGTGCATCTACCTCATTATCCAGTAGCACTTCCCAGTGTCCATCTTTGGTTCTGAGCCCTGAAAACATTTCTACTCCTACCTAGTCAGGCATAGGTAATAAGAGCTTTGTTGAAGCTGCTAGAGTCTGCTCTGTGAAAACACATGGCTTGTCTCACTCCTCCAAGGCTATTATGATGCTGTTCCACCAGTGGGACCAAGTGCAGCTAGGTCCACTTATTTTAGCCCACAGGCACCTGAGAAAAGCATCAGCTGATTCAGACATTATAATATAGTACAATTATAAAGCTGAGGAACATTTCTCAAGCATTTCTGCCAAACACCACCCCTGACTAGGAGCCAAAGGAGGACTTAGATTTGAGATTCTTCCCTCTGGCACATTCCAGCAAATGCAAACAGCTGTCCACTGACACAGTTTCAGAACTGAATGGCAGATACACTGCTATAAACGTATCCATTGTATAAAGTAGCTAGCATGCAGAAGAAAAACAAAGGTTTTCTAAAAGCAATCTCAAAACCACAGCATTTTGCTCATCTTTGGGAAATGTTAAATTTTAAACAGGAATTCATTTTACTTTGTTTGCAAACGTTAATTCTGTGTAGGATGTATTAACCACTAATCATATTAGTGTTTCAGAAAACGCTTGGAATGTTTCTGTTCTAAAAGTAAAACCGAATTGTATGTGCAAAGGCTGAACATGATTACCTGCTTTTCTGTACTAGCATGGAAAAGAAAAACACAACTTTTTCCATGTCCAGCAAGTATGCTTGCTTGAAAAGTCCATTCCTGTTGGGGAAGAATCACTCAAGACATCAGTAAAACATGAGTTTGAAAAAAACATTGCTTGAAAGTATTCTTATTATCTCTTTAATGAAAAGAAATGGGTGAGCACGTACTTTGAGATACTTGAGACTCTTTGTTATTTGAGACATATCCAAAAATTCCATGAAAATTCCTGTAAGTATCATGTATGCACCACAATCTGCAAAAGATGTAATCAGATCTCAAGAGGAGCTGGAAGCTATGAAACAAGAGAGGTAATAAAGGCATCAGAGTGAAAACAAGAGCCTGGAAAAGTTCTGAGACATAAAAAGAAGACAGATGGTTTGGTGCAGGCCTTAGAAATGAAACAAGAGCCATAGAACGTAGGGAGAAGAGAAATGCTCTTAGCACTGAGTGTTCAAATACTGTTTTTATGGCACTGAAAGGCAGGGATTGCATTGCAAACATCCACAGAAAGAACCTCTCCTAACGCAAAGTCTGTTTTTACAAGCTAAGTATAGTCTCTGATCTATTTATTTAGAAACAGAAAACACTGAAACTGCTGAAAAACATGGTAATCTCTCATGGAGCCCAGCACTGGGTGCAAGAGGTGAGTATGCTGTCCCAGTGGGCACCCTGTCCTGTCTCTCTCTTCTTCCCATAGGCCACTGCTAATCCCGGTCAGGACTGTTTCTGAAGTCCCAACTGTAGCAGCCCCATTCACCAGGCGACAAGATTGTGTAAGGCAATAACGTGAAGATGTTCAAAGCCAAACAAATATGCAAACATTTCAATAAAGATAAAAAACAGTCATTGCCAATTTGTTAAACAGTCCAACAGTTAGTGCAATACTTCACTTATAAAACTAACATTTGAAAATCTGGCTATCTTCATTTGGTTAGGGAACAAAAGCAAATGCAAACCAAACCCAGGATAGTTTAAAAGAACAATCTCTTACAAGAAGCTAGAAATATTTCATTACAAAACCTGGAAATAGTGACACCCTGCTGTCCTGTCTCCTGACAATTTCCACCACCCACATTTAGATAAAGTATAAGCCAAGATCTGGAAACTGTAGATCATGGAGAAAGCTCTATGTACCATACAGACTGTACCTCATAGCTCCTGGATGTGCCAGCTGGGAAATCAAATGCTCACTCTCACCCACACTAACAGAAGGAGGCACTCCATTGTTCTCGAGACATAGAACCACACAATCACCACAATTAGAAAAGATGTCCAAGATCATCTTGTCTAAACATCCATCTGCCACTAATATTTCCCCACTAAACCATGTCCCTTATACAACATCTAAGCATTTCTCAAACACCTTCAGGGACAGTGCCTCAACCACTTCCCCTGGGCAGCCTGTTAAAATACCTCACCACTCTTTTAGAGAAGAAATTTTTCCTAATATCCAACCTGAACCTCCCTTGGTGCAACTTGGCCTATTGCTGTTACCGGTGAGAAGAGGCCAACCCCAATTGCCATAACCTCCTGTCAGAGTGTTGTAGAGAGTTGTAAGCTCTCTCCTTAGTTTCCTCCAGACTAAACAATCCCAGTTCCCTCAGCTGCTCCTCATAGGACTTATGTTCCAGACCCCTCACCAGCCTTGCTGTCCTTCTCTGGACACGCTCCAGGGCCCCTATCTCTTGTTACACTTGTCCCCATTCAGCACAGGCAAAACACACAGCCTGCTGGTCACACACAACCAGGTAAGCTAGGTCTGTGTGCTGCCGGTGGACTAAAGTCACCAAGCTTTCCAAAAGACCTGCCAGGGCACAGGGAACTGTATCACCAGCCTTGGGCCTGTCATTCACCTCTCCCCTTTCCCTGCACTTGGGTTACTGCACTCAGACTGGTTGGGCAGAAAGGGAGAGCCCACAGAGACTGTCTGTCAGGAAGTGCTGCATTATAGAAGGATGAAGTTCAGTGTAGGTAAACTGGGAGCTTTAAGGCCTGGCAGCTCATTAGAGATAAGGCCTTCTGAAGCATATAGGTAGATTTTTTTTTCATTCACCTTTACAAAGCAAGCAGTGATCTTATACATCAGACTTAAAAACAATGTTAAAAACAGCCTTCTTGAACTGATGGGCTGCAGACGCTACTCACACGCAAATTCAAAGACAAGGGTTGCCTCTCTGAGCAGAGCCCAGAGCTGCCCCACATCAGACCAGAGCCAGCTCCAGCTGCTCCAAAAGCAACTTGCTGCCGCCAGAGCTGGGCTGTGAGTGATGCTGGGAAAAGTGATGCTCTGGGAAAGCAGACTGAGAAAAGGGGAAAACTGCTGTGCAACAGCAGCTGGGAGAGAGGAGTGAGATGTCTCGTGAGAGAAACAGCCCTGAAGGTACCAAGGTAAGTGCAGAAGAAGGGCAGGAGGTGTTCTAGGTGTGGAGCAGAAGTTCCAGTAGCCCAGGAAAGTCCTGTGGAGAAGCAGACCACACTCCTGCTGCCCATGGGCACCATGCAAAGTGTATCTCCACATGTAGCCACAAAGAGAGCAGAGGGCAACCATAAAGGAGCAGCAGGGACAAAGCATTACAGACCGATCACTGCCCCCATTCCCTGTTCCTCCGTGTCCATCAGGGGGAGAAGACAGAAGATTTGGGCATAAAGCTGAGCCTGAGAAGAAGGGGGGGGGGGGGGGTGCTGGAGGAAGGTGTTTTTAACTTTGTTTCTCCCTATGCCACACTGTTTTTAATTGCAACAAATTAAATTAATCTTCCCCAAGTGGCATCTGTTTTGCCTGTGCAGCCACCAGTGAGCGATCTCCCGGCCTTTATCTCAGCCCAGCAGCTTTCCACCTCATCTTCTCCCTGCGCCTTGCTGTGCAGAGGGAACAAGAAAGCAGGTTGGTGGGCAACTCACAGCCAGCCAAGGTCAACCCACCACGAAGGCACAAAGTCTGTCTTTAGGTGCAAAGGAAACAACAGCTGATGCATTTTTATGGCTGTTCACGCATGTCTCAAGAGCCCATTGAGAACTATGGCATCATCAGTGAGACTTCCAAAGGAGAGTCCAATGGAAAACAAAATATTGGCAGCACGCATGTGAGTGCCAATTCTGCAAAGCTATCTTAGAGTGAAAGTTTTATACATTCTGTGTGAATCATTGTATACGTAATATATTTTATAGCGTATTATATGTAGCATATATATCACGCGTGTATACTCTCTCCATAAATATGTTTACATACATACAAACAGCTGGCCATTCTTCCCTGCATCTGTCAGAGTGTAAGATAATCGGAACGGTTCCCAAGTAGTAACAGTTGTTACAAACAACTTTTTACAGGTAATATGTTCATTTACCATGTACATTCCAGCAGTCTGCAGCTCACCAAAAGGCTCCAAACCCGACACAACCCCTATGAACAGCATCTCATATCATCTGGCCTCCAGACTATTCTCCCTTTAATTGCAAAAAAGCAGATGAAAACTTTCACTGAAGCGCTAATAGATGTTCTCAGCTAGGAAAACTACTTCATTAATTTCAGTAGTCAGTGTCAAATGCTCATTTTCACAAAACAGCATAAGGCAGAAGAGTGACAGCAACAGCAAAATAACCTGTTTGCTAGGAATTCCCTCCTGGTACACACAGAACAAAATACTTTCCTTGCTGGCCTAGAGCAGCACGGTGCAGGTGTGTACCTTTACCATTAAAAGGAGCTCCAGGGATATGCTCAGAATGTGCCAGTAGGGGAAGGCCCACACTGCGGCTTAGCACTGTGGTTAGCCCACCAGTGACTGAGCTAGAAAGCACAAAGCTGTGATCCAACACTTAATCTTGTACCCAAACTGTGACATGAGGGCCTGCCCTGGACACCTACTCTTAGCATTATGCACCTCCAACATGGATTAGCACACCAAGAGAACTCACAGCAGAACACGCCAAGAGGATGTGCACCTTTCCATCTTACAAGTCCTAAAGCTCCATTTCCTCACCCACCACCTCCACTCCATTCTACATGTAAGCAGAGGCTCACCAGCCCAGCAGCCATACACATCCCACACACACAGCCAGGCACCCCATCTAACCAACCCAGGGCTGCAAGCAGGCTCTCAGTCACAGCCCACACAGCAGAACGGCTGTCCTGTGCATCACTCCGTTGATCACAGGAACCCCCTTGGCCATCGTCACACATGCATACACTCATACCCGCGAACTGCACGCGATACGCGGCAGTGATCGGCAAAGCCGCCGGGCACACCGGTGTCACCGCGTGCTGTGCTCTCACACTACGAGTGCGGTGTGAGCGGTGCCCCTGAGAAGCCCGTGCTAACGTGCGATGCACGGCGCTGTGCGCTGTCGCTCTCTGTGTGTGCGTGTGTCCGGACGGGACGCAGCCGCCCCACTACCTGCCGAAGTGACCCAGGGAGTCGAAGAGCTGCTCGGAGCTGGGAGCCATAGCGGGACCGCAGCCTCAGTGCCGCCGTCCCGGCGCTGCGGGGAAGATCCACCGGCCGGCCCGGCCCCCCGCCCCGCCCCATCCCGCGGCCCGGGGCTCCCGGCGGGGCCTGTCCCGACTCACCCAGCTGGGCGAGGGGGGGGGCCGAACGTCGTCCCTCTGGGCCCAGGGAGGTGTGCCCGAGGGCAGCCCGGTGTACGGGACTGAGGGCCGGGGAGAGGAGAAGCGGCTCTGAGGGCGGACGGTTCAGCTCTGTGCGGGTGGTCTCGGTGTCGGTACTGCTGCGGTGGGCACGGTTCCGTCCCTCAACCGGACCTGAGAACATTCACATCCCTCACACAGACCGTGTTCCTCAGACGCAGCTCTTCGGGCTGAGCTCTGCCTTTCCCATCAGGCGGCTTTGCTTTGTTGTTTTTTTTCCCCGCTTTCCCCTCCCCATCCCCCAAATTAAGTCAAAGAAGGCAATTATGTGCTTCATGCCTCCTGTGGCAATCAATAATGGTCTGCTATTTCAGCCTCCAGTGTACTTTGTACAGATATTTTCAATTAATAGAGGGTATAAACTTTTCCCCCCCCAGGACATTATCTAAATGTTAACAAGAGTTACTTTTAGTTGCCTTATGATCTGCTCTGTTGTTGGAATATATTATGTTGTAATGAGTAACATGATGTTTCTTTTTCCCCTACATTCTAGCACACCGTGTAAAATAGTATTGTTGTTCAGTAAGTATGTAGTTAAATATGTAACATCCCATCAGCATCACTCGTTAGTACACTAACTTATAATTGAGCCTTAATTATATTTGGACCTAATATTCTGCCTTGTCCAGAGCAGGCAAAGATCACAGAATTATAGAATCATAGAATCACAGAATGGTTTGGGTTAGAAGGGACCTGAAAGCCCACCCAGCCCCACCCCCTCCTCTAGGCAGGGCTGCCACCTCCCAGCTCAGCTGCCCAGGGCCCATCCAACCTGGCCTTGAGCACCTTCAGGGATGCGGTACCCTCAGCTTCTCCGGGCAGCCTGTGCCTGTGCCTCACCACCATGGAGTAAAAAATTTCCTCCTGATAAGTAATCTTCTGCAGGACTGCTCTGAGGGATTTCTTCTCCCAGTCTTTATAGATATCTGGGATTGCCTTGATCCAAGTACAACACTTTGCACTGGGCTTTGTTGAACCTCTTTAGGTTTACACAGACCCACCTTTCACATTTGTCCAGCTCCCACTGGATGGCATCCCTTCCTTCTGTTGTACCAACTGTACATCTCAGCTTGGGTGAGATAACTCATCTAAACCTGATGGAGAATGATCAGGACAGATTACAGCAGGAAACCTTAGTGCTGTACAGACACGCTCCAGCCACCCAGTCACTCCTGTGTGATGATTAGGAAAGGTATGGAGAAGAGCTGTGGTGGGTACAACCCTCAGGTCTTAGAATCACAAAATCACAGAATTACCAAGGTTGGAAAAGACCTAGAAGATCATCCAGTCCAACCATCACCAATACTTCCCAGCTAAATCTTATCCCTCAACACAACATCCAAACGTTTCTTGAACACCCCCATGGTCGGTGACTCCACCACCTCCCTGGGCAAAGGTTTCCTTCCTCCTCCTCCAATTCCAGAGCTCTCCTTGCACAGTGTGGGGAGACCATAGAACCATAGAATCACTTGAGTTGGAAGGGACCCTTTAAAGGCCACCTAGTCTAGCTCCCCTGGAATGAACAGGGACACCTACCAACATGTTCAGAGCCCCATTCAGCCTGACCATGAGTGATCCAAGGATGAGGCATCCACCACCTCTCTGGGCAGTCTGTTTCAGTGCCTCATCACCTGTAGTGTAAAAAAACTTCTTGCTTATATCCAATCTTTATCTCCCTTCATTTAGTTTGAAACCATTTTCCCCCTGTCCTACCATAACAGGCTTTGCTAGAGAGTCTGATCCCTTCTTTCTTATAGCCCCCCTTTAGATACTGAAAAGCTTCCATCAGCTTTCTCCAGAGATGGGACATGGACCAGATCCGCTCTAAAGCCTCGTCCACCCTGAACCATGCCGCAGTGCTGTGATGCATGGCACATTTCCAGCAGGCTGCATGAAATAACCCTTGGACACTTCCTATTAATCCACTGAAGTAAATCTTTCTTTTCCCAAATGTGTCCCAAATGCTTCTAACATCACTTTCCCTGCCTGCCCGCTATTGCAGGGAGATGTGTCTTTAAGAGGCTCTGGCACCAACCAAGCACACAACTGCACCTCCATGCAGAGCAGATGTCCATGCAGTGCAGTGACAATCTGTTCCAGCACAGACCTGGAAAAAGCAGATGTTTGTCAGACTTCTTGGTCACGAGCAAACAGCACATTGCACCGCGAGGAATCTGAAGATCGGGTCCAGCAAAGTATTCCTCCTCACAGCTACTGCAGTGCTGTATTCCTCATCTCATACTCCTTTGGAAGGCTTTGCTGTTTGAGAAAGGCCAACAGCTATTTTTCCACATCTGCATAGGAATTTTTTAAGACCAAGTCTGAGGTTTGTTTTTGTTACTTTCTCAGGGTATGTGAGCTAGTAAGTCTAAGGGACTTATTTGTTTTCTTTTCCTTTTTTCCCTTTTTATGTATATCACATGGTTCTTCCCTTAAAATATCAGCATCCATTTAAATCAACCTTGGGTTTTTGTGTCTTTCTGGAGTGCATTTTTCAAGTTGAAGTGGTGCTTGAAGATAGCACTGGAACATTCACAAAGCATTTCTTTCTCCCAAGAGCCGCTCTGGTTTAAATAGTTGTTTACAGAAACAAACAGCAATGAATAGTAAATACTCTGGCTACATAATGCTTCTTTGCTTGTTTTCAATGTCTTCTTCCCACACCAAGTAAACTCATTAGGTTTCTACATCATAGTGGTATCAGAAAGATCTATTTTTGGTGTAAACATCAAGCAGGAAATAGCTAGGTCCCTTTCAGCACCATTTTTTAAACCTGAAATGATCCACTGTTGTCGCTTTGCGGAATCTCTCCTAGACATTCTTGCACACATCTCTCTCTATGTCTGCATCTTTGATAATATGCTTTTATGGAGGGAGACTGACTTTTTACATGATCTAATAGCGATAGGACAAGGGGAATGGTTTTAAGTTAAAGGAGGAGTGATTTAGGTGAGATATTAGGGGAAATTTTTCACTCAGAGGGCGGTGAGGCACTGGCACAGCTGCCCATAGAAGCTGTGGGTGCCCCATCCGTGGAGGCACTCAAGGCTAGGATGGGGGCCTGGGCAGCTGAGCTGGGGGGTGGCAGCCCTGCCTATAGAAGGGGGTGAAACTGGGTGCGCTTTCAGCTCCTTCTATCCCAAGCCATTCTGTGATTCTATGATTCTACGAGTCTATAATTACATGATTTATTGCTCATATCAGAATAAAAATAGAAAATTTGCACCCCTTTCTACTGAAGTTAATACCAAACTCCCGTGCCTATGTTTCCAAAAGTTATTAATGTAGTGTCTGCAATGTCAGCTCTCTCAAACACGCAGCAATCACAGATTCGCCTTCTTTCCTTCAAGCCTTGGAAGATGCACAACATGCTTTAAGCCTGCCTTCCTCCTATCCTGTTACAGCAATTCTACATGAGGCAGTAACTATGCTTTTAGTCACAGTTATTCTTCACAGAGCTGTTTCTCACCAGGGTGACCTAAAAATATAGAGGTCCTTCTCTGATCACAGACAGTACACAGCTCTCTTTAGCTTCTTGGAACGTGATGAACTTGTGCTACAGAAAATACAAGCAGCATCTGAAAAAGAAGTAGAAGATATCTCTAATTACAAAGTGTCAAAATGAGACCATCCACATTCGTGCTCTACCCGGTTTAGAATTTTAGGTTTTTTTGTAGCAGAAGCAACTAAAGGGACACTGAGATTCCTTTCTTACCAAATCTTTAGAAACCACTGAGGTGAGAATATTGAGGGTGTTCAATATGCTTTCCAGGATATACCATAGGTTTCAAGTGTCGGTCTTTTAATCCCACGAGGGATTAAAGGAAACATTCAGAGCCGCATCTCAGAAAAGCTTTAGTTACAGATTTAACCTCATTTCTGGCATTCACAGATAAGTTGGTGCTCAACAGTGGCATTCAGTGTTGCACAGTCCTTGAGGAAGAAGTGATCTTAACAACTTGTAACGGGAGAAGAGATGGCTTACAGAATAATCTCCTTTGGTTTGACATTCCCACTAGGAAAAATCCAGTGTCAACTGGTGCAGACTGTTCTGTCCTCCCCTTCTGCAAGTTAATTAGTGTCACCAACGTATGAGAGATGTACAAGGAACATACTTCTGATGTGAATTTCTGTCCATCTTCTGGTGCACACATACACGCAGGTTGAGCTTTGAATTACAGCTGAACCCTAAATACAAAACTAGATTGCCAATAGCATCATCAACCCTTTTTCATGGCTCTATTTAAGAACTGATTACCTAATTTCTGACCCATCTGTTTTCCACTCCTTATACATGGCTTGTTACGTGGCTTGTAACTCACAGGTGCAGTTATTAAAGGGAGTGCTGGAGCTGCAGCTGTGTCAAGCAGCAAACACAGGTGAACTGACTACAGCCACCAGCACTCAAGTGTATGAGTGGAGTCCAACCCTGAGTGGTCTCCAATATCTGTTTTTATTGTACTAATGAAGAAAAGTCAATCAATCAAACAAACAAACAAACCCACTAAAATAATCTGTAAGATAGCTTGAACATAACTTACTCACCACTTGTTTGGAAGATACCTGCCACTGTTCCCTTCCAAGGAAAGCCAAGCAAGAGACTCCTAGTTGTATTGTGGATGCCTGCAAGGATCCATTTAACTGTGACACCTTTCAGTGTGTGCTGCTTCAGCTTCATATTTCCAAGGATTCTTCCTCCACCGTCCCTTTTTGTCTGGAGTTACTCCAGCTGTACAGATGACGAATGCATGTGAAAAATACACTCCACTGTGGAATTTTCACTAGTTCAACATGACTTAACAACCTTGAATAACCTAAAAATAATTTAGAGATTCAGAAAAGCAAGTTGAATGGGCAGGAAAATTGTGTGAGAGTTTGAGTCAGAAACCCATTCCTTCAGAAGCAAAAGGCAATGAGAATTTATCTGAATACTGTTTCAGTTTGGGACTTTGCCTACCAGGTGTCCATGCAGACTTTGACTTTTATGGAAAGCAAAAGCTAAACTCCCTGCTAACACAGATATCTTTATGGATGTCTTATAAAAGTCAGAGGAATTTGATAGGCATCTTAAGAACACATTTTTTAGCAAAAGCGGAATTTAAAGAGAGCTCTAATTAAACATAACACGGTACAGTCAAAATCCCAAGTCTTGAATTTTGTTTCAGTTATAATTCCTGCAATATGTTTCCTCTCTTTCCTTGAGAAAAGTGATGACATACTAGCTAGGACTCTTAGCTGGCTCTGGGCACTATTTCCTCCAGCTCCGTGTGCTCTGAGGTTTATAACAGAACTTCCCAGACTTAGAAGTGACTGGGAGAGCGACAGCTCTGCTTTGTGAGCTTTCTGAGATGGCAGCACATAAGACTGTAGCAGCACTGTTGGCAGGGTTATAACATTGCTCGCTGCCAATCCATATTTAACTGGGGAACAGACAAGACATCTTTAGAATATGCAGTACCTTGCTCTCTGTACTAGCTATATTTTGATGGTTTGTTCTCACAGTTTTCTGTACTGCAGAAGAACAGAAACAAATGATACTGAGAGAATAATGAATCAAAGAGGGGAAGGGGACTAACAGCTTAATTCTGTAATCTCGTTAGAGGTTCAGTTAAGAAGTGAGCAGAATTTATGCTGCTTTAAACCTGAGTAAGGAAAGCATACAAATATATGCAGATATCAAGTGATGTCAAGGACAGAGATAATATGAGCCAAATGTTGAAACCTAAAGTCAGATAATTGAAAGAGAAAAAAGGCCCATGTCCATGACAGGAAGTGTAAGCAATTATTAGAGCCATGAACCAAGGTAATGTTTGGATTCTCCACCCCTTCACATTATCTATCAAACATCATCAAATGAGGTATTTTGGTAGATAGAGACGGTCATTCTCATATTCGTACATCTTCTCTTACATACGGATATTCTCTTACACAGAGATTTGTGAAAGGAGTTAATACTAAAACAAGTTGAAAGTCTGTATCCTTCACAGGTGTGCAAATAGAGCTTCCTAGCTTAAAAACGTCTGCAGTGAGAAAACTGATGAGAGAAATTCTTTGTTGTAGCTAATTAGTTAAACCTTGTTGGCAATGACGGAATTCCTGCTTCTGCTGCTGCAATGTCAATATATGGAGCTTTCTCTGAAACATGGAGTTTCTCTGAGACCTCACAAGCAAGCACTGTGGTTTCTTGACGGTGCAGAACAGACATGGCAGCATATCATGTTAGCTTCAACTATTTAGTATGAACAACCAAGGACTCGGTCAGGAGCAATCTGACAGATTTAGACGAAGTGACTGAAGATGACACCAATGCCAGCTGTCTGCTTCACAGCCCCCTGCTTGATGCCTCAGTGAATATATGGCCTGTGAAACAGGCTGGCTGAGGTACAGAGCTCCTATTAGCTGGCCTGTCCATGCTGGCAGAAAGGTGGGTTGGACCTGAGTGCCAGTAATTTCTTAAATGACTGCATTTTGGACTCTCAGATCCTGTGTGTTGATGGTCTGCAGCACTGAGGATGTGGCAGAATGCATTTCAGAGCAGGAAGGCCGCCAAGCACAAGCACCTCAAGGATCTGGCATACATACTGTATGTACTGCATGCTGAGAAACAGCACCCAGCCTAATACAAGCAGAAACTACAAGCCGTGTATCAGTAAAAGCCATTTATATCCTAATGTAAGATTATCCGAACATGAAGAGCAGTGAAGTGTAATAATTTGAGAAAAATCCTTCCTTCCTAGAAGAAATGTACAAAAAATGAGAAGCATATTTTGTTTGTGTTTGAGAAAAATAAGATATGCATCCAGGTAACGTTAGGTGCTCTCATCAAGAATTCTCATGCAGAGGCAGAAATGTTAGGTAACTTCAGCAGCAGGCTCAAAAGATGTAGTTTCTAGCAATTATGCAATCATTCCCACACTGCACACTAATTCAGGGTACAAAATGCCACTGGCAAGTTTGTATTCATTGCACTGACTGCATTCAGATTGCTATGAAGAGCCAAAGGAAAAAGACGCTTGTTCAGGTGGATGTCAAAAGACACATCCAGGCATTCTTCATGCCTGAAAATCCAACCTTAGGCTGGTGTTGCCCATGTAAACACTTTAAATCTTTAAAGACTGCTGCAAAACTGAGCCAGGTAAAATCCACAAACAGATAGAAAACAAAACCAAATTCTAAATTCTACAGCCCTGTAGAAAACCTCTTACGAAGTCCTGCAAAGTCATACAGAGTCCAGCCACTCTCATCAAGCAATACTCTGGAGGAGTTTCCCACACAGAAGTGGTGCGAGGGAAGAAGGAGCAAGTGAAGGCAATTCCAAACCCATGCAGCACCACAACGAGGACTTTCAGGGGAAGCAGATGCAGGAAAACTGACACATTCTGGCACAGTTCACCAGTAATTGGGGTACTGTGCACTCGACTGTAACACTTCAGTTTCCTGTACAAGGTAATCTCTGTCTGCACAGAGAATCTCACAACAGAGAGCTTTTTGCATTCTGGAGCACACACCCTGTGCTGAAAAAAGTACATGTTTGCAGTGTCTGCTTTCACTTGGGCAAGATATCAATAACCAGCACTGGTTTAACACAGCAGCAGCTGAAGCTGTCCCTCCTTTCTCTTTTGAGATGAGTATGTGTGATTCTTCAATGTCTGTGGAGTCCTGTTGGTCTTTGCACAAATGCTGTTAAAATACTACATGAACTTTGACAACACACTAGCAAGGCTAGTATCCTTTCAGCATTTCTTCTGTCTCTATGAGAGTATTTCACTCTCCCTTTGATATGCCTGCCTCTTAAATCTCGCAGTGGAAATGACCTGGCTTACACTGATTTCTTTTGCAGTTGCTTTTCTCCCAGTTGACCCAGTTTGTCTTTCATTGGCTGTGCTGATGCCTGTAATAAGCTGCAAGACCACAGTGAGGCAGGTAGGCTCAGAGAGCTCTTGCCAAGCCTTTAGGATTAACAGTTTATTTAGTATTCCTCCTACAGCCCGTCATGCTGGCCTATGTGAGATTTCAAGCAGAAAGCAGGAATTACTTAGCATGCTGCCACTGTTACTTCTGAATTTGTTTGGCTGATGGAGAGGGACTGAAGTAGGTCTGCCCACGCTCAGGGAATTCCAGTCCTCCCAAGACAATTATTTGAAGGTGCTCGATGTTGTTTCTATTGAGAACAAATGATGGAAGGTACACAACTGAATTTTCCAAAGCACACCATCAAAACACACAAGTTTTAACAGAAGCATTTGATTACAGAACTAAACCAAACCACCTGGTATTTTGACATCCGTAACACAAGCAAGTCAGGAAACAAGAACAATGATTTTGTGCACTTACTGCACATCTCAGGCTTCTCTGAGATTTCCCAGTGCAAACACAAATCACCGTGGGGCATTTACTGCTGACATAAATTTGGGTAAAATGAAAATCAGCTTCCCTACTCCCTATTGCTTCTTCAATTCAGATAGAGAAAATAGGCAGCACTGTTGTGAAATAAGTAAAATAATGAGGTTCTAAATTTGCTTTCTCCCTTCTTTTGTTGTTGTTGTTTTTAGAAATATCAAATTAACTATCAATTTCAATTGCACATAAAAAAAGGGAACAAACCTCGCTCATTTTGGCTCTGGTGCATTACCAATGTGCTTGTTCCAGCCTACTACCCCTTCTCTGGCAAAGTGCCCTCTTCTTCTCTTTCCTTTTGTGTGTCCGTATAATTTCCTGAATATGCAAGAGCACAGCAAAAACAATTCATACGAAAATGAAAATCAAGACAAAGTGCAGGACTGAGCTAGCATGGAAGGATTTGTATCATCTGGCTGTAAATGCATCAGGACAGTCTGAATTGAAGGCCAGTAACTGGGCATGAAGGTGAGCAAAAGCTTGAGCAGCAGAAGCAGGGGTAGTTCCAACTTTCTCCTACACACTTTAACGGCACAACACGCTCTTGCTGGACTCCTAGTGCTTCTGTGAGATTCCCCAAAGGTTGACCAGGTTTTCTTACTCTAAAATACCAGGTTAGGCTACAAACTACTTCATGCTTTTTAAAAGAATTAGGCTACCTGTTACCATTAGGAGAGATGGCTAAGAAAAAGCATCCAAATACTCTCTTCCTTCCCAATATGCCTTTTAGCACTTCCCTCTTCTTTTCCTTCCTACGCTGCTGCGCTGAGCCAAAGCGCTTTGTCAGAGACTTTTGTGATACATTTGGAATTAGATTCTGGAATTTAAAAAGCCTTCCTACTCTGGTGGCAATCCACAAAGCCTTCCAGCTTGAGCATGTGTAGTCTGGGACCCTGCAGGCACTGGAGCATGAAGGACATGAGTCTTGAGACTTGAGGGAGGTGGTGCCTCTCCTTCCTGACAGCATTTCTTCGCAGTCCAACATGTGAATCTCTGCATTGTTTCTAAGGCCTCAGATTCTCAAACTACAGGATAGGTGAATGGTGTCATTCAGTTCATAGAACACAGAATCATTAAGGTTGGAAAAGACTGTTAAGATTATCTAGTCCAACCATCAGCCCATCACCAGCATGTCCACTAATCCATGTCCTCCAGTGCCACAAATAGATGCGCTCAAGGCAAGTGTCTGAATGTTTAAAGCAGGATGAGAAACTATTGGTTATTTCACTTCAAGTGGGAAAGAGAAATCATTTAAGGAGCTTGGAAGTACTGGATTAATACTAAAGCAAATTGTTTAAGCATAGGGTGCAGAGCATGGCTTGTCAGACCACACAAGGAGAAATGTCTGCAAGGGAACTCCTTCACTTTTGTAATATCGAGATGTTAGAGTGATGGAAAATAATCTGGACAGAAAAAAATATCTCCTCTGTTTGGAAAGCAAATTTAGTCCATTTTAATCACTATTAGGGTTATGAATTTCTTGATCTTTATAGTGCTTTATAATGTTTTGTAGGCAACTAAGTAACAGAATTCCCATACGTTGCTTGAAACAACATCCTCATCAGACTTTACTAACATGTACGAAAGATCTCTCAAAATAACAGAAGCGATGTTTGCTTTTGCTGACAAAATTTACCTCATAGGAAGATAGGGTTAATGTGCTTATCCACAGTTCTTGGCTATCTTTTCAAATGCAGTTGTTTTATAGGGAATGCTGGGGGCATCTGATAGGAAACACAGCTGGTGGCTGAGCTAACCAGTTTTCCCAGATGCAGAGAAGATGATAAAAAGAGCCAGCGGGTGCTGAAAATTTTCAGTAATCCATTTACTTGCTAAAATTGTATAACACAGGTTATTTTTCTGTATGTAAGAAAGTTAACGGCCCTTTCCAACTGTCTCCAAGCTCTTGAGAAAATCCCTGTAAGTCATTTAAAGGGAAGAACAAGTGTCTGAAACTCTGCAAGGAAGCAATAGGTAAGATAACTCAGATCCTCTTATTCTTCCTAATTACACTGTATGGAATTAGTTGTCACTTCAGAAATAAAGTCCATAATTATAACCTAAACCGTAGGAGGCACACTGTTAATCCTAGTTACTTGATATAATGATATCATTGCTACTTATATAGATGTTACTAGGGCATTAACAGGGAATAATTCCTCTGACAGGGAAATTGTCTGGAGCACCCCTCCTGCAAAGAAAGGCTGAGGAAGCTGGGCTTGTTCAGCTTGGAGAAGAGAAGGGTTGGGGGAGACCCCACTGCAGCCTTCCAGCACTTGTGGGGAGCTTATAATCAGAAGGAAAACCAACTTCACACAGTCTAATAGTGATAGGATAAGGGGAATGATCTTAAATTAATGGAGGGGTGATTTAGCTTAGATAGTAGGAGGAAATTCTTTACTCGGAGGGCAGTGGGTGCCCCATCCCTGAAGGCTCTCAAGACCAAGTTGGATGGGGGCCTGGGCAGCTGAGCTGGGGGGTGGCAGCCCTGCCTAGAACAGGTAGATGGAACAGTGCAGGCTTTAAGGTCCCTTCCAACCTAAGCCATTCTATGATTTATAACGTTGCACCTGAAAACAAGTCAGAGATTCATTTCTATTGGGCTCATTCATAACTAGTTCAGTGACGTTGGAGCTGGGCCTGATGCTATTGTTAACGTGAGCCATCTTTTCAAACATACTTGTATTCACAATTATGCAGCTGTTACATCTTGCCTATTTCAAGTAGCTAAATATTTATTCAAGGATTATTGTAACAATACTGTGTCACGTCTAGAAACAGATGTAATTTTTTTAAAATATCAGATGAAATCCTTAAATCCTGAAATACTTCTGTCAGAGCGCCATTTGCATCTTGATTTCACCACTGACTCAGCAAAAATGCACTCCAGGGCAGGTTCCAGAAGCTTATCAGTGTTTTGAAAAGCATCAACATTTAATGGAACTTCTCTGTCTTGGAATGCTGACATCATTCATCACAACTGGGGCTCTGGTTCCTAAGGCATTTTAGAGCTGCCAAAAAGCAGCTTTTTTCCTGGATCTTTCATGCACAGAGTGAGATGGCTCCACATCTCCAAAACATCCAAAATGTTCTTGGGGCTTGAAAGCTTTCCCAGGTCTTGCAAACAGCCACAGATTCATAGAATGGCTTGAGTTGAGAGGGACGTCAAGGACTGTTAAGTTCCAATCTCCTTCCACAGGCGGGGTTGCCAACTGCCATATCAAGTGCTAGACCACGCTGCCCTATCCAAACTGGTCTCAAACACCTCTGGGGATGGGGCACCCACAGTCTCTCTGAGCAGCCCGTTCCAGCACCTCAACATTCAATGAGTGAAAAATTTATCTCTGGCATCCAATCTAAATCTTCCCTCCTTTATTTCAAACCATTCTCCCTTGTTCTATGACTGTCTACCTGGGTAAAGCCACGTGTGGAGACATTAATTCACAGTGAAAACAATAATTTGGTTAAAAGGAACAAGTCACGGTAACACCAACCTTAGATGGATAGATGAGCTCATTGCCAGAAAGTTACTCATTGCGGACAAGCTCAGCATTAGGATGTCACATGAAACATGTTCTCATTCCCAAAGAAAGACATCCATCCCAACAGCAGACTTCAGAGTAAACTTCTTCTCTGCATTTTGGATCAACTGAATAAATAAAGAAGATGAAATTAGGAATAAAAAAAATCTCAAGTGGCATATGAAACTGTTTTAACGTTAACTACTGCATTATGAGAAGGCTTACATACAAGCCATGGAGCGTATTTTCAAAGTAAGCATTAATCAAGTGGCCATGCCCTATGTTGAGGTTAGAGCTAGGTGATCTTTAAGATACATTCCAACCCAAGCCATTATATAATTCTGTGATTCTACAGCACTGGTCAGATCCTCTCTTTAGAACAAGAGCCTGGGCAGCAGAGCATGGTTGGCACTTCCCCCATAAGCATATATGTGAAAAACTTAGTTTCCAAATGATTTCTAGACTTCAACTTTCTTTAACTGTTCTCTTCAAAGACAACAATGAATATTGTTTGTTTTTGTTGTTTTTTTTTTATCAGCCTCCAAATATATCAGCATCCAGAGCAAGGCCTTGATCCTGCAGCTTATCCCTGTGTGTGCACTCTGAATGAATACAGTGGTGCTCTTTGCCTGGGAAGAGGCAGGAATAGAAAGCCCCTGTGTGCTGACACAAACCTCACTGAACACAGCACCTCTGCTTTGCAGTGAGAAGAGGGATGTGCTATAAAAACACGTTGGAGAAAATCCCCCCAAAGTTGAATCCTGACTGAAGGGGGGAAAAATAGAGCAGGAACAAAGCCTGAAGACACCTGCTCTCTCTCCAGCCAGGTGATCCCAGCAGATTTTTGCTGAGTTAAAAGAGGCATCAAGGAACGTGCATCCTGCTCCCAGGTAATTGTAAAAGAGCATCTTAACTCACATTGGTAAGCCCAGCATTCCTTGCCAAGTAAAACTTAAGCTTTCCAACCTGTGTCAGAGGGGACTCAGACCCAAGAAGAGAAAGAGACAAAAAAAACAACAGGGGAGACCCAGAGAAGTTCATACCTGGTTTCAGCAGGCCAATATTGGAAAATAATGTGGAATAAAAAAGTAGAGTTGCCTGCATAGAAAGAGCCAACATCTTACCTGAATAGCTGTGCTTTCAGGATATGTGACTTGAGGCATAGGGTATTTTTTTATACATGTCTCTCTCTGCACTTGTGGTCTTGTATTTTGCTTCTGCAAAGGAGTGGAAGAAAGTTTTATTAATAAGATGTTTTGAATGTTGACCTGCTTGGCACAAGCAAATGGGCAATTGAATCCAAAATAGCCACTGTGAAATATATTTTGGAACATATTTCCCCTCTGATCCAACATCAGCTATTGCCAAGAAAACAGTGAAAAACGGCTGAGGTACAAACTTTAATGTTAAAAACACTTTTATCTTTTTTTACCAGTTGTTGGGTATTTTCACAATGCTGTTCTTAGACGTTTACATTGTAGAACTCCTTAGAGAAGAGTGGGATAACACGTATGCATAAAATGATGCCTGTTTTGCTGATACCCCCATGAAAGAGTATCTTCTTTTTCTTTAAAGGAGCAGTGAAAGTAAAGCACAAACCGTACTTGTACTGGAAATAATAACAGGAAAAAGAAAAAAAGCAGGTCTGTGGGCATATTGCAGAAGTCCCAGAAGCATCCCCTGTGCAGCCCTTGGGATACTTGTTCAGTGCATAAGGACAGCAAAGCTGTACCTACGTCTCCTTATATCCCACAATGAAACAGGGAAAAAATAGTGAAGAAATTCAGCCGTAGCCCTGAGATCAGACATCAGACATTGGCAGTTTTCATCATCTTCGTGATGAAAATGAGTCAAAGCAAAACAATGTGAAAGCAGCAAAAATCTTAATGATTACAGCAGCAGTGAGAAAACCCACTTCTGCCCTCCTGTGCTCCTGGCAGAGCAGCTGCTTTTGCTCCAGGGTAGGAAAAGCACCGCTGCACTTTCCAGCCTACGGGGTGGCCCTATTTCCCAAAAGGTGCTTTTCTGCTGTCCAACACAGACAACTGCTTCGTATCTGGGCTGCTGTCCTCTTGTGCTGGCTTCGTCCCACAAACCACTCTGCTTTTAAGATGGGACACGGGTGTGTCAAACCACTATGTTAAAAAGGGATACATGTTTTTTGGCAAAGCTGAGAGCCAGAAAACTACGAGAAACAAGAAGTAAAACCTTCCCTGCATCCCTGCTTCCACTCCTTTATACATTTGTGCTGGGAAATGGCTGTGCAGCAGAGACTCATACAGTTCAATGCCGTATCATAATGCACAGGGTGTGTGATTCACCTTTTACAGTTAAAAATGGATTTTTTTTCTTTGCAGTTTTAACATCCTCTTCTCTTTGTGACATGTGCTACCCACAAAAGATGGGTGGGGGTAAAAATCAGCTGAAATATTTTCTTTGTTAGAATTTTCCAATCTGGTGATGTTGAAATATTTTGTGGGAAGGTTGTGGCTTTGACGAGGCTCCAGCAGAGCCCACGTGTCCTACACAGATACACAGCACAGCTCCATGGTTACTCCACAAGGAGATATGCACCTCACGGCACTCACTGACAGGTCTGCAGTTCCAAGCCGAGGACTCACTGCCATTCCCAAGGGTGTGAGGATGTTTCATTCACACAAGAGTTGATACACTGCTTTGTGGATCATTGAAACCCCAAACATTAAAGCGTAATGTGAGGAGCCCCCAGCATAAGCTGCTTCCTCCTGGCTCAACTGTTGTTCCTCTAACTAACTGCTGAGAGTTGGCAGAGGGAAACGGTGGTCGGTGGTCATAACGTCCCCAGTAAGAAAAACAACATAAGGATGGGTGGCTTTGTCCCTCTGCCCTCTGTGTTTGCAGCTTCTTTACAGACTCTTGGAAGAATATCAAGAGAGAGTTTAGAACAGATCCTTTCAAATGGCAGTCAAAAGCAAAGCCAAGGTGGGGTCTATCCTATGAGACAACATGACCCATCTGTTGGGCACTGATGTTCCTATCAGTTCCTCTTAGAAGTGTTCAGTACAACAGGTCCAGAACCTTGGGAAGGAGAAATACTTCTCCTGTGCACCTGACAGTAACAGCCGTGCAGTGTGCCTGCTCACACTGAGCACTGCTGGCAACAGCCTTGTAGCAGCAATATGAAGACTGGCACAAGCTTCAGAACACATGCAGCAAGAAGGGGTGACACCTCCGTAAGCTCTGCACATAAACCAAAGGCAAAGTTCTACTGCAGGGCCAAATGCCACAAGCATCATGGGGAAACAGGGCAAGAGCCGCTGTTGGAAGTGAGTTCCCTCCCTCACTATCAGTCATGTCTTCCCACATTGAGGTTTGTGCATGGGTTTTGGGACCCCACACTTCTTCCAGGGGAGCTTCTATAAAGAGCTGGAAAAGCCATAGCCATGCTCAGCTCCACTTTTCAAGTAAGGACAGCAGCAAAGTTGTGGACTTTGGAGCATCCCCTTAATATCAGGAGAGGATTCCCATCTCTTTCATGTCACTATGACTTGTCACATCCCCACTGGACTGCAGCAAGCCAGCAATGCATGCGAATGGGGGGCAACAAATTGAATCATACAATGGTATGGCTTGGAAAGGAGCTCAAAGCCCACCCAGTCCCAACCCCCTGCTTTGTGCAGGGCTGCCACCCACCAGCTCAGGCTGCCCACAGCCCCTACCAACCTGGCCTTCAGTGCCTCAGGGATGGGGCACCTGCAGCTTCTCTGGCAGGGAATAGAGCATCTTTCTATGTTCACACACACCCCTGCGCTGAGGAACTACTAGTTGCCTTGCTGCAAAGGGCTTTGCAGAAACAGCATATTTCCTGCACTGACACCTGGCTGAAACAGCAGGGAAGCATCCCAGCTGGCTGGAGACACTGCAGAGATGGAAGGGCATCACCCAGCACAGCACACAGACCCTGGGCAAACAGTGTGTGGACTGTCACTTGCTTCTGCACATGAGACCAAAGGGCAGGTACAGCAAGAGGGACACTGGCAGACAGACAGCCACCGCCAGGCACGTGCTGATCCAGAGTGGACGAGAAGGCTTCAGGAGAGGGGAACTGCATGGTGAGGTGGTGCAAAAGCAGAGCTCTGAGCACCTTTCATCCCCCCCTCCCCCTGCAGTAGCTCACGCCGGTATCTAGCAAAAGCACAGACCGTTCATTTCATTACCTGCCGCATTTTTCTGCTGTTATCCTTTCAGCCGCCAGTAGATGGTGATGCTTCATCTGCATCCGAGAGGCAGCACGACAGCCTGCTTGAGGCAAGACTGAAAAATAGCAAGAATACGAAATCAGAGACTCAGGCAGTCAGCCTCCAGACAACCACCTGCTTCTGCAGACATGGATTTCAGAGAGCCCCGCTGATAGCCCCGATCTCACACGAGGGATCCAGCGACCTTCCTAGAGGTGCAAAACCTGCGGCTTTTACTGCATCTCTTCTTCCTTTGTGTGTCGGAATGGGAGTGTGAGCAAGGGCCTGAAGGCATTGCTTATCACAGACACTGTTCAGTCTGGACACCAGAGAGATCAGGAGAATGTGTTATTGCTGAGATTACAAATAATATCCAGCTCCACCTTCAAGACAGCAAGATGCTGGAAGTATCTTTGGTGACTGCATTCCCTTCAGCACATCTCTTTATCTTACAAACTCGTCTTCCTGTAGCAAGTGATAAGCTACGCCTCTGGGATGCAAAGGAGCTCCTGCAGGTGCCTTCACAGCTGTGCTTCTACAAGAGACATGCAGCACCTCACAACTACTACGAGTTCTAGAAATTAACCTCATCACAAGATAAAATGAAGCGGGTCTAAGCTAAACTCTGCCTAAAATAGCCATGAAAATATTTTTGCCATTCCTGATTTATTGATATATCATTTACATTTGGGCAAGAGTGGTTTATGGGAATTACATGATCCCAAGCACAGGCAAAGGGCAGTAGGGCAGGAAGGCTGGCCTGGCTCTAACCTTGCAGGCAGGCCAGCAGTGACTGAGAGCACACAGACCACAGCAGCTCCCTCCCCTGCTATTGCTCCAACTGCAGGCCTGAGCACTCTCTCCCAGGCACTCTGTGGATTACGCCCATGACCATTTTTTCTGCACAGAAACTTCTGCTTACACATGCTCCTGCACGTCCCACCAAGAGCCATTCTGAGAAGGTGCATTTCTTAGACGTTTCCATCTCCATTGCCTGGACAAACACTTCTTACCAAGCCATCCCTGTGTTGCCCAGGATCCAGTCCCACACAAGGTGCACAGAGTTGCAGCCTGGTTGCCACCGGCATATCTGAGCACTTTGTGGTTCAGCCTGCAGGGAACAGCAGAAGATGGTAGCTGTGCAGCCCTGCAGGCCTCTCTGGGGCAAACCACCACATCCTGAGGCCATCTGCTCTGTCAGCCTTCTTTCTTACTGGGACTTTCGGAGTTGTCTTCCAGAAAAGTGCTGCTGAGACCACAGAGGTTGTGCTCTGGGCACTAAGACAGCACCAACGTGAGCCTGCACCGCAGTTATGGAGACAGAGATCTCAGATCAGCTCTCCCTCTCACCAAGTGTCATGCAATCACCCAGTGACATGGGTGTCTGCCCACAAAGAGCCACACTGAAACCTCCCAGAAGGGAGAAGTGGTTGTAGGTACGTTCCCAATCTCACCTCCAGCACAGTCAGCAATATGGTTTTCCCTTGGAGAACAATTTCCAGACAACTAATTTGGACTCAAAGTATCTCCCTCCTTAGGGCTTAGAGCTTCAGGAAGGCAGAAACCCAAATTAGAGAGGAACCATCCAGTTTTAGCAAGGGGCTGTAAGTGTTTTAACCGAACAAAGAGAAGGGGCATCAGCCAGCCATTTTAGAATGCCATATAAGAGGCAGCAAGCCAGCCAGGCAGCCCTCAGAGAAAGGCCTCCAAAAGACAGATGCACAAACAGGACAGAAAGTTCCGGCAGGCCCAGAGCAGTGGGGTGGGGTTGTGCTGGTTGTGGTTGGGGATGGGAGGAAAACCCTGCAGTGTTGCAGGACACTGGGTTCTGCTTCCAGCTGGACTGCGGCATGGGGCAGAGAGTGAGCTGCAGCAGCTGGCAAATGGCTCTTGTGAGAACAGCAAAAGCCAGTGTTAAAATTAAATTAATAATAATAATTTTTAAAAAGCAGCAGATACTTCTAAATCCAACATGTATGTTAGTAGGAAATGCGTGTGGAGATACTGCAGCTTCAGGCTGACAAAGCACCCACTGTGTCCACTGCTAATTAATTACCTTGGCCCCCAGCTCTTTCCTCAGCCCCAGGCACTGGCCCTGGCTCCTCTGCCCACCCCATCCCACCAAGTCCCTTACAGCTGAGGGCCCCGGCACTGGGCAATCACCACACCACCTCAGCATCAGATTTATTATTAATTATCATTGTCATTATTACATAGCGCCTACAAGTCCTGGCTGCCCCATGCAGAATATTACACTGCTAATTTCCTTCCAAGATGAGTCTGTGCTGCTGCTGCTCTGCTCATTTGCTTGCAGATGCTGTTTTGCTGTCATGGCTGCGCTCTCAGCAGGCACAGCACCAAAACACCCACACAAACAACCTCTGTTCAAGGAGCTGTGTATCTTGTGTTATGGCCACCCCAAAACCACTGCTCTGCTCTGCAGTGCTAAGGTGAAGGAAAGCAAAAGAAGAGCAAAGGTTGCAGCTCCATAAATGTGAAGTAGCCACACTGAGCAGAGCTGCAGCCCCTTTTCCCGACACTGAGCTTCCCCTGAGAGCTGCAATGCCATGCGCCCACGTCCTGGGCACAGTCTGAGTACCCTCTTAACTTCTTGCTGGTATATGGGCTCACTGAGCTGCTGATACGGGTCTGGAGTAGTTCAGTGCCAGGGCTGATGGGTTCCTGGGCAGTCTGATCTAGTGGGCGGCAATCCTGCCCATAGCACAGGGCTTCTAACCAAATGATCATTGAGGTCCCTTCAACTCCAAGTCATTCTGTGATTCTATGGTTCTGTGTCACTGAGCAGTTTTAACAGGCAGCATACCAGGATGTATCTTTCAGATAAACAAACCACTGTTCAGTCATACCAGGGGAACCAAAACAATTTGGCTGCCAATGCAAGAGAGTCAGATGGACTAGTTAAGATGTACCAAAAAGCATGCCAGGTACCTGTCCCTGTACCCTTGGAGCTAAAGCAGCCAGATGCGGTACCTGAGGTCACCTGTTTGATGGCACCAGCACTGCCCCCTGGCTTCATTTCTGAGCTGCCCACATGTGGCTTCATTTCAGAGGTGGCCCAAAATGTAGGGAAGGGGCAGAACACTGGCTGGTTTTTCATGGACAGATGCACTGGAGTGCCACAGACTTCCCCAAAATCTCATTAAAAGCTGCCCTGCACAACTGGCCCTGCTTGCAACCACTGTCCAGCCACAAAACCCATCCTATTTCAATCCTGGTAAGAAAAACTGAAGGGATCAGGGAAATAAAAACAAAACCCAGTACCAAGACAGGCAGCGCTGAGTGGATCAGTCCAGTTTGGCTTTTCACAGAGACGCCAGAGGTGGGCTTATGGAAGAGGGTGGATACAAACACAGCCACCAGCCTCATCAGCTGGGAGCAGTGCCCTGGCAGGCCCTGCACCCACAGTCCCACCAGAACAGCACCAAGAAGCAACACCACCACAGCTTTCTTCTCTCAGTTCCCAACCCAGGCTCTATCCTCCCCCTGGGATTTGCCAGCAGATGGCAGGCAACCCCTGGCAGAGGTCCTCACTGCTGTGCTTCGTTCCTGAGCTTCCCTGTTCCATCCCAACAGCACAAACATCTCCCAGCTCTCCTGCCTCTTCATCTGCCGCCATGCAGTACCCAAGCAGCCCTTGGATGTGTGGGCAAGTGCAGTGAGGTTTGGTGGCAGCCTGCAGCATTGCAAGGAGGTGGCTGATGAGCCCATCAGTTGTTCAGCTGAGGGTGGACAGCGTTTGGCTTGAATACGAGCAGGCTGGAGGAGAGCCATGCTCAGTGACTTGATGGCCATTCAGCCCACAGAAGCACTTTGAGATTTAAAAGGAAGAAAAAGCAGCCAGGTCTGGCCTGCATCACCTGTGACACCACAAGGGCTATCTGCTCTGATAGCATCAACATTAAATTCTCTTTTAGCCTGTGTAGAATAAGTGTCCCAGCATCAAAGACACGGTGCCAGCACCAGGGGACAGGCAGACACTGCACCACATATTTCAGACTCAGCGTCCCTGCACCAATTCACCTATGTGTGGGTATTGCTCTCTGGCCAGGACACGGGCAAACAAAAACCTCATTTACAAAACCTATTGCAGTCTCCTGGAGGCTCATCAAGCAGAAAATGGCAATTGCTAAGTGCAAATATTTTGTCTTCAAGCCTCAAGGAGAGGTGTGTAAAAGCAAATGCAACTGCAGCAGCGTTACTCTGAAACCTCTCCATGCAGTCAGCACAGCCTGCTCCAAAATGCCTTGGTAAAGCGACTGGCTCTTACTCATGCTAAAACTGCTTGTGGTTTATTTGACAGAGAGCTTCTAGCCAAACTCCTGTCAAGAAGCGTGAATTTCAGCATCTCCACAGGGTTCTCTATCAAGGAGGAAAAGCCCACAAAACAAAATCTCTAACCGATAAACAGCACTGACTTCCTAAAGAGCCACCCCATGCTGGAAGGGCTGCAAAGCTTTGTGGGAGGGGCGGGTCTCACTCTGTGTCCATGTCAGGGTGCTGGTGGGCAGCACTGCTTCACTGCTCTTCCTCGTGCTTCAGCTTGCACGTGCTCCTGCCAGCTGCTGGAAGGTGACAGATGCAGCCCATAGGTTTACATTAGGCAGTTCAGAACTGACTGATAGATTCACAGAAGCAGAATCATAGCATATCCTGAGTGGAAGGGTCCCACAGGGACTACAGAGCCCTGCTCCTGGCTCTTCACAGGACCAAAATTGAAGTCCTTTGTCTGAGAGTGTTGTCCCAGTGCTCTTTGAACTCCAGCAGCCTGGCATCGCGCTCAGTGTCCTGGGCAGCCTGCTCCATGCCCACCACCCTCTGGCAAAGAACATCTTCCTAACCCCCTCCTGATCCTCCCCTGACAGCCCCATGCTGCTCCCTCGGGCCCTGCCGCTGTTGCCAGAGAACTAAGGAAAAGTTGTCCCAGCCTGCTCCCACCGGGCCCGCTGGGTCTTGCATGCACGTGGCTGCTCAAACGTGGTCTAGTGACAGTGTGGAGTGATTCAGAAGAAAATCATGGAACCGCTCCCACCTGCCCACGTGAGCGTGAATCATGCATGCGTGCTCAGACCCCAGCCAGGTGCAAATCAACAGGTAGTAAATGAAGTGTAAAGAAGAACGTCCTGAGGCGGCAGGTAGGTTTGCAGGGAGAGGGGACAAGAAGGTGAAGCTCCAGCCGGTGTGGTTCTGAGGGTACGTCCACACTGAGCACAGGAGGTGGGCAGGCACCATCCTGCAGCTCTGGAGGCTCCCTTCTTGTTCACTCCTTCAGATACCTCCTCACCATTGGCAGGAGGATCAGGTCACCATCCTGTCAGGTATTTTAGGGAGGCTGCTGTGAAATTAGGAGGTGGCCTGTGGGAGCCGCAAACCTTTGCAGGCTGTCTTCTGCCCATCGTGATCAAAGAACCTGGGCTTCCATTAGTCCTTTCTACTTGACTTGCAGGTTGGTGAGGTGCAATTCCTCTGTTGGCCTCATGTCCTATGAGCAGTAGGTCTGGCTTCATGGCAATGTCTGCAGTGCACAGTGCTTCCATCCACCAGTGTATAATACATAAGAAAATCTGAAGATAATTACCTTGTGAGCGCTTGGGGCATATACTAAAATGGGCCATGCTTTTAGATGTCCTCACCCATAAGCAGCAGTGTTGTCAGACAGCTCCCCAGGATCACCAGGGAGCACTGGTGACAGAACATTCTCTCTGGCAAACAAAGCAAAGGGACACAAAACACCCATGGGCTCCATGAATACACCCTGTGTTTGTGCATCTTCCAGCTGTAAAACCATATTGCCAGGTACAGGATGCAGGGGGTCAAGAAAAGAGTGGGTTTGTGTAGGAACATACCAGTAGGACTGGGCAGAGCTGAGCTACAGACTGGAGAGGGGTATTTGGCCAACTCTCCTTCTGACCCAAGCACAGCACTTGTTGGACCTCCCTAGCAACCACAGGGCATAAAACATGCTGGAAGACGGGCCTCCTTGTGGGCTCACAGCCACTGAACTACAGTGGTGTGCCGTGCCACCTTACAGCAATCTGGCCCTCACATGGGCCCCCACTTCTGCCTTTCCCGCCTGGGCCATTCAGAGCCAAGTGCTCACTCAATGGGTGCAGAGAAAATGCCTGAGGAGTAATGGTGACCTGAAAGGTATGAAACCTTCACAAAGACCCAAACACCAGACTCTCTCCTGCCCAGGTAGGAGAAGTGCAGCAGCAGGACCCAACCTCTCAGGTACTTCTGGCACCTTTCTTCAGACTCCCAATTAACACACCTTGAGCTGACATCTTGCAGAAGGTGGGCCCATTGCTGCCAGGGGTTGGACAATCTCCCTTTCCATCTCTGCATGTAGGCTTCTCAATAGAGCTGTGCCCCATGGCAGTGTGCTGCACTCACACCTGAAGCAACAGCCCCAGAGGACCTCCATGCCAACCCCACCACTCTCCAGCCCTTCTCAGAGGACCAACCAACTCAGTAGTTTGCAAATACTGCAGCCATTGCCTACTTCAGGTAGATGCAACAGTCTGTGCAGGAGAGGACAAGTTGCATGTGGCATGCCAAAAAGGTGAGTTTTCTGCTGGTTTTTACTTGACCTTATCTAGGTCAGGTAACCAAGTGACCCACCAGCAGCTCCTGGGCTGGAAGCTGGTCTGGCACTGGTTGAAGGAAGTGATCATGTTACATAGTGGGGACGCCTGGCCTAGAGCATCCTAGGTTGCACTGCAGCATGTAAACTTGAAACCCTCTGTATGAATGCTCAGCACTGTTATATTTAGTACACATAGTTATTCTGGCTACACAGAGTATCCTGATTTCTTTCTTCATCTTTGAGAAACTGGTTCTTCCTTACCTCCACATTTGGATATGTACATGAGAAAAATGATGCAGAAAATGTGGCCCTTCTTTTACAAAACTTGACAAAACTTGACAGATGACTATCAACATCAGTGTGGTTTTACTAGCCATGCCAGCCGAAATAAATGTCGGGCATTTCCTAATAATTTAAATAAGCACACTGCTGAAGCTCACCTATGTGGCAAGAGCCTAAAATCCTAAAGCATGGATGTCTTTTGCTTTGACATTCATGTGTAGCATATGCAGAGTCCATCCCTGATGCCACATAGGAAGGGAGCCTTCCTACCCTATTCTCTTGCCCTGTGCTCTCCACGAGTGTGTCCCATCTGGAATATCAGTCCATACAAGGGCAAGACTGAATACTGCTACTTTGGATTGGATTCTTAAGGTAGTATATCCACTACATGGAGCTGCAGACCAGTGAGTTGCTGTCCTCCCCATAGTACTGTGACAAACACGAAGGAGTTGGGTGGAATACAAATGGAATACCTCAGCTCTGACATATGAGAAGCTGCAGTGATAACAGTCTTGGAATAGCACAGCCTCTGCGTATTATTAATAAAAGTATGACACGCAGTGACTGATACATGAATTTGGCACATCAGGGGGAGGACAACACGCCTGCTTCTGATCTAGCTGGCAGGTCGTTTCTTATATTTTCCAGCACACACAATCCACTATCCTTATTTTATGAGTTTTCCATGAACAAGCCACAGTGGAGTGTTACTCCACAGACCAAATATATGTAAATGTTATCACACAAGATTTGAGTTCTCAGAGATGAAAGCATACAGCCGGCGTGCAAACACAACAGACGTCACCATCTCAGATGATTCAAACACACACAACTCCCGTATCGCTCTGGATGATAACAGAAGTGACACCATTTCTGCTGCCCAGGACTTTGTCACTGGGAACTTCCAGCTTTCACCCAGCAACAGCACTGCATAGAAGCAGCTTTTGTCCATCTGCACTGGGATGTATCCTCCAGGGTGTGTTAGTAGATGTCCCCGTTGTTTCATAAATGGGTAGGGATTTATTTTCTGTGCTAGCGGGATACTGTAAGCTACAAAAAAACACCCAACAATAACTAGAAAAACTTTTAAACACTTAAACAAAAGCTCTATTATTACCAATGGGAGTATTTTGAAACCATGAACTATGCAAGTATTCATTCATTTATGGGTCGGTAAGACAAAAGCCCATTAACTTTTTGACACAATTGAGTCAGCTTACTTGTATCTGGAGGATTGTGCAAAGGTGACTCGCTTCCGTCAACTTAGTATAACTTCCACAGTTGTGATGGTATCACTGAGCTACACCTTTCTCTTCTAAACTCAAATGTTTTCAAAGAACTGCAGTTGTTGCACAGCGCCACAGAACAGTGCTGCCTGCCTGGATCTCTGCAGCAAGAGGGCAGCGGCAAGGAGTCCTGATCTCTCAGTTTCTTCTCTGCTAACATTCTGAGTTTTACTGCCTAGATCGAAACACTGGCAACCATCCTTCCTTCTTCTGTACCACTGCAGGAACAATCTGCACAATTAAAGGAGGTTGAAAACAGAAAATTATAATTACAATTTCACTGACGGCTCATTCTACATCATATTAGACAATGGCAAGACCAAAACCAGATGTTTTTGTGCTGTACAGCCCAGCAATAACAATATGATCTGATGACCTCCAGTCACCTCGTAGCACCATCTATCAAACACAAGAACTTACAGGTTAAAGTTCAGTGTCCACTTGTGTAAATGATCCATGAAGCTCCAAACAGAGCTCCCCTGAGCAGGTCAAGCACTCGGGGTGAGAGGTCATCAGTCCAGAGCCACACTGCACAGATAACAGGGAAAGCGCTTTTAAGAAAGTAAATGTTTTAAAAAACACAATACATTTTAAAATGTATTCATTTAAAAGTTCATCGTGTTCTGAAGAACTTCTGCCACCACTTGATAGCATTATCACTTCATTAGAAGACCAAGAGGCTACAATTCTGCTGCTCCTTCGCTCTCTAACATACTAATAAATTCCTTCTGGTGGACGTAGGTAATCTGACCAATGCAATGCCTTTGAAAGGATTTCCAATCCTTGCATCATCCAGCAGGACCCAGTCTGAGATTAAAACTTCACCTGCTGAGAATAGCTATGAAGAACTCCTCTCTTCAGTGCTTCATGTGTTGAGATTTTCATTACATACAACGCATTGTAGCCCTGTGAGATGAAGAGCGCATTGAATGGATTACTGCTGGTTACCACACCACGTCCAGGAGTCAGCAACAAACACCTGATTTCTTTGGTCCTTATTTTGAAAGACTGTATTTCAAAAGTAATGCAGATTCTTATTTACTAACTTACTAACTCACTTCCAGCTGTGGGACCTGCACAGCAATTTCAGCAGCTCAGCCATAACCACACACACACCTTTCAGAACTTGGTTGCTGGTTTTAATCCAGCTGGAAGAATCATTGTCCTAATAAGTATTTATTTTACAAATGAAAAAACACAGTATTATTTTTTCTTTGTTCCTATAACAATAACAAAATAAACCAATCTTAAGGGCGCAAAGCTCTCTGAAATGTAAAAGAACAGTACCTACCTGCTAAAAAAACATCGCAGGTGATTAACATTGTGATTTGTTAGCTATTGGAATGGTGTTTGCTGGAGTTCCAACTCTAGCCAGATCAAAATGATAATATTCGGCATCAACGTGATGTCTTCTGTGTTCAAACAGCACATGAAATCACCTCTCATGTTACTACTGCATGTCACCCAGCAGTAAAAAAACATGGTATTTGAGTGATTTATTTGCAACAGAATGCCTGCAAGCACTAGTCATGAAACGACCATATTAGGACCAATGGACTCTTCCTGTCTCAGGGATCGCTTTAATTATTAAATTTTCATAGGTATGAAATTAAAAGCAGTTCAACAAGAGAAGCAGGAGATACCTAGGAGGGAATTCTGCAGAAATTTATGCAACAGGAACAAAGGGCAACCAGAAGCAGCATAAAAATGCTGGAGCAGGGTTGGAGTAGATGGACCCAGAGTCCCAGTCAACTTCCATTCTGTAAAGCTATTGACTAAGCGTTAACTGAAAAACAGACAGGGAAGCAGAATTAGGAAGCAAATAATGAGTGGTATAAAATTGGTGATGCCCAATTGTGCTGAAGTAACATCTGTTCATCCACAAGGTGTCTGAGGTGTTCTGGGCACTTTTGTTCTGGGCACGAAACAGACTTGAGAGCAGTACTGTATCCAAGTTGCAGGTAAAATTACAGTTAATGACATTTGCTGTTCAGCTGATCATTTAGCATAACGTAGGAAGCTTTCACAGAATCCCATACCCTGTAAGTATGGCCATGATTGGTGATGGCCTTGGTTCTATAAAATGCATTTAGAGCTTTCTAGAAGAAAGGCACTACAGGTACAAAAACAACCCGTGGAAACATTAAGTACAAATCATTCAGAATTGCTCTGTGAGTATTTTCCTTGTGTGAAAGGCTAATACCTTTGTCCATAAGACACACAGGGAACTGAAGTCTCTTTCTCAGTGTCATCTGTAGAGCAAGGAGAACCCAACCATTCTTCGCCGCGTGACTGTTAAAGGGAAAATAGGGGGGACCTTTAGAATAAGTTAACTGTCTGTGAAACAACAACTGGATGGAATGCAAATACACAGATCAGCAAAGCACACAGAGAGTCACTTTGAAAAATGCCAACATGCTCCAGCTTGCTCTCTTCACGTTGTCAACTGAAATACTTGAAATCCCCCAAGGTCCAGCGGGAGGAAGAAATAAGAAGACATTAAGCTTCGGAATGCAGTAAAATAGCTTTTCATTCTCTCTTACTTTTTGTTTAATTCCCAGAAAGCAAAGCTGTAGGATTGTCTCACTAACAACAATGAATCTCAACAAGTGCCACCAGTGCGGCATAACGGAACACTTTTCAACAGAGGACAAAACCTTAGAGAACCATCCCATCTATTCTTTTTTCCATAAGGCTTTATTATGTTTTGATAGACACACGCCCATGAATATCCTTGTGGACATTTTAAAAGCTATAATTTCAACTCTGAGGTTTTGCAAGCTTTGTTTTTTGTGGCATATGCTATCATAAACATCCTGAATGTAATTACAACTGCAATTTTGTGGGCTGTGTTTTCCCTGTTTGTAGTCCGAAGCCAATGTTTATAAAAACTTTTCAGCACGCTTACTCGATTTCAACTTTTTATTATTATTACAAATGTATATTATTTTATTTAAAAAATTCACACTGAAGCAAAGTCAATTTCATTTCATTACAACCAGGAATATAAAATAAATGCAAGGGACTCGTAGTTTAGTTTTAACAGTCATTTCAAGAGTGACATCGGGACAACTTAAAAGCAGTAAACTCTTAACTCTAGAATGAGAAAAGTATTTTGCCGTGTGGTTTTGCCAGCCCATCGGCATAGGCTCTGCTGAACATGGCCACCACAGATCGAAAGCGGCAAAGCTTTGTGGCAGCATGGGGAGCATATGCAATAATCCCTAATGAAAGCTACAGAAACAAAAGATGCGTGCGTGAAACTATTAGAAAAAAAAAAAAAGTAACTGAGACAGGCACACCTCCACAAACAGTAAACATGGGAAAATACAGCTAGAGCAATCTGAAAAGTATACTACCTTACGTATATAAAAAGTTCTTTAAATTGCTGTTAAAAAGGACACATCCTGTCCACATTTTGTGTAATACTTTTTAGTGTCTACACAAGACAAATTTTTAAAAAAATTAAATAGTATTAATTTACTACTAAATATTTAGGAGATAACAGTGCATTAAGGACTTTCATATAGTAATACACATCGCTCCTGTCCGGCGACATTTTTAGAAGATTACGTATGGCCTTATGTACAATACATTTATTTAACCCTAAAACAATTCTTTGCTTAATGGTGTTAAAGTACCATTCCTGAAGATTATGAAGAGGAACTAAGCTTATTATGTTTATATAAAATATTATACAATTTGAACACTTCTAGCTTCCCGCCATCCCTCCCGCTAAGGATGCTCTTCCCTCCCCCTCCCCTGATACAGTGTCACAGATACAGTGCAGGACTCGCAGCTCTCCCTACATCTCTCCTTCATTGTGCAGTCTGTGCTACATGAACTTCGCCCCTGTGTACCAGGCTGCTATCCCACTCCCAACACGGCCATTGCCTCTGAGCCCCAGTGGGAAAAGCCGTGTTCAGCAGCCCACTCTGCTGCTGCGCACATAGGAAGGAGACAACTCTGCTGGCGTCCCTCGCCTCCCTGGGTACCAACATGTGACACTTCGGTGAAGGAACAGAGCTTATGGGCAAAGACAAAGCTGGGAAGTACTAACCAAACTGCACGGGCAAAAACTAGTAGAAAAATAACATGGCCTTGGCTTCCCATGATACACTACATAGTTCGCTTCTTCAAACCTCATGAAATTACCCCTGAAAAGCAAGGCTTCTTTCACTATGACTGCCAGCCACCCCAAAAATGCACTGCAAGCTCACAAGAAAAGTCAAATTAGTTCCCAAACAGAAGACAACCAGCAGAGCATGCACAGTGCACACTGTCCAGCAGACATCTGTGCTCGTATTCACTCTCCATTCACTTGTTACTTCAAAGGTGATAGAAGAGGTCAGCTCAGCTCTTTGCTTCTGCACAAAAAAAACGGAGGGGACTGGGACATGGTCCATCTGCCTGAGCCAACAAACACAGATACCAGTTCGGTTTGGGCAAAGGGCATGGCAGCTGCTCTAGAAGCTGGAAGCACACTCAACTGAAGGACCTAACACTGCTGTGAAGTTTCACACTCTACACAGTTTAATCTACACCACAATTTTGCCTTGCTGGCACAAGAGCCCAGCATAACCCTACAGAAACAAAACACACCTCCCCGCTACTATTGTGATCAGCTACAGGTCACAGCAGGGGAAAGAAACATTGCATGATTGTAATGGAAGAGAGAAAAGGATATGGGCAGAACTGAAGGCTGGAAGTGGGAGGAGACAACAATTACTCTTCCATGGGTTAATTTCCAGAAATGTGTGATTCAAGTCACAGATATATATTAATAAATGATACCTTACAGCATTGGCCAAATATCAATTAGCTCAAGATCCTTCATGCTAACAACAGTAAGAGGTGGGATGTTTCTCTTACGGAAAGAACAGAACCCCAGTTCACTGATATAATAAACATCAGTCCCCTCAAACAGGCTACTGGAGTAGGTATATACACGCACTTCAAGGGCTACGCATTAGAAGTACTCCTTGGGAGACTATTTTTCCCAGAAAACAACTGCATTTTTTCCTTCCAAACTGACTCATTTCATTTCCACCACCTTCTTACCCACCTGATGACAAAAGCAGGCTTTAGTCTCTTTTCCAGAGAAGCTGGGTGTTGTCAAAGCCACGTGACAGTGGACATGGCCGAGCAAGCCAAATGCTCACTGAAGACATGAAAACAACACATTTTTGAGGGGGAAGGGGACAATAGAGTTGACTGGATCAACTTTAATAACCCAATAAAATCAAGTTCCTGTCTAGCTGTGCTAAAAAGCATTCTCCTCAGAGCAAACAGATCCACGTGTCTTCCTAGGTATGAGCACAACTTCAATGTGAACGCGAGCGGGTATGTACTGCAGTATTTACAGAAGAGAACACAGTATAAGTGATCGTAACATTGACCATTTCGCATATAAACTCTTCTGACTATACCTTTTCTCTGGACACCGACTTTAGAAGCTTGCTGATGTTACATTGCTGGCAGCTTTCTAATGGCATTAATGGTTTTTTCCAGGTTTTCTGCAACAAGACTGCCTTATTTCTGATGGCTGAAGGAAAAATGAAGCTGTCCCAAATTTCTTGTTGCTTCTCTACGAATAACTGTGGTTGCTGAAGCTGGACAATCATTCTCTGATCATGCTTCTGAAAACTGCTTATTTACTGGGGATTTTCTGCCAGCTACTCATCCACTTACAGTCCTTAGGCACAATCAAAACATGTTTGCTCTAGGGAAAAAGAAACATTTCAGTGCAATCAAGCGCATCTGGTGTAACTAATCTGGGTTAATCACAGCAATGTGAGGGACATAGAATATGCATCACAAACATGAAAAAGGAAGAATTTTCAACATGCTTTTCAAACTGCACAATAATTTCTCTTAATTATCAACCTAACATAAATTGACTAAACTTATTCGTTTTTATAAGTCTTAGTATTTCTGTCATACTCAGGAATGTGAAAGAGAAGCTACATTTATAGAACTCTCACTTACATTAACCAGCTGCTTAACGGAAAAACAAGCCATCATTCACATTCCTCCTGAAACTTGAGGGCGGTAAATACGTTTTCTTGACTATTTTGGTGTCCAGCCTGGGAAGACATTCCATTTTTCTGTTCCAACAAATCCTGAAAGCATCTCCTTTTTATGTGACGGTCATGGTTTCACTTAAAACAACAATTAATTTAAAACTAGTCAGAGCACGATCACTGTGATTTCAAGAATTCAATGTGAATGAGTTACATAATATCAGCAATCTTCTGTCTGGAGCTCACTCCAGTAGCATGAAGCGCATTTGCTGCTGCAGAGACCTGGGTCATTTTTTTTCTTTTTTTCCTTTTTCTCTTTTTTCTTTTTCTTTTTAAGACCTCGCCTGAAAACTAGACTAATAAAAACAGAATAGTAAAATACTCTGGAACAGTAAAATTTTGCTGTTCTTGACATCCATGAGCAAAACAGTAATATCCTGTGAAAATAACATAGTGCTTTAAAAAGGTGCAATATACCTGTATAGCTAAACTGGTTTGCCTAGTATAAAACTAACTATATACAAGCTTGAAAGCCTGGGAGTTCAAGATTTTAAAACTTTAAAATCCCATCAAAGAGATTGAAAAGACAGATTTATGGCAATCACTACAGCATAAAGGAAGGTGCACCAGGAATCCTTCAAAATTCCAAAGGTTAAAGAAGTTAAGTGCTGGGTTCAGATCAGAAGGGTTCATTAGAGTAACCACAATGGAGCACATGCAAGGGCAGGGAGGAAGGAAAACTTCACGAGAATCTCCTTTATGGCAATAAAGGGGCAGGGGGAAAAAAAAGTCTTCAGTAAGTAAAGTTTTCCTTTTGCAATTGTGAATTTTAGTTCTGCATCATAGTTTGTATTTTTGGTTCTTCTCATCATCACAAACTTCATATTGCTGGAGTCTTCTGGCTTTTAGTCCATTCCTTTTTTGAGTGCAGTCTGTTAAGCCTCTCAGTACCTGTGAGACTGGTGAGATTGATGATACTGAGAGCTCTGCTGAGATGATGTGGAATAGCCCATTGTACTCTGGGACTGAGAAGATCCCTGAATGTTGCTTTGGTAACTCAGGCGTGAGCTGGAGTGCTGGAGAAAAAAGAGAATGGGATCAGGGAAATAAAAAACAGCCTGTTAGGACTGAGCAGCACAGGAAATTTTCAACCTCTCTGAAGCTCATTAAAATCTGGCTGCTGGAGAAACTAACTGAAAGGTGTTACTGTCTTAAGTCCTATGAACAGGTTATCAGTCTCATCTGTAATCAGACTTAACTCTGCATGTTAAAAAATAAAAAATAAATTAAAAACAATACACCATGTCACTGGCAGACATTTAAAAGTACAGCACATACACATCAGTTATTTGAAGCACAAGCACACAAAGAACATGTCCAGTAAGATAGGACATTTGTCCAGGAAAATGATAATATAAAATATTATAATTTTAGGTGAGTCTTTCAACCTGTTGCCTTAACTACTGGAAGAGAAAACAGCTGCTTAGTGCTGGGCACGTGTGTGTTCAAATCTATATGTAGATGCTAAACGTTTTTTTCCTCCATTGTTTGAGATGTTAGCTGAGAGGACCTCAACTTCAGCAACCCAAATTCATGGATTATTCGTGACCTCCAGAACATTTAATCTGCATGTTTATTATCATACTATTCCCTGACAAGAATAAATAACGAGCTGCAAAATCACTTTGTATGAAAGGTACTGCTTAATGGATGGGAGACTCTCTAGCAAGGTAAACCCTACAATCCAATCCACAAGAAATGACAGTCCACGAAAAAAAACAACACATCTATTCACAGACAGCAAGCCTTTTGTTTTCAGCCAAGTTAAGTGCAGACTCAGGCATCTTTCAGTAGAGATTTCTGTTCACTGTCTAGGGCTTGGTTCTACCTGCCTATGCCTTAGAGTCATCAGAAAGACTGTGTCAAACAATGATGATCTAGAAAGAGTATTAAAATCCTACATTCTGATTAAATATCAAGATTAGGAGTTATGGAAAACATCCAGAATATTTGAGTTCTGAAAAGAAAGCCCACAGATACAGTGGGTCTGTAAGAATATAACGTTCTCCACAGAGAAGACAAATCAGTTGTCCCATCTAACCATCAGATCCTAACTACGAATGCTGTGAAATGGTCTTGACAGCTTTTCAGCCAGATGAAGAAGAGCAAGAACCTAAAGTTCAGGCACTGTCAAAACATTTCTGCCCTTTCTTTTCCTGTACATTAACTTTATATCTTTAATTTCACATAAAATTGAAAACATACTAAAACCTAAAACTACTGCATTATTTTTTCCATGCTCTGTTTAAAGACAGGAAATTGAAGGTTGACTTTGAGGTGAAGGACAGTGATATTAGGGAGAGATAACTGTCCAATCTTCCAGACCACTGTATCTCAATATAATATCAATATAATCAATATCAACTTCACTTGTTTGCAAGGGTCAGCTGGGGAGAGGACAGTGCAGCACACTAGCTTTGAAAGAGGTATCTCCCTGTGGCACATACACTATCGATAACCAGGCTGTGCTTGGACTGTGCAATTAGAGTGTTTACAAAGTATCTGAAACATACAATTTGCCACAAAATTTTGCAACTTTTAACAGGAAAGAAAAAGAATTACGTTAAATACAGTGATCTTATAGGAACCAGTTCTGGATGAAAAACATCACCTTATCACATTAAGCAAAAAACCTGAGGTTATTTAAGCAGCACTCAGTAAAATTCAAGACAGAATTCCCATTGTGATTTGTAAAAGTAACACACACCAATGCTGATGAATCACAAAAGAAATTCAACAGAGACATCAGATAACCAGCTAAATGAAACTCAAAGCAAAGCAATTCTTCCTCCTATTTTCAAGTTAGAATATAATGGAATAAAACTGACACATAGGAGCACAGGAACACATTAACTTGCTCGTGCTTATTTTTATTCTGCAGAGAGATTTATTTATTTATTTATTTTAAATTATTATTATTATTTTCTTTTAGAACTAAGTCAGACTTGGACAAATTGCAAACATTCCTTCCTGGAACAGAAGACTGTCAGCTACAATTTAAGGGCAGAGAGCCAGAGAGAGCCAGATACAAATTTAAAAATGGATAATCAGAGTTTAGCAAGTGATGTAAAGGGAGCACACAGATCATTATTTTGCTGCCTGTGCTGTTAAATCCTAGAAGGAAATGGTCATGGGAGGTAAAAAAGAATTTAACCATCTCAAAAAAAAAAAAAAAAAAAAAAAAAAAAAAGAGAAAAATTAGATTTAGACTGCTAAAAAACTTGTAAGGTGGAAACTTGCCAACAGTTTGGAGAGCTGTGTAAGGATTCTGCAATGTACATCATCTAATGCAGCACATCAGCTCGCAAATGCAGATCAAAACAGGCCAGCCATAAATACTACGTAGTCAGACAGCTGTAGCGATCTGTCCAGACTTCAAGCCCGCCTGGAACTTTTCAAAAAGGAAACCTTGTTGTCTTTACCCTTACATTGCCCTCAGTACCTGCGTGATAATTTGTAATTAGAAGAGTAAAACAGAAATAGGAGAAAAATGTCTGGCACTGAGAAATCAGTTGTGTGTGGAGGAGGTACGGGTGGAGAAGCCAAAGCAATTGCAGAGTTGCTTTGTTTTGGTTTAAAGCTGTTTATATTTAAAATAGCCCAAAAACATTTCTTGAACGTGGTGCACTCTTGAGGGTTGGTAGCAAGCAGAATCCCCAACATGCTTTAAAACATACCTTTACTAAGCTACCTTCCTGTTATCTGATTTGAAGAACCTGGTTGAATCAACTCTTTGGACACTTAGTGTCACTTTTTCAGAGGAAAGCATCATAATTCTATTAAGCAGAGACAAAGGTGTAGGTCCAAAAACAATTCAGTGATACTTCTTTTATGTATGAATGCCACTGAAGCCAAAAAACATGAAAGATATTCAACTCCTGCCACAACAGAAATTACACATTCTCATGCCCTGCTTCAGCATGATTCATACTGAAGAACCAAACTTGTGCTATCATGTAGTTTAACTTTAGAAGTATATTTAGTAAGATACTGGAACAAACTACAGAATTGTTCCATATGTGTGATGATATGAGGTAAAACAAAGCAGAAACCAAAGGGGAAAGCCTGGCTCTAAATTTGATTTGCTTCCCAGGAACTGCCTCTCACACAGGATTTAACCTTGCCAAGAGCCAAGTATTTTGAATGTGATATGATGCAGCATTTACATTCATGAAATAGTTGCAGTGGCTTCGCTAAGATTATTCTCAAATAAAGCTACACACATATTTACATGCTTTCCTGGAGATGTTGAGTCTTCAACACTTTAGAAGGAGAAGCAGATGTAAATCATTTTGTATTGGAAATTACTAACCACAGCGCAAAACCTTTTTACTGCCCTAATAGGCTTCATTTTTATCTAATATTTTATCTTCATTTTTATCTAATGTATCAGAGCACACATGCTAAGGTTACAAGGAAAATTCATTAAAACATGACTTTTATTTTTACTGCAGTGGGGAACAGAGAAAACAACATTTTGCCTCCACTCAATCAGAAAAGGCAGAAATTCAAGAGGTACCTGATAATCTGAAGGCATGACAGGCCCGCCTGAGTTAGCGCCTGAAGGCCCTATGCGTGGTTTCTTGTTTGGAGGCACCTGGTTGAGGCTGGAGTCCTGGCTGTGCTGGAGTCCCGCACCCGCGCCCCCTCCGCCTGCACCCGTGCCCCCAGCCGTCCCGTTGGTTTGGGTGCTGTTCTGCTGCTGCTGCTGCGGTTGCTGCGGCGCGGCCTGCGGCTGCTGCTGAGGTGCTGTTTGCTGCTGATGTTGGTTCTGCTGCTGCTGATTCTAAGGGTAGAAAGAAATGACAGCACACTGTCATTCGCTCTGTAGTTGTTTGTGATCCTGAGGGAGTCACTAAGCCGGGTGCCACTGTGCTGCTGGAAAGGCAGCGGGCCCACATGCTCGCCAGGAAAGCAAGGCCAGGTAATGCATAAAATGAGCTCCCTGCGCGCTCCTGCCTGCCTCAAATTGGGGTATCTCATTTGTGGCTCACTTCTTTCCGTTGCGGTTTTGTGTTGTTTTTTCTTTGTTTGTTTGTTTTTTAACAAAGCAGGATAGACTAGAGCTGGCACGACAGCTTAGTGATTGCTGCAGCTAGGCAAGCACTTCACCAGAGTAACAGGGAGCAGGATGGAAGGAGCTATTTTTAAGCACTTAATGAGCAGAATCAAAGCGCCCCAAATTTCACCAGCTCTCAGTGGCAGATGTGGCGAACCACAATACATTTTCCTAAGTGCTTTAACAGCCCCATTCACTTAGAACCAAAACCACTTTTCCAACTTCCACAGATGATGCACTGCAATAATCCAAAGGAGGCTGGCAGCGCTACCATCAGAAAGGTAAGCAAACCAAGACCAGAAACATTACATCATCTCTTCCAGTTACAAGGAAATTCTGTGGCAGAACCAAAAGCAGGTTCCATTACCCTTTTTCTCTCTTTCTTTTAAAAGCACCTTGGAAAGAGCGGTACACTGGGAACACAGTCCAGCATGGTACCTAGCTACAGGGTCTGAAAATCTTACTGAGACAGCAGAAAGTGACAAATGACCAGAGAGAAACAGCTGAAAATAGAAGAGAAGGACAAAGGTGAGATAAGAATCTGGCATGAGAAAGAAAAGAATAGCAAAGGAAGAGAAGTCAGGCAATTAATACAATACCATGGCCTAACAGGGAGAAAGACAGAGCAAAGTGTTACAGAAGGGAGGAAAAAAGTTAAGGAGAACACAGAAGCAGAAGAGTAAAAGATGCAACTGTTCTGGTTTCATAAGCTATGGACTGGAAAAAGTATTAAGGTCTAGAGAGGATAGAAAAGTAGCAAAATTGCAACTCTTCTCTCCATGGTTAGACATTCACAAGGAAAGACCACCTGTGTTTGTCTGCTTTTGAGCACTACAGAAGACTCCTCCAAGAAAGGAAGCAAGTAAGAGAACTGCAAAGAAAAGCAACTGTGCTCCTAATGTCGGGTATGCAACTTGTTCATCACAGAAAGCTCTGCAATTTTCATGTCTTGAATCAAAAATCCCTACAGTTAAGTCACACCCCCCAATCATAGTGTACTGCATGGGAGTGTGGAACATTTCAAGACCGTCTTTTTTCCCTGTGATATCTGCTTATGTAATTCTCAAAGGTTTGGTATGGCAGCCTTTATTACATCCTCACATTATCAGTTAATCAGAAATCATGACAAGCAACTGCCACTAGCACTAAATTGCTGATGCTCTCATTCACAGCAAGCCATTTCAGTTATCTCAGAAAAATGACATGAAAATCTGTATCTATGCCACTCATCACAACAGTTTCCCAAGATATATTCAGATCAAATTTGCAACAGTGTATGCATTTAAAATCTCAAAGATCTTAAATTTGCCTCTTCAAGGGTGGCTGGATGACATGTATTTCCATTTCACACTGAGCAAAACCAGTAATATATCCTATCACTAGTAATCCTCAAATGCCATCTCAGTCAGACTCTGTTTCTACGGAGATTTAAACTGTAAGAAGTTAAATAAGAGTTTGAAACAGGCTTGTCATAGAACGTGTTAAGAAGTAATTTATCTTATAATAGCGATTTGAGCTTCACATAGCAACAAATGCCAATGACTAAGGCAATATCTGTGCTAGATTCCGAGACCTGTATTTTCAGAAGGATGCTGGGATGTGAATGAGGTGGTTGCTACCTTTGAGAGCGGAAAAATTGCAATTTTTTTTTAAATTATAAGGAGATAATGGCAGGAACTCTTCAATTAAGAACCACCATTTGCAATAGTTGTAATGTCTGGCACTTTGGACACTCGCACAAAATTTTCTTGACTAGTATGAGCTGGCTCTTCCATGCAGCTGCTACTTCGAGTGCCCTGGTAGAGACTGAAGTCTACTCTGACAGATTCTGCCTGGGGTCTAATTGCACCACCCTAGCACATGGGAACAGCTCACATCAGCAGAAATACCTGCAGATCAGCCTAGTTCACAGTGGTTCCTAAACAAAAGACTTCTCCAAAGTAAGTAACGTATGACCACGATGCATTACTGAGACACAAATTACCAAAATCAAATTCTGGTCCTGCCTAGAAACAAACCAAAGAGAACCTGCCAAACAGAATGATTTCATTTTGTTTTACAAACACTTGTTTAAGCTTTGCTGACTAACAATTAACAGCTCTGAAAAAAGGAAGTTTGTGTTAAGGGTTACTCAAGTAAGATTCAAGTTCCAAATAAATAAACACAGAGAACTCTAAGTCTCCAAAGTACACAAATATTTGGGGCTTTAAAAACAAATCAAATCATACACCATAAAAAATAAATAAACAAAAACAGTTTTCACTTGCATCATCATCATAAACAAAGCACAGTACAGACTCAGTCTGTAGAATATTCTTTACTTCCACATTTTCCGCACTCTTAGAACAGATTCAATGAGTGTTTGACTCATGTATCTTATATTACCTACGTGGTCTGGAAAAGGTTTTAGTTGGACTGTACGTAAATACGTGACCGTCCCCAGCACTCCAGCACTCTCAAAGATCACTTACACAATGACTGTTTTGAATATAAACATTCCATTGTTTTTTTCCTCCCAGGACTCCCATGAAAATGATATTTACTTTTAAATACACCGACCTCACAAAAGCCAGAATCACTTCATAAGTCTTGTTCTTATTTTTAAAGTTGTGAGTTAGAGAAACGCCAGTAACTACAATACAATCAAATCAGAATCATGACTTTCATTGTATTTTTGCTTAGGTTTGTTTCCTCTCTTTGAAGAACTATCTGGACAAAAAATAAAAATAAAATAAAAAAATCAGGATGTGACCATTTGTTCTCAGTACAGAAGTACCTACAATACAATGCACTGAAAACAAAATCTTCTGTCTAAAACGTATTATTGCAGCCATGCTTAAACCCAGCTAGTTTCTCACTTCACGGGGAAATTTTGAAAACAGAAGATATGTGTAATCAAAAGACTTCTCAAAAACAGCAACAGTACTTCTATGCAGCCCTCAGACAATTACATTAGATGGCTGTTTTCTTCACATGCTACCTTTATGTTACAATTGGTGCCTCAGCGAGCACTTGCAGTCAAAATAACAAGCTGGTTCATACACTACAGCACTACTGTCCTGCCTTAGCACCAAGATGGAACTATCACTTTTGTCACGTAGCATAGCCAAACCAGACACACAAAGCAAGTTATATATGTTGCCAACACACCAAAATTTACTACACATACAAACATGTTCTCACTCATGTCTAAGGAGCTATGGGAAAGAGGGTACTCAGAGTAAATTGTCACTACAGAATAGCTCATACTCTTTATTACTCTTTTGTCTGAGGGCCCTTAAAACATGATCAGGAAACTGTGTGCAGACGGATTAAATGTTCTGATGCAATGCCAGAAGGCTGCCATTATTTACTTGAGACCCAGACAACCACCTACTTTCAAATGGCTGGATGCATGCCAGTTATACAATGAAAATTCCATTATTTTCTTGTGATCACAACACATTTTCATTGCATGACGCAGGATGAGGTAGGCAAGGCTCTCCTGGAATGACAGTGACTGAAAGCAGGCAGCTGCTGACAGAACTCAACTAGCTCAGTGCCCACATGGCAGGGGAACCTGGTGGTGACAGCACCCAAGACACCCCAAAGTGATCTGTTACTTTTAATCTTTTAATTTACTAGTTTTAATGTGGAAGAAACATAACTCTTCCTTATTTCATAGTTAAAAAAAGAAAAAAAGAAGAAAGGGAAAATCAATTATACCTTATCCCCTTTCTCTTCAGGTTCATCTTCATTGAGGAATTCTCGCTTGGGATATGGAATCTGACAGCCAGCAAATACACTGGAACACAGCAGAGACACAACAAATACACACAACATACTTTTATTTAATGCTATATTAAAGGCATGAATATAACACAATTTAATTTCTATAATTTCATGGCTTCTGTTTCCATGAGCAAGCAGCACTGGCTGCACTCAAGACAGCAGCAGATGCTGATCGTAATAGCAAATCTCTTTGCTGTTGGCATGAGGCCCTCATTTAGAAATCATGGTATGGCTGAACAAGCTTGAATGCGAGTATGACCACTCGTTGCTTCAGATGGCAAAATAAAGTGCTGTAGCAGCCAGATGTTACACAACACCTGGTTGGAGCACGCATGGCTCATTGAATAAAAGGGCCTGATCCAAAGAGAAATAATGTCTTGCGAGTCCTTGCTTGACTTCCAGTGGTCTGAAATAAACTTGCCAATCATGACTACACAGTTATGCTCAATTAGCTTCTCAGATCTTGTTTAGAGAAAAAAGCTTCTAAATTCATGTGGCTAATAGGGCTTAGAACATCCCTTCACGTTTATGGCAGATAAATCATCACAATGTCTTACTGTCATTCGTGAGGTGCTATAGTTCCACATAGGGTAGTCTAAGCTAAACACTACATGGAAGATCATTGTTAGATGCTGACCACTATCAGTTTCTTAGATCTCAGTGCTAATTGCTGAAGGCATTTAAAATAAAACAAAATCAACATGGTATTACTATGTAAGATTTCTCAACAGTGCTTTATCTAGCAGTATTCTGGTTTATCCAAACAGAAAAAATAAGAGGAAGAAAAAAAAAAGAGAACCATTAGTCTCAGCTAGACTTCATTTGCACTCTAGCGACTGTTCCCTTCTTTCCGTGTTTGATGCCTGCTAGTTGAGGAAGCAATGAAAGCATAAGAAGAAGCTTCCCTGCATTCAGATTCTGCAGATCATAATGCTTCTGAAAACTGGGAATAGAAATCAGAAGGCAAAGTTCTGTCACTAGCAACGGCATATATCATTTGAATATTTTCTTACAGTAAAATATACAGATATATAAAATCTGTACTCTCAAGCCTTTCAAACAAGAAACCTGTGGGATTTGTGGTACTCATTGATGTCTCTTCTCTCCTCATATTGTTATGTCACTGCACAAAAGGGCATGGGAACAGACTGTAGATCAAGAGAACTGCCCTAGGCCTAGGGGGAGCACATTGAAACCAGGTAATGGAGAGCAGAGCTCTGTAAGGCTGTGCAAGGCAGAACAGGGAGCCAATTAATTCTCTAAGTACTGCAATAATACTGGCTTTGATAGCACATTCAGAATTACAACACTCATGTAATAGGGGGTTAATGCTCACAGCCAGTCAAGGCATCAGTAAATACAGAATCTTCAGGGCTATGTTAGCAGTTTCTACTGAGCATACCAGAGCTACTACTTGTGGACACATGCAGACATCTGTGAATTTTCAAGCTGCCATCACATACCAGGGATTAGCATTTAGCAGAAAGCCAACCTCCTTGGAGAGCAGAGAAATGGAATACATACTCTGATGTAGGCAGAGGATCCTCTTGAAAGTAAGGGTCCTGCAAAGCCTGCTCTGAGGTAATTCTCTTTGTAGGGTCCATAGTAAGAAGTTTCTGAAGCTGTAAACAGTAAAAATAGCAAAAAGTTTATCAAACTATCACTTTCCAAACTTGCAACTTATGTAACTGTTAAATTATCCATGGCTTGTCCAGACAAGCCTAAACTATCACTTCTTGCAAAGCTAAGTTCCCAAGAACTAGATCACACATTCCCAAGAGCTACAGAACACTATGGCTGCAAATGTCTCTCACATAAGAAACACTTAAGGGCAGCTTGCAGTATTAATTGCTAAGGCTGACACACTGTCCTAAAGCAACATTAAATTTGTTTATTACATGTTCATAAAGCATAATTTCTAAATACTGGTGGCTGTTTTTTCATGTGCATAACTTTTATTCTGTTCTACAGCATGGCACAACAGGAGAACCGTGTCAGGAAAGACTGAATATGATCAGGACGCTACATTTCACTTTGAATCAGAAACGAAAATTCCACTCATTCTGTCACAAGTTCCAGTTCCACTCTAATTGGTATTGAGAAAGAGGAGGAGTACACCCTTCCCTCTTTGTTGAGCTCAAATTATATTGTGTGTATCCTGCTCTCACATAATGCCCTCCTAATTCAAGTTAGCAACAAAGACAAAATTCCTTCTAGAAAGAGTATCAGAATTCTCAATCTTCCAAGCTTCCAACAAGAACACTCTGGATATCCAGCAAAAAAAGGACCATCTGTCACCCCCATCATAAAACTGCCTCTAAACATTGTTTGTATCCTTTGTCTTTCAAAGAAAAAGCTATTGTAACCACAACAGAAAATCTAAAGACATCCAGAACGTTTAAGTGATCTGCTCACTCTCTTAATAATTCCCTCCAACCCAGATGATAGAATGTCAGTCAGCAGCATTGCACAATATCCTGTTTTTTGGTAAGGGTCACTTTCCATCCTGCACTGGTCTATTTGGTATCATGCTCACCCATACTGTGTGCACCACATATGCTGTATACATTAATGCTAAGTCTTGACCAACAAAGTTTACAAAGCAGATGTCTTCAGAGGTCAGCCACCTTGCAAGGTGGAGTTTACCTCAAGAAATAACGTAACTACCTTTGATATGGACAAGAAGTTTCAGCGATCATGTTTCAGAACACATACACCTTAAAGCTCATTACAGATGCATTTCTAATCTCTTGATTTGGGAGACCAATGAACACCTTATCTTTGAGCTCTGCTGTTTTGAGGATCTTTCACAAGATAAAGCAGGTACTGAGCCTTTTTGCTATAGAGTGGTTGTGGTAATTTAGGTACCTGTACCTCCTCAGTACAGTAATGAGAGGTATCAAAATAGGTGTTAGTGACCTGTGTATTCTAATTCAGAGCTCTGGCAGGCTCACCTATTTGAGAACAACTTCCACCTCTGTGGTCAACAGCTAAACCACACCTGCTCAGCCCTGATTATTAATAGGGAGAACTACCTTGGCTAAGAGAACTAAGTCTTCTACATGATGTTTAGTGAACAGCCCTTAGACCTCAGAAAATTTCAGTTCTCATCCTCATGGCTATATAGACGAATACACAGGTTACCAACTATCTGTTTCTTTATTCATCTTGTAATAACCCTGCCTGACTAATTCTCCATGATGAAAAGTTCTTTTTATTTTTTTTTTCTTTTTTTTTAATATACATTTTTGTCACCTTATGGCTAGTTTTTTACTCTTCAGAGATTTGATTAATATTTTCTTCTGGAAAAGTGGCCCACCTGCCTTCAGCTCAGTGTTCACAAGATTAATTAGTGTTAAAATCTAATACTTCCTTCGTTGCCCTTCCATAAAAGCAGGTTTTCTGGTGGTTTTCACCTCTTCTTCTGAAAGAAGAGAAATTCAGGTACTAATTGTTACAACTGTGGTCTTTCCAAATAGACTTTTCCTCAAGATTATTCCCATTTGTGTCCAGTAAGCTGAGTTCAAGAAATCTTGATTTTCATGGAATCTCAGACTTCTTCTGTGAATGTTTTCCTTCACACACAAAAAAATCACGATGTTTTGGTATGTACCCTTTACCTCACACAGGTCTTTAGCTTGAGAGCTTTTCAGCTCTCTGAAACAATGTGGAACCGAGGGTTATGTAATAGTAACCTATTTGTATAGTAGATAACAGTGCAAGGCTGGGTTTACAAATTCCTTGTAGATCAAAACTACGTAAAAGCTTCAGCTCGAGTATGAGCAGTTCAAGCATAATCTCAGCGTGGATGTATATAAAGAAAACATATCTCAAAAATAGCAAGTTAGTGATAAATGGTTTTTCATCAGTGTTCAGAAGAATGAATTAGAAGAACAGACGCAGATATTAATATTAGAAATACATTTCACTCCTACCATCATAGTGATTTTCAATTTGTGCTTACCAAAAGAAAGACTTTGCTGTCAGGCTTGACTTTGTGTTTCTCCATGTATTTTATGAGGCTACTATTGGCATATCTGAAAAACATTGTTCAAAGTCATTTCTGAAATAACAGAGCATTAAGAATATGGAACTGTACCACTAATCACAAAACATCAGCCTTTAATAAGTAAACCGTAGAAAGAACTGCTATCAGAACACACGTCATAGTTATCAAGCAGTTGACACTTTAAGTATGCTTTCCACTATCAGAAGTAGTAACAACAGTGTGCAGATTATTTCCATGGAGCATGCAACTTTTTATAGCGTATGGATAAGCTGTTGACATTGGCATATGACAGAGAAACTCAAGCTGAAGTTCACGCTCTAGTTTTCCAAAGCAACTCTGACACAGAAAGTGCCCAGCAGTTCATAACAGTTAGGCTATTGTTTGCAGCTGTAACTGAGAAGTTAACCATCCTTTTTCCCTCAAAAGAAAGAGAATCCTGAACTCCCTAATCTTTGTCCCCTGCATTAGAGCAGAGACTGTGTTACTCCTGACACCCTTTGATCTACCACCACCACTAATTTGGTTAACTTAGCCAAAGCACCTGGCAACACTAGAAGTAGGGAATTTTCATCCCTGACAAGCTTTACATCACAACCTATTGACTGCATTGCCTTCTGACCACTACTGTACTGACTCCAGATCTCTGCTGGTCAGAAGGGCTAAGCAGGTGCTTACCTATTCCTTCTCACACAAATGAATTAAGTTATCTTGAACACCTGAGTTAAACCAACCTTATATATGTATGTGCTTGCCATAGATTAAATGTCACAATGATCACTTCCAGAGAAATGTCGAGATCACTCATCTAATGCTTTTAACAAACAATTTGAGGAAGAGAACATTATTCAAGCAAAACAACCCATTTAAACAGGATGGCTGATAGGACTTCGGGATCCAAACACTCCAAAATCCCCTCCCCACAAAAAAGTTTCAGAACAACAGGAGCCAATTTCTGCCTATCTGCCTCATTCAGTGCAGTGTTGTGTTATCATTACTCACGTTGTTCTCCTGAAATCTTTCTGAAGAGTTGGATATTCTGGCATCTTCCTTATGTCTTCCCAATCTTTATCTTTGGTGGGGGCAAAAAAAAAAAGGAGAAGCATTTATAATTCTGGAAGTAAATGTTAAGTAATGCACACAAAGAAATAACGACGGTAGTTGTTTGATGTTTGATATTGGCCAGTACTATTGTTCCAAAATAGCCAACATTTCCAAATCCATCAAACCGATGTTTTTTTCACACCTATGCAAACAACTCAAGCCTTTAATGCAAATCAGTTACCTGCAGGGAATCCCATTACACTGAAAATGCGATCTAGCTGATCGTGATGAAAAGGATTACTTGTTTTGATGTCCTCCTGACGACAGTGAAATATAGGTTCTGAAGTCAGTAACTCAGCAAATATGCAGCCAATTGCCCAAATATCTAAGAAAGAAGAACATTCGTGTAAATTTACTGCTCTTCATCACTCTGATTTTCACTTCCCGTACAATTTCTCAATAATCTGTGTAATAGCAGTAAGGTAAAATGCCTCACTGTACAATTACATACAGTATTTTTTAAAAATAATGCATTAACATAGTCATAAAAAAAGAATAAAATCTGGGGAAACTTTTTTAATGTTTTATTTTCTTCACAAAGCAAGCTTTCAAATTCTGTTTCAAGCTGTACAGCAGCAGTCCAGCACTTCACATATTCACAGTTGCAGCAGAAACCTACGTGATATTTGGTGAGAACACAGCTTAAGGGGCATGAAACCGATCATCAAAATGACAATGTGAATACCTCACTGAGCTATACATTGACCTAGCAGTCAACCACTAAACCACAGCTCAGAGCTCCTCATCCAGACGCCTCTTGAACACTGCCAGGGATGGTGATTCCACCACCTCCCTGGGCAGCCATCCCAGTGCCTGACCACTCTCTGGGATGAAAAGTTCTTTCTTATGTCTAGCCTCAACCTCATCTGATACAACTTGTGGCCATTTCCTCGGGTCCTGTTTGTTGCCTGGGAAAAGAGGCCAAACCCCTCCTCATCACAACCTCCCTTCAGGAAGTTGTAGAGTGCAATGAGGTCTCCCCTGAGCTTCCTCTTCTCCAGGCTAAACAATCCCAGCTCCCTCAGCCGCTTGTGCTACAGACCCCTCACCAGTTTTGTTGCCCTTCTCTGGACATGTTCCAGGGCCTCACTGTCTTTCTTGTAGTGAGGAGCCCAAAACAGAACACAATAGTTGAGATGCAGCCTCACCAGAGCTGAGTAAAGAGGGACAATTACCTCTCTGCTCCTGCTGGCCACACTATTTCTAATGCAGGCCAAAATGCCATTGGCCCTCTTGGCCACCTCTTGGCATAAATATAGAAAACAGTTTATCCCTAGTTTAAAAACCTAGCGGGTTGCCTAACTGGAGATTGATGTAGTAGATTCATTTAATAGATTCAAAATGAAGAGAACACCAAAAGCCTCTTGGCTTTGTTACCTGCATGCCACTATTATGAAACCCAAAAATCCCACCTCCTGTGAGTCATGTTTGAACAATGTCACCTAAGAGACATGTTGTTTCCTAACAGAAGAAAAGCACTGATCTCTTAATGGAATCATAAGGCATGAATAAAAGAGCCGTTACGTTCTCTATGCCAAAGCACATCTGTTCCACTTCACAATATTACAAGCACAGAGGCTGGATTTTAGAGGTATCCCAATTTATAAGCTTTTCCACTTTCTTTATTGTAAAGCCTGATAACATCTCATTATTGGGCTTTACAATTTCAGCAGGGTATAACTCGTTCTGCGTGTTACATCAACTTCTTGGGCTTTCATCTTTCTTTGAATTGTTGAAAGCCTTACCTGCATAAAAACAAGATCTACAGCTCTTGAGATTTCATCTGTTCAAGCAGGTAATGCAGTAAATTAATCATGGAATCCTTTGAGTTGGAAGAGACCATTAAAGACCATTTAGTTCAAGTCCCCTGCAATAGACAGCGGCACCTACAGCTACATCAGGGTGCTCAGAGCCCCATTCAGTCTGACCTGGAGTGTCTCCAGGAACAGGGCTTCCACCACATCTCTGGGCAGCCTGTTCCAGTGCCTCAATAACCTAATTGTAAAAAACTTCTTCCTTACATCCAATCTAGATTTCCCCTCTTTTAGTTTAAACCATTTCCCCTTTTCCTGCCACAACATACTGTACTAAAGAGTCTGTTCCCTCTTCATAGCCTCCCTTTGGATACTGAAAAGCCACTACCAGATCTTCCCAGAGCCTTCTGTTCCCCAGGCTGAACAGCCCCAGTTCTCTCAGCCTATCCTCATACACAGAGGTAATACAGCCTGTGGATCATTTTTGTGACTCTTCTCTGGATGCACTCCGACAGGTCCATGAGTACAATTCTGCAACCAATTTCTCTTCCATCAAACATTCCATCCATCAAGTCCATATCTTTCCAATTTAGAGAGAAGGTTATTAACAGAGGTTGTCAAAGATCTTAAATCACAACTTGTACTTGGGTAGTAGGCATACATTACGTATTCCAGTATGGAAATTAATTATTATTTGAAAAGTTGTACTTATATTTAATAGTATCTCCTCACTCATTTTCATACTAGATAGTAAGCCCTTTTGGAGATGGTTTGTTTAGAGACCAAAGGGGTTGCACTTGTAACCACCTTAGCTACCGTGGCTTTTTCAGGACTCACTGTTCATCACATATTGAGAGAGAGGAGGTGCCACCGCTCATTATACTACTCATAACTGCTGTGTCCAGATTGCTCTTTTCCATTTGAAGAAAAAAAAATCACCAATATTTTTGTTGAGAGTAAGTTAACATGAAAATCTCCTTAATGCTTCTAACGTGGCAAATGTCAGAACTTTGTCCCTTCTTACATAAGATGAACTGTGTGAAAGAAGAATCCCCGTGACAATGAATTCTCACTTTCTCACTCCTAACTCTGTGATTAATTAGATTAATTAATTAGAGAGCACATCTTAATCAAAAATTCAAAAAGAATACAAACAACTGAGCCATTGTAACAACTGAAAGTTGCATTGGAATAAACCCTGATAGCTCCCAAGTTGTTATTTTACTTAGCATAAGACAAAAATTACTAGACAAGCCAAGCATGAAAACATTTTAACTCTGACAAGTCATCTCGCAGGTTACAGTGCTGGAGTTCAACCTTTTACATTTCTTGCTATGTACGCTGCAGCTTCAAAGAATTAATATAAAGTACTTAGTATAGAAAACTTGAAGGTTTAATTTCCGTAAGTGAAGATTAAACAGCTGGAAAAGGCCTTGCAGCCTTGAAGCTCTAGTGGGTCAGGGTCTTCCCTTTGTGCATCCAGCTCCTTTGTAACCTGATCTTGAACACATCCTTGGCACATATTGAAATAATTCTCAGAGTTAATGATTTTCTGCCAAATTTGTCTAGTCTCAACCCCCTCCTTTTATTTTCAACATATGGATTTATTATTTTCTTTTCCTAGCAGGAACACCTTGTTAAATTACGGCAAGTTTAAGAACTTCATCAATATGAGCATCTCTTACAGGTATTAAACTACCACATTGTTCATGTTAGTCAACTAAACAAGAATTTCAGATCCGACTATGGAAAAATGTGTCAACAATTAGAAATCTCCCCATCTGGTTCCATTTCAAACGTTTTCTGTCTGTGCTCCTTAATCAGACTAATGATTATAGCATCCAAATAGAATCAAATAATCTAATCCAAATAAGAAGTACTCTTTTCTCACATTTGTACTAAGAATTTAATGAATTCCAGTGACGACACCTCACAAATTTTGAAGCAACTTTGATGAAATTCTGAGTTCAGTGAAATTGACTGCAATTTTCTGCAGGACTTTCGTGGACCACAATTTCTTCATTCTCTCTCTACAAATACTTGCTTTAAGCTGTCAAAATATTTATTCCCCTATTTAAATTTCTATTCCTCAGCTTATCTGGATTAAACAAAGATCCTGGGATCATTTGATTTCATGCTTCTGCTGTGCATTAGACACATTAATTTGTACATTTAGACATTAACATGCAACTACACTTAAATTACTGTGGTGAGTTTGACAACACAGGTACAATAGACTTAGCATGGGGAGCGGCAGTAGGATAGAAGGCCCAAATACATACTCTTTGTGCAGTGAAAATACAAATGTAAGCAAAAATTCTACCTAGAGGAATTCAAATCTTTAATTTGCAGACCTTCACATTTCAAGAATTTGTAAATTTCACATTCACTGTTCTGTATATAACTTCCTACTTTCCTCATGCAGCCCATATGCTGAATTAAACAGGCATTCTCAAGACGACCCTATCAGCAACTGGACCATAAACCACAATAACTGCACTTTCACCAGCACTAGCAATTATTTTTCTAAGTTCCTAATACTTGGCTTTAGAAAAAATAAACAGAACAAACTAAACCTGTAAGAACTTTTAGCACTTGTCTTCCCAAATCACATCTCCACCCAAATCCTATATGCTTTTACCATCAAATCACACACACACCTCTTCAGTTGTGATTCCAAGACTGCTACTGTAGAAACTACAGGTTAACTACATCAGCCAGCAGTAGAGCAGGCTAGCATCCTTGAAAGAAAGAACAGAACCAATGGCTGTATGAAAGCATTTTCCATCCCCTCTACTTCCTGAAAATGTGGTGAATCCCAGTGTCAGGTGATGTCACTTCAGGACAAGTAATTAGGTCACTGGGACAAGTGCTGAGTTGTGGTAAGGAAGTGAGATACTTACAGAAGTGCTTTTTCCCTAATCCTAAACCTTTGGATGCACCAAAGAAGGCAGAGAGCTATTACTGCTCTGGTGCCTCCAAGATGCAGTAATGCATGTGCTGCTGCTTTTGTTCCAGCAACTGCACTGCTTATACCTCACAGGGGCCAAGTGTTACACTGGCAGGCTGCCAAAGCTTTTCAGGGAAACAAAAGCAGAAGAAACATGTTCTTTCAGTGACAACTCATCAAAAGCACACACGGCTCTGCAGCTCGAGGGCTACGTCCCCTTCCAAATATCAAATACAGCAAAGTAAAGGAAGCATGAAAGTTTCCATCACACAGGTCACAAGAGCCTTTTAAGCTGCAAAGTGTTAAGACATAATACAGAAGTTGTTACTGTTTCTTCCTACAGCATGGAAGGAATTAAGAACTGGCAAATTTTGCCGTTGTTTGGTAATACAGTACTTATCAAGTTTTTCAGGGAACATCCATACCTTCGAGTATGCACTTTATCACATGCAAAAAATGATCAACAGTATCAACTATCCATATGACTGGAAGGCCAGGAACTCCTGATTCCTTATTATGGTGTTTTGCCATTAATTTCCAGTCCGGTCTCCATTTTTTTCCCCCATTTTAGCTCTTCACTGCAGACAATGCATATCCAGTGTTGTACAATCTATACGCCACAAATAGCTCAGCACATCGGAAAATCGTTGCTATTGCCTGCACTATTCTGAACTGTAGTAAATGAGAAGACTTCACTGCAAAAGAAATACACTTTTTTTCTTATGCCTAACTAAATGTAGAATTCTGTAACAGAATATCTTAAGAAGCCAGCTGTTTTGTACACACTGGAGCTCTTTGGATGTTAACTCTATGCTAAACACAGAAGGACAATGAGTCTATATTCATCTGCGTTGTACTCTCACTTGGCTTGTGTCAGGAACCATTGCAACTATTTTTACTAGGTCTGGCATATCAACAACTAGAGCTAAAATGAACAAAAGACCTGCCTATCTAGTAGTCTGAGTTACTACAAAGAACACGTGCAAAGAGTACCATCATGGCCTCTTCCAATTCACAAGCCTAGTCAGTCTTATCTAGAAGTTTTTTATGCCTACACCTTATTTCAGATAGCAGAGAATACACACAAAGAAATCCTGCCTCTTAGTTGCACAGAGAGGCTTCTTCTTCCTACTCAACAGATGACAATATCTAAACACTTGTTACTAAGGAGTTCAACCTGAAAAGCTATTTCTAATCAGGCACAGAGAGTAACTCCTACATAATTATATGCAACTATATTGGATAGGCAATGAAATAAATGGCTGTGAAATGTAATTCTGCTGTCATTTATAGCCGCTGCCAAGAAGTCTACTTGTGAAGCAATCCCAGCTGTCCCAGTAATAAGTCATTCGACTGAATCAGTACTGCAGTGTTGAAAGTTTCAGTTGATATCACGGAAATAATTGTGCCTCAAGATCAAACTGATGAATTAGCTAAAATATTGAACTGCACCTTGTTGTGATGGCAGACACTTGGGTTTCAAACAAGTTCTACACCCAATTTATGTGAGTTTTTTAGATATGGTAGTAAACACAGCACTTTAAAAGCCTTCATTACTACACTATTTGGCTGGCATAAAGTATTTGCAGAACTAGGTTTTGTAACAGTCTATTGGATTTTTAAAGGGGAACCTCATGTTTAATTTAAGAAAATAAAATCAGTCTTGTGAAAGAAGAAGAAAAAACAAAGTAACAAGCACCTTACCAAATCAAACCAAATCACTTGTTGATATGCAAAAGGAACAGCGTACCTGCAGTATTTCTCAAAGAATCACTATTTACCCTGATACATATAAAATGAGCTATGAAGAGACAGTGGGAAAATGCACCTCCTAGATTTCTTCAAATGCTGACTCTTGCTTTCTCATGTCATCATTTATTTTTCACTTCCATGTCAGCATCCATTATTCGCTCTGGGCTACAGAAGACACTGCAAGAACTCCTGTCTTACCACTCAAAATCAAATTTTGAGCTGAGCTCCCAGAATAGGAGCTTGGGGAGGTTGGAGAATCAGCCCTACTGCTGCAAAGCTCACCTGCATAGTAAGTGACAAAGTCAGTGAGATACAAGGGAAGAACATACTTGCTGTTACAGTCATGTGATTATCAGCAGCCGGGAAGAAAGTAAAATGGATACTCCTAGGGAAAAAGAAATTAAAAGGAAAAAAGCAAGACTAACACTACTGAGGGCAGGGAGGGTTTAAAATATATATATATACATATATATATAAATCCATAACACTTACTGGAGCTCCCTATTAACTGATTTTATCTTCAGGACAGTAGCATTAAGTAGTATTCTCACTTTATAGATAATGAAGCAACACATGGGATGGGTTAAATGACATGCCATAAGCTATATTCAACATGTGGGACTGAATCCACATTTAAATCTAAGTCTCCTGAGACCCAGCTTACTGTACTACAAGATAACATTTCACTGTCTGCCCCACATTAGAGTACTTCCCCTGGATTTACATCAGAGATGGGTCTGACCCACTACACTGTAAGTCCCAGTTCTTATTCTCCTGACTCTTAAGCTAGTATACACTTGAACACATACACCAGACTCTCCAGAGCTGAAAACAGCTATGAGCTTTACCACCTTACTTTCAGACATCAATACATTTAGGAAGAGAGGGCAATAGAGCAATTAGAAAAATGGAATGCTGAATCTTGAAGGCATTCAAATGTGTCAAACAGTCTAACAGTCCTGTGGATTATATCCTGTGAGCCACTGTCAGCATCCCAAGTTTCACAAAATACTAATTAATGTTGCATTAAAATGTTCTATTTAAAAGACCTGCTCATAAATACTCTGGATTTTCTGGTGACTGCTACAATAAGATTGTGGAGTATAGTAAATTATGACCTCAAAAGAAGAAACATTTATAATATTTTTAGAGAGCACGGCCATGTAAAATAAAAAAGCAGCAGTAGGCCATACAGCACCTGCAATAACTAGATAAAAAAGCAACAATTAATCTTCAGTATTTAAAGGTTTTGCTCCTCAGAAAAAGAACAGCTGTGATTATCAAAATGAAATCAATTTACCATATGCCAAAATAAGTTCATGATAAAATACTATCTGAATCCAATCCCATGTCGTATAACAACACCCAGGGCAGGAACAAGGCTCCCTTCCTGGTATATCCTGAGTTTCCTTTTCAGAGTGCATAAATCAGTATTTACTCAACTACTTTACTCTTTCTTTTCTAGTTTTCCAACAACCCCTTAGCATGCTGAAATAAAATAAAAAATAAAGTAACGCAGATCACTATGTAGCAATCAGAAGTTATCTTCCATTCTGGCTACAGATTTACTATTCTTAATCATCTCAGGTACATACAAAGCAACCCCCCCCCCATGCTCCAATGCATTCATAGACCACAGGTGTGGAACCTCCTCTGCAATTTTTTTTCTTCCCCAAGTCTTCTGGTTGGCTCCATTTGTAATTTCAGGTTTATCAGATTCTTCAGATAGTCCTTAACTCTTCCCACCAACCCTCTCCCAGATCCAGAAGAAGCTGATGCACTGATCCAAGATGTTGAGAGGCCTCACAACCCAGCCAGTATGCCAACAATCTATGCACACATAGTGAGTACAGCTGATGCATTCAGAATGCATGGGACTTGATGTGCAGGCAATGTGGAGCACATATGTATATATTTCCATCCTAAATCCTACATAATACACCCCAGATATTTCTCTCTTTTTTCTTTCCTGCATAATGTTGAACTAAGTTGCTGGAGCTCAAATGGACCTCAACATTCATCATAAACTAATTCCCTTTGATGCACTTAACATTTTCCTGGGACATTTACATTCAAAGGCATTTGATAACACACTATACCTTTTACACATTTCCAGTTTCCATATCCACATCTTCATCTGGAAACAGGATGAGGTGACAGTGCACTCACTGCCCAAGCTTTAAATTGCAAGTTTTCCACGTGTACATCTTGTTTAGGCTCAAAAATGAAGTTCCCACATGGCCACTGCTGACATTGCTATTAACTTGCAAGCTAGGTAAGTGAATTAGGCAAATTAACTAACTTGGGCTAACTAACTTACAGAGACATTTTTGGTTCATATCTATTTTTTCTAAATAAGCAATCCCTCCCTTTTCTGGAACAGAACAGGTTTGGTGTTTTTTTTTTCTTACTAAATGGATTGCTGAAGGATCACTGAAGAACTCTTTTGCCAACAAAATACAAACAAGATAAAATCTTAGAAGCCATGTGACAATGTTTATCACATACTCTGTTTCTTTAGTTAAGGCAAGTGGAAAGGAGAAGTAAGATAACGTTATTTGATAGCACTGCCAACTACACAAGCTACAACTTGGTAAAAAAAACAAGCCTTAACTATGTGATTTCCTTGATATACTGCTCTAAGATGTCCAACAACAAACCAGAGTAGAGAGCGTCACGTTTTCTTAATAGCCTATGATGAGAAATTCTTACTAGTTCTACTTAAAATCATAGGACAGGCATCTTTGCCACACTTCACCCTTATTTCTTTAGTATTTTGAGTAGAAAAGCACTTTTCTACTGCACTGGGAACTTTCTGAAAGTTCAGTAATTTTATTAATGTCAGCATAATCACAAGCATTTCATATTTTCCCAGTTGCATGGTTTCACCTGAGGTTTGTTCAAAGTAACTTTCTTTGCATGTTTTACTTCTTTGTTAGAGTATTAAGATCAGCTGAACACATGGAAACAGATTCTGTTTTTGAATTATGGTGCTGGAAATGCAGACCAAAGTTTCCACGTTATGCAATAAATTTAGTATAGATTTATATTGTGGTAACAGTGCAGATAGTGACCTTTGGCTTCCCTCAATACCATTCTTCCCTATTTGTATTCATCTTGTAAGTCAGTTGAAACTGTGGCAGCAGATTATGTAGGAAACTTCATAAACAAGTAGGGCTTAGATTACAAATGTTCACAGTTCAGGAAACTAAATATTATTCCACATGAATGTCTCTAACATGGGCTTTTTACTACCTTTTCAACATGCAGTAAGCAAAAGCTATTTCCCTGTTTCCAGCAACAGTATTTTCCCGACACCTGAGTCTCCTCAAAATATGATATTATATTTGTGATGAACCACCCCTTGTTCAGCCAGCAAATAAATGAAAAGTACAATCTTTCATAAGGATGAAGGAACACATTAAATATAGGGAAAAAATATCAGTAAAAACTACCTCTAAAAAATGAAATATGCTTATATGTAGTTTTATGTAATACCTAATTCTTTCTAAGCAGACCGCACTGACTCCAATTCTTCCTCAACATCAAGTCTACAAAATGTAACTGATACCAGGTTCAGAAAACAAGACACACACACACAAAATCACATCTGAGACAAAAATCAAATTCCATTTTCATTCTTTGGTCATACACAAGGATTATGTGCGAGAAAGTATATCTAAAGGTTTTATTACAAGAAAATAAATATATCAGACTACAGTAGGCAGTGACCAGGGTATTATGAACATACTGCTAATAATTCCAGAAGCACACTTTCTGATATGCATATTGTATGTGAAGCTACAATAAGGAAGAAAATATGAGATACAGAGTACAGAAAATAAACCAAAAACATTAAGACTAAAGTCAGTAAAAACTTAAGCAAACATCTGAACTACAACCAGCACTGTTGCTACAGCGTTCATGTGTTGCAGTAGAGAACTGATTACAATGCATTCCTAGTAAATTCAAACAAAGGCATTTCTCAAAGTTCAAAACTTTAACAGACCAAAGCTGATATGACAGTGTTTTTAAACTGATTTCATTGATATTTATGAAATACACAAAATTATATTATATAGAATGCACGTGAAAATAGCTCTGTAAAATTAAAAACTACACAGACATACTTTTTCACAAGTTAGTGTATCAAATTGTCCTTATTCTAAATGCATATATTCAAGTGAATAGCAGTTAAATGAGAATCTTACATAATTTATGAGTGATTATTAAAGCGATGCATCAGGGCTCCTGAGGATTATGTAATTTTAAAATAATTTTATTTATTGCACAGAGATTTAATAGGGCTTTAAGAGTTGTACCTCTGCCAAAAACATTCATATATTAACCTGCAACTCTCAGTAGCATGATGAGCTCACTAAGGCAGCTTTGTTACAGCTGCATAGAAGGCTAGAAGCAAAACACAAGACTGGACTCATTAAACACACAAACATCACTGCTGTCATTCTGCTACCAACTTCTTCCCCTTACCTCACAGGGAAGATCACCTCCATACACCTTTCTTTCCTCTTCAGTTAACTTGCTCCTGTGGAAGCATTCCAGCCGTTTTGCCTAGAGTTATAGTAGGCCTCTCGGTTTCGGGACTCACTCTCTCTCCTATTTTACTTGATTCATTAGCCTTAATTTCAATTATGTTGTATTATATTGTGTTATCCTGTATTTCAATATAGTATTTAGTAAATAAGTGTGCCTCCTTAGATCGTTGCCGCTGTTTTCTTTTCCCTTTCCCTTTTTCCCTTTCCTTTTTGGGCCAGCAGCCCTGCGGGCCAGCTGCCCCCCTGTCACGGGCGCAGGTAGATTTTTGGTTAACCCGTGACAAACAGGAACACAGCCAGTAGATTCACCATAGATATCTCCATTTTTTAATGCTCGTGGATCACAGTCGGGCCACTTTAGTGGTCTGAATATAAGGCAAAACTGCAGATAGCTTAGCAAAGAGCTTTCAGGATGTTCAGGATCTGAAGCAGCTGACATGGGAGGAGAAGATGAGGGACAGGGACTTTCTCAGTCAGAAGAGAGACCACGAGCCGCCCAGTACCTACTGAGAAGCAACTGAGACAATAAAGTAGGCTCTCTACAGTGGTAGATGACAGGAGAATGAGAAGTTTGGGGTATAAATTGAAACAAAACAGGTTCTGACTAAACATAAGGAAAACATCCTTCCTTGTCCCCCAAACGTCTCTCAGAGAATACAAACTTCACTCTTTTGAGATTAAATTAAATCAAAAGATGTGTCGCTAACGAGCAGCTGTCCACTGCAGCACACCACATGAAGCCCAAAGTAGTCCCCATTTTGGAGAAATCCAAAATGAATTTAAAGTTGATCTAGGTAACTAGTACCATTCTAGCTTATGGAAATACTTGTATTGTGACACACTACTAGTTAATGTAGATATTGCTATCTTAAGAGTTGAGATTTTTCATTTCAGAAGAGGAAAAGGAATTCCAGCATATAAACCCTAATTTACTCAATTTTACTGGCTGACAAATTTGGTCCAAGGATAGAATTGCAGGTTATCTGCATGCAAGACTGAATCTATATATTCCCCAAAACTGCAATTCACAGCTTTAATGATGAAAGCATTTCTAAACTGTGCTCCTTGACTATAGTTATGCAGAAGCCCTCATAACCTTTTCCATGGTTCCTGCACATTTGGAAAGGCAAGTTGAACAAACAAGCATTTTGTTCAGTTCAGATAATCTCGCACTGGATTCTAAATGGCAGACAAAAGCAGTACAGAAATCTGATGTGAAAGTCCACATCAAAGAAGTCAGATGACAGTTCATTCAATTTTTAAACTTTTTCCGTATTCTCAAAGCGGTTTGATAAGCAGGAGTTATTTCAGACCATGAGATCTTACTGAAAAACACAGGTCTACACAAGTGAACATTCAATCAAGATATTAGTTGATCATAGCAAGCACTGTAGTTTTCTGACCAGAAGCCCACATAATATTACTGAAAATGTCTATGACAGGAAAATGCCTGCAACTGTGAAGAAAGCCACCTCCACATACATACGGGAAATTTAATCCCTTTCAACAGAAAAAGAACTGCAGAGGAAGCAATATCTCTGATACATTAACCTAGATATCTCTTGTGCACTTCAGTGTTTTTATTCTCTAAATAGTTGGGCGCTGAGACCTATTATGCTTATGAAACTTAATAAGTGGGAAGAAAGACAAAGGCCTGACTATCAGCATTTTCTGAACATGCAACGTTAGAAGATCTCAGGAGTGAATCTGCAGAGCGTATAGAGTCCATGAGACTCTCCTTATCAAACCATACACTTCACAGAAGCATGTGGACATAGCATACCCCAGATGAAAACCACTTATAAGTCATAGGTCTTTCCTTTTTAAAGATACTAGAAGATTAAGCCCACATCAGAAAACTATGTAGATCGATGTAAACAGTATTTTTATTAGAAAAAAATAACAAGAAAAAAACAATGCGTTTTAAAATGTGTAACACCAGCCTGAATTTATACTGAAAATAAATAAATAAAGAAATAAATGGTGCCAAGTTTTCATTGAGTTTCACCCTGAGTATTGAATTGGATCATTTTCTACCTACTGCTACTTCATGAAGAAAAGAAAAAAAAAAGGCTAGTCAGCTGACTGTCACATCTACTCTAAGGCTCCCCTCCTTTAGATAACTTAAAAAAAGAACTTACCAATAGCCTTTGTGTAATGCCTGGCTCCAAGTAGCAGCTCTGGAGCTCTGTACCAGAATGTCACCACAACTGGATCCAAGTCTGCCAATGGCTTCAAAGGTGAATTGAACAATCTGGCAAAGCCCATATCAGCTGGGAAAGACAGAACAAAAACAATCTTACTCCAAATAGCAAGTCAGAGTTGAACAACACTGCAAGAAAACAATTAGGACTGAAGTTCAAAACTGTTGAAATTCACAAATTCAAGTTTCTAAGTAATCAACAAATTAATACCAGGTCAAATTTATCTTAGGCTACATTTCGTTTACCTCCTTTATAAGACTACAAAGGATGACATGCAAGTGTTTCCACCATGGTACTATTTAACTATAAATGATAGTTGAATTATGTGTATTCAAAAGTCACACCTTATCCAAATGTGTGATTTATCTTCTACCCAACCTTTGTCTGAATCTTTCTGCTTCCAAAGTTATGAAACAGTGTATTTTTCTTGCAGTCACCCATACCAGTACAAATATATGACTAGAAGATGGTTAACTGATCATTTCCAAATGCAACAACAGTAAATAAACAGAAACGAGGCTCCTTCTTTGTGTTTACCACATGATTTGCAGCTTAAGATCACTGTTGTTTCCTACTTTGATAGCCAAAGAGCTTCTGCATAGCAAAGCTGCAGACCTCTGCAAACGCGCCGATGATGATAACATAAAAATACTTAATATACTGTATATGTTATTACACAACAATGCTATACAATCTAATCTTAGCTGTGCAATGAAATCTTTTTCAAAATATTTACCTATTTTGACTCTTCCTCTTTCAGGACCTTCTCCCATTACCAGGATGTTTGCTGGTTTCTGGGAAATGAAAAGCAGAACATTTAGTTGACCAACCTCTGATGATTACTTTTAGGCACAAAGAAAAAGAAAAACAAAAAAATCTACATTTATTCTGTTAAAAAAAAAGCCACTTTCAAAATTAAAGTATCCTTACACACCTACAATTACCAGACATTTGTTTTGCCAGCATTTGATTTTAATGCCTAGTTGCCAATTTCACAATTAAAAAAAAAAAAACACTGTGAAATACTTTTGACATTTCACAATAAGAATTGTAATCTTTTATTGTGTTTGCATACCCATGTTTTACCAGAACAGTCATGTTCATTAGTGGGATTTTCTTCCGTAGGAAAACATTACAATAGGTGATGTTTACAGTATACACCAAAAATCTGGCAAGATCTATCTTTTGCCAGTAGATCTTATAAAAAACTACATCAAATATTAGCATGCAAATGTATAGCCAAGAGTTGCTTCTGTAACATACAGTGAGACTTTTAGAACTGACTGTTTTGTTGTATAAATGCTAAAAACTATGTCTGTAAAAACTTTTATTCACAATGTTGATTTTATGCTATAATAACGTATGTAAAACAGGAATATATACAGAGAGTTACATCCCAAGCTTTTTGCACTGTAGATGAAATCTCTACAGGTAGGAAAAATCCTTATAGGCATTTTATGCAGTCTTACAGTTGTTCCCAACAAGCTGTTTGTGAACATCATATAAAATCTGCACATGACATCACAACAATTGTTTGGCAATTAGGATCCCTCACACATCAATAGGCATTCCTTGGAAGCTTTTGCCCCATTGTTTTAACAGCTGCAAAATAAAACTGAACAAGATTGAAAACATTAAGTGATTTGTATGAAGAAATGCATAAACTTGCAAACAGAACTTTTGGAAGGTTTTCATCCAAACATCAATTATATTTTAAAACACTATTCACAACTCCCAGCGTCTGAAGAGGTCTGCATAAACAGGATTTGCTCAAGAATCAGAGACATCAGAATCTCCCTTCACTTCTTGATTTCTATACATTTGCTATTATCTAACTGAGAAAATACGCTCAAACTACAGTTACAAGTTTGGCTAAAAGTTACAGTTAATTGTTACACTTATCAAGCCCTCGTTTCTTTACATTTTTCCTTTCTTCCCCCTTTCTCATTCCTCCCCCCCCGATAAAACAAAAACACACCAAACACCGCTACTTCAGTTATTTGTCCTCCTTGCTATCTGGCCCAATTAAGTTGTTCCCCCTTCCTACCTCTGCTGAGTGCTAGATATTGCTTCTTTCCTGACTCCAGCCACAGTTTCCTCTTTCCCATCTCTTTCTAACTGTCCCAGATGCCACTGTCTCTCTTTCAGTCCTCTGCACTTAAGAAATGAGCACCATCTCCTGCATTACTTTTTTTTTTTTTTTTTTTTTAAATCTCAGAATATTTCCCTTTTCTTTCATACCTCACCATACTTTCAGAAACCACTGAGAAGGGAAAATACGCTCCCTTCTTAAGGAAGGCAACAGCTAGTTTAATTAAATTGCAAGTTAAAACTCTTCAAATCTACCACTAAAAAGCCCTACTCATTAGGCACTCCTTCCCTTAAGCTGACTAATGCTAATAGATCACCAATTGCTCAACGTTGGTAAATTAATAATGATGCCAATTTTAAAATGTAAGAAAGGGCTTCTGCCAATTGATCTAAGTCAACTGTCATCTGCAAGTCCAGGATAAAGGTTCTACTTGCTCTAAAGGAATATTTAAAGATAACAAAATCTGCACTTCAGTGCAAAGGTACTAGACTACGCAGAGTATCCTGGAGAGCAGAACAATCACCTTCTACTTATTCAGAAACTGGGCAGCAAGAGAAGTGCATAAAGCACTGTGACACTTTATCTTCATCATAAATCATACAGATAAATCGTCCCAATCAGAACAGCAACAGTTCAGTTTCCTCATCAGGATTCTTCCCTCTGCTCAGCAACCTTGATTGTGACTTGAGTACAAATTAGAACTACTTCTATAGAACATCAGATTCAGGATTGGGTTTTAGGCACTACAGAATGCGTTTAGTTGTCAAGTGATCAGAACTGATAAAAAAGTAATTACCACACTGATTTCCCTGCTAGTTCTTTTCTCCACAGAAGTAGCATGTTGTGAGAAAAAAACTGTGTGATATCAGAAATTGTGCTAAGACAGAAGTTAAAAATCTAAGCAGATAAAGCAGGATTCACAAGACAACTCACAAGACTTGTATTTTATCTTTAATATTACAAGATTCTTCAAGCAGCACTTTCTATATATAACTAACTTCTGTTTCATCTGCTGACATAAAACTCGATAATCACAGAATAGCTGAGTTTGGAAAGGCCCTCCAGACACTGCCAAGTCCAACCTTCTCAGCTAAAAGCAAGGTCAGCTACAGCAGGTTGCTCTAGCCCGCAGCCAGTTAGGTTTGGAGCTTCTCCTAGGAAGGAGCCCCCACACTCTCCAGGCAACCTATGTGAGTCTTCAGCTACCCTTACAGTAATGTAGTTTACAATCATTGCCTCCTGTAGTGTCACTGGACAGCTCAATTTTCTTTAGTTCTTCTTAACAAGTATTTCTACACACTGGTAAGATCCCACCCGAGCCTCCAATTCTTGAGGCTGAACACTCAGCTCTTTCAGTCTCAGGAGGATACCCCAGCCCTAAAGACATTCATTGACACTTGCTAAATGTTGATGGGGACCAAATAGCAGATGTGAGCACAGTGATGTGGTGCACTTGCAGCAGTTGCAGTAGTGATTGTCGGTTACCTCTGCTGATACAGACTGACAGCAGCACCATACAGGCTCCTGTCCATTGATGGTGAAAATGCACACCTAATGGTGATGACTGTGTTGAAAAATAGGGTTCTGTAGCTGACAATTTGCTCTATCAAATAGTGTTATTGTACTCTTTGTTTCTGCTCTAGTTTCCACAGAAATAAACAGGACGTAGTGATTCCAGAGTGACCTACATAAGATTTTATGGCCAGCATTCAGATGCTCACAGGGTCCCCACTGGTCTGCAGATCGCTGTCTCAAAAAGCAGTTTGCATTGTGGCAGCTTTCCAAGAGGTGAAAAATTCTGGTTCAAACGTAATCCCTCAAGTCAGGAGAAAGCATCCAAACTTACTTATTTCCCACACAAGCAAATTCACTGCCTGGTTATCAATTACAAATAGATAAGAACTTTCCAGAGTTCCTTCTGCTAATGAGAGCTGTTCTCTGGTTAGTAAAGCATTTTAACTACATGTACACCGAGCTGCACAGAGTACCACTATTGTGATAGTTAACACGCACCTTTCTGAGATGATACAAGATAGCCAGTTCCTGTGCCCATTAATTTTTACTTACTCAAAACAAACAGCTTCAAAGAGCTTAAATCATTTGGTGGGCTTTCTATATGATAACTGCTTAAACAACAAGAATTAAACCCTCACATGTCCCCAGGAAAATAAGCATGGAACACTGCTGTCATGATGTAAGGGAGAGGTCTGCTAGTGGGAATGCAAACAACTTTTTGGAGAAGGAAGAAAGAATTCTCATCTCTGAGACTAGGAGTTTTAAGCAGGAATTTTAAGTGTCAAACCGTTTTACTCTGAGATAGCTACCCAGACTACTTTAGAATTACAGTCTTATGCAACACACTTACTGGACAATTCCAAACAGAGAAGTTACAAAGCTCCACACCCCAGGTATGTTCAGAACCTTTGAAGGTTATAAACTCTGCACAATTTACTGAAAGAAGTTTTAGAGCTGTGTGATGATGGAAAACTTCATTTTAGGTGGAAAAAGGCCCAAGCAGATAAAAGAAAAATCAGGCACTTTGAGTAAATCACATCTCATTACTGCAAGAACAGAACTTTATTCAAAGGAGACTGGGAAGCCCTACTCAAAATCATTAACTGGTTCCTCCATAAAGGGTGAGGTGCTTCAGCAATGGCTCTACTTCTGAATAAGTTACAACCCAGTTTATACAATGCCTATTTTCCCAAAACTCCTCCCTTGCTGTGAGCTCAAAACGCCAGCTGCAAAGCAAAGCGATACTGCTGCCTTTCCACATAATTTGTTGCTATAGGAACAACAGAAACAGTATGAGTTTGAAGTCTCACATTTAAGATCAGCCATAAAATTGAATAGACAAATCCCTGCTGAGCAATACAGTTGAGGTTTGACTGTCTAAAGAGCATTTGCAAAATGAGCAAGGTCAACAGCAACAAGAAACTGGAGCAAATACCTGAAATATCTGGGAAAAAAAAGGGAAGTTGATGACTGCCTTAATAGATTTCTTACAAGTAATAAGCACAGCTAATAGTATTTACTTTTCTGCATCAGTGAGACTGTGGAAATGAAGCAATTAGCAGATCTTGGTGGGAGATGAATGAAAATGTTGGGCTAACAAGTATGTTTTCATAAATAATACAAATACAAATGGGACTCACATGGACATCCATAACATCTCAACCAATGGGCTCCTATTCAAATATTTAGATAGGAGATTAGAGAAAAGGCTGAAGGAAAAAACCATCTACAGCCTTCAAAGAGCAAAACAGGGCAAAACAGGAACAAGAGCTTAACAATAGATGGCAATACTTCAGTTTTAATGGTTATTGTTATCTCCTTAAATATAGTGGTGACACTGTTCTTAAGAGACTTGGTGCAGAATTACATTCCTATGAGAAAACCTCCGCAGGGACACAGCACTTTCCATACACCATTCTTTATTGTTTATGTCCAAAAACAAATGTGTTTCCCTTTTGGAATGCATCACTGGACAAAGAATAATCTGGAATTAGGAGGCTTCTATTGTGAGCGATACTGCAAGTCTTATTAATAAAAGCTCCCCCAAAATCGAAGAGATTGGCTTGTGATTAGGTCTTTCCCAGTCTTAATGTAAAAAATCTGCAAATAACAGTGTTGATACATAGACACACTTTCAACTCATGGGCCTAAATAAATAAATAAATAAATAAAGAAGCAGAGTTGGTTTCAGCTTACTTTTTAGCACACTACTCCACAAATGAAAAGTTCCTAAATGGGATAACACTGTATGGGCACTGCTCACAAGACCAGGGAGCCATAAATGAGGAGGGAGCTGCTGATCTGCACATCACGTTTGCACAAACATGCAAATAAAAGTTTTACTCTTATCTGCAAGAAAACTCCTATCTGCGTTTCTGCTCTTAAGCCATTGCTATTCAAACCCAGATACACTCTTCTGACAAATCCTGCATACTGCTACTACTGCTTTTGATAACAAAAGATGTAATTAATGTAGGATCTGGGGGGAGGAAGCAAGGAAAAAGGAAGAAGAAGAATTTCTTTAAAGATTTCAGTGCATACTGCAAACCTCCACATTATTACCAGTTCTATTTCAATTGCTTCCACAAACTAAAATACATAAAGAAAACGTTTTATCATCACTTCCTTTTTTAGGACACCATTTGGTCAACATTCTTCTGATCCTGAAGCAATAGACAAACACATAGCACAAAGAGCAAAATATGTTCTTCACATCTGCTTCCCATTATGACCCATACATAGTGTGAACTCTTACTAGACTTACTGCTCTGATTACACAGCACCACTTTCAACTCATTTTTTCAGCTAAGTCAATTTCTGGTGATGCTAAAGCTTGTATTATCTGCCCACCCACAGTCTTCTTTTACTATTTCCCTGTGCACTGAAACATTAACAAATCCCAATAAGATATTTATCATTTTATTAAAATCATAAAGGATTCTATTATCAAACTGAGCAAGGCCAAATATAAAGTTGATCATCTAAAATATAAAATTGATCACCTAGAATGTAGTAAGACTACAAAAGTTGCTAAATATTTTAAAATAATAATCATTCAAATGAAATCAAAACTTGTTTACATCTGAAGAGGTAGAAAACCATGCAGAATAAGTATTTAAAAGCACAGGAAACCAAAGAAAACCACAAAAAGCTTTTAAAATTAAACTAAAATAACTTCAATAATATATAAAAGTCATTATGCATTAAAAGTGAAAATACAAACAAATGTGGACATGTAAAACTTCACAGCTGTTTTGCCGGATTGTTATCTTTGAATTGTTTCAAACTCATACTTGATAATCATCAGAAGAACACCAGGGACAACAAAAATATTTTCCAATGTACTCGCAGTATGGACGAAACACATTTAACGCACATACATTATATATATGTATTTATTAATATGGTAATAATAAATGTGTTAGCACAGTTCTTTTTATCTACAGTCACGCTCCTTATAAGGATTATTTTTAAGTGAAATGTATGCAAAAATGAAAAGAGTGGAGGCATATGCCACTATCCAACAACAGTAAGAAAAAATTTTAAGAGATGGAAATTATATTCCATCATTAACAATGGCATCAGAGAAGAATGTCAGGGACTTACATATTTCATAGCTGATGAAAGGACACAACCAAAATAATCATTAATTTCAGATACCAGAAATTCTAGTAGCAACAAGAAGCACAGAATTTATCTTGAGCTCTGGGACTTGCACAGAAATGAAATACTGCTAGGAACAAACTGGGCAGTAGATATCCAAAATATTTCCTTGGAATGTCTTAGATAAGAATTTTGGTTAAGCACATCCCTTGCCTGTACCCATTTTGTGTTGAAGGGGGAAAATTGCTGCTCTATATATCAAAGCTAGCTATCAAAGAAGTACTTTTGTGTTTATATATTCTTACAAAAATTCCCTCTGCCAAGAAAAGCAGAAATGCTAAATCTATGTCCAGATCTGCACATACTAAAAAGACTAAATAATTATCTAGCCCATAAGCAACAGCAAAGAGGCAGCTGCACAGGCTTCAATACCAAATGACTCAAACCATCGTAGAACTTTGGATACTTCCCTGGAGCATCATTCAAAAAATCATACAATACTTTGAGCTGCAGGGAACCTCTGGGGGTCATCTGGTTTCAGCACTGCCCAAAGAAGGGCCAGCTTCAACGTTAGAGCTGGCTTTGAAGTTGAGTTTGGTTATAGAGAATCACAACCAAGAGAGCTGCAGTTTCTCATAGATGGAGATTCTTCAGACTTTCTGAGAAACCTGTGCCAATGTATGATGACCCTCATGAGAAAAAAAAACAAAACAACCCTACAACATTTCTTACCACTCAACCAAAATGTCTTATTGCAAATTGAGTCTGCCCCCTCCTCCTCCCTCTATGTACCTCTTCCGATGGCTTCATCTTCTCTATGACCTCCTGACACACAGCAAAGTCCACACTGACAGCACTACATGCTGATAAGCACAGTGGCCGTGAAGGTGGACACAGTTTTCTGCAGTACTGTTACACTCCCAGGGTAACCACCTTGGCTGCACAATTGTGCAGCTACTTGCATAGTGCTGGAAACATGTGCATGAGATGACAGAGTCAGTCTGGAAGCCCTGGTTGAGGAACACGCTTGCCACAAATGTATTCTACCATGGGAAAGAGTTCTCATTCTTTCTAACCAAATCGTAACATAAATATACATAATCCAGTCCTTTATATTCAAGGTACTGTACCTTCAATTACTCCTTAAAATACCCATCCCTATAATGAAATCAGCATTCAGGTAAAGTAATCATTTCTCAGTTTTACTTCATTCTTCCTAGCCTGGGCATTCTTGGGAGAGCTATTTTAGCATATACTTTAACTGACAATAATTCTTTAAACTCACTCCTGTCAGGACTCTCTAGAAATGGTCAAAACATTTCTGCTCCTTTATATGAAATCACTGCTTCAAAATTTATTTAAAATAATGGTTTCTAAGGCAATGGCTAGAAAGAATACTTAGTTTAGAAACTCAATGCATTTGATTGCTGTTGACACAAGAAAAGATTATTTACTGAACTCTGTTCTGTGGTTAGTCAACAGGTAACGTCATTGCAGTTACATCACTGGGAAATGTATTGCAAACACTAGGGATTTATGAATTAAGAGTAGTCAAAAGAGAATAATATAATTTTGGGCTAGGTAGAAGCTCAGAAATGAAACAATCGTTCCTTTACACACCATTTGTCTCAGGTTTCTTATGGCTAATGGTGCGTGAAATTACTACAAGACAAAACTGAAAACTCCAGACAACTCTGGACACTGGGCATCGCTTCTATTGTAATAATCTGTACAATGTACTACTAATGATTTTACCTCATTTCACAATGTTGTTCAAGTGAAAAAGAAAAGAATGAACAAAAATGATAATCAAGAGAATGATAAAACATTTGACAGAAATTAAACTTTATGTTGCTATGCAACATTATCCATAGCATTCTTCAGCTTATTCTAGAGTAGCACGTTTAAACTCACTAAGTTACTTGTAATCATCAGGACAAAGAGGGAAGATCAGTGGAAACAAAGTAAAATACCATCATAAATGACCAATGAAAAATAAAAGGTCATAAAGCAAATGTTCAAATAATATACTGAATTCACATTGCTGCTGGGATTTTCAACACACTACAATACACACCACAGCAAAATTCCCACGTAGCTACTCAGGAATCACTTGGGGCTTTGCTCTAGGATCCTGCCTGGGCTCTATGGGAGCAGCAAGTTCAGCATGGGACAAGACTGATTACGCAGTCTCTGCTACCCTATTCTTGCAGATGTGCAGGCCCATCATACTTATGAACAGAAGAGAGACTCACCTCAAAAGTCATTTAGCAAAATGTTCTGCTTCCTCTCTTGCAGAGAGAAATGGATAGAACAAATTCCACTCCGATGAAGTACACAAACTGATATACTAAATATAGTATCAAATGAATAGATATAAATGTAACCCATTTTCATTACAAACCTCATTCTGCTTGGATAGCTTACATTGCTTGAATTAAGTTGAAATATTAAAAGTTCTTTAATGGAAATTTCAGAGGGACAAAAGAAGTAGCAGTGAGGTTACTCAGAGAGTTTCCTTCCAGATGGAGTGGGGGGGACACAAAAGCATCCTTTTTTGTCTGCAAATGGACACAGGAATATAGCTGAAATAGCTTAAGGGACAGAACTACACAACTACAGAACTACTTCATTTTTATTTTAGCATAGAAAATTTCACCAAAATTTTAAAAAGTAGAATAAAAAAAAATAATATTTTAGCAATTACAACAGCATTTCATACTGTTTAATTAACTCTGACAACTTTTACATATTTTGCCAGTTTATTATGTATTACAATTCTGCTGGGTTACTCTGAATTATTTAACCCCTTCTCAGATATGCTGTCTCTCTTTGCTCACAATCTCAAGGAAAAAAGATGAGGACCCATCTTCCCGCCCTTCTTTTATGCTGAGTCTGAACTGCAGAAGAATCTAATCCTTACTTAGGTGATCAGTTTACGTGTTTATTACTACAGAATCAACTTTGCCATTAGAAAATAACTAAATCAGTGACCTACAACTAACCTCAATCTTTCCATAATCCTTCTCTAAGTACCTTTTTGACGGAATCACTTGGCTTCCAGTATCTGCAGGAATAAGATACAACCTTATTGTTAAGAAGATGAGCACCAAAGGCTATGTTCTTTAGTAACAGCAACACTTCAAACCCAGTCTTGCATCATCATAGCTGGAGAACATGGCTTCTCCTAGTTTCCCTTGGAGGCTATCCTGAGGTGTCTTCAACTGAACAAGCAGCTACAAACTTAAAAGTAACCAGGAAATGTGGAATGCTCGGGGCCATGCTCCAATTCAGAAGAGTAACTGTTTCATGACATCAGAGTTTATAGGAAGCTGGACTGCCTTCATCTTCTTAGGAGATGACCGCAGAGACACAAGCTGCATACTTGCAACCATTAAAACCAAGTTTCAGGGGAACCAGCACACTCTGCAAACACCCTGCACTCATGCTCAAGGTGCTTGAGGCTGGGGCTGCACTGGACTATTTGCATCAAAAGGTAGTGATGAGGTTTGAAGAGGCGGTAAACCTAAGAGGAGACAGAACACAGCATTCTTTGATTCACCGACATTCCAGTATCCAGCACCAGACTTCAATATTACAAGCCTAGTCAAAAATCAACGTGAGACAATAATCCTCTTGAAGCTACATGAAAACAGACTAAAAAATTAGAGAGAAATGACGGAAGATATGTTTAGAGATGGAGTTTTACATTACAGTCTTTCTACCTGTGTTCTGTAGCCTGAGATAATTGATTACCTTTCAGTTGTAAATATATTCCCATACAAATGAGATCCAGATACATGAAGCAATGTATCTGCTTGTGTTTACGTTAGGACTTTTTAATGTTTCTCAACAGTAAGTATTTTTAATGCATATGAAACTCAGAGGGATGCTGCACTATCTGCTCACTTGCATGGTAAATGCTACAGATAGGAGTCTGAAGTTGAAGTGGGATTTAAGCTGTTAAGGTATTAATTCCATGGTGCAGGGCCCTCCCCTCACAGTTAGATTAGCCCAGTTTGACTATAAAGGCCTATGCTGGCACAATCAGACTGAAGAGTTATGTGCTCATCATTTAAACCAACAGATTCAGAACTGTCAACATTTCAAAAATAATTTGAAATCTTCTCAATAAGACAATTCTTCAAGTCAAAAGTCACTTGTGTGAACAGATTTTCTACCAATTCAACACAATTTTCTAACAAACTAGGTAGCAACAAGCACAAGCTATTTCACTGCAGCATGCAGTTTTGTTTACAATTGTAAACAACTGAAAATTACAGGTCTAGAAAACTGCTGTTTCAAACATGAGCGAATGCTATCTTCACAACAATCAAATTCAAGTAATATTCTGTTTATTTATGCAGCCATTCTGGTACACATAAAGGGCTCCAAGGGTGAAGCATGATTAATCTCTTGCTTTGAAAAACCCCAAATCCAAGATATGCAAGCCAGTAAAATAACAGGAGGGAACACAGTGTGCTGTGCAGACGAAATAGTGACTGTATAGATAGGACTTGGGGAGTTTGGTGTAAAGGCAGGGCACAGGCTTGGGAAACATCACCTTTCAAGCCAATAATTATCAAAAAAAACCCACAAAATATCCCAAGTTGGAAGAGATCCACAAGAACCATCAACTCCAACACCTGGTTCACACAGGACCACCCAAAATTCAAAGTCTATTATTTGAAAGCATTGTCCCAGCACTCCTTGAAGTCTGGCACCTTGGGGCTGTGCCCACTGCCCTGTGCAGCCCGTTCCATGCCCACAGTCCTCAGGTGCAGACCCTTTCCCTAACCGCCCACTGCCCCTCCCCTGGCACAGCTCCATGCTGTTCCCTTGGGCCCTGTCAATGTCACACAAAGCAGAGCTCAGTGCTGCCCCTTCACTCCCTGTGAGGAGCTGCAGCTACCATGAGGGCTGATAAAGACTGACCTCCAAGCCCTTGACCATATCTTTAGCCCTCCTTTGAATGCTCTTGAATACTTTTAAGGCCCTCTTATATTGGTGATGCTCAAACCTGCACCCCGTGCTTGAGGTGAGGCTGCACCAGTGCAGAACACAGTGGGACAATCCCTTCCCTTGGCTAGCCAGTCACATAAACTAATGGAGATACCAGGAGAAACAAAACTTGGCTTGGAAAACAGAGATTAATAACTTGATCTTAGTTCAGGAAAGTACACGTTATTTGAAGTTATGATTTGGTAAGTCTGTTTAAAAAATAAATAAATAAGTAACAAAGACCACAAATTATCCTTAAAGTCAAGCATTTACCACAGTAACTTACCTGTCATACGTAAACTCCAAGAGCTACGTTTTCTTGATTTGGAAAGGATAAATATTTGTATTTCTGTTACCATAGTATTTATTGCATCCTGATAAATATTGATTTTCAATTGCTTTTTCAAAAACATAAAACAGTTTCTACTTTGTAGAACGGCATCTCTAATCTGTGTTGTGGTTTCAACAGTCGTAGCCTAAGGCAAAATGGAAGCAAAGTCCATAATGCCAGTACATACACTGTACTTGGGCACGAGAACTACTTCTCACCATCCATAATTCCTTCTGTTATCGTTCCTAGATTTTTACTCAGAAAAACACCATCCTGGCTTTCCTGCAATATAAAGCGTTTGGTCCTCTTGTACTTGAATGTATAAATGCAAACTATAAAGCGTTCATAAGACATGTTATTCCTACTAGAAAATGTAAGCTTTCCTCGCACATTTGCTTGAACAACCAAACGCAGTAGTGTTCATACATTTCAATAGCATAAATGAGATGCAGCCCCTTTAGAAACAGTTTACATATACATCCATTAAGTAGTCACAACTACATTCTTAGTTTTTCCTACTGGCATTTTTGTGTGTAGAATAACACATATGGAAATGCCTTAGAAACTCATACAGCCAGACAAATTATTTGGGATAAGTGAAGTGTGAGCTGTCAGCATTTCAACTAACATATAGGGAATCACCGTGGGCACACTCTTATCATATGGTAGCTTGTTTCTTTTCATGAGGAAATAAAGGTACATCTTACTGCAGGATGTCACTAGTAAAAGCACGCCCACATGCAGGTAGTTAACAGGTTTCTAGTTTGTATTCTCACTTGTACTGAAAATAAAATTGTCCTCCATCCATCAAGACAACGTGCTTGTGTCTGACCTACAAGCTTCAAAGGAAGAGGCTCTCCAGCTTAGATACACCATGTGCCTGATGATCAAGGTGCAGCAAAGAGGTGGAAAAATTTCTTCAGAGTAATAATGAGTTTATCTGTTAGCTCCAATCTCTTACCATGTTGACAATGTCAACATAAGATGGACACAATCACACTTTATCACATTCATGAATATTCCATTAAGGCTTCCATAATATTTTTGGCACCTCTCAGCCCCCAAAGTTACAATACCCAGGTAAGATGAAGAATGTACTAAGAATATCTGATGAAGTGATTTGAAATGTTTACAGAAACTAACATAGTTCATTAAAAGCTACACATCAGCTAGTAAAACATTCATCTCTCTCCCCTAAAATTGCATCTTGATTTGTGAAAGAAGAAAAAAATGTTAGAATAAGCAACATCAATCAAGCAGAAATAACATATGGAAGAAGCAAAGCATTTCTTAATGTCTGTTCTGCAGAAACACACAAGAGATTTAGGGAGAAAAGAGATATGAAATATTTATTTCGCAATATTTAGCATGTCAGATGACAGAAGAATGCTTCTCCAATATATTTATAGTAACTTTTTCATTTTATTATCAAATAAAAACTCAAAAGTCAATTAAGTTAATAGATGCTTTCATGAACAAATATATTAGGTATTAATATTACTCATCCTCAGTGCAAATCAAAAAACAGTTCTTGGCACAAAATAAACAAGTGGTTCTTAAATATTTTAGGTACCCAAATTAAGACAAGGTGTGGGAGTCTTCTGTAAATTAACCTCTTTTCAAATGACATGTGAACTCAAAACAAGAGAACAGTAATGTTGGAAAATTTTAACCTAACATATTATCAGTTTTATTAACTTCATCACATCTCTGTAGTTATTTGCATGACTTCTGTAGTAGTTCTATAGTAAACATCAAAATTCCTCTTATATCTTGGACAGAAATGACTACTGAAGTGTATCTAATCCTTTGTAGAGGAGCTATTACTGACTTGGAGTGTCTATAGAAAGTTTCCAGTAAAAACTACTAAAAGGTTTTGAAATCACCTGCTAGTCCAGGCCATTTCTGCACTGAAGTCTATTGCCAATGATACTCAGACGTCTACAAACTCACTGCGCTAAATGACAGCACATTTATTAATGGTGACCTGGGATCGGCTTGATACCTCCAAAAAAATCTGTTGTCCATTTTCACATACACTTGCAATAATATAAATACTAAAATATTCCAGGAAAGTTAGCTTTTGTGGAGGTTTCTGTTTGACATTCACTTCATAAGGGATTTTTCTGTTAATCCCAATATATTTTACAATAATTAAACTATTACAGATCAGAACTACAGAACGTAGTATTTTATATATATGACCTCGGTTACACTAGTCATTCTTAAAGGCACTAACTGAAGTTAAAACCTGGAAAGCATAGAGAAAGATTTAGCACATACAACTACGTGAAAAAGCACAGGAAGGCTGTTTTGGGTGCAAGAGTTTTAAGAAAGCTGTTCTCAAAGGCTTTTATGAAGCAGAACCATCACCACTGTTGGGTCCACTACCAATGCAAGGCCTAGAGACCCTTGATTTTTAATGAATTGATAAGGTTCTCAACTAAGTATGGTAACTTAACTAGATTCTACAATAAAAGAGGATGACTGCATCTAGGAGTGAGCTTCTCTCTCCACGTTGGTCAAAGTAAGTATGCAGAATTCTACCTATGAAAGCCACTGTAATCTCCAAGTTGTGAAGGCCAAAGGGAGGAGCAATAATTAGTGTCGTGAAGATGAAGAAAGAGGAGTATTTCAGGAAAGCCAAAGCAGAGTCAAGGTTGTATGAGTAATGTTGAAGAGGTGGCAAAAGGCAGATCAACAGATAGAGGAACGTGGGCAGATGAGCAGGAAGTTGGATGCAAATGAAAGATTTGTGTCAAGAAAGAAAACAGAAAAGAAGAGTTGTGAAGAGGGCTGCGTATGCCAAAACCAAAATGTTAAATAGTTCAGAGGTAATTATAATATTTTTCCATTCAACAATTATGCCCTTTTTACAAATGAAAAACAACTTGCATAGGCATGCAGTGGCTATGAAATACCGCCAATTCCTGAGAAATGTTCTGTGATTCATGCAAAAAACATGAACACGTTAAAGTATGGCAGATCAAGCTGTCCTAATTATTATTGTTGTTTTAGTTAAAGAGATCCAAACATACAGTATATTTTCAAAGACAGACATGATTGTCCTAACTGACACAAAGTTGTCCCAACTTACCAGGAAAAAAAAATGTGTGGTGTTAGTGATTAAGGTCTATGCTTCCCTTTGCTGTTGATGTTGCCAGAATAAGTCTTTAGTCATTTTCACAAAACACTGTGTGTTTTAAAATGCAAATAAGATTCCTTAGGATTTTTTTATTTTTTTTTTAAATCATGATTATTGTTTTTCAAACTGCATAAATAGACACAGCTCCTATTCCTCAAAGCCAGACCACTATTCTCAAAAGCCTACTACACGACGAGTTATCTCTGAAAAAGATAGCTTTCAGAAAATATTGTCAGAGCAGAGCAGTGCTTACAGCAAGTCAAGGTCCCTTCAACACAAGAGCTCAGAGGGACACAAGAAGCTGGGAAGGACAGAACCAGGAGAAATTACACAAACTGACTTAAGTCTTCCATTTGTTTCCAATTCACTCTCCCATTCTACTGAGGGGGTAGTAAGGGAACAATTGCGTGATGCTGAGCTGCCTGCCAGGTTAAACCACAAAATACTCTCTCCTACATTTTATATGTGCTATGCCTATAAGCTAAAAATCTTCACTCTATTTGTAACAACCATTCTGAAATCAGTGAATTTACAAACTTAGAACAGAGTTAAAGACTAGGATAGCTTACTTGGGTCAATAATAGACTTAATATCAATTTAATGACTGGCTGTACTATTAAAAATCCCAAAGTTATTTAATGATTTGATGACTTGAAATCTGATACTAATACAACAGAAAAGGATACTTGACCCCTATTCCCAAGCACCATTTTTTTTTAACACTGAAGTTGTTCTCACATATTAACACTAGTAGACATGAACTATAGGAAGACTGAGCCCAGAAGGTTGAATCCTTTTGCTATCTCAATATACTATAAAAACAAACAAACAAAGTCACTGAATGACATTTTAGTTACCAACTGTTATTTTAATGAAATAACCCTCAAAAACAGCATAAAACAGACATCTGAAAATTAACACAGCATCTGTCCAATTGTAACAATGGCAAACACTGGTCAATTTTATCTTAGTTCTATGGAACAGCAGGATATCAAAAGTCTATGCATTTTTTCCAGATAAAAACATGCAGGTAAGCATACTATTCAGTAACAAATGAGTGTAAGCCTACACCCTAGGCTGCCTTGCTATAACTTGTCTACAGAGCCATACCCTCAGCTTTATTTCAATAGAAAAACTAAATTCAAATTACTCAAATACTGCAGTAGGGTTCCAAGTTCCATGCACCAAGAAAAACAGCTGCAGCAACTGAAAACGATACTGCCTCTAGCAGACTGCACCATCTCTTTGCTGGAGATAATCACCCAGACAGCAGAAGATGAATGTGGAGACACTCCTGCACCTGAGCCCCACCTTCACCCACAGTGAGGGCTGTGGCCTGAACTGTATTGGGGATATCAACAACAGAGCAAGAATGCTCCAGTACCTTCCACTGCTGCAGCCAAATGGAGCCCCACTTTGGACCTCAGGTTGCTCAGATTACCTCCAAAAAGCAGTAAAGTGATTAAGGCAATTCATTTCAAACACTGGTTAAGACTTTTCAAGAGTGGTCTTATGCACACAACTCAGAGATGAGCGAGATGAGGATCATTCAACACTCATGTATTTCTGCAATGCAGAATAAAGACAACTTTCAGCTCCCCTGATTCACTGCTACCACAAATCTCCTGCATCCAGTTGTAGCTGTTCATGCCCAGGAAGAATGACTATGCCTCAGGTTCCCAGGAGATACAAGGACAGACACAGCTTCCAAGGACATCCCACAGGCTGCCAGCCACAACAATACATCTGATCACAGTAAAATCAGTAAGAAGCTGCGACAAAACTATGATACTACTCAGATAACCAGAATTTGGAGCCCACACAATCTAAACACTACATTTTAAAGGCCAGACTGGATGGGTGCCCTGAGGAGCCTTATCTGGTGGGAGACAGCCAGGTCCACAGCTGGGTACTGGAACTGAGTGAGCTTTAAGGTCCCTTCCAACTGAAGCCATTTCTTAATTTTAGGATTATAAATGAGTTTCTTAGTTTTAACCATCAAAAATTCAAATTTAGAACTGGTTGCCTACCAAGTATATATAAGTTATATTTTGAACTCAGAGAAGCAAAAAAATAAACAATTTAGAGAAGTCATTTACAGCTGGCAAACAGCTAATTACACCCACAGGTCAGTGGCCATAAAAATCATTTTCAGAGCAACAGAACTTGCTATCAGCTCAGTAAAATACAGCCTACTGGATTTTGCACACATTTTAAGAATCAAGATCCACAACTGCTACATCAAAAACAGTTAAGTAGAGGAAAATTGTAAAGGCAAATCAAAGTACAAACATGCTTCATAAAAACTTCTAAAACAGAAAATATTTATGAAAAACCCACTCCAGAACAATTACAGCTTAAGACAATATGGTTTGGGCATCTGAACACCAAGGGGAATTTAGGAATGCAAGATATCGTCTACAGAACTATTTTCATAGACAAGAGTGATACAGAATGTTACCACACTGCCTTTGTAAAATTATTATTTTGGCTCAATATTTAAGTAAACATAAACTCTAAACACCACCATTCTTACTACTCTTTGGAGGTTTTGGGTTTTTTTGGGGCTTTTTTGTTTTGGTGTTGTTTTTTGTTTGTTTGTATTTTAAGTAAAATTCTTAAATAACCAAATAGAAGTAGTTGAATAGAAATAAATGAATGAAAATACTCTCTTCCAGTATCTGAAAGGTGCTTACAGTGAGAGCGGGGCAAGTCTTTTCTCCCTGGTGACAAATGACAGGATGAGAGGAAAATGGCCTCAAGTTGCGCCAAGGTAAGTTTAGGTTGGATGTTAGGAAACAATTCTTTACAGAAAGGGTAGTTAAACACTGGAATAGGCTCCCCAGGAAGGTGGTTGAGTCACCTTCACTGGATGTATTTAAGAGCTGTTTGGATGAAGTGCTCAGAGATATGACTTAGCAGAGGGTTGTTAGAGTTAGGGTACTATGGTTAGGCTGCGGTTGGACTTGATGATCTTTGAGGTCTTTTCCAACCTGAGTAATTCTATGATTCTATGATTTAAAACAACCAAAATTTGCATTGTAGCAAATGAAGGCTACAGAACTGCCAGGTAAGTGTTTTTCCAAGACTCTAAAAGGCAATGAGTTGTGGTCTGGTATCACTGAAGTACTGAGCAAAGGGCAACTGGGGGGACATCTGTCTGTCTGAACTCCTGTTACAAGTCCAGATGGGCTTTAATTTCCAGAGGGCAAAACAACAGAAGAACAAAGAATCGATGAAGTCTCCTGGTACTACACAGGCTTCATACAGTGAAAGATGTATGTGTTCAAGACTGGTTACTTGCTCCATGATGTGCCTTCATTGGTTGGACCCTTGCTACTTCACCGTTGACAGGCAAAAGAATTTCATAAACACTTGTACCAGTGGTCCAGATTTTCTGAAAGTTTGTTCCTGTTTTTATTAAAATTACCTCAAAATCTAATTTGCAAATGTTTGAACATGAAATTTATTTATATATATATATAAAAGAATGCCAACACCCTCCCTCAAGAATTTAATTACCTGATGCCTTGTTTTCAGGAAGACCACTCAAATTAAGTGGAGACCCTTCATTACTTGTACAAAAGGTTTCCCTCACCCTCCAGCTGATACAGCTGTGTTGTTTGCTACTGCAGCTACAGCAAGGTCAGCGGTTTCTGAAGCAGGATGAAAAAGGAAGGAGACAAAGAGGCCTCGAGGCAAGTTGTTGGTGGAATACCAGCTGATCCTCATCTACTGCGCAGATGACATGGATCACAGGGAATGAAACTGAGGCAGAGACTACCATCCTTTGTTAGTCACAGCAGTTTACTGCATCACTGATCAGAGATACTTAATTTAAATGAAAGACCATTTGTAACATTATTACAACATCTTAGTAGAGCAGTAATGACTTCACTATGCTTGCAAATGAACAGAAATACAAAAGGCAAGCAACAGGATGAACAACTGCAAGGAAAAAAAAGGGAAACACTGCATTTTTATCTGAATATTTCATGTTCTTGAATATTGTATATTGTTACATATGGGTTAGTAGTCTTCAATGATTTTAACATGCTGCTTATAAGCTTCATTAATTTCTTTGATCGTAAGTAACATCATGTCAACAATGCTATGGCAACTTTCATTTTGCCCTATTCAGAAAGAATAATGAATCCAATCAGGGGAAAGAAAAAAAGTGAGATACACACTTGTAACCACTGATACTATCCCAGAAGGGAGAAACAAACTTCTAAAAGCTGCAGCTGAACTTTGTATTTTTCATTTAGAACACAAAATTCTGTTTGCTCATTCCAAGGGTTGGCTGCACCAATAAGATTAAGTACATCATGGACTTACTAGAAAGCTTCCCAGAGCTAAAGAAATCTGAATGGAGGCTATTGGAAAAGATGGCATTTCTTTCTGTTTTTCCTTTATCAACAGAATAAATACACGCATTCTGGAACGACTTCAGTATTTTTGTTCCCTTCTCGCCCTTTTCCCACCTCAGGAAAAGAGATATGAAGCTCACAGGAACCATATGTCATCTGTTGACTCTAGCAGTAAGACACAGCCAAAAAAACATTAAATCAGTACCTTTGTTTCTTCTGACTCATCTGAATTTATATCCAACCAGGGTTTTATGGGCATAAGCTTGTTTCAGAACCTGAGGCAAAACATTTTTCTTTAACTGTAATTATTTTTATTACTAAAAATTAATCTACAAACATTTTCTTAATACTCTTGCCAGCAGCCAAAGGTATGCATTAGTCAATCTCAGAAAAATTGTTTTTTCCACGTACTTGATAAATTAGATATTCTGTTTGTCTTCAAAAGCCTTTTTAAAACATTTAGGTTACTTTTACAACCAAAGGATAAAAATCAAAGTTCTGAGGAATGAAAACTGCAACATTTCGAACAGCGATCTCTCAAGGAACAGTGCAGTACAGTATAGCAGGAATGGACCTTCAAAGAACATCCAGTCCAACCTGGCAACCCCAGGGCTGACCAGAAGTTCCAGTATGCCTCTAAGGGCACTGTCCAAATGCCTCTTGAGCACAGACAGGCACAGGGAATCAATCATCCCTGTAGGCAACCCGTTCCAGTGTCTGATCACACTCACAGCCAAAAAATGTTTCCCAGTGTCCAGTTTGAGCCTCCCCTGGCACAATTTTGTGCCATTCCCATCCTGCCATCAGTACCAGGGTGCAGAACCCAGTTGATATTTTAAGGAACACAGAATGGCCTGGGTTGAAAAGGACCTCAAAGTTCATCTAGTTTCAACCCCCCTGCCACAGGCAGGGTGGTCAACCACCAGACCAGGCTGCCCAGAGAAAAGGAGGAAAGTGTATGCTAATAAAACTTAATTTGCTTTTCAGCATGTAAAGTTTCTGTTTGTTTGTCTATGCACACTGACACACACAGACTACAGTTGTTCCTCAGCAATAAATAAAATGATATACTCTCTCCAAACAAATCTAAAAGAATTGTGTTAACCCTACACATAACAAATGCAGATTGCTTTCTAAAACCAGCCCTTTCAAATGTGTAGATCTAGCTTTTACCTTCTTTATTCTCAAAAATAAAGAAGATGTGTATAACCACTAATAGGTTTTTGGACACATGACAGACCCCTTCATGATAAATGGATCATGTACATGCAGGACTGAGAGGCCCTAACCCTTTTTGCAGAATATCAGCCGATAGCACATGTGGACACACGTCCATATGTCCTTCTCCAACACACCTTTACACACGCCCTAGACATAAAATGGTAAGGATTACCACTACAACTAGTGGTTTTAAAAGTTTAAGGATAGCGGCAGACAGAACGACCAGCTTCTTATTTATAGGAGCTGAGCGTGTGCCCAAGCAGGCGTGCAGAGGCAACAAGCCTTTCAAGCTGCTTCACAGTCCCTGGCAGAGGACAGGACCCAGCCGCTCCACATTCCTGCACAGCAGCTGGCTGGCAGGAGAGGGTGCAGGAATCTGCAGCTAAATTTACTCTGGATATCAGCATGTTAAAGGCCTTTTTTAGAAGAGCTGGTGAAAGAGGAGTTCCCTGCACTTGTCATCTTGCATTTTGTCTTTCAAAGCACAGTTTGCCTACTTGGTGAAGTGTGAGCTGCACATTCAAAACCCACTTCCTGCATTTTAGTTTTCTTTTTCAGATTACCTACCGGCCTGGAAAAACTTTGTGGGAGAGCACGGGTGGATAAGAAGAGAGAGTTTAACTACTATACGCTACATACTACTATACTGTAAATTCATAACAATAAGCACTGAGAGATTTTTCACGTTTCAAAGGCTTTAACGTGAAAGCAGAGGTAAAACATCAGTACCCATTTAAAATTCTTAACAAGTTCTTTTGATGTCTTCATACAAAATGCAATTTATTTTAATCCTCAGTCTTTGTTAGTACTTCCATCTCATTAGGATAAGAGTATCAGACAAAAAAAAGCTAATTGAATAAACCACAGATACACTGTTTTCACATAAAGGTTTCACTGCATATAAAGCAGTAAGCTACAGTTTAAAACCATGAAGAGCTACCAGATTGGGAAACAGAGGCAAAGATGGGTTAAATGAGGTGTGTAATGTGAGAGCAAAGATCAAAGTCCATGCATGGGTCCATGATAAGTGCCTGAGGATTTACATAATAGCTACAGGATAGGCTGAAATGATGACAGCATTAAAAGCCAGCTGGTCAACTGAAAATCCAAGAACTCTTGGAGCTTTAGTGAATTTAGTAGAACTGAAATGATGAAAATTTACTAAAGTGTTGGTATTCACATAGATATCATGAAGAATCATTTAAAACAGGTGTTCTAAATTTTTTGCAAATGTAGTAATAAAATCTAATAATAGATTTTTTTAAAAATTAAAGTTATCAGCAGAGTGAGAAGATAAAACACTGATCAGCTGAGGGACTTCTGAAAAGGATGGACCTCCAAGGGAGCTAAAGCTGCAGATTCACACAGAAAACCACTTCACTTCAAGCTTCCCCTTTCAAAAAGCCCAGGCAGGCTCCAGGTGGCTACAGCTCCAGACAGCCCTATGAGAGAATCACCATGTGCAGCTTCTCAAGAGGTGCTGGACTGCAAGACAGAGGAAAGAAGCTTGCCCTGTGTGCTGGCCTCAGCTAGGACTGCCAACTTTACCAGCTTCTGGTGGCTCTGCTAAAGATGAACCATTGGAAAGGCACCACGTTTGTTTCTGCAGTGGTTGTCCACTCAGGGGACTTGTTAAGAAGGCTGAATCTAGGAGCTTACGTCTGATCATCCCAAAGTCTATGTATAGTCATTGTCTGCATGAGCAGACATGCTGGCTCAAAATTATATCAGACCTCAGCAGCCGGTTATGTCCTTCCACCAAAATTACCAGATTAGCACTCTATAAATTCTTCAGGTGACAGAAACACACGAGCACTTTGTAATCCACTCCAGGAAGAAACACCGACTGATTACCTTAAGCACCCAATGAAAATAGCTTAGTACTGATGACATAGTGCAGCAATGCACAGAACATATATAAAATCCTCCCCTGACTTTAACTGGCAAGTAGATGGTAATGAAAGCTGGAGATGGAACACCAGTGGCAAGTTTTCAAATCACCATCATTGGATTCATCCAAAAAAAGAGATAAGTGACTGCTTGCTGTCTCAAATTAAAACCCTTCTCTCTGATTGTCAGCTCCAGGGTGGGAGAGGAGCCATGGGGAACTCTGGAATGAAGTGATCAAAGTACGGATGTGCAGCTTAAGGCAGCACTCTGGTCTCAGGCCCCTCCCTGGGATGCTGTGCTCACTAGGAAAGGGGACCAATCTTCCCAGTAACTATTCTTTACAATCTGAAGCTTTGCACTTGCCAAGGAGCGACAGGGAAGTGTAGAATTAAGATAAAAAATAAGGGAAAACAATAAACAGGGAGCTGCACACTGGAAAGAAAAAATTCTTCCAAAGCAAATGTACTGAAATAAAACGGAGAAGGGTTGCTTTGGAAAAAGAGGGCTACTCTGAGAAAACCACAGGAGAACATGAAAATCTCACCAGCTCAGCCTCACTCTGCAGGTGAAATAGCAAAGGAGAGATTTTGGTGTGACTGGAATGAAGAGATGGAACATCGCAAAAATCATGAGAAGAGCAAGTCTTCACTACCAGCAAGGAAAGTGATGTACAGAGAGTACTGAAAGAGAACTGCAGAAACAGGAAGACCTCTGTTGGCTCTTCTCCTTGCTCCCTCCCTTTTAGCTGCTGAAAATATCCTTTTTTGGTTTAGTTTCTCAGTGAGATTGCTTTTACCTGTTTTTCTTCCCTCTTCTCTACTTCAATGCAGTATATGTCAGTCATAAGCCAAACACACAGACCCAGTTTCTACCTCTGCTGTGCTTAGTGGCTTCACATCTCTAAAACATTTGCTCCCAAGTGACAAAAACAATCATAAGCTTTCACTATAACTGCCTTGCTTCATAGAACAATACCATGGTAAGAACTGTTCTGCAGTACAAAAGGACCCAGCACCCAGAATTTTCTTCAGCATAAAGTCAGTCTTCTGCAGCCAAGTGACATGTCACCACCACCATCTGCTTCCACAACTGAAGTAGGGAAAGTCCCCCTTCCTTGCAACTACAGCTCCTAGTCAGGATATTTGCTTCAAATGCCAAAGAAGGTATACTTACACTGGCAGAGTAGTATTTCAGGTCCTCCAGACAAGCTCCCTGTCACATTGGCAAAAATATTATTTCAAAGAACTAGATTCCTCACAAAATGCAGTTCAAGTCCCCCAAACCTCACACTTTTGATACATAACATCAAAATGATAATAAATTTCTGGTGCTCATTTTTCTCAGGCACCAACAGACTTCCAGATATCCAAATGGTTATGGAAGAGGAACATTACTGATGGCGTAAGTAACACCACCAGCAGGCTATGGCCATGTCACTGAAGATAAAAGTCACCGCGCTCTCTTATGTCCTGTCCTCATAAAATTGGCTTCCACACATAAAACCACCTCACCCACATATCCACCCTACACCACAATTTTTGCAACTGTCAACTGAACGTTTTAACTTGCATTAGTGCTGTACACCCCAGGTTGCAGGAAAATAAGTGCAGGTGAGCAGAAAGGACTAGAGGCAACATGGCCTCCTGCTGCATCACTAGGAACTTACACCTCAAACATAGTTCAGAGAACGACCATGCCTACAATCTAGTCTCTTTGCTTGTACCTACATCTTTAAGAAAAATACAAAATGATTAATTAGATTGGAATAAAATTTGTTTCAAATCTCTGTAATGTTACAACTCACAGATGCCTTTTTCTAGAACACAGATTTTTACAATAAGTTTATCTCCTGACTTGTGAAATGACATGCATTATCAAATAAAACATTCTAAAGCTATAGAGATGCAAACAAGGAGAAACAGGAAGTTATTGATAAATGAGTATTTAATAGTAAAAGCACTTCAGGAGGTTGGCCCGTTTTGACAAGTAAATTTACTTGGGGAGAAGGAGAAGGGAGTGATACGCCCATATTTCTCTGTGAGTTTAATTCCCAACATTTGTTTTCAATCAGTAGTTTTAATAACATTAGGTAGAATTCTAAAGAAAGACTCAGACACAAGTAAAATCTTACAAATGTACTCAATGAGGTTTCTGTGCACTCAAAACATCTCTTGTAGATAACATCCCCCGCTCCAGGCGAATGCATCCAATTTACAAATAGAAATTACGTTTGTCAGGTTCTAAAGGAAATGCATAAGCAACTAACATCAACTACCAAAGGCTTAATAGCACAAGAAAAACTGCTAAAATACTCTCTTTTGGTAATATGAACACATACTGTGAACACTAAATGAAGACCTCCATTTTCAGATGCCTCACAAAGTAAAGCCCTTGCTGAATAATTCTCTAGAACCTCAGTAATTCACATGCAGAGGAGAAGCGAACAAACAAATCACAATACTCTGAATTATTTCTCTTTACATGTTGAATCTTTTGACTTGATACTAACTCAAGGTACAGAGCACAACTTCAGGATTTCCTTCAAGTAAATGGCTCGCAATTTCTACAGAACCCTTTAAAATCCAGAGATTAGCATCAAAAGGATACTTCAGAGGAATGGGGCCCTGGGCAACCTGGACTAGTATCAGATCTGGAGGTTGGTGGCCCTACCTGTGGCCAGGGGGTTGGAACTTGATGATCCTTGGGGTCCTTCCCAACCCAAGCCATTCTATGATCCTCCAATATCTACACTGATATTGGAGAATCATAACAATGCCTTGTTTTTAATGAAAGGCTCCAGCAGCTACCAGAGCCTGCCATGTCTCTGTCCCTTCCTCTCTCCTCTCACATGTGGCTTTCAGGAATGCTGCTGTGTTGAAAATACAAAATTATCTTTGCCCAACAACAAAATACCATCTCAAATGACTTGATAGGAGAAAAGTATTAAGTACATTTTATAGTCTTATGCCAATTCCAAGGTGAGCAAACTGACACCGTGATATTCAAATAAATAAAACACCAGTACTCCTGTCCCATATTCTGCAATGGTTTCAATCTTACCCTACAGAAAGTTGTTACTAACTATTCTTAAATGATGAAATTTAACAGCCTAGCAAAAAAAAAAGTTATACCTAAAAACCACTTAGCACTTTACAGCTATTTTCAGAATAAGGAAACTAGAAACAAAATACTCAAACACTGAGAAATTAAACTACACAGTACATTAAATTATTTTCTTATTTCTAGATGTATGAATACAAGCATACCTGGTATTGTCATTTATTATAATATAATATTAATATAATATAATATTCCTCAGTTTGGGTACTTCCCTAAAATTGGACTTGTGTTGAGAGAGTTGAATCCGAGATAAACCTTACACCAGAAGTGGTTAAGCACTTTAGAATTGCAATGTAACTGAATCTTTCAAAAATCTTCCACTTTCTTGCATGTTTAAAGTATTCTAGCAATAGACTAATCTGATCTAATGGAAGGTGATGCCAGAAGGACCTGTTCTGCTTTCTGCCACCATCTCCAATCTCAGCTCTCTTTTGCACCTCCTGTGACACACATCCCACTTCACAGTGAGATTGTTCATGGATCACAGATAACTCATTCTGGAAGAGAAAAGAGAATGCTTTCTGCTGACAGAGCTTACCATGAGTTAGATAAGTCTCACCTGTCAGCTAATTAAAAGGTGAAAATACCATGGTGATATTGAAGAAAAGAATGAGACTGTCTCCTTGTGGCAGAAACTATCCCTTAGCTCATGCCCAAGGATATGATACGTATTGCAGGTCTGTATGTTCATTCTGTTCACTCACCAGCTTTGTAACCCTTTAATGTTTTTGCTCACTACTGCTGATCCTAAAAACAACTTCAGAGTAACAATTTTACTTATTTAGCAATATGAATCCATTGAGAAAAAAATACCTTATTAAAGCAGTACATTTGTTGTTCTGACTTTTTTTTTTTAATTTATGACAACACCAAATGAAGACTTAAATGATGTTACTAATGCTCCTCAAATGCTTCCAAGCAAGTTCTCTACAAAATACCTAACTTGTCACCTTTCTACTTTTTATTACAACATTTGTTGAATAAACTCTAAAGGTCATTTCCGTAGCTGAGGAAAATTTGACTAATATCATCATGAATATTCTAAAGAGAATCTAATTTTCAAAATAAAAAAAATAAAAAAATAAAAATAATTAAAAATAAATAAATAAATAAATAAAAATAAAAAAGAAGAAAGTACCATAGCATGACTTTTATGGATGTCACCATCTTTGGACTACACCCAAATGCACGCTAAAAATAGTAGGAACAGAGTTATATTAAACCAGGAAAGCACAAGGTGCCTTGATTCAAAATCTTGGTTCACATGAAATAGAAAAATATTTTTCCCATGGAAGTAAACTAAAACAGCCAAGGAAATAAAACACCAGACCAGTCGCTCCTCATCTTAAGGAGACACTGCATGTTTATTTCTTGTAATTACACAAGAAACTCACCCTAGTGAAACTAGGCCTGAGGTAGGGGGAAAAAAAGAAAAAAGAAAAAAATCACAAGTGATGAATAAAAATCAAAGAATGGTTTGGGTTGGAAGGGACCTTTAAGATCATGTAGTTCCAATCCCCCTGCTATAGGCAGAGACATCTTCCACTAGATCAGGTAATCAAACATAAAAATTGTGGTTAACTGATAATTCAAGTTGTTCACTAAATGCACACAACACCTCCTAATTTCAAAAGCAGACGCAACACATACAAAGTACCATCACTTACTGGTGGTTAAGATACAAACCAACAATTTGAAATATCTGAATTCTTCAGAGATTGACAATGATTTTTTTAAAAAGCGACCAATTATGAATATACTTTCACATCACCACTGTACCAAGGCGATTTCTAACATTTTCCTTTCTCTTACGGAGACACTGAAGAATTAGTTTAAACAGGAACACATTAGACTCCCCAATTTCTATTCTCCCTTCCCAAATATGACTACATCAGCCAAGCATTATTATACTGGTGACATGAAGAACAGTTTTTCATGAAAAGCAGCCCTTACTTCCCAAAGCACCAAAAGGAAATACAATGACATTAGGCACCAGCTCTGCTGCAACAACTGATAAGACTTGCAAAGGATCAGCACAGGTCATCCACAACACCTGGTGCTACAGGATAGAAATAGTTTCATGAATACATATTCTTCCATTAAACATAGCTGAATATAGACTTTTCAGGTGTTCATTTTAAACTGTGCCTAATTACATCTCAGCTTTCTGGCAAAACAACAGCTGTCTCCCTAGGAAAGTAGTAATTGTAGCACAGAAGTCAAAGATGTATTTGCACTTGCTTCCTGCTTTTGCTCATGGCTACCAATCCAAAAAAACAACAGAAGCCCACAACTATGCTAACATCTGGAATTTATCAGAAAGGTCAACAATAAATACCAAAGAATGAGATTAAAAAACAAAAAAAAAAAAAGGGGGATCCACAGCAAAACTTGAACCCCAATTCTAGACACTTGTCAAAGTTAAATAAAATTTATTTCAGAAGGTATCTGTGACTTCCATTCCTGGGCTGTCTTAACTCATTCATACCATTTAAGAAAACATTCAATCCACATCCAAAAATTAATCTGAGCACTTAACTACTATTAAATACTTGAGAATAATCTATGTCTTGCTTACAAAACTAAATAAGTGATTAGATGCTTCTGGACACGCATTCTCACTTTGACTGGCTGGGGCAACTAAGAGAAATATCCAAGTAACAACAGTCACTTCATACACAGGCCACACTACACTTCCTACCATAACTCCTATTGATCTTACTCAGTGCAGCATAACTACTAGAAAGGATTTGGAATGTTACCCACCATGTAATTGGTTTGCTTCATGCTCAAAAGTTCAGTTATAATGCACGTAGCAGCAGACACTATGCCCATATTCATATTCTTCTTTTTATAACATGAGAGGCTCATTTAAGTATTAGGAGTGGTGGGAAACTTTAAGGGAAAAAGGGTAACTAAGACAAGGCAACTGGCTGCCCCCGTAATCTGCAGTCAACTTGAAGAGCCACTTCAGGTCATGGGAAATTTCTAAGATGACAACCCTTTCAAAGTTCTCTTCCCACGGTCAGAAAAAAATACCACATGGAAAAGAAACACACCATGAAAAAACTACTCTTTCACTATCTCTTACAGCAACTTGTATGTAAGCCAAACAACGTACAAAGTTATCTATCACCTTTCTAGCTAAGTGCCCTTTCAAAGTCGTACACAAACCTCTAAGAATGTTCAATCAATGCATCATCAGCTGGCTCACGTACTGTTTGCGGATACTGACATTTGCAATCCTTTTACTGGGATCTATCATCATTGTTTGAGCTCAGATGACTCAGACAAAAACAACGCTATTTTCATGTTTAAAAATCACCATTGGTCTCCCACAACAATAACAGGAAGAACTGCACGGATCGATATGCAAGATTACTAACAGGGACTTTTCTCCACTGACACACACGTAAAACTTTCTTAACCAGGTAAAGCATGCTTCACTTACCAGATCTCTATGAAGCACCCAGTTCGCATGGAGGTAATGGATTCCATCAAGGATCTGGTAGAGTAGTGATTTAACCATAGATCTCGGCAATTGCATGGGCTTTTTATTTGCTTTTGAGGCACGATGAAACTTGATAATATGCTAGAAATAAAACAAGCAGAAACATAAGCTTGTTAGATGACAACAACAACAAAAATGTTTCTACTTAAAAAAAAACAAAAAAAACCAAACTATTAAAAATAAATAATGGCATGAAACTTGAAGTCTGTTGAACTTTGCAATTAAAAAGTAACAGTGAGGTGCTCCCAATATCCATAAACTGTTTTGATTCTCTGAGTTGCTTGAAAAATAGCTGTCAAGCTTTTGATAATTTCTGAAGACTGGCTACTTACCTCCAGTAAAATTTCTTTTTCATTCTCCTTCCTTCCCCTTCCCACCATCCCACCTGGGAACCTCCTATCCTCACTGCTGCTAGATCAGAAGCTTCTAAACCAGCAGCATCTACTGGATGCTATATTCCACATTTCCACATCTTCCCTAAAAACACCCAGAAGTGATTAAACCACCACTACACTTCAGTGTTCTCCCTAAATCAAAACTCAGCAGAGAAAAATGAAACAAACAAAAAATCATGTGCAAACATCTAAAAATCTTCCAAGTTTTGGCCATATACTTCATTGATGAAGATATGCTAGTGGTTATTGGATTACAGAAGTCAATCAGTCCACAAGAGAACAAATACTAATTGAAAGCAACCAGGGAATGCAGCACAGATCCCAGCATTAGTCAGTTGAAAGATTAAAAAAAGACTGTCAAGATTGCTGAGATATCATGAAATATTCATAAAGTAATTAATATTTATTGTAAGATCTATGTGAAGATCATGTGTTAGGTTTGGTTTTGCTGCACCGTATAACAAGGAATAAAATGGGAAGAGACCTTCTACCTTTTCAATCCACAGACAAGATAAAGCAACACAAGGGACAAAACTGATTTTAACGAACTGCCACCAATTATAAAATAAATTCATTCATTATGATGAAAAAAAAAAAAAGCACTCTTTTTGAAGTAGATTTGAAAAAGCATTTCAAGCAACTGAACAGTTTTCAATTATGCACTTTTTGTGAGAAAGAAGCTGTAACGGCAGTTTGCATTTGTAATGAAAGCTATTCGAAATGTTAATCTTTAGAGTGACAAGACTACTAATTACCCAGTTTTTAAAGAGGATTTGTCCCATTCCAGATCATCCTCCTCCAAATTTAGGAGATAGTCAATGGCTAAACCGCCACCATTGTCCCCCATTATGACTACCATTACTGATATAAATGGAAATCGTTAAGGGTTAATATTTCCTCTGGCTCTCACCATAACCCCAGCAACTTCCAACACTCAGCTGCTGTTAAATTGTGTTTAGCAAAGATATAGATAGTACTGTTTATAGAGAAATAAGGAAGTAAAATCAAGTGCTTATTTCTGATCAACACTAACGTTTCCATTGATACTTTTACTACTATACATAAAACTGAAGTGCAAAACAAGTTAAAAAAAAAAGTTTATAAGTAATCTGTAGAATATATATATATATATATATATAAACTAGAAAACCAGTACCTAATGCTTTAATCATACAATCACTCTGAAATCAATAAAGGAAAGCTTTAAGGAATTAATTTCCCTAGACAAGTTTTCATGCTGTCACGTCACAAAAAGATTTTGTCAGAACTTCAACTGGGAACCCCTACCTTCCAGCACTGCACAACATTCACTGGATAATGACTTTCATGTGTTACTACAAGATGATTTAAAAAGCAGTAACCATTCAGTAAAACTCAAAATTAGTATCCTAATATATTAAAAAAAAAAAAAAAAAAAAAAAGTAAAAAAAAATACAAGAGCTCCACAAGTCAAGGGTTTCAACACACAGACCCACAAACCAATCTCAGCTCTTTTTCAACACACATAAAACCACTAAACAGGATTTCTCTATCCATTTGAAAATTGATTAGGATCCACATAAAACACTGATATTATAATAAAGGCATACATAAGAAGAATCTGCAGAATGGTCTCATAGGTCACAACATGACTAAATTAGCACCTAGTGCACTCAGGAGGAACTTTACAGCTCTGGCTCCAGTAGAGATGCTTGAGTTGCATCTCCCAAATGCAACAGCAGTAGGCCAGGCCCTCTGGTTTCTGTCCTGCCCTCCCATGTTCCTGCCTACTTTCTTTAGATAAAGTGAGAAACCTGCCAAAAGCTTTGTCCCTTGAGAAATTAAAGCACTGAGCACACATTTAAAGCAATGGGAGAAAGCCCACCTAGGAGCAGGATACTATTTATTAATGAGGATCTTCCGAGGTAGGCATCTAGTGGATTTCTGTAGGGCTCCTGTTTAGGGTCAGAGAACTGGCCCTAAAAATTGATGCTTCCTCCCTGGAACCAAGATCTAGGACAAATTTACCATCAGAAAGGTTAACATAGTAGAAAGGTGATAGAGGAGGGTAACAGCAAAAGGACTAGCACAGATGGAATGGTGCTACAAAGGGAAAGGAAAGGTGCTCACACGTGCCTCTGAGGAGCCAGGCTAGCAGGAAAGATTTCACAAGAAAAGGATCTCCAACCAGAGATCCTCCCACAGTGACACTTAGCCCTTAAATGAGGTCTAGGAGAAGTACAGCAAGGCTTCACCCCTTCATGTCACACAGGTGAATTGCCTTCACCTGTGCTCCCAGGGCTGACCATGTCCTTTCTCCAAATGTTCGATCAGTGGTTCAGGCTGTGACTCAGTTACTATACAGACATTGCCAAAAGAAAAGAAAATACACTTGTGACTCATGGAACAGTATTCAGACTAGTAGTTCATGCATCTTGTATGTTACCAAAAGTATTGAAATAGGCTTGAAAATTGACTTATGAGGAACTGCGTACCTTTTCTAAACCTTCCACCATAAGCAAAATAAACAGAACACAAGATAGCTTGTTCCAAGAAAATCCCTAATATATACACCCAGTTTTCAAATTAGCACTCAAAAAGACCTGAATTTTAGCCTGCTTGTAAGAAAGCCAAGCTGATGCACCCTATGGTTGTGACATCCCATTCCTGATTCCAAGAACTGCTGTTCACTACAACAGTGGTAAACAAACAAATTACATTTGGAAGTTCTTATGGAACTAAGTCCCTAAAGGTGGCATTTCATGTGTGTCTGACTAAAAACACTGCAATATGGGCTGCTACCTCAACAGACATGAGACGATTCATGCAGGAGCTCAATCTTAAGACACAACTCACCAGAAACCAAATTTCTTGAGTGTTCCTGCTTAAATATAAATATTTTTTAATTACATGTACTTCCATCAATTAAAATATAATCTTTCCAATGCGGGTGCATCTCCCTGCTGAAGTAAATCGTCTATCTGCTCCTATTCTTCAACAAAATATTTTTTACATATACCCTCAACCAAGTTCTGATAACAAAATAAAGTTATGTTAGGCAATTCCAAGACACTAGTACAAAGTAAAATAAGGTTTTATTATTAAAAAGATGAAGGTTTGATACACACTAAATCTGTGCCAGGGTCAAGAGGATCATTCAGATTACATGGCATCAAAAGTCTTCTCTCTTCAACAATTAGTATTCAAACACTGTTACAGATCAGATGTAAAAAGCATGTGAAGGGCAATGGAAAAATAAGAATGTAGAAATGTTACAAAAACTAAACATGCATTGTTTGCACAATTTTCAAAGACAGGAAAGAAAGACGGACCCAATTAACTTAATTCACTTTTGTTTGCTGTTTGAGGCCTAAGCATAGAAATAATTTCTGTCAGTGAGTATCAGAAACTAAGCTCATATCAAAACAAAAATGGGTAGAAGTACTTCTACTGACACCGCATTCCAATTTTGGCTACATGATAACAATCAGTTTCAGTTCCCACCTTCTTAACAATGCTGTTACACATTTCTTCTTCAGAATCCCTTTAATCAAATAGCCAATAGGGAAAAAAAAAATCAATTTAAAAGAGAAAAAAAGTCAACATTTTGACAGCGAAAAAAGCTTTAACATACTATGTTTTGATGAACCTGACTTCTTTTAAATATCTATACTTTGAAGCATAGTGAACATAAAACAGATTCAGTATCATTTTCCAAGGTTTTGTAGGGATCTCCCTAGTTCTTCTGGTTCTTTAAGACCAAAATACGTTTCTAAAAAAAGAACAACCTTCAAACAGTAATAAAGTCAGAATTCAGTCACCCTTTCACACTATACCTGAAACATCCAGTGTTCATGTCACTGCTAAATACAAATTATCCTTAATTTCCCACAACCTTGGCAAAAAATAAAGTGAAATGAGTAGTGATGTTACAAGTATGTTATCAGACAAGACTACTATCAACAAGGAACGGTGTTGCCATCTGTAAGTTCAGCCAGCATTTTTGTGTCAAAAATAACCCCATCTATTTGGAAAGGATAAATCATACCATACAGATGACTTCCCGTAACAATGCCTGTTGATAAAAATTATATCTTCAAAGCAAACAAAAGCTATGCCAGCCCACTCCCTTTTGCCCCCATAAATCTTATATTCTTCTATCATCTAGCAGAATCCTTCACTGGTAAAGAAATGCAACAGAAGTCTACACAGAGAATTACTTAGCGGACTGGAACTGAATTAAAATAAAAATGACTACAGAAAATTAGAAGAGAAAAATAAAACTACTACGCTGAGAAAGGTATTCTAATATAAATAAAAATATTTAAAATCAACCAGTATTATTTTCATGACTGAAAGCTAAACTGAAACCTATGCGAAGGAAGAGTTATAACTGATTATACCAGATTTGGAGACGACTAACTCAGATCTATTATAAAACACTCGTGATTAAATACATTTGCAAGGTTACTGCACAAACTGGTATGTAAAATCCCCACAACTTCTTTTAGCATACAAGAATATTATTCAAAACACTGTTAAAACAGAATCCCGTGCATTCAAGATATTTTTTTTCTTTAATTCATTAAAGAACACAGAAGAAAAACAGATATATTAATTAAAGGAATTACACTTTTTCATCCACGCATACTTTTGACTATGAACTCCTAACTGCATACATGAGAAGGTTAATTAAAAATAGTAGCAATTATACTCATGTACTGGAGATTAACTCAGGTATGTGTTACCTATTAAATAGTTTTGTTTGTTTGTCTGTTTTAATCTAAACGTGAATTAATTGAGAGAGAAAACCTAGTTACAATTTGAATGAAAGTTATCCAAGATGTTATGAGTAAACACTGAAAAAGTGAAGACCCTCAACAGGAAACAAACAAGAGGTAGTTGGTTCTCTAGCTGTGAACATCTGAAAAAAGCTTTCAAATAAAAACAGACATCAAAGTTGTGAGACGGAAGCAAATTGCTAGGAGTTAAAGAAAGATTGTAGGCCATAATGCATGAAATACTCAATAACAGCAGCTGATGTGCACCTTTATAACCTTGTGTCAGATGTCTCTTTTACACATGGTGAGGTAAAAGCTAAGGAATCTCATAATTACTTCATAGCATAAGCATATGTGAACAGTGATGACACTGTAGACAAAACACTATAAACAAACACATGTGGCACATCCGATACATTAAAAATGTTATCAGCTGTCAGAGACTAATAGCTCAGAAAAACCATAAGGAAATCATTTATGGGTTACACTAAATGCTGGCAATTGTTTTAATTCAATGTGAATTATAGATCAGTTGGTCAAAAACATCTGCTATATTCTTAGACATTCTTTACTGTAATCCCATTAATACTTTTGCATAGTTTTGTACAACGTTACTTGAGAGATGATGAAGGAAAATCTTTGATAGATTTAGTAATCAGACAGTGAACATGTTTGCTAGCAATGACAACATCATAAGTCTTCATCAATACCTGTCAGAAGTTGTTCTAAACAAGCATAGTTTTCTTTATCCCTTGAAAATGGCATCAACAGAAGTTGAAGTTATTATCAACAGAAGTTACTGCAAGTTACACGGTATGTTTCTATTTTAACTCAAATTTCAGATTTGAGTACTCTAATCCTTGGGAACTAAATGCAAAGTTAAAAAAAGAATGTTGCTCACCATAAAAGAACTTTTTAATAAGCTTAATTGGCACCATCACATTTCCTCATTAGAATGGGACAGCTTTCTTCAGCATTACAAAATGAACAGAAAAAGATAGCATCTAATACAGTTCATTCATCTTTTGCCAAATATTTACAGTACTGAAGCTGAAAATGTAATGATTTTAATTAATCTGTTTATAAGTAACGAGCATTTATTATTCTCATTGAAGCTAGTACGAGTTACTAAAGTTGGGCAACTTTGAACAGAATGGAGATCCCTATCCTTTAAGTTTTGCCGTGTGACACTAAGATATGTACATTTGAAACTGCACTGGTCTCTGGGAGTTTACGTTTCTCTAGTGACAGCACATCAAATCAATACTAAATCTTACTAAACTTGACACCCATGATGAAGAGACTCACTTTGTTTTTATGTGGTGCTGGGAAAGCACATGGTGCAAACCAGTAACAAAAACGTGCCAATCCTCTATTACATTTCTACCTCAAATTGCTGAAAGGGCACAAGTCGTAAAGCACAGAAAATGCAAAACACAACACAACACAGACAGAATGACAAGTGGTTGTTATTACTGAAATGTGTTACAAAATAAGTGGATTTTCAGGAGGTTTTTGAAGAGGATAGTGAAGGATCTTTACGTACGTTAATTGGGAGGCTGTTCCATGTGTAGGAGGCAGCGTGGAAAAAGACACAAAGTTGGGAGTGAGCAAAAGAGACAAAAGGGGAATCAAGAGTGATGCTTGGGAAGTGCTGACGGTAAAGGAAATGAGGACCAACGTTAAGCCAGAACCAAGATTGCTTTGAGTATGGCTAACTTTATGCGAGGGAGGAAAAAGAATTCCTGCAAAGGCTTAAGAAGCAAGGAAATATGGGCAATTATATAGGAAAGGAGAAATGATTTGTGTAGCATGTCCCATAGGGTGAGAAAAAACAAAAAAAACCACAAAAAAAACCAAAGAGCAGTGGGAAGTGGGAGACCAGTTTACATCAAATAACTAATATAACAAGCATTCAATTTCAAATAATGAAAAAGAATTAAATTCACGGAGATTATGACCAATACCCAGCCAGATGTAAGGAGTGGTAGGAACATCAAACTGCAGCAATTCTTTAGATAAAGCAGTTAAGTTATATGAAAAATCACCACGTTGTGTAAAAAGCAGATGCCCCAAATAAATTTGAATGGAAAAGTTCAGCAAAAGTATGTTTTGAACATCTCTCAATGTAGCAGTAAAACGTGTTTGTTGAGATTGTTTTTTTAAATGAGTAAACTCAGCTGATGCACTTATAAATTATGTCCATACAGGGTTTTATCTGCTGCACTCCTATTCATCATCACTGTCACCAGCTGGCAGACATATACAAATTCACTGTACACATAAATGTGATGAAGAAAACTTAAAATACAAAGCTGCTACCCTACAAGAGAAATTCAAATAACGTTTTTAACATAAAACGGAACTGAAATCTCATGATCTCAACTGTCCTGAGCCAAAAATACATTTTTTACAGTCTGTCTACTTTTGTTCCACTTTAAATTTTTTTTGTCATTTACAAGTACTTATGCATTAGCTCTTGTACAAAAAAAAAAAAAAAAAAAAATTAAGAAACCAACCACTCTGTCACTATCATAGTATCCTTACCAATAGCAATGTCCATATTACTGAAGCCTTAAGAAATAATATTGGAATTCATTTTTCCACTTCCTCTTTCTTGCGGTATTTTCAAAGGAATTATAAACATACTGATTACTAGTCATTTTTTATATCTTCTATGGGTTTAAGTCTTAATCTAAATCCAGGCAACTCACTTCTAATTGAAATCTTATCACGTTTCACTGGAAATCTATCGACACGCAAGTCTCTATTCCTGCTCCATATAGTCATAGAGCATCAGCAGACCCAGTCAAGAGTGCTTACTTATTTATTTTTTCTTATTTTCATTCTACTCATTCTGCCACAAATTCACTGTTCAGAATTAAATGACAGAATGTTAATGCCGCTGTATCTCAGTAAAAGGACTCAGTAAACAGTCCCACTCATTCTTTTTCTTTGTTTTGGTAAAACTGCAGGGAAAACAGAATACGAAATACATTTCCAATCCTTATTTTAGAAGATCTCAATTTAGGAATACTGCCTTTAACCCTAATTAAATCTTAAAGGGAAGTTGTTTTAGCTTCAAAATGAAGTCTGGCATTTTAAAAATTCTTCAGAGATTTTGCAGGTTTTAAAAGAAAGATCAAAGTGTAATAAGAACAGGAAGTCAGTTAGACCCTGAACTACAGAGGAAGAAAAGTATGCATCTCTGTGTTATATGAAGGCACATCACATACACTTCAACTTGTCCACGCTCCTATTACACTATATCAAACATTCAGGGAAATCTGTACTTACCCACAAGTCATGCTCAGCATAATCAAACAGCAGCCAAACCTTTCTGTCACTATGAGAAAGGAAAACCTTCTGTAATGCAATCACATTAGGGTGCTTCAACTCTCGTAAAAGCTGCAAAGAGACAGACAAGCTGTTGTTATTTCCATGTTTGTTAAAAAAAGCAACATAACAAAAAAAATATATATATGTGCTAGTGTCTTACCACAGCTAAATAAACAAACAATCCTAAAATAGGCCCTAGGAGTTAAATACTTTGTAACATCTTTATCAAAGGTAAACATCAGGATTTTAAAATGTCAGATTGGAACTGGTGCCACCTGTCAAATTCCTCATGTGGACAAAACAGTTATTGATTACCACACAGTTATTGTATTCCCTATAATTTTCTGCATTTCATTTCTGTGTCCATTGCCTGGAAGCCCATGGGATCCTTGTTTTCAGAACATAAGGGTGTTTTGAAAGAAAAGTTTATCAATAGATTAATAGATTATTAGAGTTATTAATAGACGTTTCAAATACACTTCTGTAATCCAGATATAAACCTGGACTTGCTGTTTGCCAGAAACACAAAACAACTCAGTCTCACCACTACTACACCCGTAATTAAACAGCACACGAAAGCATGCACCGCCGCTGAAGTCACCATTCTGACAGATCAAATCAGTTCTCAGAGGGAACCGGGAAGCAGCAATTCCAAAACTACCATTCCCATGGAATCACTTTGTTTGTTTGTTTGTGACGCTGCCTTCATAAAAATGATTGACCACTTCTGTTTTATCTGAAAATTGTTTGCATCTGCAGTTCTATTATATAAATTGCCAAAAATCAGTTTCTAATGGCTAAAACAGTAATTCTCATAGACACCAAGGTATATAACACAAAGGATTAGCTAGCTCTGAAAGATGTGCCTACCTAATGAACTCATAGGCAGTCATTCTCAGGTATCACTTAGGTGATGCAGTGTAGAAATCAATTTATCACTTAAACAGTAACATTAACTCTTAAATTATAAACTATCAGAAACCCAAAGACTATAACTGTGTCTCCTTGACATACATTGGAAAAAAAATACTGCTATGTACCTTTGTTTCTAGCAATGCTAAAACTATTTTCCAGTACCCATTTGATGCAATGCTTCTGACTTCACACTGCTCTAAAATAAAGTAATAAAATCCTGTAGCAAGTAGTTTTTTATTATTACTTTTTTTTTAAAGACACTGTTAGAAACAACACTGAAATCATCTTAGATTTTGAAACAGTTGGTGAGATGAAGCATTCTCTCAAGAACTTACAGAAGAAATAGCCAAAGAGCACCAAGCTCCATACTGAAAACCAGCATATAATAGAAACGTTAACAGAAATTCTATGTACAGCCTAAGAACAAAAACAATACCTGAAGCATTCTGCATGAACTTAAAGGTGCTACACATAAAGGAGAAAGGCATGCATATATTCTTTGGTTCTAAGCAACAGCTCGCTCAAGCCAGGCTGAGTAGATGACTTGTGTAGTAGTGGTCATGTACCAGAGCAGCCCAACTAACAAGCAAAGCCTGAAACCTTTTCTTTTCATGGATGCCACATGAAAACACTGTTCCTTTTCAAAAAGAACTGGTATATTTCTTACCCACAACAACGACGTGCACTCATTTATAACAAGTAGGCTATTTTTAATGCATTTGTTCTCATCTTTTGATGCACCTTGGATGAAATCACAAGTAACTTTAAATAAAGCTTCTCACATGTAAGAATCAAACTTGTGAGGGTTTGATCTTAAAACTCTGAATTCTGCAAAAACCACAAGGAAGAAATCACTCCATTATTGTGATGTTAGATATGTTGACCTTCCACCAGAATTTCTGTATCTGAATAGAGTACTAAAAGGTCAAACAACAGCAGTAAGAGATGGAAAGAGGTCTCAAATTAACAGACTCTGCTTATCCATGTCACAGGCATTCTCTATCTGCCTGCATTTCAAGTCTACTCTGCTCTGAAAGCAAATTAACATTATTACAGAATTTTTGAGAGGCTACCTAGCAATTTTTCCTAATTATAATGGAAGCTGGAGAGGTCCCAGTTGACTGGAAGCTGGAAGTGTTGTCCCACATTTCAAAAAGGACAAGAAAGAAGACCCCAGTAATCATAAGCCTGTCAGTCTCACCTCAGAGTCTTGCAAAATTACAGAGATTATTCTGAGAGTTATTGAAAAACATCTGAAAGACAAAGCAGCCATTGGTAACAGCCAACTCGGGTTCATGAGGGGAAAGGCTTGTTTAATGAATTTAATTTCCTTTTATGATAAGGTTACTCACCCTAGTTGACCAAAGGATTTTTGGATTGCAACAAAGCTTTCAGTACAACTTCTCACAGCACCCTTCTGGACAAAACACCCAGCACACAGCTGGATGAACACACAATGCAATGGGTGATGGGTAAAGCTCAAGTTATAGCAAACGGGGCTATATCAAGCTGGCTATATGTTCTAGGGTTCATCAGGATTCCATAGTAGGGCCAGTTCTCTTTGATGTTTTTGTCAGTGACTTAGTTACAGGACTTAACAGGGTACTAATTGAATTTGCAAACAACTCTACACCAACCATTTAACTACACTTAATTGTTTTACTAAATAGTTCCATAAGCATGTACTGCTTTAAGAGAAGCCAGGGTAGCATCTAGTTCTTCAGTTAACCTTAAACTAGAATATAAAGGCCCTATGTCAGACTTTCCACTTGTGTTTTTTGACAATTTCTTCCCAATGATGGGAAGTGTCTGTCTTCATCATTGTGCAAGTTGAAGATGAAACCAAATTCAACAAAGGAAAAGAATTCTTCCTTAAATACATTATCAAACAGGAAAGTACAGGGCAGAAAGGACGAAAAGGAGGTTTAAGACTACATTTAGGTAAAACTGTAGACTAGTCTAATGGTTCACCTCACCATTTCACCCTTCCACTATTCACTTGTTGGGCTGTCACATGCCAAATATATAACAGTTTTGAAATGGTTGCACATCTATTCTTCACCATAAACACATTTCACAAACATGCATTTCAGTGGCACCTAGAATCCCAAGGACAACTTCAGAGCCATGGTAAATCATTCTCCGCAGCTTTTCTGAACCACAGATTACTGCATAAACTTTAAGCATATAAAACAGATGAATGAAATACAATACCATTTTTTCTTAGGGCTTGTGAGAACAAAATCAGCTGAGAGACTGGGTTAATTCAAATCTCAAGGCAGAGGGAACTAATACACTGTTTTTATATTTGTAAGATTCCAGTCTACGTGACCACACCTCATTACAAAAAATAATCCGAGCATAAAAAAAGATCTGCAACTGCTAGAATTTATTACCATAATCTTTGCGATACTGGTTTAAAATGGTATATGCAGTTTTTACCTGGGCTTAAACACCTCCCTCTCCACACACACACACACACACACACACACAAACTCTTCCTGAAGAGAGCAAACAATCTATCCCTCAACAAAGGAAGAAAAAGCTTGCCCAATTACTGGAACAAATCAACTACTGAAAGGATTAATATTATACCCACTAAAATACAAAGGTGTGAGCACCAAAGACAAAAGACACAGTTAAGCTAAAAGGCATAACTACAGCAATAGGAAAACAAACAACTGCTATCAGATAAATTCACCCTCAGAGTTGGCATCTCAAACAGAAAAGGTCAGGAATAGCTTCTCAAGAGCAGTGAAAACAGCATCTCATTTGCAGTTTGATCATAACAGGAAATTCATTACTTAATGACTTCAATTTAACCATCTACCACTAGATTCAGCGATGCATCACCTATGAAGTACCTAGCTTTTATAAAAACTTTCAGAAAAGATAGGTTTGGTGGGGTCTTATTGATCACATCTCCAGGAGATGACAGTATTGATAGACAGCTTCTAAAGTAATTCCTTTTAAGCTCTTTGAACTTAGGCTACAAACTGTCTATCAGTATATCATACAAGTAACTTTTGCATGACGAGCAGTTAGGAAGTCTCTTCGTCTTTTGCATTAGGGAAGTTCTGCTTTCTATAAAAAAACTACTTCTGTAAAAAGGACAGAAGAGAGTTTCATTGTTACTATCATAAACAAAGTGATCAATTCTGAAGGCATTTACTGCTACTGAAAATAGTCAGACAGTGCATTTCTAATGGAAACAACTTCCACACGAATAGTTTATCCACTATCGGGTAAATAACGTTTTCTTTCTACCACCTACAAGATCAGGGTGAACACAGACCCTTTCAGCTCACTGTGAAACTAAGAAAAATTAGAGGAAAAAAAGGAAGACAAACACTGATGTCAGTATTTACGCCAGAAAATCTTGCAGTAAACATGTATTTCTACGTCAGTGAAGGCAAAACTCCATCGCCTTCAGAAGCAAATTCTGAGGTCAGATCAACTCATCTAAGAAGTGTTCCCATCTTCCAGTTTAATCTGGCCTTCCAATCCTAGTTAATCCACTCTGGAACACCCCTGGTAATTTCTTTGATGGAAATACAGTCGGTGATGCACTTAACTGCTTTCAAAGTTAGAACCAAACCCTTCAACTGACAGAGATGTGGATCAGAAGTTGTCATAGGAAAGTCCAAAATGTAAACCTAATGGCTCACAATGGCAGTTGTACCCTGAAGAATTAGAACACATCTTGTGTGATGAATATATTTAAAGCCTCTAGGCTCAATGAAGTTACTTTTAAATTGAAGCTGGGATTTTCAGAGGAACTTAAAGATCATCATTTTACTCCTACAGAAGCTCTTTAAGAATTCCAGCCTATTTAGATGTTATTAATCAAGACTAGATCCTCTCCTCCATGTTATTACTATTTTTCTTTTCACACAGACCCTCTAATGCCTATTATAAAACCAAATTCACAATGCAGATTTTTCCCTCAGGGAGGCAAATGGGCCTCTCTCAAAATATAAACAGGCAGCTATTACGTTTATTAGATTTGTAAGAACAATCCTTTGTTAACTTTAACTTGTGCTAAGGGTCCTAGAGATAGAGAAGAAGAAAAAAAACACAGGGATGGAAACAGTGTGCCACATTAAAAAAAATTACATGGAATTCAGGTTTGTTTAGTGCCCCAGTAAAGGCAGTCTCTTGTTCTATGTAGTTCTCCTGTTTTACTCCAAGCAGTCTTCACACTTCACCTCTCTAATGCTGCTTTATGCCTCCTCCACCCATCTCAACCAAGCAGCTCCTAAACAACAAGAACTGCAATCTTCCACAAGAGAAAGAAAGTTAGTTCCAAAAAAAATAAATACAAGAATACACTGAACAGAATCTAGCCAGTAAATCGTCAAATGTCAGGACAGGAAGAGGACAAAAAAAAGCTGTCACACCCTCCTCCTATGACAATGATTAAGAAAGTATTTATAAAATAAATATTTTCACTTCAAGAGCTGAAAAAAAAAATGGTATTCTGGAGAAAAAAAAAAAAAAAAAAACAGCAAAAGATTTCCAAAATATCACACATACCTAATAAAAATTAATAGAAACTACGGTGACTGCATTCTGAATTCCTGAGGTTCCCGGGAAAGCAAGTTAGCTTTACCATGTTTCTTTAAGAACATACAGAGAAACACAAATATAACAACTCTTTCCATTTCCCAGTAATCAATATGTTGTACTTCAGCATGGACTTTCAAAGATAAAGGCTACTGTAAAATTATTCCTCAAACAAGGAAAAAGCTAATTTTTAATACACCTATATGTGGAAATGCTGATGTCAAGATCATATGATGGCAGCTTGGCTCCGGTGCACTCACCCTCATTCATGCACTGTCACACGATTTCACAAACCTAAACATTTGATCTGGCTTTTTGAACTGCAGCTGATCTACCCACCCTATGCTTATCCTAATGTTTCTGCAGTTTCCTGATTTCCTGGCCATCCCTGCTCTTGCACTGTATCTCACAAAAATAAACAGTGCCAGCAACTGATGCTTTCCAAAACACCTGCAGAAGGATAACAAACATCATCGGACATGACTTCTGAGTGATCCTCAATTTTTCCAAGGCTTTCCTCTCAGAAGTATTTACACAAGGAGCATTGCATGAATCAGAGTAAGAAGAATGGCACCTCTGCTTTCGTAATTTTATATTAGAGAAAGAACACGTGTCCAAATCTACGAGTGACAAATTATTTGTCACATTTTCATACCCTTCTAATTTTTCTACTTCTCAAGGGAGGCATGCAGAATCAGTAACAGAACTACTACAACAGGTATATACTACCATTTATTAATGAAATAAATTAGAGATGCATTCATCCAAACAGGTCAAGATTTTTCAAAGACTTTTTTATGCAGGAAAGCTTATTATTTATAGAAGAGGGAGCATTTTAGTTCCTAGGACAAGGAAGGCATGCATTCAGCTTGAAAAGCTCATAAGTAACAAGTTGATTGTCTACAAAACACTTTACCATCTCATGACATGAAAATTCCCTGGATTTGTTTCTGTCCAGACCCAGAGCTTATCAAGCACGACACTGCTGAACTGCTCAGCACCCTCTCAGCTTTATAACCAAATTCTTTGCCCAAAACACCTGTAGAATTATATCTGCAAGAGGTTCTCGGACTAGATAAAACAGATTATGCTCAGTAACAAAATGGCTGGGAGGCTACCAGCATCTCCTCTTAATCTGAGGACTCCTACCAAGGGGAAACCTCTACTTCACTGCACTGCTGAATGAAAGGAGCACAGTAGCTGAAAGGACAGAGCTCAAGCGCATAAGACCTCATGACAACATCCCCAGTTAAGCATCACAGAAATACGAGATATTTCAGGAAGGAATGTTATAATCTTGTACATTGCAGCATTCAAGAACAGTGCCACAGAACAAAAATGTTATGCATTCTTGTATATCAAAGTTTACAGCAGTTTTTATATTTCAAGTCCTCTTTAAATCAGAGTCAAGAATTCAAAACGCTAAGCACAATAAACCCGTGCTCCTTAGGCAAATTAAATGAATCCGAATAATAGCATCCATTAAAGTTTGATGTACTTCATTCATCTGATCTATGTAAATGCTTTACCTCTCATTAAACAAGCTAATAGACAAGCCTGCAGTTGCAAGTATCAATTCAGTTTAATACCACACTGAAAGAAAGAAACTTGCCCACGGACTTGAGATAAAGTGAATATTCTTTGGTTCTTGACTTCATTAATTTGGGTCTGTTTAAAATCACTGAAAAAATCTGCACCTTTTTACAGTCAGGTTTTTCATATGCTCTTTCGAGATAACACTTAAGAATGTCGCTCTGTCAAAGCTTTAATTTAAGAATTATAGAAGTAATTGGTCTGTTGACAATTATTTACAACAAACCCAGCATTTTGCTCTGGAAGCACAAGGCTAAAACATTCTTACTGTTGATTAACACCATTAAATTTGTTATGTCTTTGCTCAAAGCTTTTCACTTTTTACCCAAATCTTCAGCAAGCTTTTAGGCACACATTAGGCAAATCTAACGCGTGAAGCAAGCTAAAACAAGATGTTCACTGGCTGTCTCTCAAGTCATTAAACGCCTACCACAAGATTCCTCTCATACTCTCACGATCAGCCTGCAACTGGGGAAAAAAAAAAACTCCATTTGTAATCTAATGTCTATTTCCTCGTTCTTCAATTAAATATGAAAAGTTATTCGATGAGGCAATGAATATAGCAGAACCAGAATTTCCCCCAGTAAGGACTGATAAATTCGAGGAAGATCAAAAGACTGGTAAATACCTTTCCCCAGAATTGGGTGAGCAGAGATGAAAACATAAACAACACAAATATGTTCATATGGCAAACCCTTAAGAACAACAGCAGTTTTCTGAGAGGTTTTGAAAGAACATTAAGTAATGAAATGGAGAAACTGGTAACTGGCTAATATTTACCATCATGAGAGCTTGTAGTGTTCTGCATTTAATCTTCCACTGAACCTCTCTCTCAACTAAATCCTACTGCGAGTGGGTATGGAACTTTTTGCCCAAGGCAGTAAAAGCAGTGTGGCCCCGACAACAACATTCCACAAACAGACGTTAGACTTTCTTCCTGAGAACTGAGAGCAAATACTTTCCCAGATAATAAGCAGAAATGAGTAATTGGAAGTCATTCTCAAGACCTACAACAGAACTACTCCAGACCTGATATATCTCATTAAGCTTGCAATTAGAAGTAACAAATAGCATGTTTATAATCCCAACCAGAATTACAGAGTTCATTTACACACACCTTCTTTCTGGAACAACAACTTCACAAAGAGGAGTGCACCTTTCAGAACTTAGGAAAGTTTCTTACACAATTATTCCATAACCTACTTCTAAATCCTTGAGAACACAGCAAGCCTCCTGCCTCTTTATCACTCCTAGCACTGCAGAACATTTAATTGTATGGATCAAAATTTCCCAGGTTGGGCAGTAGTGAACACCTCATTGTAAACGACTGCAGTTACAGGAATGCCGTGAAGACAAAACATGTACACATGCTTACTCAAAGAGAGAAGAGTTGCAGTACTTGACTCAGTTTCAAGGCTAACTTTGAGCCTACCCACTATGGTGTCCATGACACAGCTGAAGCAAACACCAAGGAAAAGAGCATGTATAGAAGCATAGAGACAGCACAAGCCTTTCGTGCTATACACAGTCAGCTTCCAGCAATCCATCGCTTCAGGGCCATGGAAACCACACCTTAAATCAAGGTCCTTCACTGCTTTTGTGTTTGCTTCATTAATACTCAAATGAATTCCCCAGTAATAAAGTTCTTTAACTTAGACATATGCTTTGCTCTCTACAATATTTGGAGCTGTGTTTCAAAACTAAAGTTGCATTGCAGAGAGATTTACTACTTTCATTCAGTTGCTCCTGTTTCTCTGTTCCAATAAGCAATGAATAACCATTCTCTAACTTTCTCACATAGTTTCATGATTTCAGACCTCCTTCAGTTTTCCCTCCCTCAGAAGCTGCCATTTTCCAGTCTATTTTTTTCTCGGATTACATGGAAGCACTTTTGCATTACTAACTTTGTTGACTCCTATTTCCCTTTATCCTGCCTGAGGTAGGGAACGATCAAAATGACACAAACACTCAACATCTGAATGCATCAGGGATTTATGAGGTAGATCACATCTGCTTTGTTCTCCACTCTTGACTTGAGCAATTCACTTTAAAGCCATTCCAACAACTCTGAATTTGCCTTTTTGACTGCTCCTGAATTTGGAACATTTGCAGAGGTACAGAAAGGATGTTTTTCCTCCTGTCCTCAACCTGCACCAGTAATGACCATTCAGATCCAGCACTCCTATATGTAGATAGTATGTTCTTCCCCATTTCCACTGCTTCAAAATTCAACACTGATAAATGCAAATAATTTTAATCACACAACCTACTCAGTACCAAGATCCTTTTGCACTTCTGTATTGGTTACTAAAGAAACAAAACCTAGCTATGTAATTTTGTACCATCAGCAAACTGTCATCTGACTCTTCCCTTTCTCTTAGGGAATTTTATCTGCACACACTCAGTAGAGAAAGGCTCACAAAACCTTTAGAGCTGTTAAATGATGCACTTGAGACAACTCTGGCACTGAAACAATGGAAAACATTTCACCCATTTTCCTCCTGCTTTAGATTAGTCCTTGCAGAGCAGGCTGCCTCCTTCTGCAGCAAGGGAGAGGCAGGAAGATAGCAGAGGAGGACTGAGTGGGGCAAACGACTCCAAGCAGGAGCACAGCCCAGACACTGCAGCCAGCAGCAACACCGTGAGTGGGAGGGACGGTGGAGTCAGATTCGACTGTGAAGAAAAGCACAACCTTGGAGAAAGAGCTGGACGGAAAGGGAGTGAGCTACACAGAAAAATAAGACCAAAAGAAAAAGACTGGTTGAGGGGAAAACAAAAGGCAAAGACAGAAAACGTCAAGGGTTTAAGAGGTGCCCCGAAAAGCATCCAAGAGGGCAAACCACTCCTCTAAACTTGGCACAAAGTCCAGAGCCCCAGTCAACCCACTGGCAAGTGTGCCTTCCTCCTTTCTTCTTTTAAACCTTAGTTACTGTGACAGGAGGGCCTTGTACTACAGCACACTAACGTCTGTGGTGTGAGCAGGAGGTCAGAAAGAAGAAAAAATAAGGGAAAGAAGGCATCGCAGAGGAAAAAAAGAAAAAAGGGGGAAAAAAAAAAGAGGTATAGGGAAGAAGCTTCTTCCTATACTATAGCTGCTTCCAGGGTAGACAGTGGAATAACATGTAATAACTGTCATTCTTTTGTCTTTACAGCATGACCTTCAGGAATAAAATTAGTCAGATTTGTACAGAAAGGGAAGAGAGAAAAAAGCAAAAGGCTCAAAGAAAACGTCAAGGGCAGCGTAAAGAATCTGGGATTGAGTATACGTGATACAATTAATCTGTAGAAATGAAGAAAACACTTGCGAAAACAGGTGCCAAATCTACAGAAACCAACTGTAAAATTTCATTATAAGCATTACTAGCACACAAACGGAGCAGCAAAAATATTGCTGCTGACAGACCCCATGATAGAGTAGGGAAACAAAGAGAATTAGGAAGTACATTGACAGAGGAAAAGTAAGGGAGAACAGGAGGATCGGAGTAGTCATGAATTCTTATACACCAGAAATCATAAGGAAGTCTAAGCACCGAACACAAAGGGTATACCATGCTCCAAGGCATGATTTTATAATAGAAATTTAATTATTCTAATTATTTTAAAATAGGAATTTAAGAGACAAGAGCATTTGACGCAAACAACAGAAGAACAGCCCTGCTAGCAAACACGAACATTAGCATCTCCCCTGACTTCAGAGACAAATACAAGCTAATGCTTACAGCTAAGAGACCAGATACATCATCTGCATTAAATCACAGAGGATGAACACATGGGAGTTCACAAAAGAACCAGGAACCAGAGTCAAAGGAAGGATAACAAGCAAAAGAGTTCAAGTTACATGCAAGCAAGCTGGTAAAAAGGATTTTTACAAAATCCTGCAAATAATATTTCTCCTTACTTGGACCACAAATGTTTTACAATGGTTATTGAAATAACTGAATGTCATAAGACATTTTGTCCCAATCAACATGTCACTACTATACAATAGGATAACTCAGCCAAATACTCTAAGAAGTGCAACGTGTATTTTGTTTCCACTCATAATGGTATTTTCCACCGTAAGATAAAAATCAAAACAGCATGCCCTTTATCAAGCCTTACAAAAAGAGCACAGGTCAAGGATTCTTCCTTTATCCCATTTTTGCCAAGAAAGAAAAAAAAGTTTCTGCAATGCTGTTCCGAAAAAACACAGAATAGACCTTTTATATTTGGCAAGAAGCATGGAAAAGTTCAGGCGAGAGGCCAGATGTTTTGTTAAAAAATGTGTAACGGTACGGTCTAGCTTTGTTGAGGACTCACAAATTGTGCCCTGAGAACCTGGTCCCAGTGCCCTCTGTTCTTATTTAATACCCAGCAACACATTTTATTACAAAGGTATAAAAACTGTATATAAACAGCCCCAAAAAACTCTCATAAAAGACACGAGCAACATTTACTAACCTATGTTGTAAAGGCTGTAGTAATCTCTGCCACTATCCAAAGGCATGTTATATGCTGTAACTCATACATGAAGTTACCCTAGCACAGCTTCTGCCAGAAGTGAGACGTCCTGCTGATGGAAGCTGCAGTGAGAGTGCTCTGGCCCACACCACCCCTTCCCATCACATCTCTACTCCTCTTTGTCCTTCTTGAAACACTTGCATCATCTGCTTTTCCCACCAAACACATGCTATGTCCCCACTTAATCAGCACCTAGAAGGGTATGGCATCTATGCCTCTGTTGGGCTCCTATTTTGCCACAGTTTTGTATGGCACGGTCCTCATCAGAGCTTTCACAGAATCACAGAATCACAGAATGACCCGGGTTGGAAGGGACCTCAAGGATCATGTAGTTCCAACCCCCCTGCCTAGCAGGGCCACCAAACATATGCCTTTACTAGATCAGGTTGCCCAGAGCCCCGTCCAACCTGGTCTTGAACACCTCCAAGGATGGGGCATCCACAACCTCCCTGGGCAGCCTGTTCCAGGACCTAACCACTCTCCTAGTAGAGTGCATGCAACATCCAATCTCAGAGCAGACTTAAATGCCCTCCATCTCTTATTCCACTCTGAATGCCCTCTTACCCCATCACCCTCAGATTATTAGGCACTTTAAAAGAATAAATTAAATTATCGTGATTTTACACTGACTCAATGGAGCAAAATGACTCAAAAATAATTAAAGAGGCATTACAAAGACTAAATAGGAAAACCGCATGACACTGAAGCAAATACAATGATAAATGGAAGCGCAAAAAGGAGCACTAATGAATACTATTTCATAAACAACATTTTTCAAAAACCTCACTTAGAAAAAGGCAGGCGAGGAAGATTTCTTGCTTTACATTTTCTTTACTATTTATAGCCTACAAATTGGACTGTATGCAACAACAGAGCAATTAGCTTAAACTCTACCGATATTCTCACTGGTGATAATTGGTTGCTTCTTTTAAGAACATCTGTTCCATCTTCCTTAAGAAATGAGGAGCAGACCCTGTTACCTAGACAACAGAATCCTTCTGAGCATCACACACCAAAAGGGTAGCATCAACTTAAGTCACACTTATTCCTCCTCCCTGTGGCTCCATTATCACTGGTAGCATAACGAAATGCCTTCACTTCTTAAGATGAAATCCCTATCTATCAGATCACAAACTCAGGCCCACTTCCACATGCACATTTTACTGTCCTTCAGCTGAGCAGCAAACAGCTTGAGGTCTTGTATACAGGCAGCTTCCACCACCTTGACCACCACAATGTCACCCTGAAAATGCTACTGAGAATTTTGGGGCAAGTCCTTTCAAATACAGCTCTGTTCCCTTGAATGTGGCCCAGAAACAGTCAGCTTTGCCATTATACCTCTGGATTACTGGAGATATTCAAGTGCTACAGGAACCCATCCCACTAGTGTCAACGCTACCGAGAATAGCAAAGGTTAATCTACCTTCAGAGGATACCTTCTGTTGCCTTAGCAAACTCACCCCAATTTCATACTCACTAAACATTAGCTACAATTGAGTACAGCAGATGACATAATCCTCCATATGCTTCAGTTACATGGATGATTTTTTTTCCCTTTCTCCCCCCACGTGTATGTGATGGAGGACCAATAAACACTGAAACTCAAATGATAAAACAAATGAACTAAGCACAGAAAAGAAAAAAGACAGCTCACTGGGCAGAAAAAGCTGCAAAACAAATACCACCAACCCACTATCTCCCTTAAATTCATTCAAAGCACTTGATTCTCCAATGGCAATGCCTTGAACTTCTTTCCCTCCATCTCCTTCCTTTCTTGACTGGATGATGAGGGACTCATATCCTTAAATGCATATGTAGCTGTCTCTGATCGGGATGGAAACTTCTGTAGAGAACTCCAAAGCCCTTAGGTTTGTTTTTGCAATGGTAACCAGGCTCTGGGTATGTGCTTCAGGCTCAAAACAAATCAGTCAACACACTAGAGTCAATAGCACTAGAAACTTCCAAGTAACAACTATTAAACCAAAATACAGACAATCGGTTCACCACAGACCACACATTAGAACTGAACACTTTAGGACCTTACTAATTCTAACATGACTGTTACTTTTTAGGAAAGCCCATTTTATAGGAGAAAGATAATACTGCAGATAATTCAAGTGGGATAGGAACACAGATCTGTTCTTCAGTCCCATATGTGCTGAAGAAAAAGAATAATAATTCTGGAAGTACTAAAGGAAGCAAATAAGAATTTGAAAATGGTCTGGATTTGAGACGCCCTGAAGATGAAGTGAAATAAACCATCTGGCCCCAGACTGAAAATCTGAACAATGGAGATAGCTGAAAACCATTAAAACTGAAAGTCATAGAAAAATTCCTTATTGGACTACAGGGCTTTGAGCAAGCCCAGTGAATTTCAGATGGGGAATGTTACAGAAGAAAATTTGTTAGTGGTAAATATTTAAGTCACGTGTATAATACATGGTTATAGCAAGAATGTAAAAGGTTCAATGACCACTCACCTTCAAAAAACTTACATACATATATATACATATGTTTTTATACGTAAAAAACATGTATATATATGTTTATATACATATAAAAAACAGACAAGATATAGTCCAGGTAAGAACAAAATCACTAATATATAACAAAAATAACATGTCAAAAGGGAAGGGACAATTATTAGCCTGAACAAGAAAGATATTAAGGCGGACAAGAATACTGAACAAATCTTGGAGTTTGGTTGGAGACACAATTAATCACAGTAATAAGAAACATTTTGTAATTGTAGAAGCTCAGAGAAGCAGCCACTGTACTGCTTGCAAATATTAAAGGCATTTGGAGAAAAAGGGAAAAGAAATCAGGGAAAACAGTACAAAAGGCAACTGACATAAAAAAGAAACAAGAGTAATCTAATAAGCAAGTGAAAATATGGAAAGACAAAGAGAATTAAGAAAAACTCTGCAGGGGCCATGAGATGGAATAAGTTTGTTAGTGTAGAAAGAAAAGGCTTCCTCAAATGACTCCAAGTACTGGCAACCATTCTCATATTTCATGATTTGTCTCAATCAAAATTAATTTACTGATAGCTTCCTTTATATGATGTTCTCATATTCAAAAAACATTTTTCCAACAGTAGAGTCTGTCAAGCCCATCCTCACTTTAGTATCCTCAGATGACTGAGTAGAACAATGCTCAAGGTCAAAAGCATAATGAGCATACATACATACCCACAAATTTAGTGCATGCACTACATACAGGCAAAGAGCAGTTTTAAGGAAACATCTTGATGCTGCTAACGAGAAAGGAGCATTTAACCAGTCAGATAGTGAAATGAAGCAGAGAAAAAAAAAAAAATCATGATGCTCACATCTTTTTCCTTTTAAAACCAAAATGCAAACTCAGCAAATTCTGTGTAGCGTTAACAGAACTCAAGACATCCAACCAATTCATTTGGTGCTTATTGTACTGTTAACTACAGCCCACAGTCTTCAGAAAGCATCCATGTCTCAAGATCCCCATACAGTAATGTATCAAAGCCTCAAAAAGATAAGAAAAGTCTCAAAAAGACAATGGAAGCTGGATTCAAACAAAGCTATTTTTCAACTTACCACAAATAACATACACGCAAAGGTTCACACACACAAAAATGAAGAACCCTACTGAAACTTACAATAGAATTAGCAAGGTTAATAAAGTTTCAGTGCAAGTTTTCAAGACGTCTTGCCTTCAAACACAAAGTTGGCTACAAGCTGGGATATAAAACCTGTAAATATAACTATACACTCAAAACTCCACCTGTTTAGCCATCAAAAAGTTGAAACCAATGCCAAACGAATTATTGAAAAACAACTTTTTCATTAACATTTGATCAACATCGATCATTTTTATTATTATTATTTTTAAAGATGTTCTATTTTCAATCCAGTCATCACTACTCTATTAGTTTACTCCACTTAGGCACTACTAACTCCATTTTTTTTCTGCCTCACAGACTCAGTGAGGCAAAGAGAACAAGAATGATGGGCTTCTGTATCCAATATGCATTGCAGAAACATTGATTCTAATAGCTGAAAATATTTCAACTCTATCCAAATTAACTGGAAGTACAGTCATGGATGTGACACAAAAAAGAAAAAAAAATAAAATTAAAAAAAAATAAAAATCAAAGTTCTTGATGATAATAAAACTGAGTACAAAGAACATAAAAGCTAAGGCTACCACCCTTTAAAAATAAGTACTCCAGTGCTCTAACATTCAATACTCCGCATATTAGTAATTAATTCACAGCAGAAAGTCATTTGCATTTTACAGTGCAGGAAGAGAAACCTCCAATAGGCATGGAAAGCTGAGAGTGCACAATGTAAGAATGAGACTCCTCAAGACCAATAAATCCCAGTGAATGGAAGCCCATCTCAAGCATATGCACACAGATAGACACCCCAAAATAAATAAATAAATAAATAATAGGAACAAACTGAGGTCCATGTGAAAAATGGAAAAACTCAGTCATAGCAGAACAGTTCATGCAGCTGCTAATGCTGCTAAGGACATCCATTCAGGTAAGACATACAGACAGGATGGGGAAGGTAGTATTGTCCCGTGTATGAAGGATGCATAATAAAATATATGGAGTTTTTGTTTGGGACAGGTGACAGGCTTCTCAGCAGCTTGCAGGTCAGAAACAGTGGAAAGACCAGCATGAATGCCATGTTGGGACTGTGACAGTCACAGAATCAGATCAAGTTCTGCATACACCAAGCAAGTTTATGAATCACAGACCCTGGTCCATATGAGAGACCCTGACCTCCCCTACATTCTCACTGGCAGAGTAACATAGCAGAGCATAAGTAACCCGGGAGACCTCTGGAGGGCATCAGCAATAACTTCTTGACATGCTTACGGGATGAGCCAAAAAGAACAGCGTGCAACTATTTTCAAACAATCAAGAACTGGCTGGAAACACAACACCCAACAGCAGCCTTGGCTGTAGAGCCTGAGTGAAGGCCCCAAGTAGCAGGGTACAGACTCAGGGCTTCGGGAAAATGGACTTCAGCTTATTCAGGGGACTGGGCGTGGAAGGCATCTCTGAGAAGCAAATGAGCTCTGGAAAGCTGGCAGGGGTGCTTTAAAATACAAACATCTATGACCTGGCTTAACTATGGCAATTGTCAGAGCTTCAATGCAAAATGGGCAGTGCACAGACAGAGGTGAAATCAGTGATGGGCTACATGGGAATAATTTCAATACGTAACCCAAGCACATAAGGATTGAGTCAAGGAAGCAAAAGTTAACTTAGAATTGAGTACTTGCAACATTGAGGGCAACATGAAGAGCATCTGTTACTATGTTAGTTGTGAAAGGCTGAGCAAGAAAACGTGAGACTGTTGCTAAATGAAGCAAGTGCTTTAGTAACAGTAACTTAAAACAGAAGAAGAACCTTCTGTCAAGAAACCACTGTTTGAAACTCAGTGTCATCAGCTCTCAGTCTGAGGCATCAAAAACGGTCACGTGCAATGTTAAATTAACAAAAAGCATGTTGGATAGTTACATGAGTCAAGATGCTATTCCAACAATTCTACATCTCTGCAAAATAATAAGCTGAAAGTAAACTTCAGCTAAGTTTGCTTGACTGCAGAGATGGCACAATTGAACAAAAAAAACACAGAATGTAATGAAGAAGAGAAAATAAAAATCAGATAGGAATTTAGGAAACAAGATTTTTAAAATATATCAGTTGAAACATTAAAACATATACAGACATGTTTTTGGACACACAGACACAATCTTGATAGTATTTAAGTTTGACAGGTTTTATAAATGTCTTTCCAGCACTACCTGCGAGTCTATTCTTTATCCAAGCAATAAAGCAGCATTTGCTTTCAGCGCACTGCTGCCTCCAGCTTAATCTAAAGAGGGCTGGATTGGCTTTATTTGTTCATTTCTGTTGAAGTCACCATCAGTACGTACTGCATTTGTGTGCATCTGAAAGTATTCTGGATTTGGAGTCGATAGCAAATTGAAAGAGAAAACAACTGAGCCAGAAGAACACTGAACACCCATTTTCCCCACTTAACTTCACTGGGAATTTGGATTATATCCTAAATGATGTTAAGTAACAGAGTCATAGAGAGACCTCTTTGGCTCAGATTGCACTGGAATGAGGGGAAAGCTTTCCTTCTCTTCTTTTTAAGAAACTTGCCACAGATTTGTCAATGCTTTTTTCCTGCTGTGAGCACAAAAATATAACTTCAAGAAAATTAAAATAGCCTCTGTATGAAAACCAGCATTTGAAATAAGGTAGTTAGAAAGCAAGTGTGTTAAAAGCAGTATTTTCCTTCTTCCCCTGCAGCCTGCCCTATTGTTACTGTTAAACTGCTGAAGGAAAGTGGTTGTAGTCGGACAATGGAACTGACTGGTTTCCTCAGATGATGCTCTACTTTTGTCACAATTGCATGACAAAATACTACATCTCAAGCAGTGAAACCTATTTTTATAAACTGTCCAGCACATTTATTTGTCAATACAGTCAACTGATAAAAATCTTTCTATTTAGCAGATTTATTACACGCTTCTTGTTCATTTTTAATGAAGTTAAATTGTTCTTTCAGTTAAAATAAATGTGGACAAAAAGTATCCATGGAACAAAGAAAGAATTTAGGTAACCCCTCACACACAAAAAAAAAGTACTTAAATTACACAGATTAGTCAAGATTAGAGTGTGCAACTCAGAGAGCTCTTATTTCTTCACATAGCATGCAAAACATGAGTTCTCACATAGCTGAACCAAACCTTCCCTCCAGCTGATTCATACTTATAAAATCATGATACACAGACACTTCTAGCCAACACACACCCTAATTCCCTAATAAAAATCCCTTCAATTTTTATTTTTAAACTTACACACATTTCATCACCTCCAGCTATTAAAAAGTAGGGAGTGGAGTTTCAAAGTTTCCACAAACAAATGCAACAATCTTTTCTAATTAGGTAGCAGAGAATTTATGGTGAGATCCCTACATTGCCAATTATTTTACATAATCATATTATTTTGGCAAGGGGAAAAGAAGTTCTGACATTCAAAAGGAATCTCCTACAGTACGTGTACTCGTGGATACACTTTGTTGTTTTTTTTAAAGGATCTTGTTTTACCTACAGTCACCTTGAAGCTAGGGACTGAAGTTAGAAACATTTTTCTACATCGCAGTAAACACTGCAAGCTGCTGTGACGTTGTAAGACAAGGAAAGGGTCAATATAGTCAAAGTAAAGGACTTGCGTGGATTATGAAATTCCATGCAACTGTACTTGAAAAGTGTCAATGGCACTACAGGTTTTCAAAGTGATTTATTTAAATCAGAAAGCTATAGTTCATCCTGTACAGCTGATGCTATCCACATTCGTAACAGAAACAAAGATGGGTCAAACAAGTTATTACACCAGTCTGAGCTACGGTCTCAAGTTCACATTTCACCTTTAGCTCATTTGTCTAAGTGGTTTCCAATTCAAGAGATGAGAGCAGTTTGCAAGTGATGTGCAGTGCCTGACAGTGGCAGGAGCAAAGCAGCTTTCCTGGCTCTATCAGTAAGGAATGACCTGGACCTTCAAGCAACCCTAGACCATGGGATTAGTAGCACTGCTGAGAAACATGGTAAATATGCAAAGAGCAAAAAGACAGAGAAAGCAAGTTTAGTTTGGCTCAGGTTCAGTGCTATGACACCAAAAACTCCAAAAGCTGGGAGGAGGATAAGCAGCCCCAGATGAGCTGCTTATCGCAGAATGCCTTCAGTTAGAGGGGACCTTAAAAATCATCTGTTTCCAACCCTCTGCAATTGGCAGGACTGCCACCCCCCAGCTCAGCTGCCCAGGGCCCCATCCAACCCAGCCTTGAACACCGCCATAGATGGGCACCCACAGCTTCCCTGGGCAGCTTCTAACAGTACCTCACCACCCTCCAAGTAAAAAATTTCTTCTAAACACTTAAAACCAAATGCCCCCTCTTTCAGCCTAAAGCCATTGCCCCTTGTCCTATCACTTCCAGACTGGGCAAAATGGCAGTCCCCCTCCAGCTTGTAAGCTCCTTTCAAAAACTGGAAAGGTTGCAATGAGGTTTCCCCAGAGCTTTCTCTTCTCCAAGCTGAACAAGCCAAGCCCCCTCAACATTCTTCACAAGAGAGGTGCTCCAACCCTTTGACCACCTTCGCAGCCCTTCTCAGAACCCACTGTAACAGCTCTGTATCCTTCCCACACTGAGAGCCCCAGGCCCAGACAAAGTACTCCAGATGAGGCCTTACAATCACCTCCCTCACCCTGCTGCATCTTGTGATGCAGCCCAGAATACTGTTGGCCTTCCAGGCTGTTAAGTGCACACTGCTGGTTTGTGTCCAGTTTTTCATCCATCAGGACATCCCAAGTCCTGCTCTTAGGGAGCTGTTTTCTATACTCATATATGGGATTGCCTCGACCTGAGTGCAACACCTTGCACTTGACCCTGTTAAACCTCATGAAGTTCTTATGTGCTTACTTCTTGAGTCTGTCCATGTCCCTCAGAACGGTGTCCCTTCCTTCTTATTATGTCAGTAGCATCACTCTGCTTGGTGTCACAAATAAACTTGCATAGTGTACACTCAATCCCACTATACTAGTGAAGGTCACAGACTGCAGGGAGGCAATAGAAAAAATAAAATGTAAAAGCAAAGGGACAGAGCCCTTACTCAAGAGATCAGACAATGAGAAAAAGGTTAGAAAACTACCATTTAACCAATAAGGCTTTTAATGCCCTGCCCACCCACAGGAACTGAGAAGCCCAAAATATTCGTACCCTCTAGCACTTTGAAATATACATTGCATCAATAGGCAAAACGCCTGAAAATAATTTGTGCATGCTGAATTGTTTGAATGAGCTTTCAGTGCCTCATTTAACATTAGTCTGAATTATTTTAGCCTGTCCCCATAAATGCCAGTAGGAACACAAAGGCCAGCGAGTGCTCCCACCAGCATCCCACAGTGTGCTGGCACCACGTCAAGGTCTCCCAGAAGGAGCAGCCTCTGGCAGCTTCACCAACAGCCAGTACACACAAGCACAGGATGTGGCAGCTGAAGTGATTATGCATCCCAGATCCCAAAATACACAGAGGGCAGAACTACAACTATTCAGACCGCTCATAAGCAAGGCTAGGTATAAAACACTGCTGTTCTGTGACTCTACTTTTCCCTATTAAACCATCTGTAACAGTCTAATTCTTTCCTGTACATTAAAAAAAGAAAAAGGTACTGAGGTATGAAAAAGAAAGTGCTGATATAGAAAAGTCCAATGAAGCTTAGAATTAAGATCACTATTTACAGAAAAGGTGGCTAGAAATGACCATTTATCCTTGGAAGAAATGAAATTCACAGTGTTGGCAGCAGAGATAAAAGCCAGACAGACCCAGGAGCTGACAGGCAGCCTCCTTAACTCAAGTCAGTGGTTCAAAGGAAAAGAAACCTTTACTAGTAGCCATCTCCCTACAAGCTATGCATTAGGAATAAATGTGATCTTACAGAAAGACACTCTTCAACTTTTCATTTTTAGGGTTAAGAACAATTTCAGAGCAAGACCATATAAACTGTGGTAAAAGTGACTTACAAACATTCATTGGATTCCAGGACCTTTTAGTGCTATACTTTATACACAGTGCTGTCTCAGAAAAACAACAAATAGAACGCACTAAAAACACCGACTGTTTTTCAGAGAAAAATCAAACTTACTTTTGATTTCTCATTGAATTTTTTTTGAAACACATTCAGCCAGGGAACTGCTATAAATACCGGATGAAATACATACCTTGGTGGCAAACGGATAAGAAAAAAATATGGGGACAAGAGTTCAGACCTTACAGAAAATTCCCAAGAGCTTTAAGACACCTAATTTCAGTGACCACTCAGGAATAGTAGCTGTGTCCAGTAAATGGAGGCTTCAGAACCTATCTGGGAAACCTGTGCCAGTACTCAGTTTAAAAAAAAAAAAAAAAAAAAAAAAAAAAAAAAAAAAAAAAGCTGTGGGTGTTTTTTTGTGTTCAGATGGAATTCCATGGATTTTAATTAGTGCCCGTTGCCTCCTGTCTTGTCCATAGGCACCACTAAGTCTGACTCTCATTTCTTTGAACTGTTCCTTCAGGGATTTATGCGTACATAAGATTCCCCCTTCAACCCTTCTCTTCTCCAGACTCAACAGTACCAGCTTTCCCAGTCTTTCCTCATACAAAAGATGTTCCAGCCCTTTAATCATCTTTATTGTCCATGTTGCTCCAGGTCTCTCTTGTACTGGAGAGCCTAGGACTGGAACCAGTTCTTCAAGTAAAGCTGCACCAGTGCTAAATAGAGAGGATCACCTTCCCCAGATTGCTGGCAATGCTCTGCCTAGCACAGCCTAGGATGCTGTTAACCCATCTTTGTCCTGAGGGTGCCCTGCTGGCTCATGGTCAGCTTGCTGTCCAGCAAAGCCTTCTTTGCATAGTTACTTTCCAGGCAGCTGCCTCCCAGCATGTACTAGTGCCTGGAGTTATTTCACCTCTCTGTGGAACTCCATATTTCTCTTTGTTGAGCTCCACAGGATTCCTCTCAAATCATTTTTCCACAGCCTGCTGAGGCTCCTCAGAACAGCAGCACAACTCTCTGATGTATCCACAACTCTTCAATTTTGCTTAACCTACAAACTTCTTGAGGGTACACTCTGTCCCAGCATCTATCTCACTAATTAAGACTTTCATGCAGCTTTACACCCCTCAGAATGTGAAACTCCATCATCTCTTCCACATAAGCCAATATAATGGAATAAGCCAGTAATACAGAAGCCTCTCAAATTGTTCACAATCAGAATTTTTCTAATGATTTTCTGATTAGCCCATACCACCATTTAGCCTTTAGTTTATGCAGTTCCTCATGTGAAATTCAACATAAATTTGAGTGAGTTAATCACTAACTCATTCATATTTTCCAGCTTTACTTTTTTAAAATGTTCTTGCTTGAAGCCCATCAACAACACGTGTCTCAAGAGCACACAAATAGTTGGCATTCAATTATCTTCAGAGTACACTATACTTACAGGGAAGAAATTAGCACCTCTTTCAGATACAATTATTATCACATAAGAACCTCCTCTAGCATTTCAAGATTCCAATACAACAAAATTGGCAGCAATATGGATTCCTGCTTCAGGAGGGTCATAGAATGGTTTGGGTTGGAAGGGACCCTTAAGATCATGTAGTTCCAACCCCCCTGCTATAGGCAGGGATACCTCCCTCTACACCAGATTGCTCACAGCCCCATCCAGCCCGGCCTTGAATGTTTCCAGAAAGGGAGCATTCACAGCCACACTGGGCAAACTGTTCCAGTGTCTCACCACCCTCACAGTAAAGAACTTCTTCCTAATATCTAGTCTCAATCTACCCTCTTCCAGTTTAAAACCATTTCCTCCTGACCTTATAAAAAAAATCCCTCCCCAGCCTTTCTGTAGCCCCCTTTCAGACACTGGAAGGCCACTATAAGGTCCTCTCAGAGTCCTCTCATCTCAAGGCTGAAGAGAAGATAACACCCTGCAGATGAAAAAACAAAAAACAACACAAAAACACGTAATCATCACTCACCTCAGGAGCCAGGATATTTATTCTGAGTATCTAAGCAATACTACATACAAACCAGTCTTGAATCACAACAATCAAATGCCTTTCTATTCAACAGTTAAATTCTTTAATCACACTGTCAGTGTCTTCACGTTACAGAACTGCTAAACGATTCTCAGCAAAACACAGAATCAAGTATACCAGTGTTTCTTCCATCTGCTGAGCTTACAAAATTATTATAGAGGAGAGAATGAGTGCTAAGTTGGGTTTTTTGTTCTTGATGTTTTGGGGTCGTGTGTGTGTGTGTGTGTGTGTGTGTGTCTTTTGGGTTTGGTCTTTTTTGTTTGTTTGTTTTAAGTTAAATGTCAAAAAATCTACCCATGACATTTTAAAACTACCTCTTTTCAGGCTAATATTCATTTCTTAATCAGTAAACACTACACTTTTAAATACAGGATTAACTACTAATGCATTAGTTATAATCCTCCTCTTTGTGGAAAATACCTTTGATCCTCCCTGTTTGCTAGAAAAATAGCCGCTTCTTTTCCAACTATTTCACCTTTACCTTTTACATATTTCTAATGTTCAACAACCCTGAAATTTCAATAAGGCAAGCAGTGATCTGCTGCTTATCCCCAGTTATAGAATTTTACTATGAAGTCTGGAGAAGAGTAAAATAACATCCAAGGAAGATTAAAAGAGTAACTACTGTGAGGATCTAAACAATTTGTGCAACTCAAACCATTTAAAAACAAATAACTAAGGAATGAAATGCTGATAGATGGTCAGTGGATGAAGTAATTTGACACTGTTTCCTCACAATGTTGTGTCTAAGCATGACAGAACCAGCTCCACACCACAATGCTATCATGACAAAAGTCTCATTTGGACTATACTCCATACACTGATTCTTGTATTTTGTCTGTTTTAAATCATACTACTACGGAGACAAAGAAACTGAAAAATACTTCACTGATGTCAAAGCATACTTAAGCAGAAATACCAGCAAAAAGGCCACCACTGGGTAGATTTTATGTAAAGCAATCAACAGCAACGGAGCCACCTCTCAAATCCTTAAGTGACCTTGACCTTACAGCGACAAGCTCTTCAAAAGGACAGTATTTTTGTCAGCTATGGCACTTGACCCACAATTACTGCATGCACTATGCTAAATGCAATACTGCTCAGTTCATGAATACCACAAATTTCTAACGCTTCACAATGCAGTGAACACCTGAATACTGTGTATCTGTGCAACACTACTAGCTTATAAAAATCCACATTATAAATAAAAGAAAAGCTCTCAGTATACTGACAGCATTCAAAGAAGATAAGCATTTAATCAAGCAAATGCACTTATTTTGCAGTGCAGGAAATTCCTGCATTGCTTATATAAATACATGTACATACGACCACTACTGTGCCTGTTGTTTTTTTTCCCCTTTTAAGATACACGCTATAAAGCTACAAGTAAAGCTGTTTTTATTTTGCTATGAAATTTCTCTGTACTTAGCAAAGCAAATAAGGAATGAAGAAAACAAGCTGTTATCAGGTACCAAACCATTAGCCTGAAATAAAATACATTGTTAGCAAGCTGACTTGTAATGACAGTTGTAATCTTTTGAAATCATTTTCTTACAAGTCATTTTAAAAACCACCCAGTTTTGAAACAAACCTTGATTAAAAGGGTCACATTTATTTCCTTCTCAACACAAAAGCATGCAAGACAAAATACCAGAGAAGGCCATTACCATTAACCTAGCAAAAATGTCTCTTCCCGCACACCAGAAAAAAAAATGCGTTATTTACATTTTATGAAAAGCTCATGTTTGATTAACTTTCATGCTTGCATACTTCAAGGAAAACATTTACATAATTTTACTGTAGAGAAAAATAAAATACCTATTGAATAAGAATGTCAGTAAAAAGAGTTTTGTTTATGTGCACTTACTGCAATCTCTCTACAGGCCGACATGGATATCCCTGTACCTTCAATTTGCTTCAGTGCATATTCCTTTTCATCTTTTCTGTACAAAATAAAAAAAAAGAAAAGAATCTTTTTAGCTCTGATTTATGTTATATCAATTAGTACAAGTATAATGATTTATTTCGATTTGATCTGGATCAAGGAGCTAAAAGTCTATTTTTTTAATGCATAAATTACAATTAGACATTCAAGGCCTAAAGGCTTCCCTTAAATACAGATTTCAAATATTACAAACAAAACCTCCTTTATAAATAAACGTTGCCAACCTATCTCCATCTCTCTCTGAACTATAGCAATAACTGCAAATAGATCTACAGACAGTTGTGGAGACCTTTCCTACAATTATCAGATAGTGGCTAACACAAAGAATCAACGCAGTCACATCCCACACCTGGAAAACTCCCCTGAAAGTTTCTAGAAACTGCAAGAATCTTACTTGATTTTATGAGCCACTGTCCATCAAGTTTTAAATTAAAACATAATAGCATGTCAAAAGTGAAATGTGGATTTCACCAGGCAAGTCTGTTTGCCAGACCCAAGTACAGGATTCCTGCTGAGTGCCTGCTACCACGTACCTCTACACATTACATGAAACTGCACTCTGAAGTGCAAAGTTGAAGAACATGAAATAACCACAGTTTGCTGCAGGTTGCTGGAAAGCAAACAGGACAAGCAAATGAGTAGTATATTGGTCACTCTGAAAGGAATGCTTCCCATTTATTTCCACGGAAACTACAACAAAGAGAGCACAGTAACACTATATAATAGAGCAAATTCTCAGCTAAAAAACACTACTTTTCAACACAGTCACCACCTTTGGTTATGCATTTCTGACAGCGATGAACAAGAGCCTGCATGCTGAGCTAGTAGCAGTCTATACCAGCAGAGGTGATCCACTGTCACTGCCACCACTGCCAAAACTCAGCACCCAACACCTCACATCCACCGTTTGGCCTCCATCAATGCTCAACAAGTGTTAACAAATGTCAGTGGAAGCAATTTGTTCCACATGGAGGAACTCAATAATACACCTCTTCTTCATACGCACTTCCATGTCAGACCGTCCCTCTGCTGCCATCAGTCACACAGCAACAACACATACGGAATACTGGCAGGAAGGTTCAACCTCTACTGCCATATCACCAACATCCACCTCTGACATCATGGGCCAACACAATGAAATAGGAGGCACTGCTTTCAGAGCAGCTCTCATGATACAGCATTATCTCCTTAATGCTCACAGACAGGTTTGGTAGGATTCAGCTGTAATAAGCGGGTGTTGATAAGCACCATTACCCATAGTGCTTATGCACTTACGTTGGCTCACCAATTACAATTTCTGGAGAATTCAGTAACTCACAGTCTCCCAAATTCCCTACAGCAAGTTTCCCTTCTTTCCAGTCCCACATCATTTCATTTTACTACCCAGAAAAACTAAATTGCTCTCAGCCTAGGGGGTAAAAATTTAAACAAATGTTGTTGCTTGTTCCAGAAGCACTTCAATCTATGCTATTTTAAGAAGAAACAACTTTTTAACAAAAGAAAAGAAAAACCTAATGATGGGAGTTGCCCCTCTAAACTTCCTGACTGTACTCCAGGTTGCTGAGCACAAGGCTCCTTGAGGCCTACAGGCAACAACCCAGAACCTCTTGTTACGATAATCCATAGTGGTATCAGGCCATAACCTTGTCCTTCAGCTCATGCTTTCTTCCCTGGCCAATAAAGATAACATTCCTTACATTTTAGCTTGTACAGTGCAAAAAGAGAACACTGTCCTGTCCCCACATTTTACTCAGTTGGCTTTATTTCCATTTACAGTATTCAATTCAGGAGATGAATTTACGATTATTTCATCCCCTAGTAACACTTTCAGTTTTCCTTTTCCATAGGCTTTAAAAAAAAATAACATCACCCAGTTCACTTTAGAAGCATACAGTTAGATAATTTAGAGTAAGTAAAACATTTCAAGGGCATCACACTGCCTTACCTACTGCAATTATAGTTCAGAATAGTCCCATCAGATGAGAAACATCTACATACAAGGCTATGGAAGACTAGAAACAGCTTGTTCAAGATGATACAGGAAAAAAAAGACCTGAAAATTGCTCAAGTTATTGTTTTATCCATATTATTCAGATTCTTACACTTTTAGCAATGGACCCTCTTGAATTCACATTTAATTTAACATACATACCTAATTCATTATTAATTATCCACATAAAAGAACTGGCTTGGAAGCCTATAGTCACACTGAAACTGCAGTTGTGACTACTACATCAGTTAATACAGATATTAGCATTATACTACATACAAATAAAGATTTTCATAAATAAGTGCATGGCACTGTAAATAATAAAAAATAAATTATACAGCATCTTGAAATGAATTAAAAAAAATAAAATAAAAACAACAACTAACAGAAAATAATTCACTTCTGTAAGCAACATTCACAGAATAATTGTGACTTTGTAGGACAAAGCCTGGGAAAACTACCCAGCTCAGCATCCTTAGAGCACAGCACTGCAGTTACACCATATCCTACAGACAGCTTGTTACACTCTGATCACATTGTTTAATTGTTGCCACACAGCATAAAGTTCAGCAGTCAGCCAGGGATCAAACTCCGTTACAAACTTTTTTCCCTCCACCAAGCAAAGGTAAAGATGTGACACTGAGGTGCACCTAGAAATGAACTGAAAAACCCTTCATAGTATTTAGATCACTAAGTGTTGCAGGAACAAAGCCACTGCACGGATCACATTTGGCACTGGCTAACAGGCACAAGCTGCTCGCAGCTAGAGTGCATGTGGCCACAGCCTCTTAAGAAGGTATTAGTAGCGGTAAAAGTTGAAAGGTCTAGAATTAACTGGAAAAGGTGTCCTAATCCTTCCAGAAAGGAAAAGTTCTTACACTTCAGTGTTTTCCATGCAGTGGAAGTACCCATCAGTCTAAAAACAGTATGAGACAAATAAATAAATAAATAATCGGCACATACTGTCCCTGTGGTACACATTCTTCAGCAAGCAGGGAAGTCATTTGCTGCTCTTTTCCTCTCTCTGTACCAAGCCTCAAGCAGCTAGCAGCTCAGCCAGCTCCTTTTTGCCCACACTGCAACCAGCCACAAATGAAATCTACATGGGAATCTACATGCTGATCTTCATTTACTTCTACAGAACAGTATCCATGTTGAATTTCAATAAATATGTGTTATTTGACGAAAGTAATGGATAAGACCACAAAATTTCTGCCTCATTTTCCAGTGGTGAGAAGTTCAGCATCTCGGTAATGCCCGTGGGTTTGCTATGCAGTTGACCTGCCTGCTGATCCATCCCTGGGAGCCTAGTAGAAGGCTTCACTGTGCTGCAAGTGGAGCAACACACGTGTAGGGCACAGGAAACAATGCAGTAGACATGCACATCCCCTCATGTGCTCTAATTCATGGGACAGGATGGAAAGCACTGGTGAGGCCACACCTTGAGTACTATGTCCAGTTTTGGGCCCCTCACTGCAAGAAAGACATTGAGGCCCTGGAATGTGTTCAAAGGAGGGCAACAAAGCTGGTGAGGGGTCTGAAGCACAGGCCATGAGGGGAGGCTGAAGGAGCTGGGATTGTTCAGCCTGGAGAAGAGGAGGCTCAGGGGAGACCTTACTGCTCTCTGTAACTACCTGAAGGGAGGTTGTAGTGAGCTGGGGGTTGACCTCTTCTCTCGTGTCATTAGTGATAGGACCAGAGGGAATGGCTGCGGCAGGGGAGATTCAGGCTGGGCATTAGGAAATATTGCTTCTCAGAAAGGGTGGTGAGGCACTGGAATGGACTGCCCAGGGAGGTGGTGGAGTCACCGACCCTGGGGGTGCTCAAGGAACAACTGGATGTTGTGTTGAGGGACATGGTTTAGTGGGAGCTATTGGTAGTAGGTGAATGGTTGGACTGGATGATCTTTTAGGTCTTTTCCAACCTTGGTGATTCTTTGATTCTGTAAGCCAGTCTCCCTAGCAGGCTGTGACTAGACAAGCCCAGTGCTGTTTCAGAGTCCTGACACCCAGCTTGCAGACTCAGCGACCACACTCATTCCTCTCCTGGCATTACCCCACACTGCCTGGGAAGATAGCATGCTTCATCACCTACAGGATACACTCTCTGACACCACATGGTATCATTCTGAGTGTGGTGACGAACAAGTTTCTATCTCGAATAGAAGCTGTAGGAAGCTTCATACTTCAGAATGTTCCAGCAAGTTTAGCAGTCTTTCATGAAGCACTGCAATGCCAGAAATCACACAGAAGTGAGAGACAAAAAACAAACAAACAAAAAGAAAACCCACAAGACATAGTGCATACATTTTTCCCAGGGTCCTAAAAAGAAAATACAACAGCAATTACAAACATGTGCTCAGAGGTGACAGACAAAATAGAATGAAGTGTTTTAGAAACATTTATATTAACAGTAGGCATGAGCGAAGTGTAAAATGATACACAGACTAAACTGAAGTAGAGACCCAAGCCAGTTGCAATTACACTCTTCTGCCCTCTAGAATTAAAGAAACAATTCCTACCTCCAGAACAAAGATGGTACCTTATATCAGGTTATATTCATGAGCGTTTTTTTAAACAAACCTCTGCATTTCTAGCATGGTGCTTTTGAACCACGTTGATCAAATGGAGCCTCTTGGTTCAAACCCCAAACCCACCTTGGTTCAAACTCAAACTGTACAAGTTTGAGTTGCACAAGATGTTAGAACATAGAGCAACTGCTCACAACAGCTAGCCTTTAAAATAGTCTGCCTTTCATTACATACATTGCAAGAAACACACAGGAGAACAATTACACTAAGCTTAGCCTGCTGGAAAATCTGACACATCCCAGCCATGTAAAAGGGATCGTGTTAAAAGTACCATTGGCATCAGGCTATGAATAGACACCGGATGTTATCACACTAACCTATTAGAAGCTGACCTATACCCTACTTTCATTCCATTATTCATGGAATATCTTCAGGTATCCCTTTAAAAAACACTTGATGTGGCTGCTCTTCTGCTTCTTATTCCTTTGGAAACTAATCTATGAACTCAGAGGAGGTGTGCATGTTAAAGAAGAGAAGGGAACTGAAAGTGCTGCTAGGACAATAGCCTTTAAACATCACTTCCTCATATTGTGTCCTTCCACAGAATCTCAAAAAAGATGCTAAATATGTATGAAAAAATATGCTATTGTCACACCACCTGTGGCAGATGCACTTTTATGCATGGGATGAGGCAACAGTTGATCAATAAAGGACAAAACAGCAATCTGAGCACTAATCACACTTCATGTCATTAAAAAAATAATAATAATAAAATCATTTTCCCCACTATAGTTAGACCAAACAGAGCAGGGAATAGATTTGTTAACAGCAACACGGCAACTGAAACTATTCCGGAATCACTGGATCTGACCTAACCAAATTCTTTTCATCTTTCTTGCAGTTCCTAAGTCATAAAATTAAAAGCACAGAAAGTGACTAACTGCAAACAGAGATTATTTCGCAGCCACAGCCACTGACAGATGTTTAAGATCCCTGTAACAACAGAAAACTAGAAATCACATCAGCCATAGCTTAACCTTTATGTTTTAATAACAGAACATCTTAAGAGGAAAGAAAGCACAACTTCAGTCGCTGCCCCACCACACCGTAGCCATTGCGGAAGATGCACAGGGCTGGTGTAACTGCTAAAATTAGGCTGCCTCCAAAATATCTTGAGCAAGTGAGAACTGTGAATTTCAAACGAGTAGGTTCATTTTATAGCAGATTGGCATAAGCAGACCTGACAGCCTGTTTATAAATTTAAAAGCTGAAGTGTTCACATTAATCTTTGAAAGCTGTAAAATTATTCTGCTGCTCTAGGTAATTTCTGCCAGTGTTTGCTGTATTAAAGCAGGGGATGGAGCTGTACCTGATCTTATTTCTTTCTAGACAGGCTTGATTACAGATAATGAACAGCTTTAGGAAATACGTCCCTTCTGGAAGGGCTACTGCATCTGAGAAGCAGCAAGGAGAAAAAAAAAAACCTTCAGAAAGAAAGAAGAAACAAGCTTTTACTTATCAGTGAATTATGTGCCAAGGCCACAGATCTACGGGCCTTTAAACTTTGCCAAAAGCGAGTCTGCCTTTTGTTTCATAAAATCACTTACAAGAAGAATGTGACTAACCACAACCTTCGATTATATTAGCCATCTGTTTTTCAGTAATTTTAAAAGTCCTAAATCCATAGTGTAAAAACATACTGTAAATACAAAGCCCAGCACACCAGGTTTCTTTCTTCAGTGCAAATCTAGCTAAATAATACAAATTCTACAGGCAGGAAAACATTCTTAAAAAACCAGACATTGAGAAGCCTGTAGTTCTTTTGCAAGAGCCTCAGTCTGATGCACTGCAGAACTTCTGTTCTTCAGACTTTCCAACTCACCAAAGAACATGTGAAATCTCCAACCGTAACACAACACGGATCCAATTCTTAGTAACAATGCTAACAATCAAGACCTTGTTAATAAAGCAAAATATATTCAAAAGCTACAGTCCAAATCATTAGAAGGAAGCAAGATTCCATACTAGTGGAGCATCGCTATTTTTTTCCCTTTATTTCAATGTCAGAGGATCAAGATTTCACACCCCTACAGATGTATGCCAGCTGCTAAGACTGCCTCGCTACTTCCCAACAATTAAGACAATCTTTGACCAGTAATCCCCATCTGTTCCCAGGGAGCTCACATCAGGCTTGATTTCCTTGGAGCTTGAAGTCCATGCATCACACAGTGAGAACAGGCTTCTCTTGCTCTTTTAGTAGGTTACAAGCATAGGCTGGACAAAACTTTACACCAACATTTTCTCCTCACCTCTGAACTCATGCTCAAGGTAGAATAAATGGCATTTCACTTATAATGGTCTTTCGGCTGACATGAACTGAAGGTCAAATTAAATTTGGTAATTTGTCTACCCCTGTTTCTCATTTGAAGCATGACAGAACTGGGCAAAGAAACAACTGGTTATCCTCTGGTTTTAATAAAAGGAACAAACACAAAGCTGACTTTGAAGTCTACAGTGTCCTTGGGAACATGGTAACAGCTCATATAGGAACTCTGTTTCAGGAACAGAAGCATTCAAAAGACAGACTGAAACCCACTGCTACAATAATTGCACTGAACAAAGCCACAAATACAGCACTTCTCACTGAACAAGACACTAGAATCTTATCATCAATCCATAGGAATTCATGGAAATTTTAATGCTGGTGATGGCCTTCTCTAAACACCTTTATATTTGCAGAATTCATGAACCACACGTTAAGAAGCCCCTCTCCTAAAAGGATCTACTTGGGAGTCAAACAGCTCATCGCACACTGCTGGCATTTCATGCATGAGCAGCCTTTATGCCATCAGATCTCTTCAGGCACAGGTCTCCATGACATTGCAAAAGCCATGGGAGAGTTGATCAAGGGCACTTGCAGTCAGAGCAGTCAGTCCCACGTTACCTGCTTGGATGCTGCAGGCACTCCAGTTCAGGCAGGGAAAGGAGGGACACAACAGGCAGGAAACCTTTTCTGGCAACACAGATGTACTTTTTCTGCAATTCACACATGAGGAGACCAGATATATTGCCTCACAGTAACAGCAGTGTCCTACTTCACCTCTGGATGTCGTTTCCTGCCCAGAAGATTTAGCTTCTGCCTCCCCATCAACTGCCTATTATGTTTATTGTCTCTTGACCATAAAAAAAAGAAATCAGTTGCACCTTCTACTTGTGGGGAATGGTAATCAACAAAAGAACCTTACTGCACAGTTTCTAAGAACCTATGTTTAAAAGCATATTAAGGCTATTAAGCATATTAAGGCTATATTGCGCTCTGGCAGCCCGGAAGGCAAACGGGATCCTGGGCTTCATCAGGAGAGGGGTGGTCAGCAGGGATAGGGAGGTGATTGTCCCTCTCTACTCTGCTCTTGTGAGGCCCCATCTGGAGTACTGTGTCCAGGTGTGGAGCCCTCAGTACAAAAAAGACATGGAGATTTTGGAAAGGGTCCAGAGGAGGGCCACGAAGATGGTCAGGGGGCTGGAGCACCTCCCCTATGAGGACAGGCTGAGGGAGTTGGGTTTGTTCAGCCTGGAGAAGAGAAGGTTGCGGGGTGACCTCATTGCAGCCTTTCAATACCTGAAGGGAACTTACTCCCAGGAGGGAAGCAAACTCTTCGAAAGGGCTGATAATAGCAGGACTAGGGGAAATGGTTTTAAGTTAAAAGAGGGAAGATTTAGGTTGGATGTTAGGGGGAAGTTCTTTACTAGGAGAGTGGTTAGGTCCTGGAACAGGCTGCCCAGGGAGGTTGTGGATGCCCCGTCCTTGGAGGTGTTCAAGACCAGGTTGGACGGGGCTCTGGGCAACCTGATCTAGTAAAGGCGTATGTTTGGTGGCCCTGCTAGGCAGGGGGGTTGGAACTACATGATCCTTGAGGTCCCTTCCAACCCGGGTCATTCTGTGATTCTGTGATTCTGCTATCCACAATTCATATTTGCATCAGAGCCCTTACCCAGGAGTTTGCAAACCAGCACACACAGGCAGCTGTAGCTGAGGCTCTGCCTATTGGAATGCCTAACTTCTTGTGTGGTTTCATCTACACAATGAACGACCCTAAAGCTGTCCAAAATCATAAATCTTGTGGAAAACAGATGACAACTGAGGGTGAAACGAGAAGTTACGCAGAAGCCTCAATCAAAAATTTACTAAAAACTGCTAATCCCAAAAAACACAGAAGCAAACATAATGTTCTTCATAATGTCAACTGTTCCAGCAGTCCCTGCTCCTTCAGTCTTTCTCACAGTAAGTAAAGCCACTTTGTTTTGGTTGTTTTTTTTTTTTCAGTTGTAAAAAGAAAAAATAACACCCACTAATTCTGCAGAAGTCACTTAAATTTCACAACATTCCTTTCAGCCGGTCTTATCAGATACACTCATATTTCATGTCGTATCTCAAATCATGCAGCTTAAGCAAAGACGTGTGCTCTCACAGAAAAGACTAACAAAACATGAATGAGAAATTCAGATACAGAAGTATCCACTGATTTACAGACTACCACAGGATTGTGTTAATAACAACCAATTTGGATCTAAAACGTTTCTGCATTGCTCCTTCCCAAATCTACCGAGATAACTGAACTCACAAGAATCATCATTTCTACTGTCATCACAGTTAGCATTTCTACCTGTCAGTCATCTAGCTGACAGTCAAATGATCCATATATACCAAGTCCCCAGAGCAGGGAGGTGTTTTCTAAAGCTAAATTATTTAGATACATTCACTCATAAGTCAAGTCAAAACAGTAAAGGTTTGGCTTTGCTACACAGAATTGTTCTTCATTTCCTAAGTGACACACACACTGAGCTAGACAATTTGATCCAAATGCAGCAGCCCTAGACAAGCTTCAGCGTTCCTTCAGGCAAACACGCTGGTACTGAAATGAATCAATCTTTTTAATTTCTTATACTTTGCAAAAGAAACGGGAAAAGTTCAGCCTGCTTCAGTTCTTCAACGCCAGCAAACAAGCTCAAAAAACAACACATCTTTGGAAGTCAAACATAAGAGCTTCCAAAGATCCTTTCTTACATTATATACGTGGTCTGCATTAACTCCTCGACTATACTTAAAGCAGCAGCAAGTGTATGTAATTACAGTCCTACTTTGCAGTGTAGAATTCATCAGCTTAAAAAAAGAAATGGACAAAGACTGGTCAGATGGACAAAGACTGGTCAGATGGACAAAGACTGGTCAGATGAACAAAGACTGGTCAGATGGCATCTGTAAAAGTCACCTGTTTGATTAAGGCCACCGGAAAAAAAAACATTCTTTCTGGGGCTATTTTCAGAAGACAGGAAAATTTAATGAAGCAACTAATCATCATGTCATTAAGTGAAATTTGCTTAACTAGTCCACAGAAACAGTGGTCACAGAGGCAACCAAGCCTGCAGCATCCTAAATCACGGTGATTTCTCAGTTCATTTTCTTTTTTAAAACCATGCATAATGTGATATATGCTTTAAAGTAACATTACAAAGAAACACTTCTACTGCAGTACAAGGGATTACACTGGATGACCCAGAAATACACTGACATGTTAGATTTCTGTCCAGTTCATGAGAGAAACATTCAGCTTCTAACCCAGCTCCTCTTCTACTTTGCACCCAAGTGGGGTGCAGAAAGGAACCCATTTCTCTTTCTACTCTAGTTTCCTTTTCCTGTAGAGTTATTAGGAAACTCTTAACTCCTCATTCTACAACAGGAAGCTTCTTATCCTCTCTGCCACTAAATCTTGATAAGTTTTCCTTCATAGGTTATTATGGGCTACCTTCTGCATGAGTATTCCTCTGCAATCTTAGCAATAGTCTTCACGTGTTTCTCAAACGTAACCTCTCCTGCTTCTCATCACCCACACCCATCTCATTTTTAACTCAGTCTCCTGCCACTGCCCCAAAGCCTCTTGCCCTCACCCCAGCACAAAATGAAACACCAGCAGATTGCTGCCTGCATTCTGACAGGCCCAGGCTGCACGGCTCATCTCTGCGCTCAGAGAGCAACACGAGAAAGGACAAAATCACTACAGGAGAGACCATATGTGAGAGCCTGTGGGAAGCACTGAGAATTACTCATCACCACTCACACAGTCCTTTTGGGCAGGAAGCAGAGCCATGGTGTAGCTGCGCTATCAGCTCTCAGCACAATTATGAAATACTAATGAGCTCTTCCTAGCTCAGGGTTTTTCATGAGAAAGCACTGCAGACAACTAGTCAGACGGGTTCCTCTTAATTCTCCTGCTTCTTCTCACACACGTTAACACCACTCACTGCTAGGAAACATCCTCAGGATTTGCACATGACCCCGTATTTAGGTTTACCTGGATGTGCAGAGATCATATAGTGAGGCACCAACACCTCAGTTCCAGACAATGTCAAATAGTGAGTACGAAGTCTGAATAATAACTTATCACAGACTCTCAAATACCTTACAAGCACATACTTGCACTGGTACACAACGCTGTAGGTACACATTCAAGAGCGTATATTCCTCACCACATCAAGGAGCTGTCTCTCAACAGCACGGGCAGCTGCAGCATCCAGGCACTCATTGCCCTGTGACTGCAACCCCAGCACTGCTTGTTTGTAGCATTTAGTCAACTCTAGTGTGAGTTTCACTTCCTGACATGCTTGTGCTCTATTAGCTCAGTATTTAAGTTCTGAAGAATAACAATACGGGAAAAGCTCACACAAATTACTGTTACTCCAATACTGATTTAGAAGATTACACAGACTGCTTCTGCCTGTTCTAAGCTGCAGGTTTTCCATTACCAAAGTGATGTTGGTCATACGTGTGACCAGATGCAATCTCTGAGCAACACGGCTCTGCCTGCAGAAATCCCAGATGCCTGAGCCACACCACAGAAACGCCTGTTTTGTTGTGTGCGGCTGCTTCCCACAGCATTCCTCTCTTGATCAAGATCTTTCACATCTGCTTTGAACAGATATGATTCATAGTATTAAAAAAATAATAATAATAATGTAAAACTAAAGGCTACTTGACAGGAAACAAAGCCAGCGTTCTTGGGTTAGATTCACACTTACTCTGACTGTGGACTTCCCCTTCCTTTCTCTTTCCATCCCCATGGCCTTTCCCTAACTTTCACTCAAGCCGAGTGATGTGAGCACTTCATACCAGCATTAAGAATTTGACACCCACACTTCTGCACACTGACACCACATGGAGCAGCACAGACTCCCCTTTAGCTCCAAGCCCTCGGTACTCATGAATAGGAGCAGATGGATGGGCAGGGGTGGCGCTCACCTCTCAGCAGCTCCCAGCCCTTCCACACACACCATACTGGAAGCTGAATATTCCTGTCTTTCCCTGCACCCACCCAATTTTTAAAAGGTGTTTTGAAACGTAAGGATTAATAATACTACATGTTTACGTTTTCGTTTTGTTAACTGTTGTCGGCAATTTTGTTTTAACAACTACTGTTGCCCATAGCCATACAGTGAGCCAAAGAACGGTAACATGACCACTGTGTGACAGAAAGCAGCCAGCTCAGCTGTTTGCTTAAAAGCAAGCACAAGTGGCAAGAACTAGAGAGCTTTGGCTCCCTCAGACCTGTCTCACCTTTTACAAATGCTACATGGGCTACTGCTGAACCAAGAACAGCCTGTTTCCAGTTGTCTCCTGAATCCCATTGCTCCTGGTGCGTTCCTGACTAACAGCAGTACTTTCCCAGCTTGCTGACATGTCCAGACACACTCCTACAGGTGAGCGCAGATGACGGAACGGAAATACCCTGCAGTGGCATGAACTGACAGACCAATCTTCTCAAAGAGTACAGGGAAATAATGCAGGCATCCTCAACACCACCAACAGAAAACAACAGAAATTCCAACCCACGCTTTTTCCTACAAATTGCAATAAGGAGGTATGGGAAGTCTAACTAAAAACACCATCGTGGCTGAAACTGTGAGCAAAGAAAGAGTAAGGAATGTAATGAGAAAAGGTACGACGTGAAACAAATCATACTTCCCCAGGCACAAACTGGTGTAAGCGTACTCTTTGTTTTACTGCACAAATGTGATTTGGTGCCCAGAGAAGCTTTAGCCAAGTCAGCATGCTATTCTTGAGGTGATATGTGCACAAAAATAACAGGTTTTCCAGCTACATGAAGAGCTAAGTACTTAACGCTGACAGCTGAACTGCAATCACAAGGTTTATCTCTATATTCTTACCTCCACCCCTCCAAGGTGCCTGTCCAGCTTTAGTGCACACTGAAATAAGCCATTAGACAGCTTACACAGAGATCTATTTTCTAGCCCTTCTGGGCTACATAGATTCTGAAATTCTACAAACCGGGTGCCTTACTTATCTAAGCGTATAATAAAGGTAATACTTCTAGACCTCATCAGGCCACACTACGGGGAAGGATACCCAAGTGTTCAATACGCTCGTATGACATACAAATGTCAAACCAACATTGTCCAGACCTGACTACCTGTTAAAAAAATGCCTTAATACTTCAGTTTCACAGAAATCAATCAGCTCACCAGAAACGTGCCCAAGTGATATTCCAATCTAGGCTGAAAAGGCCAAACTCGATTGTTACGCCGTCTAAAAACTTCTTTTATACCCAAGCCATTCACTGAGATCCAAGCAACCACTTTTACAAGCATTTGATCCAACAGCTTGCCAAGCTTCATATAAACACATTTTACTATTTCATAAAGCTTGCGTGCCAAGTTTTTGAAACATGAAGTGACAGGCTCTCTGTGGAACTGCTTCAGAGCTGTGAGGCTCTCAGTGCCCCCAGCCTCCCGAGGCCGCAAACTGACTATGAGACACTGAGTAGCCAGCATCTTATATACGAATGCCCTGCAAATGTGAAATACTGAGGCAGACCATGATCAGCCAAAGAAGAATTCCTTTACACGTGCCTCAAAATCCCCCAGTGATCGGCACGCTATAAAAATGCATCATTGTTGAGTTTCTGGGTTTTTTTCTGTTGGAAAAGTTTCTGTCATTAAGAAAGCCACAAACTTAAAGATTAATGATAAATACACTCTGCTGCATAAAGATATTTTAGCTATCTGCTTTTCCTCTTCCCATAAAGTAATCACCTCATCTTAATGATTCTCTTAACTCGTTCGCATCTTACTTTCACCAAAGGTCCTAGAGCTATGCAAACTGCTTAAGAGTGAAGTTTCTGATGCCATAACCCAGTTTCCATGCTTCACAAAGCAAAACTTGACTTCTTACAGTGAAGTTGCATTTGTACCCTATTCAGCTGCATTTCAATCTAATTGACCGCTTACTGAAACTTCTCACTTCCTCTCCCCAGCTGGCCTGCTCACGGCTCCAGCCTTCCTTTAGCTAGTGTATCAAAGCTGGAGATAATCTATTTTTTTGCCACGTTTACTTCTAATTCGCTGCTTATTTGCATTCCTAATACTATTACTTAAGGATTTTGAAGGCCCGTCCTTTATGGTGTTTTGTAGCATTAATGTAAATCTTATCACAACTTTCCATTACCACTGAAGGAAATGAAGCAGATAAGCTAGACAGACATCAAAAGCCTTTTTTTGGCCATAAAAACAGTAAACTCGAGCTTCTACCTCTTTTATGTCATTCCTACGTGCAGTAATACCAAGAAGGCTGTGAAGTTTCTTTTTAGAGTTAGTTATGCTCTATTTTTCAGGTTGCAGAGGCAGTTAGGCAGAGAAGGGCCCACCTCTCAGTGCTCAGTCCCTCACCTGAGCCAAACTGCTGACTGTTGCTGATCCCTTAGATATTACAGCCACTTAACTCGCTGTTTAAATTGTTGAGAAACACATGAATGCAATCTACTCCTACATTAAAAAAGCTCCTAGGTTTCTTTATGAATGGAAAGCAGCATTCCATCAATCACTTCCAGAGCTGCACAACACAACCAAAAAGCCATTTTTCCATACTCGGTCTTTTCAAAGTTCCAGCTGCCTGGAATGGAAGGCTCTTCAGCGTTCAACTTAGAAGGATGCCGCTTCAGGTTTATGAGTCTTTAGAGTGTGCTTAGAACACTTCCATAAGGACGGTCCACGTGTGCGCACCATTCGCAGGACACAATAAATGGAAAAACGGCCCTTCCAGAAGGACGGGGTCAGGCTCAGAGCTCACCCCTACACCGCTGCCTTTCAGAGGCCTGTGGTGGCTGTGCGCAAGGCACGATCTTGACAACCTCAAACGGCAGCATGAGCTCTCCAGCCCACAGCGTGTCAAGCCATAGACTGGGCACCTTTCAGCTGCCTCTTCCTCAGAGGCGAGAAGGAAGATCTAGTGGGCTCAGCGACCCACCTGAACCAAGCCGGCAACGAGACGCGGTGCTCAGCCGTGGGTTACGGGAGCAGGTGGCGATCCGACCTGCAAAGGCAACGCCGCCCGCTGAGCCCCGGGGAGCACCCAGACCCCATCCCGCAGCCGGGGCTATAGCGGCCGCCGCGTTCCGAAGCCGCCCGGCTTCCTCGGGTCCTCCCGGCTCACCGGAGCGGCGCTCCGACGGGTCGCGGCCGCCTCACGCCGACCGCCCCGCGGGGCGCAACCCCGGACACGAGCGCGACCCCGCGAGGCGGCGACGGACACGCGTGGGCAGCGCGGGGCCGACGTCCCCTCGAGCGTCTCCAGCCGCGCAGCCCGCGCACCTGCCCGCCCGGCCGGGAAACTTTCCGTGCTGCGGGTGGGGGTCGGCAGGGCGCGGGCGGCGGTCCGGGGGTGCCGGCGGCGCGCGGCCCCGGCGTCGGTTGGCGGCGCGCGGCCCTTACCCGTCCTTGCGGCGGGCCTTGTAGACGTGCCCGTAGGTGCCTCTGCCCACTTTGCAGCCCTCGTACTCGAACAGATCCTCCACCCGCTCGCGCTCGGCCGCCAGCTTCGACTTGAACTCGTAGTCCATGTCTCGCCCATGGGCGGGGAGGGACGGGAGGGGGACGCGGCGCCGGCTCAGCACCCCCGGCCGGCGGAGCCCCCTCCCGGCGCCGCCATTTCCGGGGCTCGCTGGGGGCGGGAGGGATTCGGGGGCCGGGGGGGGCGGTTTGTTTTTGTTTTGGTTCGGGGCTTTTCGGCGGGGGGAGGGGGCGCGCTCCGCCGCCACCCGCTTCAACTGGGCTCCTCGCGGCGAGGCGCGGGGCAGGCTGGGAGTGGTAGTGCGGCGGCGGGCGCCGGCCCCGGCGGCGTGGGCGGGACGAGGCCGCGGCCGAACTACGACTCCCGGCGTGCCCCGCGCCGCCGCGGCCAGGCGGCGTCGGCGCACTGCGCTCCCCGGAGACGGCCAGCGTTTCGGCGGCCGCCGGGAAGTTGCCGACTGTTAACGGCGCGGGAGCGGGGAGACCGACACGCGGATCCGCACCTCCGGCACGGACGCCGTGCGAGCCCCGCTGCCGCGAGCGCCGCGCATAGAGCCGCCAGGAGCGGGGCGCCGAGCGGGGCGGTGCGGCAACTTGTTTATCTCGGCAGCTGCCACTCAACGCTTGGCTCCGCCCCCGCGCGATGCCGCCCCCTGATTGGCCGGCGTGGCTCCGCCCCCGCGGCCCCGCAGCGGCTGCCGCCGCCGAGCCCGGCCCGGGGCGCGGGCGTTGTGCTGCGGGGCGGGACGAGGAGCCTCCGGCCCTGAGCTCCGGGTGAGGCCGCTGGGTGGGCAGCAGCGAGGCGCCCGACGGCCGGGGCTGTGTCGGGGTCTGGCTCGCAGAGCGTCCCCGATGGGTGTTAGAAGCGCGGGTTTTCCACGGTCGTTCTTTATACCAAGAATCACGTGGACGGAGTTCAGCGTTCACCTCGCAAACGCGGACTCCCTCCCGTGTGACGGTGGGGCCTGACGGTTGGGTGCTCTCACAACAAGCCTCGTCCCTTCGGCCCCAAGCGTGGAGATGCTTAGACAGATGTGACGATGCTGACGGGTTCACCTGCACAGTGAGGCCTTTTAAAGTCACATTCCAGCCGGTCGTTGTGTGATTTCTTTGTGCCAAACTGCTCCCCACAAGCTTGCAGAGCTGCAGAAGCGCTCCAGGGACGCAAGGTCCAGACCAAGGCTGTGCCGTGACACAGGATCAGTGACGGCCCTGCCTGCTCTGCCTCACCTCACTGCAACGAGCAGGTGGCACTGGGCAAAGCCAGAGGAGGAAGGAAGAAAAAGCAGTGCCCGCCCAGCAGCTCCCTGCAGTGCTGTTGGGAGGAGCAGGCTGGCTGCTGTGCCCCCCTGACAGAGCTTTGGGAGCAGCCTGGCCAGGTCTGTGTGTGCCATCACTGTTCCCGACCCTCAGCCTGTTCCCAAGCAGGAGTGTGGCTGTGTGACATGGTCAGTTCTTCCAGAAGGCCCCTTGTGTGAGTCTCTGACCATCAAAGCTCTCACAAAATGGTTGCTCCTTTACCAATGTAGTATTTCCCACAGAACCGCAAGTACTGTTCGATTTCTTTCTGCAGCTGCAGATATGGATCTTCCTGAACAACACTCAGTCGTGAGCTGGCAATCTTCCTAAATGCAGGAGTGACCATTTATCTTTCAACGTCAACATTAAAGACGTTTGCTAAAATTAGAGCTAACCATCTACCTTTTGCAAAGCACTCGCATCTTTAGTCACCTAGCAATCAAATCCAGCACTGAAAAGAGAGCACATAGGCTTGCAAAGGCAAACATGTCACTGCCTCAGAGGGCTGTACTGTTGGTAATAATAAGCTCTACGAGATCCTGTTGCTCACTGTGACCAAAATAATAACTGTTTTTCCCCAGTCTTATCACAGATGCTCTTGTTTTCTGCTTGTCAGGTCTGATTTTCCTGTAATTTGCTGTGTGTCTGTAGCCCTGTTTGGAGAGGGCGACAGCACATCCAGTTACAGAGGCTCAGCACGGCTGGCAGCTGTGAGCCTAGGCAGATCAGTTCTTTTCCATCCCACAGCATACCCAGCTCCTCAGTGTTGCAAATGGCTGTTTTATCCTTCCATAAACTGATCATGCTCTGGCAGTAAACGCTTCACCCCTCACTGCTGCTGCTGAGAGGCTGTCCAACAGAAACTTCTCTCACGGGAAAGCCTTTTTTTAACCTTCAAACCTGCATTTCCTTGAGACTTGTCTACATCCATCTTCCCATGCAAGTACTGCCCTAACGTAGCCTTTCTTCCCCTCTTGTGTGTATCCCCTGCCAGAATTGTTTACAGACTGCAATCTCATTGCCTCACACCCTTTATTTTGCTGGACTCAAACAGCTCTTCTCATTCCCCTAATTAGCTCCCTACTCCCCCTTCTTTTCATCATCCTATGATATTTGCAAATCCTGCAAAGGAGGATCCAAGTTTAGGCCAGCTCAGAGTCCAATAGGAACAAGATTACCTTCTCATTTGAAGACTGCAGAAGTTTAAGCAGTTCGCGTCATGAGGACGAGCGCATTTGTCTCATCTTGCAATTGGAGCATATGGCAGGATTCTGCTTCACATTCTTATTGTAATTTTTCCTACTTGGGGAATCTCTGATTTCTGAGCTGCCATTTGGCAGCAGCCCTTTTCGGAGAGATTGCATTCCTGTGCAAAACGGCTGCTTCTTCAGATGGGTTTCCTACCATTCTTGAATTGTTTATCATTGTGTTATTCATGTCTGTTCAGTGCAGAAATCAATGTGAATGTTTAGATACCTAATGCCCTTTGTTAGGAAAATAGAAAATGGCAGGCTTGCAAGTTGCTAGTGTGATGTTTCTCAGGCTGACAGCCTAAGTGGAGATGAGGGGTCGTTGCTGCTTGTTAACGTCACCATTTCTCCGTGAGCTTTGATGGTTACGTAGTGCCCAGACTGTAGGAAAGGAAAAGTGTTTCAAACAAGACCGAAAGTTGAGGCACTGAATAGTCTCACCAATTCTCTATTCAAATCCTCCTAGAGAGATAAAGCATGAATTTCTAGTGAAAATAAGAATTTGCTCTTTTAACACTTTCACATCATGAAATGGCACAGACCATTTTTTTTCTTTCCTTTGCACACAAAATACAGCGTTTCATTTTCTTTCCAGTTTGTTCTCTCTTCCTCTCTTGGTAAGCTGTATTTTCTGTCTTAGCCAATTACTCTTTTTTATTGGTGAGATCAAAAAATAGTGTTTTCTGTTAAGTTTTTAGGCCACATCTGGAAGACGTTGCACCACTCTCCTTGAAAGCTTTTACTTGTTAACACAGTGAGAAATTTTGGATTCTTAGGGATCAGAGACAGCATATTTCCAGTAGATCTTGAGAGGGGCCTTAATAAACCTATACAGTATTTACTTATGTCTGTCACATTCTGTCACATTTGAGTCGATGGTGCTTCTCACACATCTCAGAAGTCCAAGGCAGTTCAGAAGGAATAGCAGTCTCACATGAACTGCGCTATTATCCCTGCAGAAGCAAAGCAGAACTCATAGTTCTGTTCCAAAAAGTATTGAAATTTACTAGGGAGTTTTAAACACCTCAGTATGAGGATCTCATGAAAGTGGGCAGCATGTCAGATGATTTCTAATAGGTGTAGCTGGGTACAAGTTCAGACACTTTCATTCTAGGTAAAGCTCTACATTTTGGAACCTTTTCTGTTGGTTAACTTCGAAACACCTATAATAAACGCATTAACTTTATTAACTTAGAAAATGAAGTACATAACTGAGGTGCACTATCAAGATTTTACAGTAAGTCTAGAGAACATGCGAGGAATGAAAGATGGGAGTCCTGAATTCTGTTACCATTATATAATTAATTGGCCAGCTCTATGTTTTTAAAATTCATTTTTTACAGTACCACAATCCAAATACTACTAAAATAGAAACCTTGTGTGCTTTTCTTGAATAGAATCCAAGAAACCGGTCTCAAAATAGACAACGCTGCTTTTAACCATCGTTGAGTTTTTCCTGAGAAAAAGAAAACTCTCACAAAAATCACAAAACCTATCCCCTACCTTCTCTTTACAGGCTAAAACCAGCAAAGTAAAAGCAAAATAGTTCCATATGGTATGATGTACCGCAGCTCGCTGTACAATTACAACCCAGCCTTACCACTGATCGGACAGTGTCATCACAAGTGTGTCTTCTTAGAAGACCCAAGTCCCCATGAGTTGTGAAACAAGACGTGTCAGTTTATTTCTTTTGGAGTACAACATGTAGTACAGCATATTTGCTTCAGTTTCTCAGAAAAGGCTGAAAGTTGGGATACTGTTAACTACAGACATCGTGTTCTCATCTGATAAACAGCATGACAGCTGGTTTGGAGGGCCAGTCATTACCACCAGCATAAAGAGGGAGTTTAGAGAAAGCTTTGAACTCTAGAAATGTAGAATCTGCACCTCATTATGGAGAAAGCATAAACCCTGATTCTTAACATAGCAGCCAAAAATGTGGTACTTGGGAGCCTCGCAGTTGGTGTCACTGAGATTCTTTGGGTTTTTCAATCTACTTGCACCATCAGTGTTCCAGCACCACCATATTCCATCTACTACTGCTTCCCTGGCACTGGTCACAGTTTTCAGCAGCTAAAATGATTCTCAACTTCCTTGTGGAATTCACTGATCTTTTCTTTTTTCCCATGGACTGGGAAAACCAGTTGTACATAGTGAAAAATGAAAGGTGTTTCTTTAATTCCTAGGGAAAATAGGCTTGAAGCTTATAAAGGAGAGCACAGCAAAACACACAGTCTGATAGCTTTCTGAAGATAAACCTACTCCTGCAGAAGAAACAGAAGTGTGCTGAACAACCCAAACTTTATCAAACTCAACTACTGCAACACAGCAGTAACTGCTATGTTCTAAGCTGTTTCCATTGGGTATAACGAGTTTTATACCACTTTACTGGGAGAATCTGCCCTAAGGACAAGGCGTGGATGCAGGAAAGTATTTCATCACAGATCTGTGGAACAATATTTTATCTTCATGTTGCTTCTACCTGGACCGATTGTGATGCCCTCTTACAGCACATTTTCAAAAAGGCTTTAACAAATTGTTATTGGATGGGAGACAGAACAAGGAACAACAGACTTCAGTTGTGCCAAGTGAGATTTATATATACAAGATCCTTTGAGCAGCGAAGACAGTTGTGTACTGAAACTTTTTGGATATGAGTGAGGTATAATCATTAGATTAAAATCATCAGATATTTTTAAGAGAAGGTTAGATAAAAGGCTATCAGAAATCTTGCAGCTGAGGAAGATTTACTTGAAGAGGAGAGGGGAAAGAAATCAGTTTTCTTGTTTTTCTGACCTGCCTTGTTTTTCTATGATGGTGTTATTCTGTGCAAGGTTAGAAGGAGCGTCATCTCATGGGCTAAGGTAAAAGACAAAGGTTAAAAGACAAAAGAGAGAACTGAACCATGAGTTTCTATGACAGAAGTGTTATCCCATATGGATTGCTTAAAGCCGAGCTGTTCACAGCTCATAAATGAACTGGGAAGAGGAATGCGCGATGATGTGACAACATTTGAAGAACATATATATTAATTCAGATCTGAAGCTGATTGAAAAGTACTGCGAGAGGCTCCCATGACACTGTATGAGTGGTGGTAACTGAAATGCAGCTTTCCAATGTGCAGTGCCATGCACACGAGGGAAAAACATGCTTATGTTATGATGGCCTCTAAAACAGCTAACATCACTCAGGAAAAAAGCCTGGAAGTCACTGGGAATCATTCTCTGGAGAAAAGTTCAATGCTCAAAAGTGGATAATAGGACAAAAATGAGTGAATATTGTTAGGAAAAAAATAGAGAAACAAAATGTAAAGCATATTTATAGCACTGCATACAATCACGGGGCACTATTTGCATATGATGTTCAGTTCTAGCTACCTCATCTCAGAACCCATACAAGTGGGATTACAATAAGGTCCAGGGCTGGATAAGCAAAGCACCTCAGAAATAAGAAATGGTAAAATGATGGAATACAAGTTCACTCGCTGCTGTTAAGCACAAGGTGCTGCCTCTGCCTCAGCCAGCCTGCAGAATGCAGCTGGGGAAGCTGTGGAGGGCTTATGACTACATGCTTGCTTCCTTTCTATTCTCTCTCACTGTGTGTTAGGTGAGCCACTGGTTTGAACTCCCACAGCCATTCATATGATCCCATGAGGAGAAACTAAATAAATTTGGATCTGTTAGCTGGGAAAAGAAATGAATAAGGGGTGATCAAAGATAAGAAATAAACTGATTTGAAGGACAAATTTAGTTAATACAGAGTCATTTGTAGCTATTACGTACAGGAATTCAGAGGAAACTACCAGCTCAAGAAGGCATTGCTTCTCAGCCTGCTAGGAGCTAAGAAGATGCTATGGCATGAGAAACCAGTAATGTGAGAGCTGGTTCCATCCTGCCTGTGAGTGATTTTGAGCTCTATGAAGCTGTGGTGGAACTATTCTAAGGAAAACCAGAGAACTCCTACATTGAGAGCCCCGATCTGTTACTGAAGTTCTGGTTTTCTTCCTTCCTCTCTAGTTTTATTATTACTAAATCCATTCGTGCCTCAGTGGCAAAATCCTAAATTATCTGTGTTCCAGAGCTGTATTTACAGCCAAATAGGAAATGACAGAATTGGCTGCTGGCTCACTGCACTGAAAAAGTTGAGCAACTCTAAATTTTAAAAGAAATCCAGATGGTCTCATGAGAGCGGGAGCCAGGAGTGCCATTGCCATGCGTTCTTTCATTTCTTTGGGGATCGGATTCTCTATTGGCAATACGAGGCAGTGTATTTCTCCATCACTAGGAACACTTTTGGGTTAAAGTGTTACTCAGACTAACACTTTGCTTTACTAGCTGTATCCATCCACCAGTAAAGAATTCCTATTTGCCTGCAAAAAAAACAAACACAAACAACTGACCAAAATCTTTTTACAAAATGAGGACATTCAAATACATTAAGCTCACGCACTGAGACTGAAGTACTTTCAATGGCCCTAGTGGCGTTTTTTAATGTAAAAAGTGCATCAGTTCCCTGTACCCCGTGAGAGCATTTGGGGTGGAATCAGTTTTCTTCATTGCAGCCCACCCAGTGCTGTGCTTCAGACTTGCAACCAAAACAGCCCGGTAACAAAGTTAGTTCTTGCTGAGCACTGCTACCACAGCATCAAGGCATTCTCTGTTTCCTACTCTGCCCCCGCTGTGAGTGGGCTGACCCAAACTATCCAAAGAGATACTCCATACTGAGTAGTATTGTGCCCAGTACTGTAAAACAGAGGCGGAAGTTTTTGCAAAGTAGGCATTGCTCAGACTCCCCGGGCATCAGTCTGCTTGTGGGAGGTGATGAGCAAGAGCCTTTGCATCACTTGGTTTCTTTCTATACGGCCACACTCTGACACCGTGAGAGTCCTGCACCAACTTTGGGACTCCTGACGAACAGTAGGATTTAGGATTCTGTGGTTCTATGAGCTTTTCAGGACTATCCAAAAGCAAAAACCTTGGGAAGGGTTTTTGTTGCTTTTGTTTGTTGTTGCTTTTGTTTGGTTTTGCTTTTTTTAATTATGTTTGTTTTTCTTAGAGTGGAGGAACTTGAGTTTTAAGGAGTGAAATTCATACATCGAGTTTCTATTAATGAGTTTCAGTTAACAGATCCATGCTTACCACAAAGTCTGTTCCAAACTTCATTGTTTCCACTGCAAAGTGGAGGAACTTGAGTTTTAAGGAGTGAAATTCATACATCGAGTTTCTATTAATGAGCTTCAGTTAACAGATCCATGCTTACCACAAAATCTATTCCAAACTTCATTGTTTCCACTGCAAAACTCACTATTCGTATTTCAGCTCTTGTGTCTATAAAGCAAGAATAACATTCATCCTTAATAGGACTATCTCTAATTGATGACCTTGGAGAGAAAGCTCAAAGCTCTATGTGTTAATCACTATTTTATTGTTGTTTAGTTATGGCGAAATGATCGTTGCAAGTGCAAGCAGAACTTTCTTCATATAACCTACTAAGTCCTTCACTTACAATAGATTCTTTGGTATAAGGCAGAGTCATAGGGACCCTGAGTTAAATATGCTTGCTATAGAAGCAAGCATACTTGACATAGAAATTACTGTGATAGCTGTGGTAACATAAACTGTAACAGCAGACTAGTATCAAGCTACCAAACTATTCAGATGAGAAGTCATAAATATTGCATGTATTGAACTGAATACTGCTGGAAAAGAAAAAATAATATAAATAATTATTTTCAAGTGCTGACTGCTGTGCCAGCTACATTAAGCATTCTTTCTGGTGCTGAGCCCATTCAGTCTGTTTAATTTTGTTGTGCTGCTTTTGGCTTAGGTCATTCCCATTCAAGTTGTGCTGTTAGGAAGTGGCAGAAATGAAGCTCTGGCTCCTTTGGATCCAGGTCCCATTCTTTGCCCCTTCCCTGTGCCACGGCTCAGGCTCTCTGCCCATCATCCATCTGCCCCTCCTTCAGTATCTCAGCTCCCTCCTCCCCCCACCAGCTGGGTGACACCAGAGGAAGTGGTTGCTTTGGAGCTGGGCGTGTATTAGCTGGCAGAAAACTAAGTATGATAAACAACCTATGAGCTCAGGTAGCGGCCTTTCAGTCACAGTAAGAATCTGAAGGAAATGATCTTTCCTTTACTGAGCTGTTCACGTTTCACAAAACCTTAAAAGCTATCATTGTTTTGATTTATCAGCATTAACACATGATTTAGTAGGGACCAGGATGACATATCTCAAGCCAGAACTTGAGTCTTACTTAAATGTCTCCACTCCAGCAGTCAGACAGCATTTCCCAAGCATAGAAAGTTGTATTTTCTTGTCAAAACTTGGGGCTTTTTATTTGGGGATAGAAAAAATTATCCAAAGTTCCGTACTGTACAGCCCTAATGAATGAAAGATTTTCTTTGCCTTTAGAACTTCCTGCCTATGAAAGGTGTTCTACTTGAATATCCACAGATGAGAATCACGTGTTACGTATGGGTGTATTTTCTGCCTTTATGAAGTGCATTCTTCTTCCACATTGCCAACATCCTAGACTTTATCTGACTTAAGTGCAGGTCCAAAAAGAGCCAGTTCTGGCACAGAGCAGCTAACAGATGGTACCTGTTCTAAAGTATGATAAAACTGAATGCTTTCTTTTGTAACATCTTCTCCATTATATCGCTTAAAAATTGATACCACATGTCATCCTTAGCCCTCCCAGAACACATTAAAAATGAGGGGTAAAAAAGCCAAACATCAAATTCACCTTGATATGACTTTGATGGAATTAAGATAAAGAGATGAGCTGAACTCAGTGGCATTACAAATTAATTTATTTCTCTCTGTCAGTAACTCAGTTTTCATTGAAAGCATGCCAGGTCACTGACATGGTAGATAAAGCAATCTCCTGTCAAAAAGTTGTCTAAGAGGAAGTTAATGTCAGAAAGCAATGTGGTGGTTATATCAATCGTGGACAAACTGGAAACAGAGGAGTAAATTTGATAAAGTACTGATGAGCAGACAATATGCAGTGAGTGTAGCTTGCATTGATCAGGTTACTGCACACAATACACTTTCACAGAGAAACGAGGTAATAGGCAAGTTCTGCACATGTACATGAAAACATAGATGAAAGATGGAAGAAAGCCCCAGAGCACGGTGAATTTGATTTCCCAGTTCATTCTGGTCATGCATAAAGTAGACATAAGTGCTGTGCTGTGACTGCTGCACAGCTTTCAGTAGATCCTGTAAAATCCCCTCCAGAAATTCCCTCCTACATACAGAAGCTGTATGGAATAAATTCAAGCGACATTAACTAAACAAGTTCAGTTTTTTGTGGGTGTAGTTTCTTACCTATTGACTTTAAATTGGTTTTATCTGTTTATTTTATGACTATGCCTTTAGGCCATAGGCACAAATTAAGTTTGCAAACAGTTACTCCATTCAGAGATGTTAGTGCTCCCTAGCTCATCACTGACCTTCTGCATAAGGCCACTTACCCCACAGCTCTGCCAGCCCGTTCCAAAACGAGCCAGTTGGTGTCACCAAGGCCAGCAAGCAGCTTCCAATGAAGCAGCCAAGGGGGCAAGCCAAGGAGCTCTGGCACCATTCCTGCCACAATCACCTGCTGCAAGAGAGTGGCAAGCTGCAGGGTGTGTTATGTCTTCATCTGCTCCAGCTGTGCTGGGAGCAGCAACCTACTGCCCTGCCGACAGCTAAACCAGTACAAGCAGATCTAACCCACACTAAAACCTTGTCTACACACAGCTTTGTGTGTACACTGCTACACTGGTTTGGAAATCAGTACAGCTGACCAGGTAAACTCCTGCAAACTTACTTATGGCATTCTGAAGTTTTTCTACTGATGCGGTATCCCTACAAAGGTAGCTCTAAGACAATGTTATTTTATCATATTCTATGGCAGGATGTTGTGTTGCATCCTAAGCCAATGTGGAAGCACAGAAGAAGAGGAGTGCCTTACCTTTATATACATCTTTTGTTTATCTTATAAGACATTTTTAATTTAATCTCATCTTAAGTTATACGTAACGCAAACCAGTACCATCTGTAAGTATTTCCAGGCCTTTGTTACCCAAATGCAGCAAAAGGAAGACCAGGAAAGCTGCAGAGAACCATAGCTGGGAAGGGGATGCCCGTCCCCTGCTGCCCTATGCCAGGTAGCACACAGCACACTGAACTGAGAGTCCACAGGGTGTCTGAGTCTCCTGAGTGCCCTGAGATGGCATTGAGCAGACACAACATGAAACCAAGTAAAACAGAAGAAAAACAAATGGATCCATGTTGCATCTGTGCAATTCTGTATTGTAGTGAGGGTCAGCTCTTCACTTTTGGTGCCTATGAATCATGGAGCCCTGGAGTGCCTTCCTGCAGAAGGGAACAAGCTGCAGAGCCCTGAACACACACAACAAACCCGGGGAAAAAATATGTAAAGCCAAGCGATGTATATTCAAGCCCTTGGCAGAGCCTGTACCCACATGGTAGGCACGTAATGCCATTCTGCAACTCAGGTTGATCAGAGTGTGAGAACTGTTCAACTGCTTTAGCAAGGTCTGTCAGAGACTTAGGGAATGGCTTGGTACTTTGCTAAAGCTCCACCTAGGCACTCCACATGCCTTAGGAATTCCAGCAATTTGCAGCTCTCTGATCCTGGTAGGAGGTTCCTTCTTTGTAATCTTCTAACAAATCGAACACAATCATTTTATTCTGCATGAAAATAGCAAACTCGGGTATCTTTCTGAGTCAGAGGATTTAAAGTTCAAGTCATTCTGAAAGCCTCACTCTAATTAAGAGAAGAAAGAAAGAGCCCGCTTGGCACTCAGCAAATGCAAGCAAGAAGCATAATTTCTTGATTTCAATCATGTAGATGCAGCATTGTTTCTTTTTAGGTAAGACATGAGAAAGATTAAATACAAAGATAGAAATCTATCTCCTTTTTCTAGCCAAGATTCGGGAAAAATAAAAAATAAAAAGCATTTTGGCAATTGGGCACCAAAAGCATGAGCTGCTAACCTGGTAATAATGTATACTGGCAGAGTTTGTGAGGGTATCCCAGAGGAGAGGCAAAGTCTGGGGCTGCACACTGATGGCCATCACAGTTATTTTAATATAGAATTGTTTTGTCCAGGCTGGAGTTAAGGGGATTGCCACTGCCCTTTCCTGTTTTTCCTTTAGAACAACCTTGCATAACAAAGAAGTTTGATGGGAAGCATACATGTCTTCCCAGCTCAGAAATCAGAAACACAACAGGGGGGGACTCTGAAGGCAGACAGCCCATAAGCAAAGCACTGATCAGTTTTAAGGCAAAACAAAGTGTGACATACCCTGTGCCTTGGAAGAGGTTTGACAGAACTTCTCTGTACTTTCTATGCAGCAACACATCTGGAGCTGGGCGCGCTGGGTGGGCACACTGCAGGAGATGGCACTGCCCATGAAGTGCTGCGCAGAGAACAGCCTGCACCACCCTGCTTGTTGATAGAGAACCAGGGAGTGGTGCATCCTTTTGTTCCAAACAGATGACCTCAGTTCCAGGCAGGGAATGCTTGGCACATCTCTTACTACCCTGACTTCCCACAGATAACATGTGGTCTGCGCTGTACCAGACCCTGCACCATCCCTTTAGCTGTCTGCAATTGCTTCTGTGTTTGTACAGAAATGCAGGAACTCTCTTGCCCGAGGAGTTTCCCTGAGAGATAGAAATACTCTGCAGAGAGCTTGCAGAGAGTCTTACAGTACGTGTGCATTGAGATGGTACCGATAGACAAGAGCCCCGGAAGAGCTGAACAAACCCCATGTTCAGAGAGACCTATTTAAACAAAAGCTTTGCTGTCCCTCAGAATAAGTCCCGATGGAGACATGGTTTGGTAGGAAGATAATCTGCCATTCAGCTGATAGACGTGAAGTATAGTATGAGAGTCAGCAGGGACTTCCAGAAATTTAGCATGAAATGGATGCTGGTGTTTTCCATTCCGTGCGCTTGTGTCATTTGAAAGAAATCAATCAATCAATATATCTACAGATTGCCTCACACACTGCTGCACTATAAGAACTTGGTGTTGGAAACAAAACGTTAAGCCACCCAAAGCCGCTGCAGTTAATCATATTTAACACCTGACTAAACCGGGCTCACCCAGAGCTCTGGGAAGGGCTGGGAACAAACACTGCTGCCCAAGTAATTCTGCTGTATTACCCAAGAGCCTGTCAATACCTGCAGCTTCTGCTAAAGCTGTATAGAACTGTAAAAGCTAAGGGCTCTTGTACAAATATAGGACGTTTTGTGCTTCCCATTTCTCTGTTCAGTCACAGAAATGATACAAATCACACGGCATGTCTCAGAAGGGCCTACTGTTACTTTTTCCTATGACCCTCAGACAGACTTACTATTGATTATGAATCTATTTACTTTCAATGAATAGGTCATTATGAAAATCTTATGAGAGATAATTGCAGAGAGCATGCTCTGTTGGTCAGCCTCCATAGCGATGCCATAGCACCGAGTTGCCTTGTGTTTATTCTCTTTACAACAAAAGTGAACGTACAATTTGCTCTAAACTGAGGAAGATAACTTCAGCTTTTGTGCTGCCTGAATAACCCTGAAGAGCAGTGCTGAGGCAGGGCAGATACCAGTGAGGGAGTGCTTTAGTACTCAGCCTCTAAGACTTAATAGGCAGTCCCCGGCAACTTAACACCCATCCCTGCAGCAGTACCACTACCCAGAACAAGCAGTCTGGAAGGGAACAGACCCTCTGTCTGATATCTGGAGGGAAAATTGTTTCAAAATCTTCCTTCTTTTCTGTTACCAAGTCTCCTTTCTGACCGAGGTCCTAGGAAAACACTGTAATGGCTGAAAGATTGACACAGACTGAGGGGAAAGATGAGTTAAACGGGATAATGTGCATCCAGAGCTGCTTTATTCCATGGGGAATGCCGAGAAGCCTGCACAGCAGAGGGACAACGTCGTGGGGAGATCACAGACAGCATCATGTTGCTGGAAAACAACATGCTTCTAGAAAAACAGAAAGCCAAATAGGTGCATCTGTTATCAATCAGCCCTCCACAACTTTAGGAGTCCTGGAGCAGAAGAAGCAAGCCTGCCCTCAGGCTCAAATTCCTCCTTGGAATTTCTCTAATGTTCTTGTCTGCAGATCTATGTTTCCTCCTCCACCCTGCTAACAGCAGCTACTGCTGGCCCTTCTACCAGCCTGACTGCTCAGCCAGGGCAGCCAGCAGCACTGTGACAGTGACACCCTTTGCTGTTTTAGCCCATTCAACGAAGTCCTGGCCTATTTCTGATCAAATATGTATTCGTTGTTTGTTTGTTTGTTTTCAATAAGCATACCTACATTACAAAATCAGCTTCCTGAGAAGTTGTTAATGGTACTCATTCAGCTTTTTTTTTCCCTAGTAATGTAAAACCACGAAGACCATTGCCTCTGCACACAGTGCACATGCACTCATGTTAAAAACAATCAAAACCCAGCAGTTTCCATAGTGTAAAAATAGGTTTGCTTTCTAATTCCAGCTCTGACCAAATAGCCAAAGTTTCTGTACAAAGCACATTGTTTAGAGTGTGTACAAGACCTGTGTCTTTAGGTCACTTCATTCTGGCTCTCAGCTCCCTCCTTGCTCCCAGCTATGCCAGGTACCCATATAACCCCGACTCCCACTCCAGTCAGCCAGGTTTGGAGGAGCACATATTACAAACTGCAGTTTTTAGTGGATATTTAGTCTCAAGACCAGAATAGAAATGGTCCCTAAGTAAAGAACCCTGAAATTCACATGCTCTGGGTCATCAGAACCAGCTGTTTTACTCTGCTCATCCATCCCCACAGACGCACATTATGGTCATGTGTGTAACCACAAGTGGAGCACCTCCAGCAGTACCCTGTGTTGGTGCTGCGTGTTGTTCTCTTTGTCTCCAAGTATGTTCTTGTGCTCCTGGATATTCCCAAGCCGACCTTCAATCTCCAGACTCTGACCTCAAACTGAGGAGAATTCAGTAATGAGTACAGTTAATTCGAAACTGCCTATTTTTTCTAAAGTCAATAATGGGAAAACCAACTGTCAGCAGAACCCTCCTGAGAACACAGTCCTACAGGGATCTAATGTTTCCCTCAACAAAACAATGCTATAGCAACGAGCCCGATGTGTGCCTGCTCAAGCTGCCAACCTACTGCCGCGCTTTCCCCAGTGCTTAAAGCAGCCTTCATACAAACTGAACTACAAGTATGCAGCAGTTACGGCAGCATGCTTAAGTCACTGAGAATAGGCTTAATAGGATGCGTTGCCTTCCAGTTTTAAGCAAGCCATCCAAAGTCCCCTTGCATTTGCTGAAACAAGTGTTTAACCTCTCCTTTTTGGTTCCTGAATTGAGAAAGGAAGCCTAAGTTCTACAGTCTGTACTTCAATGAAAAATAGGCAAAAAATGTTTCCTGTAAGTACCGCATGTCTTGCCTGATCAGTCAGGAGTTTACATCATGGGCAGATATGCCTATATGTACTCACAGGATGCAAACTCAGGATGTGCCCCATCTATTTCCCTACCACAGTCTCAGCGTTGTCTGCTTCAGGTTCCTCCATTCCTCAGGCACCTCCCTGATTCATAATCTCAGGAAAGTAGGAGATAATGATGATCTTACAGACCTGCATGATGACTGTCTTTGCTGTGGATTTTCCAGCCCAATTGATTGCCCGCTCTCTGGTAAGCAGGCTAACACTGCAAACTTCCAGGGTATGATTGCTATTTGCTTATCTGTCGTCAGAGTGGCTCTCACTGTGGCGTCTCTTTGATGAAGGGCCAGAGCCACTACTGCTTTAGTATACAGTTTCATTTTTGTGGCTTCCTTCATTCCGAATTTCTTCACCCACTGCTAGTTATCCCAAATCTACAAGATGCACTTTCACCCTCTGGTGTGTTTTTTTTCCTGTCCGTAAGCTCTCGTCATTCTTCCATCTCTAATCACCATGTTAGAAGGGGTTGCTTAAGTTCCATGTATATCAAAGATATGCAAAACAGAAATGTAAGGAGCACTACCTTATACTGATCTCATGACAATGACAGAGAGAGGGAAAAAACATGTAAAATGTGGATTTAAAACAAAACTGTGTTTTAGAAAACGCGTGGAGTGTAGAATTATGGGAGACTGATTCTGGTATCTTGACACTGGAATAATTCTGCACAGAGAAATGCAGTGCGAGTTAATACAGGGATGCATCCTGACATTTTGCTGTGGCTCCACCCGATATAACCGCACAGAGTGAGGCTGGGTTGTGTCAGGCAAAGCAGCTACATATCAGTGTACTCTGATGTTGCGGTGTCAGCTGTTGTAGGCTGACAGCATACTTGATCGTGTAGTCATATCTGTAAGCCTTGGGGTTGTCAGTTACTCTGTACTGACTGGAGGTCTGGAGAAAGAGCTCGGTTGCAGACATCAGTACTGCAGACATGAAGTCAGATAAGACAAATTCCAGCACCGGTGCTGCACAGATGGAACACAAATGCTCTCGGATTGACGTAGGAGTGTATCCTTCAAACAGGGGTGTTTGCTGTCAGAGGTTACATTTCTAAAACAGTTGACATGATGTTCTCTCTAGCAAAGATGCATCAGCCTTCCAATCTTTGAAGCAGAAAGGCTTGCTTTTATGCAGATATTTCATGCAGGATTCATGCAAAATTCTTGTCAGTTTAAACAAATAATGGTAATAAAAAAATGATTCTATATAGTCCTATTTATTACATCAAAGCTTGTAGCATGTCTCAAAACATGTAATAATAGTAGTGCTGTTTCTTCATAGGCAGTTCAGTTCTCTGCTCACTCAGACTGGCCACAGAGTTTCAGCACCTCCCTCATGCCCACTCACCCATGTTTTTCAACTGTTGGTGAGCCCTTCACAAGAAGCTACCCAAGTCTCAAGTGGCTACTCACGGTATTATGCCTACTGCATAGTACAGCAGCTAACACCAGTCTATTGGAAGACATTTGAATGAACCGTGACACTTTCTGCTGTTTTGGCAAACTGGATTGTTTTGAACTAAAGATACTTGCCCAAAAAACAAAGTGACTGTGTTCTGGAAGAAAGGAGAGAAAGTTTAAATGCTGTAGTGATGGACTTGTAGAACAAGTCACCCCCCTTTGGTGTGCCAAGAAAGTTTAATGAAACCTGGTATGAAATAGATCAGGTGATTGACGCCCTAATCATACCTGTTCTTCTACACTGACCACCAAGTGAAGCCCTGGGTGACAGACTTAGTTACCAACATCTACATTGCATACATAAAGCTAAACCGGGTTGATTTCTCTGGCTGCAACCATTATTATTTCTGACATTTCCTAAAATGAATGAAATACATAATACTTTCCAGAGAGCTCAAATGCTTTCGGAAAGCAAGGATAAGATTTGGAAGTCCTTTGACCAAAGGGAAATACTGATCAGCATCTTCGTGATTTTTAGTTGTTTATTTATTTGTCGCCACAGAGCAACTGAACATCTTAGTGTCCACAAAGCAAACGTATGCAGACATTACACAGAGGAATACATTAATAAAGAATGGTCCACAAATGCTGAACGGATAATCAAAAGTAGAGACAATAGGCAGAACCTGGACAGAACTTGCTGAAGGTTTACATAAAGAGCGTCTTCTGTTTTTCTGTGTAAAATTCAGTATGTGAAATTCCTCAAACTGAAATGTATTCTGTTCTGGGCTAGGAAACTGAACTGAGCAAGCGGTAAAACTTCACTCTAATAGTCGTGTGAAATGACATAAATGTTAGCATGCGGGATGACATTATTTTCCTGACATTAACAGCTCTGGATACAGAGGAAGATAAATAAATTCATAATTATCTGCTTAAATCTTGCCATTAAAACTACAGATTGAAGGGAATAGCTGAATTAATGCCTTGTCTTAAATCACAGAGAGATCAGAAGCAGTGTTTGTACACGATGCTTCGTAACTTGAAAAGCAATTCATGAGTTATTAACCTTTTGTACAAAGGAAGTCACCAGTTCAGAGATACTCTGTGGAACAAATGACAAAAAGATCCCCACGCTTGCTTATCTTCCACAAGTAGCATTAACGAATGCACAGATCCAAAGTTACTGCCAAGGAGAATCATGCATTACAGATCTTAGCTGGTGTTTTGAAAATACAGAGGGGTGGGTAGTATTAAACTACTAAAGAGACACACATGAAAAGCAAAGCTCAAAGTACAGTCTGATTGATGTCTACTGATCCATGGCAGAAAGGGAGCACAGCCACAAAGAGCCCATTTTTTTGCCAGAATTTTGCTGGATGTTGCCATCATCTCCACTTCCATCCAACAAGCTTTGCCTCCTGGACTCCAAAATGGATAGACTACCTCTTTTATCGTACAAAAATATGACCTTTCTCACCATCTACTTTAAATCAACTTTCAGAAATGAGTCACAATCTTTGTTTAAAGGGTGGGATTTTTTCAAATGCTGACATGACGTTAATTAATTATTGTTATACATAATTATTAATACTGCATTGTCAACAGGGAACGCTACTGCTGAGACACCAAAATTACAGTCACCTATAGCATGGAGCTGGATAAATTATTTCAGTTGTATAACTGCCAATTACACCCTAAATCTGCTATTTACTCTTCTGTGTTGTAAGAAAGCTTTTTTCATGCCATGGGTAAAGTAAAGCAACCTGCATAAAGCAGTGGTAGAGTCATTTCGCATTTATCACGTCAATCTTGCTTGATGTCATTAAAGACTTCTAATTCTGTTTATGTGATTGACTCAGGTTTTCTTTTGGTTTCAGTTTCAGAGTTTTGAATTTTGCATGTTCACTCATACAACTATCCCAGAGATAAAATCCCGACTTGTTAATGTCTGAAATCTCACTGTTTTTAAACATATCTCATTAAAGATCTAACTAGTGATTTTTACGCTTAAGCTTATTAGCTGTGATACTAATATAACCCACGTAGATCCCTTTTTTATATGAATAAGCATTTAAAAACAATATAAGCAATTACAAGCAACATAAATACTTTTTCTCGCTGCTTTTGTGGTAAACGTGCTGACATTTTCCCTGCAGGAGGTTGATTACAAATCAGCCACCACCAGATATCACCTCAGAAGTGGCCAGCATGGAGAGAGCCTGGCTTTCTTCTATCAGTTCAATAAAGAATGACCACACTTTCTCACCAGCACAGACCATATGAAAACAAAAGGAGTACTATTTTAAAACAAACTTTTGCTTCACCTGTATGCCATTTTGGAGGGAAAAAATGGCTTTCAAGTGTCTCAGTGTTTGTTAATTCTGTGTAAATAAAAGTCTTCCGTTGTGTTGAAAGTCCATCCTTGCTCTTTCAGTTGAAGTATTTTATACAGACCAGATCAGGGGTTTGAATAGTTGGAGTTCTGTTTGCAGTTTTCTTGCTGAAACAATCTGTTTTCCCTTTTGACTGCTGCACCTTTCTTGGGTTAGCTGCCTGTCGGAATATAATGGAGAGGTCTCAGATATGAACTCATAACAATGTAAATGAAGGGGACAAGCTGATAAAGATCTCTTATGTAATCATTTAGTATTTACATACATAACAATGCAAAAGTTTGAAATTATTTAAGTAAGATATCTAATTTTGTGTGATGCTTCTCTCGTTTTCTCACGGTGGATGGGTGCAGGGACAGTAGACGTAATCTGAATTCCCATTGCGAAGATAATCAGAAGAAAACACTGTTTTGACCAAATAAATAAATAAGCAAGAACAAAAGGCAATGTTCTTGTCCTTCCCCGGAAGCCCTCTTCAAAGGTCATCTCCGATTATCTTGTATCCTGGTGACAAAAGACAATAGGTAAGACCATAAATTGCTTTTTCTTCCTCTCAAATGAGCTAAGAGGAATCTGCCTTTCTTGTTGTCATGCATGGTGACACTTCTGTAAATGAATACCTTTGTAGATTTTTGTGCTTCTGTTGACTTTAAATTAGTTTGAAAACGTCACAGTTTGAACAGTTCGTCATGGAAAACCCAACTGAGATAGGAGAAACTAATTTATTAAAAAGGATGAGATAATACAGAGTAATTAAGAAAAATAAATCAAACTGGCTAAAGATAAACCAGAAGAGAGAGTCAGTCTGAAACTTTATCGGTAGGCCCTCCCCGCAAAGACCACAGATCTCCCAGCTCACCTGGGATCAGAAGATCTAGAACTCATGTGAAGCAGCTGAGTCTGCTAGAAGCTGCACACAGGAAGTGCACCCAGCACTGTGATGAAGCATCAGATGGCACACTGCGTGATGCCATGATATGGAATACTGATAAAAATAGGACAAAAAAGTAAGGGTATCAAAGTTTGCAGGAGCAAGTCCTTCATTTGAACATCGATTTTCTTTAGACTGGAATAATATGACCAAGATGGCCAGGGAGATTATCCCAAACTCTTTTCTTCACCTATCATTGCAAGTGTAGAATATGTTTGAATGATATATTCAAAACATTACGTATAAATATAAAGTGAAGTAGAAGATAATGACAAGTTGGCTAAAAGCATCTATGAGCTCTGATCATAGATAAAGACAAACCATTTACTCTGCAGTCCATACACTGTGAATTGCTCTCATTAACACGTGCAGCACGTTATATTAATTAAACAAATTTGTTTGAAAATGTGTCTAGGTGTGATAGTCGTTGCTTAACAGACAGGAGTTTTGATTTGACAAATCAAGGGAACTTACTTGCAATGTCAGAGGCTGAGGACACCAAACACTGGGGATAAGGTAATTATTTGATGTGGAAAGAATGTGTGTATGACCTCTTTGTTCAAGAAAGCAGGGAAAGTTCTACAGAAGAGCTTTCAGTGCTAGTTCAGTAAATAACCATAAGCAAAACTGAAACATTTACAGAATGGCAAAGAGGACTAAACACAGAGGAAATGTTATCTGAGGGATCAAGAAAAGGAAGAACAAGATGAGAAATGCCAAAAGTCAAGCTGAGCTGAACTTCGAAGCAGATATGAAAAGCAAACAGCAAAAAAAAAACTCTTCATCCCCATAAACGAAAGACAATAAAGGACTGTCACTGTTATGTAGTGGGAATGGGAGAAAGATTGAAGATAATCTTGGCAAAAGATAAATTGCATATCACAAATGGAAAACAAACAAAGAAACAAACAAGCAAAACAGAACTTAGCCTCAGTTTTTAACAAGGGCAATGGCTGATTGCTGGAGCAAAGATGGTTTAGATAATAGCAGGAGTTGGAGAAGGAGAATTTCAGTACAAAGATAGAGCAAAACACCAGAAAATTAATGCAGTCTGTCCAAGAGACTGCATCTACTCCACATCCATTCCATTTCTGAAGGGAACTAGCACAGCATGTAAACTCTGACGAATGGAAAGGAACAAATTTCACCATAGCCGCCTTAAAGGTGGCTGGCTAACACCAGCAGTGGTGAGTTTATAGTCCATCACCTTGCAATCTGAGGCTCTAGAACACAGGCTCTTTAGGTGATAGAACAGGTCTGAGGTGATAGAACAAAGGGAAATGGCTTCAAGGTCAAAGAGTATAGATTTAGGTTAGATTTAAGGAAGAAGTCTTTTACAGTGAGGGTAGCACCGGAACAGGCAATCAAAGATATAGTTGATGCCCTGTCCCTGGAGACTTCCAAGGCCAGGCTGGATCAGGCCCTAGGGAATCTGATCTAGATGTGCATGTCCCTGTTCATTGCAGGGGAGCTGCACTAGATGGCCTTTAAAGACCCATTCCAACTCTAAGGATTCTATGATTCAAAGCTTCCAGTTTTCATTAGTCAGCATCTAAACTGTGTATCAGAAGTACATTTGGAAGTTCTAACAGTTAAATCTGAACTAACTGTAGGGGAAACTTCAATGGTTTACTTAGAATTATTTCACTAAAGGGCAATTCTTTGTATTTGTTTTTCTCGGTTTGAAAGGATAGTTGTTGGTTGCAGGCAATAAATTCATTTATTCAGTGGGAAATAAGCATATGAGGTGCTTGTTAATTCTATTTTGAGCTAAAATACCTCAACTTATGGAAAGGTTGTTGCTGTTTGTTCTGTTGATTCAGAACTTCTATAATGAAAATGAGCAGATTTACTACAAAACTCAGTTCCATGGCTTTTGGCTCACTGCAATGTGAAGTTGGCCATGGTTGTGTCATCTCTGCAAGCAGAAATCTGAGAAGTACAGGAAATAAATCAAATGGGAATGGAGAAATGGAGCTAGGTTGGTCATGCTAGGGGTGGAGGTTTCTGGTTTTTAAAACAGGAGGAAAGAATCATAGAAGTCATTAATGTGTTCTGAAGGGATGCACTTGCTCTGTAGTAACTGGCTTTTTTGTCACCTTTGTATCAATCATTACAACGTTTGAGGAAAGCAGCAAAAGTTCTCCTCACAGTACTCTAGTTTGGGCTCCTTGTGGTCACACAACGGGACTGCAGAGAAACAGCATAACACGAGGCTTTACATCATATCAACAATGAATGTTCTTCATGAAGAGTGACCACGAGTCTTCTCTGTGTGTTGGGTGGGAGGCTGGTAAATGCAGCTTCAGTCCATATTTGAATCTTCATTACTCTTGGCAACGCCTTTCATGTAAGTTGGCAGCTCTAAATTACATTGCTGCCACAGCACCCTACAGATCATCACAGCAGCCCAAAATAGCCGTCCAAAGTGAAGAAACCTCTGCACAAGAAATAATCTTAAGGGAGATTATTCCAAGAACTCTACAGCCCCTTTGTGCTACTGGGAAAGTGTAAAGAGACTGGGTAAAAAAAACAGAGCTCATAGTTGTCCTTTCCTTACAATTAAGCATTCATACTTTCTCTTCCTTCTTTCTGGACTTGATATTTGTTGCCCAGCTTGAGAGTATGGGTGAGATTGCTCCACGTGAACTCTGTGAACTCTGTGTTCAGCAGCTGCCTTAGTAGTGAAAATGAAGAGCAGCTTCAGTGCCAGACATCCTGTTTCAGGCAGTCCCAAATCTCTTCTGGATGCTGAACTCTGAACCAGGCAGGCCATTTAGCTGGGTTACACGAGTAACAAAAACAAGCTGATACAGTTACACTAGTTTTGTACTAAGCACAAATTCTTGCTGGGCACCAGAGCAATGCTCCTAGCCAGTGGCACCAGCAGGTTGCTGCAAGGAAACCAGATCCTAAATAATTTTTGGCTCTATGTCTCATGATCATAGCATGATGTCTGAGCTTTTCTGACTTCCAGAGCCCCCCTTTTCCAGAATCAAATATGTGGCTAATGTCATTAAACCATTTTTAAAACTGCTGTAGTTAAATTAGTGCAGCTCTTTTGGACAGACATCTTTGAACCTGCTAGTCCTTCAGCCCCTTCTCCATCCTCTGTCTCTATGTAATCTCACTTGTAAACACAAATTCAGCTACCATCTTTCCAACGATGACTCACAGAACATCTCTAATCCACAACAATCTCCTTCTGTCTTCCCCAAAGCCTCAGCCTGTCCCTCACACAATGCTTGGTTCATGCCCAGTTCTCAGGCACAAGAAAGGGTTTCCACTGCTTGTTTTTCTCTCCCACCTGTGTTCCCTGCTTCCTTCAGCAATGCAGGCTCTCGTGAAGAAAATCCTGCGGTGCTGAGCAATCACACAAATCTCTCTCTAGGTGTTTGCACCCATACTCTCTGGCTTCAGTCATTCTGTATCGCCCTGTTGCTTTTACTCTCATCACAGTACATGTCTTTATTTCCAAGTTCTTTTGATGTTTCATTTTCCTCAACGTTGAGATCATTTCTGTCCTCATATCAGCTAACTTTGAAACCAGTTCTTCCACTGCTTCTTGGTTATTCTCTCGCACAGAGATGCTTCCTAGATACAAGAAATAACTGTTCTTTGCTTTTGTTTTTAATAGTGTCCTCCTACGCAGAGCCTTACAAAGATCCCCATGGATGGTTGGTGTGCCCTAACAGCAGGAACCAACAGCCACGGCTAGGAAACAGGCTCCTCAGACTCGTGCCTTGTAGCAGACAAGAAATTGAAGCCTAGCTTGGGCAGGTCAGACAGCACTTGCAGAATGGAGCAGATAGAGCATGGTTGCCCCTTGGGAAATGCTGGAGATGATGTGCACATGATATAAGGGGTGAACCCAAACTCTAGCCAGGGGTCAGAACATCAGAGACTCTTTCCAAGACAAGAAAAAGACATGTCTGCTTGGAGCAATATCACACAGACTGCTTGTAACCAGAAGCTCCCCACTGAAAACCAGGAACCAACATTAACAGAAGGTGGGATTTAGAATTAGTGTGGGTACAAAGATGGGAGGAATAGTATTAAGAACAAGCAGGGTCTGTGCCTGTTCAGGGCTCACAACCTCTCATCTGTGGTTTCCCTAAGCACTATAAACCAATGGAACCTACCCACCTACGGAACAAGTAGCCCTCCACTCCCCACCTGTAACTTCTCGTGCGTGCCCAAGCACTAGCTGATATTTACGCCAGCACAAGCGTGTATGAAGCTGAGACACCAACGGCCTCGAGAAACCGATGCACATTAAGAACGATCACAATTTCAAGCTATTAACTACGGTTAGAGTTAAATCGCTCTCATTAACGCAGATGCAGCTCGCTGCACAGCCATGCGAGCGCTCGTACCACCAGCTCAGCGGAGGAGGCAGCAACACGTAGTTGAGAGCAGACCACCTTTTCACGGCAGCGACTTCTTCGGGCCGGGTGCTTCCCGGCCGGCTGACTCACGCTGTGTGAGTCACTCGGTGAGAGCCACCCGCTGGGGCCGCCCCCTGAGCCGAGCGCTGCTGTCCCGGCGTCTCTCGGCAGCGCCCATCCATCGGCCCTCGGCGCCCGCTGCCTGAAGGAGCCGGCCGGGGCGAAACGGCTTCTGCTCTCTGGCTGCACGACAACGGAGGTTTCCTTGCGTTACGCAGCGTTATAACGCAGGGCTTATCGTAATGGTGTTGAAATCGCGTTTTAAAGGACTGCACAGCCGCACGATTCGTTCGTTCTACACGGTGCCCAGCACGAACTGCGGGCAGCACGGCTGCGCGTCCCCAGAGGGCCCCGTCACACGCCCGGGCGCTGAGGTAACTCCTCGCTTCCCCTCACGGCACGGAGAGCAGCGACAGCCGTCGCTTGGAGCGCCCCGAGGCTGCGCAGACGTCCCCTTGCAGCACGCCGCCGCTTCGGCTTCCCTTCCCCGGGTCTCCCGGCTCCGATCGCCCCCCGCCGCCCTCGGCCCGCTATCCCGCTCAGGGGCGGCGAGGGCTGGCCGGAGCCCAGCCGCGGTACCGGCTACCGGCCGCCGCCTCAGCCCGAGCCCCAGCCCCGCGCTCCCGCTCCTCCAGGCTGAGCGGGCGGGCTGCAGCGGGTAGGGCAGAGAGCCGGCATAGCCTTTGACGGGCGTTCCCTTCACCCTATCAGAAGCGAGGGAGGGCGGGCCCGGGCGGCGGCCGACCAATGGCAGGCGCTCAGCCTCGCGGCGTGCCCCCGCGATCCGGCGAGCTATAAAGGCGGCGGAGTGCGCGCAGCCCCTCGCTTACACAGTATGGCCGGCGACATTAGCTAGCGCTCGCTCACCGCTCTTCTCTGTAACAGGGGAACACGGACTACAAGGAACCGCACCGCCCGCCCGCCCGCTCGGACTGTAACCCTCTCACATACGCTCACGCCGCGCTCGCCGCCGCGCATTCAGGGTGGCTTAAAAAAAAATTTTTTTTTCTTCCTTTTTTATTTTTTCTCCTAAATTAATATTGAAAAAAAAAGCAAAAAAAAAAAAAGCCACAACAGCCCCAGAAGGTGAAACCCGCCCGGGACGGAGCGGGAGCCGGGGGGCGGCGGTGGGGTCGCCGTTAATTTCTGTGGTTGTTGGTTGCCGAGTTGTCTCACCATGAAGGAGAACGGTGCACACTTCTTCGAAGGGACCGAGAAGCTGCTGGAGGTGTGGTTCGCCCGGCAGCAGCCCGCGCCGCAGGAGCCGCACCAGAGCAAGGGGTCCGGCGACCTCCGCACCATACCCAGGTACGGGAACGGGCGGGGAGGGGAGGAGGGCAGGGAGGGAGGGCAGCGGCCGGCGCGCACGCGGCCCGGGCGTGGTGGCGGCGGCGGCGCCGCGGGTAATGGCCGTGCGCGGGCGGACGGCGGTTGGTTCCGGGCCGCCGCGAGCGGGAGCCGTTGGTGGCGGCGGCCGCGCGCGCGCCCTGAGGGCGGCGGGCCTCGCGCTCCCCGTCCGTCTGACAGCGCGGGGCGGAGGGGGCTGCGGAAGGGCCGCCCGCGGGGACGGGGCTCCGGCTGCCCGTGCGGGAGGTGGGTCCCTCGCGGCCGGTCCCTCCGGCGGCCCCGTGGCGCGGTAGGCACGGAGGGAGGCGGGCGGGGGGAGTGGGGGGGGGCTCCTCCCGCAGAAGTGTGGCCGGAGCCGCGGCTTACACGTGAGTTTCTTGGCGCTGCTCCCAGGCGCGCTGCCTCTCTCTCTCTCTCTTTTTTTTTTTCTCCCCCATTGACAAGTTCAAGCCAATGAGAACTGGGCGCCGCGCAGGGGTGGGCCCCTGCCTGTCACCCAATGGGTATCTGAAGAATGTGCGCTTCTTTCACTGCCACCCAGCGAGGCAGGAAGAAAGGCCCGGGCCCGCACGGCTTCGGCTGCACACGTGTTCCTAAGTCGGCCTCGGGGGCAGGGAACGGCTTTCCTCCCGGTGTGGCTAAACCGGGCCCTCGTTAATGCCGCGGCTGATGGTCACGGGTCACCTTGTTGAAACCCTACCGGGCGAGGCGGCCGTTGGATGGTTGTGATGTAGCTCCCCGGTACAGTACTTCATAGGGGGAGATGACTGGGTAGACTGGGATGTCTGTCCCTGTAGTACGGTCCAACTGTAGAGTTGCTGAATATGATGGTGTGGCACAGGCACCCTGGAAGTGTCAGAAAGTGGTTGCAGCGAGCCTGAAATAAAAACAAAATCTGCTTACGTGCCCTAGAATGTGCCTAGGACTGTGTGCAGGTTTGCAGGGAGAACATGGTTTGCACGCAGATGTAATGGATTCACACAGTTGAAAATGCTGTTTTGTCTGAGGCACGTGAGGCAAATGTGAAGGCTCCCTTCTGTAAGGTCATTGTAAGGCTAGAAAAACTGAAGTCATGGGATGGCACCCAGAGAATCTGGTGTGTGTGGTATATCCAGATCTACTTGTGTGTGTTACTGTTAGCCAGTGGTCTTTCTTTGGGATGCTTGGAAGAGATGTTGTGATGTGTTGAATGCATGGGATATGGTAATGAAGGCAGCATCTCCAGTCAAAGGTGCATACTCAGCTTGTGCTATTTGTCTTTTCCTTTGTTTCAGCGTTTCTCAGCAGATTTCCTTTGTAAATGTATTAGTTAGCTAAAGGTCCGAATTGCTGGTGAGCAGATAACAGCCTCTCCTAAAATAATGGGCATCCTGTGTGCATGCGTGTGTCTGTCAGTAGCTCACAACTACCAGAAGCTTTGTTTCTGCTATGTCAGAATCAGTGTCGTATAGATGTTTGCCTCTGGCCTGCTGCTCCCGGGCACTTTGTTCATGGAACTTTGACATATAAAGCTGTTTAGACCTTTTTTTGAATCATGTGCTTAGTATGGAAATGCTGAGATGTGATTAGATGCTTGTTATTACTTGAAGAGGTATAGCAAATATGAAGTTTGAACTTGTACAGCTGGTGTCCAGACAACCCTGGAAGAGCAAATTCTAGCTGAAAGTTTTACAGATGCTCTTAAATGTTATGTAGGTGCTCCAGGGTTTCTGCTATATTTAACTGCTTTTAAATATGGAAACTTCCAAAAATTGGGTTTTGCATTCGCGTGCTGGTATTGGAACCTGTGGAACTTGTAGTTTATACATGATGTTCTGCAAATGCTTTCTTCATTGACCCTTTCATGCTCTGTTTCATTTATGATATGAAGCTTCTATCTACAAACCAGCATAAACCCGGTTTTTAAAGCTGCTTAAAACAACGTAATGGAATGGAAGGCAAGTACTTGGGCAGCTCCTTCACAGAGTTTAGATATGGCCATAAAATTTTAATAGGTTAGATACAAACTGCTAACTATTGAACATGTGGCCTTTAACACAGTTTCAGAATGGGGAGGGAGCTTTGAAGGCATCTGTGTTAATTGGGTCTTAATACAGAACGCTGATTGAAGCTGTCTGCCTTTTTTGGTAGGAAGGTGTGACATCTGAGATATGCTATTAAACCGTGTTTAGGGATAATGATCAGTGATAATATGTTGCTAGCATGAAACCAAGTTTTATTAACAATCTTCTTGAAGAATGTTGGACCTAAATTGTTTTCACTACAGTTGATAGATGCAAATGAGAAAATTCCAAAGGCATTGTACCCTGCTATGCTAATTCCATGAAGGCAATTGAATAAGCTAGTTTGAATCAAAGCTGAAGCTGTAGAACAATAGCTAAATTAAAGTCAGGTTGCAAACCAGTTGAGCTTGCCTTTTGTATTGTACCTGCTTAGTAGCGAAATGCCAGCTATTCATCTACTGAATGACTAAGCTGGCATTCAAAGCCAAAAATTTCCATGTTGTGTGCCCTTGCTGGGGACCAGATATTGTGAAGTCTTTGGATATTGCCAGCTGCTAAGGAAAAGGTTCAAGAACTGGTCAATGCAGAAGTTATGGCATCTTTTTCTCCTTTGGGCAAGGCTGTTGTTTAGAGAATAATATGTACAGATGTGAAATTTATTGTTCTAATACCTTCAGTTAAGAGTCCCAGCTGAAAACTAGAAGGAAAATGAATTAACATGGGCTTTTATTTGCTGAGGTGTGGGGGCTTCTTCTTTGTCTGCTAATCAGATCTGCAAAAAGGTCCTGTACTTGAAATAATGACAAGCATCTGGAGATGCCTGCCCTGCTCGTACTGAGAAATGGAATGAAGTTAACGTTTCTGTGGCTTTAGTCACTTGCGTTAACTCGGTGCATGTTCTCACTGTGCTATGTAAAGCACGTTTGTTAAAAATAGTCTTTAAGTATAAAAATGAGCTTTTGCTGAAAACACGATGACCGTGCTGTGAGTGGAATTCTGTGGTGACTGAGTAGCATTTTCACTGTCCCCACAGCAAAGAAAGCAGCTTATGCCTTCAGATGAGAATGCAGCTGAGCGTTTCCAACCTCTGGGCTTCCTGTGCTCTTGAATGCACTCAAGTTTGAAGCCATAGGCTAAGGATTCTAGTGTTTAGGAGTCCATCTCTCAATTATTCAAAAGATCGAGATGATACTTATTTATGAACCTTTAATTTGTATATATTTGGACACAAGGTAAGAAACTGGAGAAAGAGCAGTGCAGTCATGAGCAATATGGGATGATACCGATACCGTGAAATTCTCAGCCTATGCCAGATGAGAACTGCTAAGCAACAGCAAAGGCAAGCATCTGATAGAAGTCCTGTAAATACTTGCTTTGTACTACACCCTGTAGCCTGAGTCAACTCCCATGGTCCTGTGGAGTGTGGTGGTGTTATTGCATGTTCCTTCAAACTACAGAGGTGCGGGAAGGCTGGGCTGCGAGCCTCCTTTGCTCTTACTCCTGGGAGACTCTGCACAAGTGTAGCACTACAGCCTATGGCACCTGATGTGGGCAGCGGCAGGGGAGGCAGGGTTGTACAGGGAGGCAAGGTTCTGCCTCTGCTCTTTGAGTTTGTTTCAGGTGGACATAAAAGATAATCTGGAGAACTTCAACTAAGAATTCAGTCTTCCTCTATTGCAGACAAGTTCAAAATGGCAGATAAAATGTTTGCTTATAACTCTTAGTTAAAGAATAGCTTCACACAAAGAAAACAAGGCAAGCCCTTTTATACTCACTGCTGCTGTGATATTGCTTGCAGAATGCTGAGACTTGAATGAAAGGCCATTTGCTATTTTCCTACCTTACTGCTGAAACTTCAGGATTTGGTTAGTTACTTCCTGTCATAAGCCACTTTATAAACCTCTTTAAACTTGTGGCTACTGGTATGTTCTTAAAATGACTTTCCTTATGACTGTTTATTCGGCCGGGAGAGCAGGAAGGCTTGATGCTTATGGCAGACAGTTGCTGTCTTACAGTGTGTTCCTTCTGGAGGAGGTTAGACTCAAACTTGCCTTAAAAGTCGCATGCAAGACTTCTGCTGAAGCCCTAATGTGCTTATCAGGGCTTATGCTTCCTGAAACGTCTTTGGTGTCAGGTATGTGTTATCCGTTGATGTAACAGGCAAAGGAATGTCCCTCAAATATCTCTGGAGGTGAAGTATGGAGTCAGCATTCCTTGTATACCGTTGCTGTAGCAACAGTAATAAGGGAACGGTGACCGTAGCAATACACAGCATTTAAAAAGTATGTGACCTCTTTTGTGCCATGGCTGGAATATCTTAAGAGTCTTTTGGGAATTATTATCTTTACTAGTTGGCTCAGGATTTTCTAGCTAAAAGCGTGTGGTGTAATTGCTTGTGATGTGGGTATGACTTCCTATTCAGGTGCTTGCCTTTCACTCAAGTTTGTGTATGTCCTTGGAAAGGTTTTAGGCTTAAGATAAGGGAAATGTATGGATTTTTTGTGTATCTATTCTCAAAAGCACGTAGAAGGTGTGTGGGTTTTGTGTGCTCCGCAGATAATGTGCAAGTAAAATTATCATGTTGGAAGTGCCTTGAGTATACAGGATTCAAGGAAATCTAGATTCAACAACAATCTATAAGCTAAATTATAATTCTAATAAGAAATAATTCACATCTGTCATTCTGCAGGGAAGAAACACATGAACTGCTAAGAGGTGCTTTAAGAAGCTCGTGATTTGAGAAGTTGGCATTTACTGCTTCTACCTGTTTCAGAGTAATTTGAAGTGATGTTGCAGCTTTGACACTGGTATTCAGTCAGCATCTCTGCTAACTGCATAGGTGGCTCGGTCTGGGTATTATGTTTACCCATGGTTTGGATCAGGGTACTGACAGGATGCTGCCTGCTGAACTGTGGGGTGTTAATGAGGTAAATATTTAGGAGGTAACAGTTGGAGGGAATGAAAGGTATCAGTCTGTAGCTCAGTACTTGGTTTTAAACAAGGTCTTAACAGTCAAGTACAAGGTAAAATTGGTTATTACTTTGATTGCTACACACCTGTCAGTTGTCTTGTTTTTAATGAGTAGCTATGCAAGAATGTGTGTGTATGTATGTGTATATACATATATACATATGACTGAAGCTGTCTGTACTTTTGTAGACCTTTTCCAAAGAATTCCTGCCCTTCTGCAGAACACTTTTTACCCAGTGCTGTCTAGGCTCCATGAGAAAGATGCTGACAGGGCTATGAGTGCTGTATGTTTGTGGAGGCTGCTGTTTACAGGAACAAGTTCTTCACAGAGTTCTAGATCTCATAAGTCACTATTACTCCCTTTCTGGTTGGCTTGAAACAGTCTGCTGATGGGGTGGGGTGCTCAGCTCTACAACACAGATGTATGAGTAGATTGCTAAAATGTATTCTTTTTCTTTTTGATATGTTCTGATAGTCAAGTAAAGAACAAGCAGCTTTCCTATCATTTAAGCATAGACAGTTGCTTACACTTGAGTACATTTATTCATTTCATTTGGTATTCTCTGGGCACATGCAGCCATTTAAGATGCACATTGCTTGCCTATTGGAGAAGATTCTGACCTTCAGTGGGTGTCTGCTGTTTGATAATTAAGAACCAGGATTTTATCACTTTGGAATGGGTAATGCTAACTTTACATAACAATGAATTGTTGGTCTCAGATGATTTTATCACTTTGGACTTCCAGTGGATGGAAGTCTGCTACAGAAATCACTTGGATACTAATGATACTCAAGTATCATCTTCTAATAAATATGCTTAGCTTCCTTATGGGGAGGTCGGCTCCAAAGTGTCTGGAGCTGCCCTGATGGCTGCTGGTGAGAAATATAGGAAATGGTAATGTGATCCTTATTTCCCCTTGAAAGGGGAATCTGGAGGAGCAGAAGTCCATGATGGCATTTGATTGAAAATTAGTCTTGGGCTCTTTTTCAGTTGGAGGTTTTGCTCCACAGTTATGTTAGTTAATTGTGCAATAGGATGTCACGTTCAAGTCTTTCACAGTTATTAACTTTAAGGTTTTTTGTTTCTCAAAACACAGTGGCATTGAGTGTGATATGTGCACTGATCATATTGAAAGGCATCTCTTAATTTTTGCTTCCACACTAAGTGTATGGAGAACACGTTGTCTCTTAGCTGAAACTCTTGAATAATTTGACAGATTGAAGGAAGAGTTTGTTTTAATAAACTTAGACTGTGTGGTACAAAGAGATCCCAAATGTTTTCCAGCACTATTTAAAACAATGAAAAATGTCAAATAAAAAGGTCGCGTTCAAGTAGATTATCTAGGGATCAAATCCAGCATGTTAGTGAGGTTGCTTCCTGTGCTTAGTTTTAACATGCATATAGATAAGGTGAATATCTCCATAAAACTTCATTATGTGGCCAAGTCTCATCCTGGCTCTTGCAACCCTTTGTTAATTTTCTGTATGTTTCTGGATCAAGGTTGACATCTTGTACATTTCTCAATTTGTGGACTTTTTCTTTCTCAATTCTACCTTAACCAGAACAACTAAAAAACTCCATTTCTGTAAAAGCTGAACGCACAGACACTTAGTGCATGGTTAGCCATGGTTTCTGTAGTTGCAGTAGCAAAGAGTTGAGCAAAGCTTTAATAGATTTTAAATAAGGTGTTGTGCCATTGCAGTTTACACTGCAGTACCAAAATGCCAACTATTGTACTAATTAACTTCAGTAGGGACTTCTTTGCACAGTTTGCTTTGGATTTAACGTGCAGCTCTGTATTGGTGCTGTATCAATCCCTTATTGCTGTGCTCTTGGACCTCAACATTGTTGCATCTTCCTCCACTAATATGATCGAGACTTAAGGGAGCTATTTTTCTGAAATGGCCATTGCTGCAGTACAGTGATATTTAGAAAATTCTTATTTGCATGCATAATGCTGAGATTTTGACCAGCTAAGGAGCCACTGAAGTCAGACATTTATACTTTGGCAGTGTCTGAGATACATACAGGTCCACAAATGCTCAGACAAGTACAAAATCTTATCTGTGGAATGGTATGAGTAGAATTACTGCAGAATCAGGCAGTGTGAAAGATGTAGGCCTCAGCTTTCACAAATGCTGTGTTAGACTTCTGAGTGTTGTTTCATCAGGGACAGATAGGACATAAGCAGGAGCGCTGCTAGGATGATTTGGAGTTATTCTGCAATAGCAAATGCAATTAACGCATCACCTAGTTCAGTTTACAAGAAGAGTATAGTAAGATGTTGCAGGAAAGATACTAAAGCTGGCAAATGTGTGCAGATATGCTGTAGCTTCAAGATGACTAAATCCTGAAGTCCTCACCAAAATAGCCTGCTTGTCCAGGACAATATTAAACAAGTTTGACCTAACAGTTTCACTCTTAGCACTTGCCTGGTTGCTCAGAGATGAAAAGAGACTGGTTGCATTTTCATACACAGCCCATAGTAAGGCATGGAGTTTAATGTATTAGTGAAGTCAAAATGAGCTGATCAACTCGATCTGCAGATTTGAGCAGTCTGTGCTGTCCTGTTGCTGAAGAGAATTTCATCGAGGTTCACTAACTGGAATGGTAGGGAAAAATTCACTTTGAATATCTGGATCATTAAAAATTGCATTTGATAAAGTTCATCAGATGTGTATCTAGTCATGAGGGATTTCAAGATGAAGAGGATTCTTTTAGAGTCATTTCTCATAGTTTCACTCTTACAAAAAGAAGGATACGGTCTGTAAGCTAAGCATGTTCTGGTTGACTTACAAAGGTTTAGTGCAGTTCAGACTATTAACTGGGGGAAAAATCCTTAAGTAGCAAAGATGCAGAATTCAGTTTAGGAGGCATCTTCAAGTGAGGGAGAAATGAGAGGCATTTATTTACTGGGGTGCTTAGGAAGCAAAGAGCATCTGGACTACTGCTGGATGATAGGAGAACCTAAAGTTCAGCTTTGCATTGAAGTTTCACTTCAGCAAATTGACTTTCTTTTTCCCCCCTTAAGGGGAAAGATTTGGAGCTGCTGGAACAACGCTGCTGCTAGAACTAACAGTGAGTGCTTTGTCCTGACGTACAGCCATCAAGCTTTTGCAGTGCCAAAGGGGAAGAAGGTCTGACCCCCCGAGGATTAGGCTGACAGTTAATAGGGACAGCTGAGCTCACCTGGGAGCTTGTGTGGTGATTGGAAAAAATAGTGTTTCTTTCAGTCCTCCAGCTGTGAAGAGTTCTCTACCCTATACCAGCTGGTAAAGGTCTTGGTCTTACTTCTCATAGTTGCTTCTGCTCCATAACCTGATGGGTAACTTGCTTATATGTTGGGGTTAGTAAATTCCTTAGCTCATAGCAGGTCCGAGCAGGATCCAGCGCAAACCTACAGTTGTAATATGCTGTGGGAAGGGAGGAATGGGAAGCTGTGACCATTCTGTAGTTTTGCAACCTTGTGAAGCTGTATCTGTTTGGTAGCAAATTTTACTGCTGTATTGGATTCTACTAATAGACAAAAGACTGAGGCGACAGAATAGTTGAGGGTTGGTTTTTTGTTGTTTTGTTTTTTGTAAGTCTGTAACTTCTCATGAGTGCTTGGAAGTACTTTTGCTTCATTTGTGCCTTTTGAATTTTCAGCTTGTTAGTAGAATTTCTCCCAGAATAAATAATGGCAGTCAAGAGTTGAAATACACCATGATAGTGAAATCTAGCAATTGTTGACTCTACATCATCTTCTAGAAGTAGAAGGAATTCTACTATCCAGATGGATCAAAAAAAGGGATTCGGGCCATTAAGATGTACTGCTGGTTTTCATTAAAGTAATCAACTTGATTCCAAGTTGAACAAATGTAACCTCTTAATGATAATGTACTGTAGTATTACTCTGATGGTTACCAGTGGCTCCTGTAATTGAAAGTATGTGAAGATTCAACTTAAAGCATAAACTTGTAACATAGAATTTTCTCCTTTTCCTTCATGGAGGATGTAATGTTTAACCTGCTGTAGCAAAAATGCTAAGTCATGGTCTGAAACAGAGACTGAGCACCTGGTGGAAGGCAGTGCCAACCCAGGGGAGCTCAGGTGTATGCAGTGCACCTGACTGCAAGGGGTGGAGCCAGGATCTGCTCCCTTGTGGATCTCATTTAAGGGTTGGTGGTGGAGGGGAGGGTATCTTACTGGAGATCCCAGCCTACCTGAGGCTTTCCAAAGGTAAACAGCTCTTTTCCTTTATTTCTGAACCCACGGTTGCTGCATTTGGGCTTGTTCTTCTTTGCTCTAGCCAAAGACTTTGCTACCCTGCTATTATCATCCCATTATAGCATTATACCTGCCTTGTTAGAGGCTTGGCACTGTTGTTTGTTAGCTGCACTCATGCAGCAGATTATGCTGATGGTTCCTGTGGAAAACTCAGATTTTGCCATTGAGATCTAAGAATTAAATAGCTCTTCTATTGGGTTCGTGGTTCCTCCATGAAGACTTGCTGGATCTGAGAGCATGAAAGGGGATTAGGACAGTTACAGACCTTTCTATGGAATTTTTATCTGGCGATTCAGAAAGATCCAGCTTGACCTGTTCTGACTCTGCTATGATTTTGTTACAGGATTGAGTGGGACAAACTTCTGGAGAATGTGCATTGTTTGATCATAAGTGTGACAAAAACTGACAAGCAGGAAGCTTATGTACTCAGGTAAGCCTGTTATAGCTGCTTCTTAGAGTGCTCAATGGGTAAAAATGTTAAAGCTGTTGGGAAGTGATGTTTGGCTGATAATCCAATCTTGTGTTAAGATCCTGTCGTTATTGGCTTCAACTTGCAAAGGCCTTCTAATCATAGTGCTATCATGCTTCTGTTCAGTAGCAGGAATGCTATTATGATAATTAGTGTGATTAGTTTTGACTTGCTTTTCATTTGTGTACCTGATCTGAATTTTTGTCCTGGGGTAAATAAGTGTCCTCCGATTAAAAAATTATTCAATCTTTAGGAACACTTCAACAAAACAGTGCACGCAAGCGTGAGTTTTAGGTCAACAAAAACTAGCAATAAATTGGCTTTAAAGACAGATAATGCATTACCACAAAGGATACATGTAAAAATGCATCTTTCCTGAAGTCTTGGGATTTTGGCTTTGCACAGCAGTTGGTCTTTTGCCATATGGTTTTCATCTTGAAAATACTTTCATGCTTTTTTTCTATATGAACTTGTCAGACACATTTACATTCTCTGCTTTACTTCAGATTACAAAATCTGAAGCTTTTGTACTCTGAAGGGCTGTCTGGAAAGGAAGGTTGGGTTAAGAGCAAACTAGTCAAAAACTGCTGAAGTTGTTATCTGCAAGCTCTGTATTTAAAAATAGAATTCTGAAAAAACTCCTATATCCTGGGTAAAATATAACCTTTACTTTGTATTCTTAAACAGCACCCTATGCTAGTTAAAGCTATTTAAGCTGGATTTGTCCTTTTTGTTTATTTGATGAGAAAGTACTTGCTATATACTTCTAAGTGTTTTGGATGTAGTATCAGTGCTAATCTTCAATTTGGTGGGCTTGTAGTTCTGTATCTGGCTTAAAGAAGTCAACAGTATGTGTAAAAATTATCTTCCACATGAGGCATACTGTGGTTATAACCTGTGATTTCCTCTTTCTGTGGACAGGTGCTGATTTATCACTTTCTAGTAGTCAGATTTTTTAGAAGATACAGCCAGATGTAGTATTAATTTCTGTAAGGATTTTGTTTTTCTCTGGGCTGACTTTCTTGATAGTTTTCTTTCAGCTGAGGTCAGATTTTTGAAGTTTGACTCCATTCTGCAGCTAGATTAAGAAACCACTTGTCTGTTGTGTACCCACTTCTCAGCACCTGTGATTCTTGAGTAGACTGAGGACATATCATGCATGTAGCTCTTTTCCTGCAGGGCAGTAGCATGTAATATTATGCAGGTAGAGCAAGTAATTGTTTTAGGAAGTCATAGCAGCTCTCATATGTTTGCTGAAGTTGATTGATTTGATCAATTTGCCAAGCATGTTGACATCTTGTTTACTGACTTATTTGCAGTAATGCATGTGGTTGGGGTAGGAACCAAGACTCTAACCCTCTCCTGCTTTGTATTAAGTGTTTAATGTACTTTTCTCATCACTTTTACAGTGAGAGTAGCATGTTTGTCTCCAAGAGACGTTTCATTTTGAAGACGTGTGGTACCACCCTCTTACTGCAAGCACTGGTTCCCCTGTTGGAGCTTGCTAGGGAGTACAGTGGGTTTGACTCAATTCAGGTAAGGTGCTGAAAATGCATCTCCTTTAAAATAGGCAGCAAGCCTTTTATTAATATTTCAAAATTGTTTTGTATTTTTTTCTTATTTCAAATATTTCTTAATTGTTTGCTTCCTAGATGAGGTTATATGACTGTTTGCTCTGCTATGGAGTTTAGCCTTCTATTTGCCTTTTAAAGATCACTGCCTTATAAATGCTACTGTGCAGAGTTGAGGTTACTTAAAGGTAAAGAACTTTCTTGCCTGTGTAGCCAGTGCTGAAATAATTGATTTTTTTTTTTTTTGGTAGAAAACCAATTCAAAAATAGGCTCTCTCCTGTAGCTTACTCATCAGGCTAGAAATAAACATATGGCTAGCAGCATTTTTGACGTGGAGAAGTTGTGTCCTGTGAAAGTTTATACTAAATGTTCTGAATTGCTTCTAGGTTTTTAGGTTGTAGGCAGATATATTTGACATCTAATGTATTTTTATTTTTTTCAGAGCTTCTTTTATTCACGTAAGAATTTCATGAAGCCTTCCCACCAGGAGTACCCACATAGGAATTTCCAGGAAGAAGTGGAGTTTCTTAATGAAATTTTCCCAAGTAAGCATATGAAATTACAGTGAGGTTGCACAGCTTGTGTGAGGCGTTGATATGAAGTGAGAAGCAACAAGTGGCATGATAATACATAGACTTTTGAGGCCATTCATTTAGCAGATGTTGCAGTTCTGCAGCTGGCACAAGCTTAAACAGCATACAAATAGAAGAGCTGTAAAGAATTTCCTGATACTCACTTACCAAATCAAACTTGAAATCTCCTTGGCTTGACACGTAGCACCTTCTCTTAACTGTGATGATATTCAGGAATAGAGTAAACAAGTCTGCAAAATCCAGCTCTCACAGAATCCAAAAGCCCTCACTGCAGAGATAGAGTAGTAATGTAACAACCAGTACAGTGAAGAAAAATGTAAGCTGTTTGGAAGAGTCACTGTACTGCATTAAAGATTTGATTTGAGCATTTTATTAAATGAAATCTAAAGCCTGCGACTTGAGAGTTCATGGAAGCTGTAGTACTGAGTGTTCAGCAAATAGAAAGACAGAAGTCTTGCTTATCTGTATGTGCACAGTTAATGCTATAATGTGAACTGCCTGCTAAGTAGGCTCCAAACTGGAGTCCTCAGACCACCCAAAGGAGCCAGTTTTTCTGCCTATTGGCTTAATGCTTCTGAAGTTAAATGCCTACTTATTTGATACAGGTGGTTAGCTGTATCAGTGACTTGGTGTGTTGTGAGAGGCACTATCCTTAAATATGAAGTGAGGCCAGTATTATGTAAGCTATCCACTATGGTATGTTAACTGGAGCCTTTTTGTCTTGACTAGATGGAGCAGCTTATTGCATGGGGCGTATGAATTCTGATTGCTGGTATGTATTACAAGAATTTGAATTTCTTTGGGGCTCACAGCTGTACTTGGTTCTGATAATACTTATTACATAAGTGATTTCTATCATACATAGGTACCTGTACACCCTGGATTTCCCAGAGAGTCGGATATCCAATCAGCCTGATCAGACACTGGAAATTCTGATGAGTGAGCTTGACCCAGTAGTTATGGACCAGTTCTACATGAAAGATGGTGTTACTGCAAATGATGTCACTCGTGTATGTTTGCTTGAAAACTAAATAGTTTTTGGGTGGTGGAATTTAGGCAGTGCTTTACTTGTATTTATGATCTTCGTTGGGAAAGGTCTTTAAAAAAAATCATGTTAATGCTTTGGAACTTTGGTGTGGTGGTCAAATGGCCCTCGCTTTAATCAATGGGAAAAAGCAATTTACAGTACGTTGGGTGGCTGGAAATTTCCTTCTCTGGAGGATGGAAAAATAGGCATAGAAATGTGATGGAGTAAAATGAAAGTGACAAGAAATAAGACTTAAACTGAAGATTAGGAATAGCAAAGATATCTAGCTATTAAAGTTACAGATAAATCACAAAGTTCTTTGGGTGGTTTTGAGTATAGCAGTGGGGAGAGATTAAGGTCCAAGCATAACCTGATGGTTTTGTCTCTTTTCCTTGATATTTTTTTTTTCCAAAGAGTAGTTCCTGTGATGTGAACAAATACCACTGATAAAATATACCAACTTCATCTGTTTTTCTGCTCTTAAGTTTTCATTCTCACTGCCATATTTGCTGTAGAAATTTTTCCATAGTTCAGGTACTGTGAGGGGAATCCCTTGGATTCTGATTTATTCATGGAGTAGAAGGAGGTATTTTCACACTCCAGAATTAATGCATCCACAGACTGAAGGCTGTTTACTGGTTGGCTAGAAGCTCCATTTTCCACTTTAGTAGCAGATGCACTGTATGCACTGTAATTCTGAGTTGCACCTTCTTGCTGCTCTGAAGTTTGGTTCTCTAAGTGTCAGAGTGTACAGTAACTTGTCTGCAGCTCAGTGCTCACTAGGTAAGTGACAAGATACAAAGCAAGTTTACCTGCAGTGCTACATAATGTCAAACCGATCTGTTATTGGAAGAATTCTGGTGTCCTGCTTCTAAATTGATCTTCATTCTGAGTTAAACAAGCTTATGGAGATGTGTGATCTCAATTTCTCTTTCAGATGAGTGGAATTCGTGACCTGATACCAGGTTCTGTTATTGATGCTACAATGTTCAATCCTTGTGGGTATTCAATGAATGGGATGAAATCGGATGTAAGTTTCTCACTTGCTTATCTTAACATAAATTTTCAGTTTTGCTTGTTTTGTGATAATAACTTTTTCTTTTGTTTTTCAGGGAACTTACTGGACTATTCACATCACTCCAGAACCAGAATTCTCGTACGTTAGTTTTGAAACAAACATAAGTCAGACTTCTTATGATGACCTGATTAGAAAAGTTGTAGAGGTTTTCAAGCCAGGAAAATTTGTAACAACTCTCTTTGTTAATCAGGTGAGTCCCCATGCAGTAGTTTTGTTTGCTCCTGAAATGCATATAGCCACCAAACACAATGCTGGAGATGTTTTTACTGGGGCACTAGTATTTTCTAGTTTGCCTCTACTTTTGTATGGTAGTTTACTTAGAAAGTTGAAATACAGTAACAGTATTGCTTTGGCATGCACTGAATTTGATCTCCAGAAAACTTGTGTTTGTTTTAAGATAAGGCGGTTCAAATTTAGTACTCTGGTGACTTCATGCAGAGTTCTCTATAGGCGTAACTTGTATTTTTCCAACTTTGGCTACAGCTGTCTGTTGTAAAAGTGCTGGTGGTGATGCTGTCAGCAAATGATTCATGAGCAAACAGTATCCTACATAAGGAGAAGTATGGTTGCTTGGGGCTGAAACTTTGAGCAGCTGTCATACAAGAGCTTAAAACATGTTAGATGTCACAAGAACTTGTGAATACTATTGTGCCAGTCTGTCTCTTAATGCGAAGTGTAAAAGAAGTAAACTTCCCATTTTGTTTTCTAGAGCTCTAAATGTCGCACAGTGTTCTCTTCTGCTCAGAAGATCGAAGGGTTTAAACGTCTTGATCACCAGATTGCTCAGTTCAGTGATTACAATTTTGTTTTTACCAGTTTTACGAAGAATCGCCAGCAACAGCACAGTTGATTAAGAATGAAGAAAAAGCGCAAAAAGAGATCCCATAGAGAAGGTGGTGGTTGCTTTCTAGTTAATGATTCAGGGGGCCATGCTTTCCACTCCCACCACCTCGTAGCTGTGGAAAGCCCTAGGTGTAATCATAGTATAACCATTTTGAATTGTATGCATTATTATATCAAGGAGTTAGATATCTTGCATGAATGCTCTCTTCTGTGTTTAGGTACTCTATGCCACTCTTGCTGTGAAATTGAAGTGCATGTAGAAAAATCTTACTGTATGGAACTTAACAACACTTGTAAAAATGATTCGGGTAGAATTACACACGGTGTAGTTTTTCTCCAGGTATCGCCAAAAATTTCCCACAGACAAGGCTTTCGTCCTCACTAGGCTTCAGCCTCAACCTACTCACCGGGACAGTTCTTTGTTAAATTGTCATTGATTTTTCATCTATGGTGTGACTTCAGTCTAAAATGATTTTTGACAAACTTGTACGATTTCTAATGAAACTGATTCCTAAGTAACACTTTTGTGTTTGGAGAAAGTTCTTAAAAACAGTTAAAAATTGTTTTGCTACTACAGGTGGTGGTTGACTTATTTTTTTTCATCAGACTGACTTCTCACGCTCTAAATAAGTTGATAGGAATCTGTTCAGCTATACTGTAGCACTGGGCTAATGCACTGGTCTTTCACCTCTAAACATTTGGGTACAGGTACTAATGCAGGTTGAACTTTGTCTTAGCTTAACGCTGGTATTTATCTGTCCACATCCCTAAGCTGTCACATTGCTACACAATGACAGAGTTTGGAAAAGGTCAGACTTGATGGGGGAGAGCTAAGTCAGGATCCAAGTGCTTTGGCATAGTTGTGTGACAGCTTTGCAAAGTGCAAGTTCATGTTGGCACCAGACATCTTCTTTCCTAATCACCAGTTATGACTAAAAAGCCGGTGCTCCTGAGCACTGGCAGGTAGACCTAACAAAGGAGTGGGATTTGCCAGGCTGGCGTGTTGATTGGTTTGGGTTATTCTCAGTAAAACGTTTGAGCTACCACTTCTGACTGTAAAGAGTGCTTCTACACTGGTTCAGTGTCACTTCATTTTGTTGTTCCAAAAGCGAAGCTAATGCCTCTATCTTGTGACAGTCCTGTGACCTTGTTGTGCACGTGACTTATGTTGTATTTGAGTGTTGTGACCTCATCTGTTTTTTCCTCCTAATTTCTATGGTGGTTCCTCTTACTGTGACTGGAGGGCATTCAGTGAAGGCATAGAACAAGAGCTGTCTGGCACACCTGGGCAGACAGAAGTGAAGTAGAACGCTATTCATAGAACATGAATAAGTGTGTAATTCAAAGTCACATTAATGGGTATCGACTAAACTGCAGACTTTTAAAAAGCTGGGAGACTTTCAGCTGTGTTTGCAAATAGTAGGATCTTAACAGCTGTGAGACCAGCACATTAATTAAGAACCTGGGTTTTTCTTTCCTCTTGTCCTTGCAATGTTTTGACTTTCTGGTTTGATGCAATGTTTTGTTTTTTGTTCCTTCCGTATTTATAAATGAAGCAGCTTTTTAGTGCTTCTAAACTGAAGTCTGCTTGGTTAGAAATCAAGTGGTTGGAACACTCTGTTTTCATTTTAAATGTATTGTTGATGTTCTTTACCAATGTCATCAAGTACATGCTGTAAATGGCACTAATGCTTCTTGGTGTTAATACAGAGGACCAATATTTCAGTGGTTTTTGTTCTTAGATGTTGTCCCAACTGATCTGACATCTGGCTTGAGGTCCTTCAAGTTTCCTTTCCAAGTAATACTGAAATACACATTTTATAAATAGAAGCATAAGCCTTGGCTATAAAAATGAAAGCTGTTGAATGGATTATTGAACTATCTGGGGTGATCAGGATGGGGGGGAGTATGGTGTTCATAATTTCTGTGGTGTTAGACTTTGATCATTTACAAATATCTGTACCACAACTTAATGCTTCAATAAAAGTTTGCTTAAATTGTTTTCAGTGGTGATCCAGCAGTTCTGCCCCGTGCTCTCCCATGCTCTTTGGTACCAGTTGATTTAATTTTGGAATAGATGGATGTGTTCCTTATCCTGAATTCCTTGACTAAATTCACTTTGCCTCTGTAGGGGGGATGCCTTTCAGCTGCTTATGTCAGTAGCTTAAAATGAGGGAGTATATCCAAGGAAGCCAAATGAAAGCGTTAAGCTGCTCTTGAGGCTAAAAATGCCTACATGGATACAAAAATAGGAGATTTATCGGAATCAAATCTGGTTGGTTTTTTTTGTTTTGTTTTTTCCCCTTGTCATTAAGTATTTAAAATGTTGCTCTGATTTAAGCCAACTCTTGCTTCTGCTGGTTTTATGCAACTAACCTTGGTGTGTATTTATTGTATTTAAGCTCAGACTGACTTTAAGAGTTGAAGGTGAAACTCGCCTCTTAAGATGAAGTAGGCACATACTAATCTGGATAGTGAACTAGATGGGGAAAGTAGTGGTTACCAGTCTTATTGCTAAGCTGAGGCAGCAAGCGTCAGTGGAACTTGCAGATTGCATGTGAGCAGTTCTGTAGAAATAGCATCTTCACTTTTGCCTTACGGAGATCTAGCAATGCTGATACCCATAACAGTTGCCTTGACAGAGGATATGTGTGCTAGCAGCGATGACCTGAGAACCTTTGAACTGTCCATGCCTGAATATAGTATTCATATGTTACCCAGAACTTGTTCTGTCATGCCAGACTTCTCTAATTGTGCTTTGAATATGGAATGGTCACTTCAGGTTATTCTCAAGTGTTCAACACAGTTTAAAATGCATAACTAAGTTTCTTGAATTAAAAGAAGAAAATCCATGTTACAGCATTAAGGAATTGTCTATTTTAGAGTAGTCTGCTATGACAAATGAGCAGTAAGTTAGCCCTGAAGAACAGCTTTCCAGACTGACCTTTACAAAAATAAATATCCCCCTTAAGCAACTGATGTTTCTCTATTTTGGTTCATTTTACCTGAAGTTTCCAGGTGTCCCATAAGAACAGTACTGGTCCCAACCACTGCTCACTGAGCAGCCATTGCCCAGAGAGGTTATGGGTGCCCCCATTCCTGGAGGTACTCAAGGCCAGGTTGGATGGGGATTGGGGCAGCCTGGTCTGAGATTAGATATGTAGGTTGGTGACCTCGCCTGCTGCAGGGGAGCTGGAGCTTGGTGATCCCTGAGTTCCTTTACCAACCCAAACCATTCTTTGATTCTATGTGGATGTTGACACATTAACTGCAATTCTTCAGATGTGACTGTCCAGCAACTTCTTATCAAGCAAGCAGTTTATTGTTATCAGTGTCATAGAAGGACATCAAGTTAAGCAGGTGTGATTTGCCCTTTGTGAAACCATGTTGGCTGGCACCAGATCACTTCCCTGCCTTGACACAGTTTCCAGGAGTATCTGTTCCAAAATCATACCAGGCACAGAGGTGACACATACTGACCATTTCCTAGTGCTCATGGTTTTCTTTTTTTTCTTTAATAAATGGAGGTTGTTTCCCCTTTTTCAGTCACTATGGACTCTGCCAGACTTAGAGTATTTCAAGTACGATGGATAACAGCAACAGCAGCTGGCAGAGCCACTTCCCTCAAGACTGGGATATGTCTCCTGAGGTCCTATGGACTTTAGGTTCCATAGGCAGAAATGAATATTCAAATGGGTATTAAAAGCCACCCAGTTTTATTCTAAGGCTTCTACCTTAATGCTCTTGCTGAAGAGATTGACTTTTCTCTAGTACTTAATAATGCAAAATGGCTCTAGGGCTGGATACTGGCCATCAGCGTAACTTTGTTATGGTGCAGTATTACCTACTTGCAAATGCTTAAGGGATCACCTCTTCTGAAGCTTCCTACCTGGGCTGATACAAAACCAGTTTGCCCTGTGATGGTCCTAAAGCAATGCCACCAGTGTCTGAAGGCACAAGGTTTGGAAACCATGCTGGGATCTTCTCCAGAACTGAAGTGTTCTCCCAGGCTGTACAGCCAGAAACTTAGAGGTGGAAAAAATTGCTCCCAAATCCATTATACATAATCTAAAGCCTGCTGAAGTGTTAAAGCAAAGCCTGCAGCCAAGGCCTAGAAATAACAGGATGGTTTAGCAACACCCTGTTAAGTTTCCATGCAACAACAGTAATGATGATTCAGTAGAAAAGTTAATGAACAATAGAAGAGCTGCTCTGACTTGGCTATAGGAAGCTAAGCAAACAGGACTCATGTTTCAGGAATGCCAAGAATTTACCTGCCTCTTAAATACATCCAAGTGGAAAAAAATGAAGCCCTTGGAAGACAAAACTGTCTTTAGAAAGCTACTGAGACAGGCATTTCCTGAAAATCGGTTCAATTTGACTTTCAATGATGAGTTTAACTCAGGATTATTACTCTTGTAATCTTTCATCCAGTTGCGTTTCATACTGTGGAGTCTGTGGGTGTGCTGCATGTTGCAGTTCAGGTGGGCCTCTGCTATTGGGAGGAGACTGCTTTTGTATAAAAATTTCTTGCAATATTTGCTATTAGTAACTTCATGCCCACAAGAAGTACTGCTCGGAGCAGCAAGGTTTAGCTGAATCCTGAGTTACCAGCTCATTTTTCTCTCGTTTCTTGCCACACGCTGTGTGTAGCACCAGAGCTGCTGTTACATTAAAAAATAGCCTCTAGAGAATCTTGTTTCTGCAGCTGCCTGGCAGCTGTATCTTGATATGGATTTTAGCTGCAACATGAAAAATGTTTCCTCTAAGCCATAAATTTGTGTAACTTATAACATTCCCGTTATTTTCTCCACATAGCTCATCCAAGATGATGTTGATTCACTCAGTCAATTGCTCTAAATTTGCTTCAAAGATTAGAAATTTCAGTACGATATGCCAGGTACGTGTCTGTCTGCTTTTTCAGCCTGGAATGAGTCAGGGTACCAATGTGTGGTTGCTGGTAAGCTGTCCAAACCCAGAAAGAATTCTGGTTACCCCAAGAGGAGTCAGACTGGATCCTTCACCAGTGACCTTTCCAGGTACTTTAAGCAGGGAGCAACACATTCTGTGACCGACGCCTGCTCAATTAGCAACCTGTAGGCTTTCTTGGCCAATAATACACATATGAGCATATATTTCATAAACACCTTTGAAAAAGAGCTCAGGCTGCTACCATTCTGAGCTGCATTCATTGCTGTTTTTTGGGTTGGTTTTTTGCATGTTTAGAGACACAAAAAGTGCTGTTGTTTTTTTTTCCCCCTCTCTCCTTCTCTCCTGTCCACTCAATGTTGCTTTGTTTGCTATTAAAGAGCGGCAAAAACTGAACTGCAATAAACAGGAGTCCAGGTACAAATAGCAGATTATCTGCAGTATGTAACCTAATACTGGCTGACTTGAAATGACTACAGAAGTAGTCGCCTCTTGTAGCTTCCTAGTTTGTTCTGAAGTAAAGCTTTCACTGTGGGTACGGTGCCTGATCTCACTGATCAACACTTGAAAGAATGTTGCTTCTATCCATCTTCAGTTTCCAATGCTCTTGAGAACAAGCAGATGGAGGTAGAACATGATACGATGGTTGCTACCTCCAACCAACTTCATATCTGGGATCAGAAATTACATCTATCCATGTAAGCTTCATGAAGCTGACCCTGTTGTATTACCTAGAAGATACACTGCTATACATTTATATTTAAATGTTTTGTAAAAGCTTTTGAAGAGAGAACTGCATTTAGAGTTGCGAGTAGCTCAGAGTGCTCTGAAATGCTGCACTCAGCTCGCTCACAGCTGGTGCTGTTATTGATTAAAGTGGCAACGGATGGGGCCCTGAGAGGTGAACTGTAATGAATATTTAGTCTTGTCAATTCAGTCCCGGGGAACTCAATGGAAAGACTTCTATGGGAACATGTCCTCTAATGCAATTGTAGCCAATTGATACGGCCCTTGAGAACACCCTTCAACTTTCACATTGATGGTCAAAGTAAGAGCGCGTTTTGAGCAACATGATCTTCAGCAACATTCATTTGGAAATGCAGAGAGCTTTAATTTCCCAAATATAAGCATAGCTTTTTACTTTGAGACTATTTAAAACAAAGCTGATAATGTTATTGGTAGATGTTTGTCTGCTTACAAGCCTGCTGACTTGCCGAGACAAACAATTATATTAGTTCATGTATTTCTAAAAGGAATGCAGACCTTGCATGTATCATACATCTTACAGCACTGCATATTGTGCCTCTTTCTGAGAAAATTGGGGTTTTTTTTGTACCGTTACAATGTGGTTGTGTTTATATTTCAGAACTAGGAGGAAATTGTTGTGTAGATGACTTAATATACGGTCACTGGCTTTGAACTGCAGACACGCACGTGGTCACACCTCTGCATCAGGAAGGTGGAGCCTTCTGGTGTGAGTTTGTAAAGTGACCCTGGCAACTTGACTAGATTCATCGTTAACAGCACATGATAGTAAGGGTTAGAAAGGGTTAAAAACCTACAGTATCAATTTCATCACGCTGTAGGCAGCACACGTATAATAATGTTTAAAAAACAAACAAAAATGGCAAACAAAGTGACTCATTCCCTTTACAGAGGATGTGTTGTACCCAGTGCTCTGCAGGGAGAGCACTGAGTAGGAGGCGACAAACCTACAGAGGTTGCTCCAGAAGTTGTAGCACCTGCAGCTGGTGGATGCTGAGTGTGAGACCGACAGAAGTGGTGAAAGCAAGTAGGAGCCATTCAAAACGAACATGCAAACAGCTGCCACCGGAATCATTCGTATTCTTCTATGATTCATATTTTTCACGTTGCTGTTCCATTTGTTCAGCCGTTACTGGTTTTAGGAAGATAATAAATTGAAAATTCTCAACCTCATAAAAGGTTTATTTGCAGCTGTACCGCGCTGTCAAGCACCAGCACACAGAAAAGCTGAGCAATTTATACTCGTGCCTTCAGCATATCCATTAATGTGCCGCTACAGAACAGGAAGGTGTATTTTCCGATTACCTGCTCTCCTAATATTGTACTCTTAAATAAGTCATTTCTGAAGCATGTCAGCTATGCAGAGCACCCCGAGGGGCTCAGCAGACAAGCAGTTACAAACTACTGATTTTCTCTCCAATTGCTCATGTTGGGCTGCTAAGCAGTAGGTAGGGAAGGAATCAGCTACTGGAGAAAGCTACCAACCTTTATTTTTAATAAAGGAGCTGCCAGAGAAGCACAGGAATCACATTTAAAGTCGCTTTTGTAAACCTGTCCTGTCGAATCCCTTTTGTAAGGATCTGTAATCCAGCTGTAGACTTGGCCAACTGCCACCTCATTTAGCCAAGTCTCAGTTTCTTGCAGTAATAAAGCTCGACCGTCAGGTTGTAGTGTAAAAGCTGACCTATAGGTTACTTTTGTTTCTTAATGTTACGGATCTCTATCAAGCAAAGGCAGGAGGGCATTTCATTTTAGATAACATAAAGAGACCTCTGCATGCTGGAGAAACGTGCTAATATTACATTGGTCGGACTGCATTATTATACGTTTGGTTAAATACATTGAAGCTCATGCAGAATTACAAGTGCTCTTTATCCAAGGTCAAGAGTTCTCAAAATATGTCACTGCCTGAAAGATGCACGTATGTGGATCTGGTCAGAAGCCAGAAGGGGGTAAATGGAGGGTCCTGCTTGGTGTGACTGTGCACGTGTTGAAGAACCAACACAGAAAGACACAAAGAAAGAGCCAGCCACAGTCACACAAGGGCTAGGAATACTCTTAAAAGGAAAGCATCGTGATAAAACTAATAGGCCGGGTGCCAATTCACAAAGAATGGAAGCTCTGAGAAACTGCTCTGCTCAGTTCTGTCTGCGTTAGAAGCTGGACTCTCTGTATTCTTTTTTGCAACACTGTATGCAAAACCCTGGGAAATTTTAGCCCATTTGGGTATGAGAATCAACAAAACACAGATGAGTTACAGAAACAGATGGTCACTTCAGAGAGCCTCGGGAAACGTTTTATTTCTTCAGTTCACCTGCCGGTGGTTTAATAAATGAATACAGTCCCTATGTGAAGATGCAGAGGTTGAACATCTTTGGGAAAGAACAGGGTGTACCATCATAGAGTCGTAGAATCATAGAATTACCCAGGTTGGAAAAGACCTTAAAGATCATCAAGTCCAACTGCAACCCAACCACAGCACCCTAACAACCCTCTGCTAAATCATATCTCCGAGCAACACATACTTGATGTACTCCAGCACTGAAAATGCTCATCATAAATATCTTGTTCCAGTGCCGCACAAGGATTGGTTTCTAAACTTCTTGAGAAAACTTCCCGGGGAACATAAAATAAAATAAAGTAAAAAATAAAGGATCCAGCTGGGAATTCCAGAGAAGCAGCAAAGCCAACTAAATAAATTATTTACTGCTGGCCACTGTGAGTATCTGCAAATATGTGAGGAAAAGCTGATTGGAAAGGCATGGGAGGCAACAAAGAGAATTAGTTTTTGCTTCTAGACACAAATTCAAGGCTGTCGCCTGCGAACTCGGAGCTGATTAGAGAAAATGAAGCAAAAAGAGCTGTTGGCACTGAGCGCCACCCCTGCTGGAAATGCCAGAACTGGCCATTCTGCAGCTCCTGCCAAACACACAATCCCTTGCACAGACCAGTCCAGAGCTGGACTGATACCAGCAGAATCTTTCCATCTGGACTGCTCCCAAAACGAAGACGACAGAAGGATATTTGTAATGCTTGCACTGCTCTCCCTCGCATTTTGCTCTTGCCAGAACAGTGATGGCTGAACGAGCTTAAAGAAACTGAGACGGTAGCAGTTACACATCATTATGTGTTTTAGACACTGAATGTAAGGAAGAACAAGTCTAAAATGCTGCTCTGTTGCTTACACAATGGGAAGAGCTTTCCTGCTTCCAAGCACAGGACATGTTTTCACAGATAAACATATATATGTGTATAGTAGAAGTCTACAGTATTAATCCTTAAAGATAGAATGTCTCGAGGTTTGCCATGGTATCTTTTTAAAATGTCTCCTTCAAAACGAAGTATTTTGGAATCTCAGAATTGGTACCTGATGGGTTTTTCATTAGAACATCTTTATCTTAATGCCAGCATAACTTCTATTGGTTAGAATTGATTGGAAAGAAAGCTCCTTTTCTTCAGGGGAGTCCTGAGCCCATGTTACATAATAATAATGGACCTGGATGGTTAAGTCTGACATCTGGAATGTCATGACCAGCTCTTTATGGAGGTCACAGTAATAACACCAGATCAAACACAGGTACGGCTGTTTAACCTTAAAGAGCATCTTCTCTCATCTCCTGTAATTCTGTCGCTCAATTACAGCGCAAAAGCCCTGCCTCAAAAAGCAGTACTTAATTCAGTGTTACTTGTAATACCTCATGAACCACGTTCAAATGATGTACTTTAGCATCAGTCGCCATTCAACAGCATTTTATTCAGAATAAACTACTGGGAATGCAAGGAACGCAATTAGGAGGTATAAAATAAGTTACAAAAGAAAGAAGCTTGCCCACTGGGGAGTGAAACCAACTACCATACATGCCTGTACATTTAAATAATTCCTATGTTAAGGATCTGGTTAAAAGACTGTAGGACATCCGCAACTCTGTGTTATTCTATTTCTTTGGTGAAGAAGTTCCTTGAACTCCAGCAGCTCGGGGTGTGACCATCGCCTTGGGGAGCCTGCTGCAGTGCCTGACCATCCTCTGCTGAAGAATGTTTCCCTAACCTCCGAGCTGCCCCTCCCCTGCCGCAGCTCCATGCCGTTCTGTCTGGCCCTGTCACACAGCAGAGCTCAGCGCTGCCCTCCGCTCCTTGTGAGGAGCTGCGGCTGCCGTGAGGGCTCCCCTCAGCTCCTCTGCTCTGGGCTGAGTGAACCCAGCGACCCTCAGCTGATCCTCCCACACTTCATAGTCCTCCAACATGCGTATTTATCGAGTTGTGTGCTGGACATTTTGTCCATAAGGGTACTGTGAAAGAGTGTTGTAATCCTTTTGGATTTCAGCAAAGCTTTCATCAGCTTGTTTCCCTTGCTACAACTGAAGTAGAAAATGAAGAAACTCCTGAATTGGCAATATGTGTTGCTACCGACTAAAAAGGATGATCCTAAGTGCAAACAATCTGAAGTTCAAAAGGGTCCAGAATCTCCAAGAGAGCAAATAAAGAGCTAAAAAGGCCAAGGCCAACAACCTCAGCCTCTTCCATTCGTATTATGGAGCTATATATGGTGGCTGAAGTCTGCCCACAATTTAGAAATCCACAGGAGAAGGTAGAAATCCTCTTCTCAGAGAAGATCTCTGTAACAAGAACAAAAGCAGATCAGCAGTATGTACTGCTGAGGTATTTTCTGACAGCTAATCATTCCAGCCAGAGTTTCCTAGGTCCAGTTTGGAATCTGAGCTCTCTCAATTGCTTGATGAGAAAAAGCAGCAATGTTTCCCTGCAAACATAACTAATAAAGGATGGTAAGGCCTGTAAGCCTTAAGGCTAACAGACCTTTGGTTTTAAAAATGAATGTTCATCTAGATTTATAGGGAAAAATAAATCCTTTAAAGGAAGGCAAAAATCTCCATGACAGCAGCTAGAGGAGTACAGAGAAATGCCCTCAAACTTCATCTCCTGGCCTGCATTTCTGACTAGCCTGCAAATGGATTCTGTCATGCCTTTGCTCTAGTCGTGCTTTGAGCCAGCTGGACATAAGATCGGTGGCTTTGCAGAAATCATGTGGCCACATTAGCATAGTCCTGAGCTCACGCTAGCACACCCTGCCTCCCGGCCAGCCTCATCAGCTCAGGTTCAGCAACATGGGAATTGTGGCTACACAGATACCAGAGTCGGCTCCCAGATGGTTCAGGGCACAGGCAGAGGGAAGGCATTGCTGTCTGCACCCATCCATGCAGGTATACCGTCAAATGACCCCATGCATGTGCACTGATACTCTATAGAATGCTGCATTGCCATCTTATACTTGTAACTATGTCAATTCCATTGTCACATCTAAAGCATTGCTCTCCTCTTAAAACAGCACTGCATGTAGATTATTTTGAACAATGAAATTATAATGGCAAAGATTACCACGTTGCATTAGCTTCGTTGCTTCCCAAATACATAACAGTGAAGCAAAGCAGGAAAGAAACTACTGAAGGAATGTGGTCAAACCATGGCAATCTCCTTGCTTCAGCTTTCTGTCATTTGTGATAAGCCTTCCTTAAGCAGTGGAAACACTAAGTTTGCGTTGCCATAGATTAGATCCTTCCTTCCCATCCATTGAAAACAGAGGCAGATTTCCACCTTTCATTGCCATCTGCTATCTACTATGCTATATGCCTTTACTTCTCAGTATTTTCTTTTCTGTTTACAGTAACCAGCTCTTATCAGGAAGCGACCATCACCAGCTAGGTACTGCAATCCCTTTAGGATGCTTTACCTATTTAGGAGTAATTTCAATTCATAGAAGTTGCATATCACTCGTTTCTAAAGACGTATTTTAACTCTGACTTTACTCAACACTCTTCCGCGGTGCCAAAGGCTTTTACCATCCCCACAGATTCATACAGTGGCTTCACAGCATTTCAGTGGTTACCTTCCTGCCACCAAGTGCCCAACAGTACTGCGCTATCCTGATTTAAAACCAGCATTTCTCATTCTCCTATTTTGGATTTGGGTTACTGTATGGGAGATTGGTAATCACAGCCTGAACCTCTGATTAATCAGCTGAGGCAAGTATGGGGTCAGCTGTGGGAGCACAGGTGAGAGTGATGTAGCTGTGCTCCCGGAAGGGGTGGAGCTCGACTCCATCCCCTCTGAGACCTCATTTAAGGGCTGACTCCCACTGAGGCAGCATCTCTTGGAGATTGCTCACCAGTGAGGACTGCCCCAGCTGCTTCAGCCAAGGTACCACCACTGGTAAGTTTTCCTTTACTTATACCTTCTGTACATTTGCTACCATCTGTATATTAATAACCAATACAGTTACTGTCTTATTTATGGGGCAACAGATTTTTAGTACTTAGAGAGATGCACACACAGATAACCCAGCGCATCCTTCTATGTGCTGTTTAATTGCCTTTCATTTGTTCAGATGACTCTTCTCTATTTTCTACTTCACTTTTTTTTGCAGTCCTATCCTGTTCTTTGAGAATACGGAATGTTTATGATTTCACTCCCACAGCGTAAATTAACATTTTAAAAGCAACGTTATAACACGTTGCTGTAATATCACAGTAAGAAAAACAAATCCATATCAAATTTATCCTCTCTTGGGCTTCAGTAATTTGGATCTTCCTTTCTTTTTTATACTGGGTAAGAAATGCTTTCTGTAGGTCAGTGAGAATACCTACAAAGGCACTAAGCAACCAGGAATTCCTCATTGCTGCCAAGTTACACCTGAACAAAAGCCCACAGATATTAAGGCTCTGATGTTTGCGATGCAGATTGGCTAATAAGTATTCTTTACTTCCCACACTGAAAGTCACTTCGGCAGTTTCTGAGGTGTGTAGAGAAATGCTTTTAACAGCACTTCACCAGCAGGCAAAGCAGTGTTCGTGTACAAGGCAAACAACACACGAGCCAATAAAAATATCTCACTTTAATAAAAAATAAACCATGTGAGCTTAGTATAAGAGTATGAGAAACACAATTTTCTGCTTTTACATAATTGTAAGGAAAAAAAAAATCCAAAATTTGATGTATCAGATTGTTTTAAACATTTTACAGATACACAGACAAGCCAGCTAAGATTAAATAAGAGCTTGGCCCTAAAACATCATAAATATTCCAGCAACCTCTGAAGTGAAGGGCATTCAGCTGCTTCCAGCCCAACAGACATAAGAATTTATATCTTTGGATCTTAAGTAACTGATGCCAAACAATCTGAGGTCATGTAAAAGATTCCAAACATTAACATTGCATCAATTAGTAAGTCAGTTCGGAGATAGGCATCCTTTTCAATCCAGCTGGATAGAAAGTAAACATCATTTACTCTCCATTTATTACTAGTTGTTTCAAAAGATTATTATCTGCTGAGTTTTACTGGGAAGGATCCCAGCACTCAGACTCCATGCAAGTCACTGCAGCAATGCCGACTGCTGCTATGCCACTCTCCCTGTCCCCCATCACTCACAGACACAATGATGCTTTCCACCTATATGTGGATACAGCTCTAAGTTCCCTCAGGATGTTTCCATTGGTATTCCCCTCATACATGCCAGGACACTGTGTCAGCAGGAGATAACTCCTCACTGCAAGGATGGATTTGCAGGATCTGAGATGGCTGTGTGCAGGAGGCAGCATTCATTGTTTTTAACAGCTAAACCATTTTTTCCATGTAGAAGCAGCAGCAAAATGAACCACCTCCTCAATCCTTCCTCAAGGATTTGCTTGATGGAGTCATAGAATCATAGAATGGCCTGGGTTGAAAAGGACCACAATGATCATCTGGTTTCAACCCCCTGCTATGTGCAGGGTCACCAACCACCAGACCAGGCTGCCCAGAGCCACATCCAGGCTGGCCTTGAATGCCTCCAGGGATGGGGCATCCACAGCCTCCTTGGGCAACCTGTTCCAGCGCATCACCACCCTCTGTGTGAAAATAATATCCTAATATCTAACCTAAACCTCCCCTTGTCCTATCACTGTCCACCCTCGTAAACAGCCATTCCCTCTCCTCTTTAAACGCTTCTTTTAAGTACTGGAAGGCCACAGTGAGGTCTCCCTGGAGCCTTGTCTTCTCCAAGCTAAACAAGCCCAGTTCCCTCAACTTTTCCTCACAGGAGAGGTGCTCCAGCCCTCTGATCATCTTGGCGGCCCTCCTCTGGACTCGCTGCAAGCACACACTGCTGGCTCATGTCCAGCTTCTCGTCCACCAGGACCCCCAAATCCTTCTCCACAGGGCTGCTCTCAAGGAGATCTTACCCCAGTTTGTACCAATACCTGAGATTGCCCCAACCCAAGTGCAGTACCCTGCCCTTGGCCTTATTGAACCTCATCAGGTTCTCATGGGCCCACTTCTCCAGCCTGCCCCTGGACAAAGCCCCGTCAGGAAGAAGGCTGGTTAACATTCGAGGATGACCTCCTTCAAGCCCAACAGCAGCCTATCCCAACAAGTAGGAAATCAGACAAAAGTGCCAGAAGGCCTGTGTGCCTAAACACAGCTCCTCAGGAACAAAAAGGAAGCCTACAAGGAAGCAGAAGCAAGGATTCCTTTCCACTAGACAGGAATATGGAGACATTCTCCAAGCATCCAGGGAGGAAATTAAGAAAGGTAGAGAGCCCAGATGGAATTGAATCTGGTCAGGAATGTCAAAGACAACAAAGATGTGCTTCCCTAAGTACATAGGTGCCAAAGAGAAGACTATAGAAAATGTGGGCCTGTTGATGAACAAGATGGGGGACCTGCTTACACAGGACAGGGAAAGATTGTAATATAAAATATCTTCTTTGCTTCCATTTTTACTAGCAAGACCTGCCTTCAGAAATTCCAGGTTGCAGAGACCTGGTCTGGAGAAGAGAAGGCTGATTGGGATCTCATCAGTGTATAGAGATACCTGAAGGCAAAGCACAGAGAAGACAGAGACATGTTTTTTCAGCCATGACAGAACAAGAGGCAAAGGGCACAAACTGAAACAAAGGAGCATCTGTTTGAACATCAGGAAACACTTGTACTGCATGGGTGATAGAGCACTGCACAGGCTGCAGAGAGCTTGTGGGGTCTCTGCTTGGAGATCCTCAGAACCTGTCTCTAGACATAGCCCTGGTCAACTCGTTCTGGGTGTCCTTGCTTGACCAGGGGGATTGGACAAGATGGATCCAGAGGGCCCTTCCAACGTCTGGTCATCCTGTGATCTGGGCTTTAAAAATACTGTGTTGTTCACAGTAAACTACCAGATTAGGAGTGATGAATTCCTGTTGTGCACCAGAGGCAGAAGCTGAAAGCGGTTGTAAATTCTGCTGAAACTGCTCAGTGCACTCAGAAGATCCTCTCTAATTCTGAGCATACCAGCTTTAGCTCAAGGCTACCCAGTCCAAGAAGACGAAGAACAGGCCAGCAAAATGGACTGTCTCAGCTACTGAAATGATACACAGCACAGACCTCCAAACAAATGTTTAGGGGGCTACACAGGAAAGAAGTTAATCATCTCCGTCCAGAAGCAGAGCTAGCAGTGGTAAGGTGTGCATGGTTTCTATTTTACTTTTGATGGTATTTTGAAAAAAGGATTGTAAGAAAATTTCTCCAGTGTTTCTCCTGCTTTCTTCTCATCTTCTGCTATCTCAGGCCAGGAAGCGGGAGAGAAGGGGAAAATACTCCCCCTGCTTCTTCTCCCCTGCTCACATAAAGATACTGTGGGTAAGAGTGGCAGAAGTACAGAAGCCAGTGCTCTATGTGCATACAAGTAAGGTACAAGAGAGTTCTCAGAAAGAAGCAGCCATTCTCACCTGCCTCTTTTTTACCTCCAGCTCCCCAGTTCTTCTCAGACCAACTCCCCTTTCACAGCTGAGATTCAGAGCACTCTCTCATGCTGCTTGTCAACCTGCTCCCACCATGATAGACAGCACTCCAAGAGTCAGCAGAAATGCAGTGGCAGAGATTGGGAAGCAGGTGCCAGGTAACAACAAACATTTGTACAGACTAACTGCCTTGTACACACTGGCTCTATGACACCAAGACTGGCATGAATCCTCCAGAAACCTGAGCACAGGACTCAATGAATATCTGACTTCTTCAAGATCCTGCTGTACTGGAATCTGATTCCAGCTCTCAGAACTGAAGGAGAAACCAAGCAAATGGCTATAGAATCATAGAATCACAAGGTTGGAAAGGACCTACAAGATCACCTAGTCCAACCATCCTCTCATTACTATTGCTACCACAAGCCACTAAACCATATCTTGTAGCTTCTCATCCAGACACCTCTTGAACGCTGACAGGGACGGTGACTCCGCCACTTCCCTGGACAGCCATTCCAGTGCCTGACCGCTCTCTGAGAGAAAACGTTCCTTCTTATGTCTAATCTAAACCTCTTCTGGTACAACTTGTGCCCATTTCCTCGGGTCCTGTTTGTTGCCTGGGGGAAGAGGGCAAACCCCTCCTCATCACAACCTTCCTTCAGGAAGTTGTAGAGTGCAATGAGGTCTCCCCTGAGCCTCCTCTTCTCCAGACTAAACAATCCCAGCTCCCTCAGCCGCTCTTCATAAGACTTGTGCTACAGACCCCTCACCAGTTTCATTGCCCTTCTCTGAACATGTTCCAGGGCCTCACTGTCTTTCTTGTAGTGAGGAGCTCAAAACTGAACACAGTACTCGAGATGCGGCCTCACCAGTGCTGAGTACAGGGGGATGATTACCTCTCTGCTCCTGCTGGCCACACTATTTCTAATGCAGGCCAGGATGCTGTCGGCTCATGTTCAGCCAAGCATCAACCAACACCCCCAGGTCCCTTTCCTCAACAAAGTCACCTCCCAGCTCTGTTTCTCCCTCCTCTTACCACTATCTCTGTGTGTTGATCCCATTGCAGCTGGAGTGAGACCACCTAAACTACAAATAGAAAAGTCTCCTTCACTCAACTTTTTAACTCTCCTACTGTACTGCATCTCACTCCATAGTCTTAGGTGGAACATGCTGAACAGAATGAGCACTGTGGAAATAAGTGCTCCACTTTACCCTTCTTTTCCCCATGCTTTTTCTCACAAGGTTGCTAGGATTTCTTTACATGACCTTGAAGGAGCTTTTCAAAAAGATAGAAAGGAACTGTGACACCTATGAGCAGGTTTGCCTTGCAAATTCCTAACTGAATAGGCTCAGCAATAGCTTTAGGGAAATCCAAATCATCCTCTGTAATACTATCAGCCAACTACTTTTGTCCTGAAGCTGATTTATGCTTTGTGACCCTGACCTTTTGTCCAAGGTCTGCACCCAGAAATAAGCTAGTTACTCTCTTACACGCGTTCTTCTGTGTCTCTTTGCACCTTGCAGCACTATATTATCATGTTTACCTTACTTCACATGAAAACATTTTACTGAGGAGCCTCTTCTGAAATTCGCAGGCAATCAGGTTTTGCTTTATCATCCATTTCAGTTACATTTCCAACTTAAAAGAAGCCTTAAAACTACAGTGCTCTTCTCCCGAGCCAGTCAATTCTACAAATAATACAGACACGCAGACTGTGCGTGTGTACACACACATACCTCTGCACGTACATATAGGTGTGTGATATATGTGTAATATCATCTATTTCCATTTAAAAATACTAAATTCTGTATTCTTTGCACTAGAAAGCACAGAAATCCTTTGACAGGTACTCACAGTCTAAACAGACTCAACTAAAAACCTCAGCAAAGACTCTCAGTGGTTTTAGAAATTATTTAACCTCTTACTCAGACTCAGCTAAGGCCTCACAACAAACCTAACTGCTAAGCAGGGGATGGAGAAAGGGTAATTGCCTTCTGCAGAGGGGTTGAGAAGGAATTCCAAGCACGAAGATAAAAATCAAAAGAAAACAGGAAAACAAGAGAAAGCAGAAAGCCAGGAGATATTGATGAAGTATTTCAGTGAACATTTTCTGACTTCCCGTAGTGTAACATAACTGCAGCGACGCTTATTTGCTAAAACAGGAAGTTCAAATCTCTAATTTAAGAACTTCCATACTAAAACTTCGCAGACGTAGAGGGCCAAGGCTAAAATAGGCATTAACATGCTCAAAATGCAAGTTAAACACACAGAAAACAGCGAGGATGCAGAACTCAAACGTGATTATTTACTTAAAAAATTTAATGTTTGGTTGTCATTGACTCAGTCTGACCTATAGACCATCCTGGTACATGCAGTGTGTGCACACAGACCTCCCAAGTACAGTCAGGATCGTTAGCTGAGGTCCTAAAAACACAAAATCTGGATCCTCGAACACAGCCATTTCTGGCTTTATCTCACCAAGCAGCTCAATCTCCCTGGCAGAGTCTGAGGATCCTCCTGGCAATACCTTCATCTAACTCTTGTAAGAGAGGAATCGTTGAGGTGCACTTGCTGGTTTAGGACAGACCAAGCCACATCATGAACACTCACGGCAGGTGCAGGCTTAGCGTCCCTACCTGTGTGCAGAACCGGCCCCAGTTTGTCAGTCGTTCTTACTGCAGCCTCATATAACTCCCCCAATCTAGCGCTATGTCAGGGATTATTAAACCTCCAGCCTTGACAGGAAACAAAACGAAGCCGAACGCAGGCTTCCCTAAGAATAACTGCTGAGCTAACCGGTACGGTCAGGGATTTTTCTAGGAGAAAACCCAGGGCGCCGCACTGACATTTGCGTTCTCCTCCTTAAGACAGAGCTTAGGCAGAGGCAGCCGTGAATTCCCTCGGCACCAGCTTTTATTGCTATCACCGGTATTTAACATTCTAATGCATGATGGTGGCACAGTGCGCAAACAGACACCCCCGCCACAGGCGGAACGACAGCCGCAGCCACAAAGCGCCTCACGGCCGCCCCCTGCTGGGGCACGGACAGGGGCGGGGCCGGGCCCCATCTAAGATGGCGGCGCCGCGCCCACGTGGTGCGCGCTGAGGGCAGGCGGTGGGAGAGCGGCTGGCGACATGGCGGCGGCGGCGGAGGGCGTGGAGGGAGGCGAGAGGGAAGAAGAGGATGAGGTGGAGGTCGGTCTGCGTGTTCCTCGAGCTCCTCCGTTTCTCGGGCGGCGTTAGGGGAGGGGGCGCGGCGATATCGCTCCGCTCTGCCCCCTCGTGTCCCGCCGGTGCGCCCCGCGCCGCCGCTGGGGAAGGGCCGCGGGTGAGGAGGGCCGGGGGGTGACGGGGGTGCGGGGCCGGCACGGAGCGGCCGCGTGTCCGCTGTGTGCGCTGGGTCTGCGCCTCCGCTGCGTCCGTGCTCTGCACGTTTTGTCCCTGTGGCTGTTCTGAGTTACGTTTGCTGGAAAACAGCGTTAGTGGGAAGCGCTTTTCCAGTACCAGGGGCTGCTTCCCCCTCTTAAAGCACACGTTTTGAGGAATGCGTGCTTATTTTAACCTCTCGTTTTGCTATAGCTTACCTTAGATACTTAACGTCTGGAAAATGTGTTTTGAAATGCACGACTGGACACGTTGTTAAAGCTCGCCCTGCTTTCCCCACGTTGATTCTCACTTTCCCAAAGTAAATGGCTTTTCAGGGGTGTAGAGCTCTCTCTCTTCCTAGCTAGGAAGAAAAAGGTCAGGCAGGCCAGGTGCGAAGCAGCTGTTTGATGGAGCAGTGGGTAGCAGCGCTCCCATGGGTGTTCTCAGGTCTGCCATCTTCTGCGGGCGAGATGCAGAATAAGCTGTTTTAGGGCCCATTGATGCTGGAGTTCTGCGTCTCTGTGTTTTTTTCTGTAGTTCAGGTACATCAGTAAGAGATGCACGTTGTAACTTATCTTGCAGGAGCAGCTGGTGATGGTGGAGCTGTCGGGAATTATCGATTCAGACTTCTTAGAGAAATGCGAGAACAAATGCAAGATTTTGGTGAGTGATTACAGCACAATAGGAAAGGGGTAAGTGAGCACACGTGTAACAACAGCGCAGGGCTGTTTCCAAATGCCTTGAGGTCGATGAAGTTGAGATAAAGTCTTTGGTAGAGAGCTGCATGAGCTTTCTTGGCTGTATTTGGCTGTGGGTTGTGGGCATTCTATCGGAAGCAGCATGTTGTTCCTGAATAGAGGAAATACTTTCAGAAGTATATTTCGCTTTGGAACAGGTTGCCCAAGGAGGCTGTGGATGCCCCATCCCTGGAGGCATTCAAGGCCAGGCTGGATGTGGCTCTGGGCAGCCTGGTCTGGTGGTTGGTGACCCTGCTCATGGCATGAGGGGTTGAAACTACATGATCTTTGTGGCCCTTTTCAACCCAGGCCATTCTATGGCTCTATGAAGTATATATACATTTTTATTACCCCTTTTGTTTTTAAGATCTTAGTTTTCTAAATCATGTATCATAACACAAATAAATGTGAAATATGTTTCTTTAAATGAACTGGACACAGCAGAGACGCTGTGTTTCTGCATTGCACTGTGTTCTTGCAGATGTTGTTTGGTTAATTCTACTTACTGTGAATATAAAGGATAACCAGACTTATTATACGTTGCCAACTGCAAAGGTGAAAGAAACCATCTCAGAGTGCGCAACTGGTCAGACTGTGTGAGGTGGTAGAGTCAGTTTTGAAACCTTAAATAGAGAAATGCAGTCCAAGTTCATAAATTATCCACTGCTGGATGAATGTGCGTTAATAAGCTGATTGGCTTCTTGGGTCTGACCTAATTCTCTTGAAATGCGTTACGGTGATAATTATTGATGATTGAGTATATGCTTTTCAACAGTGTTTTTTCACCGGGATGCTTATAAATATTGTGCTTTGAGATTCTCTTGCAGTGCTGTTAGAATAGCGTTAATTATCTGCATTATATACTACTCATACCCAGCCTACCTGGTCTCATTCACAAAATCAGCATGCCTTGAGACTGTTGATATTATATCATGGGAAAGCTTACAAGACTTACCAAAGCTCCAGTAAAAGATTCTGCATTGTGCTGTGCTCAGCACTCTCTGGTTGTACAGTAAGAAATGGACTCCTAACATGTATGTTTTTTTTCCCCCGTTTCTTTATAGGGAATAGAGACAGAGAGACCCATTTTGCAAGTGGACAGATATGTCTTTGCAGGAGATTATGAAGGTAGGGAAAATAAAAGACTCTCTCCTTGTTCACATTTCCCAAAGAACCTTCTTAACATTATGGTTATATTTTGTCACTGCAAATGGAGAATATGAGACAGTGAAGAACTGAAGATCTTGATGGTGTCTGTATAATAATAGAGAGCAGCACCATCTACATTTGCCACGCATCCATATTTATTTACTGGACAGTATTCCCGGACTCGATTGTGGGGTGTGCCACCTGTTATTTCTGAAGGAAAAAAATATGGAGCAATAGATGTCCTGGAGTAAGTGCTTGCAGTCTCCTGTATAAGCAGAACTGACGTGCTGTGCAAACTGTGGCTCTCCTATTTGCCTTATGGTGATGTAACCGGGAAGGAAATGATCTGAAACCCTCTAATGTAGATAGACACTGCTGTCTGTTTCTGCGTTGGCAAGGGTTAACAAAGACTTGGCCATTGGGTGAGGCTGGAAATCAGAGCATTTCCAGAGTTGTGAGTACAGTGCCTGTAGCTGCTAGAAATTAGTGTCTAAGGCTTTTTCACTTTGTTTTCCTTAGATGCCTTGGGAACCTGCGTGTTTTTTGAGGAAAACACAGAGCATGGTAATGGTAACAATTTGATGTCCTGTTTATTGTTAAAGCCTGCGAGACTCAAAATAATCTTAGTCTTGTCGCAGCTGATAGTGCAATTCACTGTAATGATTGCCTTTTGGGTGTTGTTTTATCTCCTCTCTTCATAGTAGATGCTGAAGGCAACCAGAAACTACAGCTGAAATACAAGTGCCACACGATGAAGAAGCTGAATATGACACGGACGCTTTTGACAGAGAAGAAGGAAGGAGAAGAGAGCATTGGTTAGTGCACTGCCTCTAATGTATAGGGCCATTGATGGGTTATACTATGAGTGTCGGCTTTGAGCTGAGTGATTGATTCAAGTATGCAAAATTTAGAGGAGCTTCCTTCCTTAGGCAACAAATATATACTTAAAAATATAAATAAATCGGATTCCTTCTGCTCAGAGTTGCCTCCAGTAGGAGATTCCTGCAGAAAGATGTAAGCACTGCTCAAACGTATGCTGAGATTCCCTGGCATGCTTGTCTGTCATATAGAAGTTTTGGCATTTGTTGTGCAATCTGAGGCAATACTTTTATTAGTTCTAAATTGATTCTTCTTTCTGTCACCTTAGTGCTTTTTGAATCTGTGTAAAATTTGGAAATCTATAATGTCCTTGGTAAGAAGTTCCATCTTCTACATACTAATTTGTTCTTACGTAATATATAGTTAATTGAACCTAACTTACAAGTAAGTATATACCTAGCAGACCATACCCTTTTTATTCTTTTCATACTATAGGCAGGACTCTGCTTATACATTTGCTTTATTTCACTGTTTGTTTTTTTATATATACCAAAGTCTGTGCTGTTCAATATTCAGATACTGGGTGTCCCCCCTACATGTAGTAATGCTCATTAGCAGCATCGCGTTGCTTTTAGCTACCTCTGCTCACTCAAGTCAGTGTTACTGCTTCATATTTTAAGAATACGTGGCTATTTAGTATTAAACGTGGGTAGTTGGCAAGACATTGCTTGTAAGTTGTGTAATGTATTATCTGGAATGTAACCACAACCCAGCAGTCTTAGTGACACCATGCATTCCAACTCTTCATATAATTATGTAATAATAACAGACACTATTCACTTTAAAATGCCATAAAGTAGAGAATGTGTTACTTTATAAAAAGGCCCGTTTTATTTCGTTTTTCTTTTTTTCCCCACAGGGAGCAGCAATGATACTGCCAAATATTCCTTCTGTACTCTGACAGAACTTAATCTTGTGCATATTAAGTAATTAAAACATCTTGTGAGTTGGCAGTATGTACTGCCTAAAAGTTTATTGAAGTGGGAAGGGAATCCCGGTTCTGTTTGCAGTCTGTTGAGAATATATATATATATACATATATATACATCCATATTTATATATCTATGCATATTATATTTATGTATTTATATATATATAATATATAAAGCCAAACGCTTAATACACTTGAGTTCAGTAGATGACGCCTTCATATGCTCTCTGATTTTGTTCCATGTTGCAACACTAGATGTTCTCAGGTTCATGTGAACAAACATATCCACTTCATTGCATTTTTAACTTGTGTTATCAGTATAGCGTAGTTTTATATCTCATAAGTTACCTTAAGTTGCGCCAGGGCAAGTTCAGGTTGGATATTAGGAAGAATTTCTTTACCGAAAGGGTGGTTAGGTACTGGAATAGGCTCCCCAAGGAGGTGGTTGAATCGCCATCCCTGGATTTTGGATGTGGTACTCAGGGATATGATTTAGCAGAGGTTTTTTAGAGATGGGGTACTGGTTAGGCTGCGGTTGGACTTGATGATCTTCAAGGTCTTTTCCAACCTGGGTAATTCTATGATTCTATGATTGTTATGACTTTCCTGTTTTTCATTACTCTCTTCGTTGCCTTCCTTCATTACCTTCATAGCCCTACTTCTCAAGGAACATGAATTCAAGGAGATGCTCAGTGCAGAAACTGGTGTTGGTCCGAGTTTTTGAAAGCTGTCTTTCTATCCTAAATGGTTCTTTTCCTTAAATGTTACTTTGGCTCAGCACTGGTCATCTGTGAGAAGATGAATTTTTTTCCTAGCTAACTCCTCACTAATTGGTGAGAAATCTGTTCGGACTGGATGATCTTTTAGGTCTTTTCCAACCTTGGTGATTCTATGATTCTAATGCTGATTTTTCCTTTGTTGCATCAGGTGGTGTGGAGTGGTTACAAATCAAGGACAGAGAGTTTTCCTACAGAAGGCTTAATACCATTTGTAACTTTCGGTACGAACAGGAAGATTCCGAGGAGTCAGCTCAGGCCCCGGATAAACTGACTGAGGAGGCAGAGGGGGAGGAGAGCGACAGAGGACATTCTGACATGGACTGTGACATGGAAAAGCCAGGTAGCTTGGAGGCAGCTGCTGCTTCTATCCCTCTGCCTGACAGCCCCGCTTCCGAGGCGGATTCTCCTCACAGCGCTGCCTTAGGCGATACGCCTCCGTGATGCCGGCTCTCTTCAGAACTTGTTTGCTGAGTTAAGGGGCCAATGACACAACTTGTTGTTTGATCGGAGCAGTTTGTGGTGGGGAGGGATCGGCACCGCGTTCTTGTGCGTTCCTGTCGTGTTTGGATTATGCTGGGGAGAGCTTTAGTGCTTATTTTCTACTTGTTTTTGATGCCGATGGGAAATGCGTGCATCTCTACCTCAGAACGGAAGAAAAGGAAACAGCTACGTACTAATGAAATAAAAAGACCCCGCCTTTGAACAGTACGGGTGTATTGGGTGTATTGTGTGTCTTGTGAAAAGAGGGTGAATTGGCTGCCCGAGTGTCCCTGAGGGTCCCTATCGCCCACGGGCGGATCGTCAGCTGAGCCGTGCGGCCCCCAGGTTCAAAACGACGTTTCCGCCCGCCACAGCCTGCAGCCGGAAATGGCGCCGCTCGGATCGCGCCGCGCGGTTCTATTTGCTCCCCGCGCATGCGTACTGCGGCGGGCCGTGCCCTCGTGCCGCTCCGGATGCCGGATGTGACGCACCGGAAGCCGCGCGTGAGGCCGCCATGGACGCTCTGGACCGGGTGGTGTGAGTGGGGAGAGCGCCGTGTCCGAGCTGCGGGCGGGACGTGGGGACCGAGAGGGGGGAGGGGGGAGGGTCGGCGCGGTGCCTCAGCAGCCGCGTTATTCATCCGTACGAGCTCCGCGCCCCCCATGTAGCGCCGCTCCTCTTAAGCGGGTCCGTTTGTAGCTGTGGATTTGCTGTTGCAGAAAGCCCAAAACCAAGAGAGCGAAAAGATTCCTGGAGAAGAGAGAGCCCAAACTTACGGAGAACACCAAAAATGCCATGCTTATCAAAGGGGGAAACGCCAACTCCACCGTGACTGAGGTGCTCAAAGACATTGTAAGTCCGTACCCTAGGAGAAGAGCTTATATTTTGAAATATAAGCACATTTGAAAACGAGAGGGTGAGGTGCAGGGCTGGGACGGGGCCATGCAGCTAAAAGCACATCCACGTCTCATAGGCTGCCTGTGTGTGTATTGATGCAGGGTTCAGCCTCTCCCTAAACATAAACTCGCCCATCTTGGCTCAGTACCTGACAACATAGTAGTTAGTTACATACAGTAGCTGTTCTGGTGCTGTTTTCTCACTGTGCTTTGTCGTTTTATTGCTGTCTTCTGCTGATGATATATCACAGTATCACAGTATCATGTGAGTTGGAAGGGACCTTAGGTATCATCGAGTCCAGCTCCCGGGATTCGAGCCTTCTGTGTAGCGAAGCGGCACTTCTACCCCTTGCTCCACAGGGGGGATTCAAACCCCGGGCCTCCGGTGTTGCAAGCAGCAATTCTACCGCTGCACCACCAGGGCACACATATTCAGATGGCTGTTCATTCACTTTGTGTGTGTTTGTGTGTGTTTTTTCCCCTCAGGCTTGTATTACACAGCTTTGATTTCAGTTGTTTCTTAGTTTATTTCTTAGTTCCTAGAAACACACCCTTCCTGTGTTAACTGTGATCCAGAGTTAGGATTGCCACTGCGGAGGGATTTATTGTTAGCAGGCTTTTTAGAGGTCACTTGTTTTCTGGATTGAAAACAATGATAGGTAAACAATGATACTACGTATTGTGCTCTTGTAAGGTGCAGAGTTTAAGGAAAAACAGTGCCGTGCATTTAGATGTATCTGACGTAACGCGTTTAACTTTGTCTCTTGCAGTATGCTCTGAAGAAGCCTTTTGCTGTGATGTATAAAAAGTAAGTGGTCGCGTGCAATACAGTGTTGGTTGATTTCAAAGCCTGAACAGAGTTGCTGGTTAGCACAGGGGCTTGGACTAAGCAAGGGGTTACAGAAGGTGGCTGAGATTCATCTTCAATTGTAGTAGGCTGTAAACCAGCGGCATGCAGTCAGTGTCGGTGCAGAGCCATTGCAGTTCTGTGGCAGGTGTTAACACAGCAGGATTCAACAAACTTGAACAATTGGCTTCCACAGTTCTGAGCTGTGCAAACAGCCAACGAGGTTCTGTGTCAGATAGGTAGGCTGCTTATAATGGCAGGATTGGTCTTGCTTAAAGTAGGAAGCCATTGCCTGTATGGATGTGGGATAGAAGCGTGAATTTTAAGAGCTAAACTGAACATTGGATGAACAAGCAGAGTCAGTAGTTGGTGAAGTGTCAGTGATGTAGTTGTTCTGAAAGTTGGGCTCCAGGAGACAGGAATCATATAAAAGTTTACTTAACTTGGCAGTGGCGGCATTAAAGAACACATGACAGTATAAGTATGGCCTACATTTTGAACTAGTGGTGAACTTCTAGTGCTGCAGATTCCACCAGAATCGTAATGTCAGCAGAAAAAGAACTGAAGTGCGTATCTCAGATTTGACAATTCTTTTTTTTATCCCCATCCCCTCCCTCACTTCCTATCAGGAAAAATATCACCAGGCCTTTTGAGGACCAAACATCATTGGTAAGTACAGACCGTATCTTTTCTTATGAGATCTTGCAGCTGTGCAATTGTGAATAACGTTACTGGGGGATCATTTTCTGTTATGCTGTCAGAAGTTTGATGAGAAACAAGTCTGTAATAAATTTGGGTAAGCTGAAGGTAGGATTACATCTAGATTTATGGTATGAGTAGGTATTTTATTCTTCCATCTGCAAGGCAGAATCCTTGTGTTGTGAGGATGTTGTTTAGGGAAAAGTGGCTCATCAGAGGCATGGAGAAGAGCATTTTGGAAGGGATGGGAAAGACTGCAGATCCACTTAATGAGATGTGCCTGTCTGCATTTTTCTCTTGCTTTAATGTTTTAAGGTCATGCGAATTTATGAGGAAGACAGGAAAAAATAGAAGCGCAGATCCTAAGATTACATCACCTCAAAGATCATCAAGTCCAACCACAGCCTAACCATAGTACCCTAACTAACAACCCTCTGCTAAATCATATCTCTGAGCACCACATCCAAACGGCTCTTAAACACATCCAGGGATGGTGATTCAACCACCTCCCTGGGGAGCCCATTCCAGTGTTCAAATGTGTGTGTGAAGAAAAAAATCACGTAGACATGCCAGGCAAAACCTTTTTTTCTTAATGGAACATGAAACATACGTAGCAGGAAAAATGTGCAAGGTTATTAGCTGAAAATAAACTCCTTACAGCCATGTAGCAGGATGATGTAGGTCACAGCCATGTGCAAACTAGCTGTATTAATTCTAGGAAAACATGGCAGCTAAAAACATTCTGATGCTTCTGGTCCTACAGGAAACTTGCATTCTCATAGCACAGAATAAACAGTGGAGCTGGTCATCAATACGTGTGTTAGTGAACAATCAGAGGGGTACAGAAAATCAAGTTATTTTTTTCTTTTGAACTTGATTACATACATTTTTCATTAGTCAGTTTAGTGGCATATGAGATATTGCAGTATAAATGGGACACATCTTAAGCCTTTGAGTTTGTTGCATCCCTTTAATGAAATACCATGGAGCTGTTGAGAATACTTAGGGATGTCAAAGTGAGGTAATGAAGAGCCGTGTGCCCGAGTCTCAAGGGGAGTCCCCTGGAGGTCTGTTCTTGATCTGCCTTCAGTCAATACTTTTCTGGGACCTGGAGGCAGAGCTCAGTGCTGAAGTGTGATTTGTGCATGCAGTTCACCCAGGCAGGGATTGCTCTGTGGGTTGTCTTTTCTGACCTCCCAGAAATGAAGAGCTGCAGGCAGGGCAGAGCATTCTCATGAGCCTCTTAGCTGCTGTTGTACTGGGAGATGTGGCAAGTTCTTCTGCTTCATAGCTGCTAAGTACAGGTATAGAAATTCAGGTACTTTTCTGGTAGACGCAGTTCTTAGTAAGCAGGTTGTATACTGAATATTTTAAACACTTCCGAAGGGAAAACTCCGTGATTTATCATTTTTTCTTTTTCCCAATTGTAGGAATTCTTTTCCAAGAAATCAGATTGTTCTTTGTTTCTGTTTGGCTCTCATAACAAGAAGAGACCCAATAACCTGATAGTAGGTAATATGTCTCGGGTTGTTGTTTGGATGGAAAAATCTAGCTTCCAGTGGATATTTAAGTAGCTGTATTTTCTTCATTTTTGGTGTGATTTTTCTTTGCTTTTGCAGGTCGCATGTTTGATTACCATGTGCTGGACATGGTTGAGCTAGGCATTGAGAACTTTGTGTCCTTGAAAGACATCAAGGTAAGGAGTTGCTATAGGCTTTCAGTGACATCTGCCGGTGGCTTTTGTCGGTGCATTTACTTTTCCTGCATATTAAAGACCAGAGGGTTTTCTGAAGAAAGTGTTTCACGCTGCGCTTGAGTATTGCTAGTTGGTGCTTCCATACGGCGTTACTTTGTGTGCTGCTTTGGTTTGCATATGGCAGGCTTGCTGTAAGCTTACTACAACCTTATTTACAAACTCATTTGTGAACCAATGGCACAGGGGAGAGGTTATTCTACAGCTGGATTATTTTCATCAGCACAGCCATGTTGGTATGAAGATGTCTTGAAGACGGGCAGTTTATCAAAAGTGCATGAAATACTTCAAACGCTGCAAAAATAAGGGATGTTTCTGGTCGTTGCTTTCACTGGTTTGTTGCAGGGCTGTCCAGGGGTATGGCTTTTTATAAATGTGAACCTTTCCCTTGAAATCGGGTTGTTTGCAGTGTTCATGGTGGAGAATTATAGTCAGGTAATTGTGTCTGTTGGTCAAAATTAGGATTCGGTGGTTGACTGTTCTTTTGGCTTTTGTTACGTGCTCTCCAGTATCAAAGGACAGCAGATCTGTTTACCTCCAGTTTGCTTTGTTAGGAGTTGCAGTCAAATTAACGTTTGTTTTCACTGGGAGGAGGGGCTGCTTTGCATGTTTTATAGTAAAGAACATGGTTTTAAAACCTGGTGATACAGTTCATCTGTTTAGAAACAGAAGCGTCTGTTCTGTCTAGAGATTACAGGTCACCGTTTCTCATTCAGTGTTGAATGGATAAGCAGCCATTAATACAGTAATCAGTTCCCCAATATGGTCTGAATTTTTGTTGCTTTAAAATTCTTATCCCACAGAACAACAAATGTCCTGAAGGAACAAAACCTATGTTGATATTTGCTGGTGACACGTTTGATTTAAACGAAGAATACAGGAGACTGAAGAGCCTTCTTATTGGTCAGTATATAGTTATTTGAGCAGCAGGATGGCATAAATCTGTCACAGTGTGATGTACTGGGAAACGATGGCTTGTCAGTAACTGTTTGCTCTCGTCTGACACGGAAGGAAACCAAGAGGGGAGGCACTTGTAAATTTCACATGGCGTGAAATTAGAGCTAAGTAAACATCACGATTGATGAAGAAAACTAGCCTAAAAGACCCCGAAGTTGAAAATGGGTGCTCACTAAGGTTCATGATGTTGATTGTGTGGAGAATTTTGGCATTTTTCACAAAAGTATTTACTTTGTCCTTACACTGCCTGCTGTATTGCTTTCCTGACAAAATGAATATCTGATTTTGAATCAGTGGGTTGATTTCATTAAGTGAGATGTTTTTGCTTACAGAAAATGTCGGTGTAGTTGAGCCTGCGTTTTTATTATGAAAGCATTTTCTGTTGGAAGTTTGGCCAGCTCTCACAAAAGTACCATTGATCTGAGTGTTCGGAATGAATTAGTGCATTAAAAACTAACTGTAAGTAATAGTTGTGCCATAACATCCAGGCAGGATCCTAATAAACAGAACGGCTTGAAGTGTTTTATTCTGCCTCAAGGTTGGAAGCGTCAGAAGTTAAAGCATGCTTTGGGGTTACTGTGGGAAGCTACAAAAAACAATGAAACTTCTTAGGGTAACTTCCTGGGGCTTACAGGTCATGTGGTGCAGTGTCTCCTGACGCTTCAAGAACCAAACCGAAGATGGTTAGAGTGGTAGGTTTCTTATACTTCTTAATAGCTTTCTTAAAAGAATATTACTTCTATAAGCTTAAGTAAAATAGCGAAACTGGCCTGAGAAGAGCAGGCATGTTCTTCCAGTTCTATTCTTGTGTTGTACTGTGTTCCAGAGTCATTTTATTCCTGCACAAGATAGTGCTTTTAAGCTCAGACTTTATTTCTAAGGAAAAACTCCTTTAACAACAGCAAGTAGCTTGTTACTGTATTAGATCTGCTGAGATCCCAGTGGGAATATTAGATAGCAAGCAACTTGGTGTTGCCCAAGCGATGTGATGCTGGTGAACAACCAAGCTTTCACTGGCTTTTGTGCTACCAAGAGGGATCGTTCATGTCACGAGTATCATCTTACAGCAGTTTCTTTGTAGGATTAAAAACCAAGGGTGATTTACTGTCTTCATGTCAAGCAAACACTGTAGTCAGCTTAAAATGTGAAGTGCAAGAACGTATTCAGAAGATAGAAATGGCAGCTGCATTTTAGAGGCCTGAAAGGGCGAGGACATGCTGTTCGTTCTCTGTTTTCATTGTCTGACAAGGTAGTAGGACAGGAATCCATTCTCAGTGTAAGCTCTTGGAATGCAGTTTATGAAACTCTTAAAAACTTCTTATGCTTGCATTTATGAAATATTTCTTCCCTCGAATTGCTGCCTGCTGGTTAGTTTGCTGTTGCATACCACTTTGGTCCTAAAAATGATTAGACATTACATGGCTTTCTTATACACTTTCTGAACTGTTGATCTGTTGGAGACTGCTGCAGTTTTAGATTGGCCTGTTCTTCATAGTGCCTTCCTCACACAGACTTCTGTCCTCCCCAGAGATTTCTGGGTTCTATCTAGTCAAGAAAGGGGATGGCTGGAATAAAAGCCTGGGATAGAGTTTAGACCCCTCCAATGTTAATCATAGCTTCAGAGGTTACAGTATGGTCACCTTCCGGATATGAACTGATACAAGAAGAAATGTATAGGCTAATAGAATTCCTTAATTTTTTGGACTACCTGAAGATTGAAAGGGTTTGTGGAGCTGTCTGCAGGAAAAAGTAAATTAAGAAGTTCTGGAAATGTGTTGATGGAGAAAGAGGTAGAGGTGGAAAGAGAGGAAAAAGCAAGTCTTCAGTCCAACCAAAGCAAGAGATGTAAATTAAGAAACATTAAAAATGTCTGCTCTTTGGTGTACTGAAGTGCAAGGTTTCTGCAGCTGTTGGACACTGCCAGGAAACAGAAATTCCTGACCACCTGCATCTGTTTGGAACAGATCGTCCTGTGGGTAAAAGGATGTCTGATGCCACAGGAAGACACAAGGAGAAGTGTTGCCAGTAAAAGCGCTGTAAACGTACACTTGTGAACCCACAGAGAGCGAATCAAAGGGAAAAGTATGTGCAAAATTGGACAAAGTATTTTATTTGCAACTTCTTGTTAGTAACTACAAATTCAACCCAGGAGGGCAGGAGTGAGAGTATTTAACTGACCAAGGAAATTTCCTGGCTAGACTCCAACTGATACGTGCCAGCAAGACTTTGTTTTGGATGTCATTCTGATGCTGATACCTCTTGGAAAAGGTAGCGGAGGAGAAGACAGCTAGCTGAGAAATCTGAAACGGGACAGAAGGAAAGAGACTGATGTGTTTTGCATCTGTTAGTGGTTCTCCCGTCTTTCAGCATTGCTCTGTCATGTTTATTAGCACACCTTGTTCCCTCAGTCAAGGTCACATTCTTTTTTCCACCCCCTGCATCTGTTGGACAGATTGCTGTGCTTATTTCAGGCGCTGGTTGCACAGTATTTTTCATAGTCTCATGTTAAAAGCTGGCTGAGGATGGCTTATTTTGTATTTAACCTGTCTTTCCGCGTTCTGTTTGCAAACTAAGCAAGTATTTCTGGTGTTTATTTTCTATAGGTGTGTTTTGCTTATTAAATAGAGAAAGTATTAATTGTAATGACAAATATCTCTTACTCAAAGAACTTAAGTGCTTTGTTGTGGGGGAGGCACGAAGGAATTTACATACCAAAACCTTTCTTGCCCAAGTCACTGGGAGGGAAGGTAGATAAGATTAAACAAAATAGTTCTGTTCTGTTTTGTACAAGTCTTTATCATTTCTTTATGTTCTTCCAAGTCTGACTCTGATTAAGAGTCTTGAGTGCTGTCTTAAAAAGGCATCTGAATAAATGGCTTCTCTGTACTAATCTGTTTATCTGAATGTGAACTGGTCTAAACATAAAACAGGATGCGTTTAGTTTTAAGACCTTGTAGCTAAAAAATGTAGAGGAATAGACCGTTCTCCTCTCCCAGTCAGATTGTTAAAACAGAATTACTGCTCTGAAAGGGTATTTGTTCTTGTCCATGCACTTGGGTGTAGGTCCCATATATGAATATTGCTTCTGAATTAACTCTGGGAAGTGTTCCTCTCAGGATTCCTGCATGCACTTGGTTGTGCAAAGACCCTTTTTGTTGCCAGAAGAGAATCTACAGGGACAAGGAGTTTATATCGCTGCTATCGTGTGGCTCCATTATGAAATGAGCCATTTGTTACAGTCATTTCCTGGCTTTGTTTTCAGTCAAGGAATCAGACACTTACTTTTAACTATTTTTTCAGATTTCTTCAGAGGTCCTACCGTGCCCAACATTCGTCTGGCTGGGTTAGAACATGTTCTGCATTTCACAGCTGTCGATGGCAAAATTTACATGAGAAGCTACAAGTGAGTGTGTATTTTACCCATGTTTGCTTTTCTTCTACACTTGTCAAGCTTTCCCGAATTTTAGCCTGTAATTCTGTAATTAAACTGCCTGGAGCAGTAGCAAATTGCATGTAAAACATGTGGTGTGTAGAGGTGTTCCGCTGTAACTCAGAGTAACTTGTGTGGCAGAAGGAAAGCACTTAAGACCTAAGCATGTTCATTCCTTCCTTGTTCATTCCTCTTCCTTCTAGCTAGGAAGACTGTTCTCTCATGGTTGGGCTGGCAATGTGTTGTGAATTGGACTTGGGGAACTGGTGAATTTGGAGAATCTTTTTAGACTTCACAGACTTAGTCTGATGTCAGGCTGATGTCTAGGACTCTGTTGAAGAACAGCAGGCACTACGTTGTAGTCAGAGATACAGAAGAGAAAACAGGAACGTGCAGGACAAGATCATCTTTCTTCCTGAACTGGCTTTTGCTCTCACAGTTCATGGCCTTCCCTCTGTGGGCTGCAAGTGCTGAATGCTTGTGTATTCTGTGCGACTTTGATTTCTCCTGTAACAAAAAAAGCTGTCTACAGTCTCTTTCTTAAACAAACAAAAAACAGTACACACACAGCAAAACAGCACCAACAAAAAAGGCAGACTTTTTGCCTAGGGCTCTGCTGTAAACTGCAGTATATGTTCTATCCCTGTTTACTAATACACAGGGCACTACTTTGAATTTCTGGAACGGTGTGGCTTTTTAGGGTAGTGTAATTGAATTTTAACAGTTGTAATGAGAGTTCTAATCCCATTTAAAAAAACAAAAACAAAAGCTTAACAGATGATATTTTGAGTGTGTTCATGTTGTGATGGAAATTAATGATAAACTTATCGACAGACATCTTTCTGAATAATAGAATTAGCAGCAGCAGTTTGTTTTTAATAATCTTCCCAACTGCAAGATTGAAACTGCCCTTTAGGAAGACAGGTGAATATTTGTCACAAAGGACAATGTTGGTTGCTTTTGTTCTTTCCTTCTAGGGTGCTTCTGAAGAAATCTGGCTGTAAAATACCAAGAATTGAACTGGAAGATATCGGACCTTCATTAGATTTGGTTATGAGGAGAACACATTTAGCTTCAGATGACCTTTATAAGCTATCTTTAAAACAACCCAAAGCCCTAAAGGTAAATCCCTTGGGATCACATGCATCCATGGTTTTAGGCACTTGATTTGGTGGTTTATTGGTGATGATGATACAGGCTGATGCGCCTGGCTCCTCACCAAAGCTACAAGCACACTCTGCTCAGAAGTACTAACGCCGTTCTTCCCTTACAGCCTAAGAAGAAAAAGAACATCTCCCATGATGTGTTTGGTACAACTTATGGTCGAATCCACATGCAGAAACAAGATCTTAGTAAACTGCAGACAAGAAAAATGAAGGGGTTAAAAAAGAGACCAGCAGAGAAGTCAGCTGGAGATGGTGGTATTAGTCCTAAAAAGACAAAATCTGCGTGATGGTCTGGAACAACCTGAAAAGCTATTTGTATCTTAATGTTTTTAAATGTAAATGATAATATAAAAGTGGCAAACACAAAGGATTCAGCTGCCTTTGCCTTTAGTTTTATATTAAAAAAACTCACAAAAATTTCTTTTATGATTTGTCGTTCTGAAGGGAACATTGAGTTATTGAGCTTTAGCTTAGAGCCTGCTTATTTAGAAGGGGAGGGGGGAAACCACAAGATGTAACATGTTTAGTTTTCCAAAGCTGAATATTTATTCTCTTGATATGAGCAAACGTGCTAGTTAAGCAGGTGACTCATTTCCCAAACAGTTTTATGGTTACAGTGTTGGGAAACCTTGGTCAGTCAAACTATCTTATGAATTCCTTGCAGGACCAGCATAGTGTGTACACATAATATGTGCGCCATGACTTCTGCGTTCATTCACTGCTGCTGTGTTTCAGTTTATGCACAGTTGCAATACTTTAATAAACTCCAAACCATTTTCTGAAGTATGAACTCATGACACGTATCTAATGCCAGATTCCTTGCACCAAGCCCTCCTTACCATTTGCAGAATCAGAAGTGATTAAGGTGTTTTCGCTGTATTCATCACCATGGTAGTAAAGTACCTGATGTTTGCTTTAGGCATAAATGAAACCTTTACAGTTTGAATTTTGATCTTTGATGCTTGATTTGTGCCCAGAATGGAAGGAGCAAAGGTAAGTTAGTATTTTTGCTGATCTTAAGTATCTCTATCGTGTTTTATTTTGTGGTATGTGAAGCAACCATGAAAGGTACGAGTCTTCTCTTACCTGTGCTTGAGAGCTGCTTCTCTCCAGAGTGTATCCTTGTGAGTTGGGGAGGACTCTATATTATACGTGCACTGTAGGTACACGATGAACACAGCAGTGCTGCAAGTTTGCTCTTCGGTACTTCCTTTTCTATTCAGTTCTCTTAAGAGTTTCGTCAGCTGAAATGTCGCATCAGAAGGAGACAGCTTCTTATTTTTACTTGTCTCCTCCTTCCTGGATGGCAGCTGTTGGGCAGCTTAGCTGTCCTTGTGTAAGAGCTGAGCTGTAACTCTGGCTGTGCAGATGCCATGGGGTGTTCTTGCTGCACTTGGTTTGATGAAACTTACAGCATGACAAAGAAAAGGCTTTCAAAGTGTGGGGTCTTTCTGAGCTCATTAGGCTGTGTTTTTGGTTTTTTGTATACAAATCGTTTTCAAGTTATGTTGCTATCGGGGATTGAAATCTGTTCAGTTTCTGGTAAGTACTTTGTATTAGTCAAAGTGGTGCTGTCTTGGTGCCAAGTGGGCAGTGTGAGTTTCTTAGTGTGCAAGGAGATAGTTGCTAGCTTGGTTTCATCCTGAGCTCACTTCATGTCTTTTGGAGAACTTTCAGCCTTGCTTCAAAGCAGCAATTAAGCCATGAGATGGGTGGCAAATGTGATCTCTGTTGTACAGCGTGTAAGATGGCACCTCTGCATGGCAGGCAATGCTGTGGTTTGAGTATCTGGTTTGACTCAAGGTAAGTGGAGATACGAGGGCTAAATATAACAACTTTATAGTTACATGTTCTTCTTTCTCACAGTCTTTTAAAGCGTGAGGAAACTTGTCAGATGCTGCACTGTAGGTGTGTGTGTGGGGAACAGAACATGCTGTGCTCAAAGGGCAGCTGTCAAAAGGGGCCTCACCACAATTGCCCCTTGCGTCTGCAGCTCTGTAGGTCTGAAAGTACATAAAGGTGACCTCCAGGGCTCTGTGGTGTGTGCAAGGCACAGCTGGCATGTTCACCTCTCCTTTTTTCATCCCCCTCCCTTCCAGTGATGCACTGGAGACAGCTTCATTTGTGGGTTGTAGAGATGAGTTTGGTTTGGTGGAGAAGCTCCCCCCTGGCAAGGCGTGCTTCCCAAAGCCATAACCGCACAGCAGAGCGGAGGTGGAGCTGCAGATGGGGAGTCATGCCCACACTGTCCCGAGCTGAGCTGGCAGGGACAGGATTGGTGCCTTCTGCATCGCTGTGGTTTGTGTGCTTATGTTGCACAGCTGTGCTGCTGTGCTGGCACCTTTCCTGCTATTGCTAATGAGGCTGCTGTGATTAAAGGTAATGATGCAGTTACACGATGAATTCTAACCGCACTATAAGTGTACTTGGCACTTTTTGTATGGTATGATTTAAAAAAGGTTGGAGGAGAGACAGGTAAATACAGAGCGATGCCATATGCTGGGCTCTTGGAATTCCCACATTTTTGGGAATCAGTCCCACACAGGTATCACAGTGATCACAACCTCAGTCTGTGTTAGTACAACGTGACAGAGCGAGCACTGAGGGGAATGAGTGGTGTCTGCCTGCAGCCAATGTGTGAACTCCTTTTTATTGCCCAGATTTTGTGGGTTTGAGTTTTATCTGGACTGCTCCTTAGCAACCTTATTTGTTTTCACTGAGTGCTTTCTGGGTTTGACTGTGATGGGTTTCCCTCCCCCACTAATGTGCTTGTAGCTGGGGAGGGTTAGAATAGAGCCTGAAAAGAGGGAAGTCAAACACCAACCATAGCTGGTACAGCACCGACTGCTGTGTTGTCCAGACAGCAAAAAATAAAAGGCTGAGAGCTGTTGCTTATTTCAGGTGCATCAAACTAAAGGAAACTAGAGCAGAATCGTTAGAGACGTTTTTGATATTAAAGAAGAGGAAGTGGGAAAATGTGAGCTATATATAATAACACATACATAATCCATGTGAACAAGTGTACTTACATGTGGTGCAAACAGTTCTCCTGTGTCTCCAGTGCAGCTTGTTTCCTCTTGGACATTTCTAAAGTACCTCTATGTGTGGCTGATATATCCCTGAGAAACAGGTCAGTTGTAGCTTAAGTCATGTTCCCTAAAATCTTACAAGGAAAAGAAGACACGAGGCACTTCAATATGAAGCCTGTGTAGGACTCCATTCTAATCTGACGAATGTTCAAAGGAAACAATCTGACTGGTGCTGTAGAGGAAGAATCACTCTGCTGTCATGCATTTATGCACCATAACCAAGAAGAGCCAACAAAGGTATTTTAAGGAGGGCATGAGGTTTCTAAGAGACCTACCTGAGGAGGCTGGGAATTGAGACCACAGTAGGCAGGGATGAGCTCAGTGCTCTATGGACAAAGAAATAGCTATGAGCACTGCAGAAGAGAAAAGTAATTTAGATTAAGTCCTATTCTAAATAGCAAGGGAATCATCTGCTTAGAGTAGTGAACATGGCAGATACATGTTGATAAACTTCTATGACAGTTGTTCATTGATCTTTATGACTGTGTCAAAGGCTTTGCTGAAGTCTGGGTAGATTATGTCAACAGCCTTTCTCTCATCCACCAGGCAGGCAGGTCGCTCAGTCATAGAAGATCAGGTTGGCCAAGCAGCACCTGCCTTTCATGAACCTATGCTGGCTAGGCCTGATCCCCCAGTTGTCCCTCACATGTTGCCTGCAGAGATCTGAGCAATGCTGAATTATTCACATACAAAATGATGTAATGCAGTTTAAAATGTTTTTTCTTCTTTCCTGACATTGATGGCATGGAGAAGGCAGCAAAATGAGTTTGTGCTTAGGATCAAGCTCAATTCTAGGCATCTTCAGGTGCTGGCATTATTTCTCCCTTCTTTTAAATCATTAATAGCAGCTGCTGGGTTCTTGGCAGGAGAGTTACTGCTTCGTGCTCTGGAATTGCTGCTGTGGTGGTGATTATCTTTGTTAGCTGTGGATTGGTGCACTGGGGATGAACGCTTGCTGTTACCAAAAGATAGTTCAAATGCCTCATCCCTCCCTGCCTGTTTTTCAGATAAAGATTCTACTCCTTTTACTAAGTGCAGGTTTCCTTATCTATAAATGTCCAGGAGCAGTTGTGTCTTCTCAGTTTTGAGTGCAAACTGCTAATGTTTTTCTGAGATCATTGGCTCAAAAGTTCCTCTCATCTAGGAGCGGGGAAAGTGGAAGTAGAGTGGAAGAGATGGGCAAATTGTCTCCTCACTCTCATGTTGTCATGTTTTTGCATGAGGCAGAACCTATTCTCAGTGCAACAAGGAAATGTAAAGCTCTTCTGCAGTATATATTTGTAACAAACTGCCATGTTGCTAAAGAGGAAAGTTCAGCTCCTTTGGTTTTCATGAGCAAAAAGAAGGACATTGCATGTCCCGTATCAGGACGTTTATGTTAAGATGGCTTGCTGCAAAAACATACAAAAATAAATTAAAACTTTCCTATAAAGTACTAACAAGGCCCCCCAAAGTCCTTCTGCAGCACACCAATCAACACCAGTAAGCTTTTAATTCATAACAGGTCATAGTTCTCAGCTCCTGTTGACACACTCTGCACACAGTACTGCTACTTTGCACATTATTGTTATTTGAGCCAATTATTTTGCTGGCTTTCTATTATTATGATTTTTTTTTTTCTCCTGAAAATAGGTCTGTTTGTAGGCTCTGTTTTTTAAAGCAGTATGTAATGCATAATGATATTTCTTAAAACAGCTGCGGAAATGCGCCTTATAGACAAGAGTGTGAAGGGACTTGGACAGCTACTGTAAAGAGTTATGAAGTTACAGCTGTGGGATGATGCCCTGATCAAGGCTTTGAGTCCATCCTTATGAAGCTGATGTTCTTTGGGACCAGTGCTTGTGATTGAGCTTCACCACAACTTTTCCTATGAAGGAAGCATTATTTTATACATGTAGCAGTAGCAACTAAGGAACTTTTTGAGAAGGAACTTGCTTTGTGATCAAAGGTAAAATGCTAAAGCTGTGAGTTTCCTGCTTGTGAGGCCAACTAGATGGGTTTCCTTTACCTCTCCAGATCTGTTACACCCAGCCCTGGTCCCTAGGAGAGGCTCTAGCTCATCTGTGTGCCTTGTAGCAAAACGTGAAGAAATCTATTCAGGGTAGTTTTAAGGTGATCTCCAAAATAGCATTCAGGTAGCTCTGTGAAATGGTCTCCTTTCCCCCTCCTGTCCCTTCTGACAGAACTTCTTATAAGGCTGCTGTTTTAGCTGGAAGGGTTTTTTCTACTGTAAAGATCTTTTTCAATGGGCTCTTCTCCCTCTGCTCCGTCCCTGGATGCTATGGCGCTGTGCTATGAATAAGGCTTTATGAGCTGTGTTGAATGCTTTTGTTTAATGAACTTGAGTAAAATATGAGGTTGTGCTTGCCCTAGTCTGAGCATGAGCAGAAGTACAAGAGAACTGTGTGGTAGTATGTTATGTTTGGAAAGCTTCACTGCTCCCTCACACGGTACTTAGCTCCTCCTCTGAAGACAGATTTAGTTGTTTTCTTCAGTTATGAAAAATATTTTACATCTCCTTTGGACTCCACCAGCCCTCTTTTGCTGTTTTCAGGAGGTAATTAATTGCTGATAGGGTTTGCAGTTATTTCTTTTTTGTCAATTCCTAGAAAAAAGAAAATTTCTTCTGTGGCTTATGTGGTGAGGTGACTGAAGAGTTCAAGCATGTACAGGCAAAGCTGCCTGTGAAGGAAAAAAGCAGAGTTAAAGGAACAATAAGAAGAGGTGAAAATGAAGTGCTTTTTCAGCACATGGCGTGACAAATCTAGTGCAAAAGATGACCTCGTGGATGAGATTCTGTCAAGGGTAAAGTTTGTTCTTTCAGAGCCTCAGGGTTATGGCAGGAGATTTATGCTACCTGACCAGCGTGCCTTGTGGAAAAAATGTATTAAATGCTAGCAGGGAAGGAAAAATCCCGTCAAAAATTGTGCTTTATTAAAATGGTGCCAGCATTTGGCCGGAGCCAGCTAGACGAGCCTCGTGATGGATTCTGGGAGCTGAACTTACAGGAAAGTTTTGTTCTATTAAAAAGTAGAACAGAATGAACTTTTCAACCTAGTGGGTAAAGAGCTAGTTTCCATGGGCCTAATTCTGTAAGCAAAACAAATGAGCACTAAGAAAGAGCAGGCAAACTTTTAAGAGATGGCTTTAGGGGAGGTGTTTTCCTCATAGCAGAAGCCAGATGAGTGAAATCAGAATCCTTCTGGTCTTCCAAGTCTTCTCTTGGGCATTGAACATCTGACTTGGAAGATGGGAAGAGGAGAAATCAGAACTTGCGAATTACATCTGCAAAAACAATGTTGAACGCTGTCTGAAAACTGACACATGCAGGAAGTGTTTTCCTGCAGGTGAGAAGGAATCATCAGTTAGAAAATGAAAGCTGGAGTCAGATCTTCAATGTATTTTCCCATCACTCACACGCAGAAAACTGTCTTCTCACACACATAACTGTATGGGTGTCCATCAGAGCACCACAACGTATATATTTAATTCCTTTCTAAGGATCACAAATCATGTTCCATTCATAAAAGTCTCAGTTTTAATAAGTGGACCTTTTATGATAACCTAAAAAATAAATACCACAGTTCCTCAACTTTATATTGACTAGGCGTCAGCTTTATAGCAGACTCACTGTGGTTTGCCTTAAGGGTCATTTTGTTCGTGACCAAATCAGCAAAGTCCTGTCTTCAAGAATAAGCTTTGAATGCTTACAATGGTTTATTTCTTGTCGGACAGTAACACCTGTGTTCTGCAGAGAAGGATCCTACAATGCTGTTGAATCAGGCATAGTAAAAAAACAGCTTAAAAAGTCCTCACCAAGAGGCTGAAGTAACACGTGGCTCTTCAGAGTCTGAGCGTGGCTTTCCCTCTTTGTGGTAGCTTCTCCTTCAAACAAAAAAGAAAATGAAAAGCAAGGTGCCTCCAGATCTTAACTTTTGAGGGCTTTTCTTTACTTGCAGTTCCAGGTTGCAGAGGAGTATTGAGCAGTTTCTTACTGCGCTGAGTAAAATCCCAAGGAAACCCTTAATGAGAACAAGCGTTCCTGTTTTTGTCTGGAGGATCATTACTCCTCTTTTGTATTTTCTGCTTGCCAAGAAGTACTTGTGTGATAAAAGTGGTTTGTTGTTTTAGATTGATGGATTGGGTGTGGGATGTGGGAATTCCTGCATCTAGGCTCTGTGGACCAGAAAATCCAACTCAGCTCACTGCTGTGGGAGTGATCTTAGTGGGACCATGAAAGATCAGCAGATGTTTAAACAACGATATCTACAGGATGAATGTTTGTAAGCGATACAAACCTTCCTTTTGCAAGCACACTGACATTTTGTAGTCTGCAGCGAGAAAAGAACTGTGAGGAAAATGGAAACTTCTGGGAATTGCAACATTTTCAGACCTCGTGGTGTTTCTAATCAGAACGAAAAGCCAAAACTTCTCACTGAAAGAAAATTCTGTGGATAAGAGACCTGGGGACAGCTGATTTGTGGTAATGGAAACACTTTGTGTCTCTATATTACAAGTAATGTGCTCAAAGTGCAAACAGCAATGCTAATAGTTTGAAGTTGAAGAAATTCATTTAGGTGAAAATTCAAAGTACAGCACTTATGTCACAAGACCAAAACCACGAGCGTGCTCAACTCAGATCAAGAGTTCTTCTGATCTGTTGTGACGTGATTTAGAGATGGACTTTTCCAAAAATAGATTTAGCCAGATGTGGAAAATAAACTGCACTGTATGAAGTAGCACCGAGCTGCATTTGGGTATCACCCTGGAATTTCTAATGAGAATAAGCATCCTGTGCTTCAGATAAGAGTAAGAGAATAGGGGGAAACTCAGCCTAGTTCTATTTCAATACCTCTCCCATTATCTCATAGTATAGGGAAAGTTGCAGTTTATAAACTTCCCAAGTTGGAGATGATCTCCTGTTTGCAGAGGGTTTTTTTTTTGTTTGTTTGTTTGGTTGGTTGGTTGGTTTTTTTTATCATTACCAGATATTTCTTTTGTGACTTTGTCTATCGGTTTCTTAAGTTTATCATTTTGGCATCTTAAATATTTTCTATTGACTAGTTCTGTAATTTTGCTTTGTTGAGTGAAATAGTAACTTTGGGGTTAAATGTGATGCCCAGTCATTCTCTTGGACGTCCCTTAGCTCTTCTACTTGGAAATTAGCAGATAAACATTTCCTTTCGCCTGTTTCATGACAGTCATGACTTAATAGGCCTTAACTTCCTTATTGATTTATTTCCCAAGCTGTAAGGTTCTGATCAATTTAAATGCTTCTCACTCAAAAGCAGTATCATATTGCTAATTTGTCCTCCTTGTACTTGGATCGTATGCATTATCGTAGATGTTGCTGAAAGACTAATTAAGACATGCAGCAATTTATTTTGGTTTTTCTTGATAATTATTAATGTTCTATAAGCCTGTTAGATAGTATTGTTTAGTGAACTGCTGTTGCTAGAGAAGGAAACAAAGCATGTCCAGGATCTCTTTTCTCTAGTGAGCCTTCTAATGAAAATAGCCTACTAGAAATCACTATTTTATGTACACAGAAGAAGGGGTTTTTGTCATTTAAGTTTCTCAGTGCTAAATAGAACCTGCTAGTTCTCTTTCCTGCTGCTGGCTATATTCAAGTTCTTCCACAGTTTGCAATTTGATTTAGATTGGACCTTGCTATATTTTTAATGGAATTTATCCATATTCTGTGGAATCTTTGTTAGGTCCTGTGACTTGGCAATGCTGACTGACGCTTTTGATAACACAGTGCTCTGTCAAAGTTTGCCCATGATGGATATGTTGGTGTTGTAGAGACCAGCACCACCTGCAAGAATATCCAGATGACCATTTTGAGAATGCTATTTTAATGCCAGTCAAATGGAGTTCACTGTTGGTAAGTGCCAGTGATGAACGGTTCTGACATCAGCATTTTTAATAGATTTGTTCTGAACTTACCAAGGCTATTTAGAAGTAAGGCCCTGAGATTATGTTAGAGTGAAAAAATCACTCTGACAGCCAAGAAAACCCACAAAAAGCCATCCAAACAAAGAAAACAGACCAAACGCTGAGGGTAAGTGTGGAAGGAGGAATGTTACACAGAGCACAAAAATCAGCTGCTGAATAAGTGTAAGGTGTGCCTATACCCTGACTGCTGCGTGCAGTTCAGCTATTCCTGACCCCTCATTACCTTGGAAAATATTACAACAGAACTGTCTCGGAGAAGGACAAAGATGACTGAAAGATAAGGAGTAGCTTCTGAATGAATAATGACCAAATGAACTTTCAGCCTGGAGAAGATGTAGCTGAAGGGAAATAGAGCCAAGATATATAAATTTGTGCACTCTGTGGAGAGAGTTAAGAGGAAAAGTTTGTTCTTGTATTGTAACAATATTGGAACAACATTGGAGCTGCATCTGCCATTTTTCATTCAGCAATGAGGACAAAACCTGCGAGAAAAGTGATCATGCACTTGTATTTTACATGTCTGGAGTGGTGTGCGTGGCTCGGGGCACTCTGAGCTTAATGGATGCTTGCAAACTGGAGAAGATTGTGAGGACAGGGGCTGGGAGGATGCCTTTGTTCAGCCTGCAGGTGGGGAGATGAATAGGGGATTCCATTTGCTGTTGTCTCTCAGCGGTGGATGGATGCCAGAGAAGATGTTGTCAAATAACCCTCTCCTGATTCTTCTCGTGCAGAAAACACTGTGAGACACAGAAGGTAATTTCAAACCAAGGCTACCCATCACTTCCATAGTATCATGGAATCATTAAGGTTGGAAAAGACCACTAGGATCACCTACTCCAACGGTCAGCCCATCCCCACCATGCCCACTAACCACATCCATCACTGCCACATCTCCATGTTTACTGGATACCTGGTGACTCCACCACCCCACAGTGCCACTGCCTCACCACTCTTCCCGAGAAGAAATTTTTCCCAATATCCAAACTTCCTTCAAAAGTACAACATTTCCACAACAGATCATTCATTTTTGCTGACTATCTGTTTTTAAATCAACACCTCAATGAATCAAGTGGTGTCTTGGATCACCAAAAACCTATTCCCTTCTCTGTTTTTTCTTCTGCCCTTCCTGGAGCGAGGCTGAGCAGCACCATGCACTGTGTGCAGAGTTGGCTGCAAGCTGCGTTGTCCCGCTTCCATGTCATGCCATCTCTTATGCTCAAATCCATTTCCAAATTTAGCCACACAGATGAAGAAATGAATTGCAGGCACAGATCATTCCTGGCTCGGCCGGCAGATGGCAATTCCTGCTCTCACTATCTCTAATTAGGTAAAGGGACATGTAGGCAGCATTTAAAGCTTATGCAGGAGTTTCTAGCAGGTGAGCTCCATAACACTGCACTGAGTGTAGAAGCACCTCTGAACACTGAGCTCAGCTTTTGTATCACCTACTGACAGGTCAGATATCAATGCTTTTGAACCTGTGAAGTAACTGCTGTTAAACAAAAAGCACTTAAACACTCTTCTCATCTACACACTCAGCACTTAGTTTTGTTATGCTGCTGGAACCTGCTGGAACATGCAGTGCAGGACCACCTGATCCCTGTCTAAAGATAATGTAAAGTCTGCATCGTTTCTGGAATGCTTCCTCTCACATCGATATGTCCTGCTATGCATTAGCATGGATAGCTGAAATGGAAGGAAAATTTAATGTGTATGTGTGTTTCATATTGTTGTTATGGCTCTAAGGGAAATGAGCTGCTTATTTTCTGAAGAGGAAAAAAAAAAACAAACCAAGAAAACAGGGTATGCAGGTACAGATAACATAAGCAATAAATTACAGATTTCTGGAGCAGGCTCACAGCGAGGGTTGCAGCAGCAAAATAATGTAAACAAGAGTGAGGTTCTCAGCTCAGCAAAGGGAGTGCTTCAGCGGTGATGTACAGCATGTACAAACTACAGTTACACAATCAGCATTATCCTTTTCCCTGCCTTAATTCCTCTTTCATTTTCACAGGGAAATGGCTGTGTACAGCCAATTGCAGCGAAGTGGGTTGGTGCTGTTCCACAGGAAGGGGTCAGAAGGAGCTTAGAGCTGCCCTTGTGCTCTGGCTCCCAGCTGTCCTGCAGAAGTTTTGAGCATGCACGGGGAAACAGATTTCTTAACTCATTCCCTGGTGATCTTTTTGCCTTGAGAAGCATAAATAGGATATGAAGCAAGCTTTATCTAGCTTTGTTTGGCTCAAGGTTTGGCTGCCGTGACACAAGACTGAGGGCTGAAGGGAGAAAAGAAATCAGTGGGAAGTGGAACTCGGAGTCCTCCCAGAAATGCTGGTTTAATTTTAAATGCTTGGTATTTAGACCGACTGAAATTTTACTTTCCAGTTGTACCGATACAATCAAACTGCAATGAGAATGAATTCCTAGACTGAGAATGTGATTAACAGCTTTTAACTCAAGGTCCCTTCCTGAGCTATTGGAGATAAAGTGTCAGAGGAATGCTGCTATATCTGCATGATTAGTGGCCAGGGCCCTGTGAAACCATGCATGGTCAACAAAAGAAAGCGTTTCCTTGAGCAAGAGAGCATGCATGGCACCAGAAATCAGCAGTCGGACAGGAAGTCTGGAGGGCTGTCTGGCCTCAGGCTTCAAAGGCGTCCTGGGATCTGCTGCTGGTGGGGAATAGTTTGAGCAGACCATAGGGACCATGTTCAAAAGTTTGTTTAAAAACAAATAAACCTGTCGCTCTTGTGTGTTTATGGATAAGAAATTCCTGCACTAAGGTTGTGCCCTTTGCTTTAACACCAAACTTGTTTCTGAAAACAGTTGTTAGGAAACCATGTTATTGGAATCAGCAAAGCAGATGCGGGTAGCGTTTGCCAGCTAATTAGAGAGGCTGGTGTAGGTTAAGGGGCAGAAAAAAACTCACAGAGGTGAGAGTGGGGTTATGTAGGGAATCCGTACCTGGGAATATGCAGCAGAAATTCAGAAGTAGTGACGCTCGGTTCGTCTGCAGCAGGGAGGCTCTGAAACGCCCAAGGGTAAGGCAGGACACAATGACAACAAATTGATGTCTACCCAGAGATCAGAAATCAACCCACCTGTAACAATTAGTGGTTCCAGTTACTATCTCATACATACTCCCTAAAATGAGCTTGATAAGAAGCATGCATCTTGGCTAGAAAAAATAAGGCTAGCTCTCTTGTACTGCTCCTGCATCCCAGGACGAGCAAAGTGAGAAGAAACTGTAGCACACAAATCCCCTTGCAGGTTATCCCCAAATAGCAGTGTCTCTGCAAAAGCTAAGGTGATACCTCAGGTCTGCGTCTCTAACTTTTGACTACAGTTGGGTTCATCGAACTACCAGGTAACTGCTTTTTCCATCTGATATGTTTGCAGTTTAATATTGGAAACTGAAAATGACTTAATAATGGATGATGCCATTCTGCTTAACAAATTTGCCCTAAATTTGGTGTTACACACCAGACAGTGCCCAGTTTTCAGGCCTAGTCAGTAGTGCTGTAGGTCTTACTGACTGCCAAGTCTTGTCAGTGCACAGTATTATCCTGCACTACGCACCATCACAGTGAATTTTGAAACATGGTAATAAATCAAATTCCTATGTGCTTAGGAATCATTCCTGTGGGTTAAGTGGTTTGGATTTGTATCATATTGCTGATTCGTCATACCTTTTTTTCCCTTAAAGATGGTGCTCTGTGTGCTGGATTATCAAGCAACTGACAAGTTCTTAAGTGCTTAGAAGATGAAGAAAGTAGAAGTGTTAAAGATTTCTAGTGGAAAGCCTTAGATGGAGTTTAATTTAATATGAAATATGGCTAAGTCTTAATTAAAATGATCTTCATTTTACCCCAGTGAGAGGAAGAGGGAAGACTTAGATTAATAAATAAGCAAATAAATAAAAGTTTTACATTGTAACTAAAATAAAAGACACTGCGTGATGCCTAAGGTAAAGATTACCCTGTTCATCTAGTAAGGATGGACATTTGTCAGAGTATAACTAGAAAGTGCGGGATCTATGTGTGTTTACTTTTAGGAAAATTATGTATTTATCTCTTTTACATATTAAAACAACACAATCCGGTTTTTCTGCACACACACCTAATCTGAAAAATATTCCTTGATATATTTAGTATACCTACGCTACTCTTAAAATGACATTTTTAATCCTACTGTTTGTATTGCTCTGTAGAAATCATTTCAACTCGCAAAGTCATCCACAGAAGACTTTGTTAACAGTTTTAATGCGCCTTCATATTTGAATTGACTCACACAGATACATAGTTTTGCTTACCTAGTAAGTAAAGTGCTGACAGAGTTATAAATCATACCTTGAAACGAGGCCACAACATCTGCTGACCCTTGTTCCAGCCTTGCATGCAAAAGCACTTTCAAGGTGACAGAAAGAAAACTGTGATAAACAAAGTACATTTACTTAGAATAGATGTGGAAAATCTTAACAAGCAAGCAATCATGATCAGTGTCACTTCTGTTCTTGGTTACTTGCTGCAGAGTATCGGCAGAGGCAGCAACTGAGCAGGCAAACCAAATCTGCTGCTAGACCACAGTCAGATCAGATTTATTTGATAAAATATTTGCTTTTCTGATGCTCCCTACTCTTGTTTAAAGCAAAATTGAGTTCTTGAGATTGCAAAGGTGGTCTGAAAGATATCAAATGTATGTAAACAAAGGAAGGAACTTTGAGGTGCTTAGATCCTATGATAATGGATGAAGTTTTAAATACTTGACCTGCATAGTGGTATCAAACCAAGCCTGAAGACAGCCTAAAAGAATGGCTTGAAGCAGTTCCTACTCATTTGAAAGTGACGTTAACTTTGAAGCTGAGTGAGAATGTTGCCAACAGTGCTGGTTATTTCACTGCCAAGGAAAAGGTGAATGATCAGTTGAGGACAATGTATTCTTCATGCTTCCTCATTTTGCAATGGGATCAAAACAAACTACATTTTTGGAATCTGCATAAAAGTTATCTTAAGATGATCTTCCACTTGGTATCTGAAGGTGGAATTAACTCTACCAAATCTTAGATGCCTAGAGTTCTCATACCTACACCTAAGCTATTCATCTGGTCTCCTTTAATATCACTTATCTCATCATAAATGTTAATGTTTAAAGTAAATTCCTATGCATTGTCCCCTGGAATTTCCTTTTCCCTCTTAAAACTGTAGGTAGATGACCAGCTCTGATCAGATGCTCACAGTGAAGCTGGTTAGGTGGCAGAACAAAGCACTTCAGTGCTGAAAGACTTCAATCAAATTCACGGCTTCATGCAACTGGAGATTTGCAGGTAGCAGAGGGCTTTTATAAGTTAATGACTACTACTTTCTTTCAGGTAACTACCTTCAATAACAGCAGCTTTAACTGTCCCAGATAACAGCCTGCCAATCACTGAAGGAAAAAACTCAAACCAAACTTAATTTTATATGTCTCAGGTCCCTGAGACCTGAAACATAACGTATGTTTTAGGTGAACTCAGAGAGGAAAATAGTAAGTCTTTTTAAGTTGTTTTAGATGAACATAAGAGTGAGAATCAGAACCACTGCTTACTCTCAGCTCCATTAGTTAGATGCTAGGCTATTCTTTCCATCTCTATTTCTACTCGTTTTCTTTAGAAATGACAAAAACCGAAAGCACTCTTGCTATTTGTGAAGTAGGAGGGGACCTGTATTTCGACAAATAATAGCCCTTTAGGAAACTTTTACTGTAGATACTATCAAATGCTAAAACAATGGTTTGACCCTCCCAGTGCTCCCCACAGAACACAAGTCTCTTCTTTGTATCTTTGAACATGTGACCGACTTACTTGCACAGTGAGATGCAATCCCTGTGCTTCACACTGCTCAGCAGGAGCCCAGCCTGAAACATCAGTAGAACATCCTGTCTGGCTGAGAGATGCATAAACACTACTCACTGAACTGGATTTAATCTGATGTTGATCTTCACACAGTCGGTGATAGCGCATGTTTTTGTGTTTTAATGGTCATCCTGTTTATCTCATCTCTCTGACTTAAGGCCAAATCCTTCTGTTGAATAGGTGCATTATAAATACTAGCTGAAAATTAAACAACTGAAAGGCTTAATGATTAAGCGTATGCATTACTTGAAGTGGCTGCAGAATTCTGCATAATCCTCTCCCTATAGTGCCAGCATTTCTTGACTTTGCATCTACTCCTGTTCCTCTTGTTGAAGATTTGTGATAAAGGTCGAGCATTTTTGATGGGCACGATAAGCTTTTTACTAAAGGCCTTCTTTTCTGGATGTGTAGGCATACACTTTTCATTGAGTGCAGCACAAATTCTAAACTACTCAACAGAAGAAGAAAAAATAGAACTCTCTGAATACGTATTCTTCAGACTTGGCATCCTGTCCTCTTTGCCTTTGCAGAATACTACATAAGTCTGAAATTTTTTACAGATAAAATGATTTCTGGAAAAAGCTGTCTTGAAATATCATTAACACACTTGAAGTATATAGGCAATAGTGTTGTCTTTTTAAGTATTCGGTAATTGAAACGTGTCTTATGCTAGGAGGGAATGCTGCAGGTGAGAGCTACTGAGGAAATGGTCTATTTTCATTAGTTTGTGATAAAGGGACTGAATAGTTACTAGGTTGTTGGCTGGAGTGTCGGGTAGAGCTGCAGAAAGCACTACTGACAGCCCAGGAAGGACAGGGTAAACTCCTACCTGGAATGGACGCTTGCTATATTGATAGATTGATTCAAAATTAGGCATAACTGGAGCACCACCACAGCAAGTGAATGGCAATCAGCAAGAACAAATCTTAGACAAAACCAAGATGCTTCTCACATCTTAGTCTGAAATCCTTATTTCTCAGCTGATTCATCTCCACTGATTTTACTTCACTTTTCTCTCTGTTTTACTGCTATTTCTAGTAGTGTTTTTCTTCTTCATGAGTAACAATTATTTTATTTTATTTTATTTTATTTTATTTTATTTTATTTTATTTTATTTTATTTTATTTTATTTTATTTTATTTTATTTTATTTTATTTTATTTTTCATGTGATCATGCAGGGCACAAATAACAGAGCCACAAAGATGGCCTTACTTTCAGGTCTATCCTTAATGTCAGGTATATATTATCTATAATACCAGGTATATATTTTTTCTTTCAAGTAGTCTTTTTCTTAAACAAACAAACAAACAAGCAACAAAAAACCCGCATCTCTTTGATTAAAATATTTGGTGTCTGGATGAGGAGCTAGGAGATCTGGTTTAGTGGTTTTCTGTAGGTATGGTAATGGGCGGATGGTTGGACTAGATGATCTTGTAGGTCCTTTCCAACCTTGTGATTCTATGATTTGCAGACCAATGCTTCTATTGTGAATTATTTGGGATAAAAATGTTTAAGAATCAAATTGTGGTTAAACTTGCCCATGTTCTGTTTGCAAAGCACGTTTTCTATGGAAGGTGGAGACTGAAAATTATCTTACTCGAAGAGTGACTCTTTATTGTTCTCGGGAAGTATGAGGGAAACAGCTGAGATCTCAAGAGACCTTTCTCAAAAGGGAAGAGACTTAGTTTTTGACAGGAGTACAGTGTACCAAGGAGAAAGCGGTACTAAATTTCCCTAGATGTCTATGTAAGACTTCTAGCAAGAGCCCTTAAAGGAAAGCCCCACCTGCCCTAATGTCTGATAACGTAAACTGTGTTTTCCTGACAATATAAATAGCTCAGTAAGATAGAGAATACTGAAGGAACATGCAGATTAACTACATCCATCAGATTTATAAAAATCACATGTGTTGGAGAGTCTGATTTTGTGCGTCTCCATTCCCAACAATGTGAGGAGAAAGGGAAATCAGCCACTTCACACGAACCCAGGGAAAAACAGCACTTAAGAACCATAAAATAGCATCCACGATGAAAATGTCCTGAAGCAGAAGTTGCACATAATACGTTCACAATGGTTTTAAAAAAAAAAAATCCCATCCTTTATTTTTAAAAAGCTGGGGGAGTAATTGACAGTGTTTATGGAAAACAGGGAAATGAAGCTGTAATACGTAAGTACTATACTGGAAAACACAGGGAGAAGGAATTAGCCTTATGCTTTGCTGAGCACCATCCAAAACAGAAGAAAAAAATGCGGTTCTTGCCACAAGCAAATCTGACCATCTATCATAGAGGTCACAGCCCCTCGCCATTTGCAAAGGGGGCTGAAGTAATCTGAGGAGTCCAAGTAACAGAAATATACGTTAAGTGCATGTAGAACCGTGACCTGTCTGATCAGCCACACTAAAGCTCGGTCTTGGATTTTGCCCTTGTTTATTTCTATGCAGCCGAAAAGTTTAATTAGGTTAATCATTGTTGGCAAACGTACTGAAGATCCAATCTGGTTCCAGAAAGGGTTTGCTCTATCTGAGCTATTCAAACAGTTACCTGGTGCTGGGTGAAGCCAAACTTACTGCAAGAAAGCTCAGCCAGATTTGGAGAACAGCCTTGGGACAGAGGCACTGGAGGATGTTGGGCGTTAACTTCTGCTTGTTAAATTGTTTAGGATACATCTGGGGCTTTTCAAAGGGAATAAAAACTTCATTCCTGGAGGAACACGCGTTTTTTGCCAGTTACCCAAAAGTTCTCTTTGCTTTGGCAATTCTTATGCACTGTATACAGCTGTACTAAGTTTTGTTATGGGTTTTTAGTTTTTCTGTATTCTGCTGCTGTTGTATGTATACGTACCATTTCTTTGTGTTTGACCTGGGTGTACATGGTCTAAGAGGCAAACCGTAGGGTCACAGAGTGGCTTGGGTTGGAAGAGACTTTAAGGATCATACAGTTCCAACTTCCCTGCTGTGGGCAGGGCTGCCTCCCCCCAGCTCAGCTGCCCAGGGCCCCATCCAACCTGGCCTCCAGCACCTCCAGGGATGGGGCACACAGCTTCTATGGGCAACAAAGGGAGCATGCAGCGAGATCTGTGCCTCTGTAGAATGTGCGTCGTTAGGATCATAACTGTATTTTTAACTCTTTTTAAGATCAGTTTCTTTTAAAACCACTTGGAGGACGCAAAGCGCGCAGGCTTAAGAATTCAAAGGCCAATTAATTCCAAGAGCCAATCATTCGTAAAGAAGGCACCTACTTGGCGGCGAGTGTTATGACTTGGGCTTTAGTTACCTCATCGAGCGGCTTGCTTTCTTTAGCTCCTGCTTTCCACGTGGAGAGCGGCCGAGGAATTTGTGCAAAACAAGGCACGGTCTGTGAGCCCAAGCCGTATTTTGGGACGAGGTTTGTTTCCCCCCGTGGCCACGGGTCGGTAGGAGGGAGTGGGAGACTGACGGACAGAACAGAAACAACAGCAAAGGTGGGATCGTTACTTCCCCCTCAGCGCCCGGGAAGGGTAAGGGCGGCGGGACGACCGCCGGGTGGGACTGCCCGTCCCCGCGAGGAGCCGGCCAGCCTCGGGAGCGCGGCCAGGGGCTTGTTTACTCCCCGTCCCACAGCCGTTCCCCAGCAGCGGCGCGGCAGAGCCGAGCCGCGAGCAGCTCTACCTCACGCGGCCGCCGTTGGCCGCCTCACGTCCCCGTCCCGAGGGGCGGCGGCACGAGCGCTCGTCGCCGCCACGGCGCGGCACCGCCCCACCCCCTGCGCTACAGGGGCGGGGAGGGGGGGGGACACAAGGGAAGAGAGGCCACGCTCCCCGCCCTCAGCCAATCGGAGCGGGGGATGCCGCCTCGCGCCGCTGACGCCCCCGCGGGAGCCCCCCTTTTAAAATAAAGCGGCGGCCGCGGGGCGGGAAGGGCCGCGCTGAGGAGGAAGGGCCGTGCACGCGCGCGGGGAGGGCGCGCACGCGAGCGTAGTAGCGCCGCGGGTATGCGCGCAGCTCCCGCGGGCAGCGGCTGAGGCGGGCGGGGGGCTGCCGGGAGGAAGGAGCGGCTCGGCTGAGGATGGCGCCGGCGAGCGAGCGGCCGTCGCCGCAGGACGAGGGGAGTCCCGCGGCCGCCTCCGGCCCTCCGACGGAAGCGCGGCGGGAGAACGGCGGAGAGCGGTGCGCGGGGGGCGAGAGCGCGGCCGTAGCGCGAGCGGCGGCCGAGCCCCCCGAGGGCGGCTGGGGCTGGGTGGTGATGCTGGCCGCCATGTGGTGCAACGGCGCCGTCTTCGGCATCCAGAACTCGTGCGGGGTCCTTTTCGTCTCCATGCTTCAGCTCTTCGGCGGCGGGCAGGACAAGCAGATGGCCTTCAAAACAGGTGAGGGGCTGTGGGGCCGCTCCCGGCCGAGGCAGGGTGCCCCGTGCTGCGGACGCGGGGCCGGGGCTCGGCGTTCGGCTCTTGGCTCCCGAGGCGGAGCTGCGGGAGAGGAGCAGGTGCGCTCCGCGGCGGTATTTTTAGCTGTCTGGCACCGCGTGTTGTGGGGAAATAAAGGCGTGATCGTGGTCCCAGGAAGTTTTTTTCCTCCGCCCTTTGAGCGTAACGGTTGGTCTGAGCGATTGGCTCGGCGCTGCTCGGAACGCACCGCGCTCCGTGTGTCGACAGCTGCCCCGCGCCGCGCTTGGATGTGCGGCTTTATAAGCTCCGCTCCCGGCTCACCCGCTAATGGTGCTGACGGAGCTCGGGAGGTTAATAGCAGCTCGCTCCAGTCTCCCCTCTGCCAATACCGAACTTAGTCATTCTAGCCGCATGTGTATGCGTGAAGTCAAAGGTAGCTCTGTGTTGCACACGTGTTCTTCTTGGAAAGTGTTTTGTGCCTTGTGTAAGCTGAGGACAGGCAGGTTTTGGCTCTCCAGCTATAGCGAGTGGGTAATTGTGACGACTTCTACGACAAATAATGATGAACATAACTTAAAGTATTTCTTAAATAACGCTGTAATAACAAACGTTTTTTAATGCTCTGTTTCTTATTTAAAAAGTACAGCAGTTACATAGCCCCGCAGAAGGGTAACCCTTCCAGGAAACTTCTGCAGCACAGAGAGTTCTGAAGTGCCCTTTGCTTACTGTTGTCTTCAATATTGACATCAACTGGGCCTAATGTTGAGAAGTAAGAGGAAAAACAATGCTAATTCACCCCTAAATCCCCATCTCAATAGCAGTGTTTCCAAGGCGAGTGTTCTGACTGAACTGAGTGAGAATGCTATTATGAAGCGGTAAGAGTTGGCACTCTAGTGTTTAAACTTTGTGATCATGGGTAGGGTATGGTGCTCAGAAGTCCTTCAGCTGGAAGTATGGGGTGCTGCTGAGGCACTTGATGCCCAGTGTCCAGATGTATTTTAGAGAGAGAAAACAAATACCCAGAGCCAGATGTCTGAGCTGCTCAGCCTGATTGAGGAGTGAGCAGGGTTGTGCAGAGGAGGTGCTGGGAACACTTGCAGGATGAGCTGAAAGCCACTCAAGTCAGAAATGAGGAATGGCGGAGGTGTCTGCTACTCTGTCACTTTGGGAAACAGAGTTGCTATTTTTTTTTTCCCTGAGGGTCTGGTTCTCTAGTAACTCAGGATAGGGACCTTGTGCTTAAAAATGTGACCGGTTAGATAATGGTGCAGTAGTCAAAACAGTCAACAGGAGGAGGGTTGGAGTAATCTTCTACTTCCAGAAGGGGGGGGTGGGGGGTGGGTAAGAGGAATGGGGGGTTTGGGTGGGGGAAGGGAGGGAAGGAAAGCTTTACAATCTGAAAAGCTGATTTCTGGGAGGCATGAATGTTCCAGATAATGTCTCCTGGGACCCAGGTGTTTGCGAAATTTGTTAGTTTAACCATAGTGCTGCAGAATTAAACTTCTTATTACGAATTTACTCAGATGATGCCAGAAGCATAGGTGTTACTTAAGTTGTGTGAATTCAGCCAGTGGCTGTATATTGCTTCATGTTTTCCTTGGGGGGAGGAATTGACAGCAATGTGTGGCTAGATAAATTTGGGCAAAGAATTCATCTTTATTTGATATTTAAGTAGCAGAAAGATTTCTTTTTCATCTTAATTTTGAACAGACCTTATCTAAATGGTTTGCTGGTCTGTGATCTGACAGCTTACTTCTAGATGAAGTTATTTAGATCTGGTGTGTGTATTTTCACACAGGTCTGCCAGCATCTTTTTCTTGGCCAAACCTTTCAGTTCTTTCCAGTTTTGTTCCACATGCAGTACTTCTTTCATACAATTACTGTTCCTTCTTTGGCATCGTTCAACTTTTCTATAACATTTTTCATATGGAGAAGAAAGGTAGAGTTTCATAATCCAAGTGATGCTTTACAGCGTGATGATGTGATTTGTATAGTTGTTTTTATAGCATAAGTTATGAAACTGTGCTGTCTATTCTGCGTTAATTACATAAACTAATATTTTACTTGGCAGCTTTTTATTAATACCTGCGTGTAGTTCAGTTTAGATAGTTGACTTTGAAGAAGCAATGCACAGTGGAAAGCTTAATTTTCAACTTTGCTTTGATTAATTGGTCCCAGTAGTCTGCTCATCATCATCTTATTCATCCATTTTGGCCAGTGTACTTTGGTGTTCCTCAAATCCCTTCCTGATTTGAGTTAGCCAAAGTAACTGCTGTCTAAAAAGGAAGTTAGCAAAATTTATGTTTATTAATAGATTTTTCTTGCTAGACTCAGTGAGATGTACCAGTGCTTAGTGTTGTTCGCCCAACTTTAACGATGATTCTTTTTACTATGGTTTCCCAATAGCGCCAATTCTTGTTTCTCATGATTTGATTTCTAAAGCCTGTTATGCAGCAGTGTCGTTAGGCTTAATTTTTTAAGTTTAAATGTTGGACTTTTTTCCTTTATTTACTTGTTATACATGGATAAATGTAGTGGGCTATTGGCAAACCGCATTATGTCATGTTTTAAAATGTATCTACTGTAAAGCCAGTTTGAGTTAATCCCGTAACTTCAGAGAATCAAAAGACATTTGAGTTTGGAAAGGACCTCTAGAAATTGTCTGCTGCAGGCTGCCCAGTGCTGTGCCTGGATGGGTTTTTCACAGTCTCTGAGGTGAGGCTCCACAGCTTCAGTGGGCAGTTCCTGGCATTTGGCCACCCTCACAGTAAATAAATATATTATGTGTATCTTTTACATTTAAACTGAATTTCCTGTATTTCATGCCCATTCCTTCCTGTCCTTTCACTGAATACCACTGGGGAAGAGTTTGGCTTTTGTTTTTTTTTCCAGCTTCCTCCTTTTGGTTATTTATCACATTGATTTGATATCCTTCACCTCCCTGAGCCTTTTCTTCTGAGCCTAACCAGCCTTGGCTCCCTGTTCGTCACCGTAAACCAGGTGTTCCTGTTCCTTCATCTTTTGCGATCCTTTGCTGGATTCACACCAAGAGGTGCTGACTATGTGCTCCTTCAGGAGTTTAGGGGACTAAGACTTCAGAAGCTGCAGAAAGTGGAGAAGATCTGGTCAGTCTTTGTCATCTCCAATGCTGTGCAGTGCTGACCTCCTTCCACATTTCCTTCACTTAGTGACATGACTGCCAGCATGCACCTCCTCCAGGCAAGTGGTCTCTCTCCTGTTTCTGCAGTGGAAACAGCTCAGTGGACCTCCTAAGCTGTGTCCTCCTTGCTGGGATCTTGGTTTGGTTGAGCTCCACCGTGCTGCTAAGGGCTGTGCCCTGTGGCAAGTGCTTGTTGCACTGAAGAGAACCTCTGGCCATCGTATTCCCTGCTGTTGACTGTTTGCTTTGTAGACTGCCCCAAAAATAGCATTTGGAGATAAAGTTGCAGTTACAAATATTTTAAATTAGTTTGTATATTAGTAAGATAAATAAAAAATTGAATAAAAACACTTATATAAGATGTTTAGCAAGCAGTTGTCCAATTTCAAGTTTTCTTTCTGTATGAATTGTGAGAAAGGAGATGCGCTGATTACTGGCATTTAAGCTAATGTAGCAGTGATAATACAATTGCTTTCTTTTAGAACTGTAAAACCACTAGCTATGGTTCTAGAAGAAACCAGTGATTTTTGTCTTTTTGTTTTTTAACCTAACCTTTTGCTTTGTAACTCAAACATTTAAGGCAGCCTTAGTCTACTGTGATTTTAACCTCCAGCAAATATATACAAGAAGGATAATGCTGAGAAAACATTCCCTTGTAATCAACCATTCCGCTTTAATTCTGGAAATCTAATTTATTAGATAATAGCAGCTCTGTTTTATATCCTGCCTTTAATTTTCATGGGAACTGGTTAGGAATGAGTTATTGCAACAGCTAAGTTCAAGTAGCAACTCTTTAGCAAGGATGGGACCAATTTAAAAATCATCAGTGTTGGTTCCCACACAAGTGAAGGGTCTGCTGAGATGTTGAACTCGGCTCTTTCTGTTATTGATACTATAGATCTGGTCACCTCTTCCCTCCTTTCATGGGGTGGTGGGGGTGGGAGAGGGACCGATGTGACAATCAACAACATTGATAATCCTGTGGAACACAGTCTCACATAGGTAGAAGGGAGTCAGATTTGGACTACAGATTGTTGTTTCTTTTCATTGTCTTGTTGCTTTAATAGGCAGGACTTATGAACTCTGGCTAACTATCTTATGCAGTCCTGTTTGTTTAGTAAAGCTGTGCTTGAAGTTTGTTCATGTTCAGAGTATTCCAGAATTTTTTCCTTCTGTGTTATTTAGAGTATATATGTGAGGAACAGTAATTAAAACACACTAGTTACTCATTCAATTCTGAATTTTTAACTATTGGTGCTCTTGCAAATTACTTCTAAAGTGGTCAGTAAAGATTCTTCTGGTTCATGATCTGAATTTTAGCTGCTTTTACAAAAGGCTTCACTAATTATCCAAATACAAAATGTAACTAGAGAAGTATCCTAAAAATCATAGAATTACTCAGGTTGGAAAAGACCTCAAAGATCATCAAGTCCAACTGCAGCCTAACCATAGTACCCTAACTCTAACAACCCTCTGCTAAATCATATCTCTGAGCACTGCATCCAAACAGCCCTTAAGCATGTCCAGGGATGGTGACTCAACCACCTTCCTGGGGAGCCTATTCCAGTGTTTAACTACCCTTTCTGTAAAGAAGTGTTTCCTAATGTCCAACCTAAACTTACCTTGGTGCAACTTGAGGCCATTTTCCCCTTGTTGGTTCACCAGTGAGAAGAGACCTGCCCCACTCTCACTGTAAGTACCTTTCAGATACTGGAAGAGAGCAATAAAGTTTCCCCTCGGTCTCCTTTTTCCCAGACTAAACAGCCCCAGCTCCCTCAGCCTCTCCTCATAGGACTGATTTTTTTCTAAGCCCTTCACAAGCCTCCTTGCCCTTCTCTGGACCTGCTCCAGTACCTCCATGTCCTTTTTGTACTGAGGTGCCCCAAACTGAACACAGTACTCAAGGTGAGGCCTCACCAGGGCCGAGTACAGGGGCAGGATGACTTCCTTAGTCCTGCTCACCACACCATTCCTGATACAAGCCAGGATGCCATTGGCCTTCTTGGCCACCTGGGCACAATGCTGGCTCATGTTCAGCCAACTGTCCATCAGCATACCGAGGTCCTTTTCCATCAGGCAGCTTTCCAGCCGTGCCTCCCCAAGCTTGTAGGGTTACCTGGACTTGTTGTGACCAAATGTAATTTATTGTCTAGAGGTATGTTGATGTCACAGTTGACAGATCGTAAAACTTGGTCACTTTACACTTTATTTTTAGAATTGTTTAAGCTGGAAGGGACCTTTGAAGGTCTTCTAGTCCAGTTCCCATGCAGTGAGTTGGGACACCTACAGATCAGGATGCTCAGAGCTTGGTCCAGCCTGACCTTGAATGTCTTGAAGGATGAAGTATCCACCAGCTATCTGGACAGCCTGTTCTGGTGCTTCATTGCTCTTACTGTAAAAGGAGCTTTTTCCTTACATCCAGTCTAAATCTCCCTTCTTTAAGTTTGAAGCCATTTCCCCTCAACTTATCGCAACAGGCTGCTAAAGAGCCTGCCTCTTTCTTACAGTCCCCATTAAATACTGAAAGGCTGCAATGAGGTCTCCCTGGAAAGATCTCTTCTCCAAGCTGAACAGCCCTGGTTCTCTCAGCCTGCCCTTGTGTGGGAGGTGTTTAATCACTTTGATCAATTTCTTTTTTGTGTGACCCTCTGCTGGTTGTTCTCCAATATGTCTTTATCTCTCTTGTACAGAGGGCTCCATATCTGGATAGAGTATTCCAGGTGAGATGAGACCACTGCAGTGTAGAGGGGCAGAATCACTTCCCTTGAGCTGCTGATTATGCTTCTTTTGATGGAGCCCAGGTTACAGTTGGCTTTCTGGGCCGTGAGGACACATTCCTGGCTCATGTCTAGCTTCCCATCCACCAGTATCCCCCAAGTTCCTCTTGTCAGGGCTGTACTGAACCCTTTCATCTCCAGCTTATACTGATAGTGAGGGTTGCCACGATCCAAGTTCCAGACCTTCCTCTTGGTTTTGTTAAACTTCATGATGTTCTCCTGGATGGCATCCTGTTTTTTGTGTTTGTTGACCACATTGCACAGCTTGGTGTCATTTATAAGCTTGCTAAGGGTGTCCTTGATCTCACTGTTGATACAATTGATGATAATGTTGAAGAGCATCGGGTCCCAGTGTGGACTCCCAAGGTTCTCTATCTGGGCACTGAGACATTGACTTCTACTCTCTGGTTATGGTCCTGCATCTTGTTCCTGTGGAACAAAGCATAGCTTTAATAATTGCTTGTTCATAGTGAACAGGAACACTGTACAAGGTATAAAAGCTACTCTCTTGCAAAGTACAGTTTCTTAACTAAAACACACACACAAAAAAATATTCTTCTAATTAAAGAAATAATTGCTTGAACTCTTGCTGTATTGCACTGAATGCTTATGAACCAAAGAGTCTAAGGGGAAAAGAAAGTTTTCATTAAAAAGCGATCCTCAGTGAATGTTGAGCTGGGTCTTCAGCGGTTTTTGTCTGTACAGTCTCTGGTACTGGCAGATCACTGTTGTCCTTGGCTAGTCTACTGTGAATCTGAGAAGTTAATTTTCTGCATCCAGTTGTATACTGTCAACTCTTAATGAGCTTCTTAGCTTGCTATTGACCACAGTCTGTTCTTTGTACTGCTTATCTGACATCCAGTTTTACAACAAGAGTATGGATGTAAAGGAGAAACCAATTTCATTTGCCCAAGGAGGCCTGTATCTTCCTCTGAAGGCTTCAGAAGCCTGTCTGTTCTTGGGCCATGCAGTCAGGGCTTAGACATCAACGTCATTCCATGTTATAATTAAAAATTCTGGAAAATGATTTAAATGTTGTCATGAAATAACATTGCAGTTCAGTTCAAAATGGGATTACAGTGATGTCAGTAGACTACCTAAGTGAGATTGAATGTGTTGCTGTTGCTTTCTTCTTGATAAGCACTTGCTATGATTTCAGAGTGGTTTGGACAGGCAATGTTGAATCATCAAGGTTGAAAAAGATCTCCAAGATCATCCAGTCCAGCCATCCTCCTAATGCTAATGTTTTCCTGCTAAATTGTTATTTAGTACAACATCTAAATGTTTCTTGAACATGTGCCTCTAGGGATGGTGACTATACTGCCTTCCTGGGCAACATGTTCCAATGCCTGACCATTCTTTTGGAGAATAAATTTTTCCTAATATCCAACCTGAATCTCCCCTGGTGCAATTTGAGGTCATTCTCTCTAGTCCTGTTGCTGGTTATGGGAGAGAAGAGACTGACTCCTGCCTCACTAGTCTCCTTTCAGGGAGTTGTAGAGAACAATAAGATCTCCTCTGAGCCTCCCCTTCTGCAGTCTTAAGACAATTCCAGTTCCCTCTGCTGCTCTTCATAAGACTTGTGCTCCAGACACCTCACAGCTTTGTTTCCTTTCTATGAATATGTTCCAGGGCTGCATTATGTGTCTTATAGTGTGGGGCCCAAAACTGAACCCAGTACTAGAGGTGTGGCCTCGTCAGTGCTGGGTACGGGCAGGCAGTCACATTCCTGCTACCTCTGGCAATGCAACTTCTGATACAAGCCAGGATGTCATTGGCCTTCTTGGCTGTCTGAGCACACTGCTGGCTCATGTTCAGCTGAGTGTTTACCAACATTCCCAGTTCCTTTTCTTTTACTCAGTCTTCCAGCTGCTCTGCCCCAAGCCTGTAGTGTTGCCTGGGGTTGTTGTGATCAAAGTGCAGGACCTGGCACCGGGTCTTGTTGATCTTCGTCCCACTGGCCTCAGCCCAGCAATCCAGTCTGTCCAGATCCCTCTGTAGGGCCTTCCTACCCTGACACAAGTTGATACTTTCTCCCAACTTGTTGTTATCTGCAAACTTAATGAGGGTACACTCAGTGCCCTCTTCCAGGTCATCAATAAAGATAGTGAGCAGGATGTGCCCCAACACCCAATACAGTTGCTATTGCTGCTGTTTTCTCGTGCAAAGAAGCAAATGTGGTAATGGTGCTTTACCTGATGTTTATATTGACATCAAAGCAATTAAGATTGAAATAGAGAACCTGATCTTTGGTGTGTACTTTGAATGTATCATTGGTGTGTGTTGTGGTTCAGAGTAATAACCTTCTCCGTAGGTCAGTGTACTGTTGCTAGTTCTTTTTTTTCTTTTTTTTCTTCCCCCTTTCCCTCCATATTAAATACATGTGATGTTGTTCGTGTTCTGTTTCAATTGATTTGTTGAGTTCATTTGCTTGCATTACATATGGCAAACCTCAATATATGTAGTTTAAGAAAGCCTTTATGGTTTGGGCACAAAAATGCAAATTTGGAATTGCCCATTTTTTATTTTTTTTTTAAATATTTCACAAATAGGAAATTTATGTGGCTTAGATTCTTAAAAGCCCAACACAGCATTCCAAACTTGAAAGAAATTAAAGCTATCAGCTTATAATTTCTGATACTGCTGCTTGCAGGCAGTGATCTAGAAAATTAAATCAGTACTAGGAAGTTTTCTGAAAGCTTAAGTAAAATGTGCAAGCTTGAGATGTATTTTCTAATCCTATCAGAGTAACCCTAGTTTTTGCAAGTTGAAGCATGGAACATTAAAGCGTTTTCACACCTCTGTACATATCAAAATCGTTTGCTCATAGTGCAGCAATTTAATGAACCTATTTAATTTCTTGCAGTGAAATCACTGACCCTTGAAGGTGTGTGTTGGATGGGGAGGGAATGAAGGGCAGAATGGAGTGACTTCGTGGGAAGGCTGGAACAAGACTGAACAGAATTGATAGGGACAGTGTTAGTCTTTGTATCCACAGTTTATTCAGCAGAGCCCACTCTGATGTTCTCAATTTTTATTTTTCTGATAGTAAGCACAGAAAATAGCATGTTGTAATGCAATTCGTGCTACTTCTGAAAAATAAAAAATGGCCTATGTAAACATTTTCCAAGGCAGATAACCTACAAACCACTCCTGCATGTTTCTGGGGGATTCAGTCTGAGTGCCTGAGATTGCCCCTTGTGTTTTGGTGCAGTATCTCACCTACCTACTCTACTACGTGCATATTTTTCTGAACATGGTCCATAAGTGGGATGCTGTACACAGTAGATTTAAAAGCCAGATTTTTTTCACAACAACGCTGCTAAAATTGTAGCAAATTCTTTGGAAACTTTGAGTGCTTGTTTTTTATTGGTTGTATAGCAATTCTGTTGAAGAATGCTGGTCAGTGCCTACTGAGCTGGAGATGGCAGTATTACAAATGGTTTTCATAGACTGGGAAAGTTTTCATTGGTTCTATCAAGGTATTGCTCTGAAAAGAAAGATTAGGGCTCTCATTACTTGAACTTGTGTAGAGTTTAGTAATTCCTTCTGAATGTTATTATTTCTGTTGTTTCAAAAGAGACTGCTGTCTGGGACATGGGTATCACCGAATGGTTTTGTGTTGAATTAAAATTGAAAGCATTTAAAAAATATCTTTAAAAAATAGTTATGGTTGTTGGTTATACCTGCCTTTAGAAATGGCTGGTAACAGTAATGTGGATGTGGTGATTAGTTTGCAGATTCACTCCATTAACTCAGAAAATGTCTTGCTTCATTGTAAGGATTTTTTCCTGAGTGCTTCTATGGTACTGTACTGTCAAATGATGATTCTGCTTAATGCATGTTAACAGACTCATGAATCAGTCCTGATAGTTTTTCACATTGGGGGCTTAAGATGAGTCTGACTTGCTCTGCATCCTGCTTAATGGATTAATAACACTTCAGGTTATACATGTGTGACCTATATGACATAAAAGCCTATAAACACTTCCACTAGAGGAGAGGGAGAAGTTCTTCTCTAACAGTCACTATATTTGGCATATTCCTTATATATTTCCTAGCAAACTATAGACTTTTGGCATTATTTTTAGCAGAGATGAACATCTACTCTAACACAGGGCTCTCCATTAGCTTAAGAGCTCTACTTTTTTAACTTGAAATTTCTTGGTGGAAGAATCTTTGGGGCTGTACATTAATTTCTTTTCTCAAGCTCCCTATGTCTTTGATACCAGAACTGCCTCCTGTCTCTGTATGCAACTGATCTTAGGTGTGTAGTTGATTATTTTTAAACTTATCTTGCCACTAAATGTGAAAATGTATAATTAATGAAATTCTTTGTTTTCTTGACTATTTGTCTGCAGTGGCCAACCTCTCAGGTAAAGCACTGAGTGCAGCTTTGTACAACACAGTAAGGCATTAGCTGAGGAGAAAAATGAAGGCTTTGCGATGAGAGAATGTTTAATGGGAACCTAAAGAGGTGGTGAGAGAATGCCTTGTTGTTGCTTTCAAAGACAGTTGAAGCAAGGGGAGTTTGGGACCAGTTTAGATGCAGAGGAAGGTAGAAAAAGCATCTACCAATTGTTGGGACTAGGGAAGAAGAGACAAAAGTAATATAAGCCTACTTATCCAAAAGGTAGAACTATGCCTTTCTAGCCAACTCTCATGAGAATGCTGCACCCACACGTGTTTGCTTGATTAAATAAACTCTTAATCTTTCCAATTGACTTGTGTCACTTTTGATTTCAGCTGTGCTTTACTGTTAGCATTCTCATTGGTTTTAGAAGTTTCTTTTGTCTGCAGCTACTTTCTTTTTTTTTTTTTGTTTTGTTTTGTTTCTTATCTGTAAAGCCTTTTCTGTGTGTAGTTGGTTTAGTTTAGATAGACACCTCTGAAATTCATTAAGTATTCAATTGCTGATTAAGACACATTAGATTGCAAGTGTTTTGTGATTGAAACAGTACCATTGGGTTTTAGAGCAAGTTTGCTGATAGGCTGATTTCTGACTTAAGGAGCAGAGGTTTGAAGGTATTAAGTTGCATTTGTTTTTCTCCTCAGTAGTTATTTCTGTCATGTGCTCATATCACAAATAGATAAACTATACATAGTTACTCACTATGCCACCTATCTTCTTTCCCCCCCTGCATTAGAATGTGGGGTAACTTGGATGTTTTCAACCACTGCTGCAAAATGAGTGATATTCCTTCAGGAGAGATCTGGCAAGGTACAGGATTTGCTTTGCAGGTTATAGTCAGTGGAAATTCAGTCATTTGTTGGATGGAATCTGGAGAGTTACTCGGCAGGCTCTTAGTTCAGTGTAGGCTGATTAACTCTGCTGGTTACCGTAGTCTAGTTAACTAGATCTCCACCAGCTCTTGTGGGAACTTCAACTTCTCACTCACACATTCAGATATTTTAATGTGGAAAATGAATCTCGTTCAGTGTTCTATCACATCCAGAGCATTCCATTTTGATTGATGAGCACAACAAAAATGTCATGCTGATGAATACCTGTTACATAGTACAGTCTTAACTCTGGCAGTAGCAGAATCCACGCTCCCTGACATTCACACCATTTCAGAGTTTCAAAGAACTTGATGCTCTGTCGTTGTTTGTAGCTGGTAATTCAGTTGTGTTCCACAGGCTGTCTTTCATGTGGTTTGTATGAACTTCAGCCTCTAATTGCTCTAGGATTTAGTTTGTGTGCATGTAAAAAATAGGCTGTTGCAGGGCTTGTGTGGCCAATACTTCTGTGTGATTCTTTTCCTCAGAAGGAAAGTGAACTATGAAATGAATTTACCTGTAATGGAATACTAGAATTCATTTCCATAGCTCTCAGTAGTTTGGTTATCACTGTTGGTGTTGAATCACTCCATCGTTTCTGGGCAAAGGGAGTTTTTCCAGGAATGGTTTTAGTCAGTGCTTTGTTGGTGTGCAAAGTTAAGAAACGCAGAATGAAAATCAGCAGGAATACCTCAAGAAAGATGAAGCAGTTTACCAACCTAACCTTGGTAGAGTTCTAAAGCCATGTTCTCAAGAGGCAAGAGGCAGCTGTTCAGTGTGATTTTTGTTTATCTGCATCCTTTTGGCTTCCAGTTCTGATGTTGGCAGGATTACAGAGTGCCTGCTATCCATAATTGACTGGCAGCACCTGGCCTCTGTCTCCTGTCTGGGAGAGGGAATTTGTGCTGAACCCTGGCTTTGGAAACAGCTGAAAACTGGAAATTTCTTTCCCTGAAACTGTTGCTCTTCTGAAAGTTGTCATGGCAGGACATAACGCTTTGCCACTCTGTCTGTCTAATAAGTAAATTAGCTGACTATGATTTAGCTGGATTATAAGCAAGTACAAGTGGAATTAGCAGAATTACAATACTAGTGGTACTTTCTTATTCTGAGGAAAAGACTTTAGAAAGTATTCTGTCAAGTATGACTTGAACGTGTTCAGCTGTAATATAGATCTTATACAAACTTTTGGACTCTATAGGCATGACAAGAATAAAACAGTAATTGAAAAACTGAGCATAAAACCTTGATGTTAGGTATGTTGATCTCTTGATTTAAAGTCCTGCACTTCAGATCAGTAGTCTCATTTTTACATTATGCTAATGCGTGGTATATATGAATGATGTCAGGATCCATTGTCTTTCTTGTTTGTATTATACTTTCTTGTTCTGTAAAGCTTTTGGTTTCTGTAAAAACAGATCAGTTGCTATGAAAATAGATGACTGGAAACAGTGTGCTGCTGGGTTTCAACTTTAAGTGTAGGCAACCAGCCTCACTCCTAACGTTCTGCATGCAAATAAAGGCCTCCTTTCTTATTGTCTTAAAATTTATTGTCCATATCTGGGCTCTCCCTTTTCCAGACACTGAAGATTATCTGGAACGAGCAGTGCCTTGAAGAGTGTTTTAGTTTCTTCTTCCTGGATGTGTTCATTTTTCCCTTTAAGTAAAAATGTTATCTGGACGGTTCATTTCGTAAGACTTTGTTGTTGATCTTCAGCAGCACGATGTAAGGGCTGACTTCCTGTACGTATCAGCTCTCTAGATTTTGTTGATGCAAATTGCCACTATGAGGCACTGGTTTCTATAGTTCCTGCAGCTGAGTTGTTCGCCACTTGTTGCTTTTCCTGGCTCTCAAATCAGAGAAGAAATGCAGGAAAAAGAAGTTGCTCCTGTTATTTTACAAGTTTTATGGTTATTCTTACTACATTTAGTTTTACATTCCTTATATTAAATGAAGTAAAATGGTTCTCAGTTTTCAATTAGGAAAGAAGGAAATGCAAAAGTAACAGTTTAATCCAATTAATGTATTTTCCTGCTTTGATTCATTGTAATGACTGTGAGCATCTGGTAGCAACTGAGCATAAACTGCTTAAAGCTGCAAAAAACCAATCCCCATTATTTCTGCTCATTGAAGAGAATAACTGAATTACCAAACGCTAATCTTTGGATAATTGCTCTATAAAGCAGATCTTAGCTCTTAGAGAAATTAGTTTTGTAAGTTTATAGAACTGTCAGAACTCATGAACTCATTAACAGGTTAACAGTAGCTGAGCAGAAGCTGAGCTTTCTTTTTTTATTCATAACTATTAGAGATTAACCTTTTGGTGTATGTAGTATGAAGCAATATGTTCATCTACCAAAGCTGAACTGAAGACTGATGTTGATGTGAATGTTTCTGACAGTACAAGGTTAGAACATATATGGAGTAAGATACAATGTGTATTGCTGTTGCGTGACCGAACCATTTGTGTTTTGGAGTTGCTCCTGCTCATTTTGGTTTGATCTTCTAGTTCAGATGCTAAAGAGGTGTACACTTTTCTTTAGCTCTAGACAGTCCAACCAGTGACATTACATCATGAATGTAGTTTTACTGATTCTCCTTTATTTAATGTAAATTAAGCAAAAGTGTTTGTTCTTGATAACCGACTGGATTTGTGCTTTGTCTTTAAGATTCTGTTATCTGAAAATCATACTTCTATCCCTGGGTGTTGACATTTCTCAAAAGGTGTTAGGATTCCTTATTCATAGCTTATACTCAGTAGCACTAGAGCTGCCCTTGCCTCTTAGACCTCAGTTGAATCTTTGATCTTTGTACAGAAAACAATATATTCCTATTGTTTTTCCTAACATTATGTATATTAGAACTTTTATTACACTATGTCTTTGATCACAGTTCCACAGGGATTCTGGCAAAGGGGTGACAATACTCTGATTGACTCAGATTTAATACTCTGATGGGACATGTTTGTTCTATGCAGCATGCTTCTGCCTATCAATGAGAATTGGACTTAATTCCTCCAGACGGTCCTTTTATTGTGGAGTCTCTGCTTGAGACTTCCTCAATTTGGAGAATTCATCTTTATTTGATTTACTCCCATTTATTTTAATTGCTGTAAAAATAGGTAGAGAAAAAGGTACAGCATACTTGTCATATAAGTATGCTATTATTGGTGTACTGGAAGGACAAAATGATGTCAGTAAGCCGTGCTTGAATTCTATTTTGAGTTGCCACAGAATTCCATACTAATACTGCTGTAAATTTGTTTTCTGAGCCCTATTTGAAATAATGGGAAATAAATAAATAAATATTCAATATTATTGATGCACAAACAGGTTTAAGAAGATGAAATAAAATCCTGCTTTATCCGTAAGGACAAAAACACTGTCCTCCACAATCCTCAATACATTCCAGTTCAGATACCCCATTAGCTATACCTTTAAAACCACTTCTCCTTAGACTGAGCCCTGATCAGTTGCATGGGCTGGTTTTACAGCTGTTGGTAGTTAGCACAGTAAGAAAGAGAGAGTGTGTGTGCAGGCATATTTTTCTCTCCCAAGACTCGTTAGTGCAGGCATTCATTCTCCCCCTTCCCTGGAGGAGAGGGTGCTGATAGCTCTGCATAACTCCCAAAGGCTATTGAGAGTGTTTGTGGTGAGCATGGGAGCACTCCTCCAGTCAGCAGTCTGTGGCATGATAATGCTAGAGATAACAGCTGTGTAGTATCACCTGTCGAAGGTACTGGTTGTAAACATATGATGTTTTTTACTTATGACATAAAACCAGTTTGTTTCTTGCACACAGGAACTTCTGTTTCTGAATATACACATTTTCAGGGAAGTGTAAAAGCAGAATCAAATAAAGCCTCCTGTTCTGAAATTCCTCTTCCTGCTAGGAAGCAGTGTGTTGTGTTCATAAAACCTGTAGACAGTAGAAATTTGATCACTGAAGTCAATATTGCATTTGCCATTACAGATCTGAATGTTTGTTGCTTAGGATAATGAAAACAAACTTAATTCAGAAGTGATCTGAATAGGTCTATACCTGTGCTTTTTGTCCATTTAATGTATTTCAAATATATGGCTCTCCTGCACTATATATGTGCAGCTGACACGTACAAAACAGCAAATGACTTATTCCTGGCGTTTTCAGCAGTTAGGCATATCGCACTGTGCAGAGTGTAGCTGAAGCAGAACTATGTTCATTGTCAGATTCTACAAGTTTCCAGATGCTGGACTTCATAATTCCTTTTGTAGTTAGAAAGGTGAAGTTAGGTTGTGTCTGCATATTGATTGGTGAGCAATTTATTTCGATCCATCCTCATCTTTCTTAGTTTTCTTAGTATATTGGATGGATATGTCTTTACTAGTATATTTGATGGACTTTTTTGCACATATATTTAAAATGCCCAAGATTTTTGATTAGAGATAAGGAGTTCTACTAAATTGTAAATTTGGGAGCTTCTTTCACATGGCTGTTAATGTTCATAAATCAATACTAATTCTAACTGTTTTAGATTACTCTGCAAGGACAGAAGTCAGAATCCTTGGAAAAATCTTCAGCTCACATGCTCCCAGGTTTCCAAGTCTTTCAGTGTTACAGTATTTTGACACAAAATCTCTTCCCATCCAGAGCTTAAATGTTGAATGTAAACAGAACATAGAATCTTAAGAGGCTTTGGTAATTTTTAGTTTAGACTCTTGAGTGATCTTATATGTTACTGACCTTATGATCTGCTGGCATGACTGTGAATGAAGAAAAAAATTGTTGTTAACCTGGATCATAGTTTTTGTATAGGTGAGCTCAATTTTTTGTCTTCAAGTTAGTATCTTCAGTGGTATGGCAACTCAAGCACAGATAAATGGGAGCTGCTGACAAATATGTAATCAACTGTAATTTGCTGGCACACTTGATTAAAATCAGCATGTTATTTATCAGCTTGAACTACTTGGAAACAAACCTTTACACTGAACTGTGGAATGTTTTGTTTACAATTGAAATGTCAAAATATGTGGCTGTGTTTGTTTGTATCTGGTAGCTATGGAAAAGAATCTTATGGTGTGGAAACATTCCACTAACTCAATTTATGATGCTGTGCTAGCGTGGAGCCTCCTGTTAATTGACAGAAAGATCTGTGGTCTTTCCTTGCAAATGTCCTGGCAGTACATATTAGAGGAAACAGTCCTGTTTCCCTTAGTCTTTTGCTGTTCCGCCTGTGTTCATGGACTCATAGAATAATTAAATCTGGATAGGATCTCTGGAGACTGTCTTGTTCAGTGCACTGCTCACAGAGCGGCTTCAGTCAGATCAGGTTGCTCATGGACTTTTCCAGTCGAGTTTGGGTGTATGATCTACTTTTTCTGTAGGCATTATCTCCCTGTGTATTTCTGCCATTGCTGAACACCTTGTGGCTCCTCTTGGCTTGCTTCTCAGCCTGTTAATGTTCCTGCTCCTAGCAGCCCTGTCCTTAAGTATATCAGTCCTCCTTTCAGTATGGTGTTAAAGCCTTGATTTGGTGAGTGTGAAGTCTTTCTTTTCATCAGCATTCTCTAGTAAAACAAGGTGTGTGGCTTTAATGTTCAATGAAAGAGACTGTAACATTACATACCGAATAACTGGATCTTGCACAAACAAATAGAATAACATAAAAATATTATGTCATATTTCAGACTGATCTAAACTAGTGTTCTTTATACAATACTGTAAGTAATAGGTGCTTAGAAGATACTCCTTCCTGCTTTGGCAGGTTAGCTTTAGGAGAACTCCACCCTTTATCAAATACCTTTTTCTGAAGTCTCTTAATACCTTTTGGACTTCAGAACAATCAGTTGTAGAGGATAGATTTTTTTTCAACATAATTTACACTTCCTTGTGTTCTGAATGTGCTTTTGTGATAACTTTGGCAACCCCACCTCATCTTGATGCTTTATGAGAAATAAGTAAGTTAAAGTTAGTATTTACCCATCTCTGTATGTGTGTGTGTATTTATATGAAAACAACAACACAGCAACAGTGACAGTCACCTGAGATCTCTGGTCCAAGAACAGTTTTGTCATTTCAGCACTTCTGCCTTTTGTACATGATTTGTTAATATATCAAACAGCAAAAGGACTCAACACAGATTTATTTTCTGCATGTTGCTGCTAACTGTTCTCCATATGCTGATCTGATATATATATATATATATACACACACACATATATATTTATATATGCGTGTATAGGTGGTGAGGGAAAGGCTGTCGACGTGGTCTACCTGGACTTCAGTAAGGCCTTTGACACTGTCCCCCATAACATTCTGGTAGAGAAGCTGGCTGCCCATGGTTTGGATGGGCGCACGCTCCGCTGGGTGAAGAACTGGTTGGATGGCCGGGCCCAGAGAGTTGTGGTCAATGGAGTGGAATCCAGTTGGCGGCCGGTCACAAGTGGCGTCCCCCAGGGCTCGGTGCTTGGGCCACTTCTGTTTAACATCTTCATTGATGATTTGGATGAGGGGATTGAGTGCACCCTCAGTAAGTTCGCAGATGACACTAAGCTGGGAGGGAGTGTTGATCTGCCTGAGGGGAGAAGGGCACTACAGAGGGACCTGGATAGACTTGATCAATGGGCCAAGGTGAATGGAATGAGTTTCAATAGGGCCAAGTGTCGGGTCCTGCATTTTGGTCATAACAACCCCAGGCAACCCTACAGGCTTGGGGAGGTGTGGCTGGAAAACTCCCAGACGGAAAGGGACCTTGGTGTGCTGATGGACAGTCGGCTGAATATGAGCCAGCAGTGTGCCCAGGTGGCCACATGGGACCATGAAGACGACTTTCATCATAGCATGTGATGCTATGATGAAATGCTTTCATTTTTGTGTTTTCTAGAATAAAAAGTTGATGAGGAAGAATAAAGTTCTCCTTAAAGAAAGAAAGAAAATATGTACAAGAAAGAGCAGGATAATTTTTAGTTTCAAATTTTGTTTTAGCTCTTTAACAAGATGCAGAAAACATGCTTAAAAGTATTATTTCTCAGAAAATTTACTGAAATGCCTTTTTTCATCTAGAAGAATTGGTTTCTAAAACAAGTTCTAAACATGTATTTGCCATGCAGAAATTCTGTGCTTTTTTTTTTTTTTTTTTTTTTTTTTTTTTTTTCCTGAAGCAAGAATTAAAACTCTTTCCATCTTTTTAATAACATTTTTTTTTTTTTTTACTGTTATTATTTGGCTGTATTAAAGCTATTAAAAGAGTAAGTGTTTTTCACAAAACTCCTTCTGGCATCTACCTAGAAGAGTCTTTAGTTCTGATTCTCAGGGAAACTACAGTCACCAGTGTTGAAGTGTGGCATCTTTTTTTACGTTTTATTCTATTTTTTTGCCTGAACAGAACTTTACTGAGGTACTCCTGGACTGGGAATGGTTGTGCGGTTAAGGGAGAAAGACACTCCTGTCTTCCTTGCAGGGTTTTTAAGAACAGAACTGACCCTGTTTGACAGTAGCTGTCTTGAGTATGAGAAATGTCAGTGAATCTGGTTCCTGAGTTGCGTTTACCAAAGTACTCATTAACTTCGTTAGTTTGCATTTTTATTTTCCGGATTGTATAATTTCTCATGTTAATTTTGTAATACTAAGAGTAAACTGGTTGTCGAATTACCAGAATCTTTTGTTTACATTATTGGTTTTGTTGGTAAGGAGGAAAAAAAAAAGAAAAGTCACTTCAGAGCTTCTGAAAGTAATTGCCTCAAGCTAAGCGTGGTGTTGGCAGGAGCTGTGCAAACTTCTTTGTGTAGTATTTGCCAAAGAACCTCATTCTTGACCTGAAATATCCCTGCTGCTTCCAGCTGTGAGCTTCATGAACAAACAGAATGAATTTTGACAAGCTAATCATTATTCATGCAGAGTAATTTATTAGATCACATTCTTGTCCTAATTAGTTTCTCTTTGTCTCTTTTCTTTTTAATGAACTGTGCTTGGTGTGTTTTTTTTTCACTTGTTTTTTTTTTGCAAGTCTTCCTCCTTTTGATGATTTAACTGGTTGAGTAGGTAGTCCTGAAAAATGACTGAAGGATAAATGACAAGCAATATTCCATTGTGTAGCTTTAGTTGAACCTCCCTGCCCCACAAGAAGTTACTCTTTGAGAATATGTGAAAATGCAACATGATTGTACTGGTATATGAAGAGCTGTTCCATTCTGTGGATCATTTTTGTGGCCCTCCTCTAGATGCACTCCAACAGGTCTGTGTCTCTCCTGTACTAAGGATTCCACATCTGGATGCAGTACTCCAGGTGAGGCCTCACCTCAAGCATCACCTCATACTCAGGAGCATCACACCACATGTATCCAAGTAGTCTGTTGATCAACAGGGCCACACAGTTGAACATGTCAAGGTGGTCTGTCCAGATATAAAATCATGGAATCACTCAGGTTGGAAAAGACCTTAAAGATCATCAAGTCCAACCACAACTTGACCATACTACCCTAACTCTTCACAACCCTTCCAAATCGTGTCCCTGAATACCACATCCAAATGGTTTTTAAACGCATCCAAGGATGGTAACTCAACCACCTCTCTGGGTAGCCTATTCCAGTGCTTAACAACCCTTTCTGTAAAGAAGTTTTTCCTGATATCCAACCTAAACCTACCCTGGAACAACTTAAAGCCATTTCCCCTTGTCCTGGCACCTGTCACCAGTGAGAGGAGACCAACCCTGCCCTCAGTGTAAGCACCTTTCAGATACTGGAAGAGAGCAACAAGGTCTCCCCTCAGCCTCCTCTTTCCCAGACCAAACAGCCCCATTTCCCTCAGCCTCTCCTCATAGGGCATATTCTCCAAGCCCTTCGCAAGCCTTGTTGCCTTTCTTTGGACCATTGGAATGAAATGAGAGATAAGAGATGCTTATCAAACCCATGTGTCTTCTGGGTGATTTGTAAGTAGATCAGCTGTATGCTGAATTTGGATATGGCCTCTGTACCTCATGGGAGCTGTCAATAGTGAGAATCTCTCCAACCTGTTCCATCTCTGAGTCATCAGATTTTGCTGGTTGTCTTTTTGTTTCTGTGTTGGCTATCTTACAGCTTGTGTGCTGTTGCATTATTATCTCACCACCATCTCTCAACAATGCAAGTCTCCAGTCTCCCCTTTGTTTTAATGTAAATGTAGTCTTTGTTTTTCCAATTTTGGTACTTTGAGTAGCTGATATGTAGATGTACTGTGATCTTTGATCCGCTTATCTTGGTATTAACAACCTATACTGTTCTTACAGCCATTCTGCTATTCTTTCTAATGCTTCCACACCCGGTCTTTCCCGTTCATTTTCTAATCATATTAGTCTTAATGTTTTTATCAGAAAATTTCCTTTTATTTGTATTAAAAAAGGGGGGGAACATAAATCAACAGCTTCTAATCTGGTATATATTTCCAGGTTTGATGGGGCTCTGGGCAATCTAATCAGTACCAGATCTGGAGATTGGTGGCCATACCTGTCACCCACCTATCACCAATAGTTCTCACTAAACCACGTCCTTCAACACAACATCCATTCCTTGAACCCATCCAGGGTCAATGACTCCACCACCTCCCTGGGCAGCCCATTCCACTGCCTGACTATCAGAGAAGCAGTATTTCCTAATGTCCAGCCTGAACCTCCCCTGGCACAGCTTGATGCCATTCCCTCTGGTTCTATCACCAGTTACATGAGAGAAGAGGCCGACCCCCAGTTCACTACAACCTCCCTTCAGCTAGACATAGAGAGCAATGAGGTTTCCCTTGAGCCTTCTCTTCTCCAGACTGAACAATCCCAGCTCCCTCAGCCGTTCTTCATAAGACCTGTGCTCCAGGCCTGTGCTCCAGGCCTGTGCTCCAGGGTGTTTGTTACATCTGATGTTGGAATTGTTATTAAATCACCCCTTATTTTTTTTAATTTAATGTCTGTTATGGGGGCTCTAGATTTTTCTTTCTAGGCAGAATTTTTGTTCCTGTCCTGTCAACGAAAAAGCTGTGCTTTCCTTTCCCCTTCATCTTCAATTTCCTCATCTTTTTTCCACCTTGCCAGAGATAGGGGAAATGTGGGATTTTGCTGTCACAACAGCTTTAGCCGTTTGGGCGTATCACTTAAATACCAAGAATAAGAAAAGGATTACAGGCTCCTGTTTTGTTCATGCATACAGATTTCTCCATCCCTAGATCCTATTAACTTGCCCAATACTTTGTAGTTTTTTTTTTGCCTTAGGCTCCTGATCATTTTCTACTCTTGGACCGACTCATTCCTTACACAGTGAATTCTCTCTTGTTTGCCTCACGGAACATCTCTGAAGAGCAGCCACTATTCCACAGGGTGAGGTGGTTGTTACTAGATTTAATTTGCCAAGGGCTCCTCATGTTCATTCACACTGATTTTGTCTGTTGTTGGCACCCAGTACTTTTAACTACAAAGAAGTAAAAGCAGCAGAGCTTTCTGCACTAACCCTCCTGCTGTTTTATCTCTGTGCCCCTTTATGGGTTCACAGCTGGTCTTTTATCGCATGACCCAACACTGTACACAAATAGAGCTTGAATGAAGACACAGGCTGATACCTGTTGAGTTCAGCAGTGATGTCTGTAGCAGGGCTTTGACCAAGCTCAGCAGAGCTGCATGTTGTGTGCATTAGGACTAGGAGATTTTCTTCAGGATCTTGCATATAATATGTATAACAACACTTTTTCTTGTTCTGCCGCCCTTCCTGTATTTTCTTCTCTAAAAAGCTGTAACTTATTTGTTGATGAGAAAGAAACCAATTGTGTCTCTTAAGCTTTTTAGATTATAAGAGCAAGAAATTTTGTATGGATGGATTCTAGAAGACCACAAATCTCTGCATACATATGACTGCTTTCTATGAAGTGTGGCTGTGTATTATATTTTCTACACTTTATCTAGCAGCAGTTGCTATTTATCATGTGACAGCATTTCTGTTAGGTTAATATTATTTTATCTTTTCCTTCTCTTAAAATCAGAAATAGGAACTTCTGTTTTCTTGTTCATTCATTTATTTGGAGTTAAGTTCTGATTGAAAAAAATGGCAGGTTGTTTGGGTAATTTTTAATGGATCTGGGGTGGTTACTGCTCTGGAAATAATGTTAAACTACATGTGGTTGTAAAAATGCTAAGAGGCAAGCTACTTGCTGCTTAGGTGCCCCTGCCTACAGCAGGGGGGTTAGAACTATATGATCTCCAAGGTTCCTTCCAACCCAGACCAATTTATGATCCTATGGTTGTAAACTGATTAAAAATAGAAATGCATTTAAGATGTTCAGTCTTCTAAGAAATTAGAATAGTGGCAACATATAGAAATTGATCCCTCAGAAGAAAGGCTTGAATGTTTTAGTTTTCTTATTGAGTTCTGTTTATATAACAAAATAGTGTGTCATAGAATAACGTGGAAAAAATCTCTACTGATTATATTACCAGTTCTTGCTACCGGCATAACAAAAATAACTGAGTTACTTCACAAAAGACTATTTCAGATTTGTGCCAGCTATTGCACTTGCTACGTAGGGTAGTGTATTTAAACTACTTTTCAACAAATAGAGATAAGGATTCTTTAGTGAATGACTGAGGAGGAAGGCACTGAAACTCACATCTTCCAACCCTCCTTGGATATTTTAGGAGATGACTGACTGCAGCAGTCTTGTCTAGAACAGGTGTTTATACCTTGAAGTAACAATGCTATAAGCGATGTTTTACTCCCAGACTTCAGAGAAGAAAACCATACTTAGATAGTGTGCCTGTGTCTGTTTGCTCACATTGGGTACAAAGAGTCTTTTTAATGCAGGCACTCATAGTCCTGAAGAGCTGAGGGCATTGGTGAGAAATGGGGGAGGAAAGGAACCAGCAGTATGATTGGTTCGGAGTTTCATGCAGATGTCTGTAACTTATCAATAAGAGTTTTGCACTTCAGCTATTTTTCAGAATACAACAAAATATGTAGTAAAACCACTGATTTCATTCCTAAGATGGAGTGATCCTTACCAAACAAATTATGAGTTTTAAGGGAATCTTCTGAAAGTTGTCTGCTAACCGTAATCCTAACTTTTAATTTCTAAAAGCAGGTAGCATAGATTTGGCAAAGGATGATCAATTAGGTGAATCCAAAGTAAATAATGATGAGTCAAATACTGTTGGAACAGAGAGAGATTTGAGTGAAACAACTAATACATTCAAAATATTACTGCTTATATATTGTTTTTTTCTTTCTTTCTTTTTTCTTTTTTCTTTTTTTTATTTGTAAAATATGTGCTTTGCTACACTGTTTTTGTTGTTGTTTTGTTTTGTTTTGTTTTTTAACTATGTCTTTCCAATGTAAAATCTTGGAAAAACTTAATTTTTTTCAAATATATTCACTATTTTGAGAGCTGCTTTTGAGAACTTCGTATGCTTTCAAGCATAATAAAATCGTTTTTGCAGAGTAGTGCAGCAGGATGAATGAAACCACCTGTAATGCTTGGAAGTACCTATGTATGTGACAAACAGGATAACCTTTATGCTAATAGAATTTTAGCTCCAAAGAAGTTGTTGTCATCTTGAGTTTTTATAACCAAAGTAGATGAATTGTTTGCCAGTTGATGTGTATCTCAAGATGAGAATGCCAAATTTTGCTGTGGCATTATCTCTTCCTCAGAGTGGAATATTGAAGTCACATGAAAACAGCTATGCAAAAGTGAAGTCAGATTGGTTTGGGGATAAATTCAGTAAAATCTAACTTTTCAACTGTGAACTACTGGCTTGCACTTGGAATTCCTTTAAAATGGTTGTAAGGATGAAGTGTTTGCTCTCACTTTGAGTCTGCAGTGTTTCCTAGGAAAAAAACCATGCTTGTGTAGTTGAGGGGAGGTGGTTGTGATTCAGCAGCTCATCAGGAGGCTGTTTGTTTAAAACCTCATTGCTAATTTACTATATTAAAATATCACCTGAATTATAAGTGTTCCCACTGGTAGATATTTGTTCCCACTGGTAGATATTTGCAGTATCTAGAGTCTCTAGTCAGAATCTTGTATTATGAATAAATTAAAATGTGCATAAGCTTTCACTTTTTTGAAATCTGGACATTAGGCTACATTGGGACAGATATAAACTCTGTATCTGCAAACCAGTACTTCAAAAAGCTGTAGTTGGTATGTAGTTCAGTGTCTGTCACTGCTGTGAGCTGTGTGTGTAGAATGCTACATACTCAGTGAGTCACGTTACAGTTGGTGAAGTTTGCTGCGTATCTGGCAGAAAACCCTTTTGCAGTCTTTGTCCAGGTTTTTTGCTATGTCCAACAACCTGGCCATTTGGATTGCCAGGAATTGGGTGACTGCCCAAGTAGTTGTACATAGTTAATGAGGAGTCATTTATTATCCCAGTCAATAATATTGGCAGACTCAAAAATTTTGGATGTAGATGGCATAGAGAAGCAAGGTCAGGAGTTAGTGGCTGGCTCTGTTGGTTTCAGGGGTTACGGAGAGCACAAGTCGAGTCATGTGTGCGCGTAGCTGATAAAGAGCACATGTTGGCACGGAGAAGTGCTGTCATATACGCTTTATCTTGTGTTTGCTTTTATCAAGCTTTCCGTACCAATGATTCCCTCTTTGGATTAACCCTCTGAAAGAGGTAACACTTTAATGCTTTTTAAAAATGTACAAAAACATCATATGGTATCTCTGTTATTTGATTAAACTGTCAGTACTGGAAGGGAAGTGAGTGGGAGACATGAGGGGAAAACATGTGATGGGGGTAAATTTCTTTTTTTTTTCTCAGTAACTTATTTGTATGTTATAAAACGTTTAATTCCTACACAGCCATCTGAATGAAGTCCAGTTTTGAAATGTATTTCTTTTTGGCAGTGCATTTGTGTGATGAGGCAAATAAATCTATGTGTGATTAGTCTAAAAACCAAGTAAGCATTCTTCATGAAATAATAAGCATACTCAACTTCTTATTCCTGTTGCCTCATTTCACATTGCTTCTTTTCATGTCAAATATAACTTTCCATATAACTTCCACTAGAAAACATTGCAACTGTAAACACAGACCTTTGCTGTATGGTTCAGTGTTTGAACCTTCAATACTACAAATATGTCTTCTTGAATTGAAGCGTCCTGTTTCATAATCAGTGTCTTTGTTTCTGTATATGTATAGCTTCTTCCCCTCTGAAAGGGATACTTCAGTAATTTGGTCTTATCTTGAAAAATATTTACCTGTTACAGCATATAAACATGACTTTCTGAAAGTTACTTCTGGTTTGTCCACGAAACCCATAAAGAAACTCTTGTTAATTTGTGGTAAACAGTGGAGAATGATGGCTTACAACATTAGGAGATGTCTTAAGTTACAGCAGTGTGGGCCTTGAAGCAACAGAGTATACACTGTTCTAGGTAGGTCTGAGGGTGCCTACCATGTTACTGAGATGTCTTGTGGTTCAGAAGGGTCTTGGTATGTGAGAAGTTAGTGAGTGTGCTGGTAATATAACTTCAATTAGTGTACCAAATTCATTTGTGAAATGAGATGTTTATCTGTCTTGTCTCTTTTAATCTTTGTCATGCTCTCACAAGGACATGCTGCTGTGAAACAAACAGGTATGCTTATGCCATTTAAAATACAGCCTTGATTTGCTGATCCTTTCCCAATGTGAGTAAGGTGAGGGGACAAGAAAATGCTTTGTAGCTTCAAGAAGAATTTTTTTCAGTTTTGGGTCTCTAATCTATGGTACAACTCCAAAGCAGGAGACCACTGCATGACAAGTTTGGTTGCAGATATATTCTGGATATGAGTAACGGTTGTGAGAGCACTTAGCGTTAAATCTTTCTGACAAATCAGACTATCATCTTTGAATTCAAGAGCTAGCACTAATACACAGAATTGATCCTAAATCAAAATAGAACGTGATTCTTGGTGTTAAACTGTTTGATATTAAAAGAGGAGGGGGGAAGTAATTTAAGGTGACGGAGGGAGGGAAGATGAAAGTATGCCTGGCAATCTGATCTTGAACTCCAGTTTTTCATGCCATTAGTTAAAAATGTGATTATATTGTGCTTTAAAAACTTTCTCAGTCAGCAGAAAACACTCTTGTATGACTTCTAAAAGGGAAAACAAGTGATTACAGCTATTTCTTATTGATCTGTTCCTTGTTTATTCTTCCTACCACAGCATTTTCAGACTTTAAGTGTCAAAGGTCAAGCTCGGTTTGCCGTGAAATCCAAATGCGTACATTTTTCTGTTAATGATTGACTTCAGCCTTTTTTTGAAGGTTCCTGGAGGCTTAATGCTTGTAATCTCTGCCAGCAGTGTTTTGATTAACACCTTGGTTTTGATTTTTGAAATGTTATTGTATCTTTCCTTAACTTAAGCACTTGTTTATTTTCCTTCAACTTTTCAAACTGTACAGAAGATCTGCAGTCTCTCTGGCATTAGAAATTCTCTGTAAGGATGTTTTTCTGTATTCAGGCTTTGTATTATGTAGTTTGTTCAAAACAAAACAAAACAAAAAAACAACTGAAATGAAGAAAACAAAAAAACATAATCATTTTCCTGTTTGCTTTGGATTCAACAGTATTATCTGATTTATTTGTTTAGGGTGGGGACCACCAACCAAAAAAACCCCAAACCACTTCTGCCTAAGCTTGTGTTATTTTACTGAGTGTAAATGAAGTGAAGTAATTGAATTAATCAGATCTCCTCCATCACTACATCTAGCTCTTTTCTGGTTTCTTTCCGTTTTCCTGCTGCTTATGCTTACAAGGACTTGATCTCAGTAGAGACTCTGAAGGCAGGAACATATAGTGTACAATGCCATAGAAGAAATCAGTGTTGTGTTCTAACTTAATAATGTTTATATGGTTCCTACTCCTATTATTTAAACTTATTATGTAATTTCATAACATACTGACAAGCTTATATGTCTTTCCACCCTGTTGCATTAAGAATCAAAATGGCACACTCATATGTGAAATTGCATTTTGGATGGTCACAAGGCATATTGAAGAGATGTCACATACAAGTGTAGTAAATCTTACAGATACTTATAAAATCTGCTGAGTTCAGCACAGAGTGATTCAGATTGTCTGTTAATGACTTAGCGCTGTGATAGCATGCAGTTTGCTAATGGAAGCAGTGGATCTGTTCAGAGATCTCTTAATTGGGATCCAATGGGTCATATGTAGTTCTTGGTTTCTGACTCACTGAAATTCCCAGGGCCTTTCAGTAATAAGGTCCCTGAATAATTAACTTATTCCCAAAGACAAGGAAAAGGGAGAGTGGGGAAAAAAACAGTGCCTCGTATTCCTGTCAGATTTCCACTAGTCTCTGATTCATACATGTTTATGTATTAATTGTGATCTCTGTGTGTGCGTGCTTCTGATTAGAATCCTTTATAGATCATTCTGATTCTTAAAGCCTGTTCAAGACATCTTTGGCTTCCAAAATATTTGTTTCTTTGCACTAAATTTTCTTTGCCGTATTTTAGCACTCTCAAAGCATTATTCATTTTCTTCTATGGTATTTCTTTAAGGGAGAGCCTACCTCAGACATCTGAAGTGTAACTTGAGTTCAGAGTTAGAGGATACTTCCTGTGGCAGCGTTATGTCATAAGTTTATTTTTAGGCCTTAAATGCATACTTGCACTAATGGGATCAGCAATATTGCTGAGTAGGACAAGCAGTACGCTTTGTGATAGTATGAATTCTAGATGTCACATGTCTTTGTCACAAAACCGCGTACATTTCAAAATATTATCTCCTTTCTCTACTCACATACAGGTCTGTGATCTACAGATGGCTCAGTAATGGGGTAACTATCTAGAAATTCCATTCTTCCCTCTGTTCCCTTATCACGTGTAGGCACGTGAGGATAATCTAGAGAAGTTCCTCAGAATTCACGAGAAGTTAGTGGACAGTCTCAGAAACAATTTTCACAGGCTTGTGCGAGCAAGGAATGCAGCACAGGTCATCTGATGTCTTTGGCTAGTGACAGGTTGGTTAAAAATAGGGCTGGCAACTTATGGGGAGCTGACCTACAGGAGCTCTGGACGTGGGAGGATATTGTGGCAGTGGCACTTGCTGGTTCTAACAGTTCTGTTGAACTGTTAATTCACATCTGTTTTAGAAATTACTAATATATCTATCTATATAAATATATATACATACATACATATATATATATATTTTTTCCTGGAGGAAAAGTAGATAATGCATGAATGTGAATGTATCTGGAGTGTCTTAGGCAAATGGTAACGCTCTGCCTCTGGTAATAGGAACAAAAGAATTTCCGTGGAAAATCTGCATTGGTATGAGGGGAGATTTATAGTTCTAAACAACTATACTGTTAATAGGTCTGAAGAGATACACGTATAAAGATCTCTTTCACTTAAAAATTAACTCCTTCCAATTTTTTGGGAAGTGTGTGTGTGGATAGCATCTTAATCTTTCAGCTCAATCCAGTTTTTTCTTACCTGAAGGAGTCTTTACACGTCCTTAAGTGCCACAAACAAGGGATTGATGGTTGGGCTAACACTTCTAACCTAAGGTTTTCTTTTTTTCTGAGGAACTATTGGCATTTGTCAACTCAGGCTTCACAACCTATTTTCCCAAGAAGCAGAGGTCTCAAACTGTTACAATGTTCCTCATTAAGTTTCAGTATCATGGAATAACTTGAGTTGGAAGAGACTAGCTATGTGGGCTAGGCCCCCCCCACCTCAAAACTGCACATTTCAAAAGTACGTTGAACTTCTAAGTTAGATAAGGCTATTCACAGGACCTTGTCCAGTCTGATTTTCAACATATACAAGAGTAAAAATTTCATTCTTCCTTTGATTTCTTTCATTGAGGGGAAAAAAGCACTTCTTAACATATAATTTGAGTGATGCTTATTACTGTTTGCCTCAGTTGTTTATTGTCCCGTTGTTGTTCACCATTGATTCTATAGTGATAATCTGTTGGATATCTGGAACCAGAAATTAGATTTCTTCTGAGTTGCCGGTCTTCTCATCTGCAGGCTGAACAACAGATCCAAAGCTGTAACCTGTTTTCATGTATGAGCATGTTGGTAGCCCTCTTAGACTTGCTGAGTTGTTGTGTTACCGCTGATTAAACTCAGTGTACATATGTGCAAATCACTGTTTGTTGGAAGAAATATAATCCAAATGCATGCTGAAAACCTTAATGGGCTCTGTGTCAGTTGTTAATTGCTAGTGGGGGAGTAAGGTTTTTGGTGGGAGTTTTTCCTTTTCTTTTCTTTGAATCACATATAGTTTTCTAAGCACTTTTATCTGGAGCACTTGATATAGTGGTTTGTTTGTTTGTTGTTTTCCTAGTGTTAGGATAATGAAAAGATAGTTTAATTCTCTAACATACCAATTAGGGCAGAAATGTATTGTTTGCTCTGTATTTAATACTGTATGAAGTTCTAACTACTCTTGTCTCAGAAACTATAATACAATTAGAAGCCTCAGTGTGAAGGGTGGTGAGGAATGGGAAAAATATGGAGCTTCTGTGCAAAGACAAAGTCCATAAAGATGCTTTACTCAGAGAAGAGACTTGTGAATGTCTCTAATAAAAGCATATAAAATTATAGGTTGCAAGAGGAAATTGTGTAGGGATGGTCAGTTTGTGTTTCTTACAGCAGAGGAAGCTGAGTGGTGTCAAAACAAAGGATTTTTTTTCTTAATTATTATCATCTATGGGCACTGGTGCTTGAGTGCGTTCTGTAGCTGATAACAGCCAAGTGCAGCGAAGCCAAAGTAGTATTGATAGAATTTCGTGTTCTTGAAGATGAAACATTCTGCACTGGAGGCCTTTAAGCTGCTTATTTCTGAATGTTGGGAGTACATAGGCAGGGACAGGGTCCTGCAGAATGCTAGCTCTGTTTCAGGTGTTCTTTGACTCAATATTTTGTGATGGCTGGAACAGGATACTGATCTACACAATACTGCAGTTCTTATGTTCTTAAAAGAAATGCTGTGTAAATGTGATTATACAGGCAAGGAATCATGAATAAGAACTGGAGACCAGCTAATTATTTCCAGAATAACCTTGAATCTAGGTTTCCCAGATTTCCTTTCTAAAGTAAAAAAAAAAACAATCTTGTGGAAGCCATTTGTATGCTTTGCTGAATAGAATACCTTTGTAGGTAGTTGGACTGTAGAACTGGAGATCATACACACAGCCCAGAGTGGAATTACAGAGCAGCTTGCTTTAAGGTGTTCTGGGTGCTGAGAATATGGAATTGTTCTGGGAGGGAAAGAAATAAAAGTTACCAGGATATACTGAAAAAAATAGAGGTTCACTTCTTTTGAAACAAAAAATGTGACTCAGGAAATCTCAGCTGTTACTGGTTTGAGACTGGGGGGTACCTACATTTTGCCCTATTCTTGCATAAGTCACAACTAATAACTTAATGAAAGCATGGGGTTTTTTATGTAGTAAATATTGTCCTTCTCTTTTCTTTAAGTATTTTTTGTAGTACAAATGGAAAACTCCTAGATAATACTAAACTTGTGCATTCAGAAATTACCAAGTGCCATTATTTAAGCAGTTATATTAACACTGCATTGTGATTTTATTATAGTAGACTTTTCCCACATAAACGTTCTCAGTGTGTGACAATAAAAACTATTAAACATCTGCTGTCTGCATAACTTGTACTATATTGCTCATTTCATTTGATCACTTCAATGTATTTTTTCTTAGAATTCTGCTCTATAGAGTACTCAAAACAATAAGAATTTCACATACTTTTGTTAGTATGTGAGAGAAGTATTGTTTCCATTTCATAAATGTAGAGGCTAAGTCTAAAGCAGGTTGTCCCTGATTCTGTTCTTCACGAGTTAAAACACAGCCACCTTACTATCCAGCATCATTCTAGGCATTATAAGCTTTAATGCAGTACAGCCTGAAGTGCTATATGGGTTGCATAATGGGGCGGTGAGAGAATAGATTTTTAGGAAGGATGTCTGTCAGTAAGCAAAGGCGTAGGGAATGGCTGTCCCGTCTGTCCTGCAGATCTCATCAGCCTAGCTATAGAATAAGAGAATCTGCCATGATATTCAGTGTAGACAGGTTGCTCTTGTTTTTCAAGATCTCTGCTTTGTCTTAGTGTGTGCAGTGCCAAACACATTGTTCTGCAAGCTATTCAGTGAGCCAGAGTTCTACTTCTATCTTGTTTTGCTACTCAAGCTACACAAACACATCTGATTTTTTAATGTGGGCAAACAGAATATTTTTGGAGTTGATATTGACTCCTCGACTTAAATATTCTTCTCTTCAGTTGCCTTCTATCCCCTCACCCAGACAGTGGCTTTTTGTTCCCCGTCTCAACGAGAAAATTCCCAAGGGAAGGTATTTAAAAAAAAAGAAATCTTAAAGCTCACCAGAGAATGAAGGGTGTTACTGCTGTATTAAACCAACCACTTGAAAGGCTTTTGTGAGGATAAAAACTGATAACGCTCAGTGTAATGCACAGAAGAAACAAAAACGAAAAGAAGTAAACAGGAATGCTATAGAGGGGTAGCCTTTATTTAAAGTTGTGTGCTTTGGAAGCATTCCAGTGTGAAATGCTATTAACGTGTTCTTTTCTGTTGTCTTGTACGTTGTAGTGTTTCTGCCTGCAGAATGAACTAAAGCATCTGACAGCTCGGGGTATATATAATATGCAATCCAGCTGTGACAATGGGGACGATTTTTGCTGACAGATAATGGCTACTTACATTTATTGCTGAAGATGAAAGTCATGCTATTTAAATGGTAATCGTTTTTTTAAGCAGTAAAATGGCAGCGTATCTGTGGAGCGCGTGCTGTGGTTTTATAGCTGTAGACTCTTGGACAAAGAAATAGCATACAAGCATTCTTTGCTTACAGCTGCATTATTTCCATTCGTAGTGAACTGGTAAGAAAGGGATGTAGTTGAGATTCTTATTGCAGTACAATTTTAGTTACAATAAATGTTGCTTTTTTTATAATATACCATGTTTCAGTGGCTTAGGAGCACTTCAGTATGGGTGCTCCCCATGGACTCCCTGGTCTGATAGTTGTAATTTGAGGAGTGACTTCTAGGGAAGCTCGGGAACTGGTTGTTTTGCAGTAACTTGTTTTGAGAAGTAAATGCTGAAGTTCCAGTGCCCAAGGAAAGTTTAAGTGCTCTCAGGAGCAAGAGCTCTATTTCTATGGCAGTCAAAATGTTTTGTGTATGAGTATTAACACAAATGCAGAGGTTAGCCGTTACACTGGTATCTGAATTAACAGCTCTGGAATATAGCCAGCGTGTGAGTAGGAAAGCAGCCAGTAGCCTGGAAGAAAAATGTTTTAATCAATATGTAATAAGTGCTCTAGAGAACTCTTGCAATCCTGGCAACCTGCATTTGTATTTTTTCATATGAGTTGTTCGGGACAGGCATTGTAATTTGTATTTTAAAATGCCAAATGCAATTCCTTTTACCTTTTGCATGCAGACCGGAAGAAGTGAAAGAAATGTAAGAATACCTGAAAGCTTATTAGAACAAAGAACTGAAAATTACTTAGATCTGTTGAGTATATTTTATATCCATCAGCTTCTTCATAGGATCACATTACTGCAGCAAAGCATGCTTGCCTTCAGTAAATAAGGTTCTCTTGCTATTTTTTGTGTGTGTGTGCTCAGCTTCTTCACAAGGGATAAAGACAAATTCCCTTGAATTCTGCACACGTGTGAAGTTAACTTAAAGACCGTTCTTTTTGCTCAGTCATAATAAGGGTGTTTATAGCAAGCATGCCAAATGAAT